>NC_138751.1:18406175-19724368 GCF_965113315.1 Podarcis vaucheri
GCAGAAAGGCAGAAACAGAGGTGGCAGTGGAAGAAATAGGCACTGAAGGAACAAAGCACAGACTTTGTTCTCTGTACCTGAACCAAGCTCAGCATCCTTTCACCTGAAACTCCATTCCATGTCATCTTCCAAGCTTTCTTAGTCTTAGCAGCCTAATTTAAAGGGGGCGGAAACCCTATTGCTGCTGTTAAACAATTGCAGATCTACTGCAAATCAGCCAGAGGTATGCTAAGAAATCTGCTCACTCTTACCTTAAGTAATGCCAGTGAGTACTAAAGTGACTACACTTGGTGTCAGTGCCTCAGGTGTGGAGCTTTTTCTGTTAGGGCCTTTGAGGAAATCAAATCTAGATGTGCCAAGGATGACTTGGGTGGAATCTACGCACATATGAGAACTGTTCTGAAAAGGCTTCTTCTTTTTTTAAAGCGTTTTTTTTTTAAACAAAAAACAAAAACACCATTGAATTTTCCATGAGGCTCACCACCGCCATCTAGTGTCACATTGTATATTGCACTTAAAACACACTTAAAACGTTTTATTTGCAGCTGTATAGCTGACTCCTTGATTAGGTTTGAGTTTGGTGGGTAGTAGAGAGAGTGAATTGACTGCTTTACACTCCACACCTGGTCCCACGAGTGCTCTCACTCTGATATGCTGAACTGGTAAGAATCTCCCTTACTGATCAGTAGCAAATAAAAACTATTACCTTTCTTGTCCTGAATGCTTTCACTCCCCTTCACTATGCTTTGCTTTCAGGTGGCAGTAATGCTCCTGAATACCAGTGGCTGGAAACAGCAGAAGGGGAAAGTGCTCTTGTGATCACATCCTGCTTTCCGCAGGCTTCCCATAGGCATCTGGCTGGCCACAGTGAGAATTGGCCTGACCCAGCAGCTCATTATGAAATTTCAGTGTCAGGGTGTTTGAGTTATATTTAAAATGACGGGCAAGCTGGGTTGTTGTTGTTGTTTTTTGCTAACACCAATGTGCTAAACCCAGGATGGCAATGCTTATCTTCACACATGCACTACTTTCTGTTGTTATAGGTGTAGGAGTGGGGCAGACCAGAGGGGTGGAGGCATAGAATCAGCTGGTGACCCCTATGTTCCAGCCTCAAAGCAGCAATGAACAGGAGCTGCACAAGGCCACTGCCATCATTTGAACTGAATTTATTACGGTCCCAGACCAGACTCTAATGATAAAGCAGAATATCAAATCCAAACTCCTCCTCCTCCTCCTCCTCCTCCTCCTCCTCCTCCTCCTCTTCTTCTTCTTCTTCTTCTTCTTCTTCTTCTTCTTCTTCTTCTTCTTCTTCTTCTAGTGCCATCATTTATTCCCAAGAGATTTGTTCCCAGGGGAGTTTGTGTTTGGTGAGCCAGATTGCTGTGCTTGTCCCACTATCTGTCACCTTCTCTCCAGTTCACCCTCCTTCTGCCCTTCTGCCCGAACCCAAAACCCTCCTTCTGGTCCTCTCGTTCTGCAGGTGTGATGAGCTACGTGCTTACTAATTGCTTCACGTGCCTCGTACGGACTTACACATGCAACAAGAAATACCGGTGTGGAGGTAAGAGCTGAGAAAAGGGAGCAGGCTCAGTTTGGGGCCTACAAATCTGTGGCAGAAGACAGGGCCTGGCAGGATTGAGATTCAAGAGAAAGACGCCCGAGGCCAGTCTAAACGGACCCACTGGGACTACTTGTAAGTAAGAAGGCAAGCAGGAAGGGGAACGTTGGCTGAGGGGAGGAGACTGAAGTTGGCAGAGTAGTGCCCCATTCACCCTAGGGGACAAGCTTCCACTGGGCTTGACAGTGGAATACGGCCATGTTGCCCTTCTCCCCATTTGAGCTACAATTTTGGGGGGTGGGGGTGGGAATTCAGAACTTTTGGGACCAAATGGGAGTGCTCCCCTCCTCCAATCCAAACCTTGCTATGGCTTCTGACAGCCAGTGGAGGGAAGTTGTATGCAGCTAGTGTCCTTAGAATCATAGAATCAAAGAGTTGGAAGGGACCCCTCGGGTCATCTAGTCTAACCCCCTGCGATGCAGGAATCTTCTGCCCAAGGGATGTCTGTTTTAAAAAACCATAAGACCAGAGAGCAACCATAGGTTGTCTATCCATCCTTAGCAATACCTGGGCAACAGGCTGAGCAGGCACGCAAGTCACCTACTCAGTTTCCCCCACTATGGTGGACCAGGTTGTTTTTCTAATTTGCATCTATTATATAAATGAGCACATGCACATTTTATGTGAATATGTGACTCTCTCTCTCTCTCTCTCTCTCTCTCTCTCTCTCTCGATGCCCAAGTGACCACCCAACTCATCCTGCCCTGAGAATAAAATCCCAGCTCCCAGATTTCTCCACCAAGCCCTTCACCAATCCCCTTCCTCCACCTTGAACACAATAATCCCCAGCAGGCTCCTTCCTTCCCTGCCAGTCCCATTAGTACTTAGGTGATGGCTTTGCTGGGCTCTATATCATAGGGACTGTCTTGTTTTGACTATATTGTAAGCCACTCTCTTTTAGGCTGAAGAGCAGGGTACAAACGCTTTAAATAATAGCAACAACTAACAACGTGTCCCTGTATAAGTAAAAAAAGGTGCCTTCTTAGAGTGCTGTTTGTATGTTCTAACGGTTTTACTTGTGGGCAATCAATGATAATGTTGCATATGTGGCGGGCAGTAGTGGATTAAATGTTAAGTACCTAGAAGAACAGATTTTGGATACTTGGATTTTGCAGAAAGGAGGATACAAGTGGAAATGGATGAAGATCTGGTTCTGGATTGTGCTCTGCAGTGGCACAAGCTTAGTCAAAGTGTGAAGAAATACATCTTCTACCGGGTAGGCAGTGCCTCTGAGAAGTGGCCTTCCCCTTTGCCAGCCCACTTGCCTCCCCAAAAATCTACTGCCACTGATTTTTGACCTGTAACTCCCCACCCATGCCAAGAGTTAGCTTATGTGTCAATCACATTTTCATGCTGCAGGGTTCAGGGCGACATACATGTGCCCCCTTTTTTATGCTCATGACAACCTTGTTAAGTGCAGAGAGTGTGACAGGTGGCCACAACCTCTGTGAGCTTCATGTCTCAGTAGAGAATTGGGTCTCCTTACAGTGTTTCTGAACCTGTGGGTCCCCAGATGTGGTTGGACTACAACTCCCATCATTCCTAGCCAGCATGACCAGTGGTCAGGGATGATGGGAGTTGTAGTCCAACAACATCTGGGGACCCTAGTCCAACACTTTGAACCACTACACCACTCTGGACCTCACTTTAACAAGGAAATAAGTTGGAGTTCAAACCAGTGTGGAAAATATATTATCTGATGCTGATAACGACTAATATTTATAACTCACCCTTTGTGCAGCAGGCACCCAAAATAAACAAAACCATAAAATACACAACAATAACAGCCACAGAGCACACTAAACCAACAACCAGCTAAGTAAAATGTCTGGGCAAACAAGTAAGTCTTAGCCTTGTGCCAGTTGGGCTTCCCACATAACGGCAGCACACATCTCGCCCAGCAATGGAAGATGGGAAAGAGCTTCCCTTGAGAATCTTACAATATGGGAAGGGGGAGGTGCTCCTTCTGTGGGGGCCTAGCATTGGATTTGAACATGGACAGTGGTGGGCTGGAGTCAAAGAGAGCTTTGCAGGGGTTCCTGTCAGCAGGAAAACACATACAGTGGTACCTCTAGATGCAAACGGGATCCGTTCTGGAGCCCTGTTCGCATCTAGAAGCAAACGTAACCCGTGTCTGTGCGTCATTTTGAGCGTCTGTGCATGCGCAAGCGACAAAACCCGGAAGTAATGCGCTCATCCCGAAGCACATTCAACCCGAGGTATGACTGTACATGCACGAAAAGCCACTTCTTTCTCAATGCTAGTGTCCAAATGCAACCCTTCTTCTTAGGTAGTGAAAGGCAAGCTGCAACCGATGAGCAGCAGTATGGAATCCTTTCTGGTAAAGAAGGAGGTGAACGTAAATGACTCGGGCAGATACCGGTGCGATATGGCAGATTTGCAGGGAACTGTTTCTAGCTACCTTGACTTCCTAGTACAAGGTAAGTTAAGTGAATATGGGGAAGAGTAGACTATGTTAAAGGGCTCAGATAACATACCCCCAACACACACACACACACACACACACGCCACGTCCAAAGTACACATGTGACTACATAGGTTAGCCCCCCACCACCACGCCACTTGCATGTGAGAAGGGGGTCTGCACACGTACTGAGTCTCATGCATGAAGGCTCCTCTATGCAAGGGGCAATCGTCAGCCCGTCATGAGCAGCGCAACTGTGCATGTGCAGAGAACCCCTCCTCACATGTGCCTAAATGAGTAGATGGCAGTGCGTGTTTGGGCGCCAGGGGCATTGGAGTTTAAGGTTATCCCACATAGTTCGCAAGGCCTCCTCATGCATTCTCGTGAGGATGTTGACCTGTTGATCCACCTAGTCCCAAACTATCTACTCCAACTGGCAGTAGCTTTCCAAGGTCCCATAGACTTTCACAGGCCTGCTGCCTGATGTTGTTTAAGTGGAAATGGATAGGGAATTTTCACCTTGTATGTACATTTTTTAAAAATAAAATTGAAGCATTTTTTAAAAATTCTCTTTTTTTTAACCAAAAAGTCTCCCAGAGAGGTTTGCACTCTAAAGGACATGACACAAAAGGAAAAGGGATAGGAAGGAAGGCAGGCAGGCAGGCAGGCAGGCAAAAACCCCTCAGGCACTATTTCTCAGCTACAGAATTCTTGTCTCATCTGTCTCTGTCTCCAATTGCCTGATGAACTGGCTGCTGGTGAAAGTTGAGGAAAGAGCCTGATGGAGCTAACTTTTCAACAGAGCAGATGGAGAACATGCATTTCACCTCAGAACCATGTTGCTTGCTGTAGTTATATGGCTAAAGGGATCTATCTAGTAGCCTCTGTTAAGATGAACTAGCTTTCGTTTTACTTTGCAGAGCTGTAGTACTGGCAAACAGCCAGCAGGGGGCAGTTGAAACTCAAGGCAAGGTATAGTAAAGCATCCCAGATAGCCATACATGCTTATGCAGAAGTACGTCCTATTCAGTTCAGTGAAACTTATTCCTTGGTGTGTTTAGGGATGTAGCCTTATTGGACAAATAAAAAATAGGTTTAACTAATTATGTCTGCATGCTTGCATTTGGCTAAATAATAGTTTTGAATATAAAATGTATTTTATATTTGCCATTCGATGTTGCACATACAGGCAGCGACCATATTGCACACGTCTAGTTGATGCGCGACTGACCAGAACGGGGCGGAGTGGGCTTTTGCACACTCCACCGACATGCAGGGGGAGGTGGCCAGGAATGGAACCCCTGTGCAAAATGGTCGCTGCCTGTATGTAACAGAAGACTCCATCCTAGGTCCCCCTACAAACTGCTGTTTCTGTGTGGGTGAATTCTGCAGCATGTTCTTGACACAGTGATAGTGCACTACTAGTAGATTCATCCTGCTTTATTATTGGTGGTATAAAAAGTTACAGGATTTCAGCAGGAAGTGACAGGTTGTGCACTGATTGGAAATGAAGCAGTGCGAGCGCCCTGAAACTTTTCCCAGGCACAAACATAGGATTAAGTGTGACTCCCCCACCCCCAACAGCATCATGATCACATGGCATCATGAACACACAATAAAAAGGAGGTCCGGAGGAAGAAGAGACGTTCTTACCAGTGTGAGAGGGAAAAAGGATCGCCTCATCTATATATTTTAAACTTGTTTTTACGTTGTATTTTAATCAATTGTTTTTATACCTGGTGTTAGCTGCCTTGAGCCCGGTCTTGGCTGGGGAAGGCAGGGTATAAATAAAATTATTATTATTATCATCATCATCATCATCTAAGATGGCACCCATCAGTCTTTATAAGAACCTATATTAAAATCTCTCTCTCTCTCTCTCTCTCTCTCTCTCTCTCTCTCTCTGTGTGTGTGTGTGTGTGTGTGTAAAAAGCATTGTCCACCTAATCAGGGATGCCTTTTAAAAGGTTATTTTAAGGAGTTTTTAACTAATTCATCTAGCTGATATATTAATTGAAGGACCTTCTCTTTCTAATCTCTTTTCTTCAGTGGTGCCTGCAGTTGGGAAGACCACATGGTTCCCCCGGCCGTCACACACAACGATGACAGTCCCCCTTGCCTTGGGGATCTCATCCAGGGCTCCACCCCCTCAAGCCGACTTCTCCGTTTGGATAGTGATTGGGGGCACAGGCGGCTTGTTTGTCTTCATCGTTCTTGCATTGTGAGTCCTGGGGAGCTGGGATGGCACCCCGAGGGTGACTGGTAATAGGTTAACACTAGGGTATGCCAGGTCCACCCCTCCATCTTGAGAGCCTCTGTTCCCAAATGCCCCCTTTAAGCTTGGAAATAACACAACGCCCTACTCAGCAGGTCAGCTGGCACCCTTGAGGTTGCACCACCATCCCAGAGGGCTAAAAGACAGACATATGGATATAGAATACCCTCAGGTGTTTGTGCATGTGTGTGTGTGGATGGAGAGGTACACATAGCAGCGTATAAGGCGAGAGTGGGGAATGCCTGGTAAACTCTCTGTAAGAGGATCAGTAACAGCAGAAAAGCTCCCTCAGATCCTATCAAAAGGGCAACAAAAAATGTTTGATTACATTCCCGGCGGGAGCCACCTCAGATTCAAGCCTTGTGTCAGGTCTGTTCATGCTAAGCAGCTTCCCAGAATCCTTTGCAAGATATTTGGGCTCCATGACACATACATAGAGTTTCGTGAGTGATCAAGGCCCTGAGGAAAGCATTCTCTGAAGCTAGAAAGTTTGAAATCTGCTGACTGAGTCTCTAATTCTTTCTTTCTCCATAACCCCATTTAACTTTATAGCCTGTTTGCTTACTTTCGTCGTAAGAAGGGGGAAGAAGATGAGGAAGATGATGACGATGATGAAAGTGAGAGTGGATCATCAGAGCTGGTGGCAATGTGAAGTCTCAGTCACCCCCCCCCCCTTTTCAAGTTCTTCAGACACAGATTCCTGCCCACAGGCGCTCTTATATTGTACTACTAGCTGGTCTACTTTATTTATTTAACTACTATTGATAAAGATAGTGGATATCTTTTAATAGATAAAAGCCTCTCTTGGGTTCTGTGTGGGAGAGTATGAAGATGGCATCAGGAAGACATAACTGTCAGGGCTCCGAGATGGCTTGCAAACAGCTTCCACACAACCTGCCTGGTGAACGTTCAGCCTGAATTATTTGCAAATAAGCTAGTCAGGGTTGAGTTTGCTATTTAACAACATTCATCCCAATTTGTTTATGGGGAGACGGATGCAACATTGCCTAATCAATCCCACATTATTTGACCTCATTCCTTTATTGCGAGGTCCATTATTTTGAGGAAGGAGGTTTGTTGCACAAGAGCTCCAAATCAGGTTTAATTCCTTAGTCTGAATTTGCTGGAATGTGATTGAATCCCAGTCCACGATTGTTGACAGTCTGCAAGTGCCCTTGCTGTACTTACTGGGGAGGACTAAAAGTTTGGAAAGGGGGAAACCATTGACCCAGATGGAGCAATGCAGGAAGCACGTAATGTTGCTCTTTTTCTGAGGAACAGTAGCTTTAAGGAGAAACGGTGGGTGGGGAAGAAGTGCCCAACCCTTTCCCCACTGTTTTTCCAGTCTAAATTCCTCCTCATATATACATATAATGCTTGGGGCGGGGGCAGAGAGCAACTGGGTCTGTGTGATATTTACTTATTTAATGTTTTATGGGAAAGGAGAGCAAACCATGGTGAGTTCCATTAAGACGGATGTGGGGCACCTGTGGCCCTCCAGATGGTCCTTAATTACAACTTCCATCAGCATTCAGAGGCCAAAGGTCCTCCATGCCTGTGTTATTAAGGGGACCGAAAGTCAGAATTTGAGTTCTTTGAAAGCAGGCAGGAAAGATCTACAGAGGTACAAGGAGCCTGGAAACCAGGGCTATCAAAAGACCCAGGTGCACAGGGAGTGCAAGTCCCAGCAGGATTAAGACTGGCCCTGGATGGAGCTGAAAAATCTATCCAAAGTAGAACTGGAACAAGGATTCAGGCAGGCACCAGAGATTGGGGCTTGTGGAGCAGCAAGACAGAAGAGGAAGCACTTATAACAAAGACACGTTCAGAGGAACCAGCAGGCTCTCTGAGGAGTGGAACCATAATTGGACCTGGGAAGACTACATGGAGCCTTCTTTTTCCACTCTCCTGCCCCATGTACTCACCCATAAGACGTGGCATTGCAACAGACCAGGGGGCTGCTGCCTTTTCCTGGCTGATCCCAACACTTAAACTTCTTGGCTGTTGTGCATGATTTCTCCAGGCTTACTGAGTTTCTCCTCCACACAAGCCCTGTACAGCGCCTTGAACCAACCTAAGCCAATTTCACGAGGGTATTATAAAATACAACAACAACAATCCACCTGTATTTGAGGCAGCGAGAAATGGTGTTTATTTGGAGACAGCAGGCGATGGAAGGTGATGATGATTACAATGCTGAAGGTCTCTGTGTTGAAAGAACAGGGTACACACATTGCTGTCTTTCTTGCCAGGCTTAACTTGGTGGCTTTTTCCATGGCAGCTTTTCTGCTTGTGGAGAACAATCGGCTGGATGATTTTTAAATAAGCAGAACCCCACAAGTCTGCATGCTGAATGCCAAGGATCCTGCCCCCCGCATCTTACGACTGGTTTACCCTGGCCTATGAGTTGCCATGCCACACCCATGCCACACATTCCATCCCGAGAAAAAGAATCCTGAGAATGGCAGCTACAATTCCCAGTACCCTTAAACTATGGTTCTCAAGATTCTTTGAGAGGAAACCATGTGTGTTAAATGTATGATGTTACCAGGAAGGCAAAGTCACAGGCCTTGTGTGCACTGTTGGCTCTTGGGCAACAGGAGTACAATGGAACCTTGGTTCTCGAACTGCTCCATTCCTGAACGTTTCGGCTTCCGAACATCAAAAACCCGGAAGTAAGTGTTCCATTTTCAAACGTTCCTCGGAATCCAAACGTCTGACACGGCTTCCGATCTGCAAAAAGCCTAGCTGTCAGCCAGCCGGAAGCCACGCCTCGGAATTCGAACCTTTCAGAAGTCGAACGTCCTTCCGGAATGGATTACGTTTGACTTCCGAGGATCCACTGTATGTGCTTTGAAGTGGGTGTTTCTTTAATGCCTACACTCTCAAACTGCCTTCACTTTCATACAATCCAACTTGGCAAGTCAACAGTGTGGACAGTACAGAAGTGAAAGTGTTTTACAGCTGAAATGACTGATGCAGCAAACTGTTCTGAGGTTACAGAGAGAGGTACATAAAAAAGAGGACCCATGACCCCTGCGGGGGGAAAGCTCAGCTTCCCTCTGCCTTTGCTCTTCAAATTATGGGGAATGCAAGTTTTCTTGCCAGTTTTGGCCCTCTCCTGCATGCTTCTGGTATACGGTGCCTTTTTTTTCTTACTACAGATATACAATTATACAGTATCTGTATGTATGTATATGTGTGCATGCACGCATGCATTAAAACCTGAGGCTGAAAGGCTGCTCTGGGGAGGGGAAGCTATACTTATGATGTCACAGGTGCCCAGCCAGTCAACGGTCTGCACAGCCCCTTCTACTTCAAAGCAGTAAAAGTACTTTCCCCTGCACTTGGTCCTCAAGAGAATATTGTTTGTGTGAGACAAGACCGGGGTGAGTCCGCTTTCTGCAACAGAGTGGGTCCTGTTTTTATGTAGGTGTAGAGACTGTAGTTTGAGAGTGTAGCTGCAGCAGGCACACCCTAATAAACTATGTATGCTTTGAAACGTTTGGCAATATTATCTCAGTTTAACTTGACA
Organism: Podarcis vaucheri; assembly: GCF_965113315.1. Classification (NCBI taxonomy): domain Eukaryota; kingdom Metazoa; phylum Chordata; class Lepidosauria; order Squamata; family Lacertidae; genus Podarcis; species Podarcis vaucheri. The sequence goes on from NC_138751.1 coordinate 18,416,029, forward strand.
TACCTTCTTCCAAAAACTCCAGAGAAACACAGGGCTCATCCACACTGAACAGGGTATTCTAACAGAGAATTTCCTCCACTATCACCAAACTAGGGACTTATGGGGCAAACAGAAGTGTGAATAATGATTTATAGGCAAGAGTCTGGGAGGTTTTTTCTTTAGTCTTGCCAGTCTCCCCAGGAAAACCTGCTGTTCACTGCTGAATCAGAACAAACGCCAATTGGGTTTTCAGTGGATTGACTTTGTTCAGATTGGGCAGTAAACAGGGCGCTTTGCTGGGGAAACCCACAAGACAAAAGAAAAACCTCTCAGACCCGTGCCTAGAAATCATGGGGCAAACAGAAGTGTGAATAATAAGTCCTTAGCTTGGTGAGAGCGGTGGAAATTCTCTGTTAGAATACCTTGGGCCAGTCTCACAGAACCACAATTTTCAGGGATTCCAGTAAAGATGGAATGGCTATAAATTAAAGCAGAATTAAGCCTTTGCTTAGATGTTTCCTCATGAGCAGTTTCCATAGCTGTGCCCGGATCCTGCCACAAGCCCATTGGCCTAAATGTCCCAGCAACCTTTGGCTACCAGGATATGACCCGCCATTACCATCATCTCCCTTGTGAAAACAGATCCCTCCATATCCAGCTCCCTTTGGGAGCTTTCCCACCCCACACCCCCAGATCAAAAATAAGTGGTCCTGAGTCCTGTGTCTGCATATGCACCCTCTTCTTCGCAACACCAAGAAAAAATGACAGGGTTAGAATGGCATGAGCGGTTGAAGCTGCATTTCGCCTTTCCAATCCCATCTCTCTTTGAGCGGCCACAAAAGATGGTTCGGTCCCCAACACAGATGTTTTCATCCCTCCTGCTCGCCCCTTGCTTTCAGTAAAACATGAGGTTGCCACTGCTGGTGTGGCCCATTCAGGGCAGCCCCAGGAAATCTTAGCTTCTCCCCCGTTGCGCCAGGGGCTTGAGATGGCACAATCCAAATTCTTTCGGAGCTGGCACTTCCTCTGTTTAGCTCAATAAAATGATGGTATCTCCCCACACCAAGGTAGAACCTGCATTTCTCATCCTAAGCCAGCGTGCATCTAGATCTATGGGGCCACGCAGATGTGTGCAGAGCTGGTGTTGTTCTCACGGTTCAACCGAGCCAACATGACCTCTTGAAGATGCTTTGAGGGTAGACCACGGCACTTCCTGCTCCATTAATGACTTCTGGAGTTGAAACGATGCAGGCCTCCAAGGTTCAATGTAGTGTGACCCATATGCCAAAGCTTTCATTCAAGATGGCTTCCAAAGTTGTTAAGAACCCAGGTTCCAGGGAAGGTGGTGTTGAAAACTGGTGCCCTTCCAAACCATTTTTTTTTTTAAAGAACTGCTTCACAGTGGCATGGCAGAAAGGCACACATTTTAATTCATCTCCAACGTTTGTAAATGTCCTCGATGTCTTGAACCATCCTGATGCAGCAGGCTGGCTGGACCACTGTCCTTGCAAATATTGGTTTCATCCATCTCAAGCTAGAGACATCACTGAGGACAGCAAAGGGTTTCTGGGGCTGTTGGGCCATTGAAGATGAGATGCCTGGTGCTGACACAACCCAAACATCAGGGTGCTTAATTCTTCTAAGAGAGCAACTGGACTTGGCATGAACCGAAACAAAACCACCCGTGACAATGCTTGACGTTAAACTGCTCTCTCGTTCTCACCCATTTAAGGTGGTACCCAGTGCCGGCAAGGCCTTACAGGGCATACAGAGGATTCTCCCCCTTTCCCTCCAGGCCTTGGGGTCTCCGAATGGGCTGCTAGCACCCTGCCTACCACTGCTCCACCATTAAGTCTATCATGTGGTTGACGCCAAGGTCGGTTGAATCAAAGAAGTCCGTGCAGAAGATGCTGCCCCCAACAGGACTGGTGGAGCCGAGGCCTGATGCTGAGCCCGAGGTCAAGGCCTCTAGCCAATCGACCGGGTCAAATCCAGCACGGGCACCGTTTCCTTGCCAGGCATCTGGGGGAGATGGGGGCATCTCCAGAGAGTCAGGGGAGAAAACAGAGGACAGTGAGTCCAGCGACGCAGAGGAAGAGGAGGCCGTCGAGAGGAAGTCATAGGGACCAGGAAAATCAAAGATGGCGGAGGTCACCAAAGGAGGTTCGCTGCTGGGCCGCGGTTTCTTTGGTGGTGACGCTTCTTGAGGGGATGGGGCAACTCGATCAGGGACTTCTGGGTTCAAGGCAGGTGCTTGAAGAAGGTCACCTGGAGCAGATGAGGAGAAACAGGAGATGAGGAGAAACAGATGAGGAGAAACAGGATATAACTCCTAACCCTGAGCTCATTCAGATCTAAGCCGCACAACCTGTTTCTGTGTCAGGACTTTGCACTGGAAGGCATGGCTAACAGTGGCTTTGGGCATGTGCAGAATATCTGCCGCTCACCATTGAGTAACCAACAATCCTGCCCCACCTGTCTGGGGTTCAGGGGTATATTTCCAGGGCAGAGAATATGATTCTGAAGCAGGGCTTGAGCCCCAGATTCCTAGTCTTCTGAAAAAAATGTATCATTGCTCCATAGGCTCCATTCTTGGAGCTTCTCCCATAGCAAATTGTGGTTTACGGCTGCCCCCTGCCGGTAAGCTGGGTTAGGGGGGCCACTTCCTCACCTGAACACATCAGCGGTTCCTCTAAGATATCTTCGATCGATTGGCTTGGCACCAGCTGCAGACAGGGAAGGAAAAAGAAGAGCAGTTACAAAGGGATCCCTCACCAAGCCCAGTCATTCAGCCAGCTCTGGGGCAGGGTCCTTTTTTGTACAGGGGTCTTCTATGCAGTGATGAGTTTCAGGCAGGGGTAAAGCTCAATATGGCCTAGATGCTCATCCTATAAATTTGTTTTCAAGACTTCAGACTTGGAACATGTGGGATAATTATAATTAAAAAGGGGAAGAGATCCTCAGTGCATGTGCAGAGGTCGGAGAAGCCCAGCTGGGCCTCCTCGCCCCACAGTACCTGAGCTTTCTGGATGGCTTCTTGGAGCTCCTCCTCCAGGGACCGGGTTCCAGGCGCTGGGTCCGGGGGGCTGGCTGTTATTTCAAGGGGCAGCTCCATATCAGAATTAATCGGCTCACAGGAGGCAGGGCACAAAACCTAGCAGGAAAATGGGGGAAATACAAAGTCTAGCGTTTTCTGCCCCAGACAAAAACCCTCCCTGCTACCAGCCTCACTGATGCTACCCAACCAGGGCTAAAGCGGACTTCTTTTAAAATGTCCAATGCTCATTGGTTAGCAGCTCATTGGGTGATACGCCCCACAAGCCCCCAAACTAAGCCCTGCCACATGCAAGGTGCATGGAAACACGTGCCTCTGTGGCAAGGGTTTTTGGGCCCAAGCCTTAGGGCTGCCAGCTGCTGACCTTTAATGTCTAAGTTATCTGAGGCAACAGGGAGACAATTTGGTTTTTGTCCCCACCCCTTGCTAGGAGACACCATTAGCAAAAGGGCCACCCCTACTTATTTGAGCAACAGATTAAGGTGAGGAAACAAGCAAACCAGTACTCCCCTAGCAGATAAACACGCAGTTCATAGGACACAGCTCTGTATCAGCTTCTCTAGCCTAAATGTTCTCTAGAACACTTGGGGGGTTTTGAATTTAGAGAACAGATGACAGCGGTGGGGGTGAGGCCATGGCATATGGTGTGTATTATGCATGTTATGGGGAAAAGGTGCTTTTCTTTCTCCCCCATACTAGAACTCAGGGTCACCCACTGAAACTGACTGGCAGTAGATTCAGGATGAAATAAAGGAAGTCCTTCACACTCACACAAATGCACAATTAACTTGTGGAACTCCCTGCCACAGGACGTGGTCATGGCCTTAAAGACTTTAAAAGTAGATTAGATAAATCCATGGCTTGTTCCGCGGCTATTAACCATGCTGAAGCCTAAGGTTGCAGCCTAAAAGAATGGAGTCTCCATGTTCAAATGCACCTGAATCCAGTTGGACTCATTTCCTGCTTCCCAGAGCAGCTGGTTTGCTACCATGGGGAGCAGAATGCTGTGGACGTTCTTATGGCTCAGCAGCCCTCTAGAACTGCAAATCTCAGGTGGCCTCTCTCCTAGCGCTTTGCTCTAATCGATTGGGATAATCTCCTTCACACAGGCAACCCAGGAGGCCGCTCACTCTCTTTTGGATCAGCTGGAGAATGCTTGTTTGCTCACCATGAAGCCATCTTCCATGCCATCTCCTTCCTTGGCGCATTCTCTCTTGGGGATGTAGGGCGGTGGTGCCCCCTGCTGGCCGTGGGGCAGTAGTGCTCCCTTGCGGCGGTTCTTGATCCGTTTGTGCATCTCCAGCTCCACTCGGAGGTCGTCGTCGTGGTGTTTCTGCTCCCGGTGGAGTTTCAGCGCCAGGTTCTCAGCCACCCGCTGCTTCTCCCGCAGGGCCTGGGCCTCCTCTTCTAGGTCGGAGGGTGACAAGCGGGCGCTGGAGAGCGGGACAGGTGGGGGCTTGGCCCGGGCCACCTGGTAAGGCTTGAGGCGCTCCAGCAGGGCTGGCTTGGTGCCAGAAACAGGGAGGCCTCTCTTCCGGAGCTGCTGGCGGAGTTCGGAGACCTGGGAATCAAAGCAGCAGCCAAAGGAAATTAAGGCTGGATCTACACCGGTTGTAAAAATGCTATAAAAAACAAGCAATAATAGCTCTTAAGGCAATTTCCAACTGACGACGGATCGCTGCTCTACAGCACCCTCTGGTGTCACATTTTTATAATGCATTTTTAACATTATAACTGGCCTGTGTACGTTTGCCCTACAAAAGGTACTATAGAATATTACACAAGATACCAGGAATGGTCAAGTATCAGGCATGTGGGATCTACTTTGCTTTTTATAGGACTCTTCCTCACCCCGCAAAGATCCGCCAACAGGAGCATGGTGCAAAAGACTGGGAGTCAGCATTAAAGAATTCTGAGCCCGGGAATTTGCTTTGAATGCCAGAATAGAACGGAGCTCACAGTCCTTCCATGCACGCAACCCATTCCTGGTTTTCTTCCTCGCTTTCGCTATTCATCAGTATAATTTAGGGTGCAGGCCTAGGGGTCAATTTGTTGCAGCTATTGTTAAACAACTGACAAGTCAGGAAACCTTGCCGATCTATTGCAAATCACACAGCCTACTGCCCACCCCTAAAATACACACGTATGTGTGTGTGTGTAGCATTGTTTTATTATTACATGTTCCCTTCCCTGAGCAATAAAAAGTTCCATGACAGCACACTACCCAGGCTCCGCTTGTTCTAGATAATATTAATATTAACATGTGTTTATCAAGTAGGGGGATAAGTGAAGGCATGTGTAGCATGCAGACTTTTGCCAGGTGGCAGATCTACAAGTCCCACCACATTAGATCCCTGGAGAGAAGCACCCAAAGAAATACCTAGAGATGCTTCAAGCCCTCAGTTAACTTAGATCTCTCTTCTCTCTTTCTGCCTCATTTTGTCTTCCTTTTGTTTGGAAGCAGGGAAGTCCAGCCCTTTAGGGAAAACGGGGCACTGCTCCACTGACCTTAGCCTGCAGAACTCAGCAAAGAGGAGCAGGAGGATGGGGGGCAAAACTTAGTTATCTCTGCCTGTCCTTGGCTTTAGCTCCACCTGCTCCTGGCCTCTCTGACTGTGGGCACCAGATGCTAATAGTTGGGAGAGAATGTGTCTCCCCTTCCAAGCTCAGATAGTTCCTGGGCCACTCACCAAGAATCTGCCAGATGAAAGGAATGGCTGGTCAGCAGCCTTCAATGGGTGGTTATGACAGGCAGGTGAAGTTGCACATACCCTGCAGTCTCATCTTAGAAGATCAGGAATTACCAAGGATGGAAGCTTCCCCAGAGTTCCCTGCCTTCATTTCACAACTCCAGGTGTCCATCTTTCTTTCTTTCTTCATATCTTTCCCCCGCTACCATTTTATTTCTTGCCTTTTGCTTGCTTTTGTTTTTTAAAGTCCTAAAGTCTAAAGTGGCTTCCTAACAAAAATATGAATAAAGCAACCACCACCAAATAAAACAGAATCGGCAGTAAGCCGTGGGAAAATACCATTGAAACAACAGCTCTGAAATCAAAGGCGGCTTGGGGTTAAAAAGAAAAATAAAGTCTTAGTCTGGTGCATTATTCTAATCACTAGTGCAGGGACCAGTCCATAATCGGGGCACCAGCACTGAAAAAGCCCTTGCCCCCTCCTCACCACTTCGGGTGAGGAGTTTTTAATGTCTGGCATTTTATTATGTTTTTATATGTTTTGGAAGACGCCCAGAGTAGGCAGGGTATGAATAACAAAGTTGTTGTTGTTGTTATCTCGGATGGCAGAGGGCAATCAGAGACAGGGTTTTGGATGCAGATCTTAACTCATGGGCAGGTGGTTCGTGGGAAAGGAGGAGGCCTGTCCTCCTTCTAAGTGGAGAGCCTCAGGCGCGGGTACAAATAAAGCCCTCCTGTCTTCTCCATCTGGCCCATGGCAGTTCCCTCTAGGCCACTCCCTTTGGCCCTGCTCTACCCCTTCCCAACAAGAGCTTGTGCCTGGCTGGACTGTGTCCTTGCACCCTGACAGTGCCTCTTGCTCACCTGGATGGAGGGGGGTCATGGGTGAGATTATGTGAAGAGACCTCTGTCTTTTGTGTGAAGAAAGGAGCAACATCCATTGCTCTGCCCGCTTCCTGCCTCTGCCCCCCCACCTTGCCCATGTGGCCCTCAGAAAGTTGCCCCCTTGTGCTGACGATTACGTGCCCCTCCTCTAGATCTTCCCATCTAACCCGGTTCTTTGGAAGCCTGGCTCTCACCGCAACAGAACGGCTGAAGCGGTTATTTGCAACTGGACTTGATTTGCAGAAACCATCTCCGAGAGCGGAATTCCGCCCACGCAGAATCCGATGTGTGATGGCCGGGAGTCCTCCTGCCCCAACTCACCGTTAGCTCCTCCAAGTTGGCAGGCAGCAGTTCCGGTTTGGGCGGCGAAGGGGAGGTTGGCGCGGCTGGAGAGGGGAGAGGGAGCGGGTGAGGCCCACTTGGTGGCGCAGGCGTCCCAGCGAAGCTCAGGACCTGCTCTGGAGCACTGCTGGGCAAAGGGAGAAAAGAGAGGCGCTGACGCTGGGTTTCCCCATCCCAATCTTCTCTCCGGCCTCGCTAGTGTGCTTTTGTCTCGGAAGAGCATTCCCGGAAGCAAAACGGCTTACCTGGCTGGGACAGCGTGCACGGCACGGACGCAGAAGGTGGCTGGCGACGTGGGCGTGGGCTGCTGCTGGCTCATGATCTGGAGCTGCAAGAAGACCTGCTGCTGCTGGAGGACGCGGGCGTAGGCCGCATCCATGGGAACCGGCGCCTGCTCCCCCTTCTGGTCGGGTGGCATGTACTGGTGGTACTTAAGCTTCTTCACTTTGGGGCGCGGTTCCTTGGCCTTCTTGGGGCGCGGGGGCTTCCTGGCCTCAGGGACCTTGGATGGGGCCTGTGGGAGGCATCAAAGTGTGTGAAAGAGAGCAGGAACGGGATTCTCAAAAGACAGTGGTGCATAGTGGTTAAAGCAGGGGGGCTTTCTAGAGCTAGGTAATGCTGCTACCTTGGGTTCCCCCCACCCCCCGTTGCCTAAATTCTTGGGCCTTCAGCACACGGGTTAGCAGCAGAGGGAGAGGCCAGGGGTCAGCCTCCAACTGTCCTCCCTGCCACAAAAGAACATCTGACTCTGTCCTTATGCAGGAGCAAAGGTAGGGGGTGAAAACCAGCCACCTGTTTGTTTGTTTTTTGCATAGGGCTATATAGATTCACTTCTTTATTAGCCTCCCAATTAAAGTAGGGATGTATAAAAGGCAGAAATATTCAAGAACCCTCAGAACAGGTTTTGTACGGCGGCAGCACAAATGCCAATAAAACCATTTCAGTCGGTGAAAAGCAATAAGGCAGACTTAGCTGGGCACCTGAATGGCAATGAAGACAGCAGCGGACATGTTTTCCCCTGAGGGCAGCTGTGGGATGTAGTTGCTGCCTTGCGCTCCCCCAGAAACTTTTTCTCACTTTTTCCTACGTGAAAATCGGCAGGGTGAGGAGAGGAAGTTTCCCTACAGCCCTGTTCAAAATAGGCAGCTATCTGGATTCGGCCTGCAATTCATCCTGCACCAATTCATACTTTTCTCTGATAAAAGACAGAGCAGTGGGCTTCTGCTTCCTCCCCAACCTCCCCCCACCGCCCCCGTTCCTGCTCTTGATTGTCTCTACCTTGAGGAGTGAAACGGAGGGCTTGGCAAGAGGGCTCCCCCCTTGGGGAGGGAACTCAGCCTCAGAGGTGGATGAGGACACAGGAGGCAGCTGTTGATCCAGGATCGGAGGGAGGTCCAGCTGCAGGGAGAAGAGGGAGAAAATGGAGCCCAAGTACCCTCCTAGCTCCCAACTCCTGCACCTCCTTCTCAAAACTGGCAGCCCCCAAACTTTCCTTTCCTATAAAGCCAAGCCTCCTTCCCTTCTGAGAATTAAGCTTTCATCTTTCCCATCAGCTGACATGCCCCAGTTTTCCCTCTTGTGTATAATTCCAGCTGAGAAGGAGAAGACCTGCAGCAGTGGGAACAGCAAGAGGCATTGCTTCTGGGCAGAAAATGGGACAGGGCTATAAAGCATCAAAATCGAGATGTGGAAAATATGGAAACAACGAGGAGAGGCAGGACTGAGATGTGGAGATATGCTTCAGAGATCCAGATCGTGGGGTGGTCCGAAAAATTAATGATTATAATTTGGACTATGATTTGGTGTTTTTTATTTTCAATTAAAATAAAAAACACCAAATCATAGTCCAAATTGGATATATTATGATTGGATATATTAATTGGATGTTTTTATTGGAAAATCAATAAAAATGATTTAAAAAAGAAAGAAAGTGGGACAGGGCTTTGAAGGAGGTGGTAAGGAGCTGGGGGGGGGCGGCGGGGGCTGGTTTGCTATACCTGCCCACCACGTCTAGCCTTAAAACCCTACATTCTGTCCTGAAGCCTGGAATGGGAATTCTTTGGCATGTGCACAAAGACGCACAAAATATAACAGCAGTTGAGGGCAGGATGTTGGACTAGGTGGGCCTGTGGCCTGACCCAATAAGCTCATCTTGTGCTGAATGCACTCTTGGGGCGGTGTGGAGGCCGGGGGAGAGCACAGCACACAGGCAGTGCTGGCTTCAAGATCTGGGCGGTGTGGAGGATGGAGGGGCTGAGTGCCCAAATAGCACCTCAGAATAACCTCTTCAGATAAGACAGGCAGCATTATTTGTTAATACTGGGAGTAGTAACAGTCACGTTACCACCAAAGGTCAGTGTCATCATTCCCAGAATTGCTGCCCTGGAACAATCTCTCTCTCTCTCAGCCTCCAAAGGCTTCTGACCTCCTCAGTGCCCCCCAACCCTCTCTAGAACCAGGAATAATTTGGGAGTGTGTGTTTCCGGTGTGAAGCTGGGGGAAGCCAATGGTGGTGTCAAAGGTTTTGGCTTCTAAGTGAAGCAGAAATGACTCTTGGGGTGCAGGATTCTGTCCTTCCATCCCTGCCAGTTCAGGCCTCGGTGGGTCGCACATGTAAGGGTTTGTTGGAGTGGCAATCGAGGTACTGAAAGTGGCAACTCTAACCTGAAACTCCCCCCCCCCACCACAAGAGCAGCAGACTGGCAGCAGGCCTGGCTTTGTTAACTACTGGTCAGTTCTGCTGTGTATAATTTTGAGAGGGGCGAGTATTATTGTGTCCTGCAAAAGGGAAAAAGAGGCCAACCCCTCACAATTCACTCGTCATGGTGATGCTTATGTCCTGCAATATTCAATCATGCCCTGTAGAGGGCAGCACAACCACATCATATACAGTGGTACCTCGGTTTAAGAACAGTCCAATTTAAGAACTATTTGGTTTACAAACTCCACAAAACCGGAAATAGTATCTTGGTTTGCGAACTTTACCTCGGTCTAAGAACGGAATCCGAACAGTGGAAGGGCACCGGCGGTGGGAGGCCTCATTAGGGAAAGCGCACCTCGGTTTAAGAATGGTTTTGGTTTAAGAACAGACTTCTGGAACGGATTAAGTTCGTAAACCGAGGTACCACTATATATTTATTTTACTTACTTGGAAAGAAATATTATAGATTATTTTGACTGATTGGTTGTTTTTACGACTTTGCTTTTCCAATATTTACAACCTTTCATATTTTGGAGTGTATGTACAGCGGTACCTCTACTTACGAACACAATCCGTTTCCGGGTGCCGTTCGCAACCCCAAAAAGTCTGTAAGTAGAGCACCACTACTGCGTGGGTACAAAGTGCGACAGAGCGCTTCTGCACATGCATGAAGCACGCAGATCACTTCTACGTGTGTGCACGTGGCGAACCTGGAAGTAAACACTTCCGGGTTTGCTGCGTTCGTAACCTGAAAAGCCGCAATGTGAAGCAAATGTGACACGAGGTATGTCTGTACTTGGAAGTAAACGCATAAATGAAACTTGGACTTTAAGATTACTCCAGTTCTTTTGCAAATTCACTAGGCCTTTTTGACAACCCAGTTTGTCCGATGTGTTTCTGTGTAGACCTGGGCTATAAGCCAAGGGAGGTGTGGGTATCAAGGGGTGTTCTTAACAAAAGCGTGGAGACCGCTCAATAAGGAGGCAAACCTTACACCTCAGGAGCCATTTCTGGCCAATCTGTTGTACAAGCCATGCTACCACCACACTTCACATGAAACTCCCAAAAGGGTGGCTAGTAACTATTGGAGCTGACGAGGTGGTGATGAACAACTAATGGCCCCGTTTGCCCTGCACATTTAAAGCAGTACCTTGCCACTTTAACAGTCATGGCTTCCCCCAAAGAATAACGGGAAATGCAGTCTGCTAAGGGTGCTGTGTGGAGGCCCCCTATTCCTCCTCACAGAGCTACAATTCTCAGAGTGGTTTAACAACCGATTCTTCTTCCCGGGGAAATCCAGGAATTGCAGCTCCATGAGGGGAATTGGGGATTTCTAACAGCTCTCAGCACACTTAACCAACTACAGTTCCCAGAATTCTTTGGGGGGAGCCGTGACTCTTTGCAGTAACATGATATTGCTTTAAAAGTATAGTGCAGATGGGGCTGGAGTCAACTTATTCTGGTTTTCCCCCCTTCCTCCTCCCTTTCAAAGATGCAGTGCTCACTTAAACAATTCTCAGACACGAGAATCAGATATTTAATACTGAGAGGGAAAGCTGGACACTTACAAAATGTTACATTTCCAGGAGTATGCACCCAGTGCCCTGTTCTTATCCTCTGATCCTCCTTTCATCTCATGTCTCTTCAGCATGTACAGGTGAGTTCTACGCAGTTGCTTACCTGAAAGGCCGCCGTTGCGGTGGAAGGCTTCCCATGGGCACTTCCAGGAGACAGTGCAAAGCACGGGGAGGAAGAGGAGGAGGAGGAAGAAGAAGAACTACTGAGATCTTCCTCAAAGGTGAAGGAATCAGGAGCAGCAAGAGTTGCATCTGGAGACATTTTGAGTGAGAGAAAGGAGGGGCGGCATTATTATAGCAGGGTAGAACAACAACTGTTGTTGTTTCTCACATAATTTTCAAACCGTTGTTAGTTTTTCACATTGTGAAATCCAGGGATGACTTAGGGGCCTGTTCCATGTCATTTGCCCAAGTGCAAGGATACCTAGTTCTGGCCCTAAAACATGTGACTGGAGAACGGGGGCGGGGAGGGGGAAAAGCAAACACACACAAACACACCATTGTCTTTGTCACCTTCAAACTTGTGGAAGGTGGCTATCTGCAGCAGGGAGCCTGTTGACAGAGTCTCCTCGTACATTTTAGAACTCTGGAAAATCAAGAGTTCTAGAAGGTGAGTCCCTGTGTATACAAAAGGCTCCTTGCTGCAGACGCTCACCATCCACGAGCTGGGAGGCAATTGAGAACTGTGACTGGGTAGAGCTTGTTTGCTTATACTTGCAGCCTGGCTCTCACCCCCAGCCACACATGTTTAGCTGGTGCATTGCCTGAGGGAAGGAGGGTGATTTGATGGGTGCTAACAGAGCAGCCTCTCCATTCTGAAGGAAATCAGCCCTGAGTGCTCACTGGAAGGACAGGTCCTGAAGCTGAGGCTCCAATACTTTGGCCACCTCACGAGAAGAGAAGACTCCCTGGAAAAGACCCTGATGTTGGGAAAGTTGGAGGGCACAAGGAGAAGGCGATGACAGAGGACGAGATGGTTGGACAGTGTTCTCGAAGCTACTAACATGAGTCTGACCAAACTGCGGGAGGCAGTGGAAGACAGAAGTGCCTGGCGTGCTCTGGTCCATGGGGTCACAAAGTCGGACACGCCTAAACGTCTAAACAACAACAAACAGAGCAGCAATTGGAACCCTGCTCTGCGCACATTCCATCCAAGGAGCCGAGGAGTCCCAATTAGGCAGCCCTTTTGCAAACCTTTTGCAACCTGCTCCCCCAATTTCTACCACGTTTCTTCTCATAACAACCTCACGCTGTCAATATTCCCATTTTGCAGATGAGAATGAGGCGAAAGGCTGCATACCAAGCCTGGGACAGAAGCAGGATCCAAACCCAGTTTTCCAAATTCAGCTCCCTAGCCCTCCCTGGAATTTGCTCTATCCTGTTACAATCCCTCCTGCTGGGATTGCGCCAGAGTCCAAGCGCTTTCCATTAGGACCTGCCCCTCCATAAACAGTCACTGGATCCCTTCTCTCTCCCAGGCAGGATCCCCCGTTTCCACTCCATGAGACAGGAGGATTCCCCAGTAAGGAGAATGCCAAGTCAAGTCCTTACCTGCCATAGCATCCTTGATACCTGGATCCAAGGAGAGGATGTTCTTCTTCACCAGCTCAAGTGGTCCAGGGCGGTGTAGGATCTTCTCACTCAGGTCTTCGGCCAGGCGAGCCTTCTTGTCCTGCAGCTCAGAAGGGTCCCCCGGAGACACTGCAGTGAGAAGAACAACTATCAGAAGAGGAGCAGGCTTGTGGGATCAGGCAAGAGGACCCTGCAGTCCAGAATCCTACCTCCCAACAGGAGCCAGCCAGATATTCCTGGGACAAACTCCGCAAACAATGTTTGAGGGATGTAGTCATCCCCTGGGGTGACCTGGAAATCCAGTTGGAAATCCAAGGTTCATTTGCCTTATTTCCACATCAATTTGTGATTTATTTTTAAAAGAAGTCCACAGAAAAATAATATGCATATTTCTCCTAATGTGTGCATTTTTAAATGCTATTTTGCATAATATTTTGCAAACAATTTCCCCTAATGTAAATTTCTACACATTCTTTTCGCTAATTTGTGTGTTTTTGCACACACTTTCCTCCTAATGACATGCATTTTATCTGCTCCTTTTGGTTTGCGATCTGCACCGCAAAATTCAGAGAAGCACTGTGAGTCCTGGAAGGCCTTCTTCTTGCCCTGCTTCTTGCCCTTGCCCTTTCCCACCAGGCCTGGGAGGGCAGGGCCAGGACGGACTCCAGCTACGAAAGTTGAGGCTGCAGAACAGATTCTTGAGCTGCAGTACTGCTTAGGGGTTGTTCTTGCTGTTACTGATACTAATTTTTTGTATCTTTATTTTAGACCTGATTATAATTTATGTAGGACGCGGGTGGCGCTGTGGGTTAAAGCCTCAGCGCCTAGGGCTTGCCGATCGAAAGGTTGGCAGTTCGAATCCCCGCGGCGGGGTGCGCTCCCACTGCTCGGTCCCAGCGCCTGCCAACCTAGCAGTTCGAAAGCACCCCCGGGTGCAAGTAGATAAATAGGTACCGCTTACCAGCGGGAAGGTAAACGGCGTTCCGTGTGCTGCACTGGCTCGCCAGATGCAGCTTTGTCACGCTGGCCACGTGACCCGGAAGTGTCTCCGGACAGCGCTGGCCCCCGGCCTCTTGAGTGAGATGGGCGCACAAACCCCAGAGTCTGTCAAGACTGGCCCGTTCGGGCAGGGGTACCTTTACCTTTACCTTATAATTTATGTGGAAATTGTTCAGTATGGTTGTGTATTCTTTGATGTCTTACTTATTGTTTATGACTATTTTTGTTGCAATTATGTGTTTTTTTTCATGTTGTGAGCTGCCTTGAACATGGTTTGATTTGTGGGAAGGTGGCATACAAATGAAATGATATGTGTTTGTATGTATGTATGTATGTATGTATGTATGTATGTATGTATGAATTTCAAACAATAGCTGCATTTTGGTGAATTAGGCAGGCTCACATTAAAACATAAGCCAAACCAAATGCCTCCTAGGCAGAAGTTGCTCCTTACCTTCTGACAGCTGGCCCTTAGCAGTGCTGGTCTTGTGGGGCCGGGGTGAGACTTTCAGCTTGGCAATCTCATTGGCCTGAGGAGAAAGAAGAAGAGGAAATTTTAGCATCCTTAGCCCAGGTAGAAGAGCTAGGAGGCATCTTTTGCTCACTTAGGCTCTGGAGAACCACCGCCAGTCAGAGTTATGCCTTCCAACTTTTTTCATACCCAGGAAGACCCTACTTCAATTGCAACCCTGCAACGTGGAATCCACATTTATTTTTTCAGCTATGCACGCCCATGGCCAATGCATAGAAGAGGGAATTTTGGTAGCTGTAGCTTGCAGGACTAAAATAACAAAAATCTGCACCACCACACCCTACAAAATGTCATATTTTTTATAAAAGTCCAAAATACCTGCCTTCCATTGCTTCTGCTCTCTGTCACATACACACCTCTCTACTTTTGGGCTGGGCTGCCTCCAGGCCTGAGCAAAACAACCACTAGCAATGGCCCTCTTCCTCCAGTGGTGGGATAGAAATGCAGTAAATAAATAAATTAAATTAAAAAGCACCTGCCATTTTAGATACACCTCTGCTGCCGTGCATAAATTAATCATACACCACACTGTGCTTAATATATTTTTATGTCTTTTTATTTTACAATAAATGATGGTGGGTTTTTTTTTTGGGGGGGGTTGTTTTTTTGCATTTGAAAGTTTGGTCTGGACCACGTTCCTGCTTGCACACCACACTCAGATGCACCCAGAGCAGTGGCCTCTTGCTTCCTGCAAAGTCACTCCTTGCTGGGAGATGGGTGCTTAATAGAGTCCGTGAGCAGTGGACTCTCACAGAGTCCCATCAGACACTCGTAGCGCCGCTTCCCACACATTGTTCAAAGCCTTGAGCCCAGCTGGTACTCACCCTGTTCTGGCCCTGGGTCCCATTGGGCTGCGAGAAACTTGCAAGGGGTTTGTTGAGTGCTGGAGGGTTGATAAAAGGGAGCATGTTAGCAAACTCTAGAAGAAACTGCCCTCCCTACCTGCTGATTTTGGCCTGCCACTCTGTTGTTGCTAGTCCATAAAGAAACAGGAAAGAAAAGTGGCAACCTTATCTCAAGGTTAGAAGACCAGCTCTTCTTTCCCTAGCACCCACCCACTGCTTCATCCATGCAGAAATCCCCTTTGCAATGTGACTCCCTTCACTTTGCACATTTTTGCAAAGGGGTGCGAGGGAGGGCTCACCTGGGAGTAAGTGGCGTTTGGACAGCTGCTCTTGGGACCGCCGGTGTTCCATGCGCAGCTGCAGAACTGCAAGGGAGGTGACAATATATGAATAATGGTGATTACTTTATTCATCTCGGCCAACAAGCAATAAAAAAAAAGCAGTGAAAAATTCAACTCTTAAATCATTTGGCGCTACCCAACCTCCCACCACAAAGCTAAAATGAAGCCAATAATTGATATATAACTCCAGATTACTGATGTTGACGAAGTTTGTAATCACTTGGGCTGAGAGTTGTTAGGAGATTCACTGCCCAGAGCTAACAACTCTCACTACTCTTAACAAACTACAACACTCAGAATTTGTTTTTTTTGGGGGGGGGGGATCTGTGGCTGCTTTAAATGTATGGTGCAAATGTGAACAGGCCTATTTGCCCAGCTCCTACTACTCAGCTGCATTATGAATCTAGCGCTGTTTCCCCCAAAAGTTCTTCTCTGGCTCAGAATGCGTAATTAGATTCTTCAGGGGTTTGTAAATCCCAAGATCAGTATTCAAACGAGCTGCTGTTGCAATCACTATACAGTCATACCTCGGGTTACAGGCACTTCAGGTTGCGTTTTTTCGGGTTACAGACGCGCTGAAACCCGGAAGTACTGGAATGGGTTACTTCTGGGTTTCGGCGGTCACACATGTGCGGAAGCACTAAATTGCTCTTTGCGCATGCGCAGAAGCTCTGAATCGCAACCCGTGCATGCACAGACACGGCGCTGTGGGTTGTGAACGCTGTGGGTTGCGAACGTGCCTCCCGCACGGATCATGTTCGCTGTGGTTGTGCTTTGATACGCTCCCCCTGCTCTCATCTGGTTGTGAGCTGCTTTGGCAAGCCCATGTGGAAGGGCAGCCTACAAATTAAAGTAAATAGCTACTACTACTACTACTACTACTACTACTACTACTACTGCCGCCGCCACCACTGCCACCAACTAAAGCCTGCAGCTTTGTAGATGCATGCAGAACATTTATTTGCTGTCAACCTACTTCCTCTCAGTTAAACCCTTAACTACTTACTGTGATTACCAGCAGCTCTCCTCCACAGCTGATGCTGAGAACTATAGCTCCCAGGGGGGCAGTGCAGAAAAGTGAATATGCACAGCACAACCGTTACAAGAGCAGGAGGGAGCCCTTGGGAAACAAATGAAGGTGGGGGCGTGAGTGTGCACAAAGGTGCAATTATCCACTCCTGAAGTGAAGGGAAAGGAGTTTGCACTCACTGTGGTTTGAGATTTTAAAGTGACAAATAAAAGCAGGCTAATGAATACATGTTAGGCAGAAATAACTAAAACAGGTTACACCATAGAATTAAGGTCTTTCGTGGTCTTAATCGGATTTCAAACTTCCAAACCAGCAAGGATCAAGAAGCTCTGGAGTCTCAAATGTTCAGTCCAGCAACCAACTGAAATATTGGATGCTACTTTGCTTTATATTTGACCGCTGTTACTTATTCAGGGCTTGCTCCAGAGAGTGGCAATGCTGGGCATTTACTGGGGCCCAAAGAGTAGCCAAAGGCTCACCTAACACTGTTACAATTTCCAGAGAATATCCAATAAGATCAGATGCAGCCAGAGAATTTTCTTATCTCCCACCTCTTCCAGCTTAGGGGCCACCAGTGAGGGTGCCATGCCCAAAGCCCCCCAAATCCTGCTGCTAACACAGTCAGTATTTATGTATACTGCATCACAGTACACATGATGTTGCACAGGTAAAAACAGAGAGATCGCTGGCCCCAAGAAACTTACAATGGGAGATATGAGGGCAGGGATGAAAAAATGTGGGTGCTGTAGTTGGGACTAAGGAGAAAAGTTAAAGGTCTATGGACAGGTACTTTTTGAGGAAGGGTCTGAAGGAAGGCAGGGAGGCAGCATAACATTTGATTCTGGGGAACTCAAGACTGTCCACAGTGCATTGAATGAGATTGGAAAGGAGTGGGCAAGATGTCTGTTGACTTGAAATCGAGGGAAACCGGATTGGAGAGATCACCCTATTCAACAACCCAGAGTGCATCCAGGTTTGCAAAGGAGTGAGGCAAGGTAAGGCAACACAATTTTCTCTGGAACTGCTTTTCAATAAAACAAACTGGGAACAAAATGCATCAAGCTTTTACTGACTGCTGTATGATACTGGGTAATTCTACTGTGGAATTGGAAGTGGAAATTAAACTGGGGGTGGGGAGAGAATCACAAAAAACTGGCCTGGAAATTAATATATAAAAATGAAATGGATGCAAATTAAGTACTGCCCAGAAGCCTCTATTTAAACAAACAATGAAAAAATTGCAAAACTGGGAATTACATCTTGTTTGACCAACAAACGACTAAATGCAGCCCTTTTGGAGGCAAATCCAAGCATCAGAAGAAAGGTCTGCCTTAACAGAATAAATTCATAATTACTTGTCAATGAACAGCAAAATGAAAGCTAAAGGAGAAATTTACAACTCAGCACTGAAACCTCCTGTGGATCTATGCCATATAGTGTGGTGTAGAAGTCTGTTATACCTATGGCTGGTTGACAACATTAGTTGATGTAGTATGACAACATTAACTTGTACATAAAGAACTGTGGAACGATATATGCACATAATATTTCTTTGTTCCCATATGCCATGGGAGAGACATGACAGGGGACTGGTGTAAAAGAGCTGCAATACGAGGCCATCTATGATATCAAGTGTAGAAGGGCCAGCTATTTGGTCTGCCAAGCAAGACAACAGGTGGACTTTCCCACAGTACAGAATAGATTCCCAGGGATCAAGTGCATCCCCTTGGCAGAAATAAAATGTGATGAGGTGATCCAATGACGAACCCGTTTGGTTCCCAGTGGAAACAACATGCTCAAGATGGAACGGAATGGCGAGGCGATTCTGTACATTCATGGAGGAGGAACGAACAAGGAAGAGCCAGATAGAATTAACTTAGGAGGTTCTGATTTGGACAAGGACAAGAGCAAATCTGCAACCTCCTTGGTTTACTCTGCCTCTTTTACTACCAACAGTGGATATGTGCCCCTTAGCATAACCGAGTTATGCTAAGGGGCAAAAGTAGGTGGAGAAAGAAATGCAAATTTTGCCTGTGTACAGTAGGCTGGTTTCAGCACGCACTCATACACCCCCCTTCATACAGCCAAGCAAGAGAAGCATTGTTCAAGGACACATTCCAGCCAGGGGAAAACATTTGAGAAGGGTGCAAAGTGAAGGCAGTGAGGGGTGCGGCCTGGGGGAAGGGGGTGTGGCCTGGAGACAGCCCTGAGGGCCAGGTGAGAGGCCCGGAGGGCCACATTTGGCCCCTAGACCTGAGCTTCCCCACCCCCTGCTTTAGTGCTATGTCCTATGCATTAATTTAACTGGTAATAAGGAGCCAGTGTGGTGTAGTGGTTATGAGCGGTGAACTCGTAATCTGGTGAACCGGGTTCGCGTCTCCTCTCCTCCACATGCAGCTGCTGGGTGACCTTGGGCCAGTCACACTTCTCTGAAGTCTCTCAGCCCCACTCACCTCACAGAGTGTTTGTTGTGGGGGAGGAAGGGAAAGGAGAATATTAGCCTCTTTGAGACTCCTTCGGGTAGTGATAAATCCAAACTCTTCTTCTAATAATTCTGCCCCTTTCTCCACCCAGAATCCTTAGCATTTCCATTCTCTAAAGAGGCCAGGAAGTTGGGACAGAATTCTCACCATACTTAGAAAACTGCAGCTCCCACTGTTCCCTGGGAAGGGAGCCACGGCAATTTGAAATGGAAAGTGAATCAAGTAAGCCAGACCTGGACTACGGTCACACCACACATATCATATCACCTTAAACAATCATGGTTCCCCACCCCCAAAAGAATTCTGGGAGCTGTAGTTTGTTATGGGTGCTGATAAGTTATTGGGAAGCCCCCATTCCCCTCACAGATCTACAGTTCCCAAAACTCCCTTTGAAGAGGGATTGACTGTTAAACCACTCTTATAATTGTAGCTCTGTATGGGGATTGCCGGGGTCACCAGCACAGAGGCACAACTATAAAATAAGTCCAAATGCACCGGAAACTTAAATTAGTCTTGCCATCCCCGACCTTGGAACAGAAGCAGTTTTCAGGGCCCTTTAAAAACAAACAAAAACCATGTATATAAGCCCACAGAAATTCAAATGCTGCTGCACTGGGGACATCGCTGGGAAGGATAACCTTGTCCAAGCAAGAGCACCAAAGGGATATGGCTGAGGCGGGTGAGCCCTCCCCTTGCTCTGCCGTCAAACAGCAGGCACGTCATACCTTTGGAGGGTGGGACTGCTGCAAGCGTTTCTATTCCTGTGCCCGCTTCTCTCCTGCCTGGGCATTTGTCCCGTTGTCAGCAGCAGCTGGGGTGACGCCACTCGCTATTTATTTAAAAGGCTGGAAACACAAGATGCCCCAGACTCCCAGGCCAGAGGCTGGCTGCAAGGACCGCTTGCGGGGAACCCACCACCAAACTGCAGACCCTCCAAGTGTCCCTATTTTCCAGGGACACCCCAAATTTACAGAAGCCGTCCCAGTTTTTGATTTGATTGCAGCTCCCGCTTTTCCTTAGGATGTTCCTATTTTCATGGGAGAAATGTTGGAAGGTATGGAGTTATGTGACCTCAGAGCCAAGGAGATGATACAACTTTTAGAAGACGTCTGAAGGCAGCCCTATATAGTTTTATTATGTTTTTATACGTGTCGCCGCACGGAGTATTGTTATTATTATCAATATTATGGAATAGGATGTCCCTATTTTCTTTGGAGAAATGTTGGAGGGTATGCAAATACTCAACATGAGGGGCAAGACATGGGGGTGTTGAGTGTTTCACCGCTTTGGGGAATTGTAGCCAGTTCCAGGCCTCAGTACCTGCGTACACTCCACATACTGTACTTAAAGCATCCTGGGGGTTGTTTTAAGGCCAGTTTGCCCCCTTTTCTAGTCATTTCCGGGTTCAGTGTGATGTTTGCGTTGCAGTCACGCACATATTGAACGCGCATAAAACGGTTGTTGCCTGTAATCAATACACTGATTGAATGTAAAACACATTTTTGCATCAGTGCTTCACTGTAGGAGCCTTTTTGAGAAACCAGAGGAAGCAGGATAATTTGCAAGTTAAGAAACAAAAGCTGCCACTGCACATATACTATGTAAAAGAATGAAAGTTTACTACCCCAGCCTTCTCTCTCCTTCTTCCCCAACCTTATACTGTCTATAATATCGAATACAGTGGTACCTCGCAAGACGAATGCCTTGCAAGACGGAAAACTTGCTAGACGAAAGGGTTTTGGTTTTTTGAGTTGCTTCGCAAGGCGATTTTCCAAGTTTGTTTCCTTTTTCTTAAAACCGTTAATACAGTTACGACTTGACTTCGAGGAGCAACTCATAGCACGCGGTGTGGTAGGCTTTTTTGAGGTTTTTGAAGACTTTGGTGATTTTTGAAGCTTTTCCAAAACTTTTCCGACACCGTGCTTCGCAAGACGGAAAAAATCGCAAGACGACAAAACTCGCAGAACGAATTAATTTCGTCTTGCGAGGCACCACTGTATAACTCATCTGCATAAAAGATTCTATGAACGGAAAACTGAGGCACGGTGTGTACTTCTGTACTTCAAGAAAATCTTTGATAAAAACAATTTTTAAAAAAGTTGCCACACATTATTCCTGTGACTGTACTCTGGTTTTTAACTGTTTCTCATTCTAAATTGTTGCAGCCTACCCTAGGACCTGCTGGTGAGGGGCTAGTAGTAGTAGTAGTAGTAGTAGTAGTAAGTATTATTTAGGGGCAGGAGAGATCATATTTTTCATTATTGTTATTATTCCCTAGCACCAGAACCAACACAGCCACTAATACACAAGGAAACAAGTGTCCCTGAATGCTCAGTGGGCCTTCCTTGATTAAAAATGGTCCCTGCAAAAGCTTTAGCAAACCTACCAATTAAAAGCAATGCTGATTTTGGTATGTCCATAATTGCACAAGCGGGAGCTATATGTGTGGGGAAATTACGAAGGGTGGTTTGTCACAGGAAAGAAACATGTGAGGCTCAGGAAAACACCATAGTTGCCACCAAGGAATGCCTATGATGCCACAGGCACGTTGACTGATTACTTGGACTGGCTGGGCCTGAACAAAATGGCTGCTGGACGCCAGGGTTAGGTTATGAGGTACCAATGGAATCGAAAAGTGACAAGTAGTCGTGAGGAAAAGCATGACCCTGGTCCTTACAACTGACTCATATGGCTGTCACACACCATACATTTAAAGCAAATGATTTTCCTCAAAGAATCCTGGGAAATGTAGCTTGTTATGGGTACTGGGAATTATAGCTTTGTGAGGGGTTGCTCTGTGCTGCTCTGTGCTTCCCATTGCCCAGTCTGGTCAAGCGAGTGGTAAAGTGACACATTTATTGGCTGGGCAGGGGGAAACCTTAAACGCATTCCTTAAAAAAAACAAAACCCTTTAGATTTGAAGATAATCCAGAAATATTCAGAATCAGGGCTGGTCCTCTCTCTGTTCTGCCTTAGATACCTCCACTTACATAAATAGGCAATGTCAAGTTGCCAGAATTAAACTCTGCGCATGTTCAGAGGCACTCAGTCAAAGCTGATGCGGTTTTTGAAAATTGAATATGCCAGAACTTCCCTTCCTTCACTCAGCCTGTGCACAAATCTACATGAAAAATTGAAAGCCTGAAGATGTATTCACAA
Source organism: Podarcis vaucheri (assembly GCF_965113315.1). NCBI lineage: Eukaryota > Metazoa > Chordata > Lepidosauria > Squamata > Lacertidae > Podarcis > Podarcis vaucheri. The sequence continues at coordinate 18,438,219 of NC_138751.1, forward strand.
ATAAGTATCTGGTGCCCAACAGTAACTGAGCAGGAAGAGCAAACAGTCTCTCATGGGCTATGAATTTCTGAGGGAACATTTACTGGGACCTTTCACAGGTGCCACAGGAGAGACACTGGCATACGAAGGTGGCATGCTGGCAACTTCTGGTATAAGACCCACATTGTGCACCTGTGTGGTGACGTTGGGATCGAGAATATCATCAACCACATTGACTTCAGGGTTTGTTTCAGCCTCGCAGAAATGTGGCTGAGACATGTTCCATTAAAATCCCCACTGATGGGGCCCTGAAGGGCTTATTTCGGAGGGAAGTGACACCCTGTGCCCTTAATTCAGTCCCCTGACTAGTGGAGCGGTGACAAAGGGGCAATGGGAAAGCACTCTGCACATGCCTATAGACAACTCCTCTTTACTTGCTCCTAGAGCAAGACCTGACCAAGAAAACCTGGCTCAAGTTAAGATTTTGGGGAACTGGGCCTATGTTGTGGCTTCACGCGATGCAGTGTGGTGAGCCAGTGCAGTGGTTAAAGTGTTGGATTAGGACCTGAGATACTAACATTTGTATCCCCACTCAGCCACGAAGCTCCCTGGATGACCTTGGGCCACTCTCTGTCAGCCTAACTTACCTCACAGGGTTGTTGTGGGGATTAAATGAGGAGGAAAAAAGGCGGGATATAAATGCAATCAGTCATAGGAGCCAACTCATAGTGGCCAAGATCCCTTTGTGTCCCCCCACAATAAAATATTTGAGGGGGCTCAGCCTCCCCAAAGTTGATGGGCATTGCCATTCAAACGGTGCTGACACAAATCTGTCCCTTGGGCCACAATTCACCACCGGCAAGGTCTCCTGTGCAGATCAGAGACTTTGCTTAGCTTATTGACCTGGGAAAACCATTCAGAATAAGCAAATCTGTTACCAATTCTATCCATCTGCATTGTTTATTTTCTTATGTGTATATCTTATGTTGATTTCTCTCCCCCCCCCAAGCAGCAAACAGGATAAGGAAAACATAAAATGATATTTAAACTGTCTTGAAAACTGCAGCAGAAACTGTAGAAGCAGCAGTAAAACTACACAGAGCACCTATGATTTACGCACGCATGGGAACTGACATGACCTTGCTTGTAGAATGTGTCTTGCCTTGATTTATTTTTTTATAACTCCAAGCAACAAAATGCAGCGTGGGCTGTTCTCTTAAGAGGACAGGAAGGTGCCTTCTGCTTAGTCAGAACTTTGGTCCACCTAGCTCAGCACTGCCAGCTCTGACTGGCAAGAGCTCTGCAGGGTTTCAAGGCAGGGTCTTCTCTCACAGCTGCACCTGGAGGGGCTGGGAATTGAACCTGCGACCTTCTGCATGCAAGGCAGATGATATACTCCTTGAGCCACAGCCTTTCCCTTACACAGCAGGATATCTCAGGAGGGTTCTGAGGAGAACGATTTATTTATTTTTAATGGAAGGTGAAACAGTAGGCGTTGAGGTCCCCCTGTCTTAGCCTGCCATAATTACCACCCTGCAAAAAGTCTATTTTAAAAATTTAATAGCACCAAGGTGCCTAAAGCCCCACTCAGATCCTACTTACCGGAGCGGAATTTGCTTCGGATCAGCATGGATCGTTCAGAAGCCAGGAGTGTCATCTTTGGAGTCCTTGAAGGTATAATCCCAAATCTGAGGCAGGCCCCATGGATATTCAGAAGAGGAGGAAACGGGAAAAGAGGGGAAATGATGAAGAAGTCTCCAACTAGGAGCTAGAGAAGCCAGCAACAGACCTTTTGAACCAAGTGCCTGGGCCTAGGGACGCAGAGTTGGACGGCCTCTATGCATGTGCAAGAGTGGAGACCAGGGACACCTGGGTTCAAATCCCAACACAGCCATGACTCTCATTGTGACCTTGGGGCGGTAACTTTCAGCCTCACCTGTCACCTACCTCACAGGGTTGTTTTGTAGATAAAATGGGGGGGGGAGTCATGGATGCCACCCTGAGATCCTCAGGAAAAAAGGTAGGCTTATAAATGCAACGCTTAATAAACTAATCTACCGCACTGGGTTGTCCTTGTAAGGCCAATGCTGTGTAAGGGTTAGCGACTACTGGACTAAGATTTGGGAAGTCACGATTGTTCAAATGTCTGCTCAGCCATAAGGTTCACTGGGTGACCTTGGCCCAGTCACTGTCTCTCATCCTAGACCACCTCACAGGGTTGTTGGGAGAGATAAGTGTGATCTATTGAGCCCCTCGGGGGTGGGGTGGGGGAGTGGGCAGGTGGGATATAAATCTAAACAAATAAATACAATAAAATTTCGAGGGAGGGGCAATGGAGGGAGGAGCATTCCAGTCCTCCTGAGTTCCTTGCCAGAGGAGGGTGGAACAAAATAGCAAAATTTTAGGAGCAGGCAACTAGCAGAAACGCAGCAGCAGGTGGAGCAGTTCCGTCGCTAAAGATGCAGTTGGAGACGGGGCTTGACCTGTTGAGTTTTTGCCCTGTTTAAAGGGACAGGAGCCCAGCTGGCGGCGTGTGTGCAAGAAAGAAGAACGAGAGAAATGGTTTTGTTTGCTGCACCCGCGATGCCCTCCTCGGGGAGAAAGCCCAGGAGGAGAGTGCCCTGCCTGTGCCATCGCCCTAAAGCCTCTCTCGAGGAACCCAGGAGTCCGGGCTGTTCCCTTCCGCTTCCCCGCTACAGCCCTTTTCAATGCCAGCCCCTTCCCCAAAGCCCAGGGGGACCCAGGCGCCCCGACTCACCGGAATGGACGGCGCAACCCTTTTCCTCCTCTTCCTCCTTCTGCTTGGCTCGGGGGGCGCTGGGAACCGTCCGCCCCCGACGGCTTCTCCGGGAGGGTCTGCCGGCGGCCTTTCCGGGGGGGAGGGGGTGGCGTCCTTCTTTTCCTCGCTGCCTAGGTGAGGATGGCAGCGGCGAGGGACGGCCAGGCGCACGGACCTCCGGAGGAGAGGGTTGGGCCGACGGCTCTGCCCCCCGCCTGGGGGTCGGACGCCACCGCGCCCCCCTCCCCGGGCAGCTGGGATGTCCCCGTGCCTCTGCCATGCGCCCCCTCCCCTCCCCGAGGGTGCCACCTGCCGCGACACCCGACACCGGGAACGCGCTGCTGGCTCAGCAAGGACCACCCCCCTCCGCCATCCTCCCCGTCTTCGTCCTCCGCCCCCTTCTCCCCACAGATCGCCACCGTCCCGCCTCCTTATGCTGGCCAGGAGAGCCTCCAGGCTGCCCAGCAGATCCTGCTATTGGGGACATCCAGGAGTCCTGGCAGCATCCCTTGCGAGCCCCGAGGGTTGGTACTTGGTAGCGGACCCCCCCCCCACTTCTTCAAGGAACCCAGGTGTCCTAGCGCCCCCGTCCCGCCGCACGCTCCCCTTTTATTTATTTATTTATTTATGCATGCATGCATGCATGCATGCATGCATACAATTTAGATTTCGCATTTTATTCCAAGGAGCTCAAGGTAGAATACAGCCCCCCTAATTGGTTCCCACACATACAACCCTGTGAGGCAGGTTTAGGTTGAGAGGCAGTGACTGGCCCAAGGTCACCCCACCTGGTGAACTTCATGGCCGAGTGGGGATTTGGGCCAGTGGTCTCCCAGGTCCTAGTCTGACACTCTGACCACTACACCTCACTGGCTCTCATCCCTAAGCACCATCGCCCGCCCACCATTTTTTCTCTTTCTCAAGGAACTCAGGAGACCTTTCCACACAACACCCCTGGGTGTCATCTCACAGTCGCTACGTCTTTTCCAAGAAAGTCAGGAGTTCCCAGGAAACACATCTGCTGCCTAGGTTGGACTCCTCAGGCGCTGGGTGGGGGGTGCATAGCTCTTTGGTCCTCTGCCTGGTCCATGGGACTTTCCCTAGACCATCCCCACTCCCTTGGTCTCAACCCCTCACTGCCCCTCCAATGCATCCTCCATAGCTGCTTTCGCCTGGCTGCAATGTATCCTGGAACATTTCACCCTGCAAAAAAATAAATGCTGGGCATTGTAATTTTATCCCTTGCAGAGTTAATTCCCAGCAACCCTTAACACACTACAGTGCCCAGAATTCTTTGTGGGAGGGGATGTGCGTTGAATGTGCTTTCAAGGTAATAGTGTGCACACAGCCATAAGGCATGTTGCTTGCCCAGATGAAGGAGCAGTATGTGGGCGGGTGCATAGAAACCTCTGGCTTTCTAAGAGGGAATCGTCCCTGTTGTAGAAAGTTTGCTCTATCCCATCTTTGTCTTTGGCTCCACCTGGGATGAGAAGGTGGCTTGCTCATGATTTTCCTAGGGAACCCAGGAATCCTGACTTCTCCACATATCCCTTAGCACAAGCATAGGGATTTTAGAAAAAGGTTTGCTTGGGATACCAAGTCAGATTAATCTGAAAGATTAGAAGTTTGGATGGCTTCCATACACACCATAAATGACTTCTCCCAAAAGAATAATGGCCACTGTGGTTCGTTCACAGTATTGGGAATTGTAGCTCGGGGGGGGGGGAGAGAACTATGGTTCCCAGGATTTTTTCAGGGTGGGGAGCCATTTGCTTTAAATGTGCTTTAGATGTATGGATGACTTTTTTGCTGACAGATAATCTGGCAGTGTACGGCCTAACCTTTTAATTATAGCAATTGTGTGCTCAACACCGGAAAGGCATCTGGAGGCATCTGCATAAGCCATCTGCACTGCAGTGAGGGGTGTATACTTTGCACATGCATAGAGGCCGTCACTCCCTCCAACAGCAAACTCAGTGTTCCCAGGCAAAGTGAAATGGAGCTGAAACAGGGACACAGAGAAATAAGAGTGACAGTTGGAAAAGAGAAGCTGAAAACCAAGCAAGGAGGAAGGTGGGTGAATTGTCTTGCTTGAGACCCTAGCAGCTTCTGCAGGAAGGCATGGCTGGACAGAAACTCTTGGTGCATGTGTGGATACAGTGAGATTTTTTTGTGGGAGGTCCCACTTTTCTCTTTTTAAAGTTTCTCCAGAGGGTTCCAGACCTGAGCCCTCCTGGCTCTGAAAATAACCCCCTGGTTCTGTTTACAGGACAGGGAGCTGCCTTGCTGGAAACAGAATTGACCACCCTGTGCAATTCCTCCAGGTAGCCCTAAATGCAAACTGAGCAGACCTCTGTGTCGCTGCGCAGAGACTGGCGATCGAAACAGGGGTCCTCTCATCACTGAGCCCGGCACTGCAAAAGACCCAGAGTGACTGAGGTGGGCGCTCGCTGGGTCCCCTTTGCCCTTTCCCTGCGGCTGCTGTCGGGCCACAGAGACCGTTTCTTCACACAACAGGTGTCACCTGTTGCCAGCCATCAGGGGCCCGCGCTGGATTTCACTGACGCTGCGGATCAGGTTCTGACCAGGGTATTTAAAGTCAGACATGCTCCCTGTCCTGCCCCCCTGCTTTGAGCCCTGCCCCTTGGCACCACCCTTGGGCCCACCTTCCTCTGGAGCCCAACCAGCTCTGGAGTTGGAGCGAAAGGTCATGCGTGTGTGCATGCGCGCGCACACACACACCAAGGGGAAAATGTGCAGATGTGTGCCCAAACTTCACTGTGGTTGGTATGTACAGGATGGGACGAGCATATGGGGGGGGGTGAATGGATGATCAACACTGACCCCTCCTGGTTTTATGTGGAAAAGGACACCCTCATGGGGAGTGTAAAAGCACAGAGCTGGGAAAGTGAGTGAAGCAGACAGAGGGGACAACGGGGTATTGTGGCATACATGCACCCGTGTGCAAAAGGGAGAAATAAAAAAGTGTGTTTGCTATAATAGGTTTCTACAGGACGCATAGCCATATGTCTCAGAAAACATTTTGTATGAGCGTACGTTCAAATATCCAAGTGAAAAGGCATGCAGATAACGAAGAGCACAAGCCCTGGCCCAGTTCTTTCTTCCTCCCTGTGCATTTTAATGAGAAACCTGGTGATTTACAGCCCTAGGTGCCCTTCAGGGCAACATAGGTGTATTCTTCCCCTTCTGGTGTCTGTAGGGCCATATGAATGACTCCTGCAAGCTGGAAATAGCAAGGAAGCAGATTTTGGCTGGATATTGGAGGCGCCTGGGAAGAGCCGTTTATCAGTGGTGCAGGCTGCCTCAGATGGCGGTGGGCTCTTCTTCAGCTGAGGTATTGAAACAGAGACTGGGCGGCTGTTCCTGTGAAGGCTTCCTTGGTTACATCATTCCCGGTGGATTGTGCATTAAGCAAAGATGATCTCTAAGAACCCTTGCAGCCCTTTCAGGATTTTATGCGTATCACATTGTGAGCGATACCCTCCAGCCTCCCCAAGGACCGGGCTGAATGTATGCGCCAGTCTCCCAGTATTGCTGCATTTGGCAGTTGGACAGTACAGGGAAAGGGGCCTCATGATTCAGAGCTGAAACACCCTATGTATGTCTGCTGAATTGGCTGCTCTTTCCCTTGCCCTTCTCTCCACGCCGGCCACTGCCGCGTCTCAGGTGAATGGCTCTGGATTCTTACACCTTGGCTGTGATATCCTTGGATCACTCCAAAACCAGACCCTGGTACGATTCCTTTGCTGGGAGCTGCATATGGTGTGGGTGGCTGGCTGGGTGGACGGGGTGAGCTCATAGGTCTTTCCCAGGCTCAGATTTCAGAGATTAATTCCAGGAGCAGCCGTGGACCTGACGCTACCGACAAAGATAGCACTTGTGGCCTGGGACAATGGGAAAGAGGCACGTCCCAAAGACAGCGAGGCCTGTGTGGAGAAGACACCAAAGAACATCTCTTCTCCCACTCCCTACAACCTAGTGTTTCACATGCACACACACACACACAATTAAAACCAAACAAATATATGCCTACAAGGAGTCCTGTAACCAAGACACTCTCCTCCTTGCACTCCTAATATCCTCCCGTCCTGCAACACTGTGCAACTCCCCATTTATGCGTGTTCAAGGCACATGTGACTGTGCATACATCCATTGTCTCCCGAGACAGATGGATGTCAACTGGATTTTTTTTATGGGAGCTTCCCATCACATCAAAATATCTGTCCAATGTTTTTGTCACAAGTTAATAATTTTATTGCATTGGAGGAAAAAGCACTACATAGCTTTTGCTATAAACAATATATGCTTTTCACGGGGCCGAAAAGTAACAGCGAAGTTTGGGTCAGGGAGAAGCTTTGATCTCTCAGAGAAGTTTCCGGGCTTCTGGTCCTTGAGATCAGTGTCTGCCGCCAGGTTCTGGCAGTGGGTACGAGGCTGCAACTGAAAGCCTGAGATGTCACAATGACCTTTAACCTTCAGGACAATCCTGTATTCAGACAAGCAATAACTGGTTCAGATGATTCCACCCTTCCGAAATCAGTTTGGGGTTTCCGTCTGTCCACTGGCAAGGGTTTCCAGGGGTTCAGGAGCCATTTGATCATTGGGGTGGTGTGTGCCCTGCTTCTCATTGGCTGGGATCCAGCCCGTACACTGCCCTTTGGTTGGCTGGAAGAGATTCGCGCTCCAGCTCCCAGAGGAAACGTCGCAGGCGTGTGAGTTGCCGATGGAGGGTGTCGTCTGACACAGGGTCTGAGAGGCGCAAGCGGAAACCGTCACATGGAAGGATCAGGGGCGGGTGGTCTGTGAAACTCTCAAATATGTCACCTGTGGGAAGACAAGGCATTTCTAAAACAACAGGTGTGCTCAAGCTGCTCTCAAGGCTGCTGCAACCAGAGGATTAGCTGGAAATTTCAGTGCCCTGCGTAGATTTAAAAATGTGAGGCCCACCCTGTCTGTCTCACACCCGTCTCCCCGCTCCCAGCTGCTCCCTGGGCAACTGCACCAGTAGCTCTACTCTAAATGACGCATGGATCACACCCTCTGGATAAGAGGTAGGGACAGAAATTGCTGCAGTTTGTGTGACCGTTTGTGGCCAGGTGTGGAAATCAGGCAAGCAAATGCGAGAAGCATTTGTTGTTCTTGTCTTTTCAGTCCGCAGATGATACGTAATTAATGGTGTGCCCCCTTCCCCCCGGGCTTTCTGGTGTTTCCTTTGCACTGAAATGGTGTGGTTATGTCAATGGTTATGTCATTAAAATTAAGGACATTAAATTTGGCCATAGCAGACAGAGATGAAAAACAGATTTTTTTGGCAGAAGCTGAACTGCAGCTAAAACAAAACAGTGCTGATTGTCACAGATACCAGTCCAAACAAAAATAGCACTGCTTTCATACATTCCTGGTAAGAGACTATAGGAGAAACTGCTAATAACATGAGATGTGAAATGCTTTCACATTCCAATTTCCACATTTTGGGGGCAGAGAGAGGGATAGCAGGGGATGGGCATTTGGTGTAGGATGTGGCAGGTCCCCAACATGGAGTTAATGCAATGATGAGGAAAGCTTCACTTGCTGAATTTCTGCCTGATGAGGGCACAGAAATCCTGCCAGAGGTGGTGAGAGCTGAGCCCTGTGTGGGTCAAAAACAAAGCATCTCCTTGACTTACTGTGTGCAATCTCATCTCTTTCCTTTTCAGGTGGGCTCCAGCATTCAGGAGACACTCGCCCAGGTCCCAACTGGTAATTTGTGAGCACGTGATGGAGCTGAGCCGGGGTCAGTGCCGGATAGTCATTTCTGAGGCGAGACCAGGATGTCTGTGTGCAGCAGGGAAAAGAGAGGTTAGCAATAAACCCTGGAAGAAAAAGACCCATGAAACACCCGTTCTTCCTTAGTGGCTGCCATGACTGGCTAGCTCTTTCTCTATGCCAACCACAGCATTTGCCTTAATAGGGGCAGAAACTAGACTTGATAAATCATGTGATAATTGACATATTAAAAGAATAACATTTCCTTATGAATGAAAAAATAGCCCTGAAAGAAGAAACAAACTTCCTTTGCATAGCCTTGCTGCATAGCAGGCGCCATCTTAGGAGAGGCATGCCTTCTTATGGGGGGGGGAGGAGCAGGGGTTTTTTTCAGCCGAAACTTCCCAGAACTCAGTTCTGCACCTCTCAGGTGGGCACCATAGCCATTCTAAGAGAAAGAGGGAGGTGTTCATGGTGAGTTCTGGCACCTTTTTTTTCTAGAAAAACAGCACTGGGCAGGAGGATGCCTCTTTTAAGATGGCAGCTGCCACCTGCAGTTTTGACAAGCAAACACATTTTTTAGAAAAATTAAGATGCTGACTGCTTAACGAGAAAAGCCTTCCCTTTCTCAGTCAAGAGATTTTAATTAAATTGATCTAAGCAGTTTATTGGCAAAATGCTTTCCAAGTGTTAGCAGGAAGATAAAGAAAGGCCACTTCATTAACACTATGCCTAGCTATAAGGCACAGCCTTTCACCCTATAGCTTTTACCCCTGTGTCAGTGGTAAACCAACTCAATCCCAGGCCGGAGTTTGCCCCAAGCAGATACAGGGTAGGAAGGCGCTAACAGAACCAATGAATCCAGATCGGCTCATACAAACATGAATACTATTCTGCAACAAGATATGTGGGATTCTGCAACTTGCATATTTTATGCAAATTAGTATATTTGCATGTTGTTAAGGGTGGGTTTTTAACATGAAGTATTTGACCTCTGAGGGACGCAGGTGGCGCTGTGGGTAAAAGCCTCAGCGCCTAGGGCTTGCCGATCGAAAGGTCGGCGGTTCGAATCCCTGCGGCGGGGTGCGCTCCTGTCGTTCGGTCCCAGCGCCTGCCAACCTAGCAGTTCGAAAGCACCTCCGGGTGCAAGTAGATAAATAGGGACCGCTTACCAGCGGGAAGGTAAAGGGCGTTTCCGTGTGCGGCTCTGGCTCGCCAGAGCAGCGATGTCACGCTGGCCACGTGACCCGGAAGTGTCTTCGGACAGCGCTGGCCCACGGCCTCTTGAGTGAGATGGGCGCACAACCCTAGAGTCTGGCAAGACTGGCCCGTACGGGCAGGGGTACCTTTACCTTTACCTTTATTTGACCTCTGTCAGATATAAGGAGGCATCAGCAGCTGGGCTGGCAACATAGCCAACACATTTGTACATATGCCATGCTTCTGAGATGACTGCATCTATTTCCATAGGGACTAGAATTTTTTTTAAAGGGGAACTGAGAACCTCAAGGTACTGTTTTCTGAGCCCAACAGGAAAACCTGCACTGGTGTGGACTTGCAGAAACCTGCACCTGTGTCCATTAAATCAGGCCTCCTTATTCCTACACAAAGCAAGGAGGGTGGGTGCTTCAATATGTTGTTCATTTTTAATAGTCTCTCCAGCACTCTTATCTTAAAGAAACAGACCATAAAAGAGGAAAGGGGGAGAAATGAAGCTTCCCTCCTCTGCACCTTCAACCACCTGTTCCCAGATAAAAACGGTGACACCTAGTATTTGTGGTATGTGTGTGTGTGATTCTGATGCCCAAGAGTTGAGCCGCTGCCTCCCTAACCCTCAAGCCCCAAGAAGGGGGAACAATCACCTGAAGCAAGCTGGTTTTGGGCACACACAGTAAGTTGGCTGTGGTGCTGAGCTTGCGGAAGAATTCAGTTGCAATGTCCCCCAGGCCCACCCCTTGTAGCCAGTCCAGCACCAGGTCCAGGTTGGTTCGGATCTGCACCGCCTTGGCCCACTGGAATAAGGACTGGTGGGAACTGCCTGGAAAAAGGGGAAAGCATGTTAAGAACATACGAGCCTGGGTGATCTTCCACCTTCCTCGGCAAACCGTCTTGGGATCCCCCCTGCCCACCCCCCTCTGTTCTGCAAATGCTGAATGAGGGAGCCACCGCCCCAAGCCAGCCTGCTTGTTTCCTGTCCTGCTTGGGGGCAGCCCTGAACTCTGGGACAGGCAGGAAACAGCCTGTTTCCACCAGAGACCAGGACAGAAAATAGGAGGAAACAGGAGAGGGAGGGGGGAGGGTTGTGAGGGGATTTGTTCTTCTCACTAGTCGGGGGCAATGAAGAGAGGCTTCAGGCATTCTCCCTGGGCATTTTTGCAATATGAATAGTGAAACCTCTCCTGTTTGGAATGCTCACTCAAAAAAAGAAAAAGAAATAAGAGAGCTGTCTCTCCTACTTCTTTTGCTTTCTCAAAATGCAACTTACAAGTGATTTATGCCTCACTGTGAAAACATTCTCAGATCTAGCATGTATTATAACTCACTGCCTTGATCCCCACACACCCTGTGTCTCACTGGATTGCTCTTGCTTCTCAGAAGAACCAGGAGTCCTAGTCTGTCTCACACTATCACTTTTATTCCATCTGGCTCCTCCACTCACTCAAGAATCGCTTTCACAGTGCATTCATCCTGATCTATGTGCAGGGAAGCAGTGAGACAACGTGAGGCTAGGCGGCATTAAGGCACGAGATGAGCCTGCTGGATCAGACCAGCAGACCTGTCTAGTCCAGCATCCTTTTCTCACAGTGGCCAACCAGATGCCCATAGTAAACCCACAAGCATGACTCGTGCAAATGGGAGCGATGGGAGGGCATCCTCTAGCGCCCTGCTCATTCACAAAATGGGCTATTGAGCCTTTCTTCTAGTTCCCACCCTGAGAAGCAAGGAGCTCATTCTAGGCTCACCTCTCTCCATGAGAGTGTTAAACAGCGAGGCGTTGGAGAAGAAAAAGAGATATCCAAAGGTCTGCGAGACAAGGTCAGGGTGCAGGTCACAGTCACGGGTCAACTCAAGCGTGGCCTGGTAGATGGCAAGGGTCCCCTGGATTCCTTCTGGCATGCTGCTGAGCTCCGGCACGTGGGACAGGTCAGCTGTGGCCATGAAGGGGTTACTGTCTAGCAAGGCAGGAAGAGCCGAGTAGAGAGTCTGCTGGGTGAGGAAAGGGATGAGAAACACAGGCTACTACAAAGGGTGGGTGGGAAGAGAAGGGGAGGGGAGGGGGGGCTTTATCGTCAAGAGTTTGCTCACCCACCTTAGTGAGGTAGTACACAGACTGCTGAAATGTGGACATGATGACTTCGTCCAAGACCGCCATTGCCTCATCACAGGTCTCCAGGTCACTGGAGAGCAATGCATTGTGGGAAGCTCCTACAGAGATGGGGGAAGAGAGTGAGTCTCAGGGTGTAGCTACATCACAGGAAAGCAAACTGGTTGCCCACTCATTTGCTCTCCAATGGGAACTGTAGCGCTGTAGTGCATATTTACTGCAGCTTTCTCAGCATCCTCCTCAAACTGTAATTCCCAGGATTCTCTGGGGGAGGCCTTGGTAAACTGGCATAATGCCTTATTCATCTGGTAACAGTTGTGTGTAGAGTGTCTTGAGAGTTATGTCATATGTCCCTCACATAAGGCTCCACCACAAAGCTTATGCAGAGGGTGGGTTATGTCCTGTCTTTATTGAGCATTTGTTTTGATTGGTTTGTGGGGAGATTTTGTGACAATGAGCATCCATCCTGATTTGTTTGTGGGGTGTTTCCACGTGTTCCCAGTGATTATTTGTTCCTCCTGATACTTTTTAATGCATTTCCCTGTCACTTTAATAACTGTGAAAAATTTGTTCAATGTGCATTCCTTATGCTAGCACGACAAGAGTGCTTCAGTCCTTCTGAACTGGATTTTCTGTTATGTGCTTGAATCTCTCCTGTAAAATACTGACCATCTGGAGGCACCCACAGAAACCATAAGTTCCCTTGCTATTTGAACCCTTCCCCTTTCTGGAAAACCCAAACAGCTCTCAGCCATCAAGTTCTGACCCTCAGGGTCTTCCTTTATCTGTCTCTTCTTGGCCCTCTGTTCTGATGTATGTCCTAGAGAACCAACAGCTACCCTTCCACTCTCCTCTGACCCCAGGGAATGTTCAGGATTCTTGGCTCACCCTCCAAGTCCAGGTCCTTCTCAATGTCCAGGACTCTTTTCTGCACGAGGCTGAGCAGCTCCATCGCGTTGGCCATCCAGAGCATCAGGGGGCGCAAGTCAGCAGCCACTTCCTCGATGCTGAGATTTCCCAATTCTCCTTTGTCCTGCTGGCTGCAGGGATCAGACAGCGCAAGGGGGATTAGCGCACTGCCGAATGACAGGAGGGTGCTCTCACCTGCTGCCCAGAGGCAGCTGACTCTTGGCTGGGGCATTAAAACAACAGCTGGGCTGACTACTTGGAATTCAATCCATTCCACAAATTTTCAGAGTTCACACTGAGTTCAGGATTTCTTGACATATGTGAACTTTGCTTCCAAGGGACTTAGGTCTTCATTACTTGTGGATTTGCCTTCCACATTTGCAATGTCGCTATTGTGCTGGATATATTATCAAGGAGGAGTTATCTATGGACCTTTCTGGATGCATTACAGTTGTTACTCATTTCTGCAATGAGTACAAATTGCCTTCCCACAACTGAACTACCGCAATGGAGATGTTGCATATTCACAGTACCCTTGACTGAACTATCTTTTTTGCATCACAGAAAATGCAGTTTGTCCCCAATTATAGTGTGCTTCTTCCTCTCCAGAAGTGGAGCATACATGTGCCGTTTGTTTGTTTTAATGGTAAAAATAGTACTGATATTCTCCTTCAGAAAATCTGCCTCTTCCTGCCACCCCATATCAGTTATGCCCCCTCCTCCATCAAGTTATCAGGCTATTGATTTTGAAATGGTATTTGCAGAAAGATCTATCACACAAAGGCCAAAATTAAAGTCTTTGCATAGAAGTGGATGGAAGGAGCTGACACATACAAATATATTGGGAGGTATAATAATAATAATAATAATAATAATAATAATAATAATAATAATAATTTATTTATACCCCGCCCATCTGGCTGAGTTTCCCCAGCCACTCTGGGTGGCTTCCAATCAAGTGTTAAAAAGAATACAGCATTAAATATTAAAAACTTCCCTAAACAGGGAAGTAACAGGTAGTAACTTATACAAAAGTGGGAAGTGTTAAAGCTGCAGAAGGCTGGAAGGAACTTCAGTTGCTAGTCACCTAACTGATATTTGTCTCTTTATGTCAAAAGTACGGTAACTTATTTGCTAGACCACTACATCAAATAAAGCGGAGCAAACTGAAGCTTAGAAAAGTCTGTAGCTCCCTCGGGGACAGACTTTGAAAATGCCCATTGTGCTGTTTGCTGTAGAGGCATAACTCTACCCCTGCACCTTTATGGTGAAAGCCCAAAGTTCCTGGCATCAACCCCAACCCCATTTAATACCAGAATGTGTCCATGAGGACTGCATTCAGACGTGGCAACTTCAAGAATTCATCCTAGGAAACAATTTAACAGTTTGATAAAAACTAGGATAAACTGCTCAGATGCTAAGTATAGCACCTCCCAAACATCTTGCGAGATGCGGAACAGCACCTTCCAGAAGCCAAATATGAGACATACTTTAGCTCTTACTTACTTTTCCGGCTGTCTATCTCCAATCTCTTTTATCTTCTCCTGAGAAGAAGGATATGAAAAAATAAAATGAATTATGGAGATTTGGAACCCAACACAGAGTAGCCTCGCGCCCTTTCCATGCCTGAAAGCCAAAGGGAAAGAAATCCATGGAAAACAGGTACTGAAGGAACTGATGGGGAAAATCTATTTCCTTTCATTACATTTACAACTTCCTCTTAGGAACTCAGTGTTTCCTACATGCTCTCTTATACCAGCTCCAATTCTGCTTAGCTAGAACTACTTTAGTTGCCTTCAGGGAGAGCTTAAGGGCCAGAAGGATCCATGTTTTTACCTATAACCATAAGAACCAGCTTCTCGCTGCCACCGAAATGCTCCAAATGCTGGATTCCTTCCATGCCATGCCTGAATATCAACTCCATCTTAATAGCTACATACACAGACCTACATAAAGGGCTTCAGAACTGGATATGGAGGTGGAGGGAATACAAGGGAAGGACATCAAAGTGACGCAAAGGTCATGAACCGAACTGCGAGTCACTTACCCAAACAGCCTCCTTGACCAGCTGAGCGATTCTGGCTATCAACCTGGGGAGGTGTCCTGGTTCCAGCTCCCGGGCGGCGTGTTCCAGGCAGAGCCCAAAGAGGAAGGCAGGGCCCAACCTGCAGTTTGGCGCCTCCTGCAGCCTCACAATCTCAGCCAAGAGGGCCTCCTGCTCCTGGGGCCGGTAGCGCAGCTGAGGTTCTCGGCTCTTGAGGTAGGCCCGGAAAGCTTCCTGCCGCTCCTGCAGGGAACGGCCGCAGGCCTGGCACGCCAAGGCCCCCACCAACCCTGGGGACACCCAGGCCTTGGGCAGCCAGGCTGGAGGTGCAGCTGCAGCTCGCGGGTCCTTGTACATGAAGAGGAAGTGCTGCCCCATTCCCAGCAAGTCTCCGGGAGCCAGCTCCACCTGGCGATGGAGTGGGGCACCGTTGTGGGTTATCAACGCTCCCCGGAAGGGCCGCACCATGGCCGAGCCCCGGGGCTGGCTGGGGTCTGCGGGGGGCACCGAAGACACAACACAGCAGTGGCGCGGGAGGATGTCTGGGGCGCTCAGGAACGTGTCCACATAGTTGGATTGGTCCGGAGCCGGGCAGCGCTCAGGGCGGCCAAAAATGTGTCGGCGGCGTGTCATCACGTGGATTACAAACTCCTGTTGGTGAAAGAGAGAGAAGGGAATAGAGCAACACAGGAAGAAAAGATCAGCCGCAGCGGTTGCCATTCCTGCTAGTGGCCCTGAGCTACCCTGAGCCCATGTGTTGGGCCAGTGGGGCACTTGGTCGAAACATTGGCCTTTTAGGCCAGGGGTGGGAAACCTTTTCAGTCCCTTCCTTAAGGGTGGGCCCACACCAGTGGTGAGTGGAGCCAGAGGCAAAAGGGATGGAGCAACAGATGTAACAGAAACAAATAAAGATGAGGCTTTGGAGAGGTAAGAGATCTTCTGGGTGCTCAAATAGTCACAGGTCAGCTGTAGTGTGGCTGATGCAACAACTAAAAGTTCCACTGTGGGCTCATTCACACTTCTTTTTAAACACAGGTCTGGGATTTCCAGGTCTGTGCCTAAGCAGGTTTTATTTTGCCGCACGGCTTTCCCCAGAATAACCTGCGTTTTACCACTGAATCTGCAGAAATCCCAGTTCTGTGCCTAGAAACTCAGCACAAAAGGAAGTGTGGATGAGCCCTAAGTCACCACAACAGAGGTTTTTATACTGGCGGCTCAACTGTGGATCACTAGGAAGAAGAAGGCTCTCTTTTCCTGACAACATGGGATAACAGAGAGGGCAAGAGTGGCTGACAAGGGTGGGGGTGAGGGCAACCAACCTTCCTTCAGCAGAAGTTTCTAGTATTTTCCAACTCCATGTTAACATGGACCCCGAAGGACCCTGAACCCCACAGTCACTCAGCTTCATCAAAACCATAGAGTTGGAAAAGATTAGAACTGCCCCAATCTTCCAAGCAGGAAAGTGGACCTACCTGCTTTTCATTGTAGCCCAACAACTGTAGGAAATAGGGGTGCTCTGTTGGTGGTTGTATGAGGCACTGGGAGAGCTGCTCCAAGTTGGCCACATCCATGGCCTCTGCTTCAGATGCTGGAGGAGTCGATGTGCCCTCGCCCCCCTCTGCTGCCTTCAGTCGTGACTCCTCAGCCAGACCCGCTTCCTGTGGTTCCCCAACTGCCATGCTCAGCACTCCTTTGCGGTCCCTGCGGCGTTTTGTGCTAAGATTCATCTCGCTGATGCTGCGACGGAGGGAAAGGTTGTCCGCCCTCTCTTTGGGGGCCACATGGCCTCCTGAGGCGGCCCGAGAACGGCGAGATTGCTGCCGACGGGCCTGGGAGATACCTAGAAGAGGCAGGGAGAGAAGGCAGACAGACAAATCTATTCTATGTGAACAGTCATGCAAAATAAAAGCAATACCCTTACCTATGTTGGTTTCTGTTTCCCTCACTGAGCAGCTGCTGGTAGTCACAGGACTATGTTTTCATTCCACAGTCCAGATAACAACCTAACCTATATAATTTGAAAATTCTCCCAAGTTGGGGGCCCATGGAAGGGAAGGAGTACTGGGAAATATCCAAGCAGTTTGGGGAGGAAATAATTTTGTCACACTTCCCCTTTGATATCTTTGTATACAAGGGGTTGGAATTCTGTCTCCCATTCAATTAGTTAAGGACTTTTGCTCCATTTACATGTATGGAATGTGTGAAAGGGGACCACATTAGTCTGTAGCCCCTGGAATTCGGTTTCCCCTTGCAGCTGCCTGTGTGCCCGCATTCCAATATAAAGAAAATTGTTCTTGTAAAAAATGTAATGTGTGAGTACTTAGGAATCCAATGTATGCAATGTATGTTTGTTTATTGGAAAATCATAAATAAAACTTAAAGAGAGAGAGAGCACTGTTACTTAGCCCCCAGTATCTGGTACTCAGAGAGGTATACTGCCCTTGAATATACTTGCAGCTCTCAGCACTAATGGCCATTAATCAATCTTTCCTCCATGCATTGGCCTCAACCTTTTTAGAAGCCAACTAAACTAAAGACCATCGCCACATCATATTGTGGCAAAACAAATTCCACAATGAAGTTGATTAGCCTCTTTGCAACAGCAAAGCTTTTTGATCTCTTCCTGACAAATCATAAGTTCTAGAAACCTGACTTGATGGTAAATGAAATTAATGAAAGCCAAGCTTCTAAAGAACTTGAAAACACCATGAAACCCTAGAGCAGAACTGAGACCTAGGACCCAGAAGAGCATCTATTGACAGTTCCCTGGAAGCCTCACCCACTACCAACAACCCCGCACATACCAGACCCATCGCCATCTTCGCCTTCTGCCATCCTCTCCACATCACATCGTCGGCGGATCTCAAAACGGCGTGTGCAGCCGGTCTTGGGTTTCCACACATCCTGCAGCACAAGCGGGCGTTCAGAATCGCCTACTGCACGGAGATACTGGGCCTGCCAGGAGCCATCTGTGCCATGGACATTGCCAACCACGTCGCATAAGACATACGCATCTTCGGCATTAGCCTGCGCCACACCGTAGCGCTCAAGCGCTTCCTGCACCAGCTGCCGGGCAGTGGAGCGCACTGTGGCCAGCACACTCTTGTAGTTGGCACCTGTGGAGATGTCGCCTCCATAGATTTTCAGGATCCCTGGCACTTCTCCCTGCGAGGGGGGCTCAACTCGATCTTCGGGCAGTGGATCAATGAGATCGGCCAGTTTCTTCTCACTGGCCCAGCGACCTCTTCCTCCGCTGGTGGGCACGCCAGTCCCACCCCGCTGGAAGAGTGCTGAAATCCTCTTGTGTCGACTGGCCTTATTCTTGGTGGCCGGGCGCATCTCCACAGACTCACTTCCACGGCTGGCTGTATCCGAGGATGTCGATCTGTGAGGAGGATAGACAGACTCAAAGAGACAGCAAGGGTGGCACCACAATGACAGGATGATGCAGTGGCCAAGCTGCTGGGTTCAGAGGTGGGAGATGTACCATAACAAACTTGCTCTGCCTCAAAGCTTGTTGGGCAAGTCATAAGAATATAAGAGCCTGCTGGATCAAGCTGTAGCAGGAACCCCCCCCCCCATCATTCAGTTTGTACAAACTTCACACACACTCACACACTACATACGCTACGCTTCTGTTATAAATTCATAGAAAATCAACCATACATCGGATTTGCACTGTTCCACTTTTATTTTACTCCATGAAGGAAGGACTACAAAATGGGGAAAGTTTGATACAGGGCAGCCATAATCCCTTCAGCATACCAGCACATCCACAGGAGCCCTGCCCAGTTGCTATTCCAACCCTGATGGTCCTAGACAGAAGACCATCAAGATCACAAAGAACTTGCATATGGGAGTGGATTCAGCACAGACTGGAACAAAGGACAATAATCAGCTCTTCCCTCTGGGGGCAGGAAACTGGAAACTCCCCTCTGTCACCTGGAAAGTACTCATGGGGAGGGGGAAAGGGGGAACCAGCCAGGTGACAGGACACTCAGGTTACCACCACAACTCCTCCCTCAAGCCCTCCTTTCTGTGATGTATGCATGATGTTTCTGGGGGTGGGCTTGATCTACAGGATGGGAATTTCAAAAGTCTTTATAAGACCTTGCACACCATTTTTCTGTGTCTTTTCTCTCTCCTGCAAGTGAGGGGAGCACCCTGTTGCAACAGTTCTGGTTGCTGGTGCCCACCAGCAGCTGAAATTCCTGGAAGTGTGATGACTGCTGCTGCCAGGATCAGGAAATGACTGGTGCCAAAACAAAGGTGAAGGGGGACAGTTTAGCAATACTTAGGGTTGCCATATTTCAAAAAGTTAAATTCCTGACACCTGCAAACTTGTTGAGCTTTTTTTTAAAGAAACCCACCAAAATTGATTTTAAGCTTTTTGAGCTATTTCCACTCCTGCCATACATATGATTCGGCAAAATTCCCCCGACGGCACTTTTACACCTGAAAACCAGGACATGTCAGGAATTTTCCTGATGTAAGGCAATCCTAGCAATACTTTTCTTCACTTCTGAGTAAAAAAGTTATGAGAAGTTCTTGTTCAATTCTGATTGCAAATTAGTTTTTGTCTGTTTTGCTCATTTTACCCCAAGCCCCGGAGAATGTTCATTCATTGCAGTCCCCATTTCATTAGCACAGATCACACATTTGTGTTCTGCTGTGTGCTTTGCCTCCTAAAATATTCCATACGATTTTTGAATGGATTAACTTTGAATTAATTCCCCACCCCCCTGTAACGTAGCCCTGGCACCCCACCCCATAGTGGTGGTTCAGAGCACATGATGCTTCCCTGAATGCTGCATAACCAGGCAAAGGCTACAGTGCATGTACACAGCTTAGTCTGAGGTGAGAGCCAGTGGTAGCATGGAATGCACAGCAGCTCATTGCCAATTACTGCTAGGGATTGCAATTATGCAAACAGATGTGAGAACCGGAATGGTGTGATGTCAGAAAGGCACGGAAGTCCACATACACAGACCACCCTGCTATAGTTTTCTTCTCTGTAATTCCTGAGAGGTGATTTGTCATGGATGGACCAGTCCCAGGGCTGTGAATCTTCTTAACAGTTGCACTATTTCATGGTGCCTCTTTTGCCTGAATGAGTAAGTGTTTTAGGCAGACCGACAAGCAACAGAACGGCCTATGTACTAACAGTGAACTCATTCTCCGAGTACCTATTCATATGTAGCCAAAATGGCACCATCCATGTTGGAGGAGGAGGCATCAGCAGGCTTGTGGAATCTTTAAGGTTTGCAAAAATACAAATAAATCTTAACTGAATAAACCCTAAAGAGAGGGGGACAGGGACAGGGGAGCAAAACAACAAGGTCCGTTATCAGTCTAGCTGGGCCCCACAAGGCAGTCACTTACTTGACAGATCCCACACTAGGCCACCTGCGTCCCAGCTTGGCAAAATGTTTCTTTGGGGAGTTGATCCAAAGGCCAACAGGAAAGTGAAGCTTCACAAAGCGGGGGCTCCCGTCTTTCCGTTCATCCGAGAACATGGTCACAGGGACCTAGAGCCTTTGACAGGTGAATATGCGGGGGGGGGGGGAGAGAAAGGCATAAAATAAGCAGACCCGTGCAACCTGTCCATCTACAACATTTGTTACAAGAAACATCTGAACATTTCAGCTTTAATTGATTGTATTTTCTTTAAAAACACAGAGACAACCCCAAACAGCATGCTTCTTCTAGGCTTTATTTCCTGTATCTGGGGAGAGGAAAACAAAATTTCTATGCACCACCACTGAGCCAAAGAAGCAGATGACAGCATGGCCCAACAGAAATCTGCAATATGGAATTTCAACTGGCCAGAGCAGATCACGTGATAAGGTCCAACACCTATAAAAGCTTCCAGTTGGTTCTTCGGTTTGAGCAACAAGCTTGGTGGTGTCCTGTGCCACAGACTTCCTCTTTCTCTACCTTTCTCTTACCTGGCCACACCAAGCCTTGTTTTGACCTGCTCCCTGGATATCATTAAGGCCTGCCAGGCCATATTGTAGAATCCTAGAATTGTAGAGTTGTAAGGGACCACAAGGGTCATCTAGTCCAACCACCTGCAACGCAGGAATGTTTTGCCCAATGTTGGGCACAAATCCAAAACCCTGGGATTAAAAGTCTCATGCTCTACCAACTGAACTATTTTTGAGGAGACAGAACCTAAGGGGACAGGGAAAAGTTTTAGAGCAGCCAAAATTTAAACACGGTTAGCCTAAAATTATATAAGGGTGGAATCTGACCCCTGGCCAATGGAACCTTGGGGCCAGGGGTGTAGGAAGGGGGGGCGGCGGTGGGGGTGGACCGCCCTGGGTGCCCTCACTGAGGAGGGTGACATTCGGCACGCCACCTGCCCGTGATTCCCAAGCCTACCCCGAGCCATCAGGGTAAGGGGGAAGCTGTGCCGCTTTGCCGGCGGCATTCCCCCATTCCCCCTTCATTTTGACAGCTGGGGGAGGCTTGGGAGTCACGGGCGGCACACCAAATTTCTGCCATGGGTGGCTTGCTCCACCCTGGCTGCAGGGCACACACACTGCTCTGGGCACCAGAGCGGCTATCCCATGCCTGGGAGAGCACCCTCCTTGCCACACCCTCCTCGGGAGCGCGCCCACCCTAGGCAGTGCAGGCATATGCTCCGCCGCTGCTTGGGGCCACTGCCACATTAACAGCCCTGTAGTTCATGTCAGCTGAGGCAGAAGGTGGGGAGCAGGCAAGCAGAGAGGACCTTGCTTCCCGAAGAAGGCGGAGAGCTTTAAAAGCTATTTTTGCATTGAGTTTTCCCAGTATAAAAAGAGGTTTTAAGATTTCCACCTTGCTTGCATTTAATTTGTGGGATTTCAGCTAGTGGCCTTCAACTGTATATGCTTGAAATCGTGCAAGTTAAATGCACTTAAGATGCAATTATACTGTATAATTTTCTTTTAAGGTTATGCTTTTGATTGGCTGTTGTCTCATGGCACTGTAAGATGCTGTGAATATAACAGACAGAAGAAGCAAACTAATGAATAAAATCCATATACTGTATTTAAGTATGTGTATATTTGCACAGACAACACCCAGCTTAGCCCTGATGTCTGCGAAACCTTTCCCCTCCCTGTGGCTTTATTTTTTTTTGTCCTTGCACTCCTCTTTCATGCCAGGCACTCTCCTTGCCTAAACCCTATAGAGAGATCTAGATTAATTTCCCAGAGAACACACACTGCTCACTTTGCTTCATGGGGAGAGCTGCCTGGTGGAGTTCAAACCCAGATCAAAGTGGCAGCAGAGGCACCAGGCCTGTACTTCCACCCTGACCACGAGGGGTGAGTCAGAGGCCCTGAATCAAACAGTTACGTCAACAGGAAAAGCAGAAAAAATGAGCTGAGGGGTTAGGATAGCTTGAAGCCACACCTCACAAAGGTACCCCCTGAGTTACTGGGTTGTTGGAAGATGGGACATAATGAAGGAAAGCAATAAACACATCAGCCCATAGCCCATTCCCACCCTACCTCCTGCTTCTCCATCATAATCAGTAGGTTCCTCTCCAAAATACTTAGTACTAATTCTTTAACTCTTTAGAATTTTGACTTCTTTCCGTCTCCCCATAAGAAAACCCATGAGTTCTGGCTCTCATCACCTCTAACTGTAACCAAGGAAAACACAAACCCTTCTTTGGTGCCTGAGGGAGAAAACCTAAATGGTGTTCTACTCCTCCAGTCCCACCCCATCTATCCAACAAATAATCCAACATCTGCTGCTTTATAAAGGTACATCTGAATCTGCCCCTCCAATCAGAATGCTTCACCCTGCCTAAGGTTAGGGCCGGAGCAGACTGTAAACTTGCACACCTCGCAGAGAACCGAAGCATCTTAAGTTCTGTGCCCTTTCTCCACACTATCAGGAGCTTTCTAGAGGCAGAAAGAAAGAGAAGGCAGGAAGGCCTGAAAATTTTATATTCTGAAATAGAATCTATCAAGCAGGTAAATCAGAAGCAAGGAGCCAGGAGTCCTGGGTTCCCTGAGAAGAAGTTTTGGGCATAAGAAGGCCAAAGATAGATCTCTTTGGGTTCTCTTTGCATGAGATTCAATGGGCAGAGGAGGAAATGGGTTCAGCACACATTTTCCCACCTGTTTAATGTCCCTCCCCAATTTTGAATTCTGTAGCTTTGCCGCATGTTTACCTGTTCCACAGGGTGTCCCCAGGTGCTGCAGTCTCCCACTGTCACCTACTCTCACGCATCCAGCAGGCGAGGCTGCATCTTCCACTGGGGTATGGTGGCCACTCTCAGCTCTGGCGTTCCTGAGTGTGCTGTGTGTGACTTAAGTCCAGCGATGACTGCGCACGGATTTCCCGTGCCTCTGGTCATTCACACACAGGAGGTGGGGCAGGAAAGAGAGGTGGGGGGGGCAGGAAACTGACTGGGAAGCAGGGCCTCTCCCAAGAACCGGGGAGGGCGCAGGAGCAGGGAGTGGGGCAGAACAGGCTAATAAGACATCTGAACTAGCAGGAGCAGGAAGCCCCAGGCAGTTAAACAGAGGTGGGGAGGGGATAGATTTAGAAAATCAGAAGTTGGGGTGTGCAGTTTTTGACATTTGATGGCTTTGCTGTCATCAAACAATGAGGCCTGCAGGCAGAATCATTTGGCCTTGAGGGAAGCTATGTGAAAAGCCTGCATAGTCTGGCTCCTCAGAGCTGGTTGTATTCCTTCACTACCATGTGCAGGATTTAGCTTTGTGGCATGCTGCTAAGGTTGCCAACATTTTAACCAGCCACTGTAGTTGTGCCTATGCTATGAAGATATGTGCAGATTGGCAAGATTCTCGAAGCGATTTACAAAAACTGTAAAACTGAATGCAATAAATGCAATAGTAAAGATCAAAATAGGGCAGATACCTTGGGAAACAGCCTTAGGGACAGCCTAGTGAAGCCTTCCCTAACATGTTGCCTTCCAGATGTTTTGAACTACTACTACCATGATGGCTAGTGTGTATAGGAGTTGGGAAGGCCCTCCCTACGTTGTTGGACTCAGATTTCCATCAGGCCCAGCCAACATGGCCAAAGAACAGGTATTATAGGAGAGTCATAGAATCAGGAGCCATATGCTCCACTTAGATCCCCACCATTCAGAAACAGCAAAAGCAATTGCAATTGCAAGCTAAGGAAAAACAGTGTGTTGTCTGCACTCAGTCTGTATGCATGCTATCATAGGCGTGTGAATGTTGTGGGCAGTATTCTTGGCTCAGATATGGCATATGGGTGGGAGAATTTGGCACAGTATTTGGCAGGGGCCGGGGCATGAGTGCTGCCAACCCTCTGGACGCTGCACGTGCATAAATATATTTCCCACACCTGTTTCCTTAGTCATTATTCTGGGCGGAGATTTGCTTCCCCTTTGCCACACTCCCCTTCATATGCACTTTCGCCCACCCACTTCGGCTGTTTTACAGGGTGTGTGTAGCTTTCCCCCGACCCCGATCATTTTTTTCAGCTGGGACTTGGGGTGTGTGCTTGCACAGTACATGAGCCTACATTTCCCCTACACCCTTTTCCCTGGCCCTGTAGGCTTGGGTGTGGGCAAGGGAGTGGGTGTTTATGACCTGACTTCACACCTTTCATTTGTTTCCAGTGTATGTTGGGTGTGCCTTTCGTATGTGCTCGCAGGACCTTGGCTTCGGGCAAATTGCTGATCTAGGTAATCTTTGAGTCACTCTGAGCTCCATGATATTACGATTCTTCAAGCCTCTTGCGTCCCACATGGTCAGATGACAAGAAGTATTGACCAGTTTACTTGGGTGGGTGGAATTCAGACCATGTCACTGGAGGGGGATTTAATCCTAATACTTTCTTACTAGATCTGCTCCCCACCCACCAAATTAAAAGCACCTCCATCTCCCTGAAGCTGTTGTTTGACCTGTTCGGGAAAACTTACCTGTACATATTTAAATGAAAAGTAAATGTACCAATTTTCTGTGGCTTTTATGTTCAGAGTTCACAGAGGGAGATGATTGCAGAAACGCTCAAGAGTTTCAAAAGCCACCTCAGGATAATGGAAAAGGTCTAAACAATATTGGATGGAGATAAATCAAACATTCATGCATAGGAATGAGGGAGGGGGTGAAATAAAGGAAAGAAAATGACCTAAACACTGTCATTTATAGGAACAAATTTATTGAGAATGATTATTCCCTCAGCTTGTTTTGAATGAACATTTTATGTTGTTTCCCCCTTCTTTAAACCTACCAAAATAACCTTAACTCAGTGTCACATCTGCTGAGGTAACTAACAGCTTGACCAAGTTATTTCAGATGGTCTGGAATAACATCTGCTGTGGGTCCATAAGGCAAGGGGAGGTTGAAGTTTATATCCTACCAGCAAAGGTTCCCTGTGCCCGCTCACCATCCCAGCGTTGTATCTGAAGGGAGGGAAATAGAAAGGAGGTTGCGGAAGCTTAGTCAACAGCCCCAGACATTGTGGTACTTAGGGCAAAATAAATCGAGTTATATCTTCCCACAGTAATGAATAATATAATAATCAATGTTATCATCTATGTAATTCACAATTTTCAGTTCTCAAATAGTATTCCAAAATCTCTCACCTGAGGGAGAAATATTGTGATCAAGAACATGTGTACTTTGCTGTATTTTTAAAGTTTTAATTTTAGAATAATCTGATTAGGCCAGGAATGGGAAACTCCAGGTGTTGTTAGGGTGACAACTCCCATTATACCATCCTGACCATTGGCCATGTTGGAGCTAGCAGGAGTTGTGGTCCAGCAAAAGCTGGAGAGCCACAGGTGGCAGATCTGTGGCTAAGCAATCCAAATTCTATGCTGAGAAAACTGGATTTTGTGACCCGTATAAATTATGCAAATTTAGAAAATGTTTTGCATAGCTTATTCTGCACTTGATACTCTATTTTTCAAAATTCTGGTTTTGCTAGTCCTGAAGAGCCTAGTGGCCTGGAATCTTGGGCCTGGTCTATGCAGCAGACTAAGATGGCAAAATGATCCTGAGGCAGAACAACAACACTTCAGACACTAGGTGTGGGATACCATTCTTGTGTGAAAGTCCTCATAAGAAAATAAAATAAAACATTCAAGGCATATAAAAAGCTACCAGATCAGCTATCTGCTGTGTTATTTTTCTTCTTACTGGAAGTTGTTGTTTTTTAATGCAGACTAGCAGTCTGAAGTGACTTTAAATATAGTGTACATACATATATTTCTGCTGTTCAGCCAGTATATCTTGCTACGTATCTGATTTTGCTCCAAGGATCCTCTGTGATAAAGGATTTTGCATAAAGATACTAAAAATTGACCAAAATGCAGGCCATGACTTGAGTCGTGGCAAAAAAATTATCATTTGCTACGTTTGCATCAAGCTGCCCCTTTTTAAAGGGGTGGAATTTTTAATCAGGCAAGTTGTCATCCCTCTCTCCAAGGCCAAAATTTGGTTCAAGGTACAAAATAAGCCCCATTTCATTCCCAAAATGTTAAAGAGCATTTTTAAGCAAAAACAAAAGGAAACCATATCTGTTGTTTCAACTCCATGTTGGTTACAACTTCATTGACATTGTCGAAAAGAAAGAGTGCAGCTGACTTGATGCTTTTTTACTTACCCAGGAAACAGGACACAGGGATTTAAAGACCCTGTGGTACCATTCACACACCTTGATGTCCTTGCCGTTGGCTTTTACAGTCTTCACACAGCGGTAATAATCTGCAAGGAAGGAAAAAGAAGCAACATGTCAACTTCTAAAGTGTCACCACTCCTGTTTCTGCACTGGTGGACATTTAATGTCTGCTTAACTTCCATATCATCTGTAGCTTTGTACCAGCAAGCAGGAGTCACCCTCTCTGTAATGATAAAAAGTTCCTCTAGCCAATAAGATATCTCAGTCTGAACCTACCAACAGGACACACTGAAGCAGAAGAGCACATGGCTCCTCTTGGCTTTGGCTAGGGTGAAATCCCAAACTCTCCAGGAGGTGCTGGTGAGCTACAGCGGAATATAGAGTTTCATTTAAAAGACAGAGTGTTACTTCCAGATGGGGAGAATTTTGACTTTTTGGTTTATGTATCAGAATGTATTTAAAGCAGCATTAGGTTGAAAAAAAAGGATCCTCCTGATACCCAAGACAGTTTCTTTTTTGCCATTTTCACAGGCATTTCCCCCAGCTGCCTTGTTATCTGAGCAACAGAGTCAAAACTTTCTTAGCAATGAGTCTTTATTACTTCTGTGTATAGTACACCACACTACTAAAGCTATACTACAGTGGTGCCTCGCAAGACGAAATTAATCCGTTCCGTGAGTCTCGTCTAGCGGTTTTTTCGTCTTGCGAAGCAACCCTATTAGCGGCTTAGCGGATTAGCGCTATTAGCGGTTTAGCGGCTATTAAAGGCTTAGCGTCTATTAAAGGTTTAGCGGATTAGCGGCTAAAAGGCTATTAGTGGCTTAGCGGCTTAGAAAAAGGGGGGGAGCGGGGAAAAATCGGAACACTTGCAAGACGTTTTCGTCTTGCAAAGCAAGCCCATAGGGAAAATCGTCTTGCGAAGCAGCTCAAAAACAGAAAACCCTTTCGTCTAGCGGGTTTTCCGTCTTGCGAGGCATTCGTCTTGCAGGGCACCACTGTATATAAATAATAACAACAATACATAAAGCTGTAGAGCAGGGGTCAGCAAACCTTTTCAGCAAGGGCCCAGTCCACTGTCCCTCAGACCTTGGGGGGGGGATCAGACTATATTGGGGGGGGGATGAACGAATTTATATGCCCCACAAATAACCCAGAGATGCATTTTAAATAAAAGCACACATTCTACTTATGTAAAAACACCAGGCAGGCCCCACAAATAACCCAGAGATGCATTTTAAATAAAAGGGCATATTCTACTTATGTAAAAACACCAGGCAGGTCCCACAAATAACCCAGAGATGCATTTTAAATAAAAGGGCACATTCTACTTATGTAAAAACACCAGGCAGGCCCCACAAATAACCCAGAGATGCATTTTAAATAAAAGCACACATTCTACTTATGTAAAAACACCAGGCAGGCCCCACAAATAACCCAGAGACACATTTTAAATAAAAGGGCACATTCTACTCATGTAAAAACACACTGATTCCTGGACCGTCCGCGGGTTGGATTAAGAAGGCGACTGGGCCGGATCCGGACCCTGGGCCTTAGGTTGCCTACCCATGCTGTAGAGGTTAGGAAGGGCATCTAAACATATATACGATGAAAAGCCTGACAAATAAAATATATCTTATCAGCCTGCCCCTCCCGAATATCTCAAAAGTGGTTCAATACCATGCATGAAAAATCTTGTCCAGTGCAGCCATATCCCTCTCTTTTACCCACCCAGGTAGTTCTGGTAGCAGTTCTTGGTCTGGTTGGTGTTTGGAAAGCGTGGGTCAAATGGGGCCGTGAGATAGTCACCCTGTTTTTTCTTCAGTTGGTTGATCTCTTCTGCTGATGGTGCAGCAGCTGAAAAGGTCTGCATTTCTGAGAGGGGGGAAGATGAGAGACTCAAGTAACCTGCAACACTGCCCATTGTCAGAGCAGACAGCCACCCCAGCTCTCAGCTATATCCTAGAGAACTTAAGAGTTCTGGTCAGAAATAGCTTTTAATTCCCAGTTTCTTTGCTCTAACAGCAGGGTTGCCATATTTCAAAAAGTAAAAACCAGGACACCCCAAAGTTGTTGAGCATACTTTTTTTTTTACAAAATCACGGTTTTTCGATTGATCCTGGACATCAATTCTGGCTTTGAAATCCCAGTAATGCCTGGGAAAATTCCGACATATGGCAGTCCTATCTAACAATCCCAAGGCGCTGCAAGATGAATACACCTCTGTTTTTTTCTTGGCCTAGTGTTCAACTCAATCCAGCCCATGCTTTAGCCTAGCGGTTCTCATATTCCTTCCAAACTCTTCTTCCCCTCCTTGCCACATCCACTCCTCTTCTCTGCTTTAGTCCTTCCTTTCCACAGATGTCATATTACAATGACTCGTCATGGGCCTCTTAACTCCTAGCTGTTGCCACCAGAGGTGTACCTAGGCTCCCTTGGCAAGGAGCTGTATCAGTGCCCCCCCCCCCGGACCCTTGCACTCCTCTGCCGAGGTGCCTAGAGTAACCTGTGCACCTCGCCCCACAGCCCAGAGCAGAATTACGGACTTGTAGTGTTGGAAGGGACCACGAGGCTCATCTAGTCCAACCCCCTGCAATGCAATAATCTTTCACCTGGCGTGGGGTGAAAGACACACTCTGGGATCAGGCCAAAGGCCCTTTAGTCCAGCATCCTGTTGTCACAGTGGCCAACTGGATGTGTCCTGAATACAATAGTACTCTTTCATTCACGACCCCCTCACAATCCTACTCCATCCTCACTGGTGATTCCTAGAGCCTGGTATTCATAGCCATCCTGCCCCCCAACAGCCTGGACAGGGCCCTAAAGCCTCTCTGCCAACCAAAGCGCTGAAGGAAAACCAACCCTGGGATTATGGGTTGTATGGCAGCTGCAAACTGGCAAGGTTTTCTAGAGGACTGAGGTAGAGGTTTCGTTCCGACTTTTCACTCCCCCAACCCCCCGCATGGAGTAGAAGCCCAAGAAATTTCCAGAAGGTGTTGAAGGGAAAGCCCTTCAGCCAATCAAATGGCAGATACCCTCCTCCTGGCACAACTGACGGTGGGTTGGGAATAACTGCCACGGAATCTTCTGGAGGGGGTGCAAAGGGAAGAACGAACAGTGGTGTGTCTTAGCAGCCAGATAGGGCAAAATGTTCCCACCTCTGCTACAGAAAAGAGGCCACTGTTCAATCTTGTATTTTCACACACACTCACACACAATCTGAAGGGGAAAAAATGATGTGGAATCTTCCTGCTTCAAATTAGAGAATAGAAGTCTGTCCATCCCGCCTCCACACACCCCCTTTTTATGACTCTCGATGATGAATGTTGCCAAATTTGGAGAGGGTTTTTTTTTAAGGGGGAGGGGGATGTAACTGTAGTGAGTTTGGTGTTTGCATAAATCTATGCCATGTCCTTTCCCTGGAGAGTGCAAATGTCCCCAAAAGAAAGCAAAGCACACGCAAGAGTTAGGCACAAAGCAAATATGTTTATTGTTCAGCTGAACAGATCTAACGTGCGGCTAACACCAGAAAGGCAGAGTAAACAACTTGCATCCACCAGGACTGTTCCCTAAACAGATATTCCTACAGCCTTTGATCTTCTGTTGTCAGCTATAAATGGAATTGCAATTGGCTTTCCACACTCTCAGTAATCCAGCATTTTTGCCTTGGCCAGAAGGCCCCACTGTCAACAACAACAACAACAACATTTATACCCTGCCCATCTGGCTGGATTTCCCCAGCCACTCTGGCCAGCTTCCAACAGAATAATAAAAACACAATAAACCATCAAACATTAAAAACTTTCCTAAACAGGGCTGCCTTCAGATGTCTTCTAAAAGTCAGGTAGTTGTTTATTTCCTTGACATCTGATGGGAGGGCATTCCACAGGGTGGGCGCCACTACCAAGAAGACCCTCTGCCTGGCTCCTTGTAACCTCACTTCTCACAGGGAGGGAACCACCAGAAGGTCCTCAGAGCTGGACTTCAGTGTCCGGGCTGAACAATGGGGGTGGAGACTCTCCTTCAGGTTTGCTGGGTTGACGCTGTTTAGGGCTTTAAAGGTCAGCACCAACACTATGAATTGTGCTCAGAAACGTACTGGGAGCCAATGTAGTTCACTGGCCACTCCCAGTCACCAGTCTAGCTACCGCATTCTGGATTAGTTGCAGTTTCCGGGTCACCTTAAAAGGTAGCCCCACATAGAGTACATTGCAGTAGTCCAAGCGGGAGAAAACTAGAGCATGCACCACTCTGGCGAGACAGGTAGGGTCTCTGCCAGCGTACCAGATGCAGCTGGTAGACAGCTGCCCTGGACACAGAATTGACTCGCACCTCCATGGACAGCTGTGAGTCCAAAATGATACCCAGGCTGCGCACCTGGTCCTTCAGGGGCACAGTTACCCCATTCAGGACCGGGAAGTCCTTCATACCCACCTGCCCCCTGTCCCCCCAAAACAGTACTTCTGTCTTGTCTTGTCAGGATTCAACCTCAATCTGTTAGCTGCCATCCACCCTCCAACCGTGGCGCCATTGTCCTGCAGAGTTGTAGAGCAGTCTGTATAAGGGGCTGCTACGATCCCGACTCCCTAGCATAGGAGCAGCCAAAGTGGCCAGTTTCTCAGAGGGTATATCAGCTGGCTGGCTGACTGACTAGCCTGGATGGACTAGGTGCTGTTGCCTTAGCACACTCCCCTCCAAAAGGTCCAGCAGCTCCTGTGGTCAGTGAGCCCAGCCCTTGACTCTCCTGAGCCTGAGTAACTAAATAACAGTGGAACGGACTTTGTCAGAAGGTGGTGGGCTCTCCTTTAAAAACGGGAGGTTTTTAATAAGAGATTGGGAGGTTTTAGTTGAGATTGCCTGCATTGCAGGGGGTCCCTTCCAACTCTACAATTCTTTGATATGATTCTAGGATCCAGGTACCCTGATTTTGGATGTTCCTGCCTCTTTAATGTAAAAACTCCTCCATAATGTTCTCCCTCCTCACTCTCCAAGGCCAAATAGTCTTAGTTTAGCCAGAACATCTCAGCACTTGGTGCTTTGGAGAAGCAGCTGAGAGTTGGCACCTCTGGCAGCACCATCACTTCCCTGCCTTTCATCTCAGGGGTGTGTGGTGTGTGTGTGTGTTTGTGTGTGTGTGTGTCACTCACTTCAGCTGGAAGAGTATGCATAGCACCACCCCTGGTGGCTATTTCTGGAATGCACCTTCCTCAGAAGACCCACTCCAGAGCTCAGAGAGGATCTCTTCAGGCTGGGAGGGGGTCTCCTTCCAAGCCAGAGGCTTGTTGAGGCTGCTCAGCTGAGACAAGGGGAGCCTTCTGAGCAGCTTAATGAGGGTTTCCCTGCCTCTCTGGGAGGCTGAAGAGCCTCAGCAAAGCCCCTTTGCGCCTCCGGCTCACAAGTAGACCCTCCCTGGAGCCTGAAGAGAAAATCATCTAAGGTCTCCAGAGAGTATCTCCTTGTGAGCCAGAGGGGCTTTGTGGAAGCTGGTCAGGTCTATCCCCTCACTTCGGGGCCCAGCTGAGAAGTGCCAGAACACTGTTACAGCACTTTCCAGCTGAAAAAAAAAGCCTGCTTTTACCACCCATACACTCTGTTTAGGTAGTTCCTTCTGGAGTTCCCCACAATCTCTTTTTGTTCCCCACAATCTCACTCTGGAGTCCACAATCCACAATCTCTGGAGTTCCCCACAATCTCACTTACCATGGAACAATTTAGTATCATCAGCAAAATTGGTCACTTCACTGACCACTCCTAATTTTAGATCATTTATGAACAAGTTTGACCAAACTGCAGGAGGCAGTGGAAGACAGGAGTGCCTGGAGTCGGACAAGACTAAACGACTAAACAACAACAATGAACAAGTTAAAAAGCACAGGTTCCAATACTGATCCTTACGGCACTTCACTTTCTACATCTCATCATTCAGAGAACTGGCCATTCATACCTACTCCTTGCTTTTTGCAGCTTAACCAATTCCTGATCTACAAGAGGACCTCTCCTCTTCTTCCTTGACTGCAAAGCTTACTTTGGAGTCTTGGATGAGACACTTTGTCAAAAGCTGTGGACTCATCCACATTTACCTTTTGCCCCGAGCTTTCTAGGCACAGGTCTGCACTTTAAAGCACTGTGTCTCAGCACTTTTTTCTTTGGCACCAGCACTTTCCCTGCAAAAACTTGCTGTTTAACACTAAGTTGGAACAAACAGCAATTTGGATTTTCCAAGCTAGCTTTTTCCTTTGAGGGGAAAAATTTAAACGGTGCTCCAACCCTCCACCTCACCCACCCACCTATCCAACAAATTATCCACAAGTGGAGTGATAACATTTCTTCATTTGGCAGGTCACATTTGAGCAAGGGTAGGCAAACTAAGGCCCGGAGGCCGGATCCGGCCCAGTTGCCTTCTGGATCCGGCCCACAGACGGTCTGGGAATCACCGCATGGATCGGCATGGATCTGATTGTTAAGGCAGCGCCAGCACACCTGTTCAGCAGCACCTCCTCCTGACTTCTTTCCGCCCTGCCTAGAGCTGAGAGGAAGAGGACTGGGCTTTGTTGGTGCCAGCAGCAGCAGCGTTAGCGCTCGAGTGGCCACCATTGTAAGCAGGCTCAATTTGGGCTTTGTTGTTGCCAGCCCTGCTCCGGAGCCCTTTCGCACCGTCTTGCCACCGCCAGCCCCTGCCGCTCGCAAGACACAGGTAAGCAGCCACTGGGGCTCGTCCAGTACTGTGGAGAAGGGAGGGGAGAGTTGTGGGGCGGGGAATGGCTTGCCTGAGTAGAATGTGTCCTTTTATTTAAAATGCATCTCTGGGTTATTTGTGGAGCCTGCCTGGTGCTCTTGCATAGAATGTTGTGTCCTTTTATTTAAAATGCACCTCTGGGTTATTTGTGGGAATTCGTTCATATTTTCCCAAAAAAATATAGTCCGGCCCCCCACAAGGTCTGAGGGACAGTGGACCGGCCCCCCGCTGAAAAAGTTTGCCGACCCCTGCACTTGAGGGTAACCATCTGGCTTACAGTCACAGGCATCAAGTCCTCGTGTCAACAATCTGCGAGTTCTGGTTGGGTTTGGCTCTAACCAGAAAAGGAAAGAAAACAAGACCTCCTCCTCTTCCTTCTTCTATGTTTATTAAAAAATAGTCTGATACTTGGCATATCTATAGCAACGAGTTGTTCCAATTTCCTTTTATATATATAAGTAACCTTTATTGAGTAGTATCCTGGTTCACTCATCACTTCAACACGGGCTGTGACAGGAACCAAATGTGCCGTGGACTCCATCAAGACAAGATCCTTTCAAAGTGGTTCTGTTACAACTTCTGAAAGCAAGAGCAGGGGAGCACAATGTGTTACAACACACCATCCATCTAAGGTGGTCCTATCCTGTTTTGCATTTTAAAGCCCTCAAGGCAGCTTACCTAACAAATGCAAACTATGTAAAACATAACTATCAAAGAGCAGTTGTCCTCTTTGACATTGCTTCCCCTACATCCAGGATCTCAGATACCATTAAAAGCTTGGGAAACTAGAAGGGACCTAAAGGATAGCAATGATGGTGCCAGGCAAGCATGACTAGGCAGAGAAACCCTCTCCCTGTTGGCTGTCTACTAGGACTGTTCCTAAGCAGGTTATCCTAGGAAAATACAGCCTTTGCTCCTCTCTTGTAAGCTATAAGTGGAACTTCAATTGACTTTCCACACTATCAGTAGTCCAGCATTTTTGCTCGGGGCTAATGTTCTGTCCACCCTGGTCTTCTTTTTCTTCTTCATTATCATCATCATCATAGCCTGGTGGCCATGATGGAGCTGCAATGGGTGGGGCAGCACACCTTTCCCACAACCCTTGTGATTTGTGTCATTTTATGACCCCCATTATATTATTGTATTTATTCTTAAAATGGAATGTGTTGGGGGAGGGGCCGTAAAATTAACACTTATGGACAAATTTCCATTGGAGCTTCAGTGGTTTAAAAATGCAGAAAGAAGCCCCTGGAAGAAAGAAGAAAGCATGGGAGAACTTTTACACTATGGGCTGGTTCATATATGACTGCAACCTCAAGTGAAGGGTGGCACATGGAAAGGGGCTATCACAGATCATCACCTCAAATGCACATTTTGCCGTCTCACCAGTACAACCATTTAATACCGCTCTTATATCATGGTCTCATGGATAACCCTGGCAACTGTAGTTTGTTCAGGGTGCTGGGAATTGTAGGTCTGTGAGTTCCACGTCCTAAGCATACTACAGTTCCCAGGAATCTTTGGTGGAAGCCAAAATCTTTAAAGTTGCATTAGAATATTTCAAATGTATGGTGTGTGTGGGTTAGGTTTAGCATCTTACATTAGGGTCCGGTACCTTGTAATCACCCTTGCCTTTCAGTCTCTCCAGCGATGAAGACAAGACACTATAGATGGTTATGAAAGTAGGGCTGCTTCTTTGTCTCGCTGCAAAGCAAATGGAGCCATTAGTAGGTGCTTGGCTCTCAGTGATACTAGCACCAGGCAGGAGCATGATGGTGGGGGATATGGGAGCATTGCTGTAGATCATTTAATTGGCATTTCGTCTTACCTGAACTCAGAGCCTTTCCCAATTTGTTTATGGACTTATTGCTCCTAGTAAAAAAGAAGTTTAATTAGTTCACTTTGTACAAGGAGTTAAACATAAAGATACAGTTATTGATTCCTTAGTATTATTATTCTAAGGTTTATAATGGCCTGAGACCATTTCATGGCCTTGCTTGGAATCCCAGGAGTGTTCCATTGAGTGTTATACAGAATAGAAATGAATGAAAATGGGGGATGTTAGGGTGGTAGGCTGCTCCCATGTGCATTCCTTGGAACATACAGAGAGCCCTGTATGTGCAAGATTTCTGATCATAGAAAGAAAGGGCTCTCAATGCCAGTTGGTTCTCCCAGCTTACCTGGGTGGTTTCCCTGTGGCGCTTCTGGACTGGATCTGCTTAGCTAGATCTTTACTTTGTTTTTCTGTTTCCAGTGCTTTGCTCTGAGGTCTTGACGTTTGGCCACCCACTTTGGAGGGCCTCACACCCGCATTATCCCAGCCTTGATCAGAAGGTCCCACTGCCAGCGATGCCTTTGTCCTGCGGAGTTGTAGAGAAGGCTCCTTTTCCTTCGGGGATGGACTCTGAGAAGGGGGGTGCTCCTGCTCTGGGGAGGGGCTTAAAGGAGTCTGTGGCCTGCTTGGCATTGGGGATTTCACATCTGTGCCGAGTTGTAAAGAAGGCTCCTTTTCCTTCGGGGATGGACTCGGAGATGGGGGGTGCCCCTGCTCTGGGGAGGGGTTTAAAGGAGTCTGTGGCCTGCTTGGCGTTGGGGATTTCACGTCTGTGCGGAGTTGTAGAGAAGGCTCCTTTCCCTTCGGGGATGAACTCTTAGAAGGGGGGCGTCTCTGCTCTGGGGAGGGGCTTGAAGGAGTCTGTGGCCTACTAGTCTTTGGGGATTTCACATTTGCTGTCTGTGAGCGTGAGGGGCTGCTCCGATTCCGACTCCCCAACTTAGAAGGAGCAGCCAAAGTGGCCAGTTCCCCAGAAGTCATTTGATCATGCCAGCTGAGTAGCCTGGATGGGTTAGACGCGGCTGCCTTAGCACCCACTCCACGAGGTCCAGCGGCCACTGAAGTGGGAGATCTTCGGGCAGAAGTGGCTGCTGTTGGTCTGGACGTGTGCCCCTGGAAAGGAAGAAGGAGATGCTATCCTCCTGGCCTAGGTGGGTAATGGAGTCCCCAAAGGCAGGGAAAGAGAAAGGCAATTATCATACCTTTGCTTCCAAGGAAAGCTTGGCCCACCCACTTCTCGATGAGCTAGAGCTCCTGCTTTCTGAATCCATTCAGGAAGGTGGTCCCCTGAGCACTGCCAGCTGAGCGCTTTCCAGCTGTCGGGCGGGAGACTCCACTAGACTACATGGGCAGGGGACCATGTAAAAACATTTTGCCTACTACAATACAAAACATGGAGCATCCCCCACCCCGATCTTTTGCTTTTAAACATCTTGCCTGAAGTCAGAAACTTGCACACTATTTTGTTATATCTTGGTTGGTCATAAGAACATAAGAAGAGCTTGCTGGATCAGGCCAATGGCCCATCTAGCCCACGTCCTGTTCTCACCACTGCCTACCAGATGCCTACAGGAAACCTGAAAGCAGGTCCAATAAGGGAATTGTCTGAATATGGATTGTAGAACATGGACAGCATTTGATTTCT
Source organism: Podarcis vaucheri (assembly GCF_965113315.1). Classification (NCBI taxonomy): domain Eukaryota; kingdom Metazoa; phylum Chordata; class Lepidosauria; order Squamata; family Lacertidae; genus Podarcis; species Podarcis vaucheri. Next base: position 18,474,855 of record NC_138751.1, read on the forward strand.
TGTGAAGAACTGAAACTCTGCTCTCCTCCCAGGTTCTGGCTTCCCACATTGGTGCCATTTTTTGTCATAAAGCACCCCGAGTCTAACAGCCAGTGGGCCATCTGTAATGGCATCTACAGAGTCAAAGAAGGAAACGTTCAGATTCTTTTAACTGTCCTTACCTCCCTGGCAGGGATTCCACGTGTTTCTTGAGCAGAGCGGCCAGCAACACCTTTAGAGGGGGGAAAGGAGAGGAGGCAGGAAGCAAGATACTGAATTCTGTGGAAGCTCCAAAGAGACCTGTGGTTGAAGAGGGGCCTGTAGAAAATAGGGAAGGGGCACAGGTTCTAGGGAAATACACCCCTGCTCCCCCAGCTGCTTCAGGCACTCAGCTGCATTAAAGCTGACGTTTAACCTGAGTGGGGCCCTTGACTTCAATCCTTCCATCCTTACCTGATTTCCGGATGATACGTTTTGCAACAGGGGCACTTTCCCTGCAATGGAAAGGCTGGAATGAAAACTGCACCAAAAAACCCCCAAAACTACCACAGTTTGACAAGAGCTGAATCATTGACTCCAGCCTTCCGCAACTTGGTGCCTTCCAGATGTTTTGGACTCTAACCAGGGCTGGGCCCAAGACACCTTGCTACTTGAAGCATCCCACCTCGACTCCCTGCTACTCTGCCTGTGCGGCAGTGGAGTGTGTCACGCAGATGCAGCTGCGGTGTGTGGGAAGGACATGGTTGTAGACGAGGTGGCAGATGAGGCAGCACAGCCACAGAGGCAGTGGCGAGAACTCCTTGGTTCTGATCTGCTAGCTGAGGCAACTGCTTCACTGTGCCTCATCCCCACTGTGTCTCATCTCCCATCACCCCTAGCCAGCATGGTCAATTGTCAGGGATGGTGAGAGTTGTAATCCAAAACATCTGGAAGGCAGCACATTGGGGAATTCAGAGTTACTCACTTCACAGAGATGGGAACAGGGAAACACTTGTGCTACCTGTATTCTCATTGTAAAGTTTGCTAGTAAGGCCTCTCTTCTGCTACTACCCTTCACTACCCCATTGCATATTATTGAAGATTCAGTCTTCCCCCCACCCCATAGGACTGGAGTGGCCTGACCACCAACTTAAAAGCAACAATTGTGTTTGTCCTTTTGGTTAAAGAGAAAAACACAGGTGCCTGACAGTGTGTTCTCTCTACAAAATATACTTCCAGATACCCCTTGATTGTCAACTCATTGCATTTCCAGAGTTGGGTCATTAATCCATGTTCACATGACATTATCCAAAATGCCTGTGTCTCCTGGGTTTTGTTATAATATAACTGTTGGGTGAAATGTTTCTCAAGCCAACTTCACACTGATTGGAGTGCTTAAACCATTCCTAATTTCTAGCCAAGATAAGAACACCTTTGCATAGGATAAAGCACGGGTGTCAAACACAAGGCCCGCGGGCCGAATCCGGCCCGCCAGACCTCATCATGTGGCCTGTGTAGCCCGTAGAGAGAGAGGAAAAACGCCGCACGGCGGCACTACCCAATCAGTTCTCTACGCAGGTCGGTAGGTGGGGATTTAAGCATGAAAGGGCTCGCAGGCGCGCGGCGCTGTCTTGCCAGCGAGACCCAAAGCAAGATCGGTCCCTGCCACCACCCAGGGGCATTCTGGGAAGGTCCTCCAACTCTCCAGCAGGAGAGGGCTGAAAGCGAGCAGGCGTGAGGCGCATGCGCAGACACTATGACCATTTCTCTCAAAAAAAAGAGCAGGCGCAAACGGGAGCATTACGTAATCCCGAATTAGAGATTTAGTTGAATCGTTTGGGGAAGCGGGCGCTAGTCAGAGAGAGAGAGAGATTTATGGAGTAACAGCAGAGTTCTTGCTCCGTCATGGTGTTGCCTGCGCAGGTGACTTAATTTTTTTGAAGTTGCATTGTAGACTGTTGATGCACGTGGAGGCCTCTTGAAGGATTTGACAGTTCTCCCCTCCCACCCTGCTCAACAACAACATATCTGGTTTGGGCTCCGTGGCAGTTGTGGCCGTTAACTGTGAGAAATGGGCTCATGCGAGACAGTTCACATGACCGAGACACGTCACGGCATCACCTCATGCACGTCCATTCGGAAAGAAGCCCCCCTGAGGGGGATGGCTCACCCACAGATTGTTGTGGGACTCCAGCTGCCATCAGCCCCCAGCATAGGAGCAAACTCCTAGGGGCCGAGGTCCTACAGATAGTCCTACAGATACAACCAGCCCTTTGAGGGTGACCAAACTGCTGATGCGGCCCCTGATGAATTTGAGTTTGACACCCCTGGGGTAAAGACATCGCCACCCCATCAGTGCCCCCTGCTGTGTTCACAAGCAGAAGCTAATCTGACAGTAATGAAGCTGGGCTGATGTGAACAGCTAGTGTAGCTGGCCATGTACAATGCCATGGTGCAAAGTATAATGAATAAATGAAATGCAACTCCTTCTACACTCCAGGGCAGCTGCATTGGGCACACAGGCTGAAGGGGGGAAAGTACTGCCTCAATGGACTAATGCAGAGCTTTCCAAACATTTCATGTTGGTGACACACTTTTTAGACATACATCATTTTGCGACACAGTAATTCAGTTTTACCAGCAAACTGAAGGTTAAAACTAACCCCTTTCCAGCCTGGGGAGGAGCACAGGGAGGGTTCATGCGACACACCTACACACTGCAGCCAACACACTAACATGTCGCAACACACAAGTTTAGAAAGCTCTGGACTAACGTATCAGGGCCTGTCCAGCTTAAATGTTCTCATCAGCATCGCAAAGACAATGAGCTAGGCTGCAATAAGTGACAGTGCTTTCCAGGAAGGGAGGTGGGCATTTCCCTCCACTCCCTGGAGGCCACCTTGTCTTGGGCAAGGGGAGGGCTCTTTGTGTAAGAGGTGTGTTTGTGACTTGGGCTGATGCTGGAAGCCGGAGGCACAGAAACATGTCTGCTCCGTGTTGGACTTGGGGCTCCCCTAGAAACCAAGCAGGGAAGCAAGACCTGTTAGGATGCTAATACTGTAAGTCCCTCCATCCTATGCTCAGGTTGTATATCCTAAAGACAACAGTGTCTCCGCTGGCCGTCATTTCAAGGCAATGAACTCTGGGTAAGCACAGGCAACCCTGGAGTCTCTTGCCACTTGGGGACTAGGATTGTGTGCAATGATATCATATTACGGGTTGTTAATCCCAATACAGACGAAATACATACAGGGATCTTGACGTGCTCTTGACCAGGTTGGCTTCACGCAGCTGCTGCTTCACTATTTCATTAGAGTCTTCTTCAGCCATGACAATAGCAAGCCAATGCTGATGGAGAAAGACAGCGAGTCTTACACATGTATAAGGATACAGTAAGGCTGGACCATAAAGAAGGCTGATCGCTGAAGAATTGATGCTTTTGAATTATGGTGCTGGAGGAGACTCTTGAGAGTCCCATGGATTGCAAGAAGATCAAACCTATCCATTCTTAAGGAAATCAGCCCTGAGTGCTCACTGGAAGGACAGATCCTGAAGCTGAGGCTCCAATACTTTGGCCACCTCATGAGAAGAGAAGACTCCCTGGAAAAAAACCCTGATGTTAGGAAAGGAGAAGGGGACAACAGAGGACGAGATGGTTGGATAGTGTTCTCGAAGCTACCAGCATGAGTTTGACCAAACTGCGGGAGGCAGTGGAAGACAGGAGTGCCTGGCGTGCTCTGGTCCATGGGGTCACGAAGAGTCAGACACGACTAAACGACTAAACAACAACAACAACAAGGATGGCAGCCAGGGACTGGGATGTGGGGGGAGGGTGAGGGTTAGGCACCCATAACAAACTACACTTCCCAGGATTCTTTGGGGGAAAGGCAGGTTTTAAATGTATGGTGCATGTACGCATCCAAAACAGAGAGACCGATGGGTTGGCCAATGTGACGGGCAAAGGTGGTAGACTTTAAGAGGGCTTTGTTTCATGAGACTAACCTTCTCGGGCGTAGCACGAAAGCTAGCACTCTTCCATATTGTGTGGAGCCCAGATTGGTTTGACGTAAAGCTGATTGGATCACTGATCCTACCACTGGCCACATTCAAGACGTAAATGAGACGCAGCCAGCGCTGAAAGATGATGTCCTCTTGCCCTGCAGGGGCACAGAGTTGCAGATAATATTTCCGGCCATTTGCCATCTTCACTCTCAGCTGCCGTTCATTCATGCTATGTACTTGAAACGCCACCAGGTTTAAAGAGATCAACCTGCGGGCAGAGGAAAGACTCAGCCTAGGAACTTCTGAGGTGGTGGTGGTGCTTTCTCTGGGAAGGTTTTGGGGCGATGGAGAGCAGGAGCTGGGTGGCTGTGCTAGTCTCACCTAGTGACTTCCAGGTCTTTAGCCTTTGCCTCTATATCTCTGATGCCTTTTCTCACCCGGGCAATGGCCATCATGTCTGGAAGTAGCAAACCTGGACTGCTGGACAAAATGCCAACCATAACTAAATTGGGTTGGTTGTGGATCACGGCATATTCACCCGTCTTGGTTAACTGCATGGAGAGAGGAGGGTAAGGAGTCTGCTAAGAACGGAACACATGCACGGATGTTGGGCACCTCAAACAAGCTAGAGCACCTGGAACGGACCGGGCACTGCAGGGAGTAACTAACAGGACATTTCCCCAGCTGTTCCTCAAAGGATGGCCTTCTGCAGGCCTGGAGTCTCTTCAACTCGCTATCAAAACCAGGTGGAAGGAGGTACAAAATGGTCATTGCCTCTGGCTCCTCCTGTTTGGGCTCCCTGACTCTCTGCCCTATCAGTTCCAATGGGCACCAGCAGTGGCAGATCTTGGGGTCTCACACTTCAGCGGTGCCCAAAATTTGGCGCACCCCACCTCTCATACTCTATTTCTAAATCGTAGTTGTGGCATTCCTTGGGTGGACTCAGCCCCATCAACTGCATTTTGGGTGGGTGGGCTGAAGTCACCTCAGCCCTTAGGAGTTGGCACCCCTCCTCCGACAGGGAGCCATGCAAGAGAAATCTCTCCCTTCTGTATGAAAAAACCCCCACTGCCCAGCCATGACCAACGGTCCATCACCTGTAGAAAGGTCCCCTCAAAGATCTCCCCTTCTCCTAATGGAGAATACTCCGGCCTCCGCAGCAGCTGCTTGAGTCTTCCTGTTGCTGAGGACCGGCCCTGCGCAACCCGTCTGCCTCTGTGGGTTTTACGTGGAGCCCTCCTCCACTGACGTTCTAGGAGACAGACGGGGAATTAAAACGAACAAAAATGAAAAAGATAAATCCCACCATAACCCCTCCCCCAGACTAGAGGCCTCTCCCTTAAAATCACAGACTACATGCACATACCATATATTCAAATTGAATTCCTCCAAAGAATCCCGGGTACTGCAGTTTGTTAAGGGGCTGGAAACTACAGTGGTACCTCGGGTTACATATGCTTCAGGTTACATACGCTTCAGGTTACAGACTCCGCTAACCCAGAAATAGTGCTTCAGGTTAAGAACTTTGCTTCAGGATGAGAACAGAAATCGTGCATCAGGTTAAGAACAGTTTCAGGTTAAGAACAGACCTCCAGAACGAATTAAGTACTTAACCCGAGGTACCACTGTATAGGGTGTAAATACAGCTTCCAGGATTTTTCAAGAGGGTGTGTTGCTTTAACTGTGGGGGTAATTCTGCGGTGACATCATCTTTTGTGTTTTAGGTAACATTATTTGAACTCCAATTGTTTGTTTACTGGCTGGATCTTCCCTACAAAAATAATCAAGAAGTATGCCTCAGGAAGTTTGAATGCTTAATTCTTCTTGTGATTTAAAAGATGTGGCCGGGGTAACAGTTCTGCAACCTTGATAATTCATCTGGAACCATGATGTTCTCTCTAATAGTATGAATTTGGGGGTGGGTGGGTGGGGAACAACCACCTGCGGCAATATATGTAAAGAGCAAACCTTTCATGGGTGTCAAAATGATGGTAATGTTCATTAAAACAGTTTTTAAAGGCTTGTTTTCCCTCTGCCCGCTCTGTTGCTGAATGAAGCTGGTACTTTTACTCCAGGTTAAGACACACTAGCTTTCTTTACACCAGTTTCTTGTACTGTACATAGGATTGTTACCCTAATAATTATTAAATTCTCAGGGGAGAAATCTGACAGTCCTCAAAAGAGATTTAAATGACAAACATGACAACATTCGTATGCTCTTTAAGTTGCACCATTGTGGCATGACTTTGGTCACAAGAAGAGCTGCATGTAAAACACTTTTCAGTTATTATCACATTTTCTTAATGCTACCTAGCTCAAAGAAAGAAATAAAGTATAAACATATAGATATTTCTGCTATTGGGGGGCGGGGCAGGGAGAGTATGTGTTTTTGTGACCAATGTAGCAAACTCAGTCAACATATATGTTTCATTGTTTTAAGCTCATCAGATTTCATTCCTAACGTAACATTTCTTGTCAGTTCACCAAAAACTATCAATATAACAAAGGGCCATGAAATGAACTTCTGAGCAAAATTAGAGAAATTCTGAGTCGCCTTGCATGCCACGATTCTGGTTGTTTTGCATGTGTGTAAAACGCCTTTTTTGGAAAACTGGGAAATTTTCTTTAGAATGCTATAGAACCTGTTAACTATATGTGAAAATCAAAAATGGAGTCTGTAGGTTGACACACCCCACCCAGCTCAACAACTCAGCATTTTAGCTCCTCCTACCTTGAGGGTGGGACGCGGGTGGCGCTGTGGGTTAAAGCCTCAGCGCCTAGGGCTTGCCGATCGGAAGGTCGGCGGTTCGAATCCCCGCGGTGGGGTGCGCTCCCGCTGCTCGGTCCCAGCGCCTGCCAACCTAGCAGTTCGAAAGCACCCCCGGGGGCAAGTAGATAAATAGGTACCGCTTACCAGCGGGAAGGTAAACGGCGTTCCGTGTGCGGCTCTGGCTCGCCAGAGCAGCGTTGTCACGCTGGCCACGTGACCCGGAAGTGTCTCCGGACAGCGCTGGCCCCCGGCCTATAGATGTGAGATGGGCGCACAAACCCCAGAGTCTGTCAAGACTGGCCCGTTCGGGCAGGGGTACCTTTACCTTTACCTTTACCTTGAGGGTGTTTGTTCATAGCTGAGTTCCTAGGATCACAAAATGCTGTCTTTTGTGACTTAAAGGGTCAGTGTTCACAAACACCTCGTCTCAGCAACTGGTTCACCGGAAACTGATATGCACCCCTCTCCCAATGTAATACAATGTTGGCTTGCAAGCCTCCACATTGTGACATCAGCTGTCCAACAGGGGCCAGGCTGCTCAATTGTTGTCAGGCAGCTGAATGAATAGTAAAAGGGGACAGGGTCAAACATGGGCATAGCCAGGATTTATGGTGGGGGGCAGAAGCAAGCTTATTGCAACACGGTTGGTCAGTTAGTTTTTTTATTTATTTACTTGATTTAGGGGGGAAGGCGCTCTCTGCCTCCCCCCTTGGCTACGCCCATGGGATCAAAATGTAGCAGAGCGAGACCAGAAAGTGTGATAGTTGTGCGTCCTGCTTTCTCCCTTTAGCAGCATGACAGAAGGCAGCACCATAGAAGTGTATAAAATTATGTGCAGAAACTGGACAGGGAAAAGTTCCGCTCTCTCTCTAGTATGAGATCCACACCACACATTTAAAGCACACCCAGTGCACATTTAAAGCCCACGACAGCTCCCCCAAAGAATCATGGGAACTGTAGCTGAAAACCCATTTGCTGCGACTAAGCGTGAAAGAATGGTTTTCCCCAGTAGGAAAGAGCAGCAGTGAGCACATCCAGTTCTCGAAAACTCCTCCAGTCGGTGATGCCTTGCTTAATGGCGGTAGTTGCGATTATCGCAACGCTCCCGTTTCTCTGTAGGACTCGCCTGCTAAAAGGCGTGCTGGTTTTATCAGTGTCAATGTCCATTCCCTTTGCCGGTTCTACTATGTGAGTTGTGTTTCTGGTCATCCCATAGGAAGGACAGCCCTCATTTTAGTAATGGCTGAGCATCTATTGAGAAAGGAGCAGATACACACACAAAAAGGTGTGTGAGAGAGTAGGACGTCTTTTACAACAGTTGGGGAACTTGTGGTGGGAGAAGCCAATAATAAATCCAGTTCGTGTGCAAACAAGAGGATGACCTGATGACAATGACGATGATGATAGTAATAATAATAATTAAAGCTTTATTAGAAACCAACCCACAGAAATAGACCCTAAGGCCGCCGGAGACCCTCACCCTTGGGTGAGACAGACAAACAAGGAACAGCAACCCTGAGAAGCTTAACAGTGAGCTGTGTGCCCCCGGCCGGCCCTAGCATCACTCCAAAACTGCAGCCAGGATCTGATCAGCTCAATAGCACCAGGAAACAATCCAATCAATATTCCGTTTCCAGATCAAAGGCAGCACAGTAGGGAGAGGGCTCCCCCTTCAGGCCTCTCTGACTAGTGCTGCCTCACAGCCTTCAACAAATCCATGCCTGTAGTTCAAGATTTCCCATGTCTTCTCCTCATGTCTCAACCCGTAGAATCAAAAGTGCATCAAAGAATCACACGTGAAAGGAGGACGGGATGGTGGTGGTGGTTGTAGCTCCAATGCGCTTGGATGCTGCTCCTTTTCCAGATAAACCCAGGAGTCCTGGTTCTTGGCCTTGTGCGCTCTAACTCACCAGATCTGCTTCGTTTATTCCCAACTGGTAACAGAGGCCTCTTCCCTTCTACATGACCCAGGTAGCTGCATTCTGGCTCCCAACCATCTGGCCACTAAGAGGGAAGTTGCTGGTGCTGTATAACCCAGGGAGGCATGAACATAGCAGGATTCGACAGGGGCGTAGTCTGTATCAGAGCAGGTTGACTTACTGCAAAGCAGCACAGTGCTCCAGTTCCTTAGCAGTAGAAGTGCTTATTTAGAAAGGGGTTGGGGGCAAGGAACCACCCGTTGCAGATCCCCTCAATGTGCAGATTCACAAAAAACAGATCCTGGCATCCAGATGGCTTCTGCTATAATCCTTGGCCTGAGAACATTGCAAAAAGTCATTGCCCTAACCCTCAGACACCAGAGGGTTAAACACGTGGGGAAAGAGGGCAGGAGAGTGAGATGGGAAGCCCACAACCACCAGCGTCTTATCTGTCCATGGTGCAATTCCCTCCTAGGCTGGAGCTGTGCCACACCACCCTGAAGTAGTGACTGTGCCCATCACCAGAGCCTCAGGCCTGCACCTGCCAGACAATGAGGTGGCTTCGCTCAGCTCGGCGTAAGCGTGGGTTCGGGAGGAGCAGGTCGCCGTAGCGGTCATCAGTGTCATCGCCTGGGTAAGGAGGAAAAAAACAGAGGGCCAAAAGGAATCAGAGAAGACATTGTACCTGGTGCTGGGATAATGGGGCTGGATGTCTGTATCCTGTTCCCATGTCATTCCCTCCCACCTGTAAAGTGAGATGCTTACCTATCCGGAAGTTGATATAGCCCTCCCCTCCACTTAGCACCAAGCTGCATGGTTTGCTTGATGCCTCTTGGCTGTGCGATTCCTTGGTGCTCTCAGAAGAGGATGGGTTCATACACCCTAAAGTAAGAAAAAACAGACAGAGCTGAAGTTTGCATTTATACATCCACCATTCTCCTCTTGTGGACAGTGATAGTCTGGCTACAGTGATCCTTGCTCCAGTAACATCCCATTTGGACTACTGTAAGTTCCTTGGGGCGAGGACTTGTCCTCTAGTACTCTACTAACTGCACATCATCAGCATTATCTAAAGAATGGTGGCAGCAGCAGCAGCTTTGGATTCCATGCTCTTAAGTTCTTTTAAGCCACTGAATTCTATTTCCCCCAAAAAACCAAGGAATGGGCATTGATTTCTCCGTGCTGGTTACCTGGGACTGAGACAAAGAAGCGAACAGCATCACGGTGTGCGTGGTAGCTGATCTGGGCTTGCTCCAGAGCACAGTAAGGGATGCCAGTAGGAGAAGACATTTCCGAGCTCCCAGCAAATTCTACGAGAAACCAAGAGAGAAAATTCACAGAAATAGCCACCAGGGAGCTCTGCTATGTATACACTTGCAGCTGAACTTGCTCTCCCTCTCCCTCTCTCTCCCTCTCTCTCCCTCTCTCTCTCACACACACAGGTGCTCACCTGAGATGAAGGGCAGGGAAATGATGGTGCCGCCAGAGGTGCCAACCCACAGCCGTTTCCCAAAAGCGCCAAGTGCTGAGATGTTCATGGCTAAACTAAGACTGTTCGGCCCTGGAGAGTGAGGAGGGGAAAAAGGAGGAATTTTCCATTAAACGGGCTGGAGATTCCAAAACTAGGGTACCCGGATCCTAGAATCATATCAGAGAATCACAGAGTTGGAAGGGTCCCCAAGGGTCATCTAGTCCAACCCCCTGCACTGCAGGCATCCCAACTAAAGCAGATGGCCATCCAATCTCCCATGAAGGAGATCCCAGCTGCCCCATTTAGTGAGCCATTGAACTGCAAGTGGCAGCTTCACAGTGAGGCTCCCCCAAAGCCCAGGGCTGGCCATTGGCTCCTCCCAGGCAGGAAGAAGCATGTGAGGCCTTCCTGTTCCAACATCTGCCTGCACTCTGGCCTGCTTCTGTATCCTTGGTGATTCTTTGGCACTGACTTCTGGCTTGCTTTTGTCACTTGCACACGACTACTGTGGTGGGAGTGCACTGGAACCGGAGTAAATGGTAAAATAGACACAGCCTTCCTCTTTGGTCCCCCTTGGGACTAATGGCTGGTTCCCAGCTCCTGACTCACCTCGGACTACTGCCCATGACCCAGCCCAGATACTGATGCACAGGAGGAAGCAGCAGGATTCCCCTCTCAGGCCTGAGAGCCTTCTATTAAAAGCTTCCTGCCCTCAGAAAACCCTCCTATCCTGGACGTTCTTCCTGTAGCCTGCTTCTTTGCTCTTCTGTGCCAAGGCTTGTTTGTTGCTAATCCAACAGCTTTGCCTTGCCAACTCCTTCCTGGATCCTGCACTGTCCCCCATTCTGCTCAGAGTCCCACCCAAAGCCCCCAAGTCATGGCGGCCATTGACACTCACCAAGCATGCGGCTGACGTAGGGCCCCAGCTCCACTTCCTGCAGCGGCTGGCCAGTCTCAGCATGGAGGAGGCGCAGGGTGGACTCCAGTCGAACCGAGACCCAGATGCCGTTGCCAGCGGCTGCCATGTGCCGCACTTGGCTTTCAGGGTGCGAAGTCACCTCAAAGTACCTCTGGGGGGAGGAAGAGAAAGTGGGTTGCAACAGGCAGCCTGGATTCAAGACCCCGACCCCAGACCCACATCCACAACATTTACATCTAGATTTTGGATCTCAACACTTCTCCAAGTTGTGCCAGCTAGCAGTTGTTCCTCAGGATCTACCTATTTCAATAAACGTAAAGGTAAAGGTACCCCTGCCCGTGCGGGCCAGTTGTGTCCGACTCTAGGGTTGTGCGCTTATCTCACTTAAGAGGCTGGGAGCCAGCACTGTCCGCAGACACTTATGGGTCACATGGCCAGCATGATGAAGCTGCTCTGGTGAGCCGGCACCAGCGCAGCACACGGACACGCCGTTTACCTTCCTGCTATAAAGCGGTACCTATTTATCTACTTGCACTTAGGGGTGCTTTCGAACTGCTAGGTGGGCAGGAGCTGGGACCAAAAGACGGGAGCTCAACCCGCCGCAGGGATTCAAACCGCCGACCATACGATCGGCAAGTCCTAGGCACTGAGGTTTTACCCACAGCGCCACCCGTGCCCATTTCAATAGGAATGGCCAAAATTCCAGACTTTTGTAATGCATTGGTACTTTTGCCTGACAAGCTTGTTCCAATTAATTTCACAGTTTTATCTGTCTTATGTTTCAATTCTTTGTTCAGTTTCTTTTTTTCCACTCTGTAGAGTTTATATGCTTTTGCTTCTTGCATTTGTCCTAAAACCCAATAAAAACATTAATAAAAAAAAAGAGAGAACAGCCAAAATGAACTCACTGGCTAGTTCTTGTAGCAATACTGTTCTAACACTGATACACAGAATGATCCTGGCCATTTCGAACTACCGTTTTTACACCATAAAACCAGCCATGCAAGTCTCTGTGGGTTTCAGCCACCACCTCAAGCTGCAATTAGGGGCACACTCACCTGGATGCGAGCAGTGCGAGGATCCAGCACATAGACTCTGTTCCCATATCCACACCACAGCCGGTCAAGTACAGGGATGGCACAACGAATGGAGCGCCGTGGCCGCCCCAAGTCAAGCAGGCGTGGGGAGCACAGGTCCCAGTTCCGGACTGAGGAAGACAGGGATTAGGTGAAACCAAGGACCTGAGCTGTGGGGAAGGCAGGGCAGGGAGGAATTTAAAGGAGCAGGACGTACCTGTGTCTCGGTGGAAAATGGCCAGAGACCCATCCCCTAGAGCAGCTGCTACACGGCCCTGGGTGTGGCTGAGACAAAAACGGCAGAGTAAGGCCCCATCTGCACTGCACTGCATCATACCGCTTTAAACAGACATGGCTTCCCCCAAAGAATCTTGGGAAGTGTAGTTTGTTGAGGATGCTGAGAGTTGTTAGGAGACGACCTATTCCCCTCACAGATCTTCACAGTTCCCAGAATGGTTGAACAGTCAGTCCCTCTTCCCAGGGAACCCTGGGAACTATAGCTTCCTCTCAGCACCCTTAAGCTTAGGGGGTTTTTTTTGGGGGGGAACCATGGCTGCTTACAGCAATGTGACATTGCTTCAGCATAGATGGGGGCCTAAAAAAGTAGGAAAGTAGCAACAGCACCAGCATGGGAAGGCAGGCGACATCCAAGAGGGGTAGGCAGTGGGGCTCTGCAGCTTTCAGAGAGAGTGATGGAAATCCGCATACTCACACAATACAGTGGACGGCATCCTTCAGCTGCACTTTGCCCTGGCAGCGGCGCCAGTCAGTCTCAGCAGAGTGAATATAGATGCTGCGGGGGGGGGGGGGGGGGAGAGATGCAGTCAGCCTCCAAAAGTGACACCACCTGAGCCCTCCTGATGACCAGCCCAACCCCCAGCACAGCTCCAGGCCTGCTCCCCCATCCCTCCCTTGAAAGACCTACAGTGGCTCCCAGTACGTTTCCGAGCACAATTCAAAGTGTTGGTGTTGACCTTTAAGGCCCTAAACGGCCTCGGTCCAGTATACCTGAAGGAGCGTCTCCACCCCCATCATTCTGCCCGGACGCTGAGGTCCAGTGCCAAGGGCCTTCTGGCGGTTCCCTCACTGCGAGAAGCAAAACTACAGGGAACCAGGCAGAGGGCCTTCTCGGTAGTGGCACCTGCCCTGTGGAACGCCCTCCCATCAAAGAGATAAAACAACTACCTGACATTTAGAAAACATCTGAAGGCAGCCCTGTTCAGGGAAGTTTTTAATGTGTGACATTTTGATGTATTTTTAATCTTTGTTGGAAGCCGCCCAGAGTGGCTGGGGAAACCCAGCCAGATGGGCAGGGTACAAATAAATTAATTATTATTATTATTTATTATTATTATTATTATTATTATTATTAACTGTTCTCATCAGCCACCAGTATTTCAGTTCCGGCTGTCGCATCTCCTGAGGATGCTGGGCATGCTCAGTGTAAATAAACCTGGCAGAAGCCCATGGGATTGTCAAATATGGCAGCCGAAGCAATGGTGGCAGCAGCAGCAGCAGCAACAAAAGGGCAAGATGCTGGTCCTGGTGGTTGGAATTGGTGGGAGCAGGAAGAGGTTGGCCAGAGAAGCTCGACGCATCTGATGGCAATCCATTCAGGAATGGGGGTTTACCCCCACCTCCCATTTCTTCCCCGTTCAACCCTGCTGGGTGTCAATTACCAGCCCTCCTGGGTGCCAAACCACACGGTGGGCTCTGTGCCAACTGCCTCCATCTCCAGCACTTCATCCTCGCTGTCGGATCCAGGTGCCAGGGGGTCTTCGAGGATCTCTGGCTCTCGCTCGGGACTCTCGCCACCAGGCACAGCAAGGCCTATGGAGGAGGAACAGAGAAGGCAAAACGGCCTTCCTCAGGGAGCACAGAAACAGCTTAGGAATCCTACAAGGCACGGCCAGGGAGAACCTTTTCGGCACAGCAGGTGAAATCTTTATCTAGCTGCACATAGGCCTATCAACCTGCCAATCATCTGGAGTGATAATGAGGAGTCCTGCCCAGCTTTCAAAGTTGGCCTGTAGGATTGCGGGGAGATACTAACCAATGAAGCTGAACCAAGCAGGTCTGAAGTCTCCACTAATCAGCTGTTGAGTGAGAGGTTGCTTAAACCCTGGTATCCCTGATCCCTTTGGGGAACTGTTGGGTGCAGACAATACAGGATTGAGCCCTGCCCACACCTGTCAGCTGATGTCACCCACCCATCGTAGTGATATCAGTTGACTGAGAGATGGATGTGGCTTTGAAAAAATGGCATCGTGAGCCAAATGGGATCTCCTGGAAGGGCAAGTTTTGCCCTCCACCAGCCCAAAGTTTTCCCACCCATGCTATAAAATCTCAATGGACACACAACTTCAGTCCAAAATCTATGGTGCTTGCAGTCTAAAATATGTAAAGTTGGTAAAGTTTTGTGTACTTGGAAGCTTGGCTACAGCTAGGAATAATAGGATGAAGTCAAGGGCCAAGTGGAAAAGGTGTGTTTTGAGATGCGGTAGAAGGAAGAAAGAGAGGTGGCACCAGGTGCAAATCTCAAGGAAGGAGCTCCACATGTAGGAGCAGCAGGAGAGACAGAGAGTCAATGCCAGGGCTGGGTTGCGAGTGTATCAGGAGCCATGAGACAAGACAGCAATGAGGACCAAAAGGCAGAACCAAAGCACAGGACTAAAGAGCAAGCCAATCAGTCTAAGGGCCTAAGTGTGCATGTGTGTGTATTAAGAGACAGTGTAAAATGATAGATTCTCCTTCCTTGCACTGACCAGGCACGCATGCGATGGAGAGGACGTGAACTCCAGGCAGCACAAAATGTTCCAGGAGCTGGTTTGGGTTCTGGGCATCAAACAGAGTCACTTCGCTTGCAGAGTGGGTCCCTGAGGCCACCCACAGCCGAGAGCAGTGAGGAGAGGTGCCCTGGAAGAGAAAGAAGCAGAGGGATCAGCAAGACATTGTGGGCCTCGACCAGCCTCCCTCCCTTTTATGCTGCCGTGTGCGCGCACACACACACACACACATGCCCTTGACAATCCCTAAACTTCAGCCTTTGTACCCATTTTGTCCAGCTGACAAACGCACACATGCCTAGGCTTTCCAGCCAGCCAGGCAAGGACATTTACACAGCCTGGGGCAGTGTTTTCTCCTTCCACCCCACTCCCCTCCCATCCTGTGTTCAAGTTCTCCATGCACGGCAGCAGGTTAAGCATGTGGGTGGGCAAGGAATGTTTCTGGACTTAAATCTGAAGGGGCATCTTAGAACGGATGAGTTAAGAACCCCAAACTGCAACCACGGCTTTTTTGCCAATATATAAATTACAAAAACAGAACAAAACATGCCGCTGAAGTGTCTTACAATGTTATGTGTGTGTGATTATAACAACAATGAAAACGTGAAATAAATTGAAAACAGCATCAGAACAAGAACAAAATGCTGAGAAAAGTCATAGGAAAAACCACTAACTTATTGAAGGGGATACACATCATTTCTCATTGTTACCAGTGCTGGATATCTATTCCAGTCACTACTTCTTTCTTGCTAATGGTTCCCTGCCCCTCTAAATGCATTAATGCAATAATCCCAGCCCATTATCATCAACTTGCTGCTATAAAAATGTGCCTATTTAGTATATATTTAAGCTCCAATGATCACTGATTGTAATTCTTGAATGGCAATCTATATACTTGCCACTTAACACATCTGATGAAGTGGCCTCGAGTCCACAAAAGCTCATGTCATAATATATTTGTTAGTCTTTAACGTGCTGAAAGACTCTTGCTGCAGCCCAAGAGGCTCAGTGGTTTAGACCACAGCACCACCCGCGCCCCACTCTCTGAACTGAAGGTCAGCCTAAATGAGCAGTTTTCACTTCACACACACCAAAACAACACACCAAAAAAACGAAACAAAAAAACCCCCCGAGAAGGGAAGCTTAACTGAGAATTCTTAAGCAAGAGTAAAACCAATAATGATGATGGTGGTGATGATGATGGAGATACTTACGGTTTCTGCTTCTTCTTGAGTCTCAGCGCCAACTGATGCTGCAGCACACCAGAGCTACAATGAGAGAGAGGCAGGCACGACATTGAGATCTGCTGGCCCCCTGGTAAAAGGAGTCGCTTTCCATACAAGAATGACACCCCACCCTTCCCAATTGCAGCCAGAAACCTTTGCCACAGGAACTGCAAATGTGCCACTTTAATAAGCCTTAAGCTTTTTCTGAGCCTGCCACTGTACTTGCCCACACAGGAACTGCCCAGAGTCTCTGCAGGGTTTGGTCTCCTTCCACTCACCCTTCAGAGGGCCTGATAACTCAGCTGATGCCAATGCCAATGGATCACGTGAATCACTCCCAAAGCAGACATGCAGCTGAGTGGCCTGTCCTCAGAGGAGGCTGCTTGCTACCTCTCTGGACGAGTCCCTGCTCTGAACTCAGCCAACACCTACTCAAACTAACCCCTTTTTAGCACTTTACAGCAGGAAAACTGCACCATTTTCCTAGAGTGGCCGCAGATTTCAATTCAGTGGTGCAGTGGTTAAGAGTGCTACTGGGAGACCAGGGCTCAAATCCCCACTCAACCACATGAAATCCACTGGGTGACCTTGGGCCAGTCACGGTCCCTCAGCCATAAGCGGTATGCCTCACAGGGTTGTTGTAAGGATAAAATAGGGGCAGGTGGAGAAGCATGTATGTCACCTTGAGCTTCTTGGAAGAAAGATGGGATAGAAATGCAATAATAGCAATAATAATAACTCAGGGGGAGGGGGGAAACATCCCTAGCTATTCAGCATTTGGAAACACACTGCTTTGTTACCTTTGTATTGGGGTCCTTCTGGTCTAGCATCCGTAATTGTGCGAGCACAGGTACGTCGGCAGCCCCTGAAAGGGGATCAGAGCCCTGCAGAGAAAAGGTGGCTGGATTTTAATGTGTGGAGACTCGCTGCGAGAGTGGCCAGTTCAAAACTAAGGTCAGATCCCATGACTGGGATGGGACAAGGCAAATGTATAGTCTAAAGCACCACACTGTTGGGTGACTCAGTAGGGCCGAATTCAGTGGACCCCATTTCCTAGATGGAATTTGTTTATTTGTTATATGCCAAAAACGGTTTCTAAGCAGTTCACAACTATGAAAATTAGTGAGCGAATTGAAATACCCAACAACAGATCCACTGGGGGCAGTAAAACATCCTTAATAAAAAATATACAATAAAAAGAAATGAACAATCGAAAGCCTAACAATGAAAAAACAGTTCAAGCAATAACATCAGGAGTTCAGTTCTGGGAAATGCTTGCCCAAACAGGTGTGTCTTCAGGAGCCGGCAGGATGCCAATGCTGATGGCAATTGTTATTTTTTAATTTTAGACCATCATTCCATTGTCAAATGCGGGGAAATTGTTGCACACTGTCTGGTATGATAAAACAAACAAACACACACACAAAATGCTGCATCTACATTTTTCCTGCCCTGGTTTAAAAAGACAGTACTTGAGGACCTAGCCCTTGACATGGGATTTCCATAGGGTCAGGTACCTGGATATGAGACCTTGCTGCCCCTGCTAGAATGCTCACCTGGAGCGCAGGCGGCTGGCTCCACCCGTGGATCTGCGCCCGACCATGCTCCTGCCAGATGTGGGAGCGGATCTCACGGTACAGCTCTCTCCGCTTCTGCTGAGGGGAGGCGTCGGCTCTGCGGATATAAAAGCCAGATATAATAGGGGGCAGCAGAGAGCTTCCAGTGACAACCCTGCGTCCAGTTGCAACCAGGGAAAATGCTTTGGTTTCAGCTGGATTTACCCAGATGGGCCTGCATGCAATTGTTGCCCAAAGCGGACTTTTGCCAGAGACCCTGAAGACCTGTTGTTGGCCTCTGCTGGGCTGGATGGATCCAATTAGCAGCCCGACTCCGTATAAAGCATCTTCATTTTATGTAGAGTGAGTCCACAAGGCACACTCTGAAAGCAGATGGCTCCAGGGTTCAAAGCCAGGGAGTGTCCAGTTAATAAAAGGGATCTAAGGTATTGGGGTTGGGCAACAACTCTGCCCAAGACACTGGAGGGTTGTTGCCAGTCAGAGTAGACCAGGCATGGGAAGCTAGTGGCCCTCCAGATGCTGCTGGACTACAACTCCCATCAGGCCCTGTATGTATGGCCAATGGCCAGGGGTGATGTTTGCTGTAGTTTGGCAACATCTGGAGGGCTAAAGGGTTCCCCATGTGTTGTGTACTAAGCTTGGATCCCAGAACAATAGGCAAGTAGGATCCTAGAATGCAACAACTGATTGGCTTGCAGGTAAAGACCCATCAGGCTCCAGGAGGAAGTTAATCAGCCTATCAGGCTGGTAGGATGGTAGAATGCAACAACTGATTGGCCTGCAGGAAAAGACCAATCAGGCTCCAGGAGGGAAGCAGAATCAGCCAATCAGACGGGACTCATTGTATAAATAATGTACCGTATTTTTTGCACCATAACACTCACTTTTTTCCTCCTAAAAAGTAAGGGGAAATGTCTGTGCGTGTTATGGAGGGAATGCCTACGGGTGGCATGCCTACGGATTTTCCTCCTCTAAAAACTACGTGCGTGTTATGGTCGGGTGCGTGTTATAGAGCGAAAAATATGGTATATAAAAGCCTGAGGTTTGGCGGTTTTACAACCTGCAATAAAGAGCATGAAATCACTACAGGACTCCCAAGTATATTTCACCATGCCTGGAGGAGACAATACTGAGCTGGACAAACCAATGGTCTAACCTGGCATCAGGGAGCTGCTGTCAGCCTGTGCTGGACTAGATGGATCCACTAGCAGCCCAACTCCATATAAAGGGAGCAGCAGGTCCCCAAGAGGTGCCGATGATGGGATTGCAAAATCAGCTTATGCACGCTCTGGCTCCTACCTCCCCCCTGCCAAGCAATTGCCACACAACTTACTCGTTCGGTGAGGTAGCGCGTGGGATGTATCTCAAGGCTGGAGACAGCTGTCCTCCATTCCTTCCCAATTCATTGCGGCCGCTGGGGCTGGACCGGGCCCTCCCGGGTGGCAGCGGGGATGCAGGAGCCCTCTCTGGGGCATCCGAGGGGCTAAATAAGCGATCGAAACTGCAGGAGGAAAATACAATGCGTTCAGGGGAAATGAGGAGGGAATGGCAGGGGGCACAAATCAAAATTCGACAGAAAAAAGGGGGGTTTGCACCAAGAATGATGGAACTGTGATCTGTCGGAACCAGACTAAAAGGAGCCCACAGATTGTTTGCCTGCTGAGTTCTGTTTGACTTTGGTCCAAGGCAGAGCCATTGCTATGAATGGCAAGCAAGGTTCTCTCACAAGGACATAAGGAGAGCTCTGATGGATCAGGTCAGTGGCGCATCTAGTTCAGCACCCTATTCTCACATTGGCCGATTGGATGTCTATGGGAAGCCTGCAAGCAGGAGTTAAGTGCAACAGCCACTCTCCCCACTAGTGATTCACAGCAACTGCCTCTGACAGTGGAGACAGAACACAGCCATTATGCCCACCATCTCCACTAGACTCCACTAGGCATTGCTCCCTTGCACGCTTTCAAAATAATCCATGCAGCCATAACGTCTTGCTAAGAGAGAAAGAAATTTCTCAGGATGCTAAGTTGTATGCCCAATATCAAATGTCAAGGCAGAGTATGCACAGCTGCAGCTTCAGGGGCAGATCTTAGATGGCACCTACATTTTCCAGAAAGAGGATTTTTTCATCTGAACAGCTTGCTCCTCCCGTGAAGCCCTGAGAAGAGAGAAACAATTGCTTTAAGACTGCCACCATGGAGTGACTCCCTCCATTAGCCATTAGTTCAAGGCTGGAACAAGGGGAAACAGGCAACCCAAACCATTTGCACAACTGGCTCCCTGGTCCTCTGTTAATACTCAGGGCAGCACTTCATTTGCTACACCTAAGAGCCATTTGCCTCCTCTTGTCTGAGTGACAAACTTGTGTTTTGAGTCTATAATCCTCTGTTTAAATCTCACCTCTCCAGAGTGTATTTCTATAAGCCAATTCTCTCCCGGCCTCCATTCTGACCCACTTCCCTCCCGCCCAGTTTGTACTATGGGAAAATAATTATTGGCTGGGCAGCCACAGAGCTGCCCTGAGCAGCTTCAAGGATTGGGATAAGGAACCTCTGGCCCTCTGAACACAGGTGGATCACAGCTCCCATCATCTCTGAGCTTCGGGCTGATGGGAGCTAGAGTTCAACAACATATGGAGGAACAGATTCCCCATTCCTGGTTCCTAGGGAATGGAATGAGCAGGTTGCCTGCAGTTGCTGGTTTCTCCCGAGAGGGAAAAGATTCTACTAGCAGTAGTGGGATGGGACTTAATGGATAATATGGTGTCATTCGTGATGCTGCAGAGTCTCCTAATTCCCTGCCTCACAACACAAGCCTCCGTGACTCGTCCTTCTCACCTCCAGGGCTTTTTTTAAAAGCTGGAACTCACAGGAACTGAGTTCCAGCACCTCTCAGGTGGGTGCCATTGCCATTCTAAGATAACAAGGCAGGCGTTCATGGTGAGTTCCAGCACCTCTTTTTCTAGATAAATAGCCACTGCTCACCTCCAACATTAAGGGGACCCCTCAGAAGTACTAATTCCCTTCCTTACTGCTGCACTGGCAGCAGGGAGAGAGTCCTCTCCCTTCTTCTCCAGTCCTAACTCTCTGGCACTTGGAGTGCTGTTTGGGAAGGATCACCAGAAAGGAAGAGAAGCCTCTTGCTGCTCTGCTGCTAGAGCGAAGCAAGGAGGGTTGGGGGAGGGATTTCGACTTCCCATCGTGCCCCTGGTGCCACATGGCAAGCTCCAACAAGGCTCACAGTCACTGAGCTGTTTTCAGACAATTCAAAAAGAAAATGGCTCAGCAGGGCAAATACAACCTCATGTCAAACTGAGGGAGAGGGTGGCCTGCCACACAGAGTCTTAAGTTAGGTTATGGGGTCACAGACCCATCTGCCTCCCCCCCAGCCCCAAGGCATAAACTTCGGCGCCACTGACCTTAGCAGCTCTGTGCGCCGAACAGCTTCCTGCAGCTCCATCAGCCTCTCCTTATAGAGGTTGCGCTCCATCACCACACGAGCCATCTCGGCCCGGGTGAACCGCTGAGGCCGGGACAGGCCTCCTTCAGCCTGCTGAGGAAGAGGGCAGATCCTGCCTCAAACGCACACAAATGCCACTCCCAGAATCCTGAGGCCCCCCCCCGTCTCGTTACAGCTCTGTAGAAGACCCTTTCCACACCCCCATCCCTCAGCCTTCAAGGGAAAGCTGGCCCCCTCCGGCCTGTCACAACATCCTTGCAGAAGATGCTCTGGTTACCTCCCCATCCTCACTAGAACGTCTTGATTCCTGAAACTCCTGCCGTATCCTGGAAAGAGAAAGATGAATGACTGAAATTTGGGCTCACTCGTTTATTTTTATTTTTTTGCAGGCAGTTCGTGGAATCAAGATGGCTGCCAAACACCAGGGAAGGCAGTTTACAAGCCCTTACCTGATCAGTTCCAGCTCAGCCTCCTTCAGCTGGGCTTGGCAGCGGCTCAGGGCCCCCAGTGTTCCTTCACGCTCCACCCGTAGCGACTCGCGCTCTTCGGTGAGCTCCTCTACGCGGGCGATAAGATGGCGGCGGGCTGTATCCAGAGCAGTTCTAGAGGTGGGACCATGAGGAACAGCAAGACTTCAGCCCAGGACTGGCTGCGATGGCCCAGGAGGAGATGGAGGGCCAGATTCAAGAGGGAAAGCAGGCAGGGCAGCGGAGAGAAGCAGGCCAGGCCTCGGCCCATTTCTCTGCCTGCCAAGCACCCTTGACAAGGACCTTCCTTTCTAAGAAGCTCCAGCTCCCATCAAGATATAAAGACCCATAAACAGTTCAGGACCAGGTAAATTGAGAGGTGGCTTTATCCCTTATACACCCCAAGCAGGGTCACTACATTCTGTAGGACAGTTTCTCCCTCAACTTCCGAAGAGATCAGAAGCTGCCCCTATCTGTACTTTCTGGAACCAAATGAATGCATTTTTTTCATTTTCTTTTGGCAAGCTTTTCCAGTTGGATGCCTTAGGTTTCAGAAACAATACAAAATCAACACCTACCTTGAGTTGTTGGGAGCATTTTTCTACTGTTTTTATAACTATTTTCAGCTGGTTTGTAAGGCGCCTTGGCACACACGTAAAAGGAGATTCATAAATAAAAATAAATAAACAAACAAATGTTTTCGCTTTAGGCTGGTCGCTCTTACCGTGCCTCCTGTAGCTGAGTGTTTTCTGCCACCAGGGTTTCCAAGGCATCCCCTGAAAAGATGGTCAAGCAGGGACACTGCTGAGCTACTAGGACACAGGTAGAAACCTTAACTCCCCATAGGCTGGGGAACTATGGGAGGCAGGTTTTCTGGATTAAAATTGGGGTGGGATGGGGGAGCTAGGACTCCTGGGTTCTCTAGGAAAGGAATAAGGTCCCAGCAGGACAAGGAGGGGGAAGGTGGGAGTTTTACCTACCCTGCAAATCGGCACCGCCGTCCATATCGCTGAGGAGTTCAGGACTGAGGCCCGAGACCTCGGCGAAAAGGGACACCGTGTTGCGCTCGAGGGTGTTACTCAGGGGGCTGAGAGACAGACAGACAGACAAATAGACAGACAGGAGTACCCACCCGCTCCTAACCTGGCAACAACACACACCCACATCTGACGTCACAGTAGACAGAAACCAGGGGCGGGCCTTTTTTTTTTCTAAGGAGACAATGAACACAGAGAAGTCCTCCTCAGCCTCGTTTGCCATCCTACGGCTGCGGTGCTTTTGAAACGGCAGTTTCAAAGGCGGGTGTGAGGAGAAAAAGAAGTTGGCTATCTGGCTGGGAAACTCAGGGATGTGTGGCCCTTCAAAGCCGTGAGCAGGATAACCAGAAGAGCGAACTCTCCCGAAATTAAAAGACCTGTGGGGAAGCAGGGAGGGAACAGATGGGAGAATGGAGGATTAGAGGACAGTGTGGGCATGCTGTGGTCGGAGGACACAGGAAAGAAGAGCCTAGCTGTTTCTTCACTCCAGTGAAGGAGCATCTATGTTCAAGCACAAACCACTCAGGCTCTGCCCACCTGCGCTTTCTGCTCAGAGGCTTAATAAGATGACACATCCCTCTTACCTGCTTGGCTGCTTTTGGTCCAGTCCCAGTTCTGGAGTGGAGCTCAGGAGATCGTCCAAGTCCAAGCGCCGCTGCAGAGTAGGAGAGGCTGACAAGAGAAGAAGGTTGTGGGGACGCAAACGCAAAGCACATTATTTTTTCTAGATTATTATCCTGTGTTTGTTAACCTCTACACAGTCCTTTCCATACTGAAAATAATCTAGAAAAGCATTGCTCCTTTGGGCAAGGGCCTATCTGGCATTTTGTTGTCTGCATGCGGAGAAAATTCCTATGGTTATAAGAATAAAGAGGGTCAGGCAGGTCTCTGCCCCACAAGAGCTTAAAATCTAAATGTTGGCAGTGGTGGAAACGACTCTGGCAGGGGCGTGGAAGAGGCACAGCTTACAAGGAACAGAAGCCCAGTAAAAATGCAAAATATATAGCACAACGCAAGAACCGGCACGCTACTAACTCATTAGGCTGCAGCAGAGAACCTGAGGCCCAAAGGCCAAATATGGCCCACCAGTCCTCTTCACTTGGCCCTCAGGGCTTTCCTTTGGCCCCTCACTGCCCCCCCATACCCTCCTCAAGTTATTTTCCCTGGCTTAGCCACACCATACCAGAGGCTCCCCCTTCATACCATCCTGTTCCGGCTGCCCCATTTCTTGTGCCAAGGGGAAATTGTTTCTTTCTGTGTCCCTCTGCAGAGCCTTCTCCGTGCTGGGAAGCTCCTGAAACTCTGCAGTCTTCTGGGTGGGGAGAACATAAAAGGCCATTCATTCCTGGCTCCTCTTAATGCCTCTGCTTCCCCCTCCAGCCTCCCCGTCCACAAACTGCTGCTGTTCACCAAGGGCCAAGGAACAGTTCAGGGGCTTGAGCCCCACAACACCAAGCCACTTACCCCCGGGGATTGAGGCAGTTCAGGAGACCCAGGGTCTGAGGTGCTTGGGAGGAACTTTGGGGGTGCCTGGATTGGTGGGGGCTTCAACCTGAGCAGGGGGAGGAGGGAGAGAAAAAATATCTATTTTTATTTCCTTGTTACTGTACATGGCTGGCTGATCGGCTGCCCTGGAAAAGGCATGCCTGTAACCTCCTGCACCTTGCCTTCGACCCCTTCAACGTCTCCTTCTCTCAAAAGGATTCTTACTCACCTTTCTTCCCTGCCTCAACAGGCAATAAAGCCCTCAACGTGGCTGCCAAAGCCAATCACCAACATTACACAGAAATTAAAAAGAAATCACTACAAAAAATGTCGGAAGATAGCCAGTAGAATTCCATTGTTGTCAAAAGCTTGAAACGTGGCAATCTCAGAAGCTGCCTTGCAGAGCCGGAGCAGTCCATTGGTCCTTGCTCAGAAGTGCCTGCACTGACTGGCAGCAGCTCTCAGACAGGACTCTTCTTCCCCGGCATACCTAAAAATGCCGGGAACGGAACCCGGTACCTCCTGAATCAAAAATGTGTGTTTCACCAAGGCCTATGGCCAACATTCAAAAAGTATCATGTGGTACTACATTTGAGCCACACATTTCTGAGGAGTGAAGGAATTCTGTAACAGGGGCACCACCACTAAAAAGGCCCTCTTTTTCCAAGAAACCGATCAAACCCCTGAAGACAATTCGAGAAAGGGTTCATGTTTCCTCGTCCATGGCCCCACCCCCCACCCCATTTCCACCAGGTTTGCCTTGGAGCAGTTTGTTCTTGTCAACCTTTCTTTGCCTTGGGGCAGGGGGAGATTAGATTTGAACCCAGTGCCACCCCAACTAACTATTCTGTCACACGCAGCCCTTGGTGGATTGCCAGTCGGAGTCCCATCCATTCCTGCCTTAATCCAGATGTGGTACTTGCAGTAGGCCTGGCTGTTGCTAGGTAACCATGGATGACTTCTACCTTTCCCCATGAAATGAGTGAAAACAGTTTGCGGTTTGACAGCTGCTCACTGTGGTAAGGAACAGAATAAGCTGGAGTACAAAGCAAACTAGCCATACAGCACACTCCGCAACCTCAGCAGCTTGGGCAAAAATATCATTATTGGTAGCACAGTGCCCCTAAGTGAACCCCTGACACACACAAACCCCGCTGCCACCCCACTGGCCAGCTTCCTCTTCCAAACCTTTTCGTTTCTGTAGTCAGAGATCCAGCTTGACTTGTAGCAGCCAACGCCACCCTTTGCGATTTCAATTCCTTGTAGTTTTGCACAATCTGTAAAAGGCAGAAGACAAAATGAGATTGTGACCCAGCTTGGCTTAAGAGTGGAGAAAAGAAAAGAGCAAATGAGGGGTGACAGCTGCAGGCTGACGGTACCTTTGTGTGGCTCTGGCTGAGAGTTGAAAGCTCCTTTAGGAGTGAAGATTTCTGTTCTTCCAGACCCGCCACTGTGAAGAGAGAGCAGGGGGGCAGGGAGGCATGGCGGTGTGATTTTGATGTACAGACAAGAAACCTAAACCAGCTTTACATCGGTCTTAAGGGCATTTTCAAAAATGCATCTTGTGCGCTATTTGTATTGTATACAGCGAAAGCAGGAAAGAGAGCAGGCAGGGCCGGCTCAAGACATTTTGCTGCCTGAGGTGAAGGACAAGATGGCGTCCCCCTCCCAAATCCATGTACTGCAGCCAGCGGGACTGGCAGTTGAATCAATAACAGACTAGGGGGCCCAGGAAACTCCATGAGGCAACAGAAGGGAATGGCTGGAGGCTCAAGAGGAATAACCACAGGCTGCTCCTGAGCCTCTATAGCAGTGTTTTTCAACCTTTTTTGGGCAAAGGCACACTTGTTTCATGAAAAAAATCACGAGGCACACCACCACTGTGTGCGGAGAGGGAGATGTCAGAGCCCCGCTGCTCTCTATGGGGAATCGGATGAGAGCAGACCGCCTGTCCGAGTGGCGCTCGCCCGGGAGGACACGCCGGAGCCCGGGAGCTTCTTCCTCCGCCCCCCGGAGCCGGAGCGTCGCTTGGAGCGCCGAGGAAGGAGAGCGCGCCGGGGGGGGGACTTCAAGGTTAAACAGATGAGAGCCGCGAGGCGGGCGCTGCGGATGGAAGCGCTGCCCGCCGAGCTCGCAGGCAGCCAGGCAGGCAGACGGCGAGAGCCCCGCGCTGGGCGGCCTCTCCTCGCCGCCGCCGCGGCACACCAGGCAACATCTCACGGCACACTAGTTGAAAAACACTGCTCTATAGCCCAAGGCAGTTTCTTCACTCTGCCTAATGAAAGGGCCAGAAAAATCCATCTTTAAATAAAGACAAATTTGCATTGAGCAGATTCTACTCAATGCAAGCTTTGCAGTGGCAAAATAGGCCAAATGAATAATAAGAAAAGATTCAAGCCTCATGGGTAAGAATATCCTAATGTCTTAGATTCACACAAAGAACACTGAAGCTGCAATCTGATACTTACCAGAAAATAAGTCCCGATAAATGCAATGTTACTCACATTTTCATTTTGTGAGGGTATGGAGAATTTTGTTAGAGATACACTTTGATGGGCTATACAGTGGTACCTCGCAAGACGAATGCCTCGCAAGACGAAAAACTCGCAAGACGAAAGAGTTTTCCATTTTTTGAGTCGTTCCGCAAGACGAATTTCCCTATGGGCTTGCTTCGCAAGACGAAACGTCTTGCGAGTTCTTGCGAGTTTGTTTCCTTTTTCTTAAAGCCGCTAAGCCGCTAATAGCCGTGCTTCACAAGATGAAAAAAACCACAAGACGAAGAGACTCGCGGAACGGATTAATTTCGTCCTGCGAGACACCACTGTACAATTCTTTTTTTTCTTTTTTAAAAGGATGAGGGGGAAATACAGTGATGCCTCGCAAGACGAAATTAATCCGATCCGCGAGTCTCTTCGTCTTGCGGTTTTTTCGTCTTGTGAAGCACGGCTATTAGCGGCTTAGCGGCTATTAGCAGCTTTAAGAAAAAGGAAACAAACTTGCAAGAACTCGCAAGACGTTTCGTCTTGCGAAGCAAGCCCATAGGGAAATTCGTCTTGCGGAACGACTCAAAAAACGGAAAACTCTTTTGTCTTGCGAGTTTTTCGTCTTGCGAGGCATTCGTCTTGCGAGGTACCACTGTAATCCTGTCTGGATGCAAAAAATGCCATTGTGCGTGTGTTTTGGGACCTTATTAACAAGCACTGAGCATAACTTTTTTGTGATGACTTGTGAATAGGTGGGCATAATTAAGCTAAAAGAGAAGCAGCCCTGATAAAGGTGATGCTGGTGGTTGTGGAATAGATCACTGGCAAGGGATATAAAATTAGCTCTTCAGTCAGCCCTGGGTGGTATGTGGTCAGGGTCTAAGAGCATCATTAAATATAACCCAGTCTAGATAATAGCAGGTCACAGAATTAGGTTGCGGACTCTGCAAAGCAACTGAGAGCTGCTGGTTGGAGGGCAAAATCCAACATGAGGTAATTATAACTAAGTCCCTTTGAAAGAAATAGAACAGTGTAACCTTATGGGTGTTAGCATGGCAATATGCCCTGTGATGCTGAGTAGAGAAGATGTGGAGAAGGAATTTAACCTTTTCCTCGCCTGCTGCAGTGCTGAGAAAAATCTCTCTTTTGAAGCTGGTATTTGCAAGGGGAGGAAGTCCTCTGTTTGTGTCAATGAGAAATTCCCCTGCCCCCCACCACCAGCAAATCTCAGCTTCAGAACAGGAAATTCCCTTCCCTTCAGTGGTTCTAAAGAAAGGGATACATTCGCTCTCCAAATCTTATCAGACTCCAAGAATTATGAGATTATTGAAACTGACATAATTAGCCATTTTATAAAACCTGCACATTAGAGTCAAAGATGCACCTAAAGTCACATATAGTTTTGTCTCAGCTTTTACTAAAGCACCTACAAGCCCTGATCCCGTATGTGTTTACTTGGAATCAAGCCCCACTGACCTCAATGGGATTTATTCCCAAGTAACTATGTGCAGGGCTGCAGCCTAAGACACTCAGATTTTGACAGGTACTATCCCTACCTGTGAATTTGTCTAATTCCTTTAAAAAAAAAAAAAACCACCTAGGCTGGTGGCTATAGCCTCATTTGGTGGCAGGGAGTTCCAGGATTTAATTATGTATTGTGTGAAATAGTATTTCCTTCTGTCTACCCTACATCTGCTGCCCAGCGGTTTATGAGGAGCATTGCCAATCCTAATGTTATGGGAGTGGAAAAAATATAACACCTCCCTCTCTTTTCTCTGCTTCTTGCATAATTTTATAATCCTCCATCATGTCCCACATTGTATTCCCCCCCACACACACATGAAACTAAAGAGAGCCAGACATATATGCGTGTGCGCACACATAAACATATACTGGAAATAATTGCAATTGTGACCAACAGTTGCCCCATTTTGCAATGAGCCCAAAAGATATACGATGAGGTTGTTCTGCTCCCCGCTGCCTTACACCCCAATCTCAGCAAACTCGATAGACCAGCTTAGCCAGAACTTCCAAAAAGGAGAGTGGGAAAAAGATGGGAGGGTGCAGGATAGGGCATGCCTGTCAGTGGGAGGGGCGTGGGTGGGCAGGGAAGCCATCCCGTCTGCGGGAAGATGGGGAAACAGAATTCATCCAAGGCCACACTTTGTCTGGCCTGGCGAACTGGCTTCCTTCTAGGCAAAGAGATAATTTCTTAGAGTGTCCGTATCAAACGCAGGTTCTTCAACCAATCTGCAGGGGAGAACATTCAGCACTTTTGATTTTAAAGACATAGGATGCGAAGGAACCCGCCCCTCTCACCCTGGTCTGCGTAGCTGCGTGCTTTCCCTTCCAGGGCACGGCTCTGGCCCTCCAGCCGGCTCACAGCCGCTGCATGCGCCTTGCGCTCCTGCTCCATCGCGTCCTCCAGCTCCATAAACCTCTGCAGGAAGAGAACCCCGAGAGTCCAGGAGATCCCAACATCCTCTCCCACCCAGTCCCAGTCCCGGCACTTTCTCCCAAACCCATGGAGGGCTGTGTAAAAGAATCCTAGGAACTGTAGTTTACCAACTGTAGTTTACCCCTTACAGAGCTACAATTCCCAGCACCCTTAAGAAAGCAGAGTTCCCATTATTCTTTATTGCGGGGTTTGCTTTGAATGTGTGGTGTGTATATACAGCCTTGGGTCTCTTTCATCGCTCCTCGGCAACTTCATTGGCCCTGTGGTACCCACTCCAAGTCTCAACAAGCTAAAATGGGCAGTCGAGATCATAGAATCGTAGAATTGGAGAGTGGGGAGGGACTCTGAGAATCATCAGACCCCTGCAATGCACCCATTCCTCACACTCAGAATAAAATAGACGGAAGGCACAAGGATCATTTTCCTTATCAAGAAAGTTTGCAAACCGGTAATACTTTGACGCTTTGCAGAGGCTAAATGGAAAGGTGGTGGTAATGTAAAGAAATTTCTTTACAATCTTAACAGATGCACAAAGGATGAATAATTTCCTCCTGTTCCTTCTCTATTAGAGCATGAAAGCTCAGGGGCATCCCCTGAAACTGACGGGCCACAGGCTTAAGAAGAAGCAAAATAAGTACTTCCTGATAGCAACTATAACCAGTCCATGGAATGCCTTGCCACAAGATACTGCAATGGCAGCTCACATAAACAATGGTAAAAATATATAGAGTTTAGATGACTACATGAAGGATGGGGCCATTGGTACCTACTGCCCATGATACACAGAAGAACACTTTCAGTTTCATAATACAATTGCCCTTCCATTAGCGGATGCCGGGGAGTAGCAACCGGGGACAGAAACTGCCATCCTCCCCTGCTTGCAACTTGAGCCTAGATTATTACTTTCTATTTCTGTTGACTGGATGTTTCTTGGTTCCATATAACACCAAGACCTCTAGAGAAAAGTACATTCACATGAGTGGCATCACACAGAGAGAAAATACCTCTCCGTTGCTGCTAGTTCTGTAGCAAAAGTGCTGTCCGCTAAAAAGCACCAGCCTGGTCAAGCACGATACTGGAGAAACTAAGACCAGATTTGCTAAGCATGAGAAGGGAGGGAATATGACCTCCGCCTTCACTCACCGTGTTTTGGCTCAGATTGGTGTGCCAGCCAAATCTGGTAGTTGCCAACCAGTGTTGTAAAACCTTTGGCTCAAGACTGTCACCCATCTCTGACCTGCGCAACAAACAGCCGAGACTAAGGCTGCATACACACCATATATTTAAAGCATCTCCCTCCCTCCCCAAGACTCCTGGGAACTGTAGTTTACCCACCACAGAGCTACAGTTCCCAACATTCTTAACAATTCCCAGTGTTTTTTGGGGGACCTAGAATGCGCATTAAATGTACAGTGGTACCTCGGGTTACATACGCTTCAGATTACATACGCTTCAGGTTACAGACTCCGCTAACCCAGAAATAGTGCTTCAGGTTAAGAACTTTGCTTCAGGATGAGAACAGAAATCGTGCTCCAGCGGTGCGGCAGCAGCAGGAGGCCCCATTAGCTAAAGTGGTGCTTCAGGTTAAGAACAGTTTCAGTTTAAGTATGGACCTCTGGAAAGAGTTATGTACTTAACCTGAGGTACCACTGTAAGGGGTGTACACAGCCTAAACAAACATTTAAAAATAGCAGTCGTAGCAAAACAAGTAGAAAGAAAGCGATACCAACCTCCTCTGCCCGCTTGCGCCCAGATCGCTCCCGCTCATACTGCTCCAGCAGCCGCAGCCGGTCATCCCGCAAGCGTTCCAGCGCCTGGTCCCGCTCTCGCACTTGCCCACAAGCCCCTTGCAGCGACTCCAGGACAGAAACCAGTTGTGGCAGGAGTCCTGAAACTGCACCAGGCCCATGGGCCCCTACAAGCCGCTCCAGTTCCCCATACAACCCGCCGGCCATCGCAGACACCAGCTCCTCATAAGGAGCAGGGTTGGGGTCTCCATCTCCTCCAAATATCTCCTCAGGGTCATCCATCGTAACCTGCTCTAACCACTGCCTCTCCAGCCTCCAGACACCCCAGGGGTTTCCTGGCTCCTTGACCCTCCTCCTCTAACCCACCAGATCCCACCTTATTAAGCACAAAATCTCTTGCCCCACTTTCGGCTCCCTGATCCCAGAACCCAGGAGTCCAGCCACTGTTCTAAGCTACTACTGGTACTACTCAGCGCTCTCTCTGAGCAACCAGGTCCCCCTGATTCTTCCTGTCCCTGAATTTTCTCCAGAGTACACAGGATTATCACACCCCCCCCCCAATCTATCCACCCAGTTACACCCTAACTCCCTTCCAGTACCAGGCACATGCACGCATATACAACCCCCTTGCTATAGCCACTAGGCAGCACTCCCCTTACACCTTGTCTCAATATGCCCATTTCCCTCTGCCAGGACTTTGACTTCCAGGCTCTGAGCTCTAACCACTAGGATCCACACTGCCTAGAAACCCAGGAGTCCTGCCTCTCCCTCCCACCCCCGTACCGAGGGATCGCGGGGGGGGGGGAATCTCTCGATTCCTGCCTCGAGTTTTCGGCAACCCTTCCTTACGCTTCCCCACCCCGCGCACAGGGAACCTCGAATCCTCCGCCCGGCGCCGTCGACAGCTGCGATCCTAACTTCATGTCACTTTCCAAGAGGGAAGAGAGGCAGAGCCAGAAGCCCGTAAGGCGACCAATGGGAACGCGGCTTTCCGTGAGGGAAGCCCCGCGGGCGGCCAATAGCGCGACGAGACAGGCTCCGATGGCCAATGGCGCGCGGGGGGTGGGAGTCTTCCTGCAAAAGGGCCGGCAGGAGACGCGGGGCGGGGGGGGGGCAATGAAGAAGCAACAGCAGCCGAGGGAGAAGAAGTATTAACTTTCTGCACTCACGTGACACCGGGTCATATGACATGTTAAAGCTGGTTGGGCGTTCCTGCCTGGAGATAGATAGATTCACGTTTCGCGTATGAGGTTGATGGTTCTTCTCCCCGCACTTTGGATTATTTGATTTCAGTTCAGCTTCCCTTCAGAGTCACTTGTTGCTGAAGCAGCAGATCAACCCCAAGGATGGCAGGATCCACAAGATCCTGGTGTAGATCTTTATTTCCCCCCTTGTTCTTGATGGAGATCTTCTCATCCCCTCTTCCCTGGCGGGGGGGGAGGCGTTTTGTCGTTTGCCTCAGGGGCCAAAATGCCTACCTTGAAAGGTTTGACCCTCCTGCCACAGGAGCCGGCTCCTAGGGGCCGAGGGATCTTCACCTCCCCCCATAAAATATTGTGAGGGGCTGCTGCCCCCCCCAAGTTGCCATTCAAATGGTGTGTGTGCACTGTATCATGTGATGCCGGGCCTCCCCAATATTCAAGTTGGAATCCCTGCCTCCTACTCTGCCTCCTGCTACTCTTCCCCCCCCCCACTCCACCCCATCCACTGTACCAGCCTGCCTGAAGACAATTTTTAATGTACGGTATTTGTTGCTGTGTTGTTTCCTGAAAGGAAGTGGTTTTGTTTGTGTATCAACAGATTTATCTTTCTAATACTGACTCAGACCTTTGGAACTTGGTTTCACAGAGATACCTGGTTTGCCTTTATGGAAAGCAGAATGCTAGGCTAAATGAATATTCTGGCTGTTCCTGTCCTGCTCCTATATGAACCTGCCTGGCCTTAAAAATGGGCTATGGAAGCCCTGCTCTCTGTCCCATCAGGACCGCCTTTGTGGAGGTGCTGGGGTCCAAAGGGGCTTCCTCCCAGGGTTACAGCTTCACCCACTGCATATGCTGTTAGTTGCTGGGTGTTTTAGAACTCTTGTCTTTGATGTTTTTAAAGTGCTAATACAATCATGTTACTCCTTTCAGCACCTGCTGGAAACATTTTTGTTTAGGCAAGCCTATCCAGCAATACAGAATGTAAACACATGTTTTAATCTGGTTTTTAGCTTATTGTTGATTTTAATTATTTTTAAATGTTTTAAATATTTTCAACTGTTTTTTACTGATAATTTCATTGTTTCTCTGTTTTTGTAAACCACCTTCAGGTTTTAAAAACAAGCAGCAATTATTGTTTTTAATAAACAAATAATAATCATTTTAATTTTGCTTTTTATCTTGTATTATTTATATTTTTATTGGGATTTTAACTGATTTTATATCTACTGCTCTTTGTACTTTTAATGTTGCTATGATAATTGCTTTTGTTTCTGATGCGTTTTTTTATCTGTTTTATATTTGTTTCATGGTTCTCTCTTGAAGGCTGTCTTGAAAATCTAGATTAATAAAATTAATTTTTTATTTTAGTGTAAATCCGTGTTTGTAACAACGTTTGTAACAACGTTCAGATTTCTGGGCATTGAATTACAAGAGGATCTGTCCTGGAGTGTCAACACAAGGGGGCTTGTGAAGAAGGTGCAGCAGAGACTGTACTTTTTGAGAATTCTAAGGAAAAATCATCTTCCGCAGAAACTGCTGCTTGCCTTCTATCACTGTGCCATTGAGAGCGTGCTCACTTATGGCTTATGTGTGTGGTATGGAAGCTGTACTACCCGGGACAGGTTGGGGTTGTGCAGAGTTGTTAAGGCAGCAGAGAGCATTGTTGGCTGCCCACTCTCCACCTTAGAGCAGATTTATGCCACAAGGTGCCATAGGAAGGCATTGGACATAGTAAAAGATCCATCGCATCCTGGTCACTGTCTCTTCGAGCTCCTGCCGTCGGGACGGAGATACAGGACGGTGAAGACAAGAACGAGCCGTCTTAAGAACAGCTTCTTCCCCAGAGCGATCTCGGCCCTGAATGGGAAGCCTGGACTTTGAAAGTCATCTAATCTTCCTTGCTGTTTTATACTGTATTGTTTTAATTAGTGTTTTTATAGTTGTTTTGATTTTGTGTGGAGTGCCCTACCTGGGTGGATGGAGCAGCCAAGTAATTTCGTTGTCCCCGAGAGGGGGCAATGACAATAAAGATATTATTATTATTATTATTATTGTACATTTTGTGTTTTCACAGAAAAGCGGGATATAAATAATGAATTGGAAGTAACTAAGCTACTGGCTACTAATCAAACAGGCAGCTGTTCTTTAAAGGTTTTTCCCAGCCCTTAAAAAAAAACCAACTGTAGATGCCAAGGATTGATGCTGGGACTCGTCTGTAGGCAAATCATGTCCTCTGCCACTGAGCTAATATTACTAATGACTTAACTGTGAAAGTACTGTACAGCACAGCTCAATTGCCTCTGCTGGCAGTGCGCTTGCTTCTCTCTCTCATTCTAGAACGGGACTAGAGGTGCACATGTTTTTGGAAATTCTGACACAATATGTGAAAAACACCCCCCCCCCAAAAAAAAACCCCTTCAAATTGAACATTTTAGGAAACAGAAATATGTGTAGTCATTATTTTTATTGTCGGTTCTAAACCTATGCATTGTCTAACTTAGCACATCAAATTGAACTGTTCAGCTCTGTTTAAAATTGTAAGTGCCTTAATTCAACCAAACATTTCAAAATTGGGACAGATGCAGCACCTTGCGGCTCCATCGCTAATGTACCAAACACACCTCGGTTTTTGCCAGTTGGGGGGAAAGGGGAAAGAAAGATAGTTTAAAACAGACTGAATCAGCATTGTAATAAACAAGAGGGTGTTCTTAGTATTTGAGATTAGAGGATGGTCTTGAAAAGGAATACAAGAACTGCTGTGGGTCCTTACTCTCTCATTTACATCAGTCTCCACAGTTAGCATTATCAGAAAATGTGGGAAGAAAACTTAACACCTTCCTGTGAAGTCATGATGACACTACACACTGGCTTAGTGTTTCTCAGGCTAAGCCATAATATATAGTTTAGGGATGGTAGTGCATGCTGCTGAATTGCTCCTGCTACACTCCTCCCTTTTGTCAAGCAGGGAGCAATTGACCATAAGCCTTGGCTTAGCGTAAAGGTAAAAAGGTAAAGAATCTTGAAAGGGGGTCTTCCAGCTCACCCTCTGTCTTCTCTGGAGTGTCACACTGAGTTGTACAGGACATACTCCAAAGCCAGCGTTTATGAATTCTTGGCCATAGATTTTACTGATTCCCACATTTTTCACTGGGGATTGCCATTTAATCTGCATTCCTGTACATGCTTAGGTAAAGGTAAAGGGACCCCTGACCATTCGGTCCAGTCGTGACCAGCTCTGGGGTTGCTGCGCTCATCTCGCTTTATTGGCCAAGGGAGCCGGCGTACAGCTTCCGGGTCATGTGGCCAGCATGACTAAGCCGCTTCTGGCGAACCAGAGCAGCGCACGGAAACACCGTTTACCTTCCCACCTGAGCGGTACCTATTTATCTACCTGCACTTTGACATCCTTTCGAACTGCTAGGTGGGCAGGAGCTGGGACCAAGCAACGGGAGCTCACCCCACCGCGGGGATTCAAACCGCCGACCTTGGCAATTCCTTGGCTTTGTGGTTTAACCCACAAACTCCATTAAACTCATTAGCTATGTTTGCATACCATGGAAAACTATTGTTAATGGTTTGAATATGAATATGCAGATGGCTCTAACTTTGCAGCCCCTGCTTGTGCTGTGGGAGGGACAGTCTCTAGTTTAGTGTTACGTCCAAACCAGGGACACTGTTTTGCTTCATTCCAAACAAAACCATAATGTGAATACAATGTTACTCCCAACTCTGGCTTGTTTGACTGAAGCAAACCAAAACCCCTAGTTCAAATGTAACCATATAAATTATGATTTGTTATTTCTGCTCACACCAGGAGTGCAGTAATATAAAGAGCCACCTGGACCTTCAAAGTAAACCATTAACGGCAGTTTACAGTGCTCTGCATACAATCTAGGCCACTGGGACGTAATTGAATAAATGTGCACAGGCTCAGGCAGTTAGCTGAATAATATTGCCTGGGTTGTGTCTCGTTTTGCTAAGTGATTGTGATGTTCTTATTTTTGTGACTGCTGTGGGGAGAGCTGCCTTGGGCTTCGTTGCAAAGGAAAACTGGGCTATAAATCATTCTTTCTAAATCCTTATGTAGGTGGGAAGTTCAGGCAGGCTTGCAGTAAAAGCAGAGTCACTGAGAAACAAGAGGGATGGTTTTAGCATGGTTGGGGAAACCCCAAGTTTTGCAGATGTACAAAAAGAATATATATATATATATATATTAAAAAGAATTAGAGGCAATACTGCCCCCAAAAGGACAGCCCAATGAGGGGACTTATCAAGCTCAGTAGCCTTGGAATGTTGAGTGTCACTTGAAAAAGAAAAATGAAAATGGAGTTGCAGAAGAGGAAATGTTTTAGATAACAGTATTCTGGAAGAGGATGTGGCCAGCTTGCTAGAACCCTGAACCGGAGCACTCCTGGTAAAAGGTGAAAATACACTCTAACATTTTGTTGTTGTTCCTACTTGCTCAGGGTAAATAGTGCTCTCATAAACTACCTGGTGATAACATCCCCATTTTAAAGATAGGGTTACTGAGGCCAAAACCACCTCCTGTTGTGTCTCTGGCTGAGGCAGGGCTTGAATCCCACCACCCAAGTGACCAAACCCATTCTACAAGATACTCCAATACACTTCCCCCCACCCAAAAAAAGAACTAGGTTTTTGATATGTTTTAAGGTTTGCCTGGGAGAGAAGCTTGCAAGCTTTTGAGTTACACAGATACTTTAATCAGGCAGAATGGAAAAACAGCTAATTCCAGCCAGAGAGAGAAGTAGAGTGGAGAACAAAGCTTGTTAAAAATGCAAATCGTTTTATTGCCTGGGGGTGGGGCTTGCCATGAAGCTTTTCCTACATCAAACAGTTGCAAAGATCAAAGCGTGTTCAGAAATGGCAGTGCAGTGTCTTGGAACAGTGCAAATTTATTATGTTCCGTGGAAAAGGGGGGGATCTTGGCCATTTGGAGCTAGTCACAGGGTCCTTAGCCGTCTTATCCGATGTGCCAGAGATCTGATTCACATGTCACCAGCATGGTATCGAGGTTGCTTTCCCCATGCAGCTCTGGCGATGCAGGAATAAATGAAAGAATCCCATGGGACAGGAAGATCATGTGAAGAATTCCCACACCAGTGCCAGGCCAGCACTTTGCATGTGACCTGTTGGTCTCGCATGACTCTGCTGTTCAAACAAAGTGTGTTTGATCCTCCCACCAGGAAGCAACTGTCCTGCTAAGCAGGAAACATGAACCAAGCTTTTGTAGCATAGGCAAACATATAGTTCCACTTCCTTGAATTCCTAAGAAGCTGCAGAGAGGCGGCAAAACTGGGTTTCACCACATGGTCAGAGGCTGTATGTGGCCACAATAGAGGCAACATACAGAAAGCATTTAAGGGGCTCTATGTAGCTTCTGGCACAATGGCCTTACATCTCAGGGAATAATAAAACTGTAGAGTTGAGAGGGACCCTGAGGGCCATCTAGTCCAACCACCTGCAATGCAGGAATTCTGTCTACCGCAGTCCCTGGGTGGGTCCAAACCATCAACCTTCTGGCTAAGAGCCAGACACACTGACCCATTGCACCACCACCTGAGATCAGTCTGAGATCTCTCGTGTTAGAAGAAGAAGATTTTGGATTTGATATCCCGCTTTATCACTCCCCTTCAGGAGTCTCAAAGCGGCTAACATTCTCCTTTCCCTTCCTCCCCCACAACAAACACTCTGTGAGGTGAGTGGGGCTGAGAGACTTCAGAGAAGTGTGACTAGCCCAAGGTCACCCAGCAGCTGCATGTGGAGGAGCGGGGACGCGAACCCGGTTCACCAGATTACAAGTCTACCGCTCCTAACCACTACACCACACTGGCTCTCAGATGTTAACCAGGGGGCAGAAATGGGTAATGTTGAAGCCGGCTACATGTTCCCAGCTCCTTATTTGCATGAGAGTTTAAAACATCACCCAATGCCTTTTAAGAAAAGACAGTCTCCTGGAGCTGCAAGTGTATCATTTGGGATGACCCAAAGCTTATGGTGGTATGCACACCCATAATGCCTTACCTGTTAATGTCATCTGCAGTCATCATCACGCATGGATCAGGCCAAGGGCCAATCCAGTCCGGCATCTGGTTGCCGCAAGATGCAAGCCCAAGAGCCCTTTCCCCTCCTGTAGTTTCCAGCAACTGATATTCAGAAGCTTCAGAAGTAATGCTTTTCTGCCTCTGAGCATGGAAGCAGAGCATTGCCACTGTGGCTTGTAGACATTGATAGCCATATATGCTCCTTGAATTTGTCTGGTCTTTTAATAATTGGAGATTATTGTTCCTCTCATTTCAATGCTCTTTACTTCCCTGATTTCAAATACAATATAATGGTTACCTTAGTCTAAAGTATTGGTTGTGCTTAGAATAGATTTATGGAAGATTTAGAAAACTTATTGATTAGAATATTTGTGTGAGATTGTATGGGAAAAATACGGAATAACAGATACAATCTTGCTTAAAAGATATAGGATATAGGAAGCGCAGAGTAAGCGATGGAACTCAATCAATGAAATTTTATTAATATTTTCATACTGAGATATTTGTAGAATAAATTTGGAAGAAATTCTTCCAACTTTTCTTCTTCTTTTCTCTATTCCTTCTTTTTTCTTTTCTAGTTTTTTCTCTTCTGTTCTTTTTTTATATATGTGTGCTTATCTGAAATATATACGTATTGTATATGTATTTTGTGTATGTATTGTGTATGTATTTGCAATATTTTGCTTATATTTTGTAATAATTATGTTAAATTAATAAATAAAATAAATAAATAAAGAGGAAAAAATGGTTACCTTAATCCATCCAGAATTCTTTTTATTGTGCACTCATGATGATTTGTGCTCATGGCGCTATTGGCAGTTACATGTCATCCTGCCTTCAATACTATTGTTTGTGCCGGCAAAGTTACAGGAGGGACATACTGATTCGTTTCCAATCCTCGCATGTCCCATAACTTCCTGCTGAAACCACGTAACTTTGCAGGACAGGTGTGTGTAATCAGTGGCGTAGCGTGGGTTCTCAGCACCCAGGGC
Organism: Podarcis vaucheri; assembly: GCF_965113315.1. NCBI lineage: Eukaryota > Metazoa > Chordata > Lepidosauria > Squamata > Lacertidae > Podarcis > Podarcis vaucheri. The sequence goes on from NC_138751.1 coordinate 18,513,949, forward strand.
AAGGCAAGTAATTTGCGCCCCCTAACCCGTGGATTTTAGCACTCGAGTCTCTTCCGCGCCCCCCCCAGATGTTGCGCCAGGTGCGGCAGGCCCCCCCTCCACCCCCCACGCTACGCCACTGCTCCCACCACAAGTCTTCAGGACAGCCATCCGAAGGCTGGCGCGGGGAGAAGGTCTCTCCGCCCCACCGCCAGCCTTCGGAGGAGGTCCGAGGACAGTGGGGTTCCTGCTTCCTCAAGAAGAGCCGGCCAAACGCGCGCCCCCAAATGTTGCGCCCGGTGCGGCCGGCACCCCTGGCACCCCCACACTACGCCACTGTGTGTAATCAAGAGATGACACCTGCACCCACAAGGGCAAGTGTGAAATGCCTACTTTAGGGAGGCGAAAGGTGGCGGGGCTGTTTCCTATATGTTACCTAAGCAAGTCCCATTGAGTTCAGTGGGCGTTAGGCCCTTGCCGGTGCGCTTAGGAATGCAGCCTTGACTGCAGTTATTCCTGCAGGGCTGCATCATTGACAAAAGGCGGCTTAAGAAACACAATGCATTCCTGCACATCCAGGGCTGTAAATAGCACCGCCACCCGCCACACCCCTTCCAACTTGGTTGGCTGTCCGCACAAAAGGGAGCAGGAAGCTTCTCTTGCGCCTTTATGATTGGGCCCATTGCAGTGCGTGCCTGAGCTGATGACTAATTCTGCACATGGTGAAAAGGGAACGGGGTTGAGCGGACAAGACGGGGACTCCTGGGTCCCCCCCAAGCCAAGTGAGAAACAGATTCTTGGGGAGGAGGTGGGGCAGTGAGAGAAAACGAGCAAGCATCGTGGACTCCCAAATTAGGCTGGGAGACAGGGTAGCTCAAGGTCGGCAGGGGGCTTGGAGAGCCTGGATCCCCGGATCGTGAGAGCACAGCCAAACCGATACGTCTACTACCTGTTTGCCGATCCCTCCCCTTATGAAACTGGTCGGGCCGCTTTCCCGGGTCTCTCTCACCTGGGCCACTCCTCCTTCCTGCCCGGGCCGCCTTCCCCGCTGTCCTTCCTCGCCCTCCTCCTCCCTCCATTTCCCCGGACGGGGTTTTGCCTGGAAGGGCACCGTCCCGCTCCCCTTCCTCTTCCTGCCCTCTCGGGTTGCCTCACTGTGACTTGGGAGCTTTTGCGCCGTCCAAAATCTCCCACCCACCACCCCACACTTTTGCTTTTTTGCAGCGCCCTTCCCGATCCTGAAGCTCGCCCCGCTTCTCCCTCTTGGGAAGCAGCCCCGACGTGCCGCGCGGCCCCCCTGGACGACGGGCGCCGCCGATCCCCGGCCATCATGGGCTCCCCCTCGGGGCTGGGCCGCTGCCGGCTGGCCTTGGCCTTCGCGGTGCTCATGGACGCCGCGGGCACCGGGGCGCTGCTGACGGGCATCTTCGCGCGGCTGCGCCTTCGGGGCCGCGACTTCGGCGACCTGCTGATCTACTCGGGCGCCGTGCTGGTCTTCCTGAGCCTGCTGGGCTGGATCATGTGGTACACGGGCAACATCGAGATCGCCCCCGAAGAGCTGGCCAGGGACTACGGCGCCAAGGGCGGCACGCTGGCCCGCCTGGCCAGGAAGATCTCGAGGACGTGGTCCCGGCGCCAGGACACTCGGCTGGCCATGAGGACGGTGCAGAGCAGCCGGGAAGCCGCCTAGACGAGGTAATGCCCAGCCCTGCCCGTCCACCGCGTCTCCCGATGGACGGCTGCTGCCAGTCCGGGTCGGCAGTATTGGACTAGATAGACCGGTCCCGTGGTCCTGCTCGGGGTGTGTTGACGTTACTAGGCTCAGGGCGCAGTGGAGTTGTCGCCGTCGTTTTCAACGCCTTGCGTGGCTCTTTCCCGCCGTCCAACTGTTCACATCAGCGCCGCTTCATTAGTGTCAGATTCGCTTCTGTTTGTGTTCACACCAGGAGGCGTTGGCGGGGCGGGATGCTTTTGCACGATGCAAAGGGGTTGACAAATTGTCTAGAGAACCAGCTGGTGTGAAGGTGGCTTGAGAAGCGATCCATCAAAGAATACATGTGTAAACAGTTTGACAGCGGAACAGAGTCCCTTTGGAGGTAGTGGACTCTCCTTTCTTGGAGGTCTTAAGGCAGAGTTTGAATGGCCATCTGTCATGGATGCTTTAGCTGAAATCTCTGCATTGCAAGGGGTTGGACTAGATTACTCTCAGGATCCCGTCCAACTCTACAATTCTATTATTTTCATATTCTATTACAGTGGTACCTCGGGTTACAGACACTTCAGGTTACAGACTTCGCTAACCCAGAAATAGTACCTCGGGTTAAGAACTTTGCTTCAGGATGAGAACAGAAATCGCGTGGCGTCAACGGGAGGCCCCACTAGCTAAAGTGATGCTTCAGGTTAAGAACAGTTTTAGGTTAAGAACGGACCTCTGGAACGAATTAAGTACTTAACCCAAGGTACCACTGTATTCTGTTTAAAAAACCAGCACTGGAAACCTAGTAAGTGTGAACCCAGCCTTGGTATAAATTACCTGCCTGTGTCCTGCTCTGATTTCCTTGGGCAAGTCTCTGCAGCCACAAGAGCTGCAGACTTTCTAACTTGCTGCCTTTAATAGCTTGCTTGACATCAGGTGGGCGATTATGTTTCGCTTTCATGCCGTGAAAATTTTCCCCTGCTGATTTCTGCACACCAGCTTGCTAATAAAAGGCGTTAGGAATTATGTGTTTTTGAAGTTTTATTTTCCTGGCCATCTGGGTGATTTGGTTGAGGCAATGTCTGTCCCAATCTGTCATAATCCTTTAATATTGTGGGATGTGCATGCTTTAACCTGGACCAGTTGCTCCCTTGGCATCCTTTTGATCTACAATTAGCACGAAAGAGGTGGAATTAAACCCGACTTTCCCCCAAGGCATTTGTGACCGTGTGAGAATCGAACCAGCAGCTATTCTGGGACAGATTGGATTTGTAGGGTGAGCAGCCACACTTTCCCTCGATGGGCTGCTTCTGCCAACCCCAGCACCCCTCTGCTGCAGATCATTTAAAGCAAGGGTTCCCAAACCAACACAGATCCCTGGTGGTCCACAAGCTTCATTCAGGTGGGCTGTGATGTGTCTCTGAATTTGAAGACAGAAGATGGCACATCCATTGAGTTAAATATATTGATTTTTAATAATATCTTTATTACTCCTTTTACTTTTTATTTCATTACCACTTGGATTCTATAGAATTCAAATTGCAGTACAATAGAATACATTATGTAAGAAATAAAAGATGCAATAAAACTACGATTAAAAAAATCATCCGGCCTCTAGCAACAGCAAGTTGCAAATGCTACAATCAGAAACTCTTTTAGTGGTCCGCCAAGACTCTCAGCAAATTTCAAGTGGTCCGTGGCAGGGAAAAGTTTGGGAACCACAGCCTTAATGGAAGGGGAGACTTGTTGACCCGGAGCATCTTGTGAATGGGCTGTAGCTCAATGGCAGAGCAGATGCTTAGCATTATTACCTGTTCCCTTACGTTTCCCTGGAGAGCTGAGAAAGAGCCCCAGTCACCCTTATCGACCAGGTGCAGGTGTGTGTGTGTGTGTGTTCTTTCACGTTGAGCAGCAAACAAAAATTCAGCTAGCAAAACTTTGTTCATCATCACTATCTCTCTGCCAGAAGAAGTTGCACCTGATAGATTTCTGCCTGCTGTGCGGATTTTTTGGGATGTGACAACAGCTAAGATGACTTTTAAGAAGGATTGGACACATTCGTGGAAAACAGGTCTATTGGCCATGTTTGCTAAATGAATCACCCATGTTCAGAGGCAATATATACCAGAATCTGGAAAACACAGTGGGGGGAGGGGGGAGGCCATATGCCTTGCTGGGATCTTCCCCAAGGCAGCCTTGGAAACAGGCACTTAGTCTAGACCAGGCACCCCCAAACTCTGTCCTCCAGATGTTTTGGGACTACAACTCCTATCATCCCTAGCTTACAAGACCAGTGGTCAGGGATGATGGGAATTGTAGTCCCAAAAACATCTGGAGGGCTGAGTTTGGGGATGCCTGGTCTAGACTCTAGAATCTTAAGAACTTGAATAAAGTCTGTGTGCTTTATCGTGTGCGATAGTCAGTGCTTCAGCCTCCTTGCAAAGGGCTTTATAGGCGCTGTCCATCGTCTGTGCCTGAAAAACCCCTTTTGACTATGCCAGTCTATGCCAGTCTATGCCAGTCTATGACTGATTATGTCTATGACTGACTATGCCAGACTATGCCAGCTATGCCAGTCTATCCCACACCTGACACCATAGACATGATACCAGGTGCAAGGCAGTTGGGGGTGACCTGGCCAAAATGGCCCAGGAGACCTAAATCAAGGATGGTTCAGGTGGAGCCTTGGTCTAATCCGGCAGAGGCCAGCTTCTGCCCTTCTGCATCCTTTGCAGACCACAGCCCTGCTCTCTCTTCTGCCTTCTAGCTTCCCTTTTCACTTTTGTTCCTCTTTCAGTATCATCATTAAACTTTTAACACAACATGGCCTGAAACCAGAGACAGCAGGTGTTGTTGGGTGTTGGTTTTTTTAATCTGGATGAAACAAGAGACAATCCTCACATTCCCACACGCACACACACCCATCCTGGCATCTCTGGCAGACTGCGAGGGTGACCACCTTCTATGCTGAACACGGCATCATTCCTGCTATATATGTGACAAGCTCAGTTTTGTTTTCCGTCTGTTTGAGAGGTGGATGGGGTGGGGGCACATAAAAGTCTGCTCGCTGGGTTGCATTCAGCTTGTCTTCAAGTTCTTCACAGCCCTGTTTCTTGAGCTTTCTAAACCTGCATCTCCCCACCCTCCGCTTTCCAAAACCTGCTAATGTGGCTCAGTCAGTAGAGCAGAAGACTCTTAATCGCAGGCTTGTGGGTTCGAGCCCCACATTAGGCAAGAGATTCCTGCGTTGCAGAGGGTTGGACTACCATTCTATGATTCTACTTCTATTTATTTAGTTTATTGCTATTGCACCCTTCCTTCAAGGGGCTCACAGTGGCATACGCAGCCTCCTCCCTGCCCCCTCTGCCCAGCAAGCCATTGCTCGCTTTTTTCTTTGCCTACCAAGCGCCTGAACCCCTGCTGCCATTAAGATGGCCATATGTCCTGCTTTGCAGAAGCCTCTGCTTGAAAAGGAAGAGCTCATAGCACAGTGGTAGAGCATCTGTCATGTGCACAGAAGGTTCCAGGTTCAGTCTCTGGCGTATCTGCAAGTATGGCTGGGAATGTCTCCTCTCCAAAACTCTAGAAAGCCATTGGTCAGGATAGGCCAGTGGGCAGCATCCACACCAGCACTGTTATACCACTTTGACAGTCACGGCTTCCCCCAGAGGATCCTGGGAACTGTAGTTTGTTAAGGTGGCCGAGAGCTATTAAGAGACCCCTGTCCCTCTCACACAGCGACAATTCCCAGACTGCGCTTGGAAGAAGAGGGTTTGACTGTTAAACCACTCTGGAAATTGTATCTCTGCAAGGGGAACCCTAACGACTGTCAGCCCCTCTTTAACAAACTACACTTCCCAGGATTCTTTGGGGGAAGATTGGCTTGGGGATCAGCAGCACTACTGCCACATAAACATCCTCGCTGAGCATGGGAGGCATGAAGCCTTGCCACCAAATTGCCCACCAGCAAGCCACACATCCTCTCTAGGGGTTCAGACCGGAGGCAGCCTTACCCTAGGGGTGCTGGGGGTTGGGCTTTGTCTGCACATTTCCTACCACTAAGCTGTGGGCTTTGCTTCCTGTGGCAGCCTCGCAATGTCTGGGCTTGCCACCTGTTTTCCATTTTTTAGCAAGGCTTTAAAAAATCGTACTAAATTGTGAGCCTGCAGAGGTGCTAAAAGCCTCAGATGCCTCCCTGCCTGTCCCACCAACATCTGGAGCACATTGGGCAGCAATTTCAGGGAGCAGCCTTCTTGGCTCTGCAACCCTCTGATGCCCTTATTTTGGCAGGAAACAGCATTTTTATTTAGACAGGCCTTTGGCCCACTAGCTGACTTGCAAATATGTTGAAAAACCGTTGTACCTGGTTGTTTTTAGTTGTTTTACTGGCCTTGTGGTGTTTCCTTTTAACTTTTGTGTTCTATTGCATCTTACTGTGTTTGCATTTTTGTCATTGGCTGCCTTGAGCACCATTTGGTGGAAAGGCAGGATACAAATCTTACAGCTACAAAACCTCGTACGAGTGCCAGGCACTTCTCATCCTTGCCCGGGGCAGGGGACTCCAACATGCCACCGCCCAAATTTAATTTCCACCCTCTTAAGTGCCTTCCCCCTTCCCCCTATTTGACTTGGGAGCTGTTGCCACTATTTCCATTCCTGCTCCAACCCCCCGTTCTTCTTTTCTTGCAGGTGTCTTGCTTGCCATTAACTGGAGGATCTTCTGGCCCACTTGCGGAATGAATGAATGGACTCGCCAGGTTGGATGATGTTCTCCTGGGACTGGAGACCTTTGACCGTATCCCAGGAAAGGGATATTAGACTCATCTCTTCGCCAGCTGCGCCCACCTTCATCCAGTAGTTTCTGTGTGGATTTTGCTTTACATACATTTCAACAATGCATTCCTCCCCCCAACCCCATCCCTAAGGTCTCCGTTCTTTTCTTTTTGCTGCAATGTGGGTGGGCACCCCTTCTGAACCAGGGCCCATAACAAAGGCACAACAGACAGAAATTCTGGCTTTCTACTCAGTGGCAGGGCCATGGGCAAGAAAGTGGCCTCCTTTCTTCTTGTCTCAGAGCTTTTGAAGGCCCAAAGGCAGAAAAATGGGATCGAAAAGTATAGCTGGGATGGAAGGGAGGATTGTCAACGGTGGCCAGGAACTGGGACTCCTGATTTCTCTCCCAGGGGACCAAGGATTCTAGGGGGGTTGGATCTAGATACCACAGCAATAAGCAGAGGCTGGGGAAACTAAACTCTTTTATTGATAATAAATATATATGTGCTATATGGGGTGGTTATGCTGGTGGAGGTGCTGGGGGTGGTTCCCCAGGTGGTGGAGGTGGTGGCGGAGGTGGAGGTGCTGGGGGTGGTTCCCCAGATGGCGCCGGGGCTGGTTCCCCAGGTGGCGGAGGTGGAGGTGGTGGAGGCGCTGGGGGTGGTTCCCCAGATGCTGCTGGGGTTGGTGCCCCAGGTGGCGGAGGGGCCGGGGGTGGAGGTTCCCCGGCTGGCGCTGGCGGAGGGGCTGGAGGCGGTGCTGGTGGGGGTTCTGGGGGCGCCGGCGGCGGCAGCGCCAGAGTTTCCGCTGGCTGCATTGGCCCTGGGCTTGGTTCCGGGGTGATTTCTGCACTCCACGGCGGCTCCTCCATACTTCCCATCCTCGCTTCTGTGCTCCAGCGTGGCTGTTCCACATAATTTCCTTGCATCCAGGGGTTCCTGTGATCTAGGGCGTCGTCCAGTTCGCTTTCTTCGTCCAGGAGCTTGACCAGATAATCGGCCATTTCTCCCTCGCTCCGCGGCCTCTCCAGCTCTCTTTCCTTTACTTGGAACTCCTTAAACTTCCTGTGTGGGAGAGAAGCACATCAGAACGTGGGGAGGGAGGAAGGGAGAGGCGGATTTCCTATGGCATGCAGGAGTGGGTGCATGCATGTAGGGTTTTCTATGGGGTGAGCTCTGCTTCCCCTACCCCCCTGCCACAACATTCCCTCCTCTACTGATAAATACACCTGGCTTCTATTATTCAAGTTGGCTGCTTCCCCCCTTATCTGGAGCATGAGATTCTTGATCTCAGGGAGAGGAGTGTTTGGGGACTGCTTCATTATCTATCGGTTCTTCTCACAGTGTTTTTACCCTTTGAAAACAGCTCTAATGGAATGAGGGAGGTGGCTTTTGACTTGGCAATCAGCACAGGCCTGCTCCACAAAGGGGTGAATGAGAGATGATGATGCTTCACGACTGAGATACGGACCTGCACTTCCACAGCAGGCTGCTCTCTGAAATCCCATTCTTCTGCATTTTCTGACAGTGAGCCTTTCTAATAACTTTGGCTAAAATATGAGGCCACTGGTGGTATGTTTCTGTCATGTTTCTGACAGCTCCGCTAACTCCACTGCCACACTGGGTCATGAACAAGGCCCAGGACCTTTCCCAGGAAAAAAAGTAGCTACTTTAACAACAGTTGTGTTCCTAAGCATGCCAGGAACCCGTGTGGAGTAGCGTTACTGGTGAGTCAAGAGGGTCTCCGCCTAAGCCGAGGAAGGTTGCACCGGTAGAGTTAAGGGATCTGCTTTTCTAGAGAGAAATCACAAAAGATGGTGAAGAGAAGGAGGAAAAAGGGCACGTCCTCACTACAAATCTCCACTCATTTCTGGTTTGCTGGTTCTTTACTAGTTTAGAACAAATTATCATCAGTTGTATACAGCTAAGCCCAAATGGGGAGGGGGCAACAGGCCTTTAAAAGCCTGGGGGCCAAATTCCATTATGGGCAGCCTTCTGGTGGCTGCAGGCCGGGGGGGGGGGGCAGTGGCAAAATTTTGCAGAGAAACAGGTGAGATTATCACCTTTGTACAATAGGCACAGGGACTGAGGCACAACTTGGAAGCTGGCCCCTGAAGGGATCAGCCCAGAGCCTGAATGGGTCACATGGGGGAGGGGGCTTCACTACCATGACTTGGGGGGGGGGGTGACACGTACTTTTCTCCTTTACACTGAGGGGGGCTTTTTCTGGCAGGAGAGGGAGAGAAAAGAATAGAAGGAGAAAAGGAAAAAGGGAGGGAGGAAGAGAAAAGATGTTGCCCTTTTGGTGAGCAAGACGGTGGGGCGTGGGGAGGTGTGTCGTTCACGTGGTGGGAAGCTGCAATATCGCGTGAGATCTTGCTGCCTTTTTGTGGGTTCGGAAGCTGAGGAAGAGACAACAAATGGTGGTCTTGAGGAGGAAACAGGCATGGCGAGGGGAGATGTGGAAAGGGAAACACTATGGGATGGAAACTGAGGCAAGGCAAGGGGTGGTGGCAAATAGAGCAAGCAGGAAGGGGCATCCCCTGTCATGTTAAAAAATAATAATTAGGTACTTTGTTACAGGTGGGTATTGGAGATGGGCCCCAATAATGAAAAGGTGAAGTCAGTGGTGATTGGGAAGGTGAGATGAGGTTTGGCAGATCCAGGTTTCTGGTTTCTTTCTCTTAAAGGGAGCTGGACCTCCTATGGGCTTAGACTAGAAGTACTATGGAACTCCCATATTATTGTGGAAAAGGACAGGTTTTTTTAATATAAATTTTTATTAGTTTTTTTTTAACATCATTTTCAACAGTAATTAAACATACTTTTACATCTCATTCAAATCTTTGACTTCCATCAATCCTGTCTGAAAATTTTCCAATCTAATCTCTCAGTATGCATTTCTTATCTTCCCTATTACATTTCAAACTCATAACCAATATCAGGAAGAGGGCAGTTTTTAGTATGGAGGTGGGGAAACATCTGACTAGTGGCGGCTGGCGGACTCTGGACCTTTTAGGGCAACTAGGTGGGGCCTTCTGAAAGGGGTGGGGAAGGCAGCGTTTGAAATAATGCAAAACCAAGCAAACGTAAAAATGAAATAAAAAGAATATGGGACACAACCAGGTCCTTCCGGCCTATAAACATTAGACTTTACATGCATGTGCTCAGCAAATCCAGTGTGCAGGTGTCTGCTAGGGCCGTGCAGGGAGAGAGTAATCCATGCTCTTTTACGATACACAGGCTGCGCCCACTGCATTCTCATCTGAACCACCTCTGCAGTTTCCAACTTTTTGTAATAGCATTTTAAATTTGCGGAAGTGCTTTACAATTCCCCCCCCCCCTCGCCTTGCAAAGCAGGCCACAGTACAATTCTAGCAAAACATAAAGAATGATATTTTCACTTTTAACAAAACCACAGGCTTGGGGGGGGGGGAGCCTGAGATCTTACCCAAATAAAAATAGTTTTCAACTACATTTTCAAATACATTTGAAAACAAGATATCAGGAGCGGTTGGAGCAGACCCCCCACAGCCACCCTGTAATATCACTACCATGAGAAAAGCATTTTTAAAAAACTGTTCTCAATCAAGCATTAACCCTTGAGAACTTTCACTCTCGTAAAAAAGGCAGAAGCATGATATTTCAAAAGGAGCCATAGGCACTCCAACCCCCCAATGCTTCATTCCCCAAATGCAATGGTAATAAAGCTAAAGACTCACACTTTGCACACCAGTGCTTTGCCATCTTGATCCCACATACAAGCACCAAAGTTCCCTCGCTGATCAAATCAATCATAACAAAATAAAGCAGCTAAAGCTGCCTGGGCTTTTAGCAAAACATCTAAAGGCTTGTCACATGGAGGAGAGAGCAAGCTTGTTTTTTCCTGCTCCAGAGGGCAGGGCCAGAGCCAATGGATTCAAATCACAAGAAAGGCGATTCCTGCTAAACATCAGGAAGTACTTTCTGACAGTAAGAGCTGTTTGACAGTGGAACAGACTCACAAGAGAGGTGGTGGACTCTCCTCCCTTGGAGGTTTTTAAGCAGAGGTTGGGTGGCCATCTGTCATGGATGCTTAAGCTGAGCTTCCTGAACTTCAGGGGGCTGGACTAAATGGTACCATTGGGGTCCATTTAAAAAAATCCACCCTGAGAATTCACAAATGCCTTTCCTAACGCACTGTGAGCAAATGCAATCGCCAGGTTCTGCAAGCACAAAGTATAACATTTTCTACAAAAGGGACGCAGAACATTTGATTCCTAAGTATGCTAAAGGTGGGCTGGGTAAAGCAGTGGCATTTTTTAAAATCACAGGTTTTTATGTACATTTCCCTTTCTGCACGTTGTTTCCATCCTTCAATCCCCACCTGCTGGAAGGTACACAAAGAAGCCAAAACGGAGCCACCTACCAGCTGAAATAAAGACACATGCTGAGGATGGCCACAATGACAGAGATCCCGCCAAGGATCCCTGCGTTCCGGCGTTGTCTGGCAGCTGTCAGGAGGGAAAGGCAGATGTTAGTGATTCCCTCACCCAGAGGCTGAGATGTAATGGGTGATGGCATGGCTTGATCCAGGCCGAGTTAGAGGGCACCCTAGGGCACAGACCCACCGAGTCCAGCACCCTGTTCTCGCAGTGGCCAACCAAATGCCCACAGGAAGCCCACGGGAAGGACATCAGCACAACAGCCACTCTTTTCATTTGCAATTCCCAGCAAACGGTATCACGGACATACCGCCTGCAATACTTGTAGCAAATCGCCTTCATGGCTAGTGGTCACTGATATCCTCCCAGATGCGCTTCTGAGGAAGGATATGTTCTGAAACATGCAGAGTGAGGCTGGGCAACCTCGGACAGGGGGGAGAGCAAATGTGGCCCTTAGTTCTCCCCCCTCACTCATTCACCCTCCTTTGCACCCCCTCGGGTGGTTTTGCTTGTCTGGGAGGTGCCCTTGAACTCTAATAAAGCTTCTCACTTGCCTAGATGGAGGACACAGAGTGTTGAAACTAGCAGTTAGGGCCTGATTATTATTATTATTATTATTATTATTATTATTATTATTATTATTATTATTTCTGTTTATATACTGCCCTTTATCAGAAGATCCTAGGGCGGTGTACAACATTAAAAACACATTACAGAACATCAATGATCAAAACATAACACAAAACATAATGGCAGACGGTCTAATAGTAAAATAATCATAATAATAAATAAATCCTATTCCAAGCATCTGGAGTTCCCCCTTCTTTTCTCCAGGTGGGTGGGGCTTTCCCAGTTTTGTGGTTAGTTTTTTGCACAATACCCCACAGGCTACTTATCAAAATCTATATACTAATGCTTACTCAAGCAAAAAGACCTCTAAGTGGTTTACCTATACATGATGTTAGAACATCTTCTAGAGAGCTGGTTCCCAAGCTTCCCTGCCTCACGGACTGGACCACTTGAAATTTTTCCAGCATCTTGGTGGAACACTTAATCCTTCCCACCCCCGCCTGTCGCAGCCATTGTGATGTGCTGTGTTAAATGCTGTAAGGTTTTCACTAGTATTTTTACAGACAGGCTGCAGACCTCCTGAACAAAGGCCATGGAAAGACAGGTGGTCCAGGTGCCACAGTTTGGGAATCCCTGTTCTAGGGAGATACTCCCATCCCAAAATGATTGCAGCTGCTGTTATCGGCAGATGTTAAAACAAATGGGCACAGCTTGGGGGCACAGCCAGATATTCCCTCAGACATTCATTGTATCCACTTAGAACGAGGCTGTGTGCTCTGCAGTCAGTCCACTCCCGCCATTGGTATGTGAAGCCGTGTACATACAGCGTTGTAAGCCAGTAAAATGTACTCAGCCTGAATGAAAAGAGCTTTGCTGGCAGCAGTCCTAAGCAAACTGGACACCATGAGTCTTATTTTGAGTAAACATGGATAGGATTGTGCTGTTAGTTTTAGCTCGCCTGTGTGTCTCCCCAGAAAAATTAATAATAATTACAATTATAATAAAATATTTGTTAGTCGCTTGTTACCCAAAGGTCTCCAAATGACATTATTATTATTATATGTATTTATATCCCACCTTTCTTCCAAGATGGGATTCAAGGTGGCTTCAGACATTTTAAAACATCATGATGTAAAGAAAGTAATAATGACAAACTAGTAAAAAACAACACATTTACACAGAAGCAGCCATTAAAATGCAATTTGCCCTGACAGTTGTCAGCATAATCTTCACTCTATTTTTCAAAGGACTTACAACTCTGTTAGAAACAAATAGATATATTGCACCATAAAACAGAACAAAAAACAACAACCCCTGTAACAGCCACTGTGGCTTTGGCAGCATACTAATAACAAACAATATACGGTAATCTTAGACTATCAAGAGCCTTGGGAGGGGGCAAGATAAGTCTTTACCTCACATGCCATTGTAAAGATGTCAGTGAAGGCATCAGGTGGACCTTGCTAGGGAGCTCATTCCTCAGACAGGGGGCCACAGCTGAAAAGGCCCTCTCCCTTGTCACCACCCCCTGAGCCTCCCTCAGAGGGGGGGACCTGGAGAGGCACCTGAGATGTAGTTTTAAGGGTCCAAATAGGTTCATATTGGGGCAAGGAGTGTTGCAGAAGGCATTGGGATCCTGAGCCAGAAAGGGCTTTAAAGCTCAAAAACAGTTATCCCTGTCCAGATAGAAGTTGTAAATGGGCACTGGCCCAAGCTGACAGAAGGCATTCTGTCCCACTGAGGCCGCCTGTTACCTCAAGTGAGCCCAGGAGAACCCCCAAACCACAAAGTGGCTCCTTCAGAAGGATAGTGACCCAATCTAGAGCAATCTGCACACACTCAACTGGTCACCACCAACAGCATCTCAGTCTTGTCTGGATTAAGCTTCAGTGTATTGGCCCTCATCCAGTCCATTATTGCAACCAAGCACAGATACAGCAGACTGAGCGCACATATCAGGCACAACATGGCACAGACATGTGTGAGGAAAGACATTTGTTTTTGCCATCCGTGATGTCTCAGGCGCTGTCCAACAGGTGCCTGCGACAAGAAGTCTCTGCTTGCCAAGGGAAGGAGAATATTATTTATGCCACAGACTCACAATGGCTCGACAGTCATTCTCTCTCCCCAGGACACCCTGGTTCTGCAAGAGGGGCTAATGCAAGAGCATTGACAGCTCCTCCATCAAATTCCAGTTCCCAAGGTCCTTTTGGGGCGGGGGCAGAGGGGAACCATGACAATTACACAGGAATGGTTTGTAGTACAGATGCTGCCCTTGTGATACAGGCCCTCCCTGAAAAGAGACATGTTCACTTTGAAGAAAAACGTGCAACCAGTGAGCAGGAGTTGCCTTCACTTATGCTATATAAGCTAATTGCCACGAAACTGTGCTCATCCTTACCATCAACAGCATGGTAGTAGCAGGTGTGGTTATTATAACAGCATTTCTTCTGCTGGCACTGGTGAGGGTAGAAACTTTCTGCTTCGCCACCACATTTTTTCTGAAAGGAAGAGTCCTGTTGGCATGCTAGAAAAGAGACGGAGATTCGTTCAAGCAACCAGTTTTAAAGTTGCTTCTGTCCTGCCACCTCTCACAAATAAATGACCTACAGCTCCACCACACTGGTAAACTGGGACTCCCCCATAATTCCCATGACAATAAATAAGCAATAAATCTCCTTCACCGGAGGTTTTTAAGCAGAGGTTGGGTGGCCATCTGTCATGGATGATTCCTGCATTGCAGCGAGTTAGTCCTTTCCAACTCTACAATTCTATGATTCCATGAATGCCATGTGTGCAGCACACAAAAAATGCACCCAAGTTCAGCATTCAATACACATGTTCACACAGTGTGGGCAAATCAGGATGAACGTTCAATAAATGAATCACCCGGAGGATCCCACAATAATATGTTAAATAATTTGCCAATTCCTTTCCTGACACCCAGCGTCAGCTGCCTGAGGTGATTGCCTCACTCTTTCTATTGAGAGGGCCAACCCTGCTGGATATGCAGAAAGAAGGCATTCAGCCTCCTCAGTCAGGAGTGGGGAACCTTTGGCCCTCCCATTGGCCCCAGTAAGTACAGCCAGTGGGTAGGGATGATGAGAGTTGGAGTCCCCATATTTCATCACAGAAACACGAAGCTGCCAAGCAGGGCCTTTACAATCACACCACACAAAATTGGTTCTGAATGTGAAATTTGAGTATCCTGAAAGCATCAGGCTTGGCTACAACTGGAACAAATTGAATCGGTGCCAAGCCTTTCGTTCAGGGGTCAGCAACCTTTTCTAGCCGTGGGCCAGTCCACCATCCCTCAGACCATGTGGTGGGCCGGACTATATTTTGAAGGGAAAAAATGAACAAATTCCTATGCCCCACAAATTACCCAGAGATGCATTTTAAATAAAAGCACACATTCTACTCATGTAAAAACACGCTGATTCCCGGACCGTCCGTGGGCTGGATTGAGAAGGTGATTGAGCCACATCCGGCCCATGGGCCTTAGGTTGCCAATCCCTGCTTTAGTTCTTAAGGCTGTGAAGGGAAGCTTCGGAAAGTGCGGGCAAGACAAAGGGGGGGCATTGTAAGCCGGGGGGGACGGGACACCTGTGGCTTTCCTGCTGCTGTTGGACTCCAACTCCCATCAGCCCCTGCCAGCCTGGTCAATTGTCCAGGGGACGATGGGACACATTTGGAGGGACACAAATTCTTCAACCGCTTGCTTTTAAGTGTTGGACTTCTTGAGGCTGTGGTTCTTGTTGTTGCCTCAGGAGGGAGCCCCTTGATCTCTCTCTTTTTTGAGAGCAGCACTTCAGGGTTAGAAGAAAGGAAGGGAGATACAGGAGGAAGCGAAAGAAGAAGCACTTTTACTCACTGAGAGGCTTGAGGAAATTCCCACTAGTACCTGCTGGAAGGAAGAGGGCAAAATCAGAGTTTGAATGGAAGGCAACGGCAAACACAACCACCACCAATGATCCCACCACCACCACCTGCCAGATCCTCTTGCAACATCCCACTTAGAAGCCTAAAACTTTGGCATGAAGCGGTACAGAAATTAACAAATGAATGGCAAAAGAAACTAGCATTGATCCCAGCCTGGGGGACTGAGGGAGGCGGGTTCCTCCACATACCTTCTAGGACCAGCACTAGACAAAGAAGAAAAGCCAGACCAGGCTGGCTCATATCTCATATCTCTCTCCTTTTGGGGACGCCAGTTCCATGTGGCAGGGGGTGGGCCTGAGCCATGAGGCTGCCTGCGACATGAACGGTGTCAGAATTGCAGAGAAGTGTCATAGAACCCGGGAGTTCTAGAGTATTCGTACACCTAGCAACCAGGAAGCTGGGGGTCTGGGGTAGGAGGAGGATCAGGATCCTGTCCGTTCGTTTTTCTTAAAACATCTGGTTGGCCACCGGGAGAACAAGATGCCAGGCTAGATGCTCCACTGGCCTGATCCTGTTCCTATCCAGCCCTCCCAATAATAGAATCCTGAGGAAGAGCACACGAGAGCTCCCCTGAAATTGGGGAGATCTCGCCCACAATGGGTGCCATTGCTAGCGCTGCTTCTCTGCCAGTGGCGGAGGCAATAGGGTGGGCGAGGCAGGCAGCAGTGGCGAGGCAGGCAGGCAGTTCCTATTTCAAAATGGAATGTGCCACCCCTCCTCACAGAGCTACAATTCCCAGCACCCCAAACAAGCTACGGTTCCCAGTATCCCTTGGGAGAAGTCAGGTGCTTTAAATGTACGGTGTGCGCACAGCCTTAGTGTAGCAGGTAATGCTGGGGCAGATGAGCCAAAGTTTTGAGTCACTTTAGGGTGCCCTATGTTCATAAAAGGAGCAAGAGGATAAAGCAAAGACATGAGGGCAAGGTGGGATTGAAAGAGAAAGGAGAGAAGCAGAACCGCATACAGTGGTACCTTGGGTTAAAAACTTAATTTGTTCCGGAGGTCCATTCTTAACCTGAAACTGTTCTTAACCGGAAGCACCACTTTAGCTAATGGGGCCTCCTGCTGCCGCCGCACAATTTCTGCTCTCATCCTGAAGCAAAGTTCGTAACCCGAGGTACTAATTCTGGGTTAGCGGAGTCTGTAACCTGAAGAGTCTGTAACCCAAGGTACCACTTACAGTATATGCTCAGGGAGTGAGTTCAATACACAAGGAAACAACAGTGGAGAATGGGTGAGCTGTTTAAGGAAGCAGGAGACGTTTGCCCAGCAGAGGGCAGCAGAATTCAAGGAGCACAGCTCTGCCACTGAGCTGCAGCCATCCTCACTGCAAGCTCATCCAAAGGAAACAACCTTCTAGTACTTCACCAAAACATGCCACCACTCTGGAAAGTGGGAAGCGTTTTAGGGGACATCTGTTTGTGTTGAGCAGTGGGATGCAGGCAAGTACCTAGCGAGACAGCACCGATTCTGGAATGTGGCAATATCCTGCCCCCTGCCTCCCAAATAGTAAATTAGACCCTCCATCTAGTCAGCTGCAAAACCTAGATTTTTGTCTCCTTTCCTGGACATTATTCAAGTCTGTTCTTCTTTTACCTGGGCATGCAGTGTGTCCTTGCCCACTGGTCCATGTAGCTCAGTATTGTTGATTCTGACTGGCAACTGCTCTCCAGGGTGTCAGGCAGGAGTTTTTCTCTGGAGGAGATGGGAGATGGATGTTGGGATCTTTTGCATGTGAAATGACCAGGTTTTATTGATTCAGGGGCAAGGTCACTCAGTTAATTCTGGATCAACTCAAACTATGCCAGCCTCTGTTAGCTGCCTGGATGCGGATTTGCCAATAAGTGGTGCTCTGGAAGGGACGGGTGGGAGAGCCTCCATTTTGAATCACCTTGATTGCCGCTGTAAATAAAAACGATTAAATCTGATTGCAAATAAAAAATGATTGTGCTGGCTACATACACCTTGACTTTTGCTGGCAAAAGGACCAGTTAAACTGCACTCATAAGTGGTTTGAAAACCAGCATTTTAAAACTTGATTAGCAGTTTGGCTTGTGTGTCGTTCTCCTGCAACCCGGTCTTTCTTGAAATGTGTCCTTTGATGCTTTCATTACTTTGTCCTGCTATCTTCAGTTACACACACACACACACACACACACACACACACACACACCCTCTTGCTCGTGGCTTTTCATCAACAGACAAGCCAATTGTTGCATTCATGGGCTGGGACTGAGGGGGAACCGTCCTTGCTCCCCACCCTAGCGGGAAGCCATCTTACAAATTCCCGGCCACTCGTGGCTCCGCCGTTCCTGGCGCCCAGCAGCGTGGAAGGACAATCTAATCAAGGGTTATTAAATGCAGATACAACCCCCCCCCACCCGGGCTCAGGCTATAAAATCTGGAGCCTTCACGTTTATTGGGAACTGAGGTCATGGCTGCGCTGCCCCAGGGGAAATGATGGGAAACAGCGATTTCCTACCCTGCTGTTCTTTGCAGATGCTCTCCCACATCCTATCCTGAAATGCTCCAGTATCCCTTGCAACTCCCCGTGCCCCACATTTAAAAGCACGTGATCTCCCCCAAAGAATCCTAGGAAATGTAGTTTGTTAAGGGTGCTGTGGGTTGTAGCTCTGCAAGCGGGAAACTACAGTTCCCAGGATTCTTTGGGCAGGGGTCATGTGCTTTAAATGTATGGTGTGGATCTGCCCATGGTCCTGGAATTAGAATAGATGGAGTAGAGGTGGCATCAAGACTTGGGGCTCAGCCACACTTTTCTGCTTGTCCTGCGCCCAAAAATCAAGGAGGAGCCAAACGGTTTTGCATTTGCCCCACAGCTTTCCCTTGGAAAACTGCTGGTTTTCCCACCTAGGGGAAAGCTGCAGGGCAAATGGAGGTACAGATGAGCCCCACTCGCGGTGGGATTAGAGGTTACTTCAACCTCAGTACATTCTTCTGCAACATGGAATTACAGATACTTGTTGAGCAACTGAATGAGATTTAGGAAACTAAAAATGCATCATTATAATGCTAACAGTTTAGCAAAAATGTTTTGTTTGGGGGGAATAGTTAAGGAGGGGGGGTTATATAATTAAGCATGGTGTGGAAAAAATGAATTGAGCCTTTGTCCTCTCCCAAAATACTAAGAATTGAGGTCACTCAATGAAATTGAGGAACAGTAGACAGCAATGCAAGTTGCTGGAGGGAGGCAACAGCCGGGAAGGAATATTGCCCTCATGCCTTGCTTGTTGGCTTCCTGGAAGCATCTGATTGGCTACTGTGGGAAACCGAACTGTGGGTTTAGTCAGGGCTGGGGAACCTGTGGCCCTCCAGATGTTTTTGGATTCCAGCTTCCATCATCCCCGACCACTGGCAATGCTTCCTGGGGTTACTGACAGCTGGAGCCCAACTTGTGCTGACCATTGCTTTGGCAAACGGCAACTTTATATTTACTTATTTATTTGCTTTTGCACTCAATTTATGTATTTATTAGCTTTTGCCCTCTTTTAAACTGGCGCAGTCACAGGTTTTGGGCACTAGAGGTCGCCAACCCCTTTTTGGAGGAAAAAGATGAGCAGTTATTTCTAAAATTGAGATCCCTCAGTTTACCTGATGTTACCAGGCACCTCTCCCAGCCCCACATAGGCACCTCTCCCAGCCCCACATCTTTCTTAGATGCATAGAAATTTGGCAACTGCAGCATCTCTCATTGGTAGGAGATAAACAGCGACTTTAGGTTACTCTTGTGAAAGACAGAAGGGACCCTCCAGTCTGGCTGGGTGTTGCTGTTTGTGGGCATAGCCTTCAACATATAATTAAGGCCGCATTGACACAATACATTTCGATGCGGCTTCTTTAAACAGTCATGGCGTCCCCCAAAGGATTCTGGGAGCTGCAGTTCTTCAAAGGGCTCTGAGAGTTAGGAGGCCCCCATGCATTCCCTTTGCAGAGCTACAATCCTTAAAGTGGAAGGATAATGGCCTACTCACTGTGGGAACCAAAGTGTTTGGCTGGTTGTTGACTAGAGGGAGGGATCTCTGCAGAACACTCAGCAAAGAAGAAGCAATATAAAGAGCTCCAGCCTTTTCCATTGAGTTATGTAAGGGTTGCTCCACGTTGCCCTGAAAACCTCAAGCACCCTCCTCTGTTTTTCAGGGTAAGTAGTAGCTCCGTTTCCTAAAAAACTCTGAAAAAGCAATGTGTTTTAAAAGACTACCTCATGATCATTTCTTTGGGTAAGGCTTATAAGAGAGAGAGAAAGGGCTCTCAGCAACAGGAAGGTCCAGTTCTGCCTCAGTGGGGTTATACTGGTAATAAACTCAACTTTTCCCACTTTCTGTCTGTCGGTGCAAAATATGGACAATTGGAATCAGATTTCCAGTACACACTTCTACTCAGAAGTAAGACTCATTCAGTTTAATGGGGCTGCCTCCTAGACAAATCCAAAGAGTATTGGATCGTAACCTCAGGCTGCATTCCTTAACCCACTTACCTTGGAGTAAAGTAGGATTTACTTCTGAGTAGACATGATGACTTGCTCTGTGAGTTGCCCATGCTTTAGCCCCATTTGTTTCAATGGGACAAAAGTGTGACTGACTTAGAGTCCTGTATGCATTTACCTGCAAGCTCCTACCCACCTAGCAGTTCAAAAGCACATCAAAGTGCAAGTAGATAAATAGGTACCACTCCGGCGGGAAGGTGAATGGTGTTTTTGTGTGCTGCTCTGGTTCGCCAGAAGCGGCTTAGTCATGCTGGCCACATGACCCGTAAAGCTGTTTGTGGACAAACGCCGGCTCCCTCGGCCAGTAAAGCGAGATGAGCGCCACAACCCCAGAGTTGTCCAAAACTGGACTTAACAGTCAGGGGTCCCTTTACCTTTACCTTTACGTCTGGCTGAATTAAGTGGCACTTACTCATGAGTAGACATTTATGAGTGTGTTATTAGTCTGCATAGAAGTCACAGGACTTTTACCATTGAGATGCCAGCAACATCTGACACTGCTCTGCAGTGCACCCTTACACACTGCATTGCAGTGCAGAATTACAGATCTACCGTAATTACAGACCATGGTGGGGGGAATCAAAATCAACACAATCTCATTGCAAATCGAAATCTAGCACATCAGGGAGAAAGTATCTATTGCAGTCCTTTGTCAGCCTGTGGTCATTTTCTAATTGGCAGATAGTTTTTAACATAGGGGAACGTTCAGAAATGTGACTGCCTTCGTGAGGTCTGGAGTGGTGCAGTTCATTCTGCTACATCAGCACTGTGCCAACTCATTCACTTGCAGGAATAAGTCAGTCCTAGGAATAGGGCTTCCAAAGCAAAGGTGGTTCTTTTTCCAAATACTTCATGTAGTAGTTGTTGTTTGTTAGTTAGTTGCACTTATTAGTTGGGTTGCTTTACAAAAAGTAACCCAGAGCAACTTTTAAAAATGGTGCACACATTAAAACCAACAAAAAGCTAAAAACATGTTCATATTTATAAAAAAAGTCAGGACTAACACATCCCACCTACCCACTAAAAGAGACCTCAGATAATTAAAGGCCAAAGAAAGGTCTGGTGGAAGACACATGCTTTTGTTTGGCACTTAAAAATAAACAGTGAAGGTGCCAGGTATGCTTCCCTGGAGAGAGTGTTCTGCACGTGGGGAGCCACCACTGAGAAGGCCCGTTCTTGTGTCAGCACCCTCTACAGCTTCCTTGGAGGAGGCACACAGAGAAGGGCCTTGGGTAATGAATGCAGTGACTGAGTTGGTTCATGTGGAGAGAGGCGGTTCTTGAAGTACTGGAGTCCTGAGCCCCGTAAGGTTTTATAGGTCGAAACCAGCACCTTATGAAATCTGTGGCTATAGATCTGTATGCCTGGAACTGAAGCTCGGGGGTAGAGCACATCCTTTGCACATAGAAAATCCCCGGCATCTCCAGATGAAAAACAAAATTCAGTGAGCAGGTGTTGGGGAAGACCTCTTTGCTTGAGAAGCTGGAGAGCTGCTCCCGCCGTCAGAGTAGACAATAATGGCTACGAAGCAGCATCCTATAACCACACCAACACTTTATGTAGCTAGTGTGCATGGGAAGTCCTAGTCCTCCCTAGCAGGTGGGGAGCTATGTCTTTCAGCCCACACTTAGCCACTGCTGATGCCACCCATGCTTAAGGCTTAAAAGGGGGCATCTTCCCTGTGCCTGGGTCCTCCAGGCCTCGAGGGCTGAACTCCCTATCGTTCCTTGCGGCCGGGACTTGGCTTTTTGCTCCCGCCGTGATGGCCTCACACCCTCCGGTTGGGACAGACGACAAGCCGCTGTGATGAAAACAGGAGGTCGCGGCCACGATCGTCCTGTCTGAATCAACCACAAACCCACCGGGGCCCTCTAAGTAGAGTCACAGCAAAGAGGGAACACCCTGCGACCAGGCACCGGCCCAGGAGGACGGGGGAAAATGCAAACAAAACCATTGTGGATTGGGTGGTTTACAGATGCCGTTCCAACCCAAGGGGAGCGGAGCAGAACGGGAGCGGAGCGCTACTTGTTGTGAAGCAACTGTGTTGTTGTTGTTGTTGTTGTGGGGAGTGAGATAGTCCTGCGGCTGAACCGTCAGAGTTACGTTAACCGGCATTCACGCAAATGTAAAGTTTGCCATTGTCTAGAAGCAGGCTAACATTTAAAACACACACACACACATACACCCTTGGCTTGGTGGCCAAAAGCAGGAGGGGGAAAAGGGCTGGTTCAATCCCGGCCTAATGGGCCAGAATGAAGGTGGCCGGGAGCCAGGACTCCTGGGTCCTCTGGAGAGCCGGGAGTGGTGGTGGTGGTGGTTGAGAAGCTGCCGAAGGGGAGCAGGATCACAGCTCTGTCTGAGGGAGGGAGGAGAGGATGGTAGGGAGTAGGACAGGAATTGGCTCTGCTTCCCCCTCAAGTAGGCTGCCTCCCAAACCTCAGACTGGGCAAGAGTTCAGAGTGAGCGAGGAATGGAACAGCGGAGGCTTAGCTTGTCTGATGGTGCTGGAGGTATGGCTGGCCAGCTCCAAGGGAGGGAAAAGCCTGGAGCCCTTTGTAGGGGGGATGCCTCGGAGAGCTCACGGAGGCAGCTGGTTCAAAGTCGGAATGTGCTGGCTTGGGCCAAATTCTCTGAAAAGGGACCTACAGAGTGCAGAAGGGATACACCCTTTTGTTAGGAGCCCTTTGACTCTTTTACTCTCTTCCCCACTTCACTTCCTCCAGCCACCCCTCAGACCTTCCTTCAAGGCTTGCAAAGAAGGTTCTTGGGATTCTGTGGCCAAAAAGCGGGAGCAAGGGATTCTGGGAGCTGGGGTTCCTGGCTTTTCCAGGAGTAGGGAGGTTTGTAGGTTGAGCTGGGCTGGTGCTGCTGAGAAATGTAGCGTGAAACCGGCGCAGCGGAAGTGACGGAATTAGGCAAAGCCTACTGGCACCTGTCAGAATCTTGCACCAAATAATTTGCAGCTCCTGGCAGAAGTCAATGAGGAAGTAGGGGAAATGATCCCAGGGTTCTGCAACAGCTGATGAGCTAAATTTCCAAACTTCTCTGTTTCAGAATATAATCCTTGCTGCTGCACACTTATCTGTCGTATTGCATGCACCTCTTCCTCCTTTTCAAAAATACGCTACCTTGTCTTCATTGCAGCCTCTTGAGCTATGCCACTATTATACCTATTTTACAGATGGGGCACAATTGGCACTTTTTTGCAGCTGCTTCCATCAGAGCAGGTTTCTTACTCTGTGAGTATGCAGCAGGGAACCAGTGGTAGTTTTCCAGCACAAGTATGTGGAGCAAAAACCTATGTGCCAGGTTGATGCATGTTTATTTCTGCAGAGAATTGTGGAGAGACCCTCCGTGGGATTTGAACCCAGGACCACCATGCCCGCTCTGGCTCTCTTGTCACCCAGTAGCTTTTAGCACCCATGGCCTTAGGGAGGGCTTATCTCCTTTGTGATATGCATTCAGGACTGGGCTTACTGTTGGGTCACATGGCTACACTGGGGGCTGATGTGATGATACCTATTGGGCGAGAGACAAGGAGGCCAACATTTGGTGAAGCCAAAGTCAATGGCAAGCAGAGCCAACTAATTCACATTTTCTCCCTGTCCTCCTGTTGGCTGAATTCTGCAAGGGCGGCACTGAGGCTGAGGAAAGGGCTGCTAGGGGCTAGTGGCACCCTCCAGGCTAGTGGTAAGTTGTGGGCTGGCTGGCCGAAGACTAGTGGGACAGTGCCTTCACTGCATGAATATCTCTCTGGGGTTCCAGGAACAGCTGGAAGAAGCCACCTCTTTGACATGAATTGGAGGTCGGGGGGGGGGGGGCTTCAGTTGCTAGGTAACAGCAAAGAGCCTCTATTCCCCTAGAGCCAGAAGCCAAAAGGCAGCTCTTTGTGGGTTGCCTAGCAACCAATGGGCCTACTCCCCAACCACTTTTCGGCTGGGACCATGCTGCTATGCGGGTGTGTGTAGCCGTAGGAACAGTGACTGACGGCAGGCCCGGCCTCAGTGCTTGGCATTAGGGAAGCGTCTGCTAGGGACCAGCACCAACTGGAGCCTCGGCAATTGCCTTGGCAGCAAGGAAGGGAAGCAACTATTTGCTCACCCTCTGGGCCCATCTCCACCATGGGGCGATAGCAAGCAGGAGGAGCCGCAGCTGCCAGCCATTCAACCTCCCTCCCTTCTGTTTCTGGGCCCAAGCCGCCAATATGGGGTGGTGGAGGCAAGCTGCGTTGAGGAGGAGGACCCACAAAAGCCTAGAACCAGCCCTGGGTGATTGACAATCCCCCTTCTTTGGAGTTAGGAGAAGGGGAGGATGGAAGATGGAGCAGGACGAGCTTAGAGCATAAAGGGAACAAGCTCAGTGCATCAGAGAAGGGCATGGATACGTGACGGGAGGGAATGAATGCACTGACTAGGGGCTGGCCTTGTGGGTACAGATATCCCCCTCCCCTTCCCTCCTTTGAGACAGAAATTAATTCCTTCGGAGCCTTCTGTTTGAAATCCTAAACTGACGGAATGTTTGTGGCATCCAAAAGAGCTTGCCTTCAGCATTGCAGGACTCTGGCTGGCTTTTGATGTTCACAGCCCGGGTTGTTCCTGGGGTGTGTTGGCACGTCTCTGTACCCCTGCCTCCCCCAAGAAGCTGCTCCCCACCCACCCACTCACTCCCAAGTCTGTTTTAAGACTTTGGGGGGGGGGGCTTCGTGCAGCGCAGTGCTTATTTTCATCTGTCAAAATGCGGAAGGGTCTTTCACCAGACATCTGGCAGCATCTGCTGCTGAATACCTCGTCTTGCTGAAGAATAGGGAGAGTTGCCACACACACACACACACGGGAGCCTCCCACCATGGCTGTTTCAGCTCCGTCACCTGCTAGCTAAGAACTTTTCCGTCTCAGCGCAAAAAATGACACGGACTCGCTGGAACGACTCATCCGCCCCATGAGCGCAGCAACCTCAAGAGTCTAACCGCCGTGCCCAAAAAGTGACCCCACCCCTGGCAACGCGTCCCGGATTCCCCTGGAATGTCTAGACGCCAGTCCGGACAAGAAGCCAGCCTTCCTTTCGCACGGGATTCCCTGTCGCGCAGGAGCCAAAACCAGGCTGGCAATGGGGACTTGGAACATGGCAGAAGGGGTTGCTATTCTGTTTTGTTTTTTTTCCTTTTTGGCCGGGGGATTCCCTGAAGGCTGCTATAAAGCAAAAGGAATGAAGTCACGTCCTTTGAGGCTGGCTCAAAGGTCATGCACACTGTCAGGCTTCCGTGCTGTGGCTTCTTCCCCTGGGCTCTAGTACACAACACAAGAGGATGCAATAGCGTCATCAATAACAATGACAACCGTAATAATTACTATTAATATAGAACCGTGAAGTACTCTTTGCAGAGGGCACGGAGGAGCTTACAATCTAAAATTCAGCACAGAGGTGGGGAAGGGAACTGTGGCAAGGGTAATTAGGGAAAGTTGTATGCACCTGAGGTTTGGTGGCAGGTTACAGTTGGTTACAGTAAAATGTGAAAAATAGGAATTGCGCCAAAGGAGTTGTGCCAGGTTCAGGACACTGGGCCAGCTTCTGTTTCCAGTGCTGTGCTTAATTACGGAAATATGCTGGGAATTGATAAGAAATAGCATCAGAACATATGCAGAGCGTGCTTTCCTTGACAGCTAGGTCAATACTGGCACCCACAGGCACATCTGAAGGCCTCCAGGCTGACCATTCTTGGCTGTGAGTCCTGGAAGACCTGCTTTCTGCCTTGCAGGCCGTTTCCCACCTGGCCTGGGAGGGCGGATCCCTGACTGACTCCAACTACAAAAGCAGAAACTGCTGTACCGACTTTGGGGTTGGGATGTTGTTTAGAGGGGGTTCTGTTGGGTGGGTGGGGGTTGTTGCTGTTATGGATATAGATATATATCTTTAGATTTTATGATTTATGTGGAAATGGTTTAATTTGGCTGTGTACTTTTTGATGTTTTGTTTATTGTTTAGGACTAGTTTTGCTAAGTTTGTAATGGTATTTTTGTTTCATGCTGTAAGCCACCTTGAGCATGGTTTAACTATGGAAAGGAGGCATGCAAATACTGTATAATTATGGATGGATGGATGGATGGATGGATGGATGTGAGCAACCACAGGGGGAGCCCTTGAAGCAAAGTGAGGAGGCAGTTGTACATGGCTGTACATGTTTATTTGAAGCTGCTCCCCATACAGTTCAGGTAACTTTTGAGCATTACAAACTAAGGACTGTCCCAGACCTTCTCCCCAGGCCACATCCGTTGCCCCCTGGCCAGTTCTGCTCTGCACCATCCTTGCGTACATTTACCTGACTGGGATAACGCCTCTTTCTTGCCCGTATGGAAGGTGAAAAGAGGTATGTAACCATCAGTCTTTTATGTGGCTGGAATGTAGCTTTTGTCCCTGCCTTCACCACCTACATTGGCATGTGGTCCCCTGGAAGATCACCAGGAGGACATGTGTCTCTCTGTCTGAAAAAGGCTCCCCCCCCCCCCCCGGTTTAGACATTTCTGTACCCTGCACAGACTTACATATCTGTAACTCCATACCCCCACACCTTTTCAATCTTCCAGCAAAAATGACAATCACAGTTCAAGATGGTTGCCTTTTGGTTTTGTCCTTTACATGAACTTTAAGACACTTTGAAAATACTGTTATTTCAGGCAACACGCAGGAAGCTGCAAAAGCAAGCAGTAATTGATCCACTCCGTGGTGAAAACAAGGCACGGCCAATTTGCCCCACAGTGTCTATATTCAGATGTCATGGGCCTAAACAATAGCTTGGTGTAATGAGAATAGGCCATGGTGAGCCTTGCACACTTCCCTCTCCTATTTCCCTCTCCTCTGAAGAGTTCAGGAAGTTTTGCTGCTGATTTTGCTGCTGTGTTTGAACTCTAAACTGTGGTTAATGGTAACTGCGACTTGCCTAAATATGTCAGTTCATAACCCACGGTTTGAAGCTCACTTGTGTGAAAGAAGACTAATCATGGGGGGGTGGGGTGGGTTTGTTTGGTTAGCACAAGAAGCTGTGGTTCACCTAAATCAGAGCCAAAAACTTTTACACTCCTCCTTGCTGCTTCTCACAGCTCTGCTAGACTGGTATATGGGAGTGCACAAGCCCAGGGTTTGCTGTGGCTTGTTCTTGTTATGCTAAACCACGGTTTAATACTTTAGTACGATGTCTGAACTGGGCCAGACAGTCCAACGCACGAACTGAGTTTCTTCCATTCCCCTGCTTCGCACAGGCAAATGTGGGTAGACACACAAGAGAGCTGTGCTCTGGGCAGCTGCACCAGTCACACTGCCTTAATGATGGCCGGTGTTCCACTCGCCCCTAGACACAGTGGAACACACAGCTCAGTTCCCATGTGTTTCTAAACACAGGGTGCAATTCAGAATTTGCTTGTCCTCGCAGAACTTCAACATTCAGCCCATATAGATGCACTGGCTGGTGTTCATTTGTGCATAGATCTGCTGGAAGCGTTGTGCGCTTGGGCTTGAATGTGTTAACGTGTGTGGCTGCAAATGTATACGTGTGTCCTATTACTTGCATGGAGTACAAGATGCTCTCCCTCCCCTGTCCTTCTTCTCTGTCTCCCCCCCCCCCGCCTCCCCTCTAAACCAAATCCCCAACTCCCTAGCCAAACCACACAGCAGTCCCCCTCCCTGCACCCCCTCCTTTGCCTGCATCACAAAAAGGTTTGGACAAGAGCTGGGTCTCTGTCTCTGAAGGGAGGGGACACCTGGCACTTTTGCATAAGGGTCTTTGTGAGGATCCTGCAGGCCTCCTGACACAAATAGGTAGACCAAATGGGGAATGGAGGGGGGGGGGAGAGAGAGAGAGAGAGAGAGAGAGAGAGAGAGAGAGAGAGAGAGAGAGAGTTGTGTGTCTGCTGCACATTTTCTTTAATCCCAGATGCTGATTCAGCAGATTTTCCACACAACCCAGGAATTCTCTCTAGCCAGGAACACTGTTTCTCTGTTGTTTGTACTTGGACCATGTTCAAGGCAAGGGCTGGGGGGTGAGGGGCCGTGGGGGGTGGGAGAGAGAGATGAACAGGATCCACAGGCTTTAACCTGATATGTTGAAATCTGTGTGTTGGGAATCAAGATCGAAGGATGTTGGTAGGACTGGGGAAAGCCCAGAATTCATGGCAGGATGGGTGGGTGGAGAGGTGCAAATTGGAGATTGGATGCCCTGGTGGAGATGAGAGGAGGAAGGAATTCAAGCTGGGATACAGTAGGCATCTGTAGGCTAGGACTGACATCTCAGCAGCATGCAGTTGGTCAGTGTCTAGATAGGGAAGCCACTTGCAGAAGGTCCCAGGTTCAACCCCCAGCTGGAAGGTTTCGAAAGGATCAGGTAGCAGAAGATGGGGGGAGACCCTTCCCTGTCTCACACCTGACAGCCAGAGCGGACAATACTGGGGTAGATGGACAGGTAACCTGACCCAACACAAGGCAACTTCCTGGGTTTCTAGGGGGTGACCATACTTGGCTACCAAGAGAAGACCCCGGCGGCTCTGTGGTCTAAACCACTGATCCTCTTGGGCTTGCTGATCAGAAGGTCGGCATTTCGAATCCCTGCGACGGGGTGAGCTCCCATTGCTCTGTCCCAGCTCCTGCCAACCTAGCACTTCGAAAGCACACCAGCGCAAGTAGATAAATAGGTACCACTGTGGTGGGAAGGTAAACAGCATTTCTGTGCGCTCTGGTTTCCTTAACGGTGTTCCATTGTGCCAGAAGTGGTTTAGGCATGTTGGCCACATGACCCGGAAAGCTGTCTGTGGACAAACACCAGCTCCCTCGGCCTGAAAAGCCTTTGACTGGACCTAACCATCCAGGGGTCCTTTACCTTTTTTTTACCAAGAGAGCCCAGGTGGAGGTCATGCTTGAGGTGTATTTGCGAACAATTCTACTGAGTCATCCTGCTTCCCAGACGGCGCTTATGGGACAGCACCTGCCGTTGCTTTCCCAGCGTGTGCCCTTCCTGGAGGGTGCGCTCAGCCCGGATTCCCGGAGCTGTTGACATACTGCACATTCCTGCTTTTGCATCAGCGGCTTTTCGCCCGACTGCCTTTCTTATCCCCGTCCTGGAACCTGGCACTCGGCTGCCCATGCACTCAACCAAAGGCTACGGATTCTGAGCATGAGGCAGGATGAGGTAGCGGAACACTTTGGGTTCCAGGTACAGAGTAGGGTCATGTGTTTTTTTGTTTGTAATTCACCCCCTCTCACCTACTCACCCACATAAAATGTTAGCTCAGGGAGATGGCTAGGCTAAGCCTTTCTCTCTGGTGAATTAGGGCTCAGCCAGACTTCTGCTTCCCCCATTGCTTCCCCCCAGGAAAACTCGATCTTTGCTGCCGAACTGGAGCAAACAACAAGTGTGGACAGGGCCTGTAGTTAACATCCTGGGAGAGAAAAACAACAGCAATGTGGTTGCATCGATAAGTGGGACCGGATTAGAGAAATTCTCAGAGGATAAGGCTTTCAGTGGCCATGATGGTTATGTCAGAGGCAGTGTGCCTCTGAATATCACTTGCCAGGAATCTCAAGGGAAGAGTGTTGCTGTTGCCTTCAGGTGAGGAGAAGAGGAGGTTAAGGGGTGATATGATAGCCATGTTCAAATATATAAAAGGATGTCACATAGAGGAGGGAGAAAGGTTGTTTTCTGCTGCTCCAGAGAAGCGGACACGGAGCAATGGATCCAAACTACAAGAAAGAAGATTCCATCTAAACATTAGGAAGAACTTCCTGACAGTAAGAGCTGTTTGACAGTGGAATTTGCTGCCAAGGAGTGTGGTGGAGTCTCCTACTTTGGAGGTCTTTAAGCAGAGGCTTGACAACCATATGTCAGGAGTGCTCTGATGGTGTTTCCTGCTTGGCAGGGGGTTGGACTCGATGGCCCTTGTGGTCTCTTCCAACTCTATGATTCTATGATTCTATGATTCTAGGTGCTTCTTTCAAGCCTCCCACCTGGTTGGACACAGAGAGAACAGAGTGGTGGACTAGGTGGGCTGCTGGCCTGATCCAGCCGCAGGGCTGTTCTGGTTTCATTCTGATTGTGGAATACACACGTCCATCCTCTTATGGCTCTCCTTTCCATTTGTCCATTTAATATGTATTTTTAAACTGAATATAGGTATTGGGAGGGGTAATACCAATACTCAGAGTTTACCTCAGTTTACTCAGTTTCATAACTATACCCACTTTATTTATTTAAGGCCCCCCCCCCTGCAATCCCACATGTGGGTGTCAGTACATCAAAAACCACCTAACCAGATAAAGTATCTCAGCATCCACCTACATTTTAATGAGCCACCAAAACCTAGTTCAGGTAAAAAGGCTTTACAGTGTGGTTTATCAAATAACCACAAATATAGTGAGAGTTTCGGCATTTCTTTTTACATCAATCGCAATCCAGTGGAAAGTTCTCCTGTGCCTTCTCCATTACAATTGTGCGCTTGCGCATGTACACACACACACAAAACTGTTTTATAAATGTGTTCGTTGATGCTTCTGTGTTTGAAATGTATTGTGGGATATGACCGCAGAGGTCTACGTTAAATTCCCCATGTATTTGTGATGTGAGACCAGTCCCTCACCTATCAGCCGATCCTCCCTCACAGGATTGTCGTGAGGATGAAGGTATGCGTGTGAGCTCCTTGTAAGAAGGGCAAGGCGAACGATGTAATATTTAACTTTAATCAATTAACAGTCATTAACCTTTCTTTTGAAATAACAACAATCAAAATCTCCAAGCAGATTGTTTTTAAACCTGTTTTCTGTCTGTAGTTGAGTGTGCCGATATGTACGACTCTCAGAACTTCATTTAATGTGCTGTGTGTGGTCTTAAAAACGCTTCTCAAATGCATTTTTTAGAATTTACTCCATGCGTGGTATAATAGATGTTGAAAAGAGTTGCCTTTCTGCACATCCATCTGCTCATATTTGTCTACCCGTCATTGACCTACCTAGCGATCAGATCGCCTAAGGTTAGGCTGCCTGTTGTCTGTGAACTGCTGCTCCTTGTGGTTATAGCTCCCCTGTCCAGCCCCCAGGAGAGTCATAACTCTGCGGTTGGACATGCCAGCTCTCCCCCCCCCCACCCCAGTAGCTCTGACGTGGCAGGAAGCGTCAAGGGGGATGTTTAGATAGGACCAAACTCTGCCGTCAGCAGCGCACACTGTAATCCAGGCTCTTGTGTCATCGGGACGGTGAGAGAGATGGGATTCACACCAGAGTGTGCACAGTCAGTGGCTGGAAAGAGGAATGGAGATCTAGGAAAATATGCATAGACACACACACACGCTCCACTCACAATACATGCTCATCGCAGTGTTTGTATATAACTGCCCACTCACAAACGCTCATACCTACACACAGACACAAATGTCACGCAGGAAATGCACTATGAATACACACAAATGTACACAAGCACACCCATACAATGCGAGCTTGGAGATAAGTAGGTGGGAGTATGCATTGTTGTGTGCTAACATGCATATTTCTGTGCCGTCCCACACAGTTATTTGTGTCATGGAATAACTGTAGCGTTTGTTGCACAGGACCCAGATGTCTTTCCTCAGAGTAGCGTTTCTGTTGCAGGTATATTCACCCATCTGAATACATCTGTTAGCGGAAGTACGTTTGGCTGCACAAAGTAATGTTCCCCACCCACTCACCCCCGTCCTTTCCTCACAGCCCTCATGCCCCCCCCAAAAAAATCTGTTCAGGGTTTCCCCACAACCCTCCAGAACAGATTTGGGAAGGGTGTTGGTGGGGGCGGAGGGGTGCATTACAATTGGCTAAGAACACACTTCAATAATGACACACGTCAATAAAAGGGACTATAGGTGGGATCAACTACTCAGCTGTAAAACAGGACATTCAAGTCTCACCTCTACCATAAACTTACCAGGTGGTCTTATGAAAGCTCAGCTCCTCCATCTGCCATGTGAGGGGAATAATAATAATAGTGACCCACCTTACAGGAATTCCATACAAGGTACTGAGATCATGAATGTGAAACACCTTGAACACTAAAGTAGCATAAAAATGTTGCTATACAGTATATACAAACAACATAGGGGCTGATGCCACTGCTCAATTCAGAGGGTCCAACCCTCCCCAGAAAGGACAGAAAGTTGCCCTAAGCCAGGGGTCAGCAAACTTTTTCAGCAGGGGGCCGGTCCACCGTCCCTCAGACCTAGTGGGGGGGGGACTATATTCTGAAAAGGAAAAAAATGAACGAATACCTATGCCCCACAAATTACCCAGAGATGCGTTTTAAATAAAAGGATACATTCTACTCATGTAAAAACACGCTGATTCCTGGACCGTCTGTGGGCCAGATTTAGAAGGCGATTGGACCGGATCCGGCCCTCAGGCCTTAGTTTGCCTCCCCATGCTAAGCCAACTTATTCTATGGATGTTCGTCTTAGAAACAATCAGTTCTCCCCCCCCCCCACAACATTCCCTTCTAGTGCCTTCAAAACCTCAGTGGCTTTTTCAAGTACTCTAAAATAATTTTGAACCACAAATGTTCTTATTTTTTGTTGCGCCGGACAGGAATAATGTGATAGCATCAGGGAAGCATAATAAATCCACAACTAGCGCACTGTTATTCTGTCAAGAACATGTTTTAAAATATGCCTGCAGTAAAACACCAGTCTGGAGGGACCCTAGGTGGTATGAAAAGTTGTGGGCCGACCAGATACCTGTGGGAAGCCTGTAAGCTAGACATGACTGCAACAGCGACTCTTCCAAACCGGTCTTCAGAGGCACAATGTCTCTGACAGTGGAGGTAAAACATAGCCACAGTGACTGGTAGCCATTGGAGGGCTGGGGAGGGGGAAAAGCCCATTTCCCTATAGGAAATAACCTGAGGAAATAGGTCTCCTGCATGGGGTTGGATCCCTGCCACCCCCGACAGCAATTGCTTCACAAACACCCTTTCAGAGCAGCCCCTGTGCAAAGTGACAGAGACATTGAGCTCTTCAAGAGGGGCCTGTTTATTGAACACTCATTCTGATTAGCGTGCGCAAAATTTGCGTGGAGATAATTTAGCATCACTGCTTCCCAAGCATTTGTGTTCCCAACCCCCTGCCTTTTTAATAACCACAAATTTAAACAGAACCTCTGAAGAATTATGATTTGCTTGCACAGAGGTTACAGGGCATCATCCGGCATCAACATTATCCCACCCTTCCCAGGGCATTTTCTTGACACAAAAATTTTCGGGATTTCTTTGGAAGCAGGTTAGCTGCGCAAAAGCAATAAGTCTGCTTTAGTTGCTCAACCTAAATTTCACAGTATATTATTAAATCATGCCTTCTAGATTGCGACAGCCTAGAAGCAGACTGTGTTTCCCATCCCATCCCATGCTTTGATGGGCTACAGCTGGGCTGTTTGAGCTCTGGGCCTGCTTAAGGCTTCTGGTGCGGGCCTCAATTCCTCTTCCAAAATTCTGTTTCACACACGGCTCTGAATTCTTGCCCCTATGCCTGTCTACTACGTACTGGATATTTCCTACAGAGGAGTGATTTCAACATAGGGATTTTGTAAAGTGTGAAAGAGTATTTACATGTACACAGTTAAAGCTATGGTTTTCCCAGTAGTGATGTATGGAAGTGAGAGCTGGACCATAAAAAAGGCTGATCGCCGAAGAATTGATGCTTTTGAATTATGGTGCTGGAGGAGACTCCTGAGAGTCCCATGGACTGCAAGAAGATCAAACCTATCCATTCTTAAGGAAATCAGTCCTGAGTGCTCACTGGAAGGACAGATCCTGAAGCTGAGACTTTGGCCACCTCATGAGAAGAGAAGACTCCCTGGAAAAGACCCTGATGTTGGGAAAGATGGAGGGCACAAGGAGAAGGGGACGACAGAGGACGAGATGGTTGGATAGTGTTCTCGAAGCTACCAGCATGAGTTTGACCAAACTGCGGGAGGCAGTGGAAGATAGGAGTGCCTGGCGTGCTCTGGTCCATGGGGTCACGAAGAGTCGGACACGACTAAACGACTAAACAACAACAACAAAAACATGAGCCGTTGAGTTCAGACGACTGCAGTGTGTTGTACATGGGGCTGCTTCTGACGAGCGGTTTGCAATCACAAACGGGTTCAAAACTACACTGGCCAGGTTACTAACCAGATTTGTATCTAGGTGCAGCTTGGAATTGGTTTTGTCCTTATGGTTTAAGCCATAAATGCTTTGAGACCGATGATATCTTGAAGAACCACTTGCTCCAGGGGCTCACACCTTGCAAATTGAGGTGCAGGCTACTGGGATATAAGCCCTTTTCTATAGTAGACCCCAGACTCTGTTATACCTTCTGCAGACACATCTGTTTTGACACCCACATTGTGTCAATTTTAAGCTTTTCTGCTCAGCTAAGCCAGAGGTGGCTGACCTCCTGTTTGGGGGCTTGATCCAGTCCCTCAAAACGCCAATAATTTTGGAAGAAAAATAATTTTTTAAACAAGTAAAGTGACCTGTAGCTTGGATATTTTTTTGGTTCTTTGACCAAAACGAATTAGCCACCTCTGGCCTAAACATTTGGTGGCATTTAATTTGTAATTATTATTATTATTATTTATTAGGCTCAGGTAGGTAGCCGTGTTGGTCTGAGGCAGTCGAAATAAATAAAAAATTGTCCAGTCTCTAAGGTGCTACTGGACAATTTTTTAATTATTAGGCTGTTTTTGTTGTTGTTACGTTTTTATTATGCCTTGCTTTGTAATTAGTTATTGAGAGTCCCCTTTGGGGAGCGGTATTGCTGAAAAAGGTGGGAAATAAAACATTTTAGACACCCAGAGATTTGGATGGTGGCAGATTAGCTCCCGGGGACGTTTTAGAGCATGTGTTTCGATGATAGGCCTTCTCCCTCGGAAAGAACCCGCACCTAAATTTCTGCAGTAGCATAATGTGGTATTGGAGGTAAGAGCCATAAATGAAACCGTGGATTTCGGAAAGCGTTCCCTTGATCTGGCAGAGCCTTCGGCAAATTTTTAAAGCGGGGAGGGGGGAGAGAGTCTGGGAGGAAAGGGGGGCTGCATGATGAATATTCCCATCCACCCCCACCTCCTGTTTAAAGCCTTGTGGTCTTTTTTTCCCTTCTCTGTCTCTTGCTCAGGGGCTGTTTCTTTTCCTCGGGTTTGATATTTTCATAGTGAGTCCATTTCCCCCCAAGGTGGGGGTCAGAGCCAGGGTGGGGGCAAACGACGCCGGGACGGAGACTCATCATAGCCTTTTGCTGTGGCAGTGTCTGAGGAAAATGCAAACAATAAAAGCCGGCAGACGCTGACCACAGTGACCTTTTGGGCAACTGACGCAGAGGACGTCAGGCAGCCCAGAAGACCCACGGGGGGCTTCACCCCTCCCCTGATATATCCCAGCTCAGGGGTTCCCTCTTCACTTTTACCCTACTGCCCCCTCCCTCCCCCCCCAGCTCCCTTAGCCATTCCAGATTCATCGGATCCCCGCCTCGGCTTTTTGGCAGCCTCCTCCAAATGAAAGAAGATAACAATCAAAAAGTACACAAGCAAAAGGATATACCTAATGGCGTACATGGGGAGATGGATCCAATATCGCACACTCAACATTGCAAGCCCCCACACCTACGCAAGAGGAACTCCTCGTCTGCTAGCCGGTTGGGTATGCATAAGTGAAATGCATATAATATGAAACAGGCATGGACTCAGTTCTTCCTCAAGACGGTGGTTCATGGGGCTGGGGGAGGCAGCAGAAGCGACATACAGTCATGGACCCGCTTCTATAGATTTCCAGTATGGGGTGGTGTCTACAGGGTTGGACTAGGACCTGGGAGACCAGGGTGCAAATCTCCAGTCACCCATGAAGCTTGGACCAGTCATTGGCTGTGGACACACCTTACTTTGGACACACAGTTCCCCTTCACCCAAAAAACCCTGAGAACTGTAGTTTATTACAGGTGCCGGGAATCGTAGCTCTGTGAGGGGTAAAGAGCACTTCCCTGTGATTTGTGTGTGGGTGCTTTGAATGTATTGTGTGTACAAAGCCACAGTCTCTTAACCTGACCTACCTCACACACAAAATGGAGGGGGAAAGAACTATGTACACCACCTTGAGCTCCTTGGAGGAAAGGCAGGCTATACATGTTGTGATGAATAATAGAAATGTGCTTACGCAGAGTTATGGTATCCACGTCCCTCATATGGGAAAATACACAGACTTTCCATTTCCATGTACACATCCACAGAGAGTGAAGGGAAGAACCACACATATACTTCGTCGTAGAAGATGCACAGCTACACACCAAGGAATTCAGAGTTTTTCAGGCATGGCCAAGGGAGCGAGGAACCCACACAGCCATGAAAGACACACAGAATGATGCAATTGCACACTTCTCTCCATGCTGTGGCAGTTGGGTGCTTCTGCTACCATGCAGATGGGTGCATGCAGGCTAGCCAAAAGCACATACCTGCAAACATTCATAATTATGCATATGCGAAGACAGAAGCAAAGTACCACACACATATGCACAGATCCACTAACTGACCCCGTTACGCCTTTATACATACATTCATGGCATGTGAAAGTTCTGCCTGAGGAGGAAAAAACCGCAACCACACACACACACACAGGCAGCAAAGCAAAGAACCACACACATCCCCACACAGAAGAATATACAGATTCATAAATTCCAGTTCCACGGTTACCCACTCCCATATTTCTACCAATGAAAACAAGAATGCGCAGCCAACCAAACCTCATGAAGGAAAGCATACACAAAATTACTTTAATCCACAAACCAACCCAAGTTGCATGAAACATAATCCTGTACTGCTCTTTGCATTTCAGCAGACAACTGAATGCACAGTTACGTATACAAGAACTCACACATAGCCAGGCTCATGTTGAAGCTCATAGCTTCCCACGGGCAACAAGAAAAGGTTGGATGCAGACTGAGGGTTGTAGCTGTTGTTAATCATATCCAGAGTCGATCCATTGAAGTTAATAGATGCGACTAATTTAGGTCCATTAGTTTCAGTGGGTCTGCTTTGAGTATAACTTAGTTGGCACAACTCTAATTGCACTTCTATTAAAATCAGTGGGACAAGTTATGTCCCATTGATTTCAGGGGGAACTAAGTATTACTAACCTGCGTCTGGACCCAGCTTAGTACTGTACAGGCTAGATTTATAACCCACCTTATCCATAAGGTCTAACCTGCCAAGAGGATTGCTGAGATGAAGCAGCCTGTGCTAAGTTTATGTTGTTGTTCAAAGTTTGCATCTGCATAGGAATTGTTTTGAGATGCTTTAATTGTGTCAGTAGGGACGCGGGTGGCGCTGTGGGTAAAAGCCTCAGCGCCTAGGGCTTGCCGATCGTAAGGTCGGCGTTTCGAATCCCCGCGGCGGGGTGCGCTCCCGCTGCTCGGTCCCAGCGCCTGCCAACCTAGCAGTTCGAAAGCACCCCCGGGTGCAAGTAGATAAATAGGTACCGCTTACCAGCGGGAAGGTAAACGGCGTTCGGTGTGCTGCGCTGGCTCGCCAGATGCAGCTTTGTCACGCTGGCCACGTGACCCGGAAGTGTCTCCGGACAGCGCTGGCCCCTGGCCTATAGAGTGAGATGGGCGCACAAACCCCAGAGTCTGTCAAGACTGGCCCGTTCGGGCAGGGGTACCTTTACCTTTACCTTTAATTGTGTCAGTGTTATAGTTTGCTGCCCTGGGCTCCTTGGGGAGGAAGTGTGGGATATAAGTTTAAATAATAATTATAATGGCCATGAAAGAAGAAGATGAAGAACATTGCTGCTTTTTAGTTTTGGCTCTCACAGAGGAGGTAAGCCTGTGTTTGGCTGTAGTATTTCATACCAACTCCACAGCAAAAGGTGTAGGGCCCCAGCCTCCAAAAGCAGATGATTAAAAATAAAAAAACTGGGTGGGAATAAAAATTGGAACTTACTGCTTCTAAAATATTGTAAAGAGATGGCTATACAAACTTTACTAATGCCACAATACATGAGAAATATCAAATTGAGATACAATAAAATAATGGTGGTAATTGTTTTAATATAATAATAAATGTAGTATTATAGCCAATCAAATGCTTTATCCACTAACTAGTATGACGAATGTTAAGAACAAATGTGTTTCAACCCTTTAGGTGAAAGCTGACGTGACTGAATTTATTTTGTACGGAAAAGCATTCAATCTCCATGGAAATCAAACATGTCATGGAAAAAGGGTTCTGGGCTAGCCATCTCCAATATGTGAGGTTAAGATTTGTTTATTTCTTTTTAATGGAGGAGTTGTCCGTCCTATAAAGCCACCCCCACCTGCGGTTTGCCGTTGTCCTCTTCAGACCCAGGTTTTACCACCATAATGTGGACAAGACCTTAGTCAATTCTGACCGTGTAACTTTGGAAACATGAAAGGTTTTCTTTCTCCATTGCTTGTTTTATTATTCCTTTTGGTAGCTTTTAAGACTGCAGCGGTTGGAACCCCTGCTGATAGGAAAAGACTCATTATCTTTTACCTCAGAGTATAAAATTCCTTCTAGCCACCCATTCTTATAAAGTGTTGAAACCAGTAGTAACATTTGTCCTACAAGCTCTGTATCATAGACAGGAAAGGGCAAAGAATGTGAGTTGGGAGCCAGTTTCTGGAACAGATAGCAAATTGGCTGACAAATCAAAATAGCATCAATTATTTGCAGTTTTAATCATTATTATTTATTTCATAGTGTGCCATGGTGATTTGCAGAGTAACACATTTTACCTCACGTGTCTGTGGTATGCTTTTATTTTAATTTTGTATCTGCATATCAGATGGTTTATGGCTTCCTAGCATTTTTTAATTGTGTATTTCTGAAGAAACAGTTCCGTTTTTTAATCCCATCGGTTTTAAGAACCTGTTAAGCATGCTAAATCCATTTTGCATTTTAGCAAGTGGCTATATGTAACTGAGGAAGCCCTGGTAGCTAGTGATATATTATATCCACTTAGAATTGCTTTATGTCTCACTTAATTGTATTTCGTTTTACAGTTCTCTTTTATTTTCCTGTTATATGAAAAGGCATAGAGAGTTGTATAATTTCTAATAAATGAAACTGAATTAATGACTGGCAGTTAAGGCAACTGATGTTTAAATATTTCTTACAAGGATTTCTGGGGGCAGACGTAGTTTATCCAGACATACCCAACAGGGACCTGCAGCTGATTCTAGCAGATTCTGACAAATATACCTGTAGGACGTCAGTGTTTGCAAGCTAGGCTGGATCTAGACACATCAAAGAAGTGTTTCATTTAAACGCATTTTAAACTTTGTATGAGAAATCGGGTTGGCAAAAATGGAACTTCACAGCGCCATCTGGTGACACAGGATGCATCAACAACGCTTATAAAGCGCTTTTTCTTTGCCAGTGTAGCTGAGTCCCTAGTATCACATCAACACATTAGGGGTATCCTTAGAACAGCTTAAGCATAGGCCTGAATGTGTGAATATTCTCTGGGGTTTCCATGTACCTGGCACACTGATAGCCAGCCACCTGATCCCTGTCCTGATTTTGTGTGGCCTTCCACTTCTCCTTGCGCAAAGTAAGGGCACATCCGGGTTTGCGCACCCCAATTCTTGTCCCATTTACGTGCTGCAAACCAGCCCCCAAGTACGTGCATTCTGAGTAGTATAACCATTCTGCAGGTCTGAGTACATTTTAGATGTTTGCTGAAAGTATCCTTCATTGTCTGGGCATTCCCCAGCTGTTGGTTGCTGAATTGTACTGCTTATTATTTTTAATATTCTGCAGTCTGATTGAAGAATTTATTTGCATGTTGTTCATATTGCCTGTATAGGTGTGTTGTTTTGCTGTATGTATTTGACTCTTTGTTATTTCAGAGAGTCCCTCCAGACCAGGGGGGGCGGGCAGGCAGGGCGGAAGTGTTTGCTGGTTACAGAACCCATAACATTATATTAGTTGCGGATTTATACAGTACTACACATCTTTAATGGGATGCGGGTGGCACTTTGGGTTAAACCACAGAGCCTAGGACTTGCCGATCAGAAGGTCGGCGGTTTGAATCCCCGCGACGGGGTGAGCTCCCGTTGCTCAGTCCCTGCTCCTGCCAACCTAGCAGTTCGAAAGCACGTCAAAGTGCAAGTAGATAAATAGGTACCGCTCCAGCAGGAAGGTAAACGGCGTTTCCGTGCGCTGCTCTGGTTCGCCAGAAGCGGCTTAGTCATGCTGGCCACATGACCCGGAAGCTGTCTGCGGACAGATGCCAGCTCCCTCGGCCTATAGAGCGAGATGAGCACCCCAACCCCAGAGTCATCTGCGACTGGACCTAACGGCCAGGGGTACCTTTACCTTTTTACACATCTTTATGCTTTATTAATTGTTCTGTGATGCTTCTCCAGTGTTTTGCATTACTGCCCTCTTAAGGGGCACTTTTGCACTATAGCACAAGAAAAGGGATGCCAAATCAAAAGTAAACAAAAGCATTTCTTGGAAGAAAGGTCACATGATTTCAGCTGGAAGTTGCAGGACATGTGCTGATTGGAAATGAAGCGGTGTGTCTGCCGCAGAAATGTTTGTACGTGTGAACGCTGCTGGAAGTGGGCTTGTGTATTACTACCCCAATACAATAATCAGCACAAATAATCATGGGTGCATAATTAAAAGGTTGTCTGGGGGGGGGGCAGACTCTTTGATTCATTATTTTAAACCCTTTTGAGATATATTTATAGGATTGACTAAATAAAAATAAATAAAGATTTCCATTTCTAAATGTAGGGAGCAAGGTAATAGGAGGAAATGTTTTAAAGACGTTGGACAACATCTGTAGGACAAAGTGGGTTTTTAATCTCAATGAATGAAATCATTTTCATAATTCATTCTGGTTACATAATTGGGGGCTTTGTGGTTATAATGTTAGGGGTTAATAGTGATAAATCCTACATTGGCCTGGTTGCATATATGTCCACATATCTCCCCTTATGTATGGCCCACACTGCATACCAAATAGTCAACAGGAACCTTTTTGCCACAAGCAGTGCACTGTTTTTGCTAATGATTCAGGCAGATGGTACATGTGACTCTTTGCAAAGCGTCAAAGGCCTGAAAAATTTGGTTAACCTGTGTGCGGGCAAGAACATGTATATGACCTCTGCCGGGTCTCCTTCCCTCGCACAGGGGGCTGGATCCATTCCAAGTTGCTTAATCTGGGCACCCTGCTCTGACAGTCAGAGCAGTCCACCGAGTTGGTGTGCCATTGGAAAAGCCCCCATGGGCGTCAAGCCAAAGGCGGAGAGAAGGTTTCCCCCATCACCTCATGGCCAAATATTTGCCCATCCGGCTTGTGTTTTCCTTGGCACCAACCCTGCTCCTTGACATTCCATCCCGGGTTTTGCTGTTATATGTCTTCCATGCACAGAGTGTTCTCAACCCAACGAGCGCCTAAGAAAATTGCAAGGTGACCCGTGATGACACAAGGCATTGCCAACACAGTTTCAAGTCTAGCTTTGCCCTCAAGAGGGATAGAAACATTTTAAAAAGGGAAGCTGGGGTTCTTGGGGAGCTGAATTCTGTTTCAGTTCTGTGCCTTGCTTGCATTTGTGCATAATTAGAGAATAAGCATAACCAGTGCTCTTTTTAAAAAGGAAAAAAAGGTGCTGTTTTACAGTCAGTGCCACACTTTTAACATTGGGGGGGGGGGGAGAGATGCTGGTACTACGTACCCTTGAGTGCCCCCAGAAAAATGCACTGAGCATAACTTTGGTTATAAGGTTGTTACGAGGGTGGAACTGAGACTCACCTTTCTCACCTCAAGTTATTTTAGAAATTATTTAAATGACAGCACACTTTTGGAATGTGAAGTGATACGGATGTTTGCCTCTGAGCATCTTGAGTATCCCTGCCCCAATGCACGCAAATGGGTAATGGTATTTGGGGCTTTTACGTGGGGAAGAGCAAATAAAGGGGAACAAAGTTTATAAAACTATGCCTGGAGAAAGCGGATAGTTGAGAGACAGGTTTTTCTCCCACTCTCGTGATGCTAGAACCCGGAGCCATCCAATTTAACCTGAGTAGGACAGACGAAAAGAAGTGCTTATGTGTACATGTAATTAAACTATAGAATTGTCCCCACAAGATGTTGCGATGGCTGCCAATTTAGCTGGCTTTAAAATGAGATTAGTCACAATGGCTGTGTATTGCTTCCAGAATCAGAGGCCATATGCTTCTGAATACCCAATGCTGGGAATCATGAATGAAAGTGTACTCTTGTGCTCATGTGCTGCTTGTGAGCTTCCCACAGGCATGTGGTTGACCACCGTGAGAGCAGAATGTTGGAGTAGATAGGCCTTTGGTCTCACCCGGCAGGGACGTATTATGATATGAGATACATCCATTCCCCGAATGCCAGGCATTGTGCCCACAACTTCTAGATCAAATGGCTTTCATCCAGCTTTTCCTCTCCGCTGTGACACACCAAATCAAGGACACCTGCCCAAGGTACAAGGGAACTGGTGGTGGAGGGCTTACAACAGCCCTCCATACTTGCTTGCAGCAGATTCAAGATCAAGTCTTGAACTGTGTTTGAATAACAAGACTACATTCTGATTTCTCACCAGATTCCTTTTCTCCTTTCCTCCTATCAGCCTATCATCTTCTCAACAGCAGTGCCCTGGACAGGCCCCACAGCAGAATGAACAGGAGAGCCCTTAAATGCAGCAAAGCTTGGTTACTACATTTTAAAGTAAGTAA
This sequence comes from Podarcis vaucheri, assembly GCF_965113315.1. Taxonomy (NCBI): domain Eukaryota; kingdom Metazoa; phylum Chordata; class Lepidosauria; order Squamata; family Lacertidae; genus Podarcis; species Podarcis vaucheri. The sequence goes on from NC_138751.1 coordinate 18,556,591, forward strand.
AACCGTGATTATTGCATTTTAAAGGTAAAGGGACCCCTGACCATTAGGTCCAGTTGTGGCCGACTTTATTGGCTGAGGGAGCTGGCATACAGCTTCCGGGTCATGTGGCCAGCATGACTAAGTCACTTCTGGTGAACCAGAGCAGCACACGGAAACGCCGTTTACCTTCCTGCTGGAGCGGTACCTATTTATCTACTTGCACTTTGACGTGCTTTCGAACTGCTAGGTTGGCAGGAGCAAGGACCGAGCAACGGGAGCTCACCCCGTCACGGGGATTCGAATTGCTGACCTTCCGATCGGCAAGTCCTAGGCTCTGCGGTTTAATCCACAGCGCCACCCGCGTCCCCACATTTTAAAGAGCACTCCCCAAATAAGACCATTCCACCCAGAGTCTAAAATTGTCTAATTGCACCACTACTTCTCATATTAGAGCTCTGAGGGCCCCTCCAAACTGGTGGGTTGCTGTTGTTGTTTTGGTTGTTGTTTTTTTGCAACATGTAATTCCCACCCACTTTTTTGCTAAATATTTTTATTGTCACTGACACTATAATAGTGCATTAATGGTGAATTGATACTGGATTGTCCGCACATCAATCTGCTTTACTCGTTCTGCAATGCTTCCCCAATGTTATTGCATTTTTGCCACTCTTGTTCTATAGCACAATGGAAGTGGGGCAGAAAGCAACAATCCACAATATTTGCAGTGTAAAAAGTCGCAGGAGTTCAGCAGGAAGTTACAGGTCATTGAAAATGAAGCAGCACATCAACCCCAAAACTTTAGCAGGCCCAAACAGTATTTTGCAGGCTTATGACCACCCTGATGCACAGATGCACGATAAAAAGGATGTCCGGAGGGACCCTGAGTTATATATACACAAATCACATTTCCCAAATACTAGCAATAAAGGACTGCTTAGATATTACATGCTGAAGTGGTGCAATTCAGCAACCCGGGGTTCTGCTAACCTCTTGCACTGGTGGCATCCTTTATTTTGAACATGATTTGGAAGTCAGACAACTTATCCAAGATGGAGAAAAACCTGATCTGTAATAGGTTTTATAAGGCACCAAGCTTGCCACTTATATGGCTGAACTGGGAGCAACCAGAACATGGGAAATTGGCAAAAGATGCTTCAGGAAGGTTAATTCTCATTAGACCTTTCAGAGTAGCCATTGAAGTATCTGGGGGTACTTCTCTGGATTCTGTTCCCCTTGGGGGATTTTTTGAGACCTTGTAAGGCCTGCATTTCCACTTTGGGAGTGAAAGGAACTAGCCAGGAAGTCTGGCTCCATATATGGCCAATTCTTAAACAGAATTTATTTTACTTGTATGGGGTGGGGGAGGAAGAGATATTGTTGCAATAAAATTCCAAGGTGCCTTCTTCAGAAACATCATAAGAGACAGACAGACAGACCACTTGAGGGGAGTGAGACCAACTCCCCCCCCCCAAATGCCCATTAGGACATGCAGGCTAAAATTACTACAGGCCAGAAGATGGTTCATAGTGCCTCCTCTACCCCCCAACCAAGAAAAACAGGGGAGCATATGAGACATCAGTTTAAACGTTTGTCTCTCTCTCTCACACACACACATACGGAACGCGCCACTCGCTCCGTTGAGCTGATGGTAAAGTTCCGATTGCACACACACTTACACACCCCCTCACGCCACCTCACAGCACACACACCTTGGCCTGGGGCTGTGTTTATATGCCTGAGTCACACTGGGGGAAACTGTACGTCTGGGGCCCGCCCGGCTGGAGGGCTGGACAGACAAGCCTTCCAATGGACAGACAGAAACTGTCTACCTGAGAAGGCTGTCCCTCCCTCCCTCCCTCTGTGTGTGTATGTTTGGCAAGACATGAGAGAGCAAGGACCTGTGTGCCTGCTTTTGCAAGACTGTATTCTCCAGTCCTCCACTTTGGCTTCCTTTTTGCCCCCCACCCCCAAAAAGAGACTTTGGTGCATTTGAGCCCCGTGCCAATACTGGCTTCCTGGCCCCTAAAAGTGTGAAGAAGGAGAGTATTCAGCTCTATAACCTTCTTGCCTCCAAAATCTACCCAGAGCTACTTGTGATTGTTCTGTGTAAACCAAAAGCTCCCACAAACCTTGAGACCAGCAGGCAAGACTTTGCATTGGTAGGTAGCAAGGAGTTAACCCCCACTGAGCTCCTCAAAGGAAAATCCATAAGAATTGTATGAGGCTCCTCAGATTAACCCTCCCTGTTTGTTAGGTTTTTCTGCTCAGCCTCTTCTCTGACAGCCTCCTTGTGTCAGAGGTAGGCTCTTCACTCCCAAGGGAGAGGGAGAGGACTTCCTCAGCAGTCGTGCCCCAGTTATGGAATGCCTTCCCTAAAGTGGCTCACCTGGTGCTGACGCTGCAATCTTTTCTCTGCCGGAGGAAGAGGGGTTCCACATCAGGCTTTTTAAAAATTATTTGTGTTATTACACCTCACCTCCTCACAATACACATGACACCCCAACACTTGTGTTGATGGTGCTACTTCCGATCCTTCATGCCAGGATTTCCCAGACTAGTTTTATTCCGGCTTTTTTTTTTTACTTCCGCTATTCTTACTGGATTGCCGGAGTGGCTTTGATCCTGCAAAATTGATTTGGTCTCCCCTTTTCCACATCTTCCTTCCCATCTTTGACCATACAATGGCTGTGTGAGAAGGATGTTTTATCCTCAGTTTTCAATGGTGACTCCCCCACTTGTGGAACGCTCTCCCAAGGAAGACTCACCTGGCAGCATCGTTCCATAGCTTTAGGCGTGAGGCAAAAATATTTCATTTTCACTAGGCCTTTGGCTTTTAATTACCTGTGGCCTCCTTGGGTGGGTGGGATGTTAAAATCCTGTCTTTTAAAAATAGGATTGTCCATTATATTCTCTTTTTCCTTTATTTTATGCTGGTTTTAATGTTTGCACTTGTTTATATACTGCATTATAAATCACTTTGAGTTTCCTTCGTAAAAAAAAGAACAATAATTTTTATTAATAAATAAACAAATAAATAAAATTTTATTCCCATTGACTGAACAGTTATGTTAATGATCGCCATATTTAATATATATGTGGGTGTTACTTCCCAATGCTCACCTGTGCTTCTGCACAGCTCCAAAGGTAAGTTTTCAAATAAAGTACAGTGGTAACTCAGGTTACAGACACTTCAGGTTACAGGCGCTTCAGGTTACAGATTCTGCTAACCCAGAAATAGTACCTCAGGTTGAGAACTTTGCTTCAGGATGAGAACAGAAATCGCGTGGTGGCAGTGGGAGGCCCCATTAGCTAAAGTGGTACCTCAGGTTAAGAACAGTTTCAGGTTAAGAACGGACCTCCAGAACGAATTAAGTTCTTAACCCAAGGTACCACTCTATGTTTTTATCCCTGCTGCTTCCCTGAGCAAATGCATGATGCTGCTGCCGGGTGGACACAGGAAAAGGGAATTAGACATAAGCATGAGGCAAGAAGATGGGAAGAGAGAACTAGCAAGGGGAACTCACCGGAACTCAGTTCTGGCACCTCTCAGGTGGGTGCCATTGCCATTCTTAGTAAGAGAAAGAGGGAAGCGTTCATGGTGAGTTCCAGCACCTCTTGTTCTAGAAAAATAGCACTGACTGTATACATTGGTTGTACACTGAACAGGATACAGAGTTGTATATACAGTGGTACCTCGGGTTAAGTACTTAATTCGTTCTGGAGGTCTGTTCTTAACCTGAAACTGTTCTTAACCTGAAGCACCACTTTAGCTAATGGGGTCTCCTGCTGCTGTCGCGCCGCCAGAGCATGATTTCTGTTCTCATCCTGAAGCAAAGATCTTAATCCGAGGTACTATTTCTGGGTTAGCGGAGTCTGTAACCTGAAGCGTATGTAACCTGAGGTACCACTGTAATCATTTTAAAAATAAATATATGAAAGAATGAATCTAAGAGGCTGTCTTCGCCAAAGAAGCTTCCCGGCTGAACTTTACCCCAAAAGTTGGTCCAAAAAGACTGTTAATCTGACACTTCACCCCAGCAGGGGTGCTGGAAGGAGCAAAAGTTAGGAATGTTGACAAGGGCCAGAAATCCCAGCCTCCGTTCCCATCAGAGGGCACTTAGGGGAAGCGAGCAATGAACACTCATTAGCTCTGCACCTTGTGGTCACTGCGAACTCAGACGATACTTCCGTTTACTGTGCAGCGTTGACGTGAGCTGGGATTTTCATTCCTTGGCCGAGGTTCAGGATTTCCAAACTGTTTGTTTGTAAACTGCAGCGAAGCACTTGGTCATTCTCACTGATTCACTGACATTTCTCAGAGCCTGGTTTGGGACAGCCCCTTGAAAAGCCCAGATTGCACCAATTCCTGGTCTCGGCTTCCTCGCAGGAGGCTGTGTTTGTTATGCGATGACGAAGGAGAACAGGAGCTTCCATTCAATGCCATCTAAAAGGCACATGGAAAGAAACCTAGACTCCATTTCCCCCAAGGTTTTGTTGTTCTTTCCCTCATGAAACTTCCTCCTTCCAGGTCTCGAAGTTGGTTGAGAAGTTGATAGCAAGGTTATATCACTCTGGCAACTCACCTTCCTCCATCCCCAGTATTGGCGAAATGGTCGGTCAGTCTGAAATGGGAGATATAGGAGCAGCTGATTGCTCAGCCCCCAGTTCTCCACAGAACTGGTACCCACAGGAAGCAACTTATTATGGGTTTTGATCCTGCTGTCAGAGCCAGGTCAAGGTCAAATACCTGACAGCATACCTCCAGATTTGGAATGTATGTCTTCCAGCTCCAGGCTTGGGAGATTTGAGCGTACAGTATACAATTCCATATACCTTCCGTCAGCCAGTGTTTTAAGTCTCAGGTCTCTGGACTGTGCTAGCTGTTATATGTAGCTGTGTGTAACTTTTTCTTTATATTTTTGAAATGCAGCCTTAGGAGGCTGTTTTCAGGAGCAGAGAAATGGTAGGTGGGAAGGGAAGCTATTAAAATCCCACACAAACACCCTCAGTTGTTTTGTTTGTTTGTTTTGCTTCCGTATAATCTCCACCATTGCTGGGCAATAAAACAAAAACAAAAAACAGCTTTTGGAGGGCAATTTTTCTTAAAAATTTGTTTGTAAGCACCTCATCACCTTTTCCCACAACCCCTCCAGCCTTATTTCCAGACTCCTGAGGCTGCTTTCAGAAAAACTCAGGAAGTGGTCCTCTGATCCCCACTAGACTGTAGCAAGGCATTGAATGAAGGTAGGCTGCTAAAAATTATTTCTGTGGCTGTCCTTTAAAACAAAATGCTTACATGTCCTTGTGTCAGCCCTTGAGACATCTCACTTAGCTCACATTTTTACTCATGGGAAAGTGATAGCGAAGCTACCCAGTGAGCTTTCTAGGCCAAGGAATTTGGATTCTGGCCACTGTAGTGAGCATGCTGCCACTGAAGACTGAAAGTCTTCATGGCTTTTCTTTGCTTGCAAAATCTGTCCTTGTTTTCTCTGGGTCTGTGGCCCCCTGTCCATTAAAATCCCTCACTTAAGAGTCATTGATCAGTGTAAGGAGCAGGGCCTACACTGTGGTGGCTCTTGTAGTCCCTCTGGAAGGTTCTAGAATAAATGTGTCTGTGTGGCCTCACTTGAATTGAGACTCTGGCATGTTAACTAGCTACAGTATGCGACCTCCAAGCCGTTTGCGTCCAACTTCTCTTAGCAACAAGTGGCGTTCAGATGGATCAATAACATGTGAGTTAGATGAGGTAACTATTCAGTGGATTTGTAGCTGGTTGACTGACTGAACCCAAGGAGTACTCTCTAATGGTTCCTTGTCATCCTAGAAAAAAGTGACAAGTTCTGTGCTGGGTCCATTGTTGTTCAATGTCTTTATAAACGAATTGGATGAAGGAATTGAGGGGATGCTTATCAAATTTGCAGATGGCACCAAACGGGAGGGGTGCCACTGAAGATGGAATTGGAATTCAATATGACAACAGCAGGTTGCAGAACTGGGCCAAAACTAACAAAATGAATTTCAATAGGGGAAAACATAAGGCCCTACACTTAGGCAGAAAGAACCAGCTGCACCAATAGAAGATGGGGAACACCTGACTTGCCAGTAGTAGATATGAAAAGGATCTAGGGGTCTTGGTGGACCACAAGCTTAACATGAGTCAACAGTGTGATGTAGCAGCAAAAAAAACACTAATGCTATTCCAGGCTGCATCAGAAGAAGTATAGTGTCCCAATCAAATGAAGTAATAGTACCACTCTATTCTGTTAGACAATACCTGGGGTACTGTGTCCAGTTCTAGGCACCACAGTTTAAGAAGGATGTTGACAAGCTGGAAGGTGTGCAGAGGAGGGCAACCAAGATGATAAAGGTTCTGGAAAGCAGGCCTTATGAGGAATGATTGAGGAAGCTGGGCATCTTTAGAGTAGAGTAAAGAGTAGACTTGAGAAGAGATGTGATAGCCATCTTCAGATATGCCAAGGGCTGTCACACGGAAGATGGAGCAAACTTGTTTCTTCCTGCTCTGGAGGCTAGGGCCCAAACTAGTGGATTCAAGTTACAAGAAAGGAAATTTTGACTAAACATCAGGAAGAACTTTCTGACAGTAAGAGCTGGAACAGACTCTCACGAAAGGTGGCGGACTCTCCTTCCTTGGAGGTTTTTAAGCAGAGGTTGGACAGCCATCTGTCATGGATGCTTTAGCTGAGATCCCTGCATTGCAGGGGGTTGGACTAGATGACCCTCGGGGTCCCTTCCAACTCTATGATTCTTTGATTCTATGAACGTAGAAAATTGAATCAGATTTAGCTTTAAAGAGCAGGTTTTCGCAGGGAAAACCCAGGGCAAAAATAAAAAACAACACCCCCCCCCCACTTGGACATGGAGTGGTTATAGCGCAGGCATTTGAAGAACTAGGGCAAAAGTTAAGTGTGGATAATCCCTGCTGGTGCAGGAAAGAGGGCATCCCATATAGAGTGGCCGCAATTTTTTTGCCTCCAGTGAACACCTCAGGAAAAGCTCTGAGGAATTCTGAGGAAAGCCTTGATAAGATCAAACGGGGATTTTTGTGTGTTTGATTTGAGGTCCTGCACATCTTTAGATTTCTGCCAGATCTCATGCCACGTGAAATTCAAACCAGGCTCTTCAAATTTTGAAGGAACCTAAAAGGTTTGTGTTTGTTTTCAGTGCAGGCTCCACCCCTCAGTCGGCACCCCTCATTTCCTGACCATGTGTGAAAGGGGATGCATTTTCTTCCTAGGGGCCTAAGGTACCTTTGAGCTGGACTTGTAAGCAAGATTTTAAGTAGGATGGAGAACCACCTTGCCTTCAGGCACTGGGAAATCCAGCTGAAACCCGATACTTTTGCACAATGGCGTGTAACTCTGTGAGGTAAGACACTGTCCATTTTGGTACAGAAAAAAAACTTCAGCATCCCTGGGGCAGGCAGGGGTAATTTGTTTTACGAAAGTGTCATGAACAGGGATTCTTTTCTAGGGATAGCAAAGGTGTACCAGGCTTGGCTGAGCATTTGGAAGACCGCATAAGGCAGGGATAGGCAACCTAAGGCCCGTGGGCCAGATGTGGCCCAATCACCTTCTCAGTCTGGCCCATGGATGGTCTGGGAATCAGCGTGTTTTTACATGAGTAGAATGTGTCCTTTTATTTAAAATGCATCTCTGGGTTATTTGTGGGGCCTGCCTGGTGTTTTTACATGAGTAGACTGTGTGCTTTTAATTTAAAATGCATCTCTGGGTTATTTGTGGGGCATTGGAATTCGTTCATTTCCCCCCCCCCTTCAAAATATAGTCCGGCCCCCCACAAGTTCTGAGGGATGGTGGACCAGCCCACGGCTGAAAAAGGTTGCTGACCCCTGACATAGGGCAACGGGCAGAAATGTCTCCTTCCCACCCCATACAGCTTTGGGGCATGCATGTGTGGGTCTCTCCTTTCTGCCTGCCGCACACCTGCCCTTCCCCACCACCTCCCCTGCCGGAGTCGTATCTGACCTGTGTTTTCCGTTGCTTCCCTGCGTTGTTATGGAGAGCGTTTACGACGCTGTCATCTCACACAGGCCCCATTCACAGCGCCGAAGCTACTTCCAAGGACCTGGCATTTAGGCACTCTTTCCTTTGGAGACCATTGGGGAGGGGGTTTCAGGCTCCCCCGTGAAACTGCCATTTCTTCCATTTTGGGGGCACCACAGCCATGTTTTAGCAGCACCTCCTGCTGGGTATGAAGGAGAACCTGGGCAGGGAATTAAGATCCTCCAGGAATTGTCTCCCATCTACACATCCCTCCCTATAATCCCCCTGAAATATACGCAGAGTCACAAAGTGATTTCATGCTCTTTATTCAGCTCATAGTGGTGAGGAGGAATGAATGAAAGTCCCCTCACAGTATCTGCTTTATATACATTATTTACACAATGGGCTGCACATGATTGGCTAATTCCGGAATTCTACTGTAAGCCAATCAGGTTGTGGATTCACTTCTATGTGGAGCAGGATTGGGTGGTTCCTGCCAACCAATCATACTGCTGTATTGTTCTAGGACCAATCAGACTGCTGCATTCTGAATCCTATTGTTCTAGGACCAATCAGACTGCTGCAGTTTGGATCCTATTCAACTCAGTACATAACACCCCCGAATCCCGCCTCACCCCTAGTAGGAGTCCCCGTCTTTAACATGTCAGAGATTCAGGCAGCAATTCAACCGATGCAGATTTTCCCAGTATGGAGATGCCCAGATGGGGAATGTATTGTTAGTTGCATATACCAACCCATCTCATAGCACCAGAGCCCTTAGCAACATTTAATTTTAAAAGGGGCACCCCTATTCCTAGGTAATGTTAACGTCTAGTTCAATGGCAGTTTTTGTTTCATCCCATGGAAGATCTCCAGCTTTTTGTGTTTAATCTGTATTGTTTTAATTTGTATAAACTGCCTTGAGTCCTGGTCTGGGGGGAAAGGCTGGATATAAAAATATATAATAAACATCATAATAATAACCCGCTTTCTCCTTGGAGTAAATGGCTCATGGGCGAGTAGCCACATGGTGGCAGTGTGGGGTTAATAGAGGTGGAAAGGGCCAGGGCAGGTGTGGCCTGAGGGCTGTGTTCCCCCCAGCCTCAAGGATCGAAGGTTGTATCTGAAGCTTGGATGCCTAGGTTCAAGGGTACATTCAGGCCTGAAATCTCTGGACGCTCTTTAGAGAATTACTTGACTCCCAGCCTCAGTTGCCTAACCTGTTCAATGGGGATAATAGCAACCTGCTTTCACAGAATTGTTGTGAATATAAATGAATTTAAGAAGCACTTACTCTCCCTGAATCAAAGGGATAAAATGAATGGAGGCTACAAATCTGAGTGATAAGCGTTTCACAGGCAAGACGTGGTGGAAAGTGAGCTGTTAGTTCCAGAGCAACTATTGCCAAATTGCCCCAACAGCAGGAGCGGCGGTTGTGGGGACCTTATCTGTTCCTCATAGATGTTGCAAACACTTACTGTTGCACAGGTAGAATTTCATTCAGCACCCCATTTTGGGAGTGAAAGGATCTGACATCATTCTGATTTGCTGAACTTTGGGCTGAGAGTGTCCCCTCTACCCACAACTCCTCCTAGCATGTTGCTTGGCTTGCTTTCTTGAGCCATCAAAATCTACCTTGCTCCGTAAGTTCAGTGCATCCTGTCTGCTTCTGCTTGCTGCAGTGGGCTGGATTTCGCGAAAGGATTCTGCTTGATGAGCCCGAGTGTTGAACCCTAAAGTGCTTTGATTCTCACACTCTGGTTAGGGCTGACTTATAGGTTTATTTTGAGTCTACACTGAATTCTAGCCACCTGACCGCAGTCCATGTGGAGGGTGCTCTGCCATGCACTGAGACAGATTGGATTCTGCACTGAACTTTAAGAACTTGGAAAGCTGCAGCAGTGGTTGTGTGCAAAAAGTGGCTCCACAGCAGGTTAATGAGGGCCTATAAACAACCATGGCTGCTGCAGTCTTGTGAATGTCCTCTTTCGAACTGCTATGGGCTCATAAACTCGGCAGTAACATCTATGGGACCTTCCCATAGATTAGGTGTGGTCCTCCATATGGTCCTCCATATGAGGACTGAACTACAACTCCCATCATCCCTGGTCATTAACTTTGCTTGCTGGGGCTGACCAGATTTGTAGTTCAGCAACATCTAGAGCAGTGTTTTTCAACCACTGTTCTGCGGCACACTAGTGTGCCGCGAGATGTTGCCTGGTGTGCCGTGGGAAAAATTGAAAAATTCGAAAGATTAAAAAAAAAAACAAAATGTCAAATTTTCGCCCCCTAGGCAGGCGCCGGACTGTGTCCTGGGTATGGGGTGGGGTGGGGTTTTTGACCCCACCCTCGGCCAGCAGGGGCGCCGATTGGCGCTCCTCAGGGGGACACCCCCCAATTTTCTGATGTCCGGGCCGTGATTGTTCCAGACTCCAGCCTGGACCTATCACAGTAGGACATCATCTTCCGACTTCCTTCCCGCCCGAGCACAGTGTGCGCAGCAGCGGAAAGAAGAAGACGTCGTGACTCGAGTCACCAGGAGGACCGGAGCAGGAGGAGACGGACGGAGACCAGGACTCGGCGGAAGTCGGCACTGCAGAGAGACCGCATCCGGATCCAGACCAGGCCACAGGTGCAGCGTGAGGTGAGGAGGTCATCTGGAACCAGTCGGTCATGGCCGGGTCTCGAAAGAGAGACGAGTTAGTCCAGCCCTGTGCAGCAGCAGCATAGTCAATATAGGCACAGAGTTAATTTTTTTAACATTTTCTAATGGTGGTGTGCCTTGTGATTTTTTTCATGAAACAAGTGTGCCTTTGCCCCCAAAAGGTTGAAAAACACTGATCTAGAGGACCAAGTGTTCCGCACACCTGGGCCTCATTTGTGGACCTTATTTATGTATTACTCTTTGTGAATCCCACCCTTCCTTCCTTCAAGGAACTTAAATTGGCAAGCATGGTTTCTCCTCATCGTTTTAATAATCCTGTGAGGTGGGTTAGGCTGAGAGACAGCAGCTGGCCCAAAGTACAGTGGTACCTCAGGTTAAGTACTTAATTTGTTCCAGAGGTCCATTCTTAACCTGAAACTGTTCTTAACCTGAAGCACCACGTTAGCTAATGGGGCCTCCCGCTGCTGCTGCGCCGCCAGAGCACGATTTCTGTTCTCATCCTGAAGCAAAGTTCTTAACCAGAAGCACTATTTCTGGGTTAGCGGAGTCTGTAACCTGAAGCATATGTAACCTGAAGTGTATGTAACCCGAGGTACCACTGTATGCTCTGTGTGTGAACAGTGATTTAAACCTGTGTCCAAATCCAGCACTGTACTAGGTTACCTTGCCACTCCCATCACCCCAAAGGACCCTTTCCAATCACTTGCTGAAGAGGAAGATTTGTAACGATAACCACCCACCCCCTTGCAGGTTCACAACAAGGCCCCTGGGTTGCTAGGAAACATAAAAGGGAGGGAGATCCATCAAACTCCCCCCCCCCAATACCAGAGGCAAGGGAAAGAAGCTGAAGCCAGGACATTTTGGGAAGAAAAACGAAGACTAATTGTCTAAGCAGGGTCAGTGCGTGTGCATGGATGCAATTGTAAAAAGAGCTTTGAAGGAGCCAGGACTCCTGGGTTCTCTCGTGAGGGGACTACGACTCTGTGGGTTAGAGCAGAGGATTGTGGGAAGAGGCAAGATTTCCCATCCACCGTATACTGCTTTCCCAGACGGACCACACCGGGCGATGACCGCACAGTTTTTGTGTGGAGTTTGTGTCACTGTCTCTCCCAATTACGACCCTCTTCTCCCGCTCCCCTCATCCCCTCCCAGCCAGCCTGGCTGGCTCCCTCCCCACATCTTCTCATCTCTGCCAGGCACAGAGGAAGTGAAAAGGCACCTGCAACTCTCTCTCTCTGTATGGATATTAATCCTTAGCCCCAGAAAATTTCCCAGAAACCCCCAGTAAGCTGGCTCTTTTTTTCTCTGACACCCTTTTTCTCTCTTCCTAGAGAACACGGCGTCCTTCCTCATCCCATCAGCCCCCGAATGTTATGTCAGCAGTGTGACATGGTCTGCCCACCCCCCACCCCAACCTGTGACACAATCAGTGATTTGTGGGTTCTTCTGTCAAGCTGACACATCGACTTTGCTAGGTCCGGAAGACCAGTGGTCCCCGGGCGTTGTGCGTTTGCGTGTGTTTTAAGAGGAGTCAATGATTTTTGACGAGTGGCTAGTGACTCCACTTAATGAGAGTGTTAAAAGGGCACCCTGCCTTGACTCAGAGAACTGGACACAGGAGGAGGGGGGCATTTTTCTGTGATCTTGTGCAACTGACCTGAAGAGAGTCAGAGCTGCAGATTCAGAGTCTCCGATCACAAACTTTCATCTCCTAGCCTCAAAACCACAATTTAGCCATTGGGATAGGTGACTGACCCAGCTACCTCGTCTCGAATCCTCGGGCTATCCGGGACTGACTCAGGGACAGGATGGCACCTAGAGAAATCCTGGCTCCGAGACTTCCTCCCCTTTTATCCCAGTCCTTTCCCTCAAGGTATGAGGCATTCTACCTCCCTAAAATTGCTAACTTTCTCGTCAGATTCAAGACTTCATTTGAACTGTGTTTTGCCTGAGATAGAAACCCCCAGAACCTGTTTCCAGAGTCAAGGTTCATTATTTACAACATACCTGCTAACAGTGTTGGTGTCATCTGAGGCTTCCTTCCTAAAACTACTTGTCCTGTGTGGCTGGAGGAGTGCCTCTGAGCATGTGCAGAATGCAGTATTTTCATATAATGAGTAAAAAGGACATTCCCATGCATCTAGGAGAAAGGAATGGATTATTTCATGGCACAATGGTACCCAGGAAGATTTAAGAGGCGGTGCTTTCCTTTTTAAAATTAGGTGTAGATTAGGCTTTTTGTCCCCAAAGAATTCCAGAAACCAGGTGTCAAAGCAAACTTAAAAAGGAAGGAAAAACAATTTTACTCAAAGCTTTCAAACTATTCCCTTCTCCAGCCCTACCAGTTATTGTGCCCCTCAAATTTCCTTCCTCAATTTTGCAGTGATAGGTTCAATCAAACATTTTCAATTCAGATTCTAATCGCTGTCAGAAATTAAAAGTGGGTCCCATGTTGGAGTTGAGAGAGAGCCAACCTTGTGCCACGAAATGTTGAACCAGATCTCCCATCAGCCCCAACAGTGACCAGGGATGATTATTGTGTTACAGGGTCCCTCCAGACTGGTGGGTGGGTGTATTCTGGACTGTCCACACATCACTGAGCTTCATTGGTTGTTCTGCGATGCTTCCCCAGTTGTTGAATTCTTGCTGTCACGTGTGAAAAGTTGCAGAACTTCAGCAGGAAGTTATGGGACATGCATAAATTGGAAATAAAGCAGGAAGTCTGCCCCAAAAAACTTTTACAGGTACAAACAATTGAAATCAGGACCACGTATAACTGCCTTGATACAATCATAAACACAAATCGTCATGAACGCACAATAAAAAGGACTTCTGGGGGGTTCAAAATAAAGGTCTGTTCTACCTGACTGTTTCTGCTCCAGACGGAAGCAGAGAGAGAGCTACATTCTGTTATTAGACCATTTGCCATTTTCTCATTTTCCTGAACATCTGCAGGGTGCAGGGTTGTCCAACTGAGAACACTAGTGTGTAAGTAGTGAGGGTAGAGGTCTGGGAAGCTTTCTTGTCACAAAGTCCTTCTTTATATGTTGGGCCATAGCCTGTGCATTTTTTTGCTGCTGACTCTGCAAGAAGAGACTGTGCTAGTACGTACCCTAGAATCTTTCCAGCGGCTCCTCCTCCCTTCATCCGACCCTTCTGGTATCATCTTCCTGTCTGCTCTTGCTTCATAGTTGCCTCCTCCCAAAACACAACTCCTTCTCTGCTCCCTAAACATTTATTTGGAAAGAGAAACATAGGTTTGCCTTATGCTAAATCAAGGCATTGGTCCATTGAGCTCAGTATTGCTTGCACTGACTGGCAACAGCTCTCCAGGATTTTAGACCGAAGTCTATCCCATCACTACCTGGAGATACCAACGTTTGAATAAGTCCCATTTCGTCCAGTGGGACAAGTCAATGTACATAGAATTGTTGCCTGTAACACTCATTTAAACAGCACTTTTCAAAGGGCAGCAAAGTTATCTCGTTTCTTACAACAGATGCCTTTAAAAAATGGTGACTTGGGGGCGTGTCTCTGTGGATCTTCCTTTAATTCCTGGTTCAATTATGTAACCCCAGAGAGGAAATAAACCACACACCCAGACGACCTAAAATATGACCCACTAACCTTCACCTGGGGCACCCATATTGGTCTTGATCTGCTAGGTGAGGCATCAGCAGGATCTGCTGATGATCTGCTGGGGAAGCTGTTCCCCTGACCTCTTCTGGTGCAGAGATCTGCTGTTTCCATACCAGATCTTCCAATATAGCTGCACTGAAATGTAGCCTCTGAAAGTGAATAGCTGACAGGGCTGGGGGGTGGGGTGGGCAGTGTCAGACCAGATCTCCATATCCCAGACCCAGTATTCAATCCACTTTACCCCTTGGGTAGGTGGAGGAAGCAGATGATGAGAAGGGGCCATACCTCAGTTGTAGCACACTTAACAGTGTGTGCAGAATGTCCCGTGTGCAATCTCTGGAATCTCCTGCTAGCCAACGCGATCTTACAGAGGTCCACTCAGACATAAGCCCCATTAAACTCAGTGGAACTTACTCCCAGGGAAGTGGCCATAGCATTGCAGACTAAAAGATTCAGGTAGTAAGTATTGGGAAATGTCTGAGGCGCTGGACCCCTGCCAGCCAAAGTGCAAAGCATTGGGCTAAATGGTCCAGTCGACTGACTCAGTATAATGCAACAACATACAAAACTGTAATCAGGATGAGAGTGCTTCTGAGCATGTGCCAAGTACATTTCTCTTACGGCTGATTACCAATAGTCAGCCCACACAGAGAGAGCTGAGATCAGGGAAGGGAGGCTTCCAACATTCAAGATGAGGCATCCAAATTGTCCCCTGCCTGAATACGTTACCTGCCTTCTCTTTTCCCTGTTTATCTTCTATCTTCTTTCCCTGTTGTTTTGCCCATGCCCTTGTTCTGAAGGTGTGTGATGTGGCAACTGCACTAAAGCTAGGCAGGCTTTTGGGTGGTCGACGAGAGACTCTCCTAGGAACTCCATATGCCAACTTCAGTGAAGGCGGGATAGAAATATAAATAAATAAATAATGTGGCAACTTTATGTTCTAAGCTATTAGTTAACACGATGCAAAAAAAAAATGCCCCCCCAAGAGATCCGTGCATCACAACATGCTGGAAGCAGTAGGCTGAGTTCACATGTGTTATTAACTCCTCTTTCAATGAATAGCCAAGTAAAATAGCATCATGACCAGTATTCCAGATTAATAGTAATAAATTTGCATTTTTTAAAATAGCACAGTAGAGCATAAGACTCTTAATCTCACAGTCGTGGGTGCAAGCCCCATGTTGGGCAGAAAGATTCCTGCATTTGCAGGGGGTTGGACTAGATGACCCTCATAGTCCCTTCCAACTCTACAATTATGTGATTGCTAAGGTTGGAGTCACAGCTATCCTATAGGAACGCTGACCACGAGACAGATGTTTGCCAAGAAGGGAATGAGTTTCTTCAGCTGAGAAAGGTCCCTTACCTCTTGATATAATTAGAAGGACCTCTCCTCTGTTTTCTGATTGGCTCTTGGCGGTTGTGTAATTATGGAAGCAGTAATGAGGATTTCGAAGTCTGAAAACTCCATGAGAGTTCACAAAAACCTTCCAAGGATCCTTTGCTAGAAAGGAAGACTGCCCGATGACTCACCACCAGGTACCCTGAATGTGGAATTTTTGTCAATGATGGTCAGCTAGCTCAACAGCTCAATTAGCACTAATTACCGCTCTGCTGTCCTTTAATGGCTCACCCTCTGCACAGGTTCCAAGGTGGACTTTGAACCACCCTTCTTTAGGACTCGATTCCTGCTACCATCAAGCTCAGACAAGGGGGCTGCTGTTTAGATTGCCGCCTCCACCCCAGAGTTTGCTGCAGCTCAGGGCCCAGGCGAGGGATTCCTGTGTAAACAGCCACCCCAGGGGCAGCTGTGTCTCCCCCAGCCCTTCCCTTTCCCTGGAAAGGAAGCCTCTCCTGGAATGTGTGTGTTTGTGGGGAGGTGCGTTGATTTGGTTTGGAAATCAGCAGGAGGGTGCAAGTGACCCTTTGACCCTGGCACACGCCCCACATGGGGAAACTGGCAGTGGGACCTTGTCCGTCAGGTTTGGCCTTATGCGGAGAGAGGCTGGGCCCAGCTCTTGCCTAAGGCAACACAAACAAGGAAGAACCTTTCCCCCCCTATGAAATTCCTTGAAGTGGAGGCGAAAGTTTGAGGAAGGAAGAAGGGGCGGGCTGCTCAGGTCACCAAGCTTTGGAGCCTGGGATAAACAGGCTTTTCTTGGTGTCTGCTGGCACACCATACATTTTAACCGCATCTCGTGCTACCAGCACCCCGACAATCATAGGAACTGTAGTCTGCGCATCCCAGCTACAGTTCCCAGCACCCTTAACAAACTAGTTCGCAGGACTCTTGGAGGGGGGTGGGATGCTTTAAATGTTTGGTGTGTGGGCAGACTTGGCCACTGACCAGCTTAGGACAAGGGATTTGCTCCCATTTTTGCTAAATCAAGCTTTGCACTGCCTTGCCTTCTTGACCTCGACGAGGGACTCTCCTTAATGGTGCATTTGGGACTTGGGGACCAATATTCATTAGGAAAGGTGCACTCAGTGCCCGGAGAAATAATCAAGGCCCCGCTTGAAAATCTTTTAAACGGCAACGCTGAATATTATACAGGCTTTCACCCTTTGGGTCGGGAATGGGGGGCAGTCCAATGAAAGCTGGGCATGCTCAGTGGCCACAGAATGTTAAGGAGGGGTGGGGAAAGGATGGGAAGGGAATGGAGTGTATTGGAAGGGGTCATTGATGGCTGGCTGGCAAGCAAGAAGGAAGGAAGGAAGGAAGGAAGGAAGGAAGGAAGGAAGGAAGGAAGGAAGGAAGGAACCGTGAACAAGAGCAGTCCACACCACAACATTTTATTGTAAGGTCCACTGGCCGGACGCTGAATATAAAAAAAGTGTTTCCTAAGAGTCAACTTTGCATTAATACTTCCCTGAACCACCATTGTGGCCAGGCGCAAGGGTCTGGTTTGCTCCTGTGGGCAGGACATTTTATATTCTCAGGAGCCTCAGCTTGGTTAATAGTATGATGTAGCCTAGCAAAGGTAAAGGGACCCCTGACCATTAGGTCCAGTCATGACCGACTCTAGGGTTGCGGCGCTCATCTCGCTTTATTGGCCGAGGGAGCCGACGTACAGCTTCCGGGTCACGTGGCCAGCATGACTAAGCCGCTTCTGGCAAACCAGAGCAGCACACGGAAACGCCGTTTACTTTCCCGCCAGAGCAGTATCTATTTATCTACTTGCACTTTGATGTGCTTTCGAACTGCTAGGTTGGCAGGAACACGGACTGAGCAAAGGAAGCTCACCCCGTCGCGGGGATTCGAACCGCCGACCTTCTGATCGGCAAGTCCTAGGTTCTGTGGTTTAACCCACAGCGCCACCTGCGTCCCTTTTTATGATGTAGCCTATCATACCATTAATAATGCCACCACCTGTTTGCATTTGAATTCACTTTGGAAGAAGTGGTAGTGGTTTGATTTAGACCTGGGGTACACAGATTCAGACTCCTGGCCTTATCATGAAATTTACTAGGACATAATCTACCTTACAGGCTGTTGCAATAAAAGGATGGGACCGTGTATGCTATCGTGGGCTCTCTGAGGGATTTTAATAGCGTAATAAAGGAATACATGTGTTGTATCTGAGAATCTTCTTTGGTCTCTTCTCTGAAATTGTCTCAATTTCATTTTCTGTCTATGCTGCTTTCATAAATATGTATTTCTGTCCATCCACAATGACTCTCTGGAAAGACGAAGTTGATAAATTATGTATTTATAATACTCTTGAGTAAAAGAGGAGTTTGTGTCATGCAGAAAGGCCAAAGGGTTCTGTGAAATTCAACTCAAAGTTAAGACTTAAGGTAAACTTTAAAAAGGGAGCGATCAACAAAAAGTATTGTAATGGTGCTATAGAAATTATGGCTTGTCAATATGCAGTTTCTTTTTCTTTTTTTAAAAGCATTTACTCGTGAGTACAATCTAGACAATGTTTAAAGTCCCATTGAATTTAGGAGGAAAGATTTAAGCATGTAGTTAGCATTCCCCATTGAAATCCACAGAGGAATTTAATGTCAAGTGGGAGTTCCTTCCAAGTAAGCATGCTTCACTTTTCCTGGATCTTGCCCTTCCTGTCAAAACACTAGAAATTTAGTCATAATGTGAAGCGAATTGGCTGGCAGATGAGGAGTTTCTTTGTGCAACACATGGAAGTCTATGATAACCTATGGAACTCACTGCTACCAGATGTTGCCATTGCAGCTGGGCTGGGAAACTTTGAAAGGGGCTAGCATATTAATAGAGAAGATCCTTGGTCAGTGTCAATTAGGCAGAGATCAAGCCTCCATGTTCAGAAGCAGCCCATCTTTGACAGCCAGACGGTGGGGAGGAACAGCAGCAAATGGTTATTACTACTTCCAGTGAATTCACCTTTGTGGTGACCTGGGGCAACATGACGTGTGTTACGCTTTCAGATCTATGTGGGTCCGGGTTCAACCCCTCCTTCCGCTTAGTTCTGAAAAGATCTCCAGCGTCAGACCTCCAAAAGAGCTCCCAATTTTTTGCTCTCTTGGGTTTGGTAGTACGAAGAAGACACCTCTGATTGGGCTAGGTCCTTCTGTTGATAAATCTCTCAAGCACGGGAGTGTCTGCATGCAAATGGTTGTGAGGGGTCCTCAATGAGTTTACTCTTCGCATCCTTTCCTTTCTTGATCTCCAGCTTTTGCGCTCTCTATTTTCCTTATCTGTCTTTCCCTCTCAGTTAAAGTTACTGAGCGCTGTGAGGTTTTTTTGGTGGGTAAGGGGCTTCTCTTTTTAAAAAATAAAAAAGTGAGAGACAGTGTAGAACCTGTGGAGTTTTGGAGGGGGGGGGATTGGAGCATGACCTCATCAAACACCCAACTCGCATCCCCCCCCATCCAGTCTCTCTCTCTCTCTCTCTCTCTCTCTCTCTCTCTCTCTCTCTCTCTTTCACACACAAACACCTTAAAAATCCCTCTTAAAGGGACAGCGCACAGCATTGCAGAGAATATGTGTCATCCTGGGCCGCCCACTTCAAAACGCAAGGTTAACTCAGAGAGTTTTTCCTGTGCCCTATGGGGTTTTTTTCTCTTCTTTCTCCCTTTCTTGGATTTTTTTTTTTTTTTGAATGGAAAAGTGTGTGAGTCAAGATGTGTCACCATTTGAGAAAAAAAAACACGCGCCTAGACAAGAGCCGGGGTGTATATAAAGACCAATTTGTAAGTGATGTAAAACACACACATGCACATATACAAATACTGAACAGTTAAAAGCTGGTCTGGGCAACTTTTTACAAAATTAATTTTCTGTTCTCCTTTTAGCCTTTTTTTTTAAAAAAAAAGATTTTTTTTTAAAAGAAAAAACTGAACAAGGGGCAATCTGGGAGATTATACATTTAATATATATATATATTAGTTGTGCCTGGTTTTGTTTTGTTATTATTTATTTATTTATCTATTTATTTATTTATCTGTTGGAGAGGCTTTTGCCATCTTGCACCTTTTTTGTGTGTGTACATGTGAATTCATCTACCTCAAAGGACCAAACCTCCTGCAAAAGGCAGAGAACAGGTGTGGTGTGGAAGAAATTTGCAACCCAAAGAAAACTTTTTTTTTTAAGGAAAAATCCCACAAAACAAGCAACTTCCAAATTAAACCTTACAAGAATAACACCAAAATAAAAACCAAAGGAGGACTTTTTTTTTCCTTTCCAAGAAGAGGGAATTTTAACTCAGGGAAAAGAAACCCTCACATCGTCTCCAAAACATGAAAAGTAAGTTTCTCTCTCTCTCTCTCTCTCTCTCTCCCTCTCTCTCTCTCTCTTTCTCTCTCTCCCTCCCGCACGACAAATTAAATATATAATATGTATATTATGCTGTTTAAAACAATTTCCCACTGAGCTGTTGAAGACGTCTGTCTTAACAGCACCATCTATCTTGAAATGTACATATTGACAGATAATGTATGTTCCTCGTTCACTTCACATGATTTATGATCTCATAAATTCAAGGTTATTGCTTTTTGTGGGGTGGTCGATTTTTGTCTTAGATACGCAGATGTTTCCCTTAACCTTTGCTTATAGCCAGAACTTTCTGAGTCCTTGTTCCTTAGGATGTGCAAATATCTCTTTGTGGGGTTGGGAGGTTTGGGGGAAGAGGCATACAATTCTAAGTCTAGCTAGCTAAGTACGAATCAATCTGTGGCTTGCAGATCTACAGGCTTGTGTATCCCACGAAGCTGTGTGTCTTCTCTGCTTTCCTTCAGCCTCCTTCCACATGCTCTTCTGCTTAGCCTTTTGTAGCCTTAAAACATCCTGGAGGCAATCTAGGCAAAGTCAGTGGGTTGTGTTCCAATACTTAGAACTGAAACTACTGAACCCAAGTTATCCATTAGTTATAATGTGTCTACTCTCAGTAAGACTTGATAGCCAAGGGGGGAGAATTCAGCACTCTCGCTGATTCATCTTAACGTTGGCTGAACATTTGCCTTTATGCACAGATCTCACTTATCAGAGAATCATATGGTAGAAGGAACCTCAAGGGTCATCTAGTCCAACCCCTGCAATGCAGAAATCTTTGTGGGGCTCGAACCTTTGAACCTGAGAGCACAGGTCTCATGCTCTACTGTTGGAGCTACTGTGTACCCCTTTTCTTTTGAGTAGGTCTGTTACTTCTTGGGTAGATGGGTACTTCTTGGGTAGTCTCCTCCATATTTTCTTTCTTTCTTTCTTTCTTTCTTTCTTTCTTTCTTTCTTTCTTTCTTTCTTTCTCTCCCCTCTCTCTCCCAGCCACCCAAAATACATAGTCAGCACCACGGTCTTGCAGTCCAATTCCATGAAAGTTTGACCAGAACTAAGTCCAAGGTGGGCATGCCTAGGGTTGCAGTCCTAATAAAACATTTAACCTGGAATCAACAAAGTGATTTCCAAGGAAAGGGCTTTTAAGACCAAGGTGCAAGTGCAAGAGAGAACAGAGAAACAAAAGACCGAAAAGGCAAAAGGAGGAAACCAACAAGTAATATGTTAAGGGTGCTGGGAAATGTAGTTTTGCGAGGGATGGACAAAGTTCCCAGGATTCCTATTTGTGTGTAGGTGTGTGCTTTCAGTGTGTGGTGTCTATGCAGTCCCCTGCGTCACAAACGTGGCTTCATTCTAAACCACGTTTTTTTTGTATGGCTGAGCAGCCTCTCAAACCAATGGGCTCTAGCAGGATGATTTGGACTGGTGAGAGAACCAGGTTCAAAACCCTCATTAATCCTAAAGCTTTGTCCAGTCATGTGCCAGGCTAACCTAGCCTCACCTATTGTAAAACAAAATGGGAATAATCCCATATATTGGAAGTAGGGTAAGATGATGAGATAAGGTCCTTCTACCCTCTAATTACATTCTCTATGAACTCATCTCCCCACTTACAGGAGATTTTCCCCATGCATTTTTACCCCCTTCTCTCAGGTGACCTCTGTCTCCCCCCACCCCTGTGCATTACCTGAGCCAGCTGCTTAGCATCAGAGAATCATAGAGTTGAAAGGGATCCTGAGGGTCATCTAGTCCAACCCCCTGCGATGCTCTAACCAGTGAGCTAGCTGCCTAGTTCTCAGCAGCACTTCCTTTACTGGCTCTTCATTCAAATATGGGGCCAGGACCTATTTTCACATGCCACATTCATTAAGCTTGATGATTTGGGACAAAGGGAAGTAGTTTTTCACACACAGCAGCACATACAGTAGTTAAACTATGAAATTGGCTCTCACAGGATGTGGCGATGGCCAGCAGCTTGGATGACTTTAAAGCAGGGCTGGGTTTAGACAAATGGATGGAGGGTAAGGATTTTGCTGGCTGCAACCCATGAGGGCGTTGCATCCTCTCCAGTATCAGAGGCAGGATGCTTCCGAGTGCCAGTTGCTGATGATCACAAGCGAGGGAATGCATACTATTGCTGTTATACCCTGCCTATGGATTCCCATAAGCCACTGGTTGGCCACTCTGAGAACAGAATGCTGATTGGACGGGCCTTTGGTGTCCTCCAGCAGGGCTCTTAACCTTATTCTTTTGAGTGCTGCAGCAAGCGGAAGTGTGAAATTGAACACTGTAAAAGCAACAGCCTGCAAAGAACTTCATCGCAGCACCATGCATTTCCTGCATGAAGTGAACTGACCCACCCCCCACCGCCACCAGCAAAGCAGTGGTCCAGTTGTGAAGAAAACCAGGTCTGATTTAGACATAGACAAGCTGGCACAATTGCTGCCAAATGTGCTGTTTTGTTCTTAATTCTGCCCCACTTCCCTGAATTAGGGATCCATGCAACTGCAAAAATATATGAATTGGCTTCCTAGGTGGATCAGCTAGATTTAAGGATAAGTGCTTGTGCCAATGCTGTCAGGTAGTTGTTGTGTTGACACTGGGACTTGCCATGAGATCTGGCCAGATCAGATATTGCTGAAATGGCAGGAACTGCTTCTGAGCAGAAGCAGAATGCAGAGGCTTTTATCTTAGATGGTATGAATGTATTATTATACCATGATGATGATGATGATGATTTCCTTTCTGAGTGCTTTAAACTGCTTCATGTAGATTCCCCCCTCCATAATTTGTCCAACAATCTGGTATGGTAGGCCAATACTATACACCACTTTTCCCAAAAACCAACTAGTAAGTTCATGTGTACGGTAGGATTTGAGCTGGCAACTAAAACTTGCTCATCCTTTAGCCACTTCCCTACACTAGAAATGAGGATGTGGTGACAAAAGGAGCTGCATTGGCCCATAAGGAAAATAATAATAACAATCCCATGGTTGGTCAATACCTTTATTAGGACCAATTCATTTTGTTTGGTCCTAAATTGAATAACGGTATTGCCCGACTGGATTTTGGAATTGTCTCTTTCCTCTTTGACCCTGATGGGGAGGGACACCTCTCATCGGAACCTAATTTTCCTGGTTGTCCCTCACTGCCTTGGTTTCCCCCTCCTTTGACCTTCTCAAGACCCTGGCAGGGCTTATTGTTTAGGCATATAGTTTCCAGCTAGAGGGCTTTTCAGATTACTTTTCTGGAGTGTTACATATCAACTGTATTGGACAAGCTGCTTCTTAGAGAATCCTAGATGTTTATATCTTTTTAAAGGGAGATTTCTAATGCAGCAACCGTAGATCTTATAAACATCTGCTTGGGATAAACACTGTAGCTCCCCGATCCTAAGCGCACTGGACTCTTTCTCACGTGCATTTATTTTGCTTGATTACTATATACTTGGTGGCTGAACTGCCTCCATTGAAAAGCATTGGTTCAAGTGGCATGAAAGTTCTATCTGCTGCTATATAACTGTGATCTGTGATGTTCCTTTTATACACACAAGGAGTCATCCATCATCTTCCTCTTGAAGAAAGGCATAAGTGCTTTCCCCATTAACCTGGAAAAAAAGCTGACTCATTCATACATACATGCACCTAAATCATAGCTGTCAACTTTTCCCTTTTCTTGCGAGGAATCCTATTCGGAATAAGGGAATTTCCCTTTTAAAAAAAGGGAAACGTTGACAGCTATGACCTAAATGCATTGCTCAATATGTCATCACTTGTTTGTTCAACCCGGAGTGACATGCAACTGAATTGTGTGAACAGGCTCCATGGAAAAACACTGTGCTGGGCAAACGAGCATCCCCTGTTGTGGCTGTTTGAGCCATGGTAAAGGTAAAGGGACCCCTGACCATTAGCATGGTACAGATCATCAAATGGTGGATGTGCATGTGTGAACCAGCCAGGAACCCCAACTGTTGTGATGAAATTCTATTTCATTCAAAGCAATCTGTTTGGCTGTAGGTGGACAGGAAGCATAGCTTAGTGGTCCAGGAAGCATAGCTTAGTGCAGGCAGAATGCCCCAGCCCCAGCCCCTTGGACCTCCAGTTCAAAGGACCTCAGGCAACAGATGTCATGAAAAACCTCTCTGCCTGAGACCTTGGGGAACCACAGCCAATGAGGGCAGACAAAACTAGGCTAGGTGGTCTGCTTCAAACCACCTTTTCTTGTAGAGAACCCCCAAGCACAACTTACACCCATACCTATGGGCTGTGTTCAATTAAGACTCATTAAAATTTATGTGCCTAGGTTTGTCTTCTCCATTGATGTCAACTTTGAGCAGGACTGACATTAGATCGAACCTCATAGCAGTGCTTCACTGTTCTGAAAATGACACTGTTTTTGCACGTTGGTTGTGCAGACCCGAGTACCCTTCAGTCTTCATTCCTGGTAAACAGCATTCCTGGTAACACTGGAATGTTGAAAATGCTGGACTTGCAGCAGCATAATCCTACATATGTTTACTTGGAAATAAATCTCACTGCCTTCAGTGGGGCTTACTTCCTGGTAAATGGGTTTGGACATTGCAGCTGAATGGACATTCTTGCCCTGCAACCCGTTGCAGTTGACAGTTGCCCATAGTTGCATGACAGCGCTAGGTGTCTCTTCCCAGTACCAGTGCCGTTTTGAAAAGTTACAAATGTGCCCTGCTATTTCAAAAGTGGGTTTGCTATTGGCACATTATTTTTATTGGAATTAAATGTTGGATGTGCCCATATTACCATGCTTATGCTCAACCAGTGTTGCTCAGTGATCATCAGCATTCTTCACTCTTGGGTCTGCAGATGTTGTCAGACTACAGCTCCCATCACCCATGGCTATCGGCTAACATAGATGGGAGTTGTAGTCCAACAACATCTTGCGACCAATGGGTGAAGAAGACGGAACTTGCTGTAGGTTACTAAGCAGTTTGAAAGAGAAAGTGGCAAATAGTCCTCAGAAGAGAGTTCAGCTACTTCTGTCCTCTTGGGCAGAAATAATCAGACTAGCCCAAGCTCTCTTTTATTTTGACCTCCCCAGAATTCCTTTTCATTTTGCGTGCATGATGATTTGTGCTCATAGAAAAGTATGGATGTTTAAAAAGAGATGTGCAAATGACAACCCTTGATTTCCACCCCCCACCCCTGGGGTTTCTCCCTATTCTTTCCCCACCTCCAGTACTAGCAACCTTGAACCCAGCATTTACTAGGAATAGTAAGACACCCCACCAGAAATCACTGCAGTTTCGATGCACCATTTTAATTCAAAATGGCATCTGATTGTATCTAAATATACACAGTTGTATCCTACCCCTTGATCTCAGGAACCCTCATATAAACTTTAGCTACAATATTTTAAGAGGTGTCTGAATACACAGAGAACAGACAATCAGCTTTCCAAAATACATATAGTAGATGCATGTGTGTGGTGGTATACGTATTTTATACTTGATCACCTGTGACCCAGTGTTTCCTAATAATAAACCTTAGATCTACCTTCCTACAGTCTTAAGCCCATTTTGGCTGAGGTGATGGGAGTTTTGAGTCCAACAACACCTGGAGGGCCACAAGTTCTTCATTCCTGCCATGCAGACAGAAAAACTCCAATCCTGATTTATTTATTTTTAAAGTCGTACTTAGGTCGTTTATTTGTTTATTTATTTTCTGGCACCAGCTGTCTGCATCTAGCCATTGTTATTGAACATTTATGGACATTTTTAGTGGGCACAGTGTTTTTACAATCCTTATCTCATTTAGCCTCACAACAACCCTGGGAGGTAGCTAAGATGATGGTTGCCTCAGAAGGTTGTTTACCAACGAATGAGCTCAGGACCGTTAAGCGATTTGTGCATTACAAGTGCTCTATAAACATTCAGCAATATTTCAAGATGAAGGGCAAACCTTGCTTTATGGGGAGACCGTGTCAGCAGACATCAAATTTTGCAGAGTGAGGCAAATGAAGAACAGCCGTAGCCAAGCAGACCAAGATGAGAAAAAGGACGATACTTTTTAAATTTAATAGCAGGGACGAAAATGAAGTAATTAAATGGCCGTGGAATGAGGTGGTTGCCTCAGGCAGCAGGTTTGCAGGATATAAAACTGAGTATGGGGGTCAACGCAACGAAGTGAATTTAACAGTGTGCTTGGTCATAATATAATGTATGGATTTGTGTTTTATCATTGCTTTGTGAGATGACTGTGTGTGTGTGTGTGTGTGTGTGAGAGAGAGAGAGAGAGAGAGAGAGAGAGAGAGAGAGAGTGTTTTGGATTTTCTGCCTGAGGCACCAAAGTGGCCCTGAAACAGGCTACTCAAGTGTCATGGGGCAGGCTCCCCATCAGGTCCAGAATAAAAAGGAAACTGTTAAGAGTAGATCTAGGGAAAAAGTGAAAAAAGTTTCTCATTCTGGGTGGCTAGGAAGTGTTCACACAGTGGACCATGCAGCCTCTCTAGGCTATCTAGTCAGGGCATCCTTGGGGCTGCCTTTAAAATGGTTCTCCCCCTCCCCCAATACCAGTGTGTCAGCTGCTTTCTGGAAATATTATTGTCCAATAAGTGATGCAAAGTTAACATCCTTTGCTTACAATGACTTTGCTTTCCAACTGTTACTCACCTTTTCTGGTTCTGTTTTCCAAGCCATGGGCTAAGACAGGGGTCAGCAAACTTTTTCAGCAGGGGGCCGGTCCACTGTACCTCAGACCTTGTGCAGGGCCGTACTGTATTTTGAGGGGGGGGGGGGATGAATTAATTCCTATACTCCACAAATAGCCCAGAGATGCATTTTAAATAAAAGGACACATTCTACTCATGGAAAAACACGCTGACCGTCCGCGGGCCGGATTTAGAAGGTGATTGGGCCGGATCCGGACCCCAGGCCTTAGTTTGCATACCCATGGGCTAATTTGTATGAGTTGGGGGGGATCTCAAAAGATGCATCCTTCAACAACACCCCCCAAACCCACTTACTGTAATCTGCCTTATTTAGATTTGCTTGGTTCTCTACCCACCCCCACCCCTCCCACACCCTGGCCAGTGTTGTATTCCTGTCCTGGTCTACACATGGCAGCAGAATGCCATTTTTAACTGCCCCTCCATATGAAAACTCACTGCAAATGTTCGGGGGAGAGGGAGGGGGAACCCAAAACCGTATGCACGGAAGACAAACGTTCTGTCTCAGGCATCTCCCTGCTGTACCTTGTTTCCTGCTTACGAGGATACCCCACCCCCCCTCACATGGGAGCATTTGGAAATGTGGCTTCCTGCCTGCAACCTGAAGTGCTCAAGTCCATTCTGCCACCTCAGCATTCTACCACCACCTCAGCCCTCGCCTGGCTCTGCTGCATGTGTAGACCAGCCCTAGAAATATGTGTGATAAGAGAACAAGAGCCTCCAAATTCCTTGGGAGTGCTTTTTCATAAATTCAGTTGTCTGCTCGGGGCTGACTTTAATGGTTCTTTTCTGGGCCTGTCTTCTTCACCTCTGCCCCCACCCCGTCGGCCTGGACTGGACACATTTTGCATGCAGGAGGTTCCAGGTTTAATCCCTGGCTTCTCCGGGGAGGGCTGGGATAAAGATCCCTCTCTGAAATTGCCAGCTAGGGTTGGCCAGGAGGAGGGACTTGTTGTTCTCCAGATGTGGCTGGACTGCAACTCCCATTGTTCCTGGCCATTGACCATGCTGGGTGAAGCTGATGGGAGTTGGAGTCCCAACAAGACTTGGAGCAGAGGCCACAGGTTCCCCGTCCCTGGCGTGCAGCTAGAGGAGCCATCCATGGAGCCAGATGGGCTAGTGGTCTGACTTAGTAGAAGTCAGGTTGCATTGCATGTGCACACATTTTCCTCTCCTTCCAGCACCAGCGGGGAGCAGGGTTCCTCCTAGATGGTTCTGGGCATGTTCACCACATGCATAAACTTCCTAGAGCGATTGTGAGAGGGCAGTCACATGTGTCCAAGATGCACATGCGGTACAGTGGTACCTCGGGTTAAGAACTTAATTCGTTCTGGAGGTCCGTTCTTAACCTGAAACTGTTCTTAACCTGAAGCACCACTTTAGCTCATAGGGGCTCCCACTGAGGTAATATTTCTGGGTTAGCGGAGTCTGTAACCTGAAGTGTATGTAACCTGAAGCGTATGTAACCTGAGGTACCACTGTATTACCATCCTGTGGGCAGATTTCTTTTTGAAAGTTCAAAAAAAGGGGGAAGAAAACCTGTACAAAATCTCCAGCCTTTTGATGGACCGTTTATCATGAATAATATCATGAGTAGGAAGGGGCGTTGACTAGATGACCGCCAAGATTCCCTTCCTATGTGATGCTATGATGTGTACCCCGAAACATCCATCTCACTCTGGCTGTTTACCCACTGTCAGCTTAAAATGCAACAAGGCCATTTCTTCCCCACTGCGTTTCAGATCATATTTGCATGTGGTCGTACAAATCGGTATGCTTAGGTGTGTTTCCAAGTCACACTAGTGGACGGAGAACAGGTGCAAATGTCCCCATATAGCTTTGTAGTCTATGTCCACACTCCCATTTACCCTACACCCAGTGCGCTTTCACCACAGGTCTGAGAAGTGGTGCGCACACAATGTTAGCCATAATCCATCTCTATCCTGTCATTTCTTATGACGTTGTACTGCATTTTGGATGCATTTTCGCCTTTAAAAGGCGCCCAAATTGAGAAAAAGAGCAACCTAGGTGTGCTTTAAGCCAGTAACATGAATGCAGGTTTACATTTTCAGATTGGACGAGGGGACAGTAGTCTCAATAAAGTACAGTACAGGATGGAAGTGGATTGTGGGTGATGTCATGTATACATCACAAACCAGCAGTGGGAGCTCCCTGGATGCAGAGTGAATGGAGATGTGTACACGGCTCAAGTATCTGTCCCATGAGCAAAATCCACAATTTTAACACGTTACCCAAAAGCCTTCTGCATTTGGGTCAGATATTATGAAATTGCCTGAACCTGTACATTCAACCCCTTGAAAACATCAAAAGCCCAAGTGCATTTTATAGCAATGAGAGCCAGTCCGATAAAAGATATCACTCTTTCTCTGCCTGGCTTCCTCTCTTTCTGCCAGATAGTTTTAGGACCTGCCCTTTCCATGTGTATTTTTGGCAAACAGTTGCAGACTTTAAAGTGCCTTTGAGCTGAGTTGACTTACCTGAATTGTGTTAACAGCAGCCCCCTGAACGGGGGAGAATGAGGAGCTTAACTTCTGATGTTACGGACTGCATGTTTGATAGAGACACATGTCTCTGTGGCCGTGCGTTTACATATCTGATACTCATATGTAGTTTAATTTTGAAATTTTGGGTTGTGCAAAACATGAGTGGGCATAACTGCTTGTGAGCAATGTTGCCATTTCTCCATGTGCTGGTTTAGTCGAGTTGTGTATACCTCAGTATTGTGGCAGCTGAGCTACAGGTAGGCAGCTGTGTGTAGCTTCTTAGTGACAGTTGGATGTCTTTGTTTATTGCTGTTGTATAGCTGCTGTTATTGTATAGCTGTTTGTCTGTGTGTAAGAGCTTAGACACTATGCCCCTATATGGGTGCTTCCAGATTTTATTTTTTTGGGGGAGGGGGTGTCTTATATCGCAAACAGGTTACTCAGATCTGCTTTTTGTGTGTTAGTGTTTGGCATGCTAGCCTCCCCACATTCCCATATTTTAGCCCACTGTACATGCCATACCTTGAAAGCACACGACTTCTCCAAAGAATCCTGGGAGCTGTAGTTCATTCAGGGAGCTGGGATTTTAGCTCTGTGATGTGTGAACTACAGTTCCCAGGATTCTTGGGGGGCAATAATGTGCTTTAAATGTTTGGTTGCAGAGACAACTCTGTATACTCTGCATTCAGTGCACTCCCACTGCTGATTTGAGAAGTGGTGTACACATGATGTTAGCCAAAATCCACATCTGTCCTGTCATATCTCATTAAATGCCGTGTTTTGATGCATTTCCCCTTCAATCAGAATTGAGGAAAGGAACGACCTGGCTGCATTTTAGACCAGTAACGTGTACACAGCATCAGTCATGAATACTCGTTGCTTTTCTGCTGTTTGCCATCCATACCAGTAGATGGCTCTTTACCAAAGGTGCCTGGAGTTGTTTCTCGTCCTGCCCATCTACCACTTCTCCCCTCCACTACTTTCCCCTCTTGCTGCCGCCTTCTGTCCTGGGCACGCAGGCCTTTCTACAGCAAAATTTTCCTAGGAAGTGATCAAGAACAAATGTTACCACCCTTAGTTATCATGTTTCTCAATTGGCAAAATAGAGGCTTGTGCTTTGGGGCGGGAGGTACACAATACTGTATTCAATTATGGTTTGGTTTGGGTTTTTTAACACTGAGCTTGTGCAAGAGTGACATTTACCTGGCTAAGACTTGCACAAGAGTGATGAAGAGGTCTTGCGCAAGATCTCTGTATTAAAACAAGAAGAAGAAGAAGAAGAAGAAGAAGAAGAAGAAGAAGAAGAAGAAGAAGCAGCAGCAGCAGCAGCAGCAGCAGCCCATCTGTGTACTGCAAGAAGAAGAAGAAGAAGAAGAAGAAGCAGCAGCAGCAGCAGCAGCCCATCTGTGTACTGCAGTTTCAGTCTCCCATGCCCTATGTGGAGATCTTGAGAGAATAGCTCATCTTTACAGTGTTGTTGTTTTGTTGTTTAGTCGTTTAGTCGTGTCCGACTCTTCGTGACCCCATGGACCAGAGCATGGCAGGCACTCCTGTCTTCCACTGCCTCCCGCAGTTTGGTCAAAGTCATGCTGGTAGCTTCGAGAACACTGTCCAACCATCTCGTCCTCTGTCGTCCCCTTCTCCTTGTGCCCTCAATCTTTCCCAAATCAGGGTCTTTTCCAGGGAGACTTCTCTTCTCATGAGGTGGCCAAAGTATTGGAGCCTCAGCTTCACAATCTGTCCTTCCAGTGAGCACTCAGGGCGGATTTCCCTAAGAATGGATAGGTTTGATCTTCTTGCAGTCCATGGGACTCTCAAGAGTCTCCTCCAGCACCATAATTCAAAAGCATCAATTCTTCGGCGATCAGCCTTCTTCGTGGTCCAGCTCTCACTTCCATACATCACTACTGGGAAAACCATAGCTTTAACTATATAGACCTTTGTTGGCAAGGTGATGTCTCTGCTTTTTAAGATGCTTTTTAACAGTGTTGTTAAGATTCTGCAAAAGGCGGTTGGTGCAAATAGGTACACTGGTAAGTGTTTGGGCTGCAGCAAACAAAATTGCTAGGTTGTGCTCAGGTGAGGAGCAAACAGAAGCCGTAGGGGTGTGGCATTAGAGGCCCGTCCGCTGAAATACCACCACACATGACAAACCAACCACCCAGCAAAAAATGCACCAATGAGCTTCAAAGGCAACAGCAAATGCACATTTATAATGGGTTGTTTTTGTTTATCAGATTTTCCACAATATGGAAAAATCCAAATTAAATGCAAAAAAAGAAAATAAATGTGCTAGATTTTTATTTTGATGCTAACAATGTCAGGTGGACGCTGCCCAAAACTTGAGTGCATGAGCAGCACCAATTCTACAATAAGCTCCCATCTGGAAGCATCCCTGTCTTTATTTTTGGCTAATAGGTTTTCCCGCTCTTGTGTGTTTGTGTTTGGACATATACCCAAAATGCACGGCTGTGTCTATGCATCTGGTGCACACTTGCGCATGCAGCCACATGAGCATCCCTCGAGGTGAGGTGTGTGAGCAACTGCACACACGATTGTGTGTGGGGTGTGTGTTTGTGTTGGTTCGCCTGCTGCTGCTGCAACCGCCAGTATAGCTCTCCTAACTAGCTACACCTCTCACGCCTCCCCTTCGCTCCTTCTTTGAGCCAGTTTACGAGGCTTCATCCTGCCAAGCTAGGGCTGTAAATCCCAGAGCTGTGAAACCAACCGCCACCTGGGGGACTACATGGTGCGCCACGTGACGCCGGCTTGTTCTGTCTGCTGCAGCTCAATCCTTGTCTCTGTTCTGGCTGGGAAGAATTTCAGGGCAGAATTTCCAGCAAAATCTAAGGCTTGCTTACACACCATGCATTTAAAGCACATGACTCCCCCTCCCCCCCCCAAAAAAATCATGGGAACTGTAGTATGTTAATGGTTCTAGGAACCATAGCTCCGTGAAGCACAAGGACTGTCCAATGTCCACTTTATATCTTGTTTTCCTGGGAACTTGCTCAGAATTTCCAGGGTGGCACTTAAAGGACAATCTCCCAGGTAGATTAGCACCGGGGGTCTCTTTGCCCAAAAGGCAGCTGAGAAATAAAACTTGCAACTGCCCATCCTTTCCTTTATCCAAGTGCCTGTTTGAGTGTCGCCAGTCTTACATTTTTAACCTGAACTAGTAGCATGTTTTAGGGGCTCAGCTGCAAAAGCAAAAAACATTGCAGGCAACAGAAACGTCTTTTCAACCATGCACTCCGAGGAGTGGTGGTTTGCTGCCTTTGCCACGCAAAACAGCACCGTCTGTTGATCTGTCCATCAACCCCTGCCAGCCCATGTGCAATTTGCTCAGCTGTCTAACCCTTGCATGGCATCCATTTTCATGCACACTTACCTGTCGGTCCCCTCAACCTGCTCTATAACTTCATCTCTCTGTCTCTCCCATCGTTCCCCCCCTCCTTGCGTGTGCCCTCCTGCCTATTGATCATCAGAGACATCTACCGCAATATTTATGCATGAGTCTCCGTGGCGGGCCCAGAAATGTATCACCCAGTGGGTTTAGCACCGTGTGTCACCTTCATTGATCTTTCGGCTTCGCTCAATCGCAACAAGAGGAGCTGGAGCGGGTTCAAGGGTCAGTGGTTTTAATGGCCGAGTCGGTTGAGGAAAGGCTGTTTAACAGAGTTCCAGTCTCGGTGCTTTACGAGGCAGTGGGTGGTGGGAGAAGCGGAGCCTTCTCCAGCCGCTGGCTTCTGAGTTTGCAGAGTAAACACGAAACCTGACCAGGTCCTTGGGCGAGTTTACCCAATGGCCTCTTTTCTCTCTGGTATCTTGTTTGTTTTCAAGTTCTTTCTATCTCGCCTTTCGTCGCAATAAAGCCAAATACTCCAATCGAGCAGCTACCAAAGCCGTAAAATGTGAAGGAAAACAATTACAGCGCATGGTGTCAATATGATGACATAGGAAAACACAGTGACATCAGGAAAGAGGAGCTGCCTTGGCTGGCAATCAGTCCAAGCCCCTCTGGTCCAAGATATATTCCTCCCTTCATGGAGGGAGGCTGCATGTGGACCCACAGACACATTCAGTACCTCTGGAACTAGATTATGTGAACCGGCCTCAGCGTATAATCAAGGATTCTACCCTTGTGATAATGACCAATGGTATCTATGTTGTTTTCGTTCCATCTTTAATGGATCCCGGTATAATTACTTCCCATTTTGCCTCTGTTTCTTCTTCTTCTTCCTTCTGCACCTTTGTGGCTGCAAAATCTGTTGGCCATATATTGAGGCCAAGAAAGCAAGCCTTTGCAGGAGGAAATGGACATATACACACCTGGCTTGTTCACCAGGCCATCTAGTGCCCAACCATAGCTCAGTGGCAGAGCACTTGCTGGGTGTGCAGAAGGTTCCAGGTTCAATCCCTGGCATCTCCTATTAACAAAACCCAGCAGGGAACAAATAATGTGGAAGGTCTTTTTCTGCCTGAGACTCTGCCCGGAAAATGCTGCTACCAGTGAGAGCAGACGATCCTGGCCTAGAGGGACAAAAGCCTAGGTAACTTGGTACTGGGCCCCTTCCAATACTTGTTGTCTAATTCTGGGTGGCAGAAGATCTCCGCCTGGAGGAAAGTCTTCCCCTCAGCCCAGCGGCCTGAAAGCCCTTTTAGGTGGAGATGCCCCAGGACCAAGCCTGGGCTCTTGTGCCTACAGAAACTGTGCTCTACCGCTTAGCTCAGGGGTCAGCAACCTTTTTCAGCTGTGGGGCGGTCCACCATCCCTCAGACCATGTGGTGGGCCGGACTATATTTTGGGCAAAAAAATGAATGAATTCCTACGCCCCACAAATAACCCAGAGATGCATTTTAAATAAAAGGACGCATTCTACTCATATAAAAACACACTGATTCCAGGACTGTCCATGGGCCAGATTGAGAAGGCGATTGGGCCACATCCGGCCCACGGGCCTTAGTTGCCTACCCTGGCTTAGCTTGAAATTGACGGGCATACAATCTGTTAAGGGGCAGACAGGCCGGATGGATATTCGGGCAGGCAGCAACCGGGTGTTATTTATAAAAAGAAAGGTGCTTTAAGCCTGCCTTGAACCACACCCTTCCCTAATGCCGGCTGAATAAGAGCTTGCCTCCTGTTCCTCAGTGTCAGAAGGTGTGAGGTTGCCAGCTCCCCCCCCCCTTGCAGGACCCTTGTGTGTTAGGAAGAGCTTCACCGGTTAAATTCTGGCCTGCCCTATCTCTTTGCCCAGGCTGGCTTTGGAAAATGGCCACCTTGTATAGCCTCTGGTACCTTTAAGGGTTAGCTTCCGGGGTGGGGTGCCTTTTTCATCAGGCTGGTTCCTCCCTAGATCCCCACTTTCTGTCTGCCATCCAGGCAGACAGGAGACATGATTGGAATTCAGGACATACCCCAGTTAGGCAAAGGGGGTGGGTGGGTTGCAAGGCAAGGATGGGGCTGGGGCTGGGGGAGAGGCTCACAGGCCACATAGAGAGAAGCCCCCAGGCCTGAGGTCCTGCAGCCCTGTGTCAACAGAAGGGGGAATTATGCCAGGTATGACCTCTCCAATCAAACGCAATGGGGAAAGTTACATGGTGGGATTCTTGCCAGCATGTTAAAAGTGAGGGTAGGCTGTTTTTTTCTCTATTACTGAAGGGATGAACTGACCAAGTATGAATAGAGGAGCACTGCAGAGCAATTCCAGTCAAGGCACCTCGCAGTGCCAAGCTGTGCACATCTACTCACAAGTAAACCCCATTGAGTTCAGTAGGGCTTATACTCAAAGAAGCAGGCCGGGGGCTTTGCGTTCAGCCCCCTTCAACTCCTTTAAGCGGGATGTGGGGCAGAATGAAATAGCTATTTTGAAATCAGATGTCCGTTCTGCCCATGTTGGTATTGTAACAATGGCATTTTAGGCTTCTGGTGTGAAGCTGGGCATAAACCCACTGCCAGAATGAAGTAACATTCAAAGGTTTTGCTGAAGAATGGCATGAAACCAGGGCTGCCAACTAACCAGGAAATGCCTACTTGGCCCAATCCTATTCTTTTCACATCCACTTGATACACAGCAATCAGCAGGTGAAGCTTTTTGCAGCATAGGGATAAGTGTCAGCCCCTGATCCTTGCTGCAGATCTAGCTCTGTTAGAAACACAGTCTTAGGGGGAATAGGGCCTAGTAAAAAAGAAAAGAAAAGAGTTGGCTACCAACCCTACATGTCTCCATAAAGAGTCGGCTTCTGTGAAAAGCCAGCGAAGGATCCATGGTTTTATAGCCACGCTCCTCACAAATTGACCTACTTGGTTGCACTGGCAAACTGGTAGATGGTTTCGGTTCTGGGAGGCGAGGGGGAACCCTTTGAAATCCAGACTTGATTCCCCAGCTCCTGGCAAAGGGAAAATATGCAGTTTGCTCTCTAAGACAACACAGGATGGCTTTTCCATGAAAACACCTTGACTCACCCCCTCCTTTACCCCTCCCTCCTGCAACAGCATCACTATTTCCGAATACCGACGGCTTCTTTTTTCCTTACCTCACGGCAAAGGCGCCGGGATGACTCTGTCGCAGGGCAGGAATTCCCTAACCCAACCAACCCCTCCTTCCCCATCCTGCCTGCCAACCAGCTGTATGCTCAGAACTCTTGCCAGGAGCCTTCCAGGGGCACCTCTGGGCCATTCCTTGTTCCCCTCCAAATTCCCTCTGCAGCCAAGCCAAGGCATTCCCACACACACAACGCTGAAAAGTTGCAGCACCGTCCTCTCTCTTCCCCTGCCCCACACCACTCATGCCCACCCTGCAGGCATAAAACCTACATGGGCCAAGCTGCACATTTCGTTTTTGTTTTTATTTTATTTCGTCTGCCCTGCAGGAACTGCATCTGCACATGTGGGCAGGGGGCAGATCTACTATGAAACTAATCCCAGAGGGCCCCCAGAAGCAAATTTGGCCCACATTGCTTAAAATTTGGGGCGTCTAGTAGAACCAATTTGAGGCGCACAACTCAAATGGTTTAATTTTTTGTTGTTTATATTTCACCAGTCCCAAAATTTGAGATGTTGCAAAGGTAGAGTGTTGCAGTACAGCAGTTTGAAGCAAAATCTGAGGTGTAGTGGTTATTTATTTGTGATCTGTCATGGAACAACCCCACTGGAGAAGATAACAGTGGTTACCCTGACCTTGTTGCTGTTTGAGAAGAGGGCCCCATAACAGTCCAAGCTTCAGGGCCCCCAAAATGTAGGTCCACCATTGCATGTGGATAATTAGCAATGGGGGTGGTCAGAAGTCAGACTGGCCCTACCATGAGACAGGCTGGGATAGCAACAAATCCTTCCATTTAACATAGCCTTCCCCAGGGGTGAAGTACAGTTGCCAGGATTCTTGGGGAGAGGCTTTAAATACTGTGAATGTGACCATTTGGAACATCTAAAACACACAGGTGGGGAACCTGTTGCCGAGGTCCCATTTGCAATATCTCAATGACACTTTTGCAGTACTAAGCCCCTTAGAATCACCTTTATTGCCCACACAGAGGCACCTCTGTGAAATGGGACTAATTTAGTACTACTACATCATAGGGCTTGTTCTGAGGATGAATGAACACAATTGAGAACAGGAAGGTTTTTGGACGGAGGGTTGTCTGTGCTCTTAGCCACAGGGATCAGACCACCCAAAGCCCTGGAGACAAAGCAGTTTAAAAAAACGGAAAAGAAAGCATTGCAAGAAAATATTATTCAAGTATTAAGCAGCACATATTTCCGGACACTTCCTCTCTCTCGCCCAGTGAAAAAAAGGGAAGAAGGAGTGGGTGGTTGAATCACAGAAGAAAGAATGTGTACAAAAATACATTTTATCCTACAGCCAGAAAGTCCGTCTGTCCAACATTCAGCTCCACGAATATTTTAAGGAAGTGGGCAAGAGGTCAAGGCTGGATAGCAGGCAGGGTAGGGCATGATTTGAACCCATAACCTTTGGAGTTGAAAGTGGCTTCTGAGGAAAAGAAGAGAGAAGGGTGTATTTGCTAACAGAATCAAGATTTCGGGGACCCAGTGTTCCAAATTCTTCCAGCAAACTCACCCAATAATATCCAGACACACACCTGTTCCCCGAACCACCAGACTTCTCCTTCGCTGATAGATCCCAGACACATTGGCTCTTAATCTCCCTCTTTAAGATACTAGGACACCTGGTCTACACATGCAACAGGATGAGGTGGTAGAGTCCTGAGGTGGGAGACTGGACTGTACCACCTCAGGCTGCAGCTGGGGAGAATGTTTTTTAACCCATCATAAGTAAAGACACAAAGCACTTTACTGCTTTCTGTATTATTTCTATTTTTTTTGCCCAAGTTTTTGAAAATGCTGCTATATGATGATGCTGATGCTGATGATGATGATGATGATGGTGATGGTGATGAAAGGCTGTTCCTGACTGAGCTTCTTTCCACTTGCAAGTGTTGTATCTTCCTCTCTTCCCCAAGTTTCAAGGCCAGGCCTTCGTCCTCCTTCTAACCACGATCTTTGCTGCTTTCTCCCTTTCTCTGCAGCATGCTTGTGTCAGGTCTTAGTGGTGCTGCTGAGTCTGTGTGAGCCCCTGTGGGCAGCTCCCGGCCCCCGTCCAAAGCCTACAGACTTCCGAGCCGAGTTCGATTCCGTTGTCCACATGGCGAGGAACCTGCTGAGCGACACAAAGAACCTCTTCAACCACTTTGTAAGTCAAGCGGCCAGCTTGAAGCTGCTTTAGGACAAATCAGACTCTTGGTCCACTTAACCTCCAGCGCTGTCTGCTCTGCCCAGGAAAGGCTCGCCAAAAATCTGCCACCAGCATTTCCCCTGAGCTGGAAATGCCAGAGATTGACCTTCCACACAAAAAGCAGATGTTCTGCTGCTGAGCTATGGCCTGCCAAAGAGGGAGCTTTGGGTGGCTTCTAAATGAAGTGGCAGGACATTGACCTTTTTGCCTCCTGGCCCAAATGAGACAGATTCAGAAAATGGCTAATTGGGAACCTTCCTTCTGTTTCTTTTTCCTTTTAAGAAGCACAAATCCCCACTTGGGGAAAAAGAAAATCTTCCTAAGAGATCTTAAGAAAAAATATGATATTTCGTCTTATTGCTTTGAAAATAAAATAAATAGGAGGGCATATCCTCTCCCTGCCCTCAGTTTATTATTTATTGGTTGACGTTCCTGTTCAGTTGCACTATTTTGGGGTCTGATTTCCGCCATTCCTCTTCCCTGTACAGAAAAACCGCTACCCAGCAGAAGGAGAACACAAGCTGGAAACGCTGCCTGTGTTGTCCATGACTGCGGTGGAACTTGCCAACATCCAGGTAAAAGAGGCCTCCTCTTCCCTCTTCTCCCATCGCCCCCACCCACAGGGAAACCAGTAGGTTCTCCTTTGCACCACAGCTTGTTGCCTTAAGCAAAATCTCTCATAGTGGCTGCTTTAGGGAATACAGGCTTCCCATGGCTGCTCTCACTGGCCCCTCGCAATAGCTGCAGTTTTCCCACTCTTTGTAGGTTCGAGGTTTCTGCCAGGTTTTGTGGCTCCAGCTTCCTCACACAGACAGCCTGAGATGACTCCCAGGCTGCGTACACATCATACAGCCACGCTTTGTGCACGCTGTACATTTAAAGCACGTGGCCTGTCCCAAAGACCCCTAAGGGTTTGCTAAGGGTACTGGGAAGCATTGCTCTGTTGACTACAGTTCCCAGGGGAAGCCGGGTGCATTAACTGTGTGGCCTCCAACTTCTCTTGGCACGATCCCCACTTAACGGAGCTGTTTCTTGGTTCCCCTTTGCAGCTCCACTCACTCCAAAATGGCTCCCTGGCCCCAGTGGTGCACCCAGGTTTTCTATGTGGGTAGAGGAGGTAAAGAAACTTGCCTTATCAGATCTTTGGTCCATCTAGTTCAGTACTGTCTGCACTGATTGGCAGTGGCTCCCAGGGTTTCAAGATAAGAAATCTCTCCTTCCCTGCCTGGAGAGGCTGATGATTGAACCTGGGATCTTCCCCATGCTAAGTACCATATTTTTCGCTCTGTAAGACGCACCAGACTACAAGATGCACCTAGTTTTTGGAGGAGGAAACAAGAAAAAAAATATTCTGAATCTCAGAAGCCAGAACAGCAATCCCTCTTGCTGTTCTGGCATTTGGGATAGCTGCACAGCCTGCATTCACTCCATAAGACGCACACACATTTCCCCTTACTTTTTAGGACGGAAAAAGTGAATCTTATAGAGCAAAAAATACGGTAGATGCTATAACCACTGAGCCACGGGCCCTTTCCCTAATATATTTCCAGAATATATACAGACAACGCAGCCTCTGAGGTGGCCTGCTTTCCTGCCCCACCAAAATTCTTTCTCATACAGCCCCTCTTTCATGTTCCTCTCTCCTCTTCCTCCTGCAGGTCCCTGTGGGTCTGGCTCGGCTCAGCTCTGACTTGCAGTGCTACCAACGCCACTTTGAGTGGCTGCGGAGGGCAGCCCCACTGCTGCTGCGACCCATGGAGCACGACATCACCATAGTGCACAGCCGGCTGGAACGCCTCCTCAAAAGACTGGAGCACCTGGTAAGGCTTTGAGAGGAAGGAACAAATCCTGGGGGGTGGTCCCGATAGTGTGGGGTTGACTAGATGCGCCTGCAAGGCCCCTTCTGGCTCTATGAGCGCTTCCAGGCTGTCACTGCTTTGGGGTGCGATTTGGTCCCATACCAGCAAAATCAGGTTGTGGGGTTATAATTGGTTGGGATCTTGCACAGCAAAGTCTGAAAGATCAGACTTTTTGCTGTAAGGAAAGTGATGGGGAAAATGCACTGGAAAGTCTGAGGTGATCCTTGCTTTGTCACCTTAGGAAGATAGGAAGTCGCCCATCATCAGAAATAGGGAGGGGTTAATATGGGCTACCTCAGAGCTTCTGTCCTTGCTCCAGAATGTCACAACTCACCCGCTTGTCTGCTTCTCCCCCAGATGACCAAGCTCAGCCTCTCACGGCCCAACGACCCTCTGCCAACCCTGCCAGCCCACGGCACCCACTGGTCTGTGGTTCAGGCAGGACACGCCATCGTCCACTCATTTCACCTCTACCTGGATTGGGCATCTCGCGTGCTGGTTCTGATCCGGAACAAGCTGTGAACGGCAAAGAAACTGAACCACCATGGGTATTTTGGAAAGCCTTCTCACGGACCTGGAACTCTTAGATGCTGCTTCAGCAATACCGGTGGAGGAGGGTGCAAGGAAGGAAAGAAAGTCTATGAAACAGGGCGCCCCTGGATTCCTCTTCTGGGGGGTGCTGCAAGGGGGGGATGCTGAGACCTAGGGCCCACTCACACACCCTTCCTACTCCGTGGGGGGTGCATCGTGAAACAAAAAGCGACCTTGGAAGGACACATTCTCCCTCAAGGCTTGGGGAAATGGTATGGGGAAAGGGGGGCCTCCCCTTCTTCCAAGGACATTTTTGCCCTCTCCTGCTCCCTGTTAATGGAACACTATGTATGATAAGCATTGATCTGTGTCAAGTATCGGAAACCCCTTATAGGTATATTCGTGGTGGATAATCTGCCCGAAAAGCACCTTGCTCACCACGATTGTTCTTTCCCCTACCACTAGATTGTGTGCTGCAATCTAGGGCGCCCTCTCGGCTTGTGCCCCACAGGTCTGGGCAGTGCCCCCAGGGAACTGAGCAGTGTGTGTGAGAAGATGCCGCAGTTCTGTAGGCCGCGGAGGGGAGGAGAGGATTCATTGAAGGCGGGAGGCTTGACCTCTCATTGGCAGCCATCCTGATTTCATCAATAGCCCCTGCCAGTTTCTGCCCCTTGTCCACCTGCAATCTAGTACCACCCCAAAAGTGTGGCCACAATCTAGCACAGAATCAATGGTTTTCAGCATTCCTCATACAGGGTGTCACTGCTCCACACACACACAGATGGATT
Source organism: Podarcis vaucheri (assembly GCF_965113315.1). Lineage (NCBI taxonomy): Eukaryota > Metazoa > Chordata > Lepidosauria > Squamata > Lacertidae > Podarcis > Podarcis vaucheri. The sequence goes on from NC_138751.1 coordinate 18,597,775, forward strand.
AATAGGGTATGTCAGGGTGGTTGCTGTTGTCTTTTTAAAGATGCCAACTATTTTAAAGATAAGATACCATAAAGGGCGTTGGATTTAAAGGGGGCATCATTCCCCATTCTCACACAGCGAGGCAATGCTTCTAAGATGCGATATCATGCGTGTCTTGTCTAAAAGCAATTGACGTTTGCTTTTTATCCCCTTTCAAAACTATTGTTACACATATACAGATTTATGCAGATTTCATCAGTTAATTATAGCTGGACGACCAATCAAAACTCAAGAGACAGAAAAGCTTTTAGACGTCTGAGGCACCTTTTCTCAAAAGAGATGCTCTTGTAGTTGGCAGTTGCTTTAGGCAGTAATGAGTCTTACCTTTTGTTTCAACAATAGGCAAAAAAAAAATCACACATAAAACAAGCCATGTTTTTGTTAAAAAATAATTTCATTGGGAAGGAAAGGCAGAAAGTTGAGATTGTGAAATTAATTTTCATACTCCTGAAAAAGCAACAACGAATCGTCAAAAGTTCAAGGCAGATTTGTTTACCAGCAGCGCCCTCTGCTGGATCATTTTTGTCAGCCCAGCCAATACTGTTGCCGCAGTGGGATACACAAAGGACCAGTTAAAAAACCAAACCCAATATGTATCCTTCTGAATGTACCCATTTGAATTTTGGCCGAACATTTCTATAAAATGCATTGATCATAGAATTGTGGGATTGTAGAATTGGAAGGGACAGAGGGTCATGCAACCCCCAGTCATGCAGAAATCTCAGCGAGAAAATGCATTACAGATGGCGATCCATCTGCTTAAAAACCTCCAAGAATGGAGAGTCCCATCACCTCCTGAGGAAGTCTGTTCCACAGTCAAGTAGCTCTTACTGTCATAAAGTTCTTCCTGACGTTTAGTCAGAATCTGCTTTCTTGTAACTTGAATCAATTGGTTTGGGTCCTACCCTTCGGAGCAGGAGAAAACAGGCTTGCTTCATCTTTGTGACAGCCCCTTAGATATTTGAAAATGGCTATCGTATCTCCGCTCAGTCTCCTCTTTACCAGGCTCCATATCCAACAACTCCCTCAACTGTTCCTCATAAGGCTCGGTTTCCAGACCCTTGATCATCCTGGTCCCTCTCCTCTGCACACATTCCAGCTTGTCAATATCCTCCTTAAATTGTGGTGCCCAGAACTGGACACAGAACTCCGGGTGTGGTCTGACCAAAACAGAATAGAGCAGTACTATTTTTGATGGAGAAGTTCATCCCATTCTTGATACCCCTTCACGGCTGTAGTTAACCCTCCCCACTCCTGTTTCAGGTATTTATCATGAGCCCTTCATTGCTCCACAGTATTTATAAAGCCATTAGGTTTCTTTTCTTGTAAGTTATTATTATTTTTTAATTTATTATCTGTTCCAAGTCTGGTTCATTTTATTATTATTATTATTATTAATTATTATTATTGTCATCATCATTGTGTTTATTATTATGTTTATTATATTTTATGGATGTTATTTTATTTTGAGCATCTTCCAAGTATTTATTGACCGGCTCCTCTCTCTTTCTTTATCTATCTCTCCCTCTCTCTTCTCCCTTTTTTGTAATAAAAAAAGATTTTAAAAAAGATGGGGGGAAATAAATTTGAAATAAAAAAAATTAAATGGATAAAAACAAAAGAGTTGTGTTTTTAATATGAGAAATGATCTAAGACATATAATTGAATTGTCGCTCATATAACAACTACTGTTATTCAGACAAACAGCCAACGGCGGTTTCCGAACCCATCACTTTGGAGCTGCAATTGGGAGGGAAGCTGTGTCAAAGCAGAGCACGCAGCCACAATAGCACTTTACCTGCCGTGCCACCAGGGTTGTTTTCCTCAGCAAGCCTGGCAGTCGCAGAGCTTTGGGCTTCGAGGCTGAGCTTCCAGCTTGCATCTAGTCAGCTCATCTTAAGGGCCAATTCCTGTCCCCAAAACCCCATAAAATTTGGAGCTTGCTCCTCACAGTCCACACCACACGTTTCAAGGACTGTGCTATGTACCACAGGCATGGCTTCCCCCAAGGAATGCAGTGTGCTGCTGTTTGTTAAGGGAGCTGCAATTCCCAGAGAAGACCGATTATTAAACTACTCTGGGAATTGCAACTTTCTTCATGGGTGGAATAGTCCAGCAGCACAGGTTCCCCTCCCTCTGTGACACTTTATTTATTTATATTTATATTTATAATTTATATACCACCTTTAATCTTCCAAGCAGCTCGAGGTGGCGTACACGGCTCTCCGTTTCCTCCTCACAACCACCCTGTGACGTAGGCTAGGCTAAGAGGCAGGGACTGGCCCGTGAATTGAGCTTCATGGCTGAGCAGGGATTCGAACCCTCGCCTCCCAAGTCCTCCTTCCCACCTTTGCCTCCGCTAGGCCTAGAAAGCTGGGCTGGATGCTTGATGAATTTACTCTCCCCTCTTCCCTCCAGCTTTATAAAACGAAGCAGACTGACACTGATTAATCCTTTAATTTATTTAATCAACCAGAAATTAACAACTCTTGATCTCCTCATTCCCCACACACGGGGAGATTATATGAAGCAAAGCCGATGAGATAAATCAGGAGAGCTGCAGATGGGTTTTGGGGGGAAGGCATGTGAGGTGGGGACAGTGTTGAGGGGCCATGGCTGCCATCAGGGGGGCCAGGGCTACGACGCTGAAGGAGCCCAGAGCCTTGAAAAGGAGCCATAACAGTTCAGTGCCTGGTTGAAATTGGCAATGTGAAAACACGGCAAGGCAAGACCTATTTTACTACTCAAACATATTGTACACGCCACATACATAAAGACACTTGGGTTTCGCTCGCTGACATCCCCTCAGGATGTGGGGAGGCTATCAGAGTTGTTAGGGCGCTTTCACAACAGAGAGTTTAGTGTATACACAAAGGGTTTAGTTTTTGGTGTCTTCGGGTGTCTTCCCGTGTAAGAGTCGGGGTGTCTGGGCGACGTTTCGACGAGGTCTCACTCGTCATCTTCAGGCTGGTGCTTTAATATGTCTGTGGAGAGGGTCTGGGTTTGGGTCTGGTGTGGTTGATTGGTGACGGCGTTCTGTGTGCCTCTGGTTCTGGTGTCGGTTTTTGTGGGGAGGGCTAATTTCCAGATGTCTGGCAGGCGGGACGTGTCGTCACGCTTGTTCATGTTTTGAGGGTGTTTCTCTATCTCGATGGCTTCCATGATTATACCATGATTATAACATCACCACAAGAGAATAATCATGGAAGCCATCGAGATAGAGAAACACCCTCAAAACATGAACAAGCGTGACGACACGTCCCGCCTGCCAGACATCTGGAAATTAGCCCTCCCCACAAAAACCGACACCAGAACCAGAGGCACACAGAACGCCGTCACCAATCAACCACACCAGACCCAAACCCAGACCCTCTCCACAGACATATTAAAGCACCAGCCTGAAGATGACGAGTGAGACCTCGTCGAAACGTCGCCCAGACACCCCGACTCTTACACGGGAAGACACCCGAAGACACCAAAACCTGCATTCCTGTACCCGTGAAAATCTACGAAAGCAAAGGGTTTAGTGTATACGTGTGCTCCACGCCTTGGTTATTGGGAAAAAGTCTGAAGTCTTTATGACACTAGCTCAAAAAGCCTCCTAAGAGCAGTGAGAGAACAGGGGGCCACAGAACAGGGAGCTGCAGGAGTTTCTGCTGACCCTGGGATTTGTAGATAGGAATATTTGATGGGAATAGAGGAGAGGGAATTTTCCCTCTCAGGAACGAAACAATAACTGAAGCAGCCCGGTATCTACCTTTGCGAAGTGCAAGCTGACTAATATACTAGTAACCTTGTTTACAGACAGGACCTATGCAGGATTAGTGAGGAACAAGTCCAATATGCACCGCAAACAGCCTTGGATAAATAAATGGTTATATACAGCCCTTGGTGTCAACTGACAGTGGATACACACAATTCTACTGCAGCCGCAAGCAGAAGGCAATCCTATTGGTTTCTACTGACATAAGCAGGTGCCGCAGCACCTAAATAACAAGGCCGAAAGTTTGTCGCAGTGGCTATTTCCTAACTAGCCACAGCCCTCACAGAACATGCCAGAAAGCATAAGAGGGCCTCGAAATTCAAGGAGTCGCAATGGGATTGGGCCAAGATCTCCTGCCACACTCCCCACGAGCAACTGCAATGCACAATCTGAGAGGTATCCCCCATGATCTGTGGCCATATGCCAGAGGCATATTGGCGTCTAAAGAAGAAAACATCCGAACAGCATTAATGGAATAAAATCGGGGCACACAACCCTCTGGGATTTTGTCATTGGGCAAAGTGAGGCAGCCGCCTCAGGCAGCTGATTCTGAGAGGTAAAGAGCCAGGCCTCTTCGTGATCCCTGAAGTTGCCTTCCTCAGGTGCCATGGCGGACGCTGCCCCTCAGTTTTTAAGAATGATTCAAATGCCAGTGTATTGGCGGGGACAATCTTGTCCTTTGCCTTAGAGGGGGACAATCTCATGGCCAGCTCTCTGTGTTGCCTTGCTGAACTGAAGGAGAGCTCCACAAGAACGCAATAATATCATTTCACGGCTTCCATTTATCCCTGTGAGATTCCTGCACAACAGTTTCCTAATACATTTCACCCTCTGGGTTTGACCTGCCCACCTCCCACTCTACCGCTCCAAACTCAACACATGAGGCAGCTGCCTCCTCTTGCCTCCTGGTAGGGCTGCCAAAATAATAATACAGTAATGTCTTCCCTGCCCTACCCCCCAAAAAGTAACTGCTTGTACAGTTTGAAATGGGCCTGATCCATAGGTCTGCTCTCGCCCTTTTACCCAACCTAAAAGTCATGGCAACCTCAGAGAACCAATGTTTTCACGGGCTGTGAAATGGCCATAGGTTGCCTAAGCAGAGGGAAGGGCATATTTGTGATAGGACAAACGGTTGGATGGATGGGTGAGCAAATGGAAGAGAAGGGATGTGATGGTGGGAGGTCTTGTTCTCCACCCAACATCCTCTCTCTCTCTCTCTAGCATGGCTCCCCGTCATCCTCGTCACCAGCATCCCCACTGTGACCTCCTGCGAGCCCGGCATACCCTCCTGCGTAGGCCTTGCGCCCGCTGCAGGGAGCCATTGGGCCCGGAGGGCTAGGGGAGAAGTCTAGAGAGTCACTAACGCTGAAGATATATTTATCCCAGAGGAAGCGTTCGAGGTCAGGGGCCAGAGCGGGCGAGCCGGGACCTCTGCTGCTCCCCATGGACGCCGTGTGCTTCTCAAAAATCCGCCGGCGGTACTTGAATTCCAGGATGGTCTTGGTGTAGGTATTGAGGGTCAGCACAGAGGCTGACATGCAAAGGGTGAACGAGAGCCAGGCCATGCTGTGGGAGAGAAATTGGGGAGGGGGTGCAAAGGGATGGGTCTCAAGGTCATTCTTGCACGGCCAAATCTATCCAGATCCCCCATGATAACTGACTTCCCAAAACTCCTTTTCCATGTATACACCAGTTCTGACACAATTCTTCACCCATTCATGTCATGCAGCCTTTCTCAACCTGTGGGTCCCCAGATGTTGTTGAACTACAACTCCCATCACCCCTAGCTAGCAAGGCCAGAGCTCAGGGATGATGGGAGTTGTAGTCCAACAACATCTGGGGACCCACAGGTTGAGAGGTAAAGGCAAAAAAAGGTACCCATTCATGTACCGCTCCTTCTGTTGGTGTCTAGATAGCTGGAAGAAGACCAGCCTAGATCAAACAATAAATGAGATGTTATGGGCTGCCGTCCCATAGTCAGTGTGTTCAGTGCTTCCAAACCCTCTCTTCTTCACCCTCACAGAAACCTTTTGACATCAACAATACAACCAACCAAATATGATGAGGTGTTGCCAAACCATGGGTTTTTGTTCCATAGGCTTCCTTTGCTTATGATGTCGGACACTAGATGGGGAAACAGAGGCTGAAAGGTTTGCTCCAAAGAGCTGAGCTAAAACAAAATTGGGGTGGGAGGAGGGAGTGTCAAACAAATGATTCGAATTCGGATTTGCTTGCAAAAATGCAAATGTAACACATTTAGGGGTTTTAGCAGGGCAGGGGGAGGGGACAAAATGGAAATTGGGCACATTGCTACTATATAGCATGGGATGGTGTTATAAATAAGGGAGATTCAGCCTTGGATTCCATGCTGGGTGACCCCCCCAAGCAGCTGCCATAAAAAATCTGAAAAATCTGAAAAATCCCAGAATGAAGAGGCAGAAGGAGCAGTATTCCTACTGATTGGGGCATGTGTCATGTTGAGCCCCAAGTCCCAACCAGCAAGCAAGAAGTAGCAGAACTGCAAAATAACCCTAATATGAATGGAACCCTGAAGACAGGTTCTCAGGTCTAACCCTTTAAGTCACAATAATTTACTGTCCACTCATCCAGTAACTTCTCCCATCTTACATTTCTTCTCTTCCACCTTTGTCCATCATTCTGTCTCTCTTTCTCCCCTCTTTCCACTTCCTTATCCATATCCTCTCCTCCTTTCATCTTTGGACAGAGCAACAACTCTACTCTCAAATGCAAATGCCAGCATCCAAAGTGGCTGGATGAAAAAGGAAAGGGGGCTCCTGCACCTTTAAGCTACAGCTGCTGAAATTCCTGCTGCTATGCTTTAATTAAAGGTGTAGGAGCCCTGTCCTAGGTTGCATTTACCCTACCCACACCCCACTCCTCTCCCATGCTGGCTTTACTCACCCAAATGACCAGCCATAATACCATGTCTGAGGTCTCCAGTCTTTTGGTCCCAGGTTCACAGCCACCTGAAAGACGGTCATGTACATCATATGGGCTACCATGCCCAGGAGCCCTGTTGGGAAGGGGTGGTCAGAAAGATACTCAGAATATGCCCAGCCACAGTGCTCTTACTTCCCTTGGGTACCACTTTCTGAGGTCTGAGCTAACTAGGAGCAGAGCCATGGCGGCTCAACAGAAAGCAAGTTTGACAGACTTGGGAGATTTCACTTAGAAGTGTAAGGCTGTACATTTCAGAATCCTGGTGTCTGCTGCCTTGGGCAGTCACCACACTTTGCCTAATGGTAGGGCCGACCAATCCCTGAAATGCTGTTTTCCTTTGCTTAGGAAACTGTGTCCTTGAGAAAACACTCAAACTTGAGATTCCATCCCTACCTGAAAGCTTAACGTTGTACATTCTAGGGAAAGCTATGCCAAGGCTTGATCCTGTTGAATGCATGAACTGACAGGCATTTGTGGCCTGGCTTAGCTCATGGCTTCAGTATTTCACTGTATCGTTTGCCTCTAGCAATGGACACACACTATTGATCACATGCTGGGAAATGAGGACAGCTACCTCCGATTATCCTTTACAAAGCTGGCAGGGTGCCTTGCTGGGCACCACACATGAATAAGAAATGTTGTGGTGGTTTTAATTTATATCCCCTCCTTCCTCCCAAAGGAGCCCAGGGGAGCAAACAGTCTTTCGGCCAGTGATCTCAGGGTTGCCAGGAAGTGTATCTTTCAGCTATCAAATGTTTGTGTATACAGGAATGTTTTAAAATTCCTCCTGAAACTCAACAATGAGGGAGACAGACACAAACTCAACAATGGTGGAGGGCACCACCACTGAGAAGGCCCTGTCATGGACAAGCATCAACCAGGCAGCGGCCAGTGCTTGCACCACCAAGCATGTGCAGTAACCTTCTCAGGGGGTGGGGGTGGGGAAACGACACATGGGTATAAAGAAACTACAACAGTTTGGGGTTGCAGGGTTTTGTTTTCATTTTTGGGGCCTGCCACCTGTTTCCCCACTCAAAATCACTCCCCAAATACTTTTCATTAAAAAAGAGAGACTTCCTTACACACATTTAGATATAATGTGAGCATGATACAGGAATGACTGGACTATGATTTCAAGTACTATATGGATGGGGTTAGGGTCAGGGGTGAAAGTCCATACAAAATGAGTGTTAGGTCTGAGTGCTGTGTGTGGATACCTAGTGGGAAGAGTAGCTGACTACCGGAGGCGCAGGGTAGATCGAGATACCTGAGAGAACGGTGATCACAGCCGCAAAAGCATTGATCTTGAGCCCATCAATGAAGTTGGCATAGTAGACGGCATCCAAACACATCAATAGGAACCCCACAGTCAACAGAATAATATAAAGGAATTCGGAGGCAACGGAGAGCCACAGCACCCCTGGAAAGTAACATGGGTGGTGAGTGGGAGATTATAAACAAGCTATATGTCTCACAGAGTCTGGGGAAGGGCCGTAGCTCAGTGGTAGAGCACCTGTTCCCCATGCAGAAGGTCCCAGGTTCAAGCCCCAGCATCTCCAGGTAGGGCGACTGCCAGTCAGGGTAGACAAAGCTGGGCTAGACGGACCAGCAGCTTAACTCAGCATTAGGGCTTTCCTGCTTTTTCCAGGCACAGGCCTGGGCTTTAAAGCTCCATGTCAAAGCACTCTTGTTTTCGTCCTGGAGCTTTCCCTGTGAAAACCTGCTCAACGAATGGCAGCAGCATCCTAAATTCCTGTTTATAACACATGTGATGTTTTTAACATGTTGATAACACATGACAAGCCTTTGGGATGGAGTTAACTCTACAGTGAATCGGTTCATACATAATAAATAACTAAGGAGGAAAAAATAGTGCTCAGCCTCATTACTTTGTTCGGCAGTAATGAGTATCACAGTGACCTGTTTTGTAGGCACATTTAAACTGCGGACTTCAATTGATTTCATAGTCGTTCCTTCTCCCCACTGAATCGTGGAAGCTGTAGTTTGGGGATAGAGGAAGATCTCTAACAGAATCCTCACCAACTAGATTCCCAAGATTGTTTGGTGTGGGGGACACATGGCGGTTGGTATAAAGCCAACTTTTGTAGCCGGGATGTAGAAGAGAAACAAGAGGAACACAGAAAACTGCCTTATACTGAATCAGACTTGTTGGTCCATCCAGGCCAGTATTGTTTACAGATTGGCAGCAGCTATGCAGGGCTTCCCAGCCCCACCTGGGGACACCAGGGATTGAACCTGTGGCATTCTGCTCCATGGATGCTCTACCACTGAGCTGTACTCCTTCCCTGAGAATTAAAGGGCTGTGGAATTCTGCATATTAATTAGAAGTATGGTAAATCGAGAGCAGGGGTTGGGTTTCCTATTTGTCATTGAAATTAATGTAAAATTAATGTAAAATGCAAGCATTTAGCATTAAGCTCATATTCCAAAACTGCAAACTGGTTGCCAATATTGTAAGATCTTTTAAAGATGTCATCCTTTGCTCCAGTACTGTAGGGTATGGTGAGAGTTATGCCCATGTCATTATGATGACCTAAGTGGCCCCCTGCCGTATCTGGAGTAGAGGATTGTTCAGCCTGAGTTATTAATTTCAATAACTTAATTAGCTCCCAGGCTTTAAATAACACTCCCATGTCAAAGGTTCCATTTGTGATTTCCGAGTGTTTGTGAAACATACATCTAGCAGCAGGCAACAGATGCAATACTACATCATAATATTTTATAGGCATTGTGGGATGCACATAATTTAAAATAAATAATAGGAGGTCCAGAGTGCTGACTATCAATGTCCAGAATGTTTCTGCCCTATACATTTCCACTATGGTGGTGGGGTTTTATTTGGGGGGTGTCAAATTTTATTACAAAAGCCAGTCATTTCCAGGAAGTGGGTAGCTCTGTGCTGTACATAAGTTTAGCCCTCTCCTCTTAGGGAAGGTTCAGAGCTGGCAGTCATCTCTGCTTCTTGTAGAAGCGAATTCCATAGTTTAACTATGCCCTGCGTGAAGAAACACTTCAGTTAAACTATGGCATCCGCTCCCACAAGAGGAGGCAGGAACGGCCACCATCTTGGACGTCTGGAGCAGACAGGACTCAGTCGGATGAGCCACTGGTATGTCTCAACATAAAACAGCATTATTAATTCTGCCATTTCCCGTTTCTGTTTGCACCCTTAAACAAGATGGCCTGTTTTGCCCTCCCCAAATCTCACCTTTCTCCGACTCGGGGGGCAGCTCAATGAAGCTCCGGCACTTCTCCTCTAAAAGGGTGGAACAATGGAAGAAGACGCCGTCAGTTTATCCAAAGGCTGGTGCTGATCGCGACAATTATGTCATTCTTCTGTTGGTCAAGATTTCCGTCTCCCCTCGCAGCGAAAGACGGCTTCCCACAATTTACTCCCCATCCAGGCTTGGAATGCAATTGTCTTTTAAGCTGCAGGTGGCTTCATTTGAGCCAGGATGCAGCCCCGGGACCCGAGGGCGGGGAGGTGAGTAGGACAAACCCAACTACATATGGGGTGGATTAGGAATCCAGATCTACGCCACTATTTTAAAGCACATTTCCCCTACAAAGAATCCACAGAGCTACAGTGCCAAGTGTCATCAGCAAACTACAGTTCCCAGGATTCTTCAGGGGAAGCTGTGCGCTATAACTGCATGGGGTGCAGGCGGCCTGTTATGCATGACCACTGGCCCTAGATCACAAGAGGTGGAGACCTCATCTCATTCTGCTCCTCTGCTGCCCTTTGACAGCCACCTTCCACATCCCCACCACCAACACTCTTCCCCTTTCCCCCTCTTGTCTGTCTAACAGGAGAGGGGTTTTGTGACCTAGCTGTCAAACTAATAACAGCCGTCATGGAATCTGCTCCGTCTGAGATGTCGGCTGGTTTCGTACCTCCGTGATGCTCCTCACACGAGAGCCAGAAGCCCGTGTGGAAATACCGGAAAGCGTACTTGTCTTCGCCCGTTTCCCAGATGTACTGGACAACGTGGGGGTCCATGGTCACGTTCCCATCCATCGTCTCGTTGCTGTTGATGGGCACGCAGTTCCCCTTCTTGACGGCCGAGAGGCAGGGGGGCTTAACCACCTTGTGGGTCCCCTCACACCAATAGCTGGTGCAGAAGGCCGAAACCGAAAAGCAGAGGGCCAAAGAGTTAAGGCCCAAGGAGAGCATTGAGCGGGACCTTCGGCTCAGTTTAATCATCGTCCCTGTTTTCCCAAGAGATGTGAGGATCTGTCTGTTTTGCTGCCCGAAGTCGCACCCAAATAATTCGAATTCGCTCACAATTCCCAGAAAACTATGTTCTACTGTTGGATAAATCTGCTGGTTCCTTGTTTCAGTGGAGAGAAGCCAATTCTGAACAAACCTCCGTTTACAGAGAATGCCTCACTTTTGATCATGATTTCCTCCTCCTTATTCGTATGCTGTGGCCCATCCAATATGCCCACTATGAAGCAGTACACCACAAAATGGTGTAATCATAATTTGAACTCAGCCTGGGGTTCTGTTCTTATTAGGGACTAGTTACTTGAGGAGTGCTTAAGAGCCAGGCGGTTGCTGGCACCCAAGATACCTAAGGTCTCAGAAAGAAATTAGTTTGAACTAATGAACACAGAAGGAGATAGGCAGCATGATTCCTACCTAGACCTTCCAGATTTTGATTAATGATCTGTGTATAAAGTAATTATTAGCAGGTTGCCTAGTTTATGCTGAGTACTTTAAAAAGAACTTTAAAACACACACATACTTTACCCCACTGCTAACCTTCCCCCTTTTTATAGCTATATTAATTAATTATTAACAACACCCATTCAAAGTCTTGTTAAAAAGCTGTTGTAGGCCATTGCCCCGATTAATCAATCTTCCAAATTAAAATCTTAAATCCCTTAAGGTTTGGTTTGTTTTTTTTAAAGTGATGGGTTTGAAGTCAATGCAAAAAGTCTTTTAGAGTCCACAAAGAATTGCAAACCATCTCGGATTTCCCCCTCCCATGTCCTTGACTAACAAAGTCTCTTTCAAACAGAGTGGAAATAGTCTAAACTTTAGTCTAATTGCTGCAGTCTATATGCTGCACAGTAGCCCTTCTGAAATAGTTTTAAAGAGTGAAAACCTCCCCATTAGAGTTGGGGTGTCAAGAAATGTGGATGCCCAGCTTCCCCCTTTTCTAGCAGCTCAGAGGGGACTGTATAAACAACTCTACAGTTTGTCACGAGGCATGAAGTGATTTAAGGTTTGCCAGTTCTGCTTGTCTGCTAAGAGGGGAAAGTTCTGTGAGCTTTCAAAGGCCTCGTCCACCCCTCAAATTCAAGCCCCTGAGAAGGGGGAAAGGAGTGGAAAACCCAGCCTGCAACCCTGACTCCCCAAAATGACTTACTACTAGCAAGTTCCGTTGTCTCGAGCACCCCTCTTTTCCCTCTAGATTGGTACCCCCAGTGGTGTTTTTGGAGTAGCCGATTAAGGTGCAGTCTTCACAACCCACAATGGCCGTCACTTGTGGTGAAGAGGCAATGCTTAGAGTTCTAGGTTCTGCTCACTCAAAAATCCAACTAGCCCTCTGAAATGCCCCTTATTTTTCATTAAGATCACTCCTGTTAAGAGTTTCCTTCTGGCCCTCCAATTCTGTTAGAAACTGTCTTCGGATACGGCCTGTCTGTCTCTGCCCCCTATGCCCAGTCAGTCAGCTGTGTCCTTCTGGGATCAGACGGCTCCAAGGGCTTTTTGTTCGTCCTCCTTTAAGAATTATATTCTAATCCACTTTCCCTCAGGCACGAAGGAATCCAATCTCTTCCCTTCTGTCCTGACTCCATCGCCGCTTTCCTTCAAAAATATCCTCCAATTCACGCTTGCAAGTTTGCAGGGTGATTATTGTTCAAATACACACTACAATTGCAAGAAGACGCAAGTTTGCCATGGCGATTCTCTTCAGGGTCTTGAGATCTGCCTGGCCAAACAGTTGCCTGGAAAGGGATGATAAAAACCCAAAGTTTGTGCAAAGCTGAAGAATAACAGGCTGAGAAAAGAAAAGGAAGAGAGAAAAGGTTCTTTCTGGAGGTACTTTTGTCAAAGTTGCCCGGTGAATCTCAACCCCCGCGAAAGCAGCAGTGGGTTCAAATGGAACAGGGCCTTTCAGTCTGTCACTTGAGGGAGTTGAAAAAGTAGGTTCTGGGGAAAGCTCAAAATGCCATCCGGCAGCAACAGAAGGAGAGAGTGTCCACTTCAGTTCCAAATCACCCAAGTGGAAGAAAAGACCTGATGTTCAACACCCAAATATTTTGATCCTCTTTCTTCCCCCAGAATAGGCTGCCAAACCGATTCAAAAGAACATCGTCCATGAAGAAGGTTTCGCTGGCATAAGGTTGTTGCCCCGACTCCTTCAGCTGACCTGGTGGCTGGAGATCAACCCCCAAACATCGGTTTTGGGGCCCACACTTGCACGGTCATTGGAGAGAAGGTCTGGAGTTCTTTCCTCAGCAAAGAGACAGGACCCAGCGCATGTCCACCCCAAAGGTTTCAAAGGAGCCAAGGACCCCTCTGCAGGCGAAGGAAAGTGCCGCTCCCAAGGGCGCAGTGTGCAGCTTGTGAGAAAATGCTCCCCAGATGCTGCTCAGGAGGGAAGAATCAGGAGGTGCTCTCCAATCCGGCTGTGCAGAGTAGAGAGGTGGCATAAGCAGTGTGATAAATGAGCAAGCGGCGGAGAGCTCCGGCACCCTCCAGCGCGGCACCGTCCCCAGGGGATAGGAATCAGGCGGAGAAGTGCGGTGGCGGCTGATTAAAAAACCTCTTCATTAGTGCCAAGGGGGCACCAGTGCCAAGTGGTGGGGATTAGCATCTAATAAAGGGGGAGGGCATGGGGGGAGGGAGGGGGAGCATCTCCGCTTTGGTCTTCCCTTTCTGCAATCGCCCGGCTGCCAGGAGGAGAGGATGAGAAATTGGATGCGGAGATGAAGGAGCAGCTGGGGTCAGAGGAGATGAAGTGGACACGGAGGCAGAGAGAGACAAAGAGGCTGGAAGGCTGACAAGGGCTTGTTGGAGGGGGGAGAGGGGAACGGACGCCAAGAGGAAGGCAAATTGTATGGAGATGGAGGGGGGATAATGGGGCACGGATCGATCAACAGTGGAAGACGTGCACGTTAATGGGTGGATTGATCGATGTCACACACACACACAAACAGAGAGAGACAGAGAGAGAGAGAGAGAGAGAGAGAGAGAGAGAGAGAGAGAGAGAGAGAGAGATCATTATTTCGGAAGTGAAATATTCCACCACCACAACAACAACAAAATCTGGATCTTCAGCACTTGTATGTGTGTATTAATGTATGTAAACAAACAAAACAAATATTGTGGGCAGATGGTACCAAAGAAATGCAAAAAAAGTTCATAGTTGTAGCTTTTCATTAATTTGCTTTTCACTGTCATATTTCACTCCACAGAAAATATCTATTAGCACGGAAGGATTGTGGGCGTGGAGAGGAAGTTGTGGAAGGGTAGAGAAAGACTGGCCAGTGGACAGGCCAATACAAAGAAATGCTTTATGTTACAGGTGGGTGTAGACGCCGTCTGTCTATATATGAGAGAGAAAGGGGTGTGGATTAGTGAATAGACAGGCAGGAGATATGGCAATCCCGTGGAAAGGGGAAGAGAGAAAGAGAATTTCAGTCTGCCCAGCACATTCTATTTCCCCCTTTGCATGTACAATTCCTGTGCGTCTTTGCGCCCTGTGTGGCCCCATCCTGCTGTGTCACCCTGCCCCGGGTTCACAGTCTTTCTATTTGGGACCCTGTGTCTCTTGGGATTAACTCCCAGCTGGCAATAAGGAGATTTTTTGTGTGTCCCTTTCATTAAGAGCAACGCAGAGAATCAAACCACTTGCACCACAGCCGGCACGGAATTAAAACACAGCAAAGTAATTAGGACACAGAGGATCTAGCAGGTTGGGCTGGGAGCCAGAACTCCAGTCTCCAGGGTTCTCAGAGAGAGGGGAGGGTACGCCTGCTGAAATAACAGCAGAAAACAAGCAAAAAACAGGGGTGCGTGGGCTGAGGGCTCCCAAGGTTGTGGTGGGAATAGAATCTAGTCCCAGGATTAGAAGAGGCAGCAATTGGATGACCAGACGGACACCTCTGTATCTTTAATGGTGCTGTGTGAAGAAGGCGTTTCTGTGCATGTAGCAAGCCTGAGAAACATCTGCAGCGTAAAAAAGCTGCCTTCTAAGAAGCCAGACCATCTACTGTCCAGATACCGCCTGCACTAACTGGCAGCCCCCTCCCCCCAGTGTTTCAGATAGGCATCTACCTGGAGACGCTGCAGACTGGACCAGCGACATGCTGCCTGCAAAGCATGCACTCTGTTATGGCCGCTGGAGACTGGTCCATTAGGGTAACTGAAGCACTGTTCCCCCTCCCCCAGTCAGCCACCAACTTACAACCAGTCCAGAGGGTAGCACCTGACTCTTAGCTTCCTTCTCTTTAGTGTTGCCCTGGTATGGGCCTATAGGAAGGAGGGTGGGGACAAAAATAGCTGGTTCCCCTTGTCATTGGCTCTAGCTCCCTCTACTGGCTGTCTCCTTGCCTTTCACCCTACCAGTCTCATTGGTTATGACCCTTCCCTGCATGAATTCCCTTTTTTATACAGCTATTTGAAGTTCCTTTGGATTCCTGGGTTGTTGTTGTTTTGAGAGGGAGTTTAAGAGAATAAGGAGAAGCTGGGGGCCAGGAGGACCCTCAAGTTCTCAGGCACCTTATAATTATCGCAGGAAAAGACGCTTCCTAACTGTGAACACCAGTGTCTAATGACATTACTAGTTGTGATTTATGGGTCACTCTTCTTCTTCTTCTTCTTGGGCTTTTTGGGGTTCAGCAGGGAGGGAACTGTAGGCATGACCTGCAGAAGCAAACAGTTTTGGAGACAGGTGCCACATGATGGGGGAAGCCCACCGAATGCCCCACCAGCAGCTTCAGCCTCTCCCCTTTGGAAGGCACGAGTAGTAATCATCTACTATATGTATTTTGGAAAGTTGGTTGTCAGTTCTCTATGCACCTGGGCACATCTTAAGAGACCATAACCAAATCTGGCATGATGGTTGCTGAGATCAATGTCATGGACCAGGGACTCCTAAACTAAGGCCTGCGGGCCGGATAAGGCCCGAGGGACTCGTTTATCTGGCCCGCTGCCCACTTCCAGGTCGGAGGAGCACCAGAAATAGCTTGTGCGCATGCGCAAGCATTATTTCCGGTGCACATCCGGGTTGGGGGAGGCCCATGCCCATGAACACAAGCTATTTCCGGTGCTCCTCTGACCTGGAAGTGCACCGGAAATAGCATGTGCGCATGCGTATGGGCACGTACTCCCCTGTCCTCCGGCCCGCCACACAATCAGTGCTGGAGACACCGGCCAGAGGCACGGAAGGTTTGCTGCCCCCTGTCATGGACTGACTGGATGCAGAGGAGTGGGGGGAGGCACCAGCTGAGGAACCCCCATGAGAAGAAGGCTCTGTGCCAGCGGATTGGTGGTGGGTCTCGATGCGCGGTCAGAGGAAGAAGAGGGAGCAGGCTGGGAGAAGGAGATGTCGGAACTCGGAAGCTGAAGAGGTAACAGGGTTTAGTGGGCAGGAAGAGGCTGTGGCAGAGAGCAGTTCAGAAACAGAGGCGGGTCAGGAGGCGGAGTGCAGGCAGGCTGCTGAAGAAGTCAGGGAATCTTCCTGCTCCTTCTGTGACCAGCTTCTCCCCACCTCTGTTCTCCCAGAACACAGAGGAATGAAGAGGGCAGGGCAAAGAGAGACAAGTCAACAGAGCCTTAGGCCGCTGGGGAAGGAATCTGGGGAGGAGGCTTAGAGAGCGGTGTATTTTGTGGTTTTGTATCTCGATTTTATTCCGTGTACTGCCCTGAGACCCCAGAGTATATAAATTCAATAAATAATAATAATAATAAGGTGGGGACCTTCAGTTCTCACAACTACCTCATTGGGGCAACACCTACTGCGAAGAGTTGCTGTGATTGATAGGCCTGTGTTGTTTTGGTTTCTTTGAATAAAGAGTCAGCTTCTCTGACACTGGGTGTTTTATTGCTGACTTGCTCCTGACAATCAAGGCATAGGTCTGGATACAACTGGATGCCATTTTGAATCAAGACAGCAGGCTGAACCTTTCAAAATAGCACTTATTTCAGCCACTGCTTTCACAGCGCTGATTTTTGGATTATTAGAATTCCCAAGCAACTCTGGGTATGAGGCTCCTAATCCCTAATAAATTGTTTCAAGGAGAGAGGCATGTATGCTCTGGATTTAATGTTATGGAGGGGGAAGAGAGACCCTCTTCAGCTGGTGATGTGTATTATTTCAAAATGTGCTTAGCCGACCCAGTTGTACTAGGGGGTCTTTCTGCTCCCTCTGCTGCGTGAGGGTCCCGCCCTGATGGTGCTACTCATATGTGATGGAGAGGGAGATCAAGGAGCTATTCATATAGGGATCCATTTCTTTGCTGCTGTAATGCAACTGGCTCTCAGGTACTGAGAGCCCGGCTGCTTCCAATGGGAGATTCCTCAGACTTTGAACAACTGCTTGTCAGTAAAGTTCAAATAGACATCTACACCAGACATTTAAAGCACATTGCATCCCCCCAAAAGAACCCTGGGAATTGTAGTTTACCCACCACAGGACTATAATTCCCAGCACCCATAACAAACTACGGCTCTCAAGCTTATTTGAGGGAAGCTTTAAATTTGTGCTTTCTGTACGGTGTGGATGTGACCACAGCAGCCATTTCCTAAGGAAATCACATCCACTGTGATTTCCACTTCAAAGCGCAGGCCCACCCTCAGGCAAGTCAAGACCTCCTAACTGGGGATTTCTACCATGGCACTGAGAAGCTCCCACATACTGGCCAGGAGGGAGACTTCTAGGAAGATTGCCACCTTTCCCCCCTGGCACTGCCAGGATCAGCTTCATCCGGCAGATATTTAGCAGTATGATGCTTTTCCTGGAATGAAGATAAAATAAAGGAGAAAGTTTGAGCTGCTAAAACTCCAGTTAACAGGTTGTTATTAAAGACATGCTTTAAAAGTCCACAATCTTCCTTCCAAGCAGGCATGAGCATGTATTCTTAAAAGGTTACCATTAGATCGGGGGGGGGGAGAGAGGGGGGGAAGAGTGGTGCAGTGGTTAGAGTGTCAGAGTAGGACTTTAGCACCCCAGCTTGAAATCCCCACTCAGTCATGAAGCTTTGGACATACCACTGTGTCTCATCCTAACCTACCTTGAAAGGTTATTGTAATGATAAAAAAGTGGGGGGCAGAATGATTTCTGCTGTATTGAGTTCCTTGGAAAAGGGGGTAGATGATAGAGATAGATGATAGATAGATAGATGATAGATAGATAGATAGATAGATAGATAGATAGATAGATAGATGATAGATAGATAGATTAGATAGACAGACAGACACCCACCCACCCATGAATCCCCTCCACAATAAATTTAGTAATTGTGAACACCACAAATAAGCCCTCTTTAGTAAAAGGATGCAGGGACGCGGGTGGTGCTGTGGGTAAAAGCCTCAGCGCCTAGGGCTTGCCGATCGAAAGGTCGGCGGTTCGAATCCCCACTGCGGGGTGCGCTCCCGTCGTTCGGTCCCAGCGCCTGCCAACCTAGCAGTTCGAAAGCACCCCCAGGTACAAGTAGATAAATAGGGACCGCTTACCAGCGGGAAGGTAAACGGTGTTCCGTGTGCTGCGCTGGCTCGCCAGATGCAGCTTGTCATGCTGGCCACATGACCCGGAAGTGTCTGCGGACAGCGCTGGCTCCCGGCCTCTAGAGTGAGATGAGCTCACAACCCTAGAGTCTGTCAAGACTGGCCCGTACGGGCAGGGGTACCTTTACCTTTTACCTTTAGTAAAAGGATATGCACCTTCATTTCTGTCTTGCTTTATCTCAGTCATATGGTCAAGTGCCAGAATTATCCCCAGTGCAACCTGAAGCTGCTTTCGATGTCTGTTCTGTAAGGTTGCTTCCAGACAGCTTCCATGGAGCATTCCTCTCCATCGGTTTGCATGGAAAGCTGCCTGTTTATTGAGCGTTCATTCTGAATTGTTTGTCGGCAGGTCCTACCACGTTGCATCAGGAAATCTGGCCCATTTTCACACCCAGTTGCTTATCATAAAAAATAAAAAATAAAATAAAAAATCCAATGTTGTAGCACCCTGCTTGTGGTTAACGCTTAGCTGGAATGAAATATTCAACGCAGCAATAGAGAAATTAAAATAATTATTTATTTGTCAGACAAATAAATGAGAGGCACAGTGGTATATGGTTACCAAGCTCTGGCCTGCCTCCTGCCATTATGGCCAGCCCTTATATTCCCTTAATCCAGCCCCCTTTGCTCCTCCTGTGGCTGCCTCTGTCCAATCAGCCTAGTTGGATTTCCTATTGGCTGATTGCTATACCCAATCCTAAAAGATACACCCACATCCTCCTGTCCTTATATGGAACACAAACAGCTATATATTGTTACATCTATAAATGACAAATAAGTAGTAATATATCTTACATGTGTCTCAACAAGGAATCTTAATTACCAGCTCACCTCTTGCCCTCCTTGCCCTTTTGCCTTCTAAAACAAATGGTTAATCTTAAATTTTTATCTTAAACATATGTCAAGGATCTTGAGTTTCACATCAACATTGAAAGATCTACTTCATTTGAAGGTTTCTAAACAAATGTCTGACAGCTAATATATCAGGACAGCATTTGATGGCGTCTTCTTGTCTGGCAAGAGGCTGGGCTCAATGGCCCCCGTGGTCTATTCGAACTCTAGGACTCTATGATTCTATGAAATAAGAATCTAACATCTAAATTTGTTACTTTCTAAATCCTTTGCATAGTTACATTTAAGCCAATATATTTAAGCTAATATATTTCATACATTATCATAGGTAACCTTTTAAAAGAATAAAGCTTCTCAAAGTAGAAAGGAAGGAACTCAGTAAAAAAACAGTTTCAAAAGAAGCCTCTCCAGTTTACAACCCCTCCTTCAGCCAGCTGCTTTTCCCATTAGACAAAAAGACTTGCTAGCTAGATGCTTCCCCATTTGGTCTTGGCCTTTTAACCTTAGAAAGAAGATCTGGGTCATTTACTGGGAGGCACATTGATATTATTTTACTATTTACCAACTATTAATTATGTTTATCTCTGCCTTTTTTATCTTCTGTAACATGTAGGGTCCGTGTCCTGTAATTTCAGCTTTTACGACTTTGAGAATTGTTTTCTGCTATCAATCAAAGGGGCCCTTGTCTAGAAGAATAAACATTACCAAGGTTGTAAACTGCTGGTCTTCTGGCTTGAAACTTTTGAAAATCTTTAAGCTCTCTTTAATATACAAGTCCTGATCAAACATTAATAAAATGCAGGCTTATGCCTGATGCCTCATTCCCCCCTTTCAAGCTCAAGGACCTTCGTCCCAAGTGTCCTTGATAGCTTGACCTTCATCATATTCCTGAGGTAAAGCTCTGTATAGGGCCATGATATGAGGTAGAGTTTCATTTGAAACCATCTTGCTAATTGTACTTCTAAAACATGAAATGATACATGGCATCATACATAAAACCATTACCACTACTGTCAAGAAAAACAAGCAAGACAATAGTATCCCTTTGAGTCCTGTGACATTAGGTAACCAATTGGTGAGCCATCCCATATCCCATCCTTCCCATGTTTGTACTGGGACATGTGCTATATTCTCCATCTTTGTGGCCAACACACGGATTGCCTCACCATTATCTGAAATGTTAAAGCAACAGGCATTCCCTGTCAAGTTCAAGACTCCACATAGGCCTCCCTGCTTGGCAAGTACATAATCCATTCCCATTTTCAGCTGCAAAATGGCGGCTCTACTTTCATCCAACTGTTGTGCAATAAGTCTCAAACTCCGGGCCGTTGCATTGGTTACAAGTTCCACTACTGCTTGCAATCGAATTATTCTGTTTAGATTATAAATAGGATCCCGTGCCCCTTGTATGAGCTCACCAGGATTCCAGGAGGCAGGATCATAATAGGCTATAATGCGCTCTGGTGGCCAATCATCAGTACCGCTCCAACTTTGGGTACTTCCTCCTGCTATATGAGAAATATCAGCGTTTCTTCGTGTTCGCTTGGCCAAATTAGTGGGCATAATCCACATTGGTGGCAATACCCATCCCAGAAAACAAGTCCCACTCCATTTGGAGGGGAGTTTCTTGTATGCCCATTCTCCACATATCCACCACAACCATCGTGTCTGAGGTCTTTGGTACGTGGAGTACAGAAGGCGAAATAGCAAAAGAGGTAGAGAGTTCACAGTGCAGTATGTTAGATTGCCTTTTTCTGTCACAGTTATGTTCCATACCACTTTCCATGCATGAATAAAAGGAGGTGCACAGGGCAAGGCATCCCGAGTTCGATAGGTAGTATCGTGTGCCCAGGTATTCTTAATATTATCCCAAGTATAGTGACAATGAGAAGAGCCTATCATGGTAGAATCAGCTGCATCTGATGATTTATGTACACAGAATTCCCCTTGTACAGGTATAACTCGTAATGGTTTAGTTGAGTTCCATCCGGGGAAATTCTGTACTTCTGTTTGGTGTGGTATTTCGCTTACCATACCAATGGCATCTAATGGTATCGGTAATAAGGGCATACCTCCCTCTGAATCATCTGGCCCGAGAGAGCAAACAAGGCAATTGGTCCTATTTGCAACATTGGCTACCATTTCAGCTAAACCTACCCACATATTGTGGTCATGGTGGAATCCATATTTAGTCAATTTGGCCAGATTCAAGGACCCTTCCCCTTCCCAAGGGATCAGGATTAATAATAGAATCATGTTGATGTCTAGCATATGCATTCCTTCCACAAAAGATTACCTTATAGTGATAGCAAATAAATATTAGTCCCAATATAATTCCCCCAGTGACAGGAATGGGGAACCACCAAGACCAAAACATATATCCCGAGGATCCCCAATAAGTAATATCTCTGATAATTGTTCCACAAGGGGGGGGGCAGTCAATCAATTGTATAAGAGAATCTTTCCTTTCACAATCGCTGGTTCAGATGCTCCTCAAGCTTCAGGCGTGCGCAGGTCAGCCAGCTTCCAGGTTGTGGCTGCAGCAGGCCGGTCGTCTAATGTTGCCCGTGACCTAGCCCGTTCCCGGTAGGGCTAGATACAGGGGTTTTTGGAGAGAGTCAGTTTAAGAGGATTAGAGGGGTCACCTTTGCACGTCCAACTGCCTTCGGACTTCTTCAAACGGGAGTGATGAATCCAGGGGGTCACCTCAGCTACCTTCACCGCTGTTGGAGTAGAGAGCAAGACGGTGTAAGGTCCACGCCACTTAGGTGCAAGTGGATCACGTTTCCACTCTTTCACCCATACGCTATCGCCAGCCTGGAACTGATGAATCGGCTCGGCAATGCTGCACGGCGTGCGCTCGAGGGCCCACCTGTTAAGAGAAACAAAAACACGGGAGAGAGATTGCACTTGTCCCTGTGTCACATGGTCTCCTATTTGTTTAAGGTCAACTGAAATATCCTGAACAAAGGAGGGCGGTCTCCCATACAGGAGCTCAAAAGGTGACAACTTAAGTCTTTTTGTGGGTGCACACCGAACACGAAACAGTGTTATGGGTAACACATCTACCCATCCCAATCCCGTTTCCTGGGTTAATTTTGCCAATTGGGTTTTCAAAGTCCGATTCATTCTTTCAGTTTTCCCTGAACTCTGAGGCCTATATGCTGCATGCAGTCTCCATTTCACTTGTAGGACTCGACATACTTCTTGTACTACTTGATCAATGAACGCTGGCCCATTGTCACTTCCAATGCATCTAGGTAACCCAAATCTCGGGATCAATTCAGTGAGGAGTCTCTTAGTTACCTCTCGTGCCTTTTCAGTTCGGGTGGGAAAAGCTTCAACCCATCCGGTAAGAGTATCCACAAACACAAGGAGATACTTGAATCCCTTAGAAGGGACCAGCTCTGTGAAGTCCACAATTAGGCTTTCCATGGGGACATATCCCACATGTTGGATTCCAGGAGGTTGTACCGGTCCCTGCCTGGGATTGTTTTTAGCACAAAGAACACATTTCTGTGAAATGCAAGTTGCTAATTGTGATAGATTAATAATATACAACTTCCGACTGAGACTCTCTCTGGTTGCAGTACCGCCAAGGTGAGTAGATTCATGATAATTTCTTACAATTGTGCCTGCTAGGTGATGAGGTACATAAATCCTATTGTCTGGCAGGATCATCCAGCCGTCCTTCACAACCGCTCCTTCCTGTTCAGCCCACTTCCTCTCTTCTGGGGTATAGTGAGGTTTAACTTCTTCTGGAACTACCTCTGGTATGAGGGCTGCTATAAATCCTCCCACAGGCTTTTGGGCTGCCTCTCGGGCTGCTTTGTCAGCAGCATGATTTCCTCTGGTTATTGGATCCCTTCCTCGTCCATGACCTTTGCAGTGCATTACAGCAATCTGTTCTGGAGCCCATACTGCTTCTAACAGGATTTCTACTTCAGGTCCATATTTCAAGGCCTTCCCGTGGGCTCCTATTAGACCTCTTTCTTTCCATAGAGCACCATGTGCATGCAGGGTTAAGAAGGCATATTTAGAATCAGTATAGATGTTTGCCTTACATCCGGCTGCCAATTGCAGAGCTCTTGTTAAACCTATAAGTTCAGCTTTTTGTGCCGAGGTGCCAGCAGGCAAAGCTTCAGCTTCCACAACTTCCTCATTGGTGACCACAGCATATCCTGCTCGTCTGGCACCTTCATGCAGGTAACTGCTACCATCAGTATAATATACAACATCTGGATTTTTCAATGGTTCATCTTTCAGATCAGGTCTACTGGAATAAACTTCATCCATTATTTGGAGACAATCATGTGATTCTTCATCATCTACCTCTGGTAGGGGCAGCAAAGTCGCTGGATTGAGCATATTCACTACTCGTAGATGAATCCTGGGATTTTCACACAATAGGCCTTGGTACCTAGCCATCCTTGGGTTCGTTAGCCAATAACTACCCTTATATTCCATGAGTGTCAGAACAGCATGAGGTACATTCACGTACATCGTCTGGCCAAAGGTAAATTTATCAGCTTCTTTGACAAGGCTTGCAGTGGCCGCTACTGCCCTTAGGCATGGAGGCCATCCTTTTGCTACTGAGTCCAATTGTTTTGACAAATAAGCTACTGGACGGTTCCAACTTCCTAATCTCTGGGTCAGGACTGCCGCTGCAATCCCATTCTGTTCATGTACATACAGCTGAAAGGGTTTTTCCGAATTAGGCAGTCCAAGGGCTGGGGCCTCCATAAGTCGTTGTTTGATAACTAAAAAGGCTTGTTGCTGCTCAGGTCCCCATACGAATGGGTCCTTTTCTGCACCTCGAGTGCTTTCATGTAAGGGCTTGGCCAGACTGCTGAAATCAGGTATCCATAGTCTACAAAACCCTGCTGTTCCCAAGAATCCTCTGAGTTGTTTCCTTGTGGTAGGTTCCTTGATAAGGCAAATAGCTTCTTTCCTCTCTGGTCTCAGTGCTCGTTGTTGGTGTGAGATGTCAAAGCCCAAATATTTGACCTTTTCTAAACATAACTGTGCCTTTTTCTGGGAAACTCGATAGCCAGCTTGCCAGAGCAAGTGGAGCAGTTCCTCTGTACCTTCTTTACAGGTATCAAAATCCTTTGCTGCTAGTATAAGGTCATCTACATATTGCAGAACCACCTTTTCTCCAGGTATTGAGGGGTAACTTGTTAGATCCTTCGCCAAGGCAGTGCCAAATAAAGTTGGGGAATTTTTGAATCCCTGGGGCAATCTCGTCCAGGTTAGCTGGCCTTTTGTTCCTGTCAAAGGGTCTTCCCACTGGAAGGCAAATATAGGTTGGCTCTGTGGTGCCAGCCGGCAACAGAAGAATGCATCTTTCAAGTCCAATACAGTAAAAAATGTTGCTTCTGGTGGGATCAAACTCAGCAGGGTGTATGGGTTTGGTACATTTGGGTGCAAGGTCTCGATAGCCTGGTTTACGAGCCTCAAGTCCTGCACTGGCCTATATTCATCTGTCCCAGGTTTTCGAACAGGCAAAAGGGGTGTGTTCCATTCTGATTGGCAGGGTTTAAGCAGACCATATTTTAATAGGCGGTCCAAATGTTTCTGGATGCCCTCTGCTGCTCGCCGGGGTAAAGGATATTGCTTTACAGATACAGGGGTAGCCATAGGTTTTAAGGTTACTACAATTGGAGCTATATTCTTAGCCATTCCTGGGGGGCTATTTTCGGCCCATACTCCTGGTGGCACCTGTAGGGTTCGGAGGAGCTTGTTTAACTCTGTATCCAATGTGGGTTGGACTTGCAGGGCTGACATTAGGCGCCATGATTGTTCCTTAGGTACTGAGAGGGAAATTATTCCTGCTGCCTTTGATGGCAGTTTCATTTCTGGACCTCGAGGAGTGAAGGTGATTTGGGCCTGCAATTTGGACAGCATATCTCTACCTAAGAGAGGTATTGGACACTCAGGTATATACAAAAACTGATGGGTTAAACGATGCCCCCCAATCTGGCATTCCAAAGGTTGGAGGAAAGACCTCTTAGCTGACTGACCAGTGGCACTTTTAATGACTACACTTTTGGATGCCTTTTTCTGCAATAGTTCTGGGAGTACTGAGTATTCAGCCCCAGTATCAATCATAAAGTCTATTAAATGGCTCCCTAATTGAATCGTGACCGTGGGCTCCTGGAAGCCTAACTTTATGGAGTCCGGTCGTTCCTAGTCTTGGGTAAAATCCTCCTCTGCCAGTCCAATGACATTGTCCCTACTCCGTCCTTCTCCAGGTCTCTGATATCTTCCATCTCGGATCATTCCCCGTCCCCGTCCCTGGTTTCTTGGGCCGGAGCCTGGGCCTGGGCCTGGGCCTGGGCGTACTTCTTCCAACCTCAGGGGTTCAGGACACTCCCGCTTCCAATGACCCTCCTTCTTGCAATTTGCACATTGATTCCTTCCCAGTGGTGGATTCCTTCCCCGCCCTCTTCCTCCATTTAAGGGGCGGTAGTCTTGCTTCACTGCTGTGGCCAGCATTACCATCTTTTCCTTCTGCCACTTCTTCTTCTCTTGCTTCTCAGCCTCATCCCTATTCCGATAAACTCGGCGTGCAATGGCCATAATTTGGCTCATCAGCATCCCTTCCCATCCTTCTGATTTCTGAATTTTCTTACGAATGTCAGAAGCGCACTGGGCCACAAATGTAGCAGTAATCATTCTGCTGTTTTCAGGGGCTTCAGGATCAAAAGGAGTCCATATACGATAGGCTTCTTGCAGCCTCTCTAAAAAGTCTCCTGGACTCTCATTTGATTTCTGTTCTACTTCTGAGACTTTAGACATATTAGTGGGCTTCTGGCATGCCCTGCGAATACCTTGCACAAGCGTCTGGCGGTAGGTGGTAAGCCTGGCCAGATGAATTGCATTGTTTGGATCCCAATTAGGATCTTCCAAGGGAAAGTTGTCTTGGAGATGATGGTCAATATTAAAAACATTTCCCACTCTGGCCTGCTCACGCAAATATATCTGTGCCTTTTCAATTATGTCTCTCCTTTCCTCAGTGGTGAACAGAGTATTCAGGAGCTGGCGGCAATCTGTCCAAGTAGGACTATGAGTATTTATTATTGAAGTCACCAAGTCCATCATAGCCTGAGGTTTTTCTGCGAAAGATGGGGTGTGTGTTTTCCAATTCATCAGATCCGTAGTTGTGAATGGAATGTACTGAAGGGTCGAAGTTCGAGGTGGCCGTCGTCCGGGTTGCCCGTTAACCAGCACAGGCTCCTCAAGTGCATCAAATACTCTTCTGAGAGGGGCTAGTACGTAATCTTTCTCTTCGCTTTGCTCTAGGGGCCTCAAATCATAGGGGATGGTATTTGTCCCAAGGCGTTCTTTTAGCAGCTTTATACGCCTGGCTGTATTGCTTGCTGACCGATTAAGGTCTCCCTGTAACTTCTGTAATAATTCTCTAGGACTTGGATGTACAGGAGTTTGGGGTAGGCAATCAGTTGTTCCACTAAAAGAGACTGTAGATGGAGTTCTACTGGGACTCACAGATGGAATAACCACTTCTGCTTGGGCTTTATTATAGGCCTCCAATGCCTCCTGAAGATATTTATCATAATCTATCAAGGAATCAAGTTCTGTGGCTCCAGCCCCATT
The DNA here is from genome assembly GCF_965113315.1 of Podarcis vaucheri. NCBI lineage: Eukaryota > Metazoa > Chordata > Lepidosauria > Squamata > Lacertidae > Podarcis > Podarcis vaucheri. Next base: position 18,624,771 of record NC_138751.1, read on the forward strand.
ATTCATTCCACTTTCTTGCCTTGGGGTTACAACTGGTGGAGTGTTTGGATTAGGCTCCCTTCGATGTGGAGCATAGGGTGGAGGTGGAAGCAGCTCTTCCTCTGGTCCCTCAAAAATGGGTTTGAGTTTATTTGGCAAGATTCCTTTCCTAGCTTCGGCTTTTACAGCCAATAATTTGCATCGTTGGACTTTGCATTCCCTTATCCATGGAGGATTTTTATTTAATGTGCTCAGCCAAGAATCTATATATGAAAATTGTTCTGGGCATCCTCCAGTTTCTTTGGCGATGTTAGACCAAAGTTTGCTTACTAAATTTATATCAAAGGTTCCTTGAGATGGCCATTCAGTATTTTGCTTCGGCCACTCTAATTCACATAACGTTCTCAGGCGCTCTGGCGTCATTTTGACTCCATATGCCCCTGAGAAGGCTTTCTTAAAATTACTTAACATGCATTCAAGAGGTGTATTTCCCCCCTTTGAACCCCCAACTCCCATTGTATGGCCCTGTGAAGTATCCACTCAGTCACTCACACACACACTTCGTGAGTTTCCTTGCTCAGTGAAGTCGCCTTACTGAGAATAATAATAATAATAATAATAATAATAAATTTTATTTATATCCCGCCCTCCCCAGCCGAAGCCGGGCTCAGGGCGGCTAACAACAATAAAAATAGTTCAACATTCTAAAACATTCATTATAACATTAATTAAATCAAATTAAAATCAAATTAATGGCAACCATCAAGCAAATTTTTGTGCAGATTGCCAGAGGAGGGGGTCAGGCTGCGCCCTGACAAAAGGCCTGGTGGAACAGCTCTGTCTTGCAGGCCCTGCGGAAGGATGCCAGGTCCTGCAGGGCTCTAGTCTCTTGTGACAGAGCGTTCCACCAGCTTGGAGCCGCGGCCGAGAAGGCCCTGGCTCTAGTTGAGGCCAGCCTAACCTCTCTGAGGCCTGGGATCTTTAGGGTGTTTTTATTTGCAGACCGTAAATTTCTCTGTGGGACATACCAGGAGAGGCGGTCCCGTAGTACTACCCACTCCACACTCAGGTCAGCTACAGATTGCTCTGTACTTTCTCACACATACAATGCGCTAGATACTTCACCACACGCTACCTCCCATTCTTCCCTTTTCCCCCACCAGACCACCATCTGATATACCCAACCACCTAGCGTACTCAGTTCCCACTTACTGAGACGCAGAAGTTTGATCAAGACTTCTCTTCCTCCCAATTAATTGGAGGGCCAAAAATCCCTTTGTGCACTTACCCTTGGTTGGTTCCGTTTCCCCCCGGTCCGTCGCCGCCAGTGAGCAGGGTATCAGACAGATGAGACTTCTGCGTTCCCCTGGAAAAAAACTTTCCAGTGCGCGCTGGGTAAGCAGTTTAGAGATCCTCTCTCTTGTACCCTGCCCAGTAGGGCGAAGGGGCTGCGTTCCAGCAGACCACTTATCCGAGTCGCAGGCACCATAAAATGTAGCACCCTGCTTGTGGTTAACGCTTAGCTGGAATGAAATATTCAACGCAGCAATAGAGAAATTAAAATAATTATTTATTTGTCAGACAAATAAATGAGAGGCACAGTGGTATATGGTTACCAAGCTCTGGCCTGCCTCCTGCCATTATGGCCAGCCCTTATATTCCCTTAATCCAGCCCCCTTTGCTCCTCCTGTGGCTGCCTCTGTCCAATCAGCCTAGTTGGATTTCCTATTGGCTGATTGCTATACCCAATCCTAAAAGATACACCCACATCCTCCTGTCCTTATATGGAACACAAACAGCTATATATTGTTACATCTATAAATGACAAATAAGTAGTAATATATCTTACATGTGTCTCAACAAGGAATCTTAATTACCAGCTCACCTCTTGCCCTCCTTGCCCTTTTGCCTTCTAAAACAAATGGTTAATCTTAAATTTTTATCTTAAACATATGTCAAGGATCTTGAGTTTCACATCAACATTGAAAGATCTACTTCATTTGAAGGTTTCTAAACAAATGTCTGACAGCTAATATATCAGGACAGCATTTGATGGCGTCTTCTTGTCTGGCAAGAGGCTGGGCTCAATGGCCCCCGTGGTCTATTCGAACTCTAGGACTCTATGATTCTATGAAATAAGAATCTAACATCTAAATTTGTTACTTTCTAAATCCTTTGCATAGTTACATTTAAGCCAATATATTTAAGCTAATATATTTCATACATTATCATAGGTAACCTTTTAAAAGAATAAAGCTTCTCAAAGTAGAAAGGAAGGAACTCAGTAAAAAAACAGTTTCAAAAGAAGCCTCTCCAGTTTACAACCCCTCCTTCAGCCAGCTGCTTTTCCCATTAGACAAAAAGACTTGCTAGCTAGATGCTTCCCCATTTGGTCTTGGCCTTTTAACCTTAGAAAGAAGATCTGGGTCATTTACTGGGAGGCACATTGATATTATTTTACTATTTACCAACTATTAATTATGTTTATCTCTGCCTTTTTTATCTTCTGTAACATGTAGGGTCCGTGTCCTGTAATTTCAGCTTTTACGACTTTGAGAATTGTTTTCTGCTATCAATCAAAGGGGCCCTTGTCTAGAAGAATAAACATTACCAAGGTTGTAAACTGCTGGTCTTCTGGCTTGAAACTTTTGAAAATCTTTAAGCTCTCTTTAATATACAAGTCCTGATCAAACATTAATAAAATGCAGGCTTATGCCTGATGCCTCAATGTGACAGAGAGGGAAGTATTTTCGTTCCAAATCAACTTGAACTGTGCTAACCTGAAATTGCCCAAATGTGATTGTCCTCCTTGTGAAAGAATAAAGCAACGTCTGGTGGGGCGTCTTCTACAGAATTCCCCTTTAAATAGCAAATCCTGAGAGTTAGCCGGGATGGGGGAAATGATGCATTAAAATATAATTGCCAAGCAATCTACAATCTAAGCCCCAGGCTTAGAAACTGCAAGAAATCAAGGACTCCAACCCCTTTCTAATGACCCCCCCCTCCCCAAGTTAGCTCCTTTTGGGCAAAAACTGAGTCGATGTATCCAAAGCATTTTGATCAACACTCAAGCCTGCACTTATTGATAATATCCACTGAAACATCTTAAACTTACTATTCAAAGTACCCTTCATAAGCCCCCACCCCCGATCACTTAGGGCTGTTTAGCAACCACTGAGCTTTTGCGTACAGCCATTCAGTTACCTGTTCACAGACATTAAGCTGTCCATTGATGATGATGATGATGATGATAATGATAATAATAATAATAATAATAATAATAATAATAATAATAATAATAATAATAATACTTTTATTATTTATACCCTGCCCACCTGGCTGGGCTAGAAGCAATCCAGAATCAACAGGCAAGATTAGCACAAATAAAATTTGTACCCCAAACCCTCTGGTGCAGGAGCCAAAGTCCAAGAAAAGGTCAGATAGCATGATCTCCCTTCTAGAAGGTGGGAAAGGAAGCTCCGAGAAACATCAGAGCCCCCCCCCTGCAGAGGCAGAGGAGCATTGTGCACAGATGCGCACGCACCAATGTTGTTGTTTTCAGCTCATGACTTTTGGCAACATCGCCATCAAGAGCATAGCCGCAAGGAGCCACGAGGAAGGCTCAGGAAGGTGGGGAGCAGCCGTGTTTCGCCAGTGTGCATCTGGGCGGCAAGGCAGGTGCTCACGGAGAAGGTGTTCAGCCGTTGAATGAGAACCTGAAGGAAATGACATGTTGTGAAATTAACCATTCTTCAGGCATGCACAACACACACACATACCATTAAGCTGTTTTTCTTTATTACTACTTCAAGGGCTGAGGCATCAGAAAGAGGTTATGGAGCTGACAGACCCTCCAAGTGTCCCTATTTCCCAGGGACATCCCTGATTTAGAGAAGCCGTCCCAGTTTTTGATCTGATCTCAGAATGCCCCGATTTTCCTTAGGATGTCCCTATTTTCATTGGAGAAATGTATGGAGTTATCTGCCCCCCCCCCCGAGCCATCTGAAGGCAATCCTGTATAGGGAAGTTTTTTTATAATTTTTTTTTACTGTTTTATTATGTTTTTATATATGTTGGAATATATATCACTCTCCAGACTGCTGGGGCAGCCCAGTAAGATGTGTGGGGTATAAATAGTAAAATTATCATTGTGGAACAGGACGTCCCTATTTTCACCAGAGAAATGTTGGAGGGTATGAGCTGACTGAGATCAAACTCTGTTTGGCCCAGGTCTTTAAGACGTCACTTCAGAGTATCCAGCTTCTGTGGATGAGATCTGAATGGTCTTCAGTTTGGAAAAGTACATTTCTGGCATTGGAGTACAAAGCGTTTCGCTTGCCACAGTCCCATTCTCTGTGCATCTCCTTCCTTCCTTAACAACTGGGACTCAGATCTTTTCTTTCTTTTTGATCATTTATTTTAGCATACTTTAAAAAAGAAGAAAAAAGGCAAATACCAAATAACTGGACAATTATATACAATCCCAGGCTGTAAGGATAATGGCATACCTCACAGATATTTTAAGGGAATTCTATATCCGATCTATCCTTCAAATGATATTTTATACTTTTAAATTATGCTTTTATACTTTTAAATAATGATTTCAAAGATATGAGGAACACTGCTACATTTTTAATACCACTAGCTGAGTCACGAACAGATTTGACTAAGAAGAACATAACTATTAATATTAAAGCCGCTCGCTTGTTTGATACTTAACATTTAATTTCCTTGGCGTTTCTTGTGGCTAATGGTGAACTGAACTAGATACAGTCACTCAATTGCTAATAAGGCATAATAAATAAATTATTTTTAAGCATTTTAATAGCACCCTTCCATTGTATTCCCAGGATGGTTCATAAAAAGTAAAATATAACTAAAGATGATAAGCTAAAAGGCCACAAAATAATCATAAAACAGTAAACAGGATTGAGGAAAACAGTCTCAGGAAAATAAAAAATGTATGTCTGGGCCTGAAAGGAGCAGGTGGGCTTCTGCAGGGAGTGTATTCCACAACTGGGGCACCATCACAAAGACCATCACAGGAAGCCCTCTGTCAAACAGTTTAACGTCAAATTGGGCCTGGAAATAGACTAGGAGCAGTGTTGTGGGCATAACATTGTACTTAATATGAAAACAATGCCTAGTTAGTAAAGTTGCATCTGCATTCTGCACCAAGTGTAGATTCTGAACAAACTTCAATGGCAGCCCAATGTACAGTAGTCTAGACGGGAGATTACCAGCACATGGCCAGGCTATCTCTGTTTACATGCAGTTGCAGCTGTGGATCAATAAGAACAACGCAATGAAGGCTAGCCCATGGGGGTGGATGGGGCCCTGCTCCACCAAACTCAGTCTGCTCACAGCCAGCCCCCAAGCCCTGCCTGCCAGCTCCCTCTTCGTTAGTCTCAGTCTTGCACTCACTAGTAGGACTCAGCAAGGAAGAGGATGGGGCAGGACTACAACTTGTTGATTTTGCCAGTCATTGGCTCTCTGGTGCCACCTACTGTTGGGCCTCCCACCCAACCAGTTCCATTGTGCACCAGCCCCCTGTGCTGTGAACACCACTCCCTTGGGAAGACCAATAGCGTACCCACACACTCCTCCTCTCTGCATCTGGGTTTAGCTTCAGTTTGTTGGCCCTCGTCCAACCCATTACTAGAGCCAAGGACTGATTTACAGTACCCACACACTGCGACCTAATGTATATGGATCACTCAAACATCAACAACATGGAAAATATTTGAGAGCACAGATTTTCATATAGATTGCTCTTATTCAATAAAGAGTAAATTGCTTTCCAATCAGCCAGGAAAGGCATCGTAGCTTGGTCATTACCTAGTCTTAATCATAGCAGTTGACAGGAGCTGCATTCTGATATTTATACATTGGGTTGCCTTCATGATCACATGCAGCAACACTCTCCCCAACGGGAACATTTTGAGGATTTCAAAATCACCGTAAACACTGGAGTCATTAAAACCTGCTGTCAACAAAGGTGAGGCGCTTTGGATAGTTGCAGCAGCCAGGTGAACCCCCCTTCCTAGTGAGCAAAATCAGTGCTGTTAATTATGAGCACAGTTAGCAGAGCTTCCATCTCAAGGTCACCCCAGTTCTGCAATAAATCTTTTTTTTAAAAAAAAAAGCATATTAATTAGCATATATATCGCCTAACTTCGCATAGTTTATTCATCATCGGCTCAGCATGGGATCTAAACACAGCACATACAGTAGTTGTTGCTTTCTTGCCACTATTAAAATGTTCTGTTTGAAGAAGCACATTTCTGATATTCCCCCCAAATGTGGCACACTTAAGTGGACCAAATATTTCTGCTTGTCACAAGGAGCATGCACATGTCCTCTTGACCACAAGATATCGCAATCTGCCCCCACTGTACCAGCTTCCGATCTTTCACCAGAAACTGCTCAGTGTTTTCCAAGCTCTTCCACATACCGATAAGGACTAGTAACTTGCTTTGCATGCAACTAACAGAGAGCTACTACAAATCTACCTATACTGAAAAGAATGGGATCGGGTAAAAGAGGAGATGATTGCGCTGGGAACACAGGTTGGAATAGAGGAGTGTTGGTGCTGCCAGGAAAGGGAGGGGTCATGATCCAGATTTGGGGGGTCTCACCCTGCGATCGGTTCCATACGAAGAGCCTGAGTTCACTTAGGGCTTCCGTGAGATTCTGGATCCTGCCCTGGAGCTGGGTGTTCTCGCTCTGCAGCTCCTCGATGGCCTCATGCAGTTCAAACGGGAGCCCCCCACCCCAGAGAAGGGGCAGCAGCAGCCAGAGCATCAATGCCATCTGCACCCCCTCCAACAACCTCGCACTGTGCGGCCGGTGCTCAGCGCAACCTCGCTTCCTTCCCAATCGATCAGCCCGCCTGGGCAATCAATAGCTTGTTAATTACCCCATCCTCCCTGAACCAAACTCTCTCCCCCTCTCTCTTAAAATAAAAATAAAAACGTGCGCCAACCCAGCCCTGAAGTCTCAAGAGGACCACGGATGAATTCAGATCCGATATCAAAGGGTGAAGCTGAGTGGTCCTGCCTTCTAGCCCACCAGATCCCCCAAAGTTTGATCAACTGCATTCATTTACTGGGGAAACTTCCTGTCCCCCAGTCAGGCCAATGCAACTGGGGCCACATTCACACGACGGTAGAAGCAGCTGACAGCCACATTTTTTTAAATAGAACGACAAATTGGTAGGGATTGAGGGGGTCACAAAAAAACTATTGGGGAGCTAAATGCAGCCCATAGGCATGTTACCCCTTTTTTAAAGCTGTGTGCCTCTCCACAAGTCAGGATCAATCTGTCAGGCACGAGCCAGCAGTAAATCACACCAGGCCAGTTGGAGTTAACTCTTTATTAGCAAGAACATGATCTGCACAGACTTGGCTGAGTGACAAACCTAATGAGCACAGCAGCTCATCCCTGATAGGTCTTGCCCCACGGATCAGTTGCTGAGACTGAAAGTCCCTGCCTCCCGACATCCATCTTTTTTTTTTTTAAATAGTTTTTATTTGCTTTTTTCTTCCAAGGTCAAAATACATCGTCGTTGACACAACAAAAGCAGTTTTACAAAAAAGAAGAAAGTTACAAAAGGAAAAAAAAAAAAGAGAAAAAGAAGAAGAAGAAAAAAAGAAGAAAATCACTTTTCCAGATCTATTTTCATAATCAACTGGACTTCCCCACATCTTCCATCCCCTGCTTTCTTTACAATAAAAATAAATAGCAAATTGATACCTTATTTTATGTGTTTTTGTACTTTCATTTGATTATATAGTCTGTGATTTATGTTTTTCAGAATGCTAACTTAATTTCCACCATTTACCAATCTCAATACTGAAGCATATTTTTCCCGAAAACTTAACAAATTCTCAACATTCATATAACTTATAATGTTTTTGTAAATAGTCCTTAAATTTTTTCCAGTCCTCTTCCACCGCTTCTCCCGACATCCATCTAAGTCCCCTCCTCTCCAGGGCTTTCCCCAAGCAATTAGAGACTGTGTCTGCATGCAGCCAACCTCTCCTCCACTCTTTTCATGCCTCTCCTGGTTCTGGGAGATGGTGGTGGGGACTTGCTCCATGACTCTTCACCAGCCTGAATCATCTCTGCCTCTTGGCCTCCCTTCTCTCCTGCTTCAGCTTCTGTCTCTGATTCTGGACCTCTCTGCCACAGACTCTCCCAGCTCGCTAAGCCCTGGTACCTATTCAACTTGTGACACCTCTTCCCAGTCCTCCCTCTGACTACTCATGGTTGTCCCACCACCACTCCCTGGGCTCTGAACCTTCTTCCCTTGGTGGATCCCCAGATGGTTCACCCCAGCATCCCTCTGTGACTAACCAGTCCATGAAACCACCTATGTTCAACCTATACTTTTGTAAATAAACAAGGGCCATCGAGTCCAACCCCCCGCCAAACAGGAAACACCATCAGAGCACTCCTGACATATGGTTGTCAAGCCTCTGCTTAAAGACCTCCAAAGTAGGAGACTCCACCACACTCCTTGGCAGCAAATTCCACTGTCGAACAGCTCTTACTGTCAGGAAGTTCTTCCTAATGTTTAGGTGGAATCTTCTTTCTTGTAGTTTGAATCCATTGCTCCGTGTCCGCTTCTCTGGAGCAGCAGAAAACAACCTTTCTCCCTCCTCTATATGACATCCTTTTATATATTTGAACATGGCTATCATATCACCCCTTAACCTCCTCTTCTCCAGGCTAAACATGCCCAGCTCCCTTAGCCGTTCCTCATAAGGCATCATTTCCAGGCCTTTGACCATTTTGGTTGCCCTCCTCTGGACACGTTCCAGTTTGTCAGTGTCCTTCTTGAACTGTGGTGCCCAGAACTGGACACAGTACTCCAGGTGAGGTCTGACCAGAGCAGAATACAGTGGCACTATTACTTCCCTTGATCTAGATGCTATACTCCTATTGATGCAGCCCAGAATTGCATTGGCTTTTTTAGCTGCCGCATCACACTGTTGGCTCATGTCAAGTTTGTGGTCAACCAAGACTCCTAGATCCTTTTCACATGTACTGCTCTCAAGCCAGGTGTCACCCATCTTGTATTTGTGCCTCTCATTTTTTTTGCCCAAGTGCAATACTTTACATTTCTCCCTGTTAAAATTCATCTTGTTTGTTTTGGCCCAGTTCTCTAATCTGTCAAGGTCGTTTTGAAGTGTGATCCTGTCCTCTGGGGTGTTAGCCACCCGTCCCAGTTTGGTGTCATCTGCAAATTTGATCAGGATGCCCTTGAGTCCATCATCCAAGTCATTGATAAAGATGTTGAATAAGACCAGGCCCAAGACAGAACCCTGTGGCACCCCACTAGTCACTCTTCTCCAGGATGAAGAGGAACCATTGATGAGCACCCTTTGGGTTCGGTCAGTCAGCCAGTTACAAATCCACTGAGTGGTAGCATAGTCAAGTCCGCATTTTACCAGCTTCTTTACAAGAATATCATGAGGCACCTTGTCGAATGCCTTGCAAGGTAGGCTACATCCACTGCGTTCCCTACATCCACTGCGTTCCCTAAACGTTTTATGTTTTATCATGTTTTTAATATTCTGTTGGGAGCCGCCCAGAGTGGCTGGGGATCCCAGCCAGATGGGTAGGGTATGAATAATAAAAATAGCAATAATTACAGCCACCGCATCACCAGGCATACCCACATACTGGAAGGGTCAAATGGTCCTCTGTCCCTGTGATGCTGTGGTGGCTTGCCAGCACAAAGGATAAATTGATTGATGAGGTAGTGGTTGGATACAGGGCTTTCAAGCATTTCGGCTGGGAGCTCTGCTGAGGTTAATTCCAAAATCATTTACTTAGTGAATTATATTCCGTCTTTCCTCCGAGTTCATGGTTCTCTTCCACCCCATTTTATCCACAGAACAATCCTGTTCTGGTTAGGCTGAGAGATTTTGGCTGGACCAAGGTCACCCTGTGAAATTCATGGCCGAGTGGGGATTCGAACTCTGGTCTCTTAGGTGCTAGTCTCAGCTCTCTAACTTCTACATCATGCTGGCTGAGAGATGCTGAGCTGAGTGCAATGACTAGGGAATGTCTCTTCACCCTTGAATACCCTGGGCAGAGTCTTATACCCCCAGAGCCCACCACTCTGCCTGCTGCCAGTTTGGCCCATGCACACACACACACACAACCCTCTGCCATTCTCCTTCCCTCCAGGATCTGCTAAGCCACAGCTGGACTGGCAGGGCAGAAGGCAGAGAGGGCAGAAGTAGGTGGAGCCACTCTGGGAGGCACTGGAAATAAGGAGCAGGAAGCTGACAGATAGGACTACCACCTAGCATGGCTGCAAGTCAGAAGACAGGCAGGTGGGGGCCCATCAATGGCAAGCGAGGTTGGCGAGGCAGTGCCCCATTATCCCTAATGGGCAGCCGTCTACCGTGAAGTCTCCTATCTGCTTGCCTGCTTACCCATGGGCCAGCTGCAGAGCTTCCCTTGTGGCAGAGGGCACAGAGCCAGCTTCTAGGTTCCCCTTGCCAGTCTTGGTCCCTGTCAGGACCTGTCCCAAAGGTGCAGCAAATAAGCAATTTGCACAGCAAGGATTGCAGAAGAAAGTGTGAAATTAGTTTCTAGGGGGCGAGGGGGATTTATTTTGTTTTAAAATAAAAATCGCAGCATGAAGCGGTTGCATGAGAGGAGAAAATAAATAGAAAACAGAGGAGGAGGGTGTGAGACCGCAAGGAAGCACACACAGAGTCATTGGGAGGTGTGAAAGATTACACACAGAGAGAGAGATAAAAGAAGTCACAAGGTGGTATAAAAGAAGCAAGGGGAGAACATCTCCATGGCAGAACAAAAGTCACAAGAGGCAGGAAAATAAATCACAGAGAGTTCTGGGGGGGAAAGAAAGCGGGGGGGGGGAGGAGTGTTGCAAAGTGAGCTGGGGGGGGTAACCAGTCACTTCTAAGGTGTATGGAGGGATGGAAATATCCTATTATAGGCTGTTGCTGCTGCTTCATTCTCAGAGAATAAGAGATACAGCAATGAGTTAACAGGTTGGAGCAGAACCTTAAGTCAACTAATGAAGAACATATTGCTGTTTATTTGCTTGCGCTTCAAACATTTATTTATTTGCATTTCTAATCCCACCTTTTTCTCCAAGGAGCTCAATTGCCATATGTGGGGCACATGGTTTTCCTCCTCCTCATTTAATCCCCACCACAACCCTATGGGGCAGGTTAGGCTGAGTGGCAGTGACCGGCCCAAAGTCGCCCAATGAGCTTCATGGCCAAGTAGGTATTTGAACCCTGCTCTCCCAGGTCCTAGTCTAACACTCTAACCACTACACCACATTGGCTCTCATTTCCTGTCCTGCCCCGCACCACAAACTGCCATAACTTGGATAGTGTGGCATTTGTTGGGCCCTGGGGATAAGCCTTTGCTAAAAACCTGGGTGATCACACACACAAAAGTCATCAGACTGCTTGCGACTGGGGGCCACGGCAGAGAAGGCCCTCCACTGGTTGCCATCAGATCAACCAAGAGGGCTTCATCCTGAGGTTTCAGAAGCCAGAATAGTGCAGGTGTAACCTCAGGTAACCAGGTCCTAAATTGTTCAGGGCTTTATAAGTCAGCGAACAGAACCTTTAAAGTAGAGTTTGGATTTATGCTGTTTTTTTGTTTGTTTGTTCTATTGTCCCAGTTTTCAGTGGATTGGGGTTTTTTTATGCACAGCTGCTTAGAAATATATCTATTTAAGTGGTATATAAATGTCTTAAATAAATAAATTGGCAGATCATGTTGCTCCATTGACAGAAGTGTTTCTTGATTACAGGGAAGCTGTTCTGTTAACAACCTAAATGGCAGAGTTTTGCACAAGTGGCTGTTACGTTTTCTTAATATTGATGTGGTCAATGGCTACTGCATGGCAGCACATCTGTGAGCTCTTAACAATTCAACACACCTGTTGAATTAACAATTTAACTAATTAGCAGGGAGGAGTTCATCTGCTGCACCGAATGCAGCAATGTGATAGGGTAATTGATTCTTTTGAAATCTGTATTTAAACTGACCAAATGCTTTGTATGGTACTGGCTGGTGTAGAGTGGTGAGTTGTAGCTGTTTGATTATTATTTAAAATAAAATAAGCAAATATATTGCAGGCAAGTTTTTATTACATCACCCCAGTCGCTGCGCAAACTCGGTTGGCGAAGGAAGTAAACAGCAGCAACTTCTGAGTTGACCTTAAGGCAGCCTTACACAGTGCACAACCCAGGAGTCAAATCTTGAAATTAACCAACACATGGGTCACTGTCATCAAGCCATCCCAGTCCAGGTGATGGCTGTATCTCGCACACCAGCCTGAGCTGGAAAAGGAATGCACTGCAGAAACTTCTTGAACCATTCATTGACAACAATGGCTCAATAAGCACCCCCTCCGCCCAATACTACACATCTGTCCAGAATGAGTAAACTGCCCAATTCCCCAACCTGGGAACTGCCTACCCAAAGGGCTTTCCATCTTCTGGGATTCAGCGTCAACTCATGCATTCAGTTCAGTGTGTGCACTTTCTCTTGCTGAGATGGTGGGTGCCTCAGGCTCAAGAAATATGATGCTTTTTATCAAAACACAACCTGTCTTCTTCATAATAATAATAATAATAATAAATTTTATTTATATCCCGCCCTCCCCAGCCGAAGCCGGGCTCAGGGCGGCTAACAACAATAAAACAGTACAAAGGTACAACATAAACAACATTCTAAAATCATTCATTATAAAAATTAATTAATTATGCACGTTGCTTTTCAAAAGATAAAAGAGGAGAGGTCCTCCCAGCAAGGAGTCTGCAATACAAAATTCATCACAGGTAAGACAACAGAAGAAAAGGGGGCAAGCAGAAGTAGGGAATAAAAGAGGGTCCTTTGTGTTATTTCAGGTACATGTAGTTAAGCTTAGTTACAGTTACTAGGGTATGTGCAAAAATATACACACCCCAACCCATTTTGTCACTTCACATCTGATCCACGGAAAGATGATGCCACAATACATTTGTTAATCTCCTGATGTGCAGCAAGTCTCTATTTTGTCCCAATTTGTGTTTATTAAGCTATGGGATGTGTGTGTGTGTGTGTGTGTGTGTGTGTGTTTAAAATCCCCTTCCCACTCACACTTTTTACATCACTTTGAAGTTTTGTATATCTAAAAAGTGGTACATGAATGCTTAAAACAAATGGAGCGGCACAGGCGTCCCTCAAAACTCAATTCAGGTTTTTTTCTCTCTCTCTCCCTCTTTCCCCCACCACGCTAGTGTAGAATGCGCAAAAGCGAGTCAGACTCTCGCCACCCTCCGCCAGAGGCAGCAGCCGCTGAACTGAGCCGCCCGAGCAGAGCCCCCGAAAGGCTCCGGCTTTCCAATTGGCTCCGGCTTCTCGCTCGATCGTCCACTGCCGCCTTCTCGGAACGCTCCTGACGTCATGCAGAACCGCCCGAAGGAAAACCCGAACGGTTCCGAGCTGCCGCCGAGCTCTTCCGAAGCCCTCCTCATAGGAACGCCGCCATTTCCCGAAAGCTTCGCGAAAGGCCCCCGGAAGGCTGCCGTTCAAAGCTGAAAGGCGATGATGGTGCCGCTCTATCCCTCGACATCTCTGTGGCGAAACCGCCCCTCCCCCCCCCCGCCCCTCTCTATAGCTTTACAGTCGGGTTGGAAAAGCTGTTCGAACGTAGGCCGGAAGTGCCCGCGAGACTCCCTGAGCTGTAAAGCGGAAGAGGCGGGGCAGCACCGAGAGATGGGAGGGAGCCGGTATAAAACCCCCTCGCGCCGGCTCCGGACCTCCTTTTCCGTTTCCGGCCGTCGTCGCGAGAAGAGGGTAAGGAGTGGGCCTCGTGTTTGTCCTGGACGGGGGAAGTGGGATTATCCCGGTTGGAGGGGAGGGAAGAGAATTGGGGGTAATGAGGGCAGGTCCGGGCTCCTCTCCCGCAGTGTATGGGCCTGAGGCCTACCAGAAAGTGGGGAGGGGAAGTTGGTTTGGAGGGGGCTGTCACGTGGCCAATCCCTCCATTTCAGTCTTGTAGGTTGATTTCAATTGTCTGGGCACAAAAAGGTGTTGTGGGTCGCCTAATTCCTACCCTCATTCCTGGAGGCAGCGCGCGGGTTCATTTTACTTTTGGTATGCGCTAAGATTGGGCTAAAATTTTAACAGTTAAGGGGGTCGCTCTCTCCCTTACCGTGTTGAGGATGCTTGTCTGCTCCTGAGTCCGGTTTTTGTGTCTGTGAAATACAGCCTGTGCATTGGTGCCTCGCTAGCTTGAGGTTAGAGTGAATGCGTGGCATGTTACAAAGGTATAATATGACTCTGTATGGTAAGGAGCATTAATGCAAGGTTCATTGACCCATTGATGAGCGTTGAAAGATGTCATTCACCCGAACCCAGATTATTAGAAATGTAAATGAAATAAAATCAAGCATGAATGATATATAATCAACATTTAGCAACCATCAATTGTCATCTCTAGGATTCCCAAAATGTAAAAATTAGATATCTTATCTAAAATTAGAAATACAGAGGCTTCTCAACGGCGAGGGAGGTGCACTCTATATTCCCACACCCTTTTTATCTTGAGGCTCATGATTCCTTAAGTAATTGGAATTGTTCATTCATTTGTAATTGTTCGTTCATTTGCACTATCCCATGTAAACTTCATTTCAACCCCAAGGTCTTTCTTTACCTTCTACATAGTCCAATTGACCTCAGGGTGCTCAGTATCCACCACTTTGGGAAACCCTGGTTTAACGATTTATAAGGGTAGATTATGTCTGATGGTAAACAACAACTCATTTGCAGGCATCTTCCTAATCACATGATCTCAATGTAATTGTCCTTTTAAGTTTATATTTCCCTTTCCTTCATTGGCTGTGTCTCTACTTGCTGTGACATATCAGGGGGAAGAAGATACAACAGAATTCTACTACTACCACTCACTGATAGAAGATGTGGTATTTAAACAAATAGCCTATTCTTGAGGCCTAATAATTCCCTTTTGTCTACTGCATTGTAGTGTGCTGTATTAGGAATCTGATGAGCATAGCCCCCTCTTTGTTACTACATTTATATCCCACTTTTTCTCCAAGGAGATCAAGGTGGCATACACACTTCTCCCATCTCTATTTCATCTTTACAAGTGAGTGAGGTTAGCCTGAGACAGAGAGAGAATGACTGAGTGAAGGTGAGCCAGTGAGTTTCATTGCTTGAGTGGGGACTTGGGCCCTGATCTGCCAGGTCCTAGTCCAGCATTCTAACCACAACAGCACATTGTCTCTTTCATTGTGTTGGGAGAGGAGCGTGACATTTAGAGGTACCAGGATGTCAAGACTGGAATAATGTGTAAAGGAGCATAAAATTAGAGGGGAAATACCTAAACCAGGAGAGTGTGAGGATATAGACGGATATGCACTGGGCTTCTGATAATGGCGTATTTCGTTTTCTTATATTCTCATTGCTTGGTCTTCTCCTCCCTAGGATTCTGCACAATGTCTGCCCATCTGCAATGGATGATAGTGCGCAACTGCTCGAGTTTCCTTATCAAAAGGAACAAGCAAATATATAGCACGGTAAGCTGCCCTCAATTAAAAAATAAAAACCTAGGTTTTATTTTCCAACAATTCTATTTCCCTTTTTGAAGCAAAAAAAGGGGGGGGGTCCCTCACTTTCAAACACATTGTTCCACACCTCTTAAGCTCTCCTCTTTTCCTCTTGGAACTCAGGAGTCCTAGTAACATGTTTTCTTGTTTCTTCCAAGGAACCAAACAACCTCAAAGCCCGCAATTCTTTCCGCTACAATGGACTGATTCATCGCAAGACTGTTGGGGTGGAACCTGCAGCTGATGGGAAGGGCATTGTTGTGGTCCTCAAGAAGCGTGCAGGTGGGTTAGCCTAGTTTAGAGCAAAATAATGCTGAATGGAGTGAGGGGGCGGAGGTTGGGGGGAGAAGACGTGAGCAGAGTGTAAAAGATCTGTTTAGTTCTGGTTAGTGAATAAGCACTACAATAGAGTGGTGGAAGCAGTCCCACCAGACCATAGAAAATGTGTGTGTAGATAGTGCAGCATTTGGTAGAGTGCCAGAGGGATGCAGTTTTGTGGCTGGAGGGAGAGGGACTTCTCATAACCTTACCCCTTTTGCCCACACTGCCTGGCTGTCCTGAATGCCCATATTCATTCCAGCCATTGTTTAAAAATGAAATTCTAAATGCTTGAAAATACAGATTTGGGGAACAGGAAATGTTATTGAAAATTAAGGTCTACATATTTCTCTGTGGGGTCATAAAATCACCAGTGCTCTTCAACATCTACATGATATCACTTGGAGATAGATCATCTGGGGCCAGGGAGTGGGTTTACTTCAGTAGGCTGATGAAACTCAGCTCTATAGTTCCTTGCCACCCTATTCTGGGGAGACCAGACAGTTCTGAATCTGTGTCTGGAGCCAGTGACAGACTGGATGAAGGTAAACAAACTGAAATTTAAATTGGGACAAGACAGCAGTGCTGTTGGGTAGGAGTTCTACTGGTTCAGGAACAGGAGGTTGTCCTGTTTTGGATGATGTTGCGCTTCCCAAGATCTCCTGGATCCGGCTTGTTGGATGTTCACAAATCTGCTGTGGCTAGGAGTACTTTTGCCAAAGTTCAGCTGCTTTGCCAGATGTGCCTTACCTGATAGTCAGTTCTGGCTATGGTCCTACGTGCATATCTCAGTTTTGCTACTGCTAAGTGATTTGTGTGGAGCTGCCTTTGAAAACCAATAGGTGCAGAAGGCTGTTGCAGAAATCTTGACTGGGGCAAGCTGTTGGGATCATTTGGCCACTCCCCCCCTTTTATGCTTTATATAGGATTAATTCTGTCAATGTTTACTTGTATTTTAATGATCAATATTTCTGTGTTTTTAGCGCTTCTTGTTTTTATCTGTAAGCCACCTTGAGTCCTGTCAAGGGAAAAGGCGGAAAATAAATAACACCGGCTATACTGGCTCTCAGTCTGTTGCAATTCAACAGGTGCTGACTATTACATATAAAACCCTATTCTGCCTGGGACCAAGCTCTTTGAAGGGCAATCTCCTCTTTTGTGAATCTTTCCATCCTCTGAGATCAGCCATTGTGCCCCCTTTGTGTATGCTGCCATCTAGAATGTGAGTTTGGACTGACAGTCTCGAGCTGAAAAATTCAGCTGAGCTTACTGACTAGGTCTTAGGCAGGCCACTGTGTCTCTCAACTTCAGCTGCAGTATGGGATGAAAATACTGGCCTGCCTCGCGTGGTGACTAATGTGGGAACCTGAGAATCTCCAGATGTTGCTAGACTATATCTCCTTATTTTGAAGGGACGCAGGTGGCGCTGTGGTCTAAACCACTGTGCCTCTTGGGTTTGCTGATAGGAAAGTCGGCAGTTCTAATCTGTGCAACTTGGTGAGTTCCCGTTGCTCTGTCCCAGCTCCTGCCAACCTAGCAGTTCGAAAACACATCAGTACGAGTAGATAAATAGGTACTGCTGCGGCAGGAAGGCAAATGTTGTTTCTGTGCATTTTGGTTTCCATCATGGTGTTCTATTGCACTAGAAGCGGTTTAGTCATGCTGGCCACATGACCTGGAAAGCTGTCTGGACAAACGCTGGCTCCCTGGGCCTGAAAATTGAACTCAGTGCCACACCCCATAGTTGCCTTTGTCTGGACTTGACTGTCCAGGGGACATTTACCATTTTACCTTTAATCTAATTATTGACCATGCTGACGGGGCTGATGGTAAGGACTTCCAAACTATTATATTTTTCTCCTAAATGCACTGGTGTGTTATTTGCTATTGCTGCTTCCATCTTAGAGATTCTAGGTTCTTTTTCCATCCATGCGACCTAACCTTTCACTCTTGCAGGCCAGCGGAAGCCAGCCACCTCTTACGAGAAGATCACCATCAACAAAAATGCCCGTGCCACTCTTAGCAGCCTCCGCCACATCATCCGCAAGAACAACTACCGCAAAGACCTGCGCATGGTAAGATGAGGCCCTTTGGTTTCTCCTTCTGTAGATTTGCACTGGGATATATTTAGTCTCCACTACTCAAATGAGCATATGGTGGCAATTCATCAGAAACAAAATGGCATGGTGAGCTGGCATTTTAGAGTGAAGATTGAGATGTTTACAAAATCTATCTAACACTATGAATGTTCAAAGTGTGGTGCAGTCAATGATATGCGCCCTTCTGGGTAATACCTGGGTTATGATAACGTGTTTTGAATTGCAAAAGACATTGAGAAATTGCCAAAAGGCTTCTGTTTCACTCCTGTTTTAGGAGTGAAGATGGTTCTGCTCATTTAAGTTGGTAGATCTGAAAAGAGGGGGGTATTACAAATTTGAGGAACAGTATAGAAATGAGGTGTTTCAGGATCTGGGTTTTGTAAGAAACCGCTGGAGGTGCTTGACCTGGAAATAACTGCTGTGCTTTGCAGCCTCAGTTTTCCTTCGGAGGCTCTTGTTAGCTCACTTTTCCTCTTAACTCTCTCTCAGGCTGCTCTGCGTCGTGCCAGTGCAATTCTGCGCAGCCAGAAGCCGGTGGTGGTGAAGAAGAAGCGAACTCGGGCTACAAAGGCTACATAAAACAGTTCTCAGATTATCCAATAAAGGATTAGAACCAGAACATGGCGTTGCTGATTGGTGTTAATAGACTGAAACCTGGGTTGTTTCTTCCCCAGTGAATACAAGCCCCGGTCTGCAGCTGTCATTTTGCTGAATTGCCTCCCAAAAGGCAAAAGAGACTGTGTTGCTCCCTGTCCTGCAGAGATTCATTTGCACCAAGAGAACAACTCAAAAAATTAGTGGCCAAATACTCTCCTACCTTGCTGATAACTGGGTTTCTCATATACATACAACTACTTTGCATTGTGGAGTCTCTTGTCCCAATTGTTGGGAAGCTTACTCTTTTATAACTCCTGCTGAGAATAGCACTCTGAGAATATAATGGAAGTGGCCTCTGTAAAAGCATATAGCACTATACATGTGGTAGGCTTTAAGGTGCTACAAGACAAATTCAGTAGTGGGGGGGAAATGGAATAGAAGAAAAGCATAGGAGGGAATGGGCTGGGGATGGGAGAGAAAATAAAAGGAGCCGGTCTTTTAAGTCTCCATGTCCACTATTGGGGGTCATGGAGGTGATTTACAGATGCTTGTTTAATTGCCTTGACAATGACCAACAGATGGCAGTTTAGAGCTAAGAAAACTCCTTGTTCCCACCCAGTATACAGTACTTCCATTTTTCTTGTCCCAAGGGATAGATGAATACCAATGAATTTTATTCTAAGGTGAGGCTTAGAAGCACTTGAAAACCAACTCTTGCGTTAATGTCTCTGCCTCAGATATAAGAGCTGGCTGCAGTTGCTGAATGATAATTGCACTTTGCGCTCATTCAGAGCGTCATTGTGTGAGAGAGCAACGATGCAGGCAAAAACTGATGGGCTGCTGCCTGCAGAATCTGGTAGTTAAGCTAGGAAAGTCTTTCACTGGTGAGAGAAGGCATAGGCTGAAATTCTAGCTCCACTTACCTGAGAGTAACTGAATTCACTAGGACCTACATTTTCACAAACTTCTGTTCCCTTTCCCCTTGCATTTAGTGGTTGGAGAAGCCACAGGAAGACTTGATAAGAGGCTAGACTAGCCCCATATATATATATATATATATATTTCCTTTCCTTGCCATGCTTTTATCTCCACAACAATCCTGAGAGAGGAAACTAGGCTGACAGGTTTCATTGCTGGGATTTGAACCTGGGATTCTGGAGTTCAAGCACTGCTGCTACTATTCTCATGCTTTAAAAGGGTGGGGTGGGGTAGAGAGTGGGGCAATCAGAAAGGAACATCCCAAAGTACCCGCTTGAGGTTGATGGAAGGCTTGTTTGGGGAAAACAAGTTCCAGAAGGGAGGGACCAAACAGGAAATAGGACCTGGTGTGAAATGGATGTGCATTCGCATGCATGCTTCATGAACCTCACCTGTCGGTGCAACGTTGATTCCCTGGTGAGAAATGCGGCGAAGCTTCCAGATTTAAAACACCTCACTGTCCTGTATAGCATGTGCCTTCCGCATGAAAGCTGTGAGGTTCTGGCAGGTCCACAACTGAGGTGATTGGATCTCAGGAGATGGCTGTGGCCATAGGGCCAGGTGTGAGTGCATTTCCCTAAATCCACCTATCCTTACAGGTGGCTCTTATCTCTGTCCCCCGCCCCAAGCTATCTTTGTTAGAGCTCTGTGGTGCTTGCTGAGCCAAAGCAAGGTGATCTAATAGGCCCAGCAGGCAATTGGCAGGCCTCCCAATGACCCCAGCTAGCTATTTGAAGCCCTGGGATGACGTATGTCCTGACCTCTTTCCTGCCCTGCCATCTCCCTTCCTGGGCACCACAATTGAGCGGGCAGCCAGAGTTGGGAGGGGTGGGTGGAGGGTTCCCCCTTCTCTCCAAAAGTCCCAATTCTGGCACAGAGTCCTCTGGGAGGAAAAAAATACCTTTTCCCAGCAGCACTGTATTAGGAATTCGTTCATATATTTTATTTCATTCAATATCCCACCATTACATCACTAAACTCATATATAGGTACTCTTCCCCCCCCCTCCAGCTTATCCATGCAACAGCCTTGCAGCTTTACCCTTACAATCCAAAGTAAATATCTTCAGAGGGTATAAATGTTAGATGCACCTTCATACACAATATTCATTGGCATGACAATGGACATGGCATGTTTCTGTCAGACAAACAAACCGAAGTTATTGCATGACCACTGCCCTGTGGGCTGTTTTGCACTGCATGGCCAGTGGTGAAGCAGTGAAGGGCAAAAGGCCGCAGCTATGTCCTCTAGGTCAGGGCTTCTTGAACTTTCTACCCCCAGGGCCCACTTGAGAAGGCTGAAAGTTACTGAGGCCCATCAGCTACTAAATGGTGCTGCAGGGACAGAGCCAATCACAACAGTACGTTTCCGAGCATGATTCAAAGTGTTGGTGCTGACCTTTAAAGCCCTAAACGGCCTCGGTCCTGTATACCTGAAGGAGCGTCTCCACCCCCATCGTTCAGTCCGGACACTGAGATCCAGCGCCGAGGGCCTTCTGGCGGTTCCCTCATTGCGAGAAGTGAGGCTACAGGGAACCAGACTGAGGTCCTTCTCGGTAGTGGCGCCCGCCCTGTGGAACGCCCTCCCATCAGATGTCAAAGAGATAAATAATTACCTGACATTCAGAAGACATCTTAAGGCAGCCCTGTTCAGGGAAGTTTTTAATATGTAACGCTGTGCTGTTTTTAACACTGATTGGGAGCCGCCCAGAGTGGCTGGGGAAACTCAGCCAGATGGGCGGGGTATAAATAATAAATTATTATTATTATTATAACATGGCAGCAGGTGAAAGCAGAGTTTGGTCTTGTATCAGTCAACTAGCAGGAACTGACTTTGCTTTCTGCTTGATACCTAATCCATCTCTGGAAATGGCTGCGTTATTTGCCACAGCCTTTTCCCTCAACCCCTCCTCTGGCCCTTTTCCCTCACAGAAGAGAAAACCTCCTCCCCACATGAATGTCTCTGTCTCCCAGCCCCCTTTACTCAGCTTCTGTATGTGTCATATGGGGATGTGGTTGTGACAGAAATCTTGTCCTTTGCTTTCGTCTGCAAAATGTATTTGAACTGTTTCTTTCCAAGGATAATACATAAAGCTGATTGAAAATAAATGAATCACTAGATTATGGAAAAGCAGTAAGGCGCATAGCTAAATATAATATAGAAGGGAATGTGGCAGGATGCATAAAGTTAGCAACATGTTGTAGTAATGCCACTTAATCTCTGGAAAGTTAGCATCTGCGAATGGGCAAAGGCCAAAGGGCATCCCTTTAGGACCATCTTGCAAGTCTAGGCAAAACTCCAATGAGACTGGCCATTGGCTAAGCAATGCAGATGTTCACCTGCACATGGACTTTGGTTGAGACTGAGTGCATAATGTAGGGATGAAAATGTACTATGCTATGTTGTGACTTGGTGAACTCTGGGCCGTGTGTGTGAGACTTTCATAATGCAATTTGAAAGCGGACAGCTCCTAGACCAAACTCCCAACTATGCCTGGGGTGTGTCATTAGCAGGAAACCGGGGCTTGCTCTCAGAACAATGTCCTGACCTAGGAGTGGCACCGTGGGCCGGAATGATAAGCTTGGTCTGTTTATACATGGGCACCGAGATGGCCGAGATCAAGCCAGCCACCAAGAGTATATTGTCTGCAGTTATACTCGTAGTCAGTCCAGGGTTTGGGAACGGGGGGCCTTCCTTTCCTCTTTGAGGACTTGCCTTTGCTGGATGGGTCTGGGCCAAATTGATTGTGCGAGGTCTAAAGACGCAGTTTTCAGTAATTTGTATGCTAAACTGGACAGTACCACTTCAGACTGGGAATGAGGACTCCCGTGACTGAATGCCCTGCACATAGAAATCTATAGGGAAAGAGAAGGATCTAACCTACTTTTCTTCTTGATATGCTAATTTTCTATGTGCAGGAATTCCTTTGCTCCCTCCACTTCTAGAAGAGCATGTGAGTCACCCCTTGCAGTCTGAAGTAGTCCAGAAACACATTTACCATCTCTCCTGGTCTTCCTTGGAGCCTTGACCAGCTCCCCGGATTTGCAGTGTGGAAAATATACTGCCAGGAGAAGCAGATGGCTCAGAAGTGGAAGCACTATTGCAGGGAATTGGTTGCTTACAGTTGTGTGCTTTGCCCTGAGAAGTTGGAAACTTAGAGGGAGTCTATCCCTTCTTTTCAGACAGCACCCAACAGGGTTCAATGAAAAGAGAGAGGCATATATATTTTCTGTCTTTGTCTTCAATGACACAAGTAGGACTGGATAAGCTTTCTACCAACTCGTTCTGCACCAGAAATAATTCTAAAATACAACATTCTGCTTCCAGTAAGTAAGAGAAGTGCAAAGAGCTAAACAAAATACTAATACACCACCCTCTCTTACCCATGGAAATCCACCTCTGCCAATATTTGCAAACTTGGGAACTAGAAACGTGCTTTAAAAAGAAAGAAAGAAAAGAAAGCAGAGAGGTGTTCGACAGTGGAATTTGCTGCCAAGGAGTGTGGTGGAGTGTGCTGCCAAGGAGTGTGGTGGAGTCTCCTACTTTGGAGGTCTTTAAGCAGAGGCTTGACAACCATATGTCAGGAGTGCTCTGATGGTGTTTCCTGCTTGGCAGGGGGTTGGACTCGATGGCCCTTGTGGTCTCTTCCAACTCTATGATTCTATGATTCTATGATTCTAGGTCCAATTTTGGGGTAGGCGTGTGGTTTCTAGGAACAAGTCATCTTACCGATGTGAACAAATTATTGGCCCTTATAATGGTGAGGAATGAGGTTTTAGTGGAGGGCAATGGATTTTCTTCACGCCTCATAAGGACTAGGAACTTCTAGAGACGTAAACTTTTGTAGACTGCATTCCACTTCGTCAGTTGCAAGGAATTAGGATTGGGAAAGGGATCCTTCTCTTCACCCAGGCCTAGGACTTTGTTGCCAAGTGCTGGCACAGCGTAAAAGGTAAGACATTATTCCGAAATGTTTCCAAAACATTGTTACTTCTTGCAGTCTTACCGTGTCAGAATCAGGTAAGGATGGTTGGAGTAGCCCCAACTGTGTCCAGACTAGAAGGGAAAAATGGGTAAGAAATGGCCCAGAATGGATTTTCAATTTATATGGGTTGACAACCCCAGAATGCAGTTGCCGTTTGTTGAAAGTGGAAACCGGCTGATTATAAAACCTGGACTGGTTTGGATTGAGATTTTCCAATGGATTTCGGAACCTGTCACCAGTTCAAAATTGGGCTTTCCTTGGGAAACAGCCTTTTGGGCTGGATTCTCACTCCATGCTGAAGTGTTCTTCCGGCTGACAGGAAAAATCTGGTCTCAGGTCTTCATATGACCGCTTTCTTTGCTTCTGGCTCCATCAGTAGAGTCCAGCTGCCACACCTCTTACGGCTCCTGTATTGCTGCCATAAGCAGCTGGTGGCCACCCCCAAGACCCCGGACCCCAGCAAGACCCACCCCAGGACAGACAACACAGAGCCAAGAGGGTCACGGACACCGGCCACACCAGTGGCAGCCAGGCCGATGATGCTCATCAGTAGCCCAAAGGGAAGCAGGCAGTCTCGGCAGGAGGCCTCCACACCTCCCGTGATGGTACTTATGAGGCGGGGGTCCAGGGGCAAGGCTGAGCGCTCCAGGAAAACCTCTTCCCTCTCCATGTTGACCCTCACACGGTCATAAGGCACGGTTGGAAGGGTGGCAGCAGTATCCATCCTAGGGAGGAAAACCAGGGAAATAAGAGCATAATAAGAGTCCTGGTGGATTAGATTTGGATTTTACTTTTTAACTATTTTATTCTCAGTTTATATGTTTTGCCTTGTTGGTCGCTTTGAGCACACCCAGTCTTGAAGGTGAAAAGCAGACAGAAAATCCCCATACACACACACAAACACACACACACGGGGGGGGGGAGAGACTGGTGACCATTTAAGAGACAGAATGCTGGACTGAATGGATCTTGCTATAATCCAGCAATGTGCTGATATAGCTGTGAAAAACACATAGCCTGTAGAGAAGCAAGTCTGAAAACTATTGTAAGTACAGTGGTACCTCTGGATGTGAACGGGATCCGTTCCGAAGCCCCATTCGCATCCTGAGTAGAACGTAACATGCGACTGCGCATCTGCACGGGTCGTGTTTCGCTGCTTCCGCGCATGCACGTGACGTCATTTTGAGCGTCTGCACATGCGCGAGCGGTGAAACCCGGAAGTAACGCGTTCCGTTACTTCCAGGTCGCTGTGGAGCGCAATCTGAAAACGCTCAAACTGAAGCATATTTAACCCGAGGTATGACTGTACAGAAAGATTAGGGGTTGTATCTAACCAAGTTATACTCAGTCACTGAAATTAATAGACCTTCGTCATCATGTCCATTAACTTCAAGGTGTCAGCTCTCCATTTGACTAACACAGTACAATGGTACCTCGGGTTACAGATGCTTCAGGTTACAAACTCCACTAACCCAGAAATAGTATCTCAGGTTAAGAACTTTGCTTCAGGATGAGAACAGAAATCGTGCGGCAGCAGCAGGAGGCCCCATTAGCTAAAGTGGTACCTCAGGTTAAGAACAGTTTCAGGTTAAGAACGGACCTCCAGAGCGAATTAAATTCTTAACCCGAGGTTAACCTGTATACAACACTAGGTAGGAATGAAGGGAGAGGTAACAGTCTGAAGCCTAAAGACATTTGGTAAGGGTGAAGACAGATGTTACATCGCAAGGATGAAAACAAATGTAACATTCTAAGGTGGATTGGGTTTCCATGCACATTTGCTGTGGTGTATTTTCCAGACCATCAAAACCATTTCTACCACATTTAGGACACGTATGCCCGTCTTCTTGGTTAGCTGACCATTGAAATGTTTTATTCCCCAAGCCATGTGGAAAAGGATGTCCTGTATGTCAGCAGTTGGTTTGGAAAAGAAGAGAGGAATTCTTATCAGGCTCTATCTGGGAGTTTGCATGTGTGGAGAGAGAGAATGAGAGGAGACAGAATTGCTTTGCACTGCCCAGAAAGGAGCTTTAGATTACATATGAAGATAATCTTTTGAGCTGAGAGGAAGAGCCCAGGACTGGAACATGTTCTCAAGGGAAAGTGTTGAGGTGCCCGTATCTTTTTAAAAAAGAGAGATATAAAGAAGGTGGACTTCAGGAGGAACTAGGAAAGGAATAGGGCATGGGTAGGCAAATTAAGGCCCGGGGGCCGGATGCGGCCCAGTCGCCTTCTCAATCCAGCCCATGGATGGTCCGGGAATCAGCGTGTTTTTACATGAGTGGAATGTGTACTTTTATTTAAAATGCATCGCTGGGTTATTTGTGGGGTATAGGAATTCCTTCATATATATTTGTTCAAAATATAGTATGCCCCCCCCCAAGGTCTGAGGGACAGCGGAGTGGCCCCCTGCTGAAAAAGTTTGCTGACCCCTGGAATAGGGGTTGCCATAGTGATCAGAAAAACAACAGCCTAGCCCATGCTCCTCTCCCTTTAACATAAGTTTGAGCTATAGAAGACAAAGCTTTTTAAAATCTAAACTTGCAACAACTGCTTCAAGTCAAACTGCTGATGTAAAGCCAGCAGCTCTGGGGGTCAGCTGAAGAGTTTGCAGTCCCGGGAGAGTAAAATTCTTGGGGATTTCTAACAATGGTCAAGTGCTGAGTTGGTAGTTGCCAGCTTTTGAAGCTGCTGCTGTAACAGACTATATATATTTATTTCCATGCATCACAAAACCTCCTCTGCTAAGTTCTACACATCCCACAGCCGCTAAAAACACAAAGTAAAAGGACAGTCCCTCACTGGTCAATTGGCATCCTTAATTGTGTAAAGTGGCCAGCTTTTTAAAGCTGCCTTTAACAGCTGTCCAGCAGACTGAACCAATAGGTGGAACATCTTTGTGTCAATGAGATGCAGAGATAGGGAATTGTGGCACCTGGGGAATGCCTGCCTTCTGGCTGAAAGAGTTCCTAGGTTTAAAAATAATAATAAATGAATCAGGCAGTATAACCACAATAAAAACACTAATTTTAAGTCAATCAAATGGCAAAAGTACAAAGCACAGCTACATTATAAGTTTAAAGCCCAGGAGACAGCATAAAAGCAGTAAATGCCTGATGTGTTTGTTTTTTTTTAAGTGTTTTAGGAGAGATGGAATTTGGTGGATTTCCCTGGGGGTAGAATCCACAAGTGCCACAATCAACAAAGCCCAGCCCCTGAGTCCTGCTAATCAGATATTTACAAAGGGAGTCCCCTGAAAAGCTGCAAATAAAATTTAATCTAAACATTTATAAATTTGCCAAACCTGAATATAGAATGTAATACACTTCTATATATTATCTATTTGTTCCATGAACAGAAATGACACATCAGTTATTGTTCTTTTATCTCTGTGTCCACCCACCCATCCTCCATCCCTCTGCCTCACTCCAGTCTATAGAGATTTGTTTCCTTATAGTTATGACCTTACCTATTGCCAAAGAATTCAACACAGCTTTCATTTGAGGGAAACCGCCTTGAGTTCTTTGGCAAAAGGCGGAGTTACCATTACTACACCATAAAATCCAGCCCAACAACCTGCCCTGTTCCTCTACAAATAGTGTGAAACTTCGTATCAAATCACTAAATACAAACTGACAACGTAAGGAATTAAAACATAGTCAGGGTAGCAGAAATCATAAAAGATCACTGAGGCACCTTGCATAGATTAAAGCACCTTGCATATAATCCTAAAAACTCTCCGGTTTGATTACAGGTTTTCTTTGTGTTGCCCAGTTGACTAAAATAATTGCACATATAAATGATCCCCTTTGCTCGGTCTGCTCTTGAGCCTTTTCTGATCTGCTGAAATTGGCAGGCAACCCCTGCTCAGAATGGTCAACTGATGCTGACTGAGCTGCCGTGTGATACTGGTGGTAAGTTGGCAACCAATAACCCAAGATGAACAAGCATGTTAAGAACTTGTGAAGTTTCACAGCATGGAGGTAATACAGCATCAGCGTTCTATGTTTTGCCCTCACACCAATTGACTGTTACAGAGGTACAGTTCCCGGCTGAAAAGTTGGCAACCCTCCCTAGGCAGAATGGCACACACAAATGGAGCTCCAAATAATGGATGTAGATCTCTGTCCCCACGCCCCACACAACCACACACCTCCCACCCCATAGCACCCCAACGCACAAGTCTGGCAAACAGCAACTCATTTCCAAATGTATACTTTGTAGGGTTGCCAATGAACCTCGGGAAAAACTGCTCCCATTTCTGCAGAAATGAGATGGAGGGTTTTTTCATAACAAGGAATAAACCTGATCACCTCGATGCACATCAGTAGCTGCTGAGGGAGGTTCAAAGGTTGGCAACCCTTAAAACTATTGAGGTTCTCCAAAGTAGCATCCCTTAAAAACATCCTTCCTTCCAGGGCGATCTGATCATAGCTGTCAACGTTTCCCTTTTTTAAAGGGAAATTCCCTTATTCCGAATAGGATTCCTCGCAAGAAAAGGGAAAAGTTGACAGCTATGGATCTGACTGAGCCATTCACTCTGATCCCCTCGAGATAATTCAACCGTTACCCCTTTCTTACCTCAAAAAAGAGTTTTGGTGGTAGTATTCTTTTTTAGTATTATTTCCCCATTCCTTCAGTGTGCCAGGCCTGTTCACGATCAATTCTTTGTTTCTGTCCTCCTTCCACTGCAAAATCCCCACCCCAAGTCTGTGTTCTTGGGGTCAGTTTGTCTCCTCTGCTGCCAGCCTGGCTGCTCAGGACCTCAAATTTGGTTCCCGCCCCCACCCTAATTTATTTTAATGTCTATCAATGCAGGGACACGGATGATGGAATGATAAGGAGGCAATTAGAGAGTTCCTGTAACTTAGTAGGCACTGGAGAAACTTGGATGCAGGACACAGCACATGCACACAGCACATTGTACGCCTCAGGTACACACCCAGCCATTCAGAATGTGCTGTAAATAAATAAATGAACAGAACCCATTCAGTCACCTGTCATTTATATATGTGTGCGTGTGCGCAGGCACACATTATTAGGAAGGAACTCCTGATAAGCTTCCATGAATTCTCCAGGGGGGGAAACAGTTTGAAAACCACAGCTTTAGAAGACAGCCACATCCTCACAATACATTTAAAACACATGGCTTCACTCCCCTTGCCCAAATTCCTGGGAACTGTAGTTTACCCTTCGCAGAGAGACAGCTTCTGGCATCCTTACAAAACTACAGTTAAAAGGGTTCTGTGTACATGTGCGCGCGCGAAGCTATGTGCTTTCAGTGTGGTTTAAATGTATGAAGGAGATGTGACCTATATTACTCGTTCCATGGAGCTCTGATGATGCAAGCCAGGCTTAATCTGAGCTGGATGGGAGAGAAATTTTAATTCAGTTCATATTTAAAGCCGAATTCATCCAATTTGCACTTTCTGAAACGAGAGGAGAACCAAAACACAGCCACCCTCCGAAATTCGCACTCATCCAAATTCTGCAATGTACCAGTAGTTCTCCAAAGCAAACAATGCTTACCAAAATGCGTGTATTAGGGGGAAATGTGCATAAAATGCATATATTCATGAAAACAACATACAAAAATGAATTATACTGGGAGAATATGCTTGCAAATAGTCAAAACTGCATATACAAAGATGTGCTTATCGGGATAGAGTTGCACTGTTCTCATCCTGAAGCAAAGTTCTGGATTAGCGGAGTCTGTAACCTGAAGCATCTGTAACCCGAGGTACCACTGTACTGAATTTAAGGTTGGCGGAAAAAAGAAACTGAGACAACAAAAATTTGACAGATCCTTCCAGCCCCGCTAACCAGGACTCAGCCATAAGACTGCAGGTTAGTATGTGGAACACAGTATGTGAAAGAGCCCCAGAGCCCCCGCAAGGAAGATGATGAGGCAACAGGTGAAGGCATAATCCTATCTGCCTGAGATCTGGACCTAGAAAGTAGTTGGAGCGGACAATACTGAGCCCCTAGATGGACAAAGAGCCTGACCACATATACAGTAGCTTCCCAAGTTCCTGTACATGGTCTCTCTCATACCTCAAGGCTAAAGACTGCCCACCTTTACTGCACAGCACTGTGGAGAAGCTGATATGAGAAGGGGTCATCATCCTGGGCTCCGTCTCCATCTCTCAAGTTATAACAAGGCCAAGAGGACTTATGGGTTCCTTCTGGACTACCTGTTTTTGAACATCTGTAGGGTTGCCATATTTAAAAAAGTAAAGACCAGGACACCCCCAAAATTGTTGTTTATCCTGATTTGTTTACAGAAAGCTCATATGATGTTGGCTGTTAAATTATCATTTTTACCTGTTTGTGGGGAGATTAGCTGACAGTCGCATCAGAATAAGTGCCACCCTGCGCTTTCCTTATCTGAAAAAGTCCGATGTTTCGGGGAAGCCAGTTTGTTGCGCAAGACCTCCCAATCAACTATAATCACGCAACCTGAATTTCCCAGGATGTGATCGAATCTGAGCCGGGGGAAAGTGATAGTCTGAGGAAGTGCCTTTAACTTCCTCATAACTATACCTTTAAAGCACATTCTTCCCTTTAAAGAATTAGGGGTGTTGTAGTTTACCCCTCAAGTAATTACAACTTCCAGAAACCCTTAACAAACTACAGTACCCAGAATTCTTTGAGAGGGGAATGTGCATTGAATGTGCTTTGAAGGTACACAGCCTAAGTCAGTTTCCAGGTGCTACTCTTCAGGACAATTCACTCTTCTGTTTCCTAGTGGTTCTACCTCACTTGCTCTAAAGCAGAAATAGAAATTCACTAAGGGGCCATCTTTTTTTATGCTGCAAGCCTTCTCCCCGTTCCCTCCGTGAGGGGTTAAGGTTTTGGGGTGATCTCTCTCTCTGTCTCTCCCTCCCCTCACACACAATTGAATCCTGACAAGATTAATTTTGACACTAATACTGCTTTACTGGCCGATCTGGATGGGCAAAGCGGATTGAGCATATGGCTGAGGACAGCAAGGGACAGACAAATTAGCCATGGCCCATTGCAATTAGCCACCAGAGTGGGGTGGGTGGGTGTTATGAGGCGGTCAGAGGCTATGTAACACCATTGGGAAAGGAGTGCTCCCTATTGGTTAGAGAGGGGGGGGAGGCTGGGAACTAGGAATTCCTGGGGAGGAGTTTGACCTAAAGAATGAGAGAAATTAACATAAGTCTGAATCTTCTTGAAAGAGGGAACACGAACAGCAGGTAGTGACCACAAGGAACACCAAGGTTTTCCAGGTGAGGCATTATGGGATAGGAGCCATAGGGAACCACGACTTAAGTGGAAACCAAGAGTCTGAGATCCCAGCACTAGGCCTTTTTGTAGTCCTCTTGAGATCAATCGCCTGACAGGAAAAGGTGATTGAATCCCAAGGTATCTCCAGGCGGTTTCTACTTTCCAGTGGGATTCGGTCACATATAAGCAGATTCACATTGTGGAATTAAGATCCCACTCTTATACAACAGAACCACTTCCCCACTTGCAATAAGGGGGGGTGGAATGCAGTGGCAGGGATGCTTGGCAGGGGGTTGGACTCGATGGCCCTTGTGGTCTCTTCCAACTCTATGATTCTATTCTATGAACAGTTGCTCTAACACAACTTTGTCTAGCCTCCCAGCAGGCAAATAATGCTCAGTAAAACACCTCACCTGGAAGAGACACCCAGGCATCATTACCCTGTGCTGGTGGTGTGCAGCTTTTGATAAGATTAAAAATCTGATTTTCAGGACCTGAACCTGTGGGTATTGTTTCTGAGCTCCTTGGAGAATAAAGGTGGGATATAAATGCCACCAATCCATCAATGAACATTCGGACCCAATAGTTCTTCATTGCACTTACTCATATAGTCTGCCAATATATTTATTCCTTTTACATCCAGCTTACCTTCAAAGAGCTCCATGCAATAACATTCCCCGCTGCCATTTCCCCCCCCCCCCGCAACCCTATGAGCCAGGCTAGGTGGAGAAGTAGTGATGATTATCACCTAATATGCTTCACAAACGATAGGGGATTTGAATCCAGGTCTCTCTGAACTTTGTTCTGTATTCTAAACAACACTATACCACCCTGGCTTTGTCTTATCTGTCCATCCATCCCCTACATTGCTTTTTGTTTGCATTCACACACCGCTTTGCTCTTGTCAACCTTTCCACACCCTCCCACTACTTTTGTCTATATTTATTAGAGCTCTATTTTAAAATATACACTCCTTATTATGCCCCATCTCCCCCATCCTATCCAGGGGTTGCGTATGACATCTTCAGCACCAAAGTCTATCCAAACTTTCCCCGTGGATATACAGCTTATGTGAAATATACCGGTAATAATGTTATATCGTATTGGATTAATGCTACGGTAGTTTACAATTAGAAATTTTAACATAGCATTTAAAAAGCTGACAATCATAGAAGTCTAAGACCATATATCAATCAACTAAACCCAGCAATTGAAAGTAACTGCAATGTCCCTGCCAACTCTGCGAATCTATGGCTCTATGGCTTCTTCTTCTTCTTCGGTGATCACTCATAGCCAAGTAAGATTGTCTTCCATAAACACGCTTTTAACAATGAGTCCATAAGTGACTGTGGAGGCCAATTCTGGATCCACGCGTCTTCCACAGTAGGGAGATAGGTTTCTGGGCAGGAGTTGATCACGGCGTGGATTTGCCAAGCGTGCCTTCCTCTTAGCACGTTTCTCCCTTGCGTCCTGAGTTCGCATGTCTTCAAAGCCCATGACACCTTTGGTAAAGGCTGTTCTCCAACTGGAGTGCTTGCAGACACTAGGAAAGGGTTGCCATATGTCCAGCCATAAGCAGTGTCTGGGCAGAAATCAAAAACATGTCTGGGACCCATGTCGGCAGTGTCGTTCTTTGCAATTTGCCAAAAAAGCAAAACTAAACTAAAAATTAAAAAAGCTCAGTAACTCTTCACTTTTTGAAATAAGGCAACCCTGCACTAGGAAGGAAGGGCTGTGGCTCAAGTAGCAGCACATCTACTTTACATTCAGAAGGTCCTGGTTTCAATTTCCCAACATCTCCAGGTAGGGATGGGAATGCCGCTTAATCTGAATTCTTGGAGAGCAGGTCCCAGTTAGTGTAAACAATACTAAACTAGATGGGTCAATGTAGTTTAGAGCAGTGTTTTTCAATCTTTTTTGGGCAAAGGCACACTTGTTTCATGAAAAAAATCACGAGGCACACCACCACTGTGTGCGGAGAGGGAGATGTCAGAGCCCTGCTGCTCTCTATGGGGAATCGGATGAGAGCGGACCGCCTGTCCGCTCTCATCCGATCTGATCCCCACCCAGGACGGATGGAAAATAGGGTGGACACAGTCCGGCGCCTGCCTAGTGGGCGAAAAGTTGACATTTAAAAAAAAAAATCTTTTGAATTTTTCAATTTTTTCCACGGCACACCAGGCAACATCTCGCGGCACACTAGTGTGCCGCGGAACAGTGGTTGAAAAACACTGGTTTAGAGAAAAGGCGAGCAAGAAGGCAACATGGTAGAACTTTATAAAATTAAGCATGATACATTAGAGAAAAGTTTTCCTCCCAGTTAAGATGTGGGGCTGCCTCCCACAGGAGCCACGATGGGCACCAACTTGGGTGACTTTTAGAAAGGAGGGGACAAAGGATTTATTAACCACAGGAGGGAAGAGGGCTCTTGGGCTCAGGCCACTGTGAGACCAGGATGCTTGAATAGATGGACCACTGGCCTGATCCAGCAGGCTGTTGTGTTCTTACGACCCACAGTGGGAAAGGCTGTGATCCTAGGGGAGGGTGAGCTGAAAGATGGTACCTGGATTAGGGCCTCATTAGCCTGGGGCAGGTAAAGCTTGGGGTGGGGGCAGAGGGACACTCACAAGGGAGATGTTCCCTATGATGTTCAGGACCCAGATCATGATAAGCTTCTATCCCGCTGCCTTGCAGATAGTGCTTGGGTCTGAAATCTGGGTCTGCCTTTTTGCAGTTCAGTGTGTGCCTTTGCCTTGATGGAGAAGATAAGAAGAAGAAGAAGAAGAAGAAGAAGAAGAAGAAGAAGAAGAAGAAGAAGAAGAAGAAGATACCTGTCTTTCTCCTCTCCACCTGTTTGAAAGCTATTCAACCAAGAAACTACGGGCACTTCCAGACTGCCCCTTTTCCAGGTGGGATTTGATCACATGCCAAAAAATTCAGGCTGCTCAATTATAAATTTGATCATACGCCAGCAAATTCAGGTTGCGCAATTGATTGGGAGGTCTTGCACAACAAACCCACTTCGCCTGAAAGACTGGACTTTCTGCAGTAAGAAAAGTGAGGGGGAAAGGCACTGGAAAATGTGGGGGTGGTGTTTGCATTGATGGAACCTCAGCTAACCTCCCCACAAGCAAATCAGAACAAATGCTCATTAAATAGCTGACGTCGTCTAATCTTCCTGCAAACAAATCAGGATGAAGCACCTTGCAGAGAAACAGAGCACCCTGCTCTTCTATAGAATAAATGATCAAGGTGGGAAGAGGTGGCTTAACTTGGGCTTGCAAATAGCCACTTAGTTGGTTTCCTTCCTTCCCCAATAATTACAATAGGAAAGTTAGGTACATACTTAACAGTGCAACCCTATGCACTGGCTTACTTTGCAAAGGCTTGCTTTGACTTTAGTCCCACTGTGTGTGTGTGTGTGTTTTGGGGGGGCTACTCCCAGCTACATTTGCATAGGATTGAAACCTAGCTCCCTCCCATTCTTTGGCCTTTGTGTCTTTCTGCCTGGTTTATTGGTTTATTGATCTATGCTCTATCTGTCTGTCTATCTATCTAAAGTCTGTCCATACCATAAGTCTACATGGTGTGTTTTAGCCCCAGCAGTGGGGAATATTGCAGGAGGGTGGAAGTGTCAACAGAGCAACGGCTGTGTCTTCTGTCCATCTGTCAATCACCAGTCCGTATGCTGCTTCCGCCCATGGTTTTGTTCTTCCCAATACCCCTCTCCTCCCCAGTCACTCTCCAGGCTTGCACATGGTCGGAAACAGCACTGAGCAAGGCATTAAGAGGAGGGAGGCCAGGAGGGCAATCAAGAAGGAGGGAGCAAGAAAGGCCCATGATGCCTAAATCCGATTTGCCTTGCGTTAAAGAGCTTGGGGGCAAATGTGATCAGTGCAACCAAAATAGCCCCTCTCTTTGTGTGTATAGTGTGTGTGTGTGTGCACACATGCACACTCACAGCCACCAGGTGTGGCAAGTGGAGGGCTCCGTGGTCCTCTCAACCCTCTACCCCCGCCTCAGGGAGTCTATATAAGAAGGTGCCGAGGTACCAGCCATTCCACTAGCTCTGTTGAAACAGGACGAGGCGGACGAGCTCGGAGCATTGGCGGTGCGGGGTGAGCGTACAGCCAAACCATGGGCAATAGTAAGAGTGGGGCCCTCTCCAAGGAGATCCTTGAAGACCTGAAGCTGAACACCAAGTACTCGGAGGACGAGCTGTGTAAATGGTACGAGAGCTTCCAGAAGCAGTGCCCGGACGGGCGCATCAGCAGGTCCGAGTTCGAGAAGATCTATGCCCAGTTCTTCCCCAACTCTGACCCCAAGGTGTATGCCCGGCACGTCTTCCGAAGCTTCGACACCAACGATGATGGGACCCTCGACTTCCGGGAGTACATCATTGCCCTCCACCTCACCTCCACCGGCAAGACCAACCTTAAACTAGAGTGGGCTTTCTCGCTCTTTGACGTGGACCGCAATGGAGAAATCAGCAAGAACGAGGTTCTTGAGATCGTTACGGTGAGTGAGGAGGGCGTGTGGGGCGAGACAGAGGGGGGGCTTTGGGAGGGGGCTTGTAGGCGGGGGGGGGGATGACGACAAGGGAATACAGGGAAGATCCAGGCTGAGAGCTTCCCCACTGCAAGACCAGATGCACTGAAACTGGTTGTGGAATTACATGGGGGAAATATTCCCTTTTCACACATAATATGTTTGGAGGCAAGGCCACGGAAGTCTACCTGAAGGAACCACTGCACTGAAATCCTTATTGGGGTTTTGGTTTTATTTTTCCGGTCCCCCGCTTGGATTATTTTGGTCCCATCTAGCCTTGCCTCAGGCCTACATTTGGTCAGAAAAACAGGGCCTTACATATCCCAGCATCCTGTTTACCCCAAACCACCTGCAGTAGATGGAAATTTATAAGAATGTCTGCTCTTCTTCCACCCATTCATGGACCCATCTAGCTGAGCTCCAGGCTCTCTCTTCCCTCAATCATCTCTAGCCTCCTTCGCCCTCTCCCCCAACATGGAAACATATCCTGTATTCCCATGGCAGGTGCCTCACATGTTGAAACTCATGGCTGCACCAGTTAAAGAAGGGAGCAGGAATGGTTGGTCATGTGACTTTCTCTTGACCCACCTTGAGGTGATGGGATGACAACGGATTACCTTAGCTGAAGGCTTTGCATTGTGTCAAAATAGAATTAGCCTTGCCCAATGGCAGGGGAAATCCTGTTACATTCCTTTAACAGGATGAGCTGGATTGGCAGCAGAGTAAACAGGTTCAAATCCTGTCCTAATTTTATCTCATGGCCTCAGCTGCCCTCAGTATGTTCATTCCTTCAAGCAAATGTTCATCTTTTAAGGAAGATAGGAAGCCATTTTCACATACAGTATATATTTTTTGAGCAGGGAGGGAAATACATATATATTTCTTAAAACCCCAGAATTGCACCCTCACGTCCAGACTCAAATCTAAACACATCTGTATTACAAAATACTGTATAAACTAGTTTGAAGCAAGTTTAACCATCATGGCTTCCCACAAAATGGCTGGGAATTCTAATTTTGCAGGTGCGTTAACAATATTGTATTTACCAGAGCAGGGATTACAGTTTCCTTTATTCAGTTTGTGGTGGGATCCATCACATGTTAAACAGGCCTGAAATGGATAATATTTGGAGTGTAGGCAAGTATTTGGATGCTGCTACTCCCATTGCAAGGAAATGCCTTTCTCAGGAAAACTGTTAAGCTGAGGGCCAACTGAAAAGTGGCTGCCTTGCATTAGAAAATGCCAAGGTGCCTGTACAAATTTGGCACCTCTGAGATTTCACCGAGCTGTGCGCAGTATGTAACCCATATGTAACCCATAATTCCTTGCTGCCAGCCTTCCTCCGCTGATCTAGACTCCCCCTGTTTGCCACAAACCTTGGAAGAAGGGCAGAGCAATCTGAGATTAAAGTTGGATTAGGCAGGGTTAAATCCCTGACCCTCTCAGTGCAGTATTTGCCTCGCTTCAACTGTCTTGTCCGAAGGAATAGCTTCCTCCGACCTTGGAAAGGGGAGACAAGGAGCAGAAATGTCTGTCTGGGGATAGGTTTGGAGGAGATCTCAGTAAGGGCTGAAGAATTTCATACAGTATTTGAAAGGGATGGCAACGGTGCAGATGTTTGTACAACAAATCCTACCAGCTGGCTGGGGAAGCTGGTGCAGAGATATCCCATTCCTCTCTCCAAGAACCCAAAAGTCCTGGTTCTTAAACGCTACGGGGTATTGGTTTTCAGAGGCTTACTTGTTTAGGGAATTCTGAGTGACCTTCCCACAGGAATTATGTGCTCCAGATGCATCCACATTCCAGCTCAGTTTGTGGGGAAAGTAAATAATAAATTACCAGTGAATGGATCCTTTCCTCTTCCAGAGTACCAAGAACACTGTCGTAACCCTTTCCTCTCCAGGCTGGGCTGTGGGGTTTTTGTGTGTGGAAGTGTTTTTCAACATGTCATTGATGCAGCCATAGCGCATTGGTGGTGAAGTTATACTGGATCGACTCTGCACACCATCCCACTTTATTTGTTGCTCTGCAATCAGGGGTGGACTCTGGTAATACGGCATTCCGAGCAATGACAAAATTTGGCACCCTCCCCAAAATATTTCTTATTTTCACATGAATTCCTTTCAGTAACAGTAGCTTTTTTATGGATCTTCTCAGTAGGTATCTGTAGAAATAGAGGTATTATTATTATTATTATTATTATTATTATTATTATTATTATTATTATTATTATTATTATTTTGTGCCCCCTCGTCTTGGTGCCCTATGCGGACGAACCACCCACATCACCCTAAATCCAGCACTGTTGCCATGCCCCTGCAGGGTTAGCTCATGACTGTTGTCTGGAGAAACACCCCTTTGCACTGTAGCAAAATGAAAACGCCCCTCAACAAAAGGGCATTTGTGGTAAAATAAGTTACAGGATTTCAGCAGGACATGCAACGATTGGACACAAAGCAGTATGTCCACCATGAAACTTTTGCAGCCGCAAAGCGCATTGAAAGCAGGGCCGCATCATACCTGCCACAATACCAACATGAGCACAGAGAAACATAAATACGCAATAGAAAGGAAGTTTCTGGGGGCCCTAAATTAGTGTTGCCACATGTTTTTCCTTAGCCGGGCTCCTGTGTTATTAACAGCTGTGTGAAACACAGGGAGTTCCCTTTCCTATGTGTGCTGCATGGATGGAGAGAGAAATCTGCATTTTGTTTCCAAACATAAGAGTTCCATCTGTATACACTAACAACCCTCTGCCTTCATTTCCCCTCCATTCCTGTGGTACATTAATTCATTTCCCTATTTCTTCGGGTTGCCTCTCTTAGACTTCTTGGTCTTCAACGTTATCTGTCGCTCTTGAGCAAAACTTCATACTGAAATCCAGTGAGCAGATCACAGACCCCTTGTAAGCTAGCATTAGCAAACAGGTGTCCCAGGAAGAAGGGCCACCACATAAACATGTCTCCTGTCCTAAGTATGTCCATCCGTTTATAGATTGGTAAAGAATGGCTTCCTTTGTTTGGTCATTCCTGTTAACAACCTTGTGTGAGGGAAGTCACGATTATTGGAATAGCACAGGTAGGGTAAACGGAGGCTGAGAGAAAAGGAGAAGTTGGAATATGACCTAGCAGGCTGTTGTTTCTTCAGGTGCGATTGCTTCGGGTTGTCTGATTATAGTTGATTGGGAGGTTTTACACAACAAACGGCTACCCACATGATCTGACTTTTTGCCATAAGGAAAGTGAGGGGGGAATAGTTTGATGCAATGTCATGTAACCTCCCCGCTCAATAAATGAATGAACACTCGAAAAGTGGGTTGACTGGAAGCAACCCTTAGTTACTAGCCCAAATCCTTCTTAGGGGATTGTTATGTACTGAAGTTTTCACCCTGGGCCAGCAGGGGGATACTGTAGATAGTTCAGGTCCTCATATGCAAATAAGGGATCAAAAGTGACATTCAGTGATTGGATAGTTATAGAAAATGGTTACTGTTGCGTTCCAGTGGAGCTCTATATAAGCAGGCTGGCTGAACCCTTCAGTTCAGTTCTGTTCTGGCCTGTGAATAAGCAAGAGCTGTTTGAAGAATCGCTATGTCGTCTGATAAGTTCACCCACAACTTAACAGGGGTCGTAAAAAATAAACTAGAAAGGGGAGGGACGGACGGACACGGACACACACACACACACACACACACACACCTTCCTGAAGACCCAAATATACTGCAGAGTGAGATGGACTGCAGGTGTGGAAAGTCATTCAGGTACCCTTTTTGTTTGCTGCACGTCATCAAAATGACTGGAGATTGAAAGCAAAGTAGGAGGTGTACATGCAACTTAGGGCTCATTGTGTTTTATTTTCTCCCTCAATGTGAGGCATTCCCTACTGCCACCATTACACTCAATTTATCAGGCATATCAGACAGCAAACAAATCAGGGATTCAGTAGCCTGAAGGGCCGGCCCTACCATCCGGCTGACTGAGGAGGCTTATTTGGGGTATAATGAAAGCACAGTAAACTGTTAGCTACTTAAATAGTTGTTGTATTTTTACTGCCAAGGAGAGCGAGAGGCACATGTGGGATTTTCTGCCTCGAGTGCTAAAAAACGTTTGATTTGGTGGCAGGTTTTCCATTTGCTCATTTACCTCACGGCTGAGGCTGGCAGTGCACCATTTCCCTTACTTCAGGCAAGCCATACACTTAAAAAAGAAAAGTCCTAAGTAGTAGCAAAAGTACATTTATTCCATTAAATGTAGTTTGTCTTGTGTCACTTCCATAGCAAACTTTCTGCTAAAACTCTATGCGTCTGAATCTTACCAGAGATGGTGCTATATCAGCAGAAGATGTACAACTCAAAGTGCTGGATACATCTACGATTTGTTACTTGTGTGAAATTTACCATCTTTCCCTGGAATTTAGCTTCCTGTGAGAAAATATGGACAAATTTTGTTCTTAATTTTGGACAAAGTCTGCCAAATCTCCATTCTGTTACTGAAAGGGGGGAGAGGACCTTTCCTTCCCCACAGGCAATCACTGTGGTCAGCCAATTTCTGGTTCACCCATGCAAACATTTAGCATTATGGGGAATGCCAACTCCTCGCTGCCATGTCTCGACATGTGTCAAGATGGCAGGCTTTCCAGGCATTCAGTTGAGAGATGAGGTGATGAGAGTCTAGCTCAACGTACACCAGAAACAAGGCAGCACATTCACCATGCTCAGAAATCAGCATGTAAGCAGCCTTCTTACATCAATCATTCATTTTTACTGGGCAGTCAATCCTGATTTGCTTGTGCAAAGCTAACATGGTGGTTAGATTATATCAAGTCTTTATTGAGCATTTATGCCGATTTGGTTTCAGGGCAGTTATATGCCTGTGAGCATCCATCTATGTTTGCTTGAAGGGTATTTATCTGTCTTTCCACTGGGCACCTGTTCATGCATTTCAATGCATTTCTCGGTCACTTTCCATACCTCCAAAAGCTTGATTCTTTTTCTTTTTCAAGTGGATTTCTTGTGTGCAAGGGCCACAGTACCCTTTAATTCACTTTAACTGCGGAAACTGAAAGTTATGCTATGCCCGTGAATCCCTCCTGAAAGAAACAGCCCTCGGGCCAATGTCAAAATAAAGCCGAGGCAATTTGTTTATTATGCACCATCTATTCCCTCCCCCCCCCCCCAGTTGATCAAAGGATGCTGGCAAAATTAGCAGGACAAATGGCTTGGGCAGGAAAGGAAAAAATGTGGTTTGGTAGTAAGGTGGCTGATGGAGAAGTTTGTAAACCAGGGATGGGAAAGCTGTGCCATGCTTTTTGAAGGCCTCAAGGAAGGCAATGGAGGGAAACAAACAAGCAACATTCAGAGACCAGGTTGTGATCTGTTCTGAGTTTTACACTTCCTCAGTATGAAAAGGCATGGATCAAGAAGGGAAACTGGACCATATTTTGCCATAATGCTGAGATGACTACCATAAAACGCTCTTTCATTCTACATGGGACTCACTGGTGATGTGGGAAATTCTACCTGTAGGGACTCTTCATGACAGCCGCTTCAGCCCTGCCCCTTCTAGGACCATATAACAAAGATGGGCTTGCTGTTTTTTACCAGTGCGAACCTTGTGGCTTCAATGTGAAGCCAGCTTTTCCACCTCACCCCTTTCCTGCTTTTCCTTGGCATCCAGCCTGACGGCCATTTCTGGAGGACTGGAGAGCTTGCTCCCTGTTTTGTGACCTTTTAGGCTTCTATTGGTTTACTTCTTGCTGCAATTGGTTTTAATGCTTATACTGTGTTGTAAATCACTTTGAGTCACTTTAGTGAGTAAAGCGACTAATAAGTATAAAAAAATAATGTGATGCTGGCTGGTTGAGGAAAGCTGGAGTCCTCATTGCTGTTACAGATAATAGCAGCCTTGGAATCCACAGGAGGTTGTGAAAGGCAATGAAAACTCTCTCTGACCCCTTGGAAGCAGCTCTGGCCAGTCCTCTTCTGCCTTTGGAGCATTCACTAGCCACACTGAAAGATTTCCCAACAGTTTCTTTCAGCAAGAAGACTAGAAACTTAGAAACTTGCTTTGTTTAATAAGGTATGCATGGGGAGAAAGCTTCTCACATATGTCCAATTCAGTAGATTTTGTTTTTTTTAATTCACTACACATATAGCCTACATTTAGCCTCCCTAGAAGCCCCCAAGAGAGTGGATTTAAAAATAAAATAGTAGCTGCTATTAACTTTTTAAAGGTGCAATATGATTTACAATCCTTGTTTGCTTTTACAAGAAACATGGGCGAAACAGGCACATGGGATACTTCCACTTTGCAGATGGGAAAATAAGGGGTGGTATTCAATGAAGTTTTACTTAGAGTAGACCCTTTGAAGTTAATGGACCTAACTTAGTTGTGGCCATTCATTTCAGTGGGTCTAGTCTCAGTAAAATTTGGTTGAATACCACCCAAGGCTCCACAAAGAATGATCAGCCTTAGTGTATTCAATTTTAGCCCTGCACACTTTCCATTGCACTGCCCAGGGTTATCAATAGATTAGTTTCTGTGCAAGAGACCTGTGTCTACTACTGTGAAATTAAAGCTGGGATTCTCAGCTGTCTCTCCCAAGTGGCCTGATTTTACATTAGAAGACTTATTCTCTGCTTCCATTATGCGAGAGGGAATGTCTAGTCTCCATATGGGCTGCTGCTTATAACATTTCCTTCATGCCACCAGCAGACTCACATATTTGCCTGTAAGTCAAGGATGTAAAGTCAGTATTATTGCATGCCATCCTGTTCTCGGAGCAGGGTGAGATTCCAGGCACTCACAGAGTTCGTGTTTCCTTTTGGAAATGAAACACAGTGGAGATGGCGGTGTCTTGATGACATATGGTTCATTTACTCATATATAGAACCTGAATTTAGGATGGAGGGGTTCACAGCATTTACACCCCAAATAGGTCTTGCTTCTTCCATAGCCACAGCCCTAAATTCACAAAGGCATCAAACGTTGCTCTCTAATGTTGTTCTCCTCTTCCTCTCTCTCCAGTTTGCTGCTTTCCTTCTCAGTGACATCACTCCTTCCCTCTCTACTCTAAACCCTGCCTTTATCTGTTGCATTCATTTGTCTTCTAGCACAAGCCCTTTAATCCCTTGTTCTCTTAATGGCCCAGGAGGCTAGCCTGCCTTAATTCACTTTTAGCACTTGCTGAATCCAGAGATTAGAAGTGGCTAGCACTCACAAAATCATAACAGTATGTTCCACCTCCTTTCCCACTGGTGAAATAGCCGCCAGAATGAACCACAGAAAAATGAAGTGCATCATTTAGGCTCCAGAAACTGATAACTGGAACTTTGGCTCCAAGTGGATTGTGGGAGTGGGCCTTACCTGGTTGTCCTTGACACTCT
This sequence comes from Podarcis vaucheri, assembly GCF_965113315.1. NCBI lineage: Eukaryota > Metazoa > Chordata > Lepidosauria > Squamata > Lacertidae > Podarcis > Podarcis vaucheri. The sequence continues at coordinate 18,667,533 of NC_138751.1, forward strand.
GCTCAAAACACAAGGGTGTAGACTTTACACGAGCAGACAAGTACCTTTGCAACGGAAACTCCCTCCATCAATTATCACCATTCCATGAGGCTACCTGAACTGATGTTTATTTCAAACCCCTGAGGTTGCTTTCTCTCCTATTTCTTCCCTCATCTCTTTTACCTTGTGTGTCATGTCTTTTAGACTGTACGCCCAAGACCAGGGACTGTCTTCTGATTTTTGTTAAGCCAAGAGCTCTGAGAGCTCTGGGAACATTTTTTGGCTTGCAAGGGTAAAGATGCATATATATATATCCCTGTCCTGCATGAGAAGGGTTGCATCCAGCCAAGTCCTGCTCAGAGTAGACCCAATGAGTGGTTGTGTTATGATCTTTCCCCCCTTTTGTTCCAACAGGCCATATTTAAGATGATTCCTCCAGAAGAGCAGAAAACCCTGGCTGATGATGAAAACACCCCCCAGAAACGGGCCAACAAGCTGTGGGCATATTTCGGCAAGGGAGAAACAGGTAGCGACCTTCCTTCATGCTACTAAGTCTGTAACACACTTTTTCTTGCCACAAGAGGGCAGGGTGGGGGATGATTATATTATCCTTATATGAACACATGGGATTGGATCCAGAGCCTCTCAGTGGGCTAGAAGGATTTTAAATGGCCGTAGCTCAGCACTAGAGCACAGGCTTTCACGAAGCGCCACTGAGTATGGAGAGAGGTGGCCAAGTGGTCTTTGGCACGAGTTACACTTGGGTCCCATTGAAATCAGAGGGACAAGCTAGTCCCAACTTGTGCAATTAACTTTGCTTGGATCCAGCCCACTGTTATTGACCTCTTTCTCAGTTAGCATATATATATATATATATATATATATATATATATATATATATATATATATGCAGGTTTTGGTGTCTTCGGGTGTCTTCCCGTGTAAGAGTCGGGGTGTCTGTGCGACGTTTCGACGAGGTCTCACTCGTCATCTTCAGGCTGGTGCTTTCGGCTTCTTGTTACTGGAACAGAGCAGAGTCTGGTGTTTGAGTTCCTATAAATACTGTTGAGGGGTGTGGTGTATAGCCTCCAACGTTCTGGGCAAAGAGGAAGTTCCTAGATTAGTGTGCCTTTTCTTCTTTTGTTCCTTAATTACTTGAGGGATATCTTGGGTGATTTCATGAGTGATATTCAGAATATCACTGGGTGGGTCATTAAGTGTAGATTAGTTGCTAAAGCTTTCGTGTCTTGACCTCTTGAGCTTGTGAAGAGTTTTTCTGAGAAGATGGCTGTGCTGCATTTAGTTGTGCTCTGGCTTGGCTTCGTGTATAGGGGCGAGCTGTGGTTTTGTGCCTTGTGCCAGCCAGATCTGTGTAGGGATTGCAGGGGGGTGCAGCATCCGGAGGTGCCACTATAGTTTGGCTACTGGATGGAGTCTGTAATATGTCTGTGGAGAGGGTCTGGGTTTGGGTCTGGTGTGGTTGATTGGTGACGGCGTTCTGTGTGCCTCTGGTTCTGGTGTCGGTTTTTGTGGGGAGGGCTAATTTCCAGATGTCTGGCAGGCGGGACGTGTCGTCACGCTTGTTCATGTTGTGAGGGTGTTTCTCTATCTCACAACATGAACAAGCGTGACGACACGTCCCGCCTGCCAGACATCTGGAAATTAGCCCTCCCCACAAAAACCGACACCAGAACCAGAGGCACACAGAACGCCGTCACCAATCAACCACACCAGACCCAAACCCAGACCCTCTCCACAGACATATTACAGACTCCATCCAGTAGCCAAACTATAGTGGCACCTCCGGATGCTGCACCCCCCTGCAATCCCTACACAGATCTGGCTGGCACAAAGCACAAAACCACAGCTCGCCCCTATACACGAAGCCAAGCCAGAGCACAACTAAATGCAGCACAGCCATCTTCTCAGAAAAACTCTTCACAAGCTCAAGAGGTCAAGACACGAAAGCTTTAGCAACTAATCTACACTTAATGACCCACCCAGTGGTATTCAGAATATCACTCATGAAATCACTCAAGATATCCCTCAAGTAATTAAGGAACAAAAGAAGAAAAGGCACACTAATCTAGGAACTTCCTCTCTGCCCAGAACGTTGGAGGCTATACACCACACCCCTCAACAGTATTTATAGGAACTCAAACACCAGATTCTGCTCTGTTCCAGTAACAAGAAGCCGAAAGCACCAGCCTGAAGATGACGAGTGAGACCTCGTCGAAACGTCGCACAGACACCCCGACTCTTACACGGGAAGACACCCGAAGACACCAAAACCTGCATTCCTGTACCCGTGAAAATCTACGAAAGCATATATATATATATATATATATATATATATAGAGAGAGAGAGAGAGAGAGAGAGAGAGAGAGAGTGTCAGTCTCAGAACCTTCAGTCCTTCACTGGTGTTTGACCTTGAAGAAGCCCAAGATTTAGAAGAATACCAAAAAATATTTAGGAGTAACAGCTAATGGGTGTAAACCCAAAACAGCTCAATGAGGAGTGAATGTGGCACCTTTGTTTTCATGTGTCTGCACTCTATTTGTGTGCAGTGCATGAGAGCATTAGAAACAGGATGAATCCACTGCCACATGCAAACTTAGAGATTTACCGGTATGTTCTGTAGACCAGGGACGAGGCTGGAACTTTAAAAAGCAGTAAAGCTATCAACTCGCACGAAGTTTTTAACAAGGCATTCGCATGCAAGTTGGGGAAAAAATGACAAAGTAAGGAGAAATATCACAAAACAAAGATAGACTTAACTACTTCACTGGTGCTATAAATATTAGTTAAATTAGTTAACACACACACACACAGTGTTCCACTTTAGACCTGGTCCTTCCACACAGTATAGCCCACCTTGTGGAGACAAAAGTAAATGCCATTTGCCTGATGGCCTTTGACAAAGGAGAAATAATCCTCAAGGCAACCATAAAAGGAGATTTCAGAAACTTGAAGGGAAACAGTTTCTTCCAGGCCTCAGGTGTGCCTACAAATCACTAACTACTTATGCAGTTAAGCAGCCTTGCAAAAGAGAGAGGCGGTGGGGGGGACATACCTTCAAAAGATAGCACCTGCAATGTATTTATTATCAATTAAATATCTGGCCTGTGGCCCCTTAAAGAGAAACAGTGACAACCCAGGAGTCCAGCTCCTTGAGAGCTGAATCAGAACTATGTGTGGCAAGGCCTCATCAAGAATAAAAGTTTGATTTACTGTTAACTCAGCTTTCGGTGAGCTCCTACATAAAACACAGAAGGCATTACAGCACTCATCATTAACATATATGCAAATCATATGGGGGAAAAGTATACTCCCCCTGCAAGTTGTTGCAAGGATAACTGCACAAGATTGCCTGCCGATTACAAATGCTCTTAACAGCCCTATTCGGAGGATAGGGAGACCAAGGTGCCATACAAATCCAAAGCATTATTAACAACTTTTGTGGACTACCATTTTTGCATGGATGCCCAAAATATAAAAAAATGAGTGTGTTGCTAAAGAACTTCACACACACACACACACACACACACACACACACACACACACACACACACAGTACCCATCTCTTCCTCAAAAATCAGGCGCCCCAATTGGGGGAAAGCCCTAGTGGGGGGGGGAGAGGTTCACAATCTCCCCCAGTTCACCCCATCCCTTGCCGCCTCGGCTCATCCGTTTGCTTCTTTTGTGTGTAATTCTACCGCTCACATTTTACATGCATGTGTTGTTTTTCCTTCTCCTTTTGCAGACAAACTTGCTGAAAAGGAGTTTATTGAAGGGGTGATGAAGAACGATGCAATAATGAAGCTCATCCAGTACGAACCAAAGAAAAAATAGAGGGTTGGGGGTTGAAAGAGGAGAAAACACAGAGATGTAAGAATAAGTGTACGCATGATGGGAAAGATGGGGACACCGAACACCCCTAACCGTGTGTGTGTGTGTGTGTGTGTGTGTGTGTGTGAACATGCAAAAGTACAGCTACAAAAATAAGTTTGTGCCCCTTTCAATACAATCCCTGTTACATTCTCTACTAGCCCACTGCTGTAATTTACTGGGATTTTTCCAATGGGGGATGTAGGCTTGGCAGCCATAAGAACCACTTACCTTAGCAGGTATTTTTGTTTTGTTTTTTTAAAAGTAGTAGTAGTTAAAGAGTTGGGGAGGGACAGAAACAAAACAAGAAGGGAAACTGGGGGAAATAAGAGAATAAGGTTGAGGACCTAGATTCAGGCAGACAGACCCAGGCTCAAATCTCCACTTAGCCATGAAGCTCAGTGACAAAATGTTCAAACCTTACAGGGGTCACGCTGTGCTCCCTGGGGGATGATACACAAAGGTAATAAATAAAAGGATCGACAGTAGATGCCTCTTGAGACCAGAAATAACCTGGATACCTGTTAAAAGCAATCTACGTTTTCCAACCCAAAGGCTGCATTATACCGATGGCAAAAATGGATGGAAGAAATGGGAATTTTGGGTTTGTGCAGTGGGGCAGTTTCCACACAGACTTACACCCCTCTCTATCTTCCATCCAGGCAAGAAAGAGGCATTGTCAGAGTTCAAAGACACACCTGAGTCAGGCAAACAGTCAAGGAGGGTGTGACGTGAGGCAGGTGAGGGGGTGTGACTTAGAGAAAGAGGGTGTGATCTAGGGAAAGTCCTAAGGGCCAGAGGGGGGGTTGGAGGGCCACATTTGGCCCTCAGTTCCCCATTCCTCACATTTAAAAAAAAATAGGGAGAAAGACCAAAACAGGTGCCCTGATTTCTGTACTATGAAACCCCATTCCTCTCTCTCAAAGGATCCTGGGTAATCACCCAGTACCACTCTGTTCTCTCTGCTACTCATCATTTAGGAGTCCTGCCTGTCAGTTGGCTCACTAGCTCCCAGTTCATAAATCTCATCCAGAACCAACTTCTAAGATTCTGTGGGGAAGCCATGACGGATGAAAAGAGTGTAAAAACAGCTAAACATGTAGCACAGGTGTCTCTTTAGCTGCCAGCTTTCCCTGGCTCACAGCTGCTTGCTAACATATCCCGCTATATTTCAAGAGGACAGGGGGGTGACTTGCAGGCCCTGATGCTAAACATACTTACTTGGAAGCAAATACCACACGGAACTCTATGGGACTTGCTTCCAGGTGAGCAGGCTTAGAACTGCAGTTTCCCTGGATTGGGGTCACTGAGCCTGCATATTTTTTCATCTGAAAGGTTAGCCCAGTATGGCTACTACAGCATTTAATCAGCACATTCCCCTTGTTTCCTCTGCTCCTGTTGAAAGTTAATACTTTCTCAGTCCATATCCCACCTTTCCCAAAAGTATATTTAAAATGTAAACCTTACAAATCCCGCCCCCCCACCTCCCCCTCTGCTTGTTCTGGAGGAGAGGGCTGGGTGGGCTAACAGAGATATCTAGAGTTGGCATCATTTCTAGAAGTGGACTTTTATGCATCTCTGTTGATTTCCTTCCTCTGACACTAGAATATTTCATTTCTTCAAAAGAAGGGAGGGTAACTTTCTAGGGAGCGGGTGGCAGGTAGTTAATTTACTAACGGGGGAACGTGTTTAAATTTATGTACTGTGTCTGTTTTTCAATAAAGGACATTGTGTGAAACATACTTTGCCACAAGTAGTATGTTCAAAAAGTAGGTTGTGGGGAGCAGGGATTTACCGGGATCAATGAAAAACATATGGTGCTGTTCCAAGCTCTCCAAAGTGCAATGGAGATCACCGTGCCTGAGAATCTTTACATGAGAAGATAAGAAAATGCCTTCTGGATCAGATCAAAAGTCCATTTAGTCCACCACACAATGGCCGGCCAGAAGTTTCTGGAAGCCCACAGGCAAGCAGGCACTTGACAATAGCCCCCACTTTACTTAAGATCCCAGCAACTCAGAGGTCACCTACCTTTGATAACTGAAAGACAGACAGACAGACAAATAGTCATCATGACTAGTAGCCATTGAAAGCCTTATGCTGCATGAATTTATCCCATCAACTTTAAAGATAAACTGGCAGTGGTGACTGCTACATCTTGTTGCAGAGACTTGCTTCTTTTTGTCGCTCCTGAATCTCCCAGCGGTTCAGCTTCCAGTGGATCACCCCAGCTTCTGGCGCTAGCAGAGAGGAAGAAAAAACCGTCCGCAACAAGCTCTTTGAACCTCACAGCCTGATGTTGCCTGTGTACATGGATTGCTGACACGCCTCTGGCCACACACTTGAAATCATTCCTCAGCACATTCTAGGGATTTTCATTATAGGGGCTTCTCCACCCCAGAACAGGGCTCCAGCGTCAATAAAGCATTAGTTGTCCCAAGCAATTCTGCAGCTGAAGCTGTTCCCCAATATTGCCAACACCAGAGGGCAGGAAAATTTTCCCCTTCTAAACTTATACAGTGGTACCTTGGTTTACGAACTTAATCTGTTCCGGAAGTCTGTTTTTAAACCAAAGCATTCTTAAACCAAGGCGTGTTTTCCCATAGCAGCGGGGGGACTCAATTTACAAATGGAACATACTCCACAGGAAGCGGAACATGTTGTGCTTCCAATGCAAAGTTCACAAACCAAAACACCTACTTCAGGGTTTGCAGCGATCTTAATCCAAGTTGTTCATATGTTAAGCTGTTCTTAAACCAAGGTACCACTGTACTTGGCACATAGCAGGTAAAGGCACACCAGAAAAGTACCAAATCCCAATTCTCTAGCTCCCCTTACGCCTATTTTCAGAGAACTCAGGAGTCCTGGCATCCATCTTCTCCCCTGCCCGCTTTAACCCTGCAGACACTGGCTTCCAGGATCCCTTTAGGTTGCCATTTAAAAAAGAAAAAGCCCTCCAATTCACAACACAGCGAAATTTTCCTAAGCAGGGAGGTGCCAGGACAACTTTCACCTGCAAATACCACCTTCTCTTCTGCCTTCTGTTAAATGTGCAGGAGCAGGGCCGCTAAAACAAGGCACACCCATCAAGTTGCCATTAGATTCCTCTATTTTTTTAAGCCCTCCTAGCTGAATGCACAGGATATAGCTTCACCTGTTGGATTTCTGTCTTAAATCACTCATTAAAAGCCTTGGGGTGGTGTCTAGGAGTAATGTTGGCCTAGGAAACGCAAAAGTCCAGGTTTTCCTTGTCTTTCATTCTTGGAGAAGGCCAAGCCAAAGCACAGTCATTTACTCCAACAGGGACATTGAAAACCATCTCCTGGGAAGCTATTTCTGATGCCAGACAAATAAGCCTTTCCCCACCCCCCTCAGAGAGAAATCCACTAAATAAGGTAAGCAGAGGGAAAGGGGAGGTCACATAGCTCCCACAGCCATGTGTCCAACTACCAATTTTATTGGGGGGTGGGTGGGAATCCAAAATCCCTTCATGACGACCAACCCAAACATAACAAAATAGCGAGAAGCTTCTGCATCCACATAATTCATCAGGCTGGATGTTTAGCAAGGCAGAAGTGGGATGAGGTAAAACAGCTGGCTTGCTATTGCAGCTGTAATGCCTGCATGGGTCCCAAGTTCATTTGTGTTGTATAATCTTAAGAGGAGGGTTGTGGCCTGTGAAGAGTGCCTGCTGACAGAATTTACCACCACAACAACTGCTTCTAACTCAATTTGTTCCTTCCAGAGCTTTACTTTGGCCCAATGATTAGGAAGAGGGCTGGGGCTGGGGAGAGGAAGCGGGGTTATATAACCAGTCTCTTTCCCTGCTCTCTTGCTCCCTGGAGTTTTAACCACAAGCCAGTTAGTGCTGATCTGCACTAATCCCCATGTGGAAAGGATGCTGTAAATATGGTTGTAAGGAGCTTGTGATAATCAGCTGGACACTAGAAGCAGGTGATGTGGATGCTGGGAAGAGCCCCACCCCCACCCCCAGCATATCGTGCAAAACCAACCAGGTGGCAGTAAAGACCTTGCTAAAAATTACAAGGAATCAGCACAAAACCAATTACGAAAACACAGAAAGAGCTAAACCGGTAGGATGAAAACAGCACTCAATCCCCCGCTTCTTGCTTTGTACATGGCAAAGTAGTGCCACCTGGTGGGCAGAATGAGAAATGGCAACAACAAACCCTGTATCTGAATTGGCAGTTTAATTTCTAAATCAAGGCAGGCAAAGCTCAAATATAGCTTCAAGCCAGGCCAAACTATGCCTTTGCTACTAGATTTCAGATATGTGGGAGTTTTTCGTGATTCCTCATTACTGGAAAGGATACTCTGCACATGCTCAGATACATGTTATGCCTTATCTCGTGCCAAAGGCCTGAGGCCTATTGCTGAAAATAAGCTAAATACTAGCTCAACTGAGTCGGGAAGAGAAAGAAAGAACAAGTGTTGTATCAAACTTCCAGGTAGAAGAGGATGGGTGGTGGAGCATCTGCCTTGTACACAGAAAATCCCAATTTCAATCACCAGCGTCTCCAGCTAGATTTTGGAGACTTCTGCCCAATACAATGGAAAGCTGTTGCCAGTCAGTGTAGAGATGGAACAATGGTCTGTCTCTGTTTAAGGATGCTTCTCTAGAATTCCTCATTTATCCACCCGAATTTAACGAAAACACACAAGCAGTGGGGTGGGCAAAAGGGGCCAAGATCCAGGAATTCAAGACTTGTGGTTCTTTGCAGTCAAGTCTAAGAGGGATAAGAGGTGGAGACTAGGAATTGAGGCTGTCAGGTTCGAAGTCAGAGAACATGGATGCTTTTAAATCCCCTGCTGCAGCAGGACCCTAGGCAGCCACCGCTTCTCTTGCCCATTCCCCTCCCAAGCCATTATCCACCAGGGACCCCTATTAACTGTGTGCCATGTAGCAAGGTGGCGAGAATGGATGGATCACAGGGCCTGAGAGGGAACAGTCAGGATACATTTCTCATCATGGGGAAATGTATAACTGTGTGAATATTCTCCAGCTTTGAATTAAGACAACTCTATTAACTAGAACAGCCCTTACCCAATTAACCACCGAAGCAAGCTATTTCAGGACAGATCCAAAAATCTGCAAAGTTAAGTTTTCACCTTTATCCATCCATCCAAACAGAGCCGGTCCTACCATTAGGTCAACTGGGGTAGCCACCTCAGGTAGATTTTTTGACCATCTCAAAAGGACAGTAAATTGTCCATTATTTATTACTGTATTTTTGCTGCCAAGTTGCGGGGAGAGGCTCATATTGGATTTTCGGCCTTAGATGCCAAAATTAACTTGACTGGCCTGGATGACCCTGTGCCTTGACTTGGGTGACAGTAAGGAGCGGGGTGGGACCATTTGTTGCTCTGTCTTCAGGCAGCAAAATGTCCTGGGCCAGCTCTGGAAAATCTGTGCATAAAGCAAAATTTATACACAGGGAACTTGCCAAGAGTGGTGAGGGAAAAGCACACTACCCCCAGGCAATTCTCCTTCATGTGTTGAGAGGCCTACACCTCTAGGGTACCAATGTTCTGTAGGGCTCATTCAAAGAAACTTGCCTAAAACACACAAAACAGGAAGATAATCAAGGACAGTGCTGCCCTCCGCTGGTTCAGTATATTCCTACATCCAAAATGCAGTAATAACGCAAGGAAAGTCCTGCCCAGAATCCTTCCCACAATGGCCAAGTATGGTTCTGAGACGCCCACAAGCAGGACACTGGGGCAACAGTTCTCTTCCCATTACTGCTCCAAAGCAAATGGAAATTCAGAGGTTCAGACTACAAATCAGAAGGTAGAATAGCTAGTCATCTCAGTATCAGCTTTACCTACCATGAATTTTTCTAATCCACTTTAAGTCACTTAAATTAGTGGTAGTCATATCTTGTGGCCGTGAATACCAGTTATCTGTGAACTGTCTGAAGTACGTCCTCTCATCCTGGATTTTCAGATTCGGTGCATTTCCCTGGAGAAAAGCATCTGCCCACCTTTACTAAGATTTTGTCTCCACTGCTGTTCTTACATACGCTGTATTCTTATTTTTTGTGTTTACATCTTTTTCTATTAAAAAAATCAAGCCACCTAGAGGACTCTGGTAATGGGGGCAGCATAAAAGGTAAAGGGACCCCTGACCATTAGGTCCAGTTGTGACCGACTCTGGGGTTGCGACGCTCATCTCACTTTATTGGCCGAGGGAGCCGGCGTACAGCTTCCGGGTCATATGGCCAGCATGACAAAGCTGCTTCTGGCGAACCAGAGCAGTGCACAGAAACGCTGTTTACCTTCCCGCCGGAGCGGTACCTCTTTATCTACTTGCACCTTGACGTGCTTTCGAACTGCTAGGTTGGCAGGAGCGGGGGCAGCATAGGCATGCCAAAAATAAATACCCTTCCACCAAACTGAAAAGCTCCCAATATTGCTTTTCCGCATAGGAGAGGTGCTCCAGCCAGTGATCATTTCAGTTGTTCAGCTTTCAGTGTTGCATTATAAGACTGTCATTTCAGGAACTTTTTATATCCATACCTCCAAACCAAGCTTACCCAAAAGTTCATCGGATTACTTAATTTGCCATATAGCTTTATGTGCTCAGCTAATGTTTATGCAGGTTAGCAGATGAACCCAGTTTGAAGTGGCAGAATGTCTTATCTGTGACCTGCATTTGGTGACAAACCACTTAGAGAGTTCACCAAGTGCTTTGACTTTTCCCAACTAAAAGTTTAAACCCAAGTCCAAAAGGACAACATCGACTCACACTGAAACATTCCTGTCTGGTACCAAATTGCCTTAAGGCCTATCTATGCCTATATAAACTTGCATCGCAATTCAGATCAGGTTCAAGAACCCTGTTTGCTGTCTCACCAACACATGAAGTTGAAAGGACAAGTTGGTGGTGCCAGGCTTTATCGTTCTTGTCCTTCTCTTGAAGACTTAACAAATGCTTTCAGTGCAGTTTTAAGTCGTTTCATAGCCCCTTCTTGGCAACAAGTGTTTGTCAATAGTTTTAGATTGTTGAACTGCAACTGAATTGTAACTTTATTGCTTTTCTGTTTTTAATTTTGTACACCACTCTGACCATGTCTTTTAGAAAAGTGGTATATTCAAAAAATATTTAAAATATTTATATACTGCTTTTCAGGTGAACCTCAAAATGTCTTTACACGAAAATATTTCAAATAAACATTATTAAAAATTATTTAATAAAATAGTAAATATAAGCTACAGAGGAAAAACTATGGAGGAAGAAAAACACTTCTAAAAAGCCAGATCTGTTTTCCCCTAGCCCTGTGGTGGCAGTTGTGGGAGGGAAGACAGTTGTTAAAGTTCTGTGTGCACAAAGAAGCACACACCATGCGGTATAGACCAAGAGAAATGTGTGTGCACGTTAGCATACAAGGAACTGCGGAGACCTGTCAAACCAAACAGCCCCTTAACTGCCCGCTACTGTGCCAGCCAGAGGGCGCACCACAAGGCCCTTTAAAAAGCCATGTGGGCTACCCTTACGCTGCTGGCATGTTGTGTACTGCTGAGGGTGTGTGTGTGTAAACTACAGAACTGGGTAAGGACAACCGTACTAGTATTGTCCCAAGCTGCACCTGCATTTTCATGACACAAATGCATACAATTGGGACACTGATGGAGGGAAATGAAATTCACACGTTCCATTAAATCACCTAAGTACTTGCCAGCTAATGTGTGGAACAGCTCAGATGCCCCTCGTGTCATAACAAATCCCAGCATTCATCACCTCGTCCCACATCAAGGTAGCTTAACACCGGTGCCATAGGACAGTTTAAGGGGTCATGGTGGTAAGGGATGCAGAGACCAGTATTTTGAATGAGTGAATTCATTTGGACACAGAGGGAGATCACTCTGCTTGGCTGACTTGCCTTAAGAACTCCCTTTCTGGATCAAAGGGCCAAAGGCCTGAAAAGCAGCTAACCAGATGTTCCCAGGAAAGCCCATGGCCACCCCAACATAACTGCCTCTAAACAGAGGTCACATTTAGCTTGCCTGGCTAGCACACACATCGAAAGACCCTTCTTTGCTTAGATTTGCCTAGCTTCCTTTTGAAAACAAACAACTAAGTTAGTGGTCAAAACCACAACTCGGAGCAATGAATTCCTTAATTATGTGTTGTGCAGAGAAACATTCTCGTTATCCTTCATCAACCAATTTCAGCAAAGTAATCCTGAAGTCCAACAGTAAAGAATCCTCTTTCCTGTTACCTGCTCCTCACGGTTCACAATCTTATCTACCTCTATAAAGTCTCTTCTTTGATATCTCCCCCCCCCTTAAACCGCAAAGCAGCAACCTCTTTTTAAAGCCCTCCGTCAAAAAGGAAGATGCCCCCCATTTCTGATCCTCTTATTTCGATGCTCCTCTGCGCTTCTATTAACATCCTTTTTAACGGTAAGGGCAGAGTATTCTCAACGTGGGCCGCTGGTTTTAGATGATGGCACAACCAAACATTAAGAGCCTTCTTAAGAAAAAAAAGGCATTTAATAGATTTTCCTGCTTTTATAATTTAAATAACTTAAAGACGGAAAAGAAGAAAAATCTGACAAGGGCGAGACAGACTTGGACTGCAGCCTCAACGTGAAGGTGGGAGAGGAAGAGAGAGGAGAAATGGAGAATGTACTTGTGGAACCCCAACGCCCACCACACCCACCCACCCTGTGCGCCAGACCCCACCCCGTCCCCGCTGGCCCCTAAAGCCGCCGGAGAGCTCGCTTCTTGTCGGTCTTCTTCTTGGAGGCCAGTTTCTTGTCCCTGTCGCCTGCATGTTTCTTAGCCATGGGGCCTTCCCCAGAGGCACCGGCCGAAGAGGAGCAAGGCTCGGCAGGGTCCTTGGTGCGCAGGCCGGATGAAGGCTGGGCATGGATCTCCGTCAGGAGGCGGGCCCGGGAGGCATACTCCTCATAGTTCTCCAGCAGGAGGCGCCCTGCTTCCTCGTTCAGGGCCGATTCTGGATTGGGATGGATCAGCAAACACTTGATGGTCTAGGAGGGGAACAAGGAGCGAGGGCAGTCAGAACCAGGGAAAGGCAAGACATTATCAGAGTGTCAGGCAGAAGGGCCTTCTTGGCAGTGGTGCCCACCCTGCAGAACAGACTCCCACCCGCTGTCAAGGAAATAAACAACTATCTGACTTTTAGAAGACATCTGAAGGCAGCCCTGTTTAGGGAAGTTTTTAATGACTGATCTTTTATTGTGCTTTTTATATCCTGTTAGAAGCTACCCAGAGTGGCTGGGGAGGCCCGGTCAGATGGGCAGGGTTTAAGTAATAAATTAATTATTATCATTATTTGAGGGAAAGAATCCAGCGAGCTCTGCCATCGGCCAGCCAAGGGCATCTCAGGAACTTATGCCTACTCCCTCCCAGGAGCAGGAGCAGGACAGGAGGAAGACCAGCATGGTCTCAGCCACTGCTTGGCTGCTGCTTCCCTCTGCCCCAGCAATAAATCTGCTTCACAAACCGGTTGTCTTTGGACTGCTAAAGTGAGGATAAAGATGCACTGACCCCTGTCAGCAGTCAGTGGGTCACAAGCTGCTAGGCACCCTTTTACACATTGCCTGGATTTATTTCTATTTATTCCATTTATATATACAGTGGTACCTCGGGTTACATACGCTTCAGCTTACACACTCTGCTAACCCAGAAATAGTGCTTCAGGTTAAGAACTTTGCTTCAGGATGAGAACAGAAATTGTGCTCCGGTGGTGCGGCAGCAGCAGGAGGCCCCATTAGCTAAAGTGGTCCTTCAGGTTAAGAACAGTTTCCGGTTAAGAACGGACCTCTGGAACGAATTAAGTACTTCACCTGAGGTACCACTGTACAACCTTTGTCTTCCAAGGAGGTCAATGTGGTATGCAAGGTTCTCCTTCTCCCCATTTCATTCTCACAACAACCTCATGAGGTAAATTAGGCTCAGAGCTTCATGGCTGAGTGGGGATTTGAACCCTGGTCTCCCAGGTCATAGTCCAGCATTCTAACCATTATGCCACACTGACTGCCTTCCCCAATGTGGTGCTCTCCTGATGTTTCGTACTGCAGCTCCCTTTGGCCGCACCAGCTGACATGGCCAGCAGTTGGGGCTGTTGGAAATTGTAGACAAAAATTTCTGGAGGGCATCAAGCCACCCATGTGTTGTAAGTTGCCCTTCGGAAATCATTCAGTTCTAGAGATGGGGCATAACTCTGAAGCAGAGTTGAGTTCTGCCTGCGGAAGCTTCTCACTCTCAGCCCGACACCAGATTCAGATTAAAAAGTGGCGCCAGGAACAAGGTACTCTATTATCACCTCGGTACAGATATGTGCTTGTGAAAAAGGAGTGTTGCTGGTTTGAAAGTGCCTGTCAAAAGCTCAATGCTTGTGGGAAGTGAATGTGTTAGAGAAAAGGCTAAGGAAGCAGCAAGCAACCTTCCTGATGTACAAGTGTTTTACTAGCAGGATATTATAAGTGGATGATTTCAAAGCAAGATTCTTCTCTCATACATTTTGAGGTGGAACAGACAACAGGAACTGTCCTGCATTGCGGTCTGTTTTTTGATTTAGTCACCGTGATGGAGAGCTGCAATTCAAATCCAGGAAAAAGCAGCTAATATTCTGAGGGCCCAGAACCACCAAAATATTGTGGCATCATCTATCCCAAGCTCCCACAGAGTCCTATCTCTGTTGCTTCAAAAGTTACCTAACTAAAAGATTGGAAAGATGGTAGAAAACCTAGAAAGGAGCAAGTTTTAATGGCCGCTGACTAAGGTGTTTTTAACTTACTCGTCACCTCCCTTTTAACTGATTCGTTAAATTTGAATACTTCAACATACTGCCAAAATATTAAGAGAGTTGCCTAGACCTATCCACTTGCAGGGGAAGAACCCGTAAGAAAATGGTCATATTCCCAATGACAGGGGCAAACATGGCTCAGAGGCGAGACATGCGTTTTGCATGCAGTTTAATCCCTGGTATTGCCCATTGAAAGGATCTTAGGCGTCAGGCAAAAGAAATGTATCTGCCTACTTGAAACCCTGTCACACCAATGCCAGTCAGTATAGAAAGTACTGGACGATAAGTCTGACCAGGTGAATTAACAATATTAACAATTTTAGGTTACAACCCAATTCAGGCCCCAAACATAGCATTTTGGGATGTAACCCAGTAAAAACCACCACTCACCAGCAGGACATGTCGGATGCCCAGTTCCGCTTTCCAGTCCTTCTTGAGGACGTTGACGCAGATCTCGCCATTGGCCCCCACGTTGGGGTGGAATATTTTGGTCAGGAAGTAGCCTTTGGGTGGGCTGGCTGGAAAGTCTTTGCCGAGGATGAGCTTCATGCGGAAGAGGCCACCGGAATATGGGGTACCCTCTGCAGCAGGAACAGGAGAAGGGTTGTCTCAGCAATACTGCAGGATGGCATCTCCCACTCATTGTACCCCACACATGGTTTAAACCACAAGCTCAGTTATTTCTGATGTCCAGCTAACTATTTTGCTTTTTTGGCTGCCTGATCTCAAGGAGTGCTCCCTTTTCCCGTATGACCACTTCTCCACTTTTAGAGAACGCCAATATAGCCTCCTCTAGATTCCATCTTCTACGGCTGCCATGATGATCCACAATGATCCACAAGACCTTGGGAGCTAAAAAGATGCTGGCCAAGCTATTGGTACCTGAGTGTTGTTTTATGATGTGGCTGGTGCTCTGTAACATGTTGGGAACAAATTGTTTTGTAAAAATTTGTATACCACCCTACACCCGCAGGTCTCAGGGTGGTTCACAAGATAAAATCATGATATAAAAACATAGAATACATAATCAAAATAAAAACAAGAACAATCCAATAACTTCCCCCCTCTCAAACACATTATAGGTAAAGGACCCCTGGACAGTTAAGTTCAGTCAAAGGAGATTATGGGGTGTGGCACTCAACTAAACTTTCAGACCGAGGGAACCGGTGTTTGTCTACAGACAGCGTTCCAGGTCATGTGACCAGCATGACTAAACCGCTACTGGTGCACAGAGGACCGTGATGAATGCCAGAGCACATGGAAATGCATTTACCTTCCCACTGCAGTGGTACCTATTTATCTACTTGAACTGGTGTGCTTTCCAACTGTTAGGTTGGCAGGATATGGGACAGAGAAACGGGAGCTCACTGCAGCGGGCAGATTCGAACTGCCAACCTTATGATCAGCAAGCTCAGTGGTTTAGACCACAGCATTATAACATCCACCAACAAATGATATGCCTTGTCAAAGACTGTGGAATTTTCACTGAAAAGAAGGGGAAAGTAATTTGAATCCTAAATTATTATTTTCTTGGACAGTGTTCTGAAGCAACAATGGTTGATGATGTTGATAATCCTCAATTCTCTGGATTAGCAGAACTTTCTCCTATTACCGTTGAATATGTACTTTTATTCCTGATTCAGCCCTGCTTAAATTCAGAGAAAACCTCTGTTCTTCTTTTCATGTATTGTATCTGAAGTCCCAGGACTTAATACATTGATCCAGTATTTGTGACTTGGCATGTTCCGTGTTCCTTATTTATTTCTAATTAAACTGGAATGTAGTGGTTAATAGAAAAGCATAGCAAATATCAAACCATAGGATATGGGATGAAAGAGGGTTATAAAACATGAAATGGGCACTGCAGGAGTGAAGTGAATGATGCCTTTGAATGCTATTTGGTGGCTGCCTAAGTATACACAGAATAAACTCAGGGAATAGAGGTTTATCTTTTAGAATGCTCTGGTTGGTCACAAGACAAAAAAAGATGACATTTTAAAAGTTAATAGTTAAAAGTTAGTTTATATAGGCCCAGATGAAATTATGAGTGTGTTATATTAAAACGCAAAACGTTTCCATTTTCCCATTTTATTTTTGGTGTGGTTTTATTGCTAGAAGACAGACATTATATGGTCTTGCTGCAGAAACTAAGAACTTGGTATTTCAAGAGAACTGAATCTTCTCTTCAGTTAAGAGAGAATGTCCCAAATGTTAGATAAAGCCCACCATACCTCTGTTACATTAGATAACTCTTCTCTCTCTGAAAAACCACGTTTAGAGATACTGTAGAAGATTCCACTTTGGGCAGTGAGGTTGAGAAATCAGATAGACAGAGTACAAAAGAGATTCAAAAAAGTATCAAGGTTCCTCTTGGTCTCAACAATATTTACAACCCAACTGTGATAAGGAAGGATTCTTAGTGTACGAGGAGGAAAAAGAGAAGAAGCAATCCAGAATTTTGGGATTGTCATTATAAATTAATGAAAGGCTAATTTTTAATAAGGAGTATTATTATTCACGTGTGTGTAACTGAAGGAAACAAACTAGAGTGTACCCTAATTTTGCTTCCTTTTAGAATTATTTAGCCCAGTTTTGCTTTTTCTCCAGCAACTCTCCTGAATACTGAAGACTTCTTTTTTTAAAGGAGCTAAATAATAAGTCTGGTTTCCCCCCCCCCTCTTTCTCTTTTTTCTTTTAGCCTTCACCTCAAGCCCTTTTCTGGGGCAAGTTTGTCTACTTGCAAGGCAGATATTTTTACTCCTCTCAGCACAAGCTTAATAGGGGCTAGATTTTTCTTTTCCCTTTTAATTTCCAGTTTGGGGCTCAAGGATTCATTCACCAGTTGAAAACAGTGGACCTCAACTTTGGTAGATATGGACCCTCCTGAACATTTCTTAGAACCAAGGGTGGGAAAGGGGTTAATTTGGTTTTATTGCTAGAAGTCTGAAAGTATATGGTCGGGCTGTGGAAACTGAGAACTTGGTATTCCTAGAGAATTGAAACTTCTCTTCTGCTAAAAGAGAGAACACTGGCCCAATGGGCTGTCTCCAATGTTAGCCCTAGACCCATTGATATCGATGGGCATAATCAGCACAGTTAATTTCAACACATCTACTCAGAGTGTAATTTAACTGGATACACCCCAACAGTCCTGACCTCCTGTATTCTACTTCAGTGTTATGTCTGCACTGAGCCACAGCTCAAGGTTGCAGCTTTGTTCCAGAGCTTCCCTCTGCCTACAAGACCCCACCCAACTGTCTTATTTCTAACCACAAGGTTAGAATATATAAATATATATATGTAATATATATATTATACAGTCATACAGCTTGTTACATTTGCTTCAGGTTAAATCTTTTCAGGTTGTGTCCTGCAGCAACCCAGCAGTACCGGAAAGGGTTACTTCCAGGTTTCACCACTCGCGCAGACACTCCAAATTATGTCACGCGCATGCGCAGAAGCGGCAAATCGCGACCCGTGAATACGCGGGTTGCATTTTGCTCATGTTGTGAACTGGGCTCCGGAACAGATCCCGTTTGCAACCAGAGGTACCACTGTAAATACCTGCATGCTATAAGCAGCACAAAGGTATCTGGATTCCCTCACAGGAAGTGGGGAAGAGAGCTCCTTTCCCCATCCTGGAAGCAGGTGATGGGAACAAGCTCTCCTGGACAACATAGGAATATTGATGGGAAGCTAAATTTACGCTGCCTGTGGAGAAGAGCCCCACAACCCCTTAAAAGAGTCACCTTTCCATTCTTGCTTGGACAATGCCACCTGGCACTGTTGCCCTTTTCACAACGACCCATAAGCTAGAGCTCTGCTGCACTTGATGCAGGTACTGCCCTCTGCCTCCTAACCACATGCTTTTTTAAAAAAGGAGTCTTGGAAAGCAAACCCCACGTGCCCCTTCTTACCAGGTCCTTCAATGGTAACTTGCACATCTGTGATGTCCTCCTCATTAGGGAATACTTTGATGCCTTCAGGTGGGTCTGAGGTCAGAGTGGAGACTTCCCTGTAGACCAGCCGAATCACGTGGGGAGGCAAATTTTCTACATTGGAATTCTGCAGGACAGAAAGGGTGGGAAAAGCAAAGCAGAATATGGTTCTTAGCTGAAATACAGTCCCTGCGTGGATCTGCCACCTGCTGCTCTTGAAGGGGGCAGGGCTGACCAAAATTGGGAGTGACAATGTGCTGCAGAATGCCTGAAAAGTTGCATAGAGGGTGACCAACAGATCTACCTGAGAGCCTCCAGCAACACAGAACAGGAAGGCCACCTCTAGGCACTAGTAATACTCAGATTTATTTGGGGGAGGGAATAGGAAGGAAAGCAGAGTGCATGTAAAAGGAGCTTACTTGGGTCAAACAAAAACATGCCTTGGAACACACATACACACACACCTGTGGAGAAACACCACCATCCAAAATAAGCCTCCACTTCCTAGTCTTCTCCTAGCAAAGTCAGTGAATCATTAAATAGCTACTTGCTTTCCAAGGCATGTCACTGGAACACTGTCTTCTGCCAGCATGCCACTTGAAATGCTTACTCCTAAGTAATCTCCCCATAACCCACATGAACCTGCCAATTCAAGCAGCAACGCAGTCTGCTTCCTATGTTTACTCACAAGTAGGCTCCCTGAAAGCCATTTCATGCAGCAGGATGACAAAACATAGGATCCATTTCAAAATGCACTTTCTTCTGATTAACTCTCACTCACCAAGAATTATGCATGTCTTATTTTTAAAGTATTTTTTTGTTGATGAGCCCCGACTGCAAAACCCAAAGACAGTCTAATTTCTCTCCACTAAAAACCATGTACCTCTAGCCTGAAAAGACACACCCACACACAGACTCAGAGAGAGAGAGATCCAAGGCAAAACAGCACAAATTAAAATGGACTTTTGAACAGCCACTCACCTGCCTGCACATGGCAAGCAAGAACCAGGGACGCTTTATAAACTGAAAGAGCCCTTTTTAAAATTAAAATTAACACTATATATATATACATATATATATATGCGCACATAAGTTCATGGGCAACTACATTGTATACAGAGTCTTCGTTGCAAGGCAGAAATAAACACATATGGGAAGAGTGACATGAAGACACACCCATCCCAAATAGCAAAGGCGCATCAAATTAGACAGAGTAAAAGAAAAAGGAACAGCTTGTTTGCGCAAATTGATTTATCTTGTTTCATTTATCAATTGCTTCCAAAGGGATCAGAAGCCCAATGGTAAGTATTTTAAAGCAATATTACATCCCTCATAGCGGCAATTCTTGAAAGCACAGGCACAATTCCTCCTCAAAACTGCCTGAGTGGAACTTCCAGGGCTGAGGAAGGAAGGGATGGGAAGCAGCTACTTTGCAGCCCCAAGCTCGCAGACCTTTGGTGGAGCACAAACTCTCATAACTGTCAAGACAACAAGGCTAGATGTGTTACGAAGAGCCAAAGTCACGTAGGCTCAAGAATCCCACCATTCAAAAGTACTAATTGGTGGGGACAGTGTCAAATCCTACGTAAAACCCTTCCACCCCCAAGGCAAATGCTGCTACTTGAGAAAAGCCAATGTGGGTGAGTGTGGTCCAGAGGACAGGGAGGGCTGTATTAGGATCAGAGAGGCAAGTTCAGTCACAAAGCCCACTGCCTGACCTTGGGCCGATCACACACTCTCAGAACAACCTACTTCACTGTTTAATTGTGAGGGTAAAGCAAGGGAAAGTGAAATACAAGAATCATGGGCATAGCCCTTGAACTCACTGGAGAAGAGGCAAGAGTAAAATGTAATAATGGGTTGAGAAAATACACTAGCAAGGTAGCTTTCACAGCAAAGGTTGAATCTGACTTCTCAAAAGCCTGCTACCAATATTGCAGCACAGCTATCAAACACAGCAAATCTGGAGTGGCTGGGCTTTTTCTAACCCTCTTTTGCACACACGGGTTTGTATGTTTTTAATTTCAGGTGAGAAACGGGGGTGAAAGCAAGCAGAGACACACACAAATTAAGCAGATACCTGAATGACAGTTTTCTTCGGGGCTGTTCAGATGGTGTGTGACCCCCAACGCACATGAGGTAGCCAGAAAGAGATGGGGAGCAGGCTTCTGGCCTACAGTTTCCCAATTCGCTCTCCTCACTTACTAAGCCAATGGACAAAGGCAAGGGATTCCATGATTGTTCAAAACAGAGATTAAATCTGGCAAAGCAGGGGAGATTCCCCATTCAAACGAACACAGGATCTCTTGGTCTGTTAGTCACTTTTCCAGTGTGTGTGAGTGATAGAGAGTGAAATAGAGAGAAAGAAAACACACAGGAGAAGGCAAGTCTGCTCTCACCTTCCCCCCCCCCCAAATCCTGAGAACACCTCATCTAAACAGCCCCCCCATTCCTATTTATTTATATTTTGACACCTGTCAACTGTAGATCCTCATTTGCACCCTCAGAAGGAAATAAGTGGCCTGCATTGCCAGCAAACATTGACATACAAAAGCAGGACAATTGCAAAGGAAGAAAACCTTTTGTACTTCGGTTACGCAAAGTCTTTAGGCAAGGTGTGCCTTAACTTTTCCCTCAGACACTCAGGGCTGTTCAGATGGTGTGTGACCCCCCAACTCACATGAGGTAGCCAGAAAGAGATGGGGAGCAGGCCTCAGGCCTACAGTGGGTGTACAATTTTTGTTACCTGGCTGTCATTTCTACAAACGCTCCACCTCAGTTCAATACCACAGGGTTGCTATTTGCAGCCTCTGCTTCTCAGACCAATTCTGCACACACCCTAAAGGTGCCCACATACAGTACGTCTTCCAGAGTGCTAAAGGGGTTGCCCACTTGCCATTTTAAAAGGAGCAAGCTGACCTAGCTTCCAACATGCACCAGCTCTCCCTGGGGAGTTCTTTCCCATCTCTCTCTCTGACCCCAATAGAAGCTAAGTTTTACTACTGCAGCGTACATGGACACAAAAGCATGTAGCCCAAAACTGAAAAATAAACCTTTTTGGTCACAGTCTCGGACTCTCTATCAATCTTGCATCCCCAGATTATGATGAACTAGCTAGCAGGACCAGTGGCCATGGATGATTTTAGTCCAACAACACTTGGGGGCCTAAAGCTGTGAGAGGCTGGTCTAATTAGTTAACTACATTCCACAGCCTCCTCTACCAGAAGTACAGAGGAGGCCACATTTAAACAGGACACCCCAGAATACCATTTCTTATCCCTTCTGGATCAAAGCAATGTATCCCACGTTGCTGGATGTTTTTTTCTTGGGATCCTCCAAAGCTAAGAAAAACCAGATTCCATGCCAGGCTCACTCTAATGGAACTTAAAACACAAAGTCACCAACAGTGGGAATGCTGCCCCCAAAGGGAATTTCAAGAGTAAGGATGCCAAATGGCAAAAATGAATCTCCCTTGGCTATAAAGGAAGACATCAGAGGAGGCATCCTAGCATCTCTTTGGAGTAACTGTAAAATAAAGTACAGTGGTGCCCCGCAAGACGAACGCCCCGCAAGACGAAAAACTCGCTAGACGAAAGGGTTTTGCGTTTTTTGAGCTGCTTCGCAAGACGAATTTCCCTACGGGCTTGCTTCGCAAGACGAAAACGTCTTGCAAGTTTGTTTCCTTTTTCTTAACACCGTTAATACAGTTGTGACTTGACTTCGAGGAGCAACTCATAGAACGCGGTGTGGTAGCCTTTTTTGAGGTTTTTGAAGACTTGGGTGATTTTTGAAGCTTTTCCAAAACTTTCCCGACACCGTGCTTCGCAAGACGAAAAATTTGCTAGACAAAAAAAGTCGCGGAACGAATTAATTTCGTCTTGCGAGGCACCTCTGTACCAACACTCAAGAGCTTACAGATAAAGAACACACTGACAAGGAGAAAAATATTACACACCACTATGATGGCTTTCTACGTGGAACATTTTCATTTCGTCCATAAAAGTCATCACTTCTGCTTAAGTTACAAATGTTTAACCTCCACTGACACACACATATACTATGTCTTGAGAAACGACTAATGGTTTTTGATAGATTACAAAAAAATAAAGTTATCATGGAAGCTCAGTCCTTCCCTGCACACAAAACTGCTGCTTGTGTGTAAACCATCTGCTGGGGGGTGGGGTTGGGGAAGAGGAGAGAGCACTGCTTGCCAAGGATTCGTCCCATGAGAAAGAGTTTACAATTAAACACATCTGAAAGCATGTAAGAGGTCAAAGGACTGTGCAGGTCTCAAATACAAAATGAAAATTTAAAAACATGTATGCAGCACTGCACATAGAAAAATATACCCAAGGGAACCAAAGGCCTAGACTGGAACAAATCAAGACAAAAAGTTTTTAAAAGGCTAACCAACTTTATAGACCTTAAAGCAGTACTCTACAACTCCACTGAATAGAAGAGTTTGCAAACATGGGGGATTTTGCTTTGAGAGAAAGGGGGAGCAAGAGAAGACAAACTGTTCAGAGTACTGCTGTATCTTCCTAAATCCTCATACTACGAAAAAATAAAACTACTCAGAAAGCAAACTCTAGATGCCTCCCAATGTAATCCTATATGTTTATTCAGGAGCAAGTCTCATGGTGTTCAATGCCCAGGATTCCAGCCTTAATAAAGAATGTTTGAGATATGTTTCCCCATATGTAAAAGAACAATCCAGCTTTTCTATTATGTATTATTTTGTACAAGTGATGACTTTCTGCGTTTGCAGCAAGGAATAGGCCTTTAGCCCTGCACCTGGAAAGAAATACATTCTGTTTTTCACTTATAAATCAAACAATATAAAATATGCCTCAACAAATATGATCCAAACAGGGAATGTAATTAAATTCTAGAAAAGCAAAGGTGGCTATTATCAAAATGCATTACTTACCCTGTAAGGAATCTACTGTCCCCCCAAAAAATCTGAGGATTTTTTTTAAAGGCCTTTATACTCTCAATAATGTGTGTTTTTCATATGGATCATGCATCAAGGATGCCACAGCTCACACATCCAAGAAAGGAAACAGAAGGAGCAAAGTTGTAACAAAGGATGGAAAATATTGTGGCAAGTGGGGAATTAAGTTTTTTTCAAGTTTGACTTCCAGTGTGGGTAACCGCCCACACCTCCTATACAAAAATTATTCCTCCCATAAACACTTATAAGACCATAATGAAGTCAGACATTTTAAACCAGGGATGGAGAACCTGCGGTCCTCTTGCTGTTGTTGGACTCCAACTCCCATCATCCCCAGTCAACATGGCTAATGGTCAGAGATGATGGCTGTAGGAGTCCAATAACAGCTTCCCCACCCTGCTTAATTTAAACAAATACTCAGAGAAACTGGCATCACTACATCTGTTGTACTTGAACCTCCATTTTTAAATGCCTTTCCAGTGTACTCATTCCACACCAAAGAATATGGGCCTCTTTCATCGTATTTTAAGATGAGTTCCTTTAGGAATTGAGAAGCTCCTTCTGAATGTTTCACTTTCTCTTCATATTTCATCAGTAGCTCCTCTATTAGGATTCTTCCTCTATCATGACACCCCTAAGCCTGGCACTAGATCAGGAAATTCCACCCTTTCTCTACACCAGGACTTCAACAGGCTTCTCACCACTCGCGCCACAAACACTGACATACCTCCAATGCTAAATCCAAGTATCTTATTACAAGTAAATCTATCCCTTCCCCAATACAAAACCATAACCTTGGAACCCAGCTGAAAACAGGCAGCCAAAGGTTTCACTCCATACTCCTGGATTTTGCCTACAAGCACACAAATATGAACAGATCCCCATGTTACCCATCCCCTGAACCTTTGATCGTTATTGTGCAGGAAAGTCACATGCCACCAATCCCAACCAAGTTCTGCTGGGTCCCAGAACCAAGGAGAAAACTTCAAATTAGGCATGGGCAAACGAGCCAAAAGCCACTCACCATTGTGTAGGGTCTGCACAGGATTGTAGAACAGCACAACCTTTAGAGGGCTCACATACGCACCTTAGACTACACCTAAAATATCATGCGCCTACTCCTAACCTGGGTCAGGAGCCCCCTACCCCTATTGAAAAAACGCTAGATACTAGGGTTTAAGAAGTTCCACCTTTCCCATGCATTTACGGGGGGGAAACCAGATGTTCCCCCCACCCTCCTCCTTCTCCACGCTGTTACCAACTCGCTTATGCCACCCTCACTTTAATGAGGGTGGCCGGTGCCCAGCAAACGTTTTTATAACCCTCGGCCAAAGCCAGCCACACCCCTTTGGAACCCCAACCGCCCAATCAGGCCCGTTAGAACGGAGGGGGTCCGTTCCTCCCCCCTCCTTTCTCGGGTGCTCTCCTCGCGGAGAGCCGTTGACAACCAATGTCCGCGACGGCCGGCAGCCAATGAGGAGAGGCGTAGTGGAGAGGCGGCGCTATAGTG
Organism: Podarcis vaucheri; assembly: GCF_965113315.1. Lineage (NCBI taxonomy): Eukaryota > Metazoa > Chordata > Lepidosauria > Squamata > Lacertidae > Podarcis > Podarcis vaucheri. The sequence continues at coordinate 18,692,601 of NC_138751.1, forward strand.
CCTGATTGGACGGATTTGAATACGAACGTTTGGTGAAAGCGGCGTTTAAAGGGACGATAGTTTGTTTATCTGCTAACGGTTGCGGGAAGAAACTGGGTGGGGGCGAATTTCAAATCCTTCGATTGACGCGCCGTTTCGCCAATAGAATGTGAGAGTGCGCGAGAGACGCTGCTCGGAGAAATAGTAACTTGACGTAGCGATGTAGCCAATAGGCGACGAAAAAGTGTCTGGCTGCGGGGACAGCTCTGCCCCCGGTTCTTCCTTATTCAAACAAAGCGCGCAGGTTCCTAATTGGCCAAATGAGAAAAGTAAACCCGCCCAACTGACGACAGGAAGCAGCTAATTAGGGCTGAATAAGTTAAATATATTTCGTCTAATAATTATGCATAATGACGGGATACACTAAGAAGCGGGTGGGGCTTAACAGGGGAAATGACTGCTCGGGCGACCAGTTCGAGATGTTCTCAACCATCCTGTCCTCAATAATGTTCATGGACACACACACTTGACAGCTGCCATTAGCACCATCTATGAAGGAACTTCCTTCTCCCTGCAGTCTTTGGACTGCAACTGCTCTCTCTGAAGGCGTTCATGATTAAGGCAGCAAACCTATGTTCACTTACTTGGGAGTTAAGCCTCGTTGATTGTAATGGGACTCACTTCTGAGTAGACAGAGGACTACACTGAGAGAGAAAATCGGCACAAAGGTTTACCTTGGCTTAAAAGGGAACACCACCTCAATTGCCATGTTGCCATATCAGTTGCTGAAGATAACACAAGTGGGCAGTACAGCAGCTACAACATTTTTGCCCTGGGTGAAGCCCCCACAGGAGCTGCCAGCCTGAGTGGAAAGCATAATGCTGGTGGTCGACAAAAGAGGTTTAAAGACTCTCTCAAGGCAAATCTTTTTAAATGTAGTATAAACACCAACAGCTGGGAAACACTGGCCTGCAAGTGCTCCAGTTGGAGAACAGCCTTTACCAAAGGTGTCGTTGGCTTTGAAGCTCGAACGCAGGATGAATGGGAGAAACGTGCTAAGAGGTAGGCACACTTGGCAAACCCTCACCATGATCAACTCGCCCAGAAACCTATGTGCCCACTGTGGAAGGATGTGTGGATCCAAAATTGGCCTCCACAGTCACTTATGGACTCATTGTTAAGACAATCTTACTCAGCTATTGAGTGATTGCCAAAGAGGAAGGTGTATTCAAATGCACATCGGTGGGTGTGCCAAACTGGGTCTTTGACCTGAGTACTGTAAAATAAAACCTAGTTTCACCCCTGCAAGTGGGAATAGTTGCTTTTCCACTAAGTGTCCTGCTTGTGGGCTTCCCAGAGGACACGAGAACAGAATGGACTAGGTGCACTTTTGACCTGATTCCCACAAGGGTCTTCTTAGTGCCCATCCACACTGCTGAATGTTATGGATTGTGTACCCCTTGTGCATCCTTTAATTCCCCCTCGGGAGCTGGTCTCCCCCACCTTTTAATTATTCCACTGTTTGTGTGTTTAATAGTTATTTATTGAATGTGTTAACATAAAATACATAAAAACAAGAACAGAACAATTACCTCACCTCCCACAAACACATTTAGAAAAAGATAGGATGTTAATCCACCAAAGGCATGGTTGAAGAGGAACGTTTTCCCCTGGTGCTTAAAGGTGTATAATGAAGGTGCCAGGCAAGCATCCCTGGGGACAGCATTCCACAAACAGGGAGCCACTGCAGAAAAGGCCCGTTCTTGTTTTACCACCCTCCGGACCTCTTGTGGAGGAGGCACATGAAAAAAGGCCTTAGATGATGATTGCATGGTTTTTTGTGCATAAATGTAAAGTTACCATTTTGCCTTTGCTGCATAAGGACACTTTTTACCAGTAGAATACAGGATTATCAGATTTCCAGACTCTAATCAAGGTTCTGGTTTTGCTCTATAAAGCCTTGTTTACTTATTAAATTTATAGCTTGCCCTTCTTCCCGAAATAGCACAGGGGGCCACCTCTTCCCATACGAACACGCCTGGACTCTGGGGTCTACATCAAAACCCCTTTTCTGGGCACCCATGAAAGATGAAGAGGTGCAGCCACATTCCCCTAAACTGCAGCCACATTGCTCATTGGGAGCTGCTATGAGTTACAGAGAAGAAAACCTGAGTTGTTATATTTCTTAGCTAGCAAATTTTGCTTTTCCATGGCTGCCAGCAGATGGGGTCCATGGAGGAGGAGAAGGCATAGTCCCCTTTCCTGCCATGCTATGGTCCTGCTGAAGGGGCAAGTTTGAGAGGCACATGCACCATATGCATTTTAAAAGCACATAGTAGGAGTTTGCTTCAGGGATGCATCACATTGGTCCTCCAGGTGTTGCTGGAGCCATTTTAGGAAAACCTCCCCCCCAAATAGTGATGTTAAGCTTTTTGAGCTGTTTCTGCTGCTTTTCCCATCACATTGCCATACATCCGGGTTTCACCTGACATTTTGCTGATTCAGCAAAAATTTCCCAACGCCGTTTTTACACCCCAAAACCAGGACATGTCAGGAAATATGGCAAGCCTTCGCTTGACTCTCATCAGCTAGCATGGCCAATAGTCAGGGATGATGGGAGTTGGCTCTGTGGTCTAAACCACTGAGCCTCTTGGGCTTGCTGATCGGAAGGTCGGTGGCTTGAATCCCCATGACGGGTAAGCTCCTATTGCTTTGTCTCAGCTCCTGCCAACCTAGCAGTTCGAAAGCACACCAGTGCAAGTATATAAATAGGTACTGCTGTGGAAGGAAGGTAAATGGCATTTCTGTGCGCTCTGGCACTCATTACAGTCCTTTGTGCGCCAGTAGTGGTTTAGTCATGCTGACCACATGACCCAGAAAACTGTCTGTGGACAAACATGGGCCCCTCGGCCTGAAAGCGAGATGAGTGCCGCAACCTCATAGTCGCCTTTGACTGGACTTAACCATCCAGGGGTCCTTTACCTTTTTACTTTTACCTTTAGTCCACCAACATCTGAAGGCACACAAGTTCCTGGCCGCTGGCCTACTTCCTTGTGAGTGATTCCTGTGAAGCCCTTTGTATGTGTGAACTAGAAATGTTTTAAAAGCAAGTAGTGTTGGGGGTGGGGCACTGGAACAAAAAGGAACAAAAATAAATGAAAGCAGGAACTAGGTTGCCAGTTGTAGCAAATGTTACTCAGTGCTATGCTCACTTCACTACTTAATAGTCATGAATGCAATTCAAGAGGGGTTGATGCCCTGGGATGCAATAGCAGCCATTGCCAAGAGTCCCTTTGCTTAGCTAGCGGAAAGAGCATCCACTTGTGGCCTTGAAAGTGATTGCATTGGGCGGAATGTGGAAGGATGCTGCAGGCTACACTGGAGACCCCATGAGGCCTAATCAATCCCTGGCCTTCTATCTGACAGCCCTGCTATAATAAAGTAAGCTTGAATGTTAATGAATTAATAGGGAGGGGGGTGATCCCCAGCACAGCATGAGCTGAGATTAGCTGCTGAAGAATACTAATGAGGTGATATATGCAAATTGCTTGCTTAGGGAGATAATCTTGAATGTGAATGAGGTGTGGAGATTGATATTAACTCAACCAGTCATATTTGAAGCAGGGGAGATAATCTCAAATATTAACGGTGCTTAATACAGGACTGACAGCAGCATGCTTTAGCTGGGGTTGATGTTTCAACATACTGGCCTTTTTTCCTTCTTCAGATGGTTGACAGGGAACTTTCAAGTTCTGTAATATGTTTGAAATAAATGTTAAATAACATGTACCGGTACTTCTCAACACGTCTCTGCCGTTGATCCACACAAGGATTAAATCTGGTTGCTGCAGTATTGCTTCCCCAGGCTGGTGGTCAATTCATTTTCAGATCTTTCATTTGCTCAGCATCCTTCCCCCCACCCCTTCTTCTGCATGTTTTATAAGCAGGCGGAGCGGGGGGGCACACACCCACAATGAAAGGCAAAGCTGTGTGTGTGTGTTTGTTTGGTGGGGTGTTTTGTTTTTGGTATGTATATCTCAATTTGAACACAATATCTTTCCTAGAGCTGGTGTAGAGCAGCTGCAATCCTAACCCTAGTTACCCAGGAGTAAACCCCATTGAATTCAACAGGACTCACTTCTGAGCAGGATCGTGCTATAAAGTATTAGGTTTGGATGTGAAAAAAATCAGCTTCAAATCGCTGCTCAGCTGTGAATCTCTCATAATGGTTCTTATCCTGAACCTACTGCAGCAATATTGTTATGTGGCTAAAACACTGTCCTTTGGTGCTGGTAAAACAGGTTGGATATACATAAATCACTGGGAACATAGCTGACTTTTTGCTGCTGTGGAGGAGCACAATAACCTTCTAGGCAAGCCATATGCCAGAGGCAAAAGTGGGCAGAGCAAGGAATGGAAATGTTTCCTTTGTACAACAGGCTAGTTTCTACTCCTTCAGCTCTATCTCCTCCATCCAGACAAGCAAGAGACCTTATCGGGAGCTCAAGGACACATTCCAGCCAGGTACAAATACTCAAGGAGGGTGTGAAGCGTGTGGAGATGTGTCTGGGGAGAATTCTGAGGGCCGGGTAGAGAAGCCTGGAGGGCCACATCCTCTGTCCCAGGCCTGAGGTTTCTCACTCCTGGTTTAGAACAATATTTATATCTTCCTAATAAACAGAATTAGAAAAGGATCTTGCAGCTGAGGATGGCCGAACCAGCCCAGAGATTTACGCAAAGGAAATAAGAAATAAAAAGACTGATATCTTGGAGCTAAAATAGACATCACTCCTATGATTGATAAAATAAGGCTATACTTATAATAATACTAACAACCATATATTGTTGATAGATATTACATATATAAAAATACTTGAGCCTTACCAACAGGCTCGCTCATGGGGCATGCAGTGGGAACTGTTAGGATACTTGCAGAACAGATAGAAAGCTGCATTTGGCACACATATACTTCTGCTAAGATAATACACTTGATTTCAGACTTATAATTGGGCCTTATAATTGGTGCTGAGGTGCATATTTTGCCTGTAAGCCTCAATTCTATACACACTCATCTGGGAGTAAATCCCATTGAGCTCAATGGGGTTTACTGCTGGGTCGATGTACATAGGATTGCACTGTTAAGACAAAAATATTTGATTTGACTGATGTTTTATTATGCTTTTTTAATGGTTTTAGCGGACTGGTTTTCTAAAAATGCCACCTGCATGGCAGATAACAAAAACAAATGCATAGTTAAATAAATGTTAACATGCAGGGTTGAGGATTTTTACTAATTTTATCTCTGTTTCTGTACAAATGATAAATAGAAGCAGAGGAATGTATTAGACATCAAACAGTTGTATGTACAGTACTTGTTTATCTCAGTGTTGATTAGTGAGTACACTTGGTCCTGTCTGAGTGAACACATGACCAAGCCAAGGCATTGGGAGGTGGGATTCAACTGCCCTTACTTCCCACCCCATACAATGCAGACTTGTCTTCTCCCCAAACTGGTAATGCTGATAAAACATAAAGCTGTTGTGATGTTATTTATGTATGCATATATGTTTTACTACGACAAAGCACACTGTTAATGTCACTCCTTTCCCATCACTTTGGCACTCCCAAGCCCAGCTTTATAACTCCAATATCACTACAGTTTACAGAACTGAGTGCAAAGACATTTAACACAAGATTTACTTTTACAAAAAAAGTTTAAAAAGCAATTCATTGAGTTTCTTGCCTGAAATCTACCACCTGGGGCAACTCCCTTATGGTGAAGCCAGATGCATATTAGAATGTAACTGAAGCTAAAGCGTGTTTAAACTGTATAGAAGTGTGGTATTTAGTGCAAAATTATGATAGATCTCTACAGAAGCATCTGCCCCCAGAAAACGTGATCCCCATTTAATTAGCCATTCCAGAGCCATCTGTATTTCAGCAACATTGTCTATCAATGGAGGAGGGAAAAATCCACCAGGAGCAGCTGGAAACATTAGTTTATTGAAAAACAAAATTACAGCAATTCTAGAGAAACTTTATAACAAATGGATCTGTCCCTTAAACAACATCGACTCTTGGGCCTGGGGGAAATAAGCCCAGATACTGTGGAGTTTTGCTTATAACTCCTACCAGATGAAACCTGTTTCGGTTAAATGTTGTACTCTTTTGTAAATGGTCATGTGTGTTTTGTTGTTTTTGTTTGTTTGGTGCTTTAAATAGCATTTAATTTCACCTGATTAAGGCTGCAGTCTTATACACACTTCCCTAGGAGTAAATCCCACTGAACATAATGGAATTTACTTCTGAGCAAAGATGCACTGGATTGCATGGTAAATCTGGCACCCAGAAAGTTGTGTGCAATGTGATTTTTTTTTAACGTTGAGAGGAAGTGGGGTGGTTGAGGAGACACCTACTCTTTAAGGGACAGTGGAGGTGAGAGACAGTGGAATGGGAATGTACATATGATTGGTAGTTCTTTGATTCTTCCTCCCAACATGTTAATTTAAATGCAAAGCAGGCTTAGAAATCGTAATTAAGAGAGTGGTCACATCCACATCATCCATTCAAAGCACTCTTATACCACTTTAACAGGCATGGCTTCCTCCAAGGAATCCTGGGAATTGTAGTTTGTTAAGGATACAGGGAATTGTAGCTTTGTGAGGTCTCCTAACTACTCTCTGCACCATTAACAAATCACAGTTCCCAGGATTTTTTGGGAGAAGCCATGATTGTTCAAGTGGTATAAGGATGCTTTAAAAGTGTCTGTGACCTGGGAAGAAGGGAGGGGTTGTTGAACCTTTTTGCCTGTTCTTCTGTTCAAAACTATTTCTACAACTGCTTTCCCATTTCTGTGGAAAATGATGCAGGTGCTGCACATCATTCTTAAAAACATCTGGGGCATTCTGAATAGTCCGGGGGCAGGAAGGGAAGGGAAGGACCAGTGGGAAGCTCCTTTCCTCTCCATTTGTCCTCCACTCCCAATTTCAGCTTTCTGTGGCTGCTTTTTGTTTAAAATATCCAAAAGCAAAGCCAGGGGATTACCCATGTGTACAGTTGGCCCCACCCCACCCCCACCCCTGCAATGTGCTGTGGTCTCAATCCAGAGTTTTCCAAGAAGCAGGGTTGCAGTGGCAATGTGGTTGGCTTCAACCCACAGAGCATCAACTTTGCAATGATCTCTGTTGATCAAGCAGTGAAGTGAAATAGGTGCATGGGGGGGGGAGGGAGGAGAAGTACTGGAGAATGTGGTTGGTATCTAACAGAATACTAGAATTTTCCTCTGAATTTGCGGCTTCACTTTTGATTAGTATTCACAAATAATGGTTGGTATCGAACAAAACAGATACGCTATCACAGGGGCTCTTTGCTGTGCAATGGAACTTTCCCACTCTTTCTTCCCCACCACCACCCCATACTTCCACTAAATCTGTTCCCCAAAGCCTCCAGGACAGAATTCGAGGTCATGGAGGTGACACATGGGGAGATGAGAGACTGGAGAAGTTCCACTGAGCAGAACTGTTTCATTGGATACCCAGTATCTGTGAATATTAATCAAAAGCTACGCAGCTCTTTCAGAGGAAAATGCTCATATTTTACAACTCCTGAAACAGACCAAGCTGCAGCAGAGAGGAGACTGAATGTAAATCTGCTGTAAGTGTATGAAGGAGACCTTTCAATCCTGGACAGGACCCCTAGGCCAAGCGGTTCATGCTTCTCTCCCCCGAATACCCCATACTGTTTTGGACACTCTTTCTAAGGGTATAACTGCATATATTATGTCAGTTGAATACTATGTTAATGCAGTGATTGCTAATCATGACCAATCACATAATGATTTTAACAAAATTAAACACCAGGTGCTTTGAGTACTGGTGCCAATGAAATCTCTCCCTCCCCCCCCCGTACAACATGCAAATTCCCACGTGTGTGGGGTTGCTAATCACATCATTAGTGTGGTATGTAGCTTGTTAGGACCTCCTAACCCTCAATGGCTTTGCAGAGTCTCTCAACTGGTCTTCAGGTACATGGGTGGGGTGGGGTGGGATCAGATCTCTCTCCCTCTCATTCAGAAGGGGCACTGTGGGCTGCTTCGTATATTACTATTTTCCTACTCTAAGATAACCCCTGTACCTTATTGCTAGAAGCACGCCACACATTATTTGCATACTGAATAGAGACTGTTCAAGCAGCCATGGGACACACCAGTACACTGTGGTTCACCCATGACTGTAACCCTCTACCTTCTGGTATGAACTTTTCCACAAAGGAAACTAGTTAGGTGGGGAGTGACCCTGTACCACATTTTAACGTTTGGGAGAAGCACGCTGAAGGAAGATCCAGGGCACTAACACGTATAGAATTGCACACAACTTTGTTGGGTTCGCCAACATACCTCCCAGCCCACCCATGATTGAGTCTATCTCATCCCACTGGTGAACTGGGATGAGCACCTGATGCTCTCAGGTCTGGGCTTGCTGGTATGATCGTGTGTATATGGCTTATTTTAATATGGTTCATGAGCGAAAGAGACATCAGTGGCTCCCAAACAGTCTCCGTTCAATACATATACATATATATTTATAATACACGGTTCTTCTTTTTCTCCTATTAACAAAACAAAAAGCCTAACCAAAATCACAGCTGTTGATGAGTATGCATGCCAGCAGGCAATGGAAGTTCTCCATAACTTTCCCCCCCTTTTTCACACAATAAGGGCCCCTCAGCCTGCCATTGGAAGTAGTTGGAAGAGTATGGTTGGATTCAACTCTAAAAAGGAGGAAAATTAACCCCAGAAGAAGGGCTATAAGAAACCAACTTTTTAAAGTGCAAGATTCTAATCCAACACAAAAAGGGGTGTGTTGGCAAATTTAGAAGTTGTCCAGTTCCATTCTAGAGGGAAGGAGTACCCATCCCTAGGATGAAGCAACTACCATCCTAATTTTATGATGAGGGAGTCATTTCTAGGAACAGAAAAAATCCTACCTAAGTGATTTGATGAAAGAGCTGGTCCATTATACAAACAGGAATACATCAACTTTTCTCTAGAAAAAGTATGGACTCTCGTAACACACCTGCTGAAGGAAGAAGTCTCCACACGGACTCTAGAGGGAGGGAGATTACAGCTCAGCTTCAAAAGGAAGGAAATTTCCAGTGAAATTTTAGAATAAGAGATTGCCCTTAAAGGAACAATCTTAGAAAGGAAATCGATTTTGGAAAAGGTCATCCCAAACGATACCCTACATTCTCTAGATTTCACACTACCAGAAGAGCAGTGAAAGCAGCAGCGGAAGGTGCCCAAGATGGTGGAGAGGCCCCTTTACAAGCTCATTTTGAGGAAGTCGTAATCAAGGCTAGCTAGAACTAGCCAGCAGAAAAATAAATGAAGCAATCTTTGTTGATTAGCCATTCATTCCTCAAAACCAGGAACACACAGACACACACTCCCTGCTCACCCTGTTTTCTGCAACTCTCTCCTGCGTTCCCATAACAGAAAGGACTGTCTGAACCACTTCCCATACATTCCCCATTATAAGTCACACCTATCTAATACCAGGGATGCCAACTTGAATAAAATATTGGGGGGGGAGGGGCCAGGTCACGTGACACGGTGCACGCACACTATTTGAATGGCAATGCCCATCAACTGGGCAGGGGCAGCCCCCTCAAATGTTATATTGGTGGGGGTGAAGACCTCTCAGCTCCTAGGAGTTGGCTGCTTTGCCTCACACACTTTGAACAGTCACTTCTCTCACTGCTCATTGCTTTCTGCCAGACAACTTGCTTTTCAGTGATAAATTGGAGCAAACGTCAATCCAGAGAAAACCTGATTGCCATTTGCTCCGGTTTAGTGATAATGATCTGGTTTCTCTGAGGGCCAGCGGCACGCGAAGGCCAAGCAACTAAATGAACATTTTTGTGTTGTTTAGTCGTGTCCAACTTTTTGTGACCCCATGGACCAGAGCACGCCAGGCACTCCTGTCTTCCACTGCCTCCCGCAGTTTGGTCAAACTCATGCTGGTAGCTTTGAGAACACTATCCAACCATCTCGTCCTCTGTCGTCCCTTTCTCCTTGTGCCCTCCATCTTTCCCAACATCAGGGTCTTTTCCAGGGAGTCTTCTCATGAGGTGGCGAAAGTATTGGAGCCTCAGCTTCAGGATCTGTCCTTCCAGTGAGCACTCAGGGCTGATTTCCTTCAGAATAGATAGGTTTGATCTTCTTGCAGTCCATGGGACTCTCAAGAGTCTCCTCCAGCACCATAATTCAAAAGCATCAATTCTTCGGTGATCAGCCTTCTTTATGGTCCAGCTCTCACTTCCATACATCACTACTAGGAAAACCATAGCTTGAATTATACGGACCTTTGTTGGCAAGGTGATGTCTCTGCTTTTTAAGATGCTGTCTAGGTTTGTCATTGCTTTCCTCGCTACATTAATCCTGCCATTTCCATCGCATTCCCAGTCTTCCTAGGCCTCTAATTCAACTACCAAATAGGGCACCTCCCAGCTGCACAGTTCCACTGATCTCTCGGAGTACAATTGTACTCCTAACAATTTGTAAGAGAAACGCAGAAGTGATATATGTTGGCAGAACGAACCTCATCAAAAAATGCTCCAAACCTCAAAAAATGGCTCGCAATGTTTTCATGGATCTTTAAATATTAATGCAGCTTCTAAAAATGCACCCCTGTGTATTTTAAGCACAATTGTGATAGCTGACCTGATAAGGTACTGGCACTTATGGGGCTAGGGGGCCCTCACCTTTCAGAGGTTTGTGTCCCCCTGCCCATTCTTGGAACCAATCCACGAGATCGTGGGTTGGAAATTCTTCTGATATTGAAAGCCTCATTATGTGGGAACAGTTTCCTCAGGTTCCTGCTGCCTTCACCCAGGCCTTCTGGCTGCTAAAAATCTTAAATAAAAACCCAACATTATGTCAGTCAGGTTATACTTGAGATCTGTCTACTTTTAGGATTACTTCTGTTGCTGTTCTTTTCAGCTACCCACAAGCTTTAAACCAAGGAAAGCAGCCTGACCTTTCTGCCTCTCTTCGGCTAGGAGCTATGATAAACTGGTTTGTGTGTGTGCTGAAGTTTTAAAACCTAGAAGTCTATAAGGAGTTCTCAGTAATATACCTCAGTGTCAGTTTGGGTTCCTAAAGGGAAAGTTGATTTAATTACTGGTTTTCTTTCATTATTATTATTTATTTTAAAAAATACATATTGCAAAATAAAGCAATTTCACTATAAAAATAGCAAGAGAAAATCAGCAATTAAAGTCTACTGGAGCAATCAAGAGAGGCTATTCAAGGTGCAATTAACAGGCTGTTATTCCATAATTACCAAACAGGCTTCATCAGGTGGAAGAAATAAAGCAGGCTGAAGCTACAAAAGGAAACTTGTGCTTAATGTTGGTGGGCCTTTCTTATGACTAACAATAGGAGGATCTTGACTATGGATAATATATTGTGTTATATTAAATTTTACCATAATTCTACTTTCCACTAAGGCAGGGGTAGGCAACCTAAGGCCCGGGGGCCAGATGCGGCCCAATCGCCTTCTAAATCCGGCCCGCAGATGGTCTGGGAATCAGCGTGCTTTTACATGAGTAGAATGTGTGCTTTTATTTAAAATGCATCTCTGGATTATTTGTGGGGCATAGGAATTTGTTCATTATAATTTTTTTCAAAATATGGTATAGTCTGGCCCACCACATGGTCTGAGGGACGGTGGACCAACCCATGGCTGAAGAAGGTTGCTGACCCCTGCTCTAAGGGCTCATCCACATTTGAACATTATTTTGCTGTTACTCCACACACACCTTCAAATTATACCAAACTGGTCCACACCAGCATACATTTGAATTTGTATATGAGGAGAAACTTAGGTTTTTCCAGTTCACACCAGTAGGCGTCCTTTTTAATGTTTGTCCCTGCCTTCTAATCTGCGGATTCTGTAAAGCCAACTAAATGCCGACAGGGCATGCACACAAATTTCCCTGCCCAAGAAGTGTACAAAAGCACACAGGCAATTGTAAATTTGCTTGTGCAATTTTCTGGTTTTGTGCAAATCTGAGGAATCAAAAGAAAACATATCTATATCTAATAGATACACATAGCTAGCTAGAAATATGGCAAGTGTTATTTGCTTGGGCAGTTTTCCAGTTTTGTTAACATCTGAGGGATCCAAAGCTATAGAAATATAAAGTTAAGCTCCTAGTGGTGCTTACTAGCAGGCTATAGAAAAGACATGAAAGCAGTTGTAAGCTCTCAGCACATTTTTTTTCCAGATAGCTGCTCTATACATCAGGTGTTGAATTTGTTCATGTGATTTGCTCATGCAGCTTTCTGGTTTTGTGCAAATCTGAGAAATCAAAAGAAAAATATACATCCCTCCATTCAGGAGAAAAACAAAAAAAGAAACGAAATCCTTGAGGAACTAGTGGGCATAGAAAGGGGAGCAGCAGAAAGTGACAGTTGATCCACCCACCCAGAAACACTGAAACAATTCATTTGTGATCCTGAGTGGAGTTGTTTGGAGTCTGATTTCTCCCAACTTATTTAATTATCTCTGCATCAGGTAAACCTGAGTTTACAGAGCAGAAGCATCAAGGCTGGTGTCATTTTAAGGTAACATCATGTGGACTATGCAAATTAAACAGGAATGCAAACACACAATAAACTGGTGTGGTCAAGCCCTAATTGTGTGGAAACAGTGTCTCCTTAGCACTAAAGGGCGCTAGTGTGAAAGCAGTAGGAATTCAAAACGTGCTGCGCACAATCCTTTGCCACATGCTTGGGATCTCCTACAGATTAGTCCATGTGGAAAGAATTCCCACAAGGCTGTAAGTTTGAAAATAAAATGGACTGCTCTCTGATTCAGCCCAGATCCTGCTCCAGAGTTGCAAGTCCTCAAATTAGTTACCTACCAAGTGCCCCTTTCCAACAACGCGCTCTCGCTCGCTCTCTTTTGGGAGAATATTGTACCCATCACCATTGCCTCTTTCAAGGTTTTGCATTGAGAAGTTCACAAACGAAATATATAACCCGCCAGCCCCAGAAAGAAGAACGGGGTGAAGGTGGGGGTTCATTAGCCCTTGATTAGAGTTTGGTAGGGAAGAAAAAGGGGTATGGTACTGAACAAGGAGGAAAAGAGGCAGAGATGTGCGCAAGATGGCTTTAGACTGCAAGAGGATCATTATCTGCCCCTCCAGGGGCTACCGGGGTGAATTACAGTACCCTAAACTACAGCCTGGCACTGCTATATGTACAAGTTATACAGGGGCCATCAGGGACAGCTAGAGAGAGAAATAGAGACAGGCTGTAGCTTTTTCTGAACTGGAAAAGGACCTCTAAGAAGTTACATAAGAGCAAGAGTGAAAGCTAAAGTAATGTCAAAATGAAGAGAAAATAAAGTGATCAAAACTAAGTGCTGAAACAAAAATCCACCTGTATTTGGAAACGGATGACATTTGAAAGAGTCATACATTTCCAAAATCTTCAACATCTCACATATTTCTGATCTCGGCAGCGATGTTTTTTGATATACTGCCCAGAATTTTATCCCTAAAACTTGATTGTCCCTCTGACTAAAAGTCCGTTGCCAAGCTTGTTAATTTTGAGGTATACAAACCTGCTGATATAAATTCAGTACTTCACTTTTTTTCCTTTCTAGTACAAATGGTGTCCCTTTCTCTGCCCCAGTCTGAATGTGCAGAGTCATTCAGAGTCAGGGGAAAAATAGAAAGCAAAAATATTTCCACTATCAAGCATGTTATTTTAAAAATACTTTCTATCATTTTTTTTAAAAAAAAGAAAATTAGGTTCCCCTGCAAAACTCCACCCGTTGACAGAGGTAGGTGAAACAAAACTGATTTACATTAAATCCTATACATGTCTACTCAGAAGTAAACCCTACTGAGTTAAATTATACTTTCTTCTGAGTAAATGTGCATAGGATTGTAGCCTAAATTGACAAAAGTAGCATCTGAAAATAAAAATTCAATCTAGGGACACTTCTTTCAGCTAAAACAGCCCAGAACGTGAAATAAATATTTAAAGAATGAAATTTAAGACTCAGGAGGGAGGATACTATTAATAAAACCAATTCCATTTAAAAATACTTTTATCTTTCATCTCCTGCTGAATGCTGGCCATACTCTTTATATCTTCTCATTTAATTAAAAAAAACAAAAAATATTCAGAAAAGTTACTAGAAAGAAGATGTAAAAGTGAATTTTTTAAGAGTCCTGAGCATAATTGGGGGCAAGGAAAGGGAGGGATAGTGGGAAATTTGTTTATTAGAATAATGTTTGAAAGAGCCGAGACTCCTTTAAAAGCTACACTCACGAGAACCAAAGAACAGGCATTGATGGATACCCCCAGTAACTGGGAGGTAAATAAAAAGCACTAGAAAAATTGACAGAGTGCTAGCGATATATAAAGATATGTACAGCAGAAGCAGGGAGAGGGTGGACCTGACCCTGCCCTAGATCCCTTACGGGCAGAGTCCTGGCAAGGTTATAAAACAAGGATGGGATGTGTGGGGTGAGAGTTGCAAAGGGTGTGTGTAAAGCTCCACTTCCTGCACCTTCAAGTAGTGACCAAGCTCAATATTGGATGCAACAAGACAAGAGGGCTGCCCACCATGACCCCCTTTCTCGTCTTGGAGTGCATGTCAGGAAGGAGCAGGGAGGGGGCTCACATCTGTTTCCTTTGCCACGGCATGAACAAATGGTGTGGCCATGCCACCAGATCCTTTATGCCCTCATGTTGTGCACCAGTAGGGCCAGATGCCCCTGGCCCTCCTACAAAGGTGCTGGCGTGAACTAGGTCCAAGGTGTTGATCCCAGCCATAAAACAGATGAAGCCCCAAGGAGGTGACTTCGTTCGAAGTGGATGAGCTCAAAGCAGTCAGTGATGTCAACAAAGGTGGATGAGGCCCACAGTGATGAAGTCACTAAAAGTCAACATCATTGCAGAGCCTGGCTACTTTTGATATTGGTAGCTACTGGCTGAATCCATTGTGCTGAAATCATCAATAGGTGACAGGCACAGGAACTTTGACATCATTCTTAATCATCAAGATTGGCAGTACTATCATCAAATGGTTGACAAGGCCTTTTCAAACATTGGTACGACTGTTTTGCCCCAACATCATACAGTATTGACAATACCTACACATCTGACGCCATCAGTCCATGTGATGCCCTGATGGGTTATATCACAATCAATATACTGACAAAACGTTCTCTCCGTTGACATCATCTATAACTGACAAGTCACATAATGTTGATGTCATCAAAGGTCCACAGTGTTGACACCATCAAATGTTGATGGTGTGGGCATCAGAGGTCAACAAGACCCACAGCGCTTACATCATCTGCAGCTGACAGAGTCCACAGTGTTGACACCACTGATGGTGTTGATGGTGTCAGTTGGTCAATGGAGCATCCACAAGGGTTGGCAATGCTCACAGCGCTTGGAGTACCAGAGACAGAGTTTGCCAACCTCATAATAAATCCACAGCGGTTGTCTTCAGTCTTCAAAAGTCTGAGACAAAGCCCACAGAAATGATGCCATCAAAGGTTGACGGACAACACTAGTGTTGTTGTTATCAAAGACTGATGGGACCTGGCAATTATAACATGACCCAAAACTATCACCAAGGCTACGTTATTGATGGTGTGAAGGATCCACAGGTCTCTTTCAGCCTTGATGTAATCAGATCTGGACAGCAGTGATGTCAACAGACTATGGGAAGAGATAGCAGCAGAATCTAATACATGAGACCTACTAACTTTGACATCTTCAGAAACTGACCAAGATTGTGCAGTAGGTTTCCTCTAAGAAACCAAGCTGGCCTTGACACCATTGCATCTTGACCATGAGCCGTAGTGTT
This sequence comes from Podarcis vaucheri, assembly GCF_965113315.1. Lineage (NCBI taxonomy): Eukaryota > Metazoa > Chordata > Lepidosauria > Squamata > Lacertidae > Podarcis > Podarcis vaucheri. The sequence continues at coordinate 18,708,479 of NC_138751.1, forward strand.
GATGTCATTAAATACTGACAGCCAACGTCATCATCAAAGATTGTCAAGACCTGGCAGGTCGGTTGGACACCATCAAAAGCCAGTGAAGACTGAGATGGTATCATTATCAAAGACCAGACTAGGACTTGACATCAACCAAGATGGAGGCCATAGGGCTTTAAAAAAACAAAAGGAGCCCCAAGATGGTGAGCACCAAAGAAAGGGTGGGGTGGAGCAGAAAAGGGTAGAGAAATATGGCCTTGGAAAGTCAAATCAACCTGAGTTGGGGATTAGGGGCCTCTCACACGGTGACCTCGTTCTTGCTGCCAGTAGGGAGGTGTTGGGTTGGGTGGTGCCCAGGGATGAACTGGACTTGATCAATGGTGCTTTGCCTCTTGGCTGCAAAGCCTTGGCGCCGGGTGGCAGCCTGGCTAGTACTGCCTTCCCAAGGAGCAGATGCCTTGGGGGAGTTGTTGGAGGTGGGGTGAGAGTTCTTCATCATCACGTGGTGGTGCTCAAGCATGGGAGTGCTGCTGGCGCAGACATTGGTCTGAGAGACGGCCTTCTGGTGGCCCAGATGCATCTCCTGGAAGGGACCTGTGCGCTGATGAAGACGCTCAGGAGACAGCAGGCGCTCCTGAGAATGCAAGTTTTCGCGGGAGAGGAGGTGCTCGTGAGATATGACGCGCTCTCGAGGAATAGTGTAGTCGTAGTGAGATGGGCGGTAGCTTCCCCCTCCACCGCCACCATCGGAAAGGATGTGTTCCTGTGACATGACGCGCCGCGGGTTGTGGGACTTCTCAGAGTAAGCATCCGTGTCGTAGTTCATCTTCATGGCATGTAAGGGCAGAGTCCCTCGGGTCAGTTCGGCAAGATGCCTCCGTTTGGCATAGAATTCATCCAAGTCCTTCTCAGCTGCTGGGAGGTAGGGGAGATAAGTAAGATGTCACTGAATGATGAAAAGGTGGACTAGTGGATGTGACGAAAGAGGAGGGGAAAACAGACACCCTCCACTCCCAAGAAACACAAACACCTCATGATCGGTATGTGAAATGGACTGATGAAGCAATAAAATCACATCTGATTTGGCCCTCAAACAATTTATAATACATACATTGGCTAAAATTCTCATTTGCATTATAAAGGCAGTTTTTCTTCTGCACTATCAACAGCCAAGCACGTCACATAAGGAGCCCAAGAGAGGCTCAATGGCAATGTAAGCCCACGTTTGAACATTTTCAGAATAGAGGAAACAGGGTCAGGGATGATACTGCTATATCATGAAAGAAAAAGGCTCAAGTTATTAGCCTTTGGAGAAGAGCAGCAACAATATCCTCCCAGTATTCCCTTCCTAAATGCTCCAGCTTACCCAAGCGCTTGAGTGAAGAATAGCGGTTAAGTTCTGACTTGACGGCTGTCTCATATGACGGGGGCAGATGGGAAAGATTGTGGAAAGAACGAGAGCAGCTGAGGGTGTTGTACTTCGTGGTTGAGTGGCTGGGCGTGTGGTTCACATGCCAATCTTTTAGGGGACAGAGAAAGAAGAGAAAGCATATTAGTTAAACTCAGACTGACTTCCAGGGCATTTGGAGTTTTAGTAAGACGAGTTGCTTCCATGCTAGCTATTTAGTCATTTGTCATTTTTTACTGAGCATCCAAGTGACAATGCTGACAACCTTTGGCATTCCCATATTTATTATACTGTCGTCCTACACTCTTGTGGACATGGTTAGTGATGGCTGTTAAGTTCCCCAGAGCATGTGCTTAATTCAGACAGTACCTGGTGAATCCCTAATTTTTGAGAAAGGCAAGGATCCTTCTCATCATTAGGCTTCTCCTGTTGGCTCTGTAAACAGCATTCAAGTTAATCCTCAACTCAGGGCCAGGCCACACATGAAGCAAGGTGAAGTGACTGCCTCAGGCAGCAGGATCTACCGGACAGCAGGTCCTGATTTTCATCTTTCTTCCCGCCTCCTTGTTCCTGATGTAGATCTTCCCTCACCCCTTCTTCCCTGGCGGGGAGAGGGTACCATTTTTGGGTTTGCCTCAGGGGCCAAAATGTCTTGGGCTGTCTGCCTGAACTACACACAGCTTCCCCTTCACGGTGCCTGCTGTCTGGAATCTCTCCCTTGATTCACCTTCACCTTAAGGACATAAGAACACAAGGGGTGCAGCTTGGATCTTTTCAGCCCCCAAAATGGCGGGTGAGTGAGGTCCCTAAAAAGGAGGATTGGCAATTAAAAATGATAGACTAAGCAGAGTTAGCAGGTCTAACAGGTAAAATAAGAGAGCAAGAAGACCAAGTATGTGAAGAGGAGTGGGGAAACGTTGTGGAGTATTTGGAAAATAATTGTAAGCAAGTGAAAACACTGGCAGCATTAAGGTAAATTCAGCAGCATAATATATAATAAAGGAAGAAAGGGGAGAAAAAGATCTAAATGGATATATAAGAATATGCAGGAATGGTGGGAAAATTAAAGGAACCAGGGATGGGGAAGAAGGGAAGTCGCTGCATGCTTTTATTAAAAGAAAGATATTAACGGTGGAAATTTGTACTTGAATGTGATTTTGGAAATGGTAATAATGAAAATTATAAATAAAAATAAAAAACACACACAAGGGGAGCCCTGCTGGATGAGGCCAGTGGCCCATCTAACCAGGTGCCTATGGGGAGCTCCAAAGCAGAACTTGAGCACAACAGCACTCTTCCCTCCTGTGGTTTCCAGCAACCAATATTCAGAGGCATATAACCTTCAACAGGGCAGGTACAGCATATCCATGAGGATTAGTAGTCACCGATTGCCTTATCCTCCATGACAACCTCATCCACCAAGAAGACCTTGGCATTTCCTCTCCTGATTGCAATCAACTCAGCTGCAAGTGGAACACCAAGACAACCAAGAGCAGCCGACCTTGCTCTTTCTTCCCTCACCCTCAGAGTGGCTTTTTCCAACTAAAACATAATTGCAGCACCAGTCTTTCCAGTGTGGGCTTGCAAAATGTGATAGATATGTGTTGGGGCTGCCAGTTGCCGGGGTCCACGTGTCCTGGCAGGGCTCTTCAGTGTTGCCATGGAGGCAAGTGGCTGGGAAGCTGCCCACCATTTTGGTTTTCCCACAGTGCCCTAGCGCAGTGGTTCCCAATTGGGGGTCCATGTGACCCACCCAAGGGGCCCATGGCACCATTCACATAACAGTAACAACCATAGGACATCAAAATTATCAAAAGTCTGTGATTGGCTTTTGAAAAACAAGGAGTTTGCAGTACTTAGCTAATTGGGAACCACTGCCCTAGAGCATTGTTGGAACGTGAAAATGATATGTGATTCATTCCTTGCCTCAGCCCCTCTCTCAGGGCCAAACCACAACAAGGGGAACAAGTCGGTGGGTGAGTGAGCAGAGGGTTGGGACCACTGACATGTATGGGAGTCCACCACAGGTTGCTTTGTTAGACACCCCTCTCCTGTTAAGGAGGTATTCTGCTTTTCCATGAGTTGACTTCCCTCCCGGCTGTAGCATTATTAACTGGTCTTAATTGGCAATTTCCTGTTTCCTCACAGCAGGTTCTCTACTAACTCGTTTAGTCTTTTCTGCGTGAAGAACTGCTTGTTCTTTTGTTATTTATCCTCCATTATTGTCATAGCTAAATAATTTGTAAAACACAAAATAATGCCTCAGTAACAAAACAAAACAAAAAATACTCTTAAATTGTTTTGCACTAAACGTACGCCTATTATGGCCAAGCTACTTGCACTTGTCTCACTGAGACACATGACTCGGTAGAAGGCAGCTATTGGGTATGAGCAACCTTGCATCCCTCCAGTCAGTAGAGGGCAGTGTTGAGTCTAACAAATGATAGGGCAACTACACTTTGTGGTTTCCCACTGAAACCTAAGCTGCAAAAACTTTTAGAAGACATCTAAAGGCAGCCCTGTTTAGGGAAGCTTTTAATGTTTAATAGGTTATTGTATTTTAGTGTTTTGTTGGAAGCCGCCCAGAGTGGCTGGGGAAACCCAGCCAGATGGGCGGGGTATAAATAATAAATTATTATTATTATTATAACCCTTCCTTCTGCATGCTTCTATCTCCCTTTGCTCTCCTTCTGCACGGGGCAGCCATGAAACTGTCTCTCATGTTGTAGACTTAGAATCAAAAGCCATCTTTGTGGATAGGAAGTAACTCTTAAGAAAAGAACCTTTTCTCTGTACCAGTCAGAGTCCCGTCTTATTTTATTTTACCCTTCTAAACCATGGCAGTGATGTACAAATAAAACAGATGATGGGTGGCGGGTTAGCTCCAGCTTCCAAGCTCCCCACCCCTCCACTCTGCTAAATACGTATAAACTTTAAGCTGACAATTTGATTTTAAAAACGTATCAGCAGCTTCATATGAACCATGCAGGGCTGGATTCTGTGTGAAAAGTCAAGAGGTGTTCTAATAAAGCCCCATCCTCAATTACTTCAAGCAGGGGCAGCAAGAGAGTGTAGCAAAGCAAAGGAGGCTTGGGAGACGGGGAGCCTGCCTGGGAAATCTCCTGCCTCCGCACTGGGCTAAGCACTGAGCAGATTCACTTCCATCTGCCAAAGCACAGTGGCTGCCAGGATCAGCAGTCCTGAGATGAAACTGACATTCTCCTCTCTCCATTCCTCCCCTCTCCTCTGTCTGCTGTGCTGGAAAGAGAGAGAGGGGCGATTCCACCTGGCCGTCCCCTCCCACTCTGTTCCCAACTCAATTCTGCCTTCTGCAAATCCATCCATTTCATCCCCCCCCCCAATTTATACTCAGTTATCCACGTTTCCATGTCAGTTTGTAGTTTTGTCTTAATGAGAACCCACTAGCATTTTAGTGTGATGTTATTTACATTTTTGTAAACCACTTTCCTCTGATACACAAGATTCAAACCTCATCTTAAATGCAGCCATAGATTTTGTTATTGTTTTCCTAGGAAACTGCAAGGATGACCTACATGAAGCGGGAGGCACATTTGATAAAATCCCATTTATCCAATCTGAGTTCCGGATCAGGTGAACATGGCACAGAATCCCAGAATGGTTATGGGATGTCTGTTCTGGTTCCCCAGTAGCATTACTGGAAAAGCAATAGAATGAGTACAGGATCAACTGAGGCTTCTTCAGGTGGCCACTTTAAGTGGACAACTGTAATGTCAGCCCTCCTGATTTAAAAACAGCTGAGGGGGGGAGGCAGTGGGTGGACCATTTGGGCAGCGTGGACCCTGCATGCACCCAAGCCACCCTGTCTCTCCCAGGAGAGATGTGTGGCTTGGGCACGCTGCAGGCCCCACGGTGACACCTGGGGTGGCCCACACCCCCCTTCCTCCACCCCTGCCCCCAGGGGATTAAATACTGAATTAGACTTTAATTGTTCTGTTTAAGTTTCTTGTTCAGATGGCTGTTGTTTGTGTTCTCCTTGCTATATATTGGATGCTGTACCTTTAAATTCTACATAATTCTGTGTAATTCAATGCACCTGCTAGTGGCCTTCACAATGCTACTAGGTTTTAGCCAACAGTATCAGCTTGCTACACTTTTGAGTGACAGCTGATCCACGGTTATTTGGTGTACCTTTGTGGACATTTGACTTGGTAATGTATCTGTTATTGTATCACAACCCATTATAGAATGTGCAGGTATGTCATTTCAATCACTGTATTTTATTGTAATGGATTTTATTTTATATTATTGCCAGCGGATGAAGAACTTTTATTGAAACAGTCTATTATCCTGGAAGGACTGTTCTGTTGTTGTTGCTTTGTTTAGAGCACCCTGTTCCTGTGTTTGGAGAACCCCACCATCATTCTTCTGTGTTGCTGTGCTTATAGCACCATCTCGCTCCAGCTCACTCTCGGCAAAATTTTGTATAGGATATTAACTCTGGAAGGCATTTAGCCTCAATATTCAGTGATTCTTTACGGCCAAATTCTAATCTGATCATTTCTTTTCATGGAATATCTACTTGACTCTTACTAGTTTGTGACTCCATGTAGATACTGTATGTTTTCTGATTGTGAATTAAGAAACAGTTATAGTGTTATATAAATATTGTTAGTATACTATTAGCCTACGTGTTGCTTTGTGTATGCCAGATTATCCGCATGGAGGAAGCAGATCAAGGAAATGCCCATTTTCTCACATATTGGATTTTCTGTGGCAGGAAATTAAGCAGCTCAAAGTAGTTTAAGTAGTTGGGAAAAATCCCAAGGTAAGTGCAAATGTTGGAAAACATCATGAGGACACTCTGAGAAGTCTGAATGGACAGGACAGGGTGATGATGGACAGATCTGGAAGAACCTTAAGTAAGTCAGCTTGAAATATCATCCTGCTCAATACATCTTTAGGTAGACCAGTAAGCTGTTTTATTTTATTTTATATACTCACTGCCTGTCTGCTCGTTTCCCTTTATAATCTTCTTTAATAAACTTACTCAGTTTGGAACTTGGGGCACCAATGGATTTTGTAACACCCAAAGGACAGAGGCCACTTCCAGACTGTCACAGTTTTCAGGTGGGATTGAATCACCTCCCAGTAAATTCAGGTTGCACAGTTAAAGCTGATTTGGCGCTTTTGTGAAACAAACCCACTTCCCCAAAGGATCAGGCTTTTTGGAATAAGGAAAGTGGCAGGAAAAGGCAGAAGAAAGTACAGGATAACACTTGCTTGACGCAACCTCCCCACAAGCAAATCAGACTGAATGCTCATAAATTAACCAACATCATCTAATATTTCCGCAAACAAATCAGGCTGAATTAAACAGCTCGTTTTGAAGTGACCAGAGTGCTCTCCCTGCTGCCCTGACTGCTGGAATTACCCTATGGGCTTTAAGTTCATGGAAAGCAGGATGAAGGATGGGCGTGTCGTTTGACTGTTGCAGACTCTGCACGTGGTCTGCAGCCTCCCCCTTCCCAGATAAAGGACAGATCGTGAAGCTGAGGCTCCAATACTTTGGCCACCTCATGAGAAGAGAAGACTCCCTGGAAAAGACCCTGATGTTGGGGAAGATGGAGGGCAGAAGGAGAAGGGGACAACAGAGGACGAGATGGTTGGACAGTGTTCTCGAGGCTACCAGCATGAGTTTGACCAAACTGCGGGAGGCAGTGGAAGACAGAAGTGCCTGGCGTGCTCTGGTCCATGGGGTTACAAAGAGTTGTACACAACTAAATGACTAAACAACAACAAGTAAAGACTATCCTGTTTCAATGAGCTTCCAACTAAAGTTGGTTTGCTTCCCTGATTAGCTTTGTTGATCTTATGCTGTATGCCTCCTGACTCTCTGTTTTATGGTGCTCAAAAGTATAATGTTCAGGGTTTAAAAACTGTTGCATGCCACTTCGGGGGCAGGAGGACTTTTTATCCAAAAAGCAGTCCACCATCATTATTATTTTTAATTTAAACAAATAAATAAGTCAATAGAGAATCAGCAAGTTGCTAAGATGTCACTCTGCCTAGTGACATCTGCCTAGCTGCTCCCAGCACTTACCCAGAGTGGCCGTGTGATGCTTGGGGCTGTTGACGTTCAGGTGGATGTAATTATGATGCATGTTATCTGCAAGGCAAAAACAAAGCGAGAGAAAGAAGTGTGTGTATGTGGTGGAGCGGGCCATGTTAACAACGTTCACCTGCTAAGGCTGGAGATCATTTTTATCTGCCTCGAGCAGCCACTAGAGGTCACCCAACACAGACTAAAAATGTCCGCTCCAAACCTGCAAACAATTCTGGCAACCTTGGTCTGCAGGGCCAGTGTGGCTGCATTAACATTAGCTAGATTATTTATTTGTTGCTGGGAAATTTCACAACCGGGTTTGGGCTGGGAGAATATCAGCGCAGGCTGGTATTGTGATCAGACCTAGGCATGCAAATTGATCACACCATCGTTTGAAAGGGATGAATGATGCATGCTTACATTGAATGTAAGAAGGGCCCTGCTTATGTTCAGGTGAAAGTCCCCTCTAGTCCAGCCTCCTGTTCTCAAAGGTGCCTATGGGAAGCCCAAAAGCAGAACCCAACTGTGACTGCCCTCTTCCCAGCCGAACCAGACCGCAGCTGCATTCTCCCCACCTGCTCTGTACGCAAGGAGGCAACTAGAGCAAGGCAGAGCAGAAGGTAGATCAGGATCTACTGGAGGTTTTGCGGGAGTTTAGCAAGGGCTCTCTGACTCCCAGTTGACAAATAATAGCAAGAAACCTTTTTTAAAAAAACAAAACCCTTCCAATTAAGCTACTAAAAAAGAATGCTTGGGGGGAAACCAAGAGTGGATTTTTCTGTGGAACGGTTGGTCTTCCTGATACCGTTAATAGATTCCTGGGACTGAGTGATCTGCTCAGAGGCACCCTGTTCCTTAATCCTCAGCATGTTTCTTGTACCTGGTGGACCTTAGGTCTCTAGGGAAAGAAACAAAGGCGATCTTACAAGCCTGAAAATTGCCCACCCCTCTCACAGAACATACATGGCTACCATGCTTTATTTGAGGGTTGAGAGGGAGGGAGAGGTTGAAGAGGACAGCCTGGCTTCTGTCATTGGAGCCCAATAAATTCAGGAGACGGATCTGGGGACCGCCAAACCCTTTCCCTCTCTTTCTGCAGCCATTTGAGGATCTAGGCATGAAGGTGCCATGGAAGGAGGACCCATGCCATCTGTTCCATTGTAAGCCTTACAACTTCCACCCTTGGCAATAGGTGAGGCTGGGAGAGTACGATTGACCAAAGGTGAATGAGCTTCAAGGTTGAGCTGGGATTTGAACCAGTCAAAGTCTGACACACTCTGGCTCACAATTAAGATAGTACTACACTGTTACTACGGCAAGTGGGGTCTGCAGCAAAATGTTGCAGTGTACCCTCCCTCCTAAAAGGAGTTGTGTTGTTTCAGGTTCCAGCCAGCCATACCTTCCACACAGGACATTGCACTTTTCTCACTGCCCCCTGTTGGGGGCGGTGGAAGTGCAGCCTTTGGGCTCCCCACCCCCAAAATATTTTTTGTACTTCTGCAAACCTTGGGGGCCTCCCCCCCAGCATGCTGGCGCCTCACCCTTGTTTGCCAGTGGCCCTGGTTTTGCCTACAACTTCGTTGGCACTCACCACCCCTGAGTTTGCTACTAAAACGAATAACTGAGGCCAGGTGTGTCTGGGCTCCTGGGAGAGAAGGGAGCGTTTAGCAGGGAAGAGGGAAACTGCAAAAGCGCCTCCTGAGCACTTGAAGGCTTTTCTTTCTACCTGGAAAGAAAACAGTTCATGTCTCAATAAGGCCCTCCCCCCACAACCCTAATATTAATCTTCAAGCCGACACAAAGACAGCCAGACAGCTAGAACCAGTTGCTATGGCAAACAGGCTGTTTCCCCACAAGCTTTTGCAGCTTAATTCCTGCTGAGAATACACACACACACACACACACACACTCCAAAGAGCAGGAGTTAACATATTCCAACAAAAATAGTAAGAGAAGGGGCTAGAAGTAGATCACAAAGAAAATAGAGGATAGATTCCAGGAAGATTCCTGGGGTCCATGGAGAGGCCAGCTCAGGCTGCTGTTGGAAAATGGGGTGTGAGGCCTTCACCTCTTTTAAAGGAGCCTTGTTCTTGATCCCAGTTTTGCTGGCTTGGGAGGACATTTTTTTGTTACATTTATATGGCATTCCTTGCTTCGGAGGGCTGAGAAGGGGAGTTCCCAATTGATTCCTCATGGGGGTTGGTGCATACGTTAACACGAAACCATGGTTTGTGCAAACTTTAGCTGAGACTCCAAACCGTAGTTGGTGTTCCAAGATTTACCATAGTTTGTGCAATTTCCTTCCCTCCACTTTCCTCAATATTTCTGGATGCTATCCCACACTGAAGCCTCTGAGAGTGGAACAACGTAACCATGGTCATTGATTCAGATGTGACACCAAATCACCAGTTTGCAAACTTGTGATTTCAGGTTCTGATCTGGCTGCCACTCACAAACCATGATTTGTTGGAAAGCGCTGGTTCATACCAGTATAACAAAGCCTTGGTTGGGGTTCTACAAACCATAGTTTCGGTGTTACATCCAAATAATCTCACTTAGATATTCAGTGCACTCACACAGTATTGATTAAGCCAGGCATAGGCAAACTTGGCCCTCTAGATGTTTTGGAACTACAATTCCCATCATCCCTGACCACTGGTCCTGTTAGGTAGGGATGATGGGAGTTGTAGTCCCAAAACATCTGGAGGGCTGAGTTTGCCTATGACTGGATTAAGCCAAGGTATTGGCTTATTATCTCTTTTAAGCCATGATGCTGCCATCATAAGGGGTTGGAGGTCAAATACCTGGTTATACAGTCCAAGATAACCATCTCTTTTACTCCCCATGGTACCCCCCATGGAGACCCTCACTTTCCTTCCTTTACCACAGTCACCCTTCTGGCAGTTGAGCCCCATGCACCACTTAGGTTGCCAAGTGACCAGAAAGAAAGAAACACAGATCCTGGCCTGCACTTGTGCTTTTAACAGCAACTCAATCAAGATGAAGCTTTTTCAGAGATGGGGACAGTGTTGATTAGGATGGATGATATTAAATAAATCCTTCCTTGAATTCTAATAAAAAATTCTGCAGATCAAGCTGTTGGGGAAGGTTGGTAGCTGATCCAGGATTTAGCAATCTTAAGCCACCGCTCGCCTTGTCAGGCTGCCTGCAGTTCGCTGCCTCTCTTACCATGGCTGCTTTTGGACGGTTTCACTGTGTTGTACAGGTTCTTCGGGGGACGAGCTGAACCGTTGTCTTGGAAGTTTGAGTTAATGACAAGGCTGTTGTTGCGTTCAGAGCACGAGCTGCTGCCTGCTTGATGCCTGAGAATGTCAACCAGTGCCCTGGCCAGGAAAAGAAAGGAAGTGTTAGTGAAAGGGACAACAAGGCACGTGTTTGGGCTGGATTGAGGCACTTCATTCATAAAATCATAGAATTGTAGAGTTGGAAGGGACCACAAGGACCATTAAGTCCAACCCCCTGCAATGCAGGAATCTTTTTGCCCAACACGGGGCTCGAACCCACGACCCCAAGTCTCATGCTTTACCAACTGAGCTATCATCCCACCTTAGTATCTTTACAGTATAGCATGATTCAGTGAAGGTTTATCCAGCTTCACTTGCTTGTCCTTATGGCAAAAAAACTCTGCCCCAGGTGCTGGCGGAGGTGCAAGAGAGCTCTCCCGCTTGTGCAACTGGTGTTCAGAGGCATACTGCATCTGATACTCAAGGTATTACAGAGCCATCGTGGCTAACAGCCGTTGACAGCTTTCCATAAACATGTCTAAACTCCTTTTAAAAGGTAAAGGACCCCTGACAGTTAAGTCCAGTCGCGAACGACTCTTGGGTTGCGGTGCTCATCTTGCTTTACTGGCCGAGGGAGCCGATGTTTGTCCGCAGAAAGTTTTTCTGGGTCATGTGGCCAGCATGACTAAGCCACTTCTGGTGAAACCAGAGCAGGGCATGGAAACGCCGTTTACCTTCCCGCCGGAGCGGTACCTATTTATCTACTTGCACTTTGACGTGCTTTTGAACTGCTAGGTTGGCAGGAGCTGGGACCGAGCAACGGGAGCTCACCCCATCGCGGGGATTCGAACTGCCGACCTTCTGATCAGCAAGCCCAAAAGGCTCAGAGGTTTAGACCACAGTGCCACCCGCACGCCAAAACCCCTTTTAAAGCCAACCAAATTGGGGGCCATTACTGCATCACTTAGCAAACCCCATTGTTTAACTGTGTGCTATATGAAGTACTTCCTCTTATCTGTTGTGAATCTTCTGAGCTTCATTTGATGACTCCAGGTTCTTTTATTCCTTTTTTTTAAAAAAATGATTCTTTTTAAATTATTATTATTGTGTAACAAAACTCATGCCTTTTCTAGTTCTACAATGCCCTCTAAGCAGAATTTTTCAAGTGTGGCCTCACCATAGATTTGTGTAGCGGCATTCTGATACGGAGTTTTATTTGCAATCCCTTTTCAGTCCAATGCAGTGTTAGAGCACAGCGAGTTACTGGCCCAGGTCCTTCTCTAGAACAGAGGATATGTGTTTGTACAGTTAAATTAGGACTTGTAGTTCATCAGAGAGGTTTGTTCTTCCCTAGACAACATCCTCTAAAGAACTACCAGTCCAAGAGTTCTCTCTGCTTAGGCAAGAGAGAGAGACAGCTGGTGGTGAAAGGGACAGACGCCACAGGAATTGAAGACATTGATCCGAGAGAGAGAGAGAGAGAGAGAGAGAGAGAGAGAGAGAGAGAGATGGTGTTTCTGGTAGGATTTACAGCAGGCGTTCTGCTATGGGGCAAGAGCAATTAAGGCACCCACCTATTTTGTGAATTTTGTGAGTGTGAATTTGCAAAAGAAACTGACTTTTGGGAGGTAATTCATGATTTTGCAACAACAACGAAAAGGTCATGAACATAAAGCTTTAAAGCAAATTGCTCTATCAATAGAATGTTTCAGCTGTGTTAGTCCGTTAGAACAGCAATTGTTACAAAAATTCTGAGGGGACACAGAATTCCAACCTGGAGCCATTCTGGGGACAGAATCCCAGTCCAGCTCTGAGCCCCACTGCCAGCTGAAATGCTGCCAGGCTCACGCCACAGGGCTGAGGAACAACTTTTGACCCCACCTTGCAGCCTGCATTTTTTACCTGGGCACGTTGAGCTCCCTTCCATGCGGTCTCCTTGAGGCTTTGCTGAAGAAGAATTTGAGCCCGACTGCCACGGCTAAGGTGAAGCTGATGACCCCACAGATCACATACACGGTGCTGTTGCCCGTCTGCTTGCTTCCGTTTGGCACATCGGGCCCGTTGGTGGCTGTGCCGGCAACGGTGGTGGCAAACCACTGCGGGCTGTCGCGGCACTTCCCTTGCTCCAGCCTCCTGGACCGGTCCTCGCAGCAGAAGCGATACTGGCACGTGCCGCAGCAGAAGCGGTAGCCCCCCGTGGTGCAGTTGAACGCCGCGTCGTACTGCCCCATGACATCGTAGTAGCCTTGGCAGGTCTCCGAGGGCCGCACCCGGCTTGTGCCGGTGGTTGCGTTGCTGCTGGATGACGTCAAGCGCTTCAGGTGGGCCAGGAAGTTGGGCAGGCCCCAGCTCTGGTTTGTGTGATGTTGGGCCTGGATGACGGCCAGAGCGGTGCGTCCCCCCAGGGCTTCCAGGGCCGCGTACAGCATTACTGTCAGCAACTGGTACATGGTGGGTGGGAGAGTGCCGAGCAGCTCCAACGTTGGGGTTCAGATAGATGTTTTTTTAAAAAAGCTTATAAAAGAGATCCAGGAAGAAACACTGCAAAAGATGCAAACGAGATTGTTAGAACATGAAAAGAAGCCCTGCTGCATCAGACAAGAGGTCCCATCTGTTCCTGTTTCTCACAGTAGCCAAGCAGATGCTTCCCAGGAAGAATGTGAAGGCAACACTCTCATCCCTGCTGGATAGTCATATCCCCCACCACCACCACCACCACGGGCATCTGAGATTCAGAAATACACTGCTTGGCCATGGAGGTTCCATCTGGCTCTCATAACTAGTAGCTGCTGATAGAGCTATCCATCATGAATTTGTCTAAAAACTATCTTAGCTCATGGCTTTTCCATGGTGAGCATTAAGCTGTGTAATGCTCTCTTCTAAGAGCTCTACAGACTGCCAGTGTTTTGAAGGATGGATTCAGGCATATTTTAAATCTATTTTTACCCAAGTGGGATTTGAGAAGCCCCTTTTATGTGTTTGTATTTTTCATGTGGCGATGCTGCAACATACCTGTTTTGACTTGTCCTTTAGTTTTTGTAGGCATAAATTGTTGCCTAGAGGACTAGGTTAATAGGCAACTAAAAATGTAAATAATAAAGATAAACAGTACTATTGCAGCAGTGAATTTCATAATTTAACTGTGCATCACGTTTGGCTTAATTTCTTTTTTTAATTAATACAATTTTATTTTGAACTAGAGTTCAAAATTTTGGCAACATTTTGGCACACACACACAGAGAGAGAGAGAGAGAGAGAGAGAGAGAGAGAGAGAGAGAATATAATAACAACAACACTAAAAAGACTAAAGAAACTCTCTGATAATCCAAATATAAGGTCAGTGAGATAACTAGCTCACAAAGAATACCTATATAAGTTATACCTAATACATATATACACTGTAGTCAGAAAAAAACATGAGTCTCGTGGCACCTTAAAGACTAACCAATTTATTATGGCATAAGGTTTTGTAGACTTGGAGCCCACTTCATAAGATGGATGAAAATATGGGCACTTTATTAAAATTTGATCAGAAGCTTTAAGGGCTTCCATATAGGAAATAAATGGAAACTATGGCACCATAATTGAACAATCAATAGATAGATAGCTGTGTATGTAATAAGGATTAACTGCCTGCTGCACTTCCTTGAGTGTGTTTGTGTTTAAGCATAATCTCCCAAATTGTATTCACCCACTGCTGTCTAGATATGCATATAAAATGAGAAATTCACACTAAGAAGCTGATGGATTTCCATGAGGACTTCTTTTTATAAAATTGCAAACTGATGTTGGAACGTAGAGAACTGAATTTAAGGTTGCAAACATGAGAGATACCAAAATTAGCAGATTAGCCCATCCCTCACCCCCCCTTAGTTGTATTTTATTTATTTTTGTCACAATTGAAAAGTTCCAAAAGCCCTCTCTTTTTTGCTTCCGAGCCCCTAAAAACAGCACGTACTCCGGTTTACTGAAAGTAAAGATGAAACTGATTTGGAGAGATGAATTCTTAATAATTGTTTCCTAGCTTATGTTTGAGAGAGAGAGATAAATCAAGCATAATATTCACGTAATCCAGTGTGTGTGAGAGAGGAGTCAGGGACTGTGAGATGTGTCAGCGCCAATGATAATAGGACAGAGAGTCATGAGGTCCTGGAAGCCAAAGAAAGTGAACCCCAAAGCATCCAAGTTAGCATTCTGAGAAATGTTACTAGATTCACATAAAAAGGCAGAGATGCAGAATCTCATCACACAGATCAACACTGGGGGATGTGGCCCTCCAGACCTCTCTATCTGGCCCACAAGGCTTTTCCTAATCCACACACCACCCCCAGCTGCACCCTCATTTTTGCCTAAAACGTGTCCTTGAATTCTGAAAGTGCTTCTTGCTTGCCTGGATGGGAGGCTAGAGAACGCCGTGTTGAGTATGTGTAGAAACTAGGCTACCCAACAAAGTAAAGTTTATATGAATTGTTCCATCCACTTTTCCCTCTGGCTATACCTACCACTGGTAAGCGGTTCAGAAGGAAATGCAGCCCCTGGGCTGAAAAGGATTCACAATCCCTGCCACAGAGGGCTGTGATGTGATGAGAAAGAATGTTGGTTTCGGGATGAGCTGAGCCTGTACGAAAAGCCACTCAGGAGGGACCACAGTTTCATGGCCAAACACATTCTTTCCTGTCTCCAGGTGGCAGGTGCTGGTGAAAATCTCTGCCTGAGGAGAAGCCCTGGAGAAGGGTCTCGTGCTCACCAGATGTTTTCAGACTATGACTTGGTAAACCGTAAAAGAGGAAATCTCTCAATAACCCAAACAAAATAACCAATAAAGGACAAAAATGATAAATGGATGATAAAACATGTATACGGCAGTGGACTCAAACCTCCCTACATAATACAGTTATAGATAACCACCAATAAACAATGGAAGACCTGTGTATCAAAACTAATACAAAACTAAGTCTCGGTGAAATGGAACAACCAATATGAAGGCTATATATGACGGAAGTAATAAACAAACCATGAAAACTACATGTAACAGAAATAATATATAGTCCAATATCAAGTAAATGAATAGCGTATGCTAGTGGGATTAACACGAGGCATCAAATAAATTTGATGTGCAAATTCCATGCAGTAGTAAAGTAAATGATCCCTGGCCGGCACAGATGTTGAGTTGTGGTACAAAACATCTGGAGAATACCAGGTCGGCAGAGGGGAGAGCATGAAATACAGAGGTAATGGAGCCAAGGCCTGACTTGTTCCAGGGCAGCTCCCTATATAGCTAAAAAGGGCTCTAGGCTCCACTTGGACCACAATAAAAACAGGTTGTTGGTACTTTAAATCAGAAGCTGAGACAGGAAGCTGGCTTTGGCATGGTGCCGTGGTTGCTTTAGGGCTACTGCCAGCTGCCCCTGTGCTTGGGTCTGCCCCCCTGTAATGCCTGTTCAGTCTCTACATCTGTAAATAAACGGAATTGTTACAGTGAGGGCTCCAAGTCTCCAGGTGCTCTCTCTTTTATTCAAGAGCAAATGACCCCATTAGGGCTCCTTGGAATTTGCTACCGCCTGGGGAAGGGAAAAATGCAAACCAGTTTGGTGCTGAATTGAGCAAAAAATTTCCCTTTCCCCAACAGCTCCCCCACTAGCCGCTGCCGCCCCCCCAGTCCTTACTACATGCCGTTTCACACACAAGCCCAGCGTCAGCAATGCGTCATACTTGGGCGAATGCTGGGGCTCTGGGACCCCAGCAGAGTCCATCCCCACAGGACTGCTGCCCCCACCGCTGCTGATGTGACTCAGGTGGGATGGGCAGGGTGGCTGTGAACTCACTGGAACCACCATCTTATGCCGGCATCACCCCAATGAATGTGGATTGGGAAAGAGGCTGGCAGCCATCATTAAGATGAAGATCTCTGCTAGACAACGCTGCCACAGGCATTTTGCCCACCAACTAAGAAGTCCTGGGGGACGGACCAAGGGAAGCTTGATCAGGGCCCCCAAAACCTGGAGCTTGGCCTGTCCTGTCAATGGCTATTATACTCTGCCTTCATGTGTCTGAATTAGGGTTGCCATATTTCAAACAGTGAAAAAATCCAGACAGAAAAGTTATGGAGCTTTTTGGAGCTATCTTTATGGAAAATTGGCATATGTCTGCCGACATATGTCTGGATTTTCCCGGACATTTTTAACGATTTCCGCCCAGGCACTGCTGCTGACTGCAGTATTCCATATACGTCCAGGAATTTCCAGACGTATGGCAACTCTAGGACTCTGAATACCAGTTGATGGAAAACGCAGGAGGGGTGCCTGTTGCCCTCAGGTACTGTTTGTGGGATTCCCATGGGCATCTGGTTGGCCAGTGTGAGAAAAGGGTGCTGGACTAAATGGGCCACTGGCCTGATCCAGAAGCATTCTCATGTTCCAATTATCCCTCTTTATGAAGAAGCATTCCAATTTTCTGCTGTCTGTTCTTGATAAATCTGTCCCGTCCCCCCTTTTTGCATTTTAGAGATGGTGGGTTAAAGTTCTGTTTGCGTGAGTTGACCGATTTGCCGTCCTGCAGACATCAGTCTTCAAATGGATACATTTCGTCTCCAGTGCACATGCATGCGAAAATGTGCACATGAATACTAAGGCACCACGCAGCGCCCGGCCTAACATTTCACACACAGCAGCTGCAGAGGAATAAATATACAGTAATAATAAATGAAATAGCTATAAATGTTCTCTCCTTCTGTGGTATCAAAACCAGCTGCCTCAGCCACCACCAACTAATTCCACCTAATGGCAGGTGCCCCACTGAATGGCATCCCCAAACCTGTCGCCTAAGGGAAGTGGCCTCATCCCAATCATGCTCAGCCAGCAGAACCATACTAAATTACTAGGGATTTTTATTTTAGCTTCCTCTTTCCACTTTCCCTTCTATTCAGGTCTTTCCCATGTTCAAGCTAGCCTTAACGATTCTGCTCTCCTACACAATAATCTGTTTTCACATTTGAGCAGAGAACAAGGAGTACCACTCTCTTCAAGCAATAAGCTGGGTAGCCTTTTTTGTGGTGCTTCGAAGCAGAGGGCATCCCTCCAAGGCAACATTCTACCAAAGCTCCCTCAAACGCTGCTTCTTCTACCTCAAATATTATCGTATTGTAGTTCAAAAGAGCCCAGCAGGCAACAGGTTATGGTTAGCACTACAGGTGGCAGAAAAAGAAGTTCTGCCCAAATGGGAAGAAGCATCAGGAAGACAAAGAGAACTGGGCACCTGTGGGCCAAATTAGATGTGATGCCGAATACTCTTTCCTTTATTTCCTGCATTTATTATAATCGCCTTGGTTCTTTGGGCAGCCGGAAAAGCAGAAAACAAACACACAAATGTTCAATATTACATATAAAACAATAAAAGCAATAGAGAATGAATTAAAAAGCTGAAACACAAAACACAGATGAAAATCAGTTTAACATAGCTCGTTAAATGGCAGGGCCATGGCCGCATGCGCACCTCTGCAGGCTGGGTAGTGGGAATGGGGAGAGGCAAATGGCTATGGCAGCTCACTCAGGCTCAGAGATCAAGTCTGATGCTCTCATGTGATGGCAGAGGGATTGGCTTGGGACCTTGTGGATCCCAGGCTGACCCAGTTCCTCCCTGCCAGAGCACCCCCTTCTAAAGCCTTCCATGGGCTGCCACTGGCAGGCATTCTGCTGGTGGCACTTCCACCTGCACATTCAGCATCAACCCATGGGTGGAGACTGGAAGAGGAACACCTTGGAATGCCATGGACGTCTGTTTCAAAACCCAGCGTGCCACTACGTAAAATGCCCTCACCATAGTAATTATCCGCATCACAACATGTCTTTGCATTTAACATGCAGGTTGTTTTTTTAAAAACGTAAATAGGATGAGCTGGAGGTGATAATTACTGCCATCCGCAGAATGTGCAGAGTGGGGAATTTAACAATTTCCTCCCTGGCTCTAGTCCTGGGGAACATCCCTGCTCTGAAGCTGGTATTTAATGGGGCTGGGAAATCCCTCAATGGTCATCAGCATACATTACATTATGTGGGGGGTGGAGATAAGGGACCCTCGCCCACCCCTCCACTGCACCCAGAATACCGCCACACACTAAGACTACGAACACACTGGTGTTTTCAAACACAGCAAGGGTGTTCCCTCCCTCCCCCCCCCCATTTCTAGTCGCATTTGCACATTGCTGCACATGCCAGAGAGAGGGCGGCAATGTCTTCCTCTGATGCACATGACCTGTTTGGTTTACCCACAAACCCCTGAACTTGCATCCAAAAAGCTGCTATGTCATCCATGCATGCGCAATGGCTATTTCACTGCACCTTTTGAAGTTTTGCCTTTTGGAGTGAAGTTTTGTTTGAGGGGGAAATGCATGAAACAGCTCTATTTCTCAAGAAACTACGAGGCAGCTCTGTAACGAGAGTAATGGTGCATGTGGTGGGAATGCTTCAACTCTATCTGAACCTGGAGATACCAGGGATCGGACTCTCTGCATGCGAAGCTGATGCTCTGTCACAGAGCTACAGCCTTTCCTGGTAGAGAAGCTGCTCCAAATCCCTGATCATCTCGGTGGCACTTTTCTAGCACCACAATATCGTTTTTAGATGAGGCGAGCAGAAAAGTACACAGCATTCCAAACACAGCCACGCCATTGATTAGTAGCTCCAGAATCAAAAGCTGTTATAGAAAAGGTGGTTTTATTTCTAAGCAGGGATCTAAAGGGGCTTCAGTTTGGGAGGTCCTCCTGTGCCAGCCTGAGCTCACAGAAATCCTCTCAGAAAAGGCTAACCAACATGATCAAGGGGTTGGAGTAACCAAAAGGAAAAATTAAAACATTTGGGGCTTTTTACTTTGGTACAGTGGTACCTCGGGTTACAGACGCTTCAGGTTGCAGACCCTTCAGATTACAGACTCCGCTAACCTGGTAGTACCTCAGGTTAAGAACTTTGCTTCAGGATGAGAACAGAAATCATGCGGTGGCAGCGTGGTGGCAGCGGGAGGCCCTATTAGCTAAAGTGGTACCTCAGGTTAAGAACAGTTTCAGGTTAAGAACAGACCTCCAGAATGAATTAAGTTCTTAACCCGAGGTACCACTGTAAAGGCAGAAAGGGCATGATAGAGCTGTATGAACTGCGGGGTGTGGAGCAATTGGAGAGAGAGATGATTTTCTCCCTTGTAACACAAGAACTCAAGGCCAATCCAATGAAGCTGAATGTTGTAAGATTCGGGACAGACGAAAGAAAGAATTCCAGTGCATAATTAAACTATGGGATTTGCTCCCACAAGATGCAGTGATAACCACCAACCTCAGTAGCTTTAAAAGAGGATTAGACAAAGTCATGGCGAATGAATTTGTCGGGCTTTCAGTGACATCCACAATGTTCTCTGCATGCTGGTTGCTGGGAATCCCAAATGCAGAGAGCGCTGATGCACTCAAGTCCTGCTTGTGGGCTTCCCATTGTGGCACCTGGTTGGCCACTGTGAGAACAGGATGCCGGACTAGGTGGGACTTTGGCCTGATCCAGCAAGCCTCTTCCTTTTGTTCTTGAGTTTGCTGAGAAGAAATCTGTGTTAAATGAAAAAGGGAGGGCGCTCACCAAGAGCATATTTTTAATCTGTAAACCGCCTTGAGCCCATCAGGGGAAGAAGCAGGGTAAAAATACATACATACATACATACATACATACATACATACATACATACATACTATACTAACGCTACCTTCCCACAGACCCACCCTGCTGTATATTAGCCCCTTGCCAGAGAACGGCCACCCCAGAGACTTGATGACACATCCCTCGCTACAACCATCGCAACTTCGCTCTGTGCAGCGAACAGCTCCCTCTCTGTTGAACCCCGGGGCCTTTTTCATGTAACCGCCGCTTGTCTCCCTGTCCACCTCCTCGACAGAGCGTGAGGGAGCCCCCCGGGGCAGTGACACACTGCAGTGCGCTTGGAACATGTGGTCTCACTGACTTCATCAAGGTAGCAGGCCTGTGAAAGGCCTGTGGCAGCAGCAAGTGCATGTGTGTTTGTGGCGAGGGGAGAACGCGGCTCTGTCTCTTGTTATCAGAAACCAAAATGATCTGACATGGTTCAAGGGGATTTGTCTGGCCTGTCAGGTACCTAGCGGGGTGAATAAAGAGGGGGCAGCATGGTGGGGGATGAAAACGGAATAAAACCTCATATTCCCCGCTGTGGCCACCTAGGGCATGTCTCCTGCACAGATTTTGCCTATTCGGTGGCTCGTCTTAGCACTCACAGGAGTAGGGTTTTTTCTGGTGTTTATTTCACTTCAGCGTGTAGCTCACCCAAGACCCATGGTACAAAACATGCCATATAATGCAAAACTAAAAATTAGCTGAGCACACACACACAACTGACTGAAACCATATATCCAGTTAAAGCCTAACATGAAACCATATATCCAGTTAAAGCCTAACGTGATACTGTACTGATTTCTTTGGGATGGTAGCAGCTTTTTACTTCAGCTGCCTGCAGTCTTTGAGGGCAGCCCCCCATATATGAGAAAATCCTGCTTAAACAGTAGGCCTGTCGCCAGCGTCTCAATAAGTCGCATTTGTTTTAGTCAACTGATCAACTTAATTCATCGATCCAACAGAGCACTCAGATGTAAACCCTCTAAGTAGGACATAGATGAATGTGTACAGGACTGCAGCCTAATCTGTATAGATTTGCATAATAAGAAAAATGATACTTAATTTTTTTTCCCCTCATGATGTTTAGTGGTAATTCTGACTTGGAGGCATTCAGTCCTAATCCCTCAGATGGTAGCTTCTTCCCACTGATTCCTCAGCAAAGAACATAGAGCAAATGTCCAAAAATGCATTTAGGAAGAAAAATGCTAGTACAGTGGTACCTCAGGTTAAGTACTTAATTCATTCCGGAGGTCCGTACTTAACCTGAAACTGTTCTTAACCTGAAGCACCACGTTAGCTAATGGGGCCTCCTGCTGCTGCCGCGCTGCTAGAGCCCGATTTTTATTCTCGTCCTGAAGCAAAGTTCTTTACCTGAAGCACTATTTCTGGGTTAGCGGAGTCTGTAACCTGAAGCATATGTAACCTGAGGTACCACTGTAGCAGCAACATTTCCAGGCTTTGAGACTAGAGTCTCTCTCAGCCCTATCTGGAGATGCATGAATCTGGGACTTTGTGCTCTGCTATTGACCTCCATCCCTTCTTATGGCTTTTTTCACAGCGAGCCAGATTATGGGTGCAACAACACATCATCAGTAGGGTAAAAAGAGAAAAGGCCACAGCTCAGCAGTAGAGCATCTGCTATGCACACAGAAGGAGCCCATTTCAATCCCCAGCATCTCCACGTAGGGCTGGGAGAACCCCCTTCCTGAAACCCTTGAGAGCTGCTGCCAACCAGTGTGGACAACACTGAGCTAGATTGACCAAGAAACCAACTTGGTATAAGGCAGCAGCTTCCTATAACCCTGAAACGAACCTGCTGTCTCACAACAATACTTTTAAAGAAGAAAAGATATGATGCATGCATGTGTCATTTGCAACAGACATCGTTTTAGAAAACTTCCTGTTTCTCCCACTGCCAAATGTTGTTTTGATTTTGCGTGCGACCAAAGGGCATGTCTACACAGTTGGATACTGAGAACTGGGCAGGCTGAAGAGACAGGGCAGCAAATGGTGTGAGGCGTAATGGTGCCAGATGAAAGTGCACAGAAGTACCCAGGGCAATCCAAGACTGCACGCACACCACACATTTAAAGCACGTTGCAAAGAATCCTGGGAAGTTTGTTAAGGGTGCTGGGAATTGTAGGCCTGTGAAGAGGAAAACTACAGTTCCCCCAGGATTCTCTGTGCTTTAAATGCATGGTGTGTATGCAGCCCAAGCTATTCTGATATCTGAGGCAAAACATCCCACAGGCCCCTCTCATGCTGCTTGGCAGTAAAAATACAGTAAAAAAATGCAGTAAAAATAATCAATTTGCTGCCCCTTTCATTATACTCAAAACCAGCTGCCTGAGTTAGCTGCCTCATTCTGCTTTGTTAGGGCCGGCCCTGCCTATAGAGCCAAGACTGTGACCACTATTGTGCTTAGAATAAAAATAAATAAAACCTAATACTATGTACCAGGAAAAGCTGTATTTTGTTACGTGAGTAAATTTTCAAGAGTGAATTTGCATTCCTGAATGCAATATCACACGCCAAAGACTCTGGGAGCATGGAAGGATAAGGTGTGCTGACTGAAGGGTTAGAGCATTTCTCAGAAGGCTCTGGGGCACTATTAGATTATGTACGTCATCCCATATTTGCCTTACCAAGGATCTCTGGCTTAGGGTACTGCAATATCCTGCACCCAGCCCCAGTCCCATGCACAGGGTCTAACCTGCCCAACCTTGGTCTGTTGAACAGAAATGTCTTGTTATTTTGAAGATCTTCCCCCTTGACCACAATAAACTACTTAATTCTCTCCCCCAACACCCAGCTCAATTGCATTTTGTTCTCTACAGTCTGATGACAGCCATGCAGATTTCCAATCCCCCTCAGCTAGACTGTGTAGGGGTTTTTGTAGTTTGCATTTATAACAGTCTGTTCAGTGCCTGTGAGGATAGAAGTCTCTGTGTGTATGCAAGAAAGAGATGGAGGTTGTTTTGCATATCTGTGAATGATCCTAGCCATCTTATGCATATGTTAAATTTACATTGCATCGTGCACTACGACTCTGCAGGTATTCCTAGGAGTGTGTGTTATTTATTGTCTTTCAGTATGATTGCGTGGATGCTCAAGATTCTGCCCAGTTTCAAGGACTTCCTCCTATTTTTATATACCAACTTTCTGTCCGTCGCAATATGTGATCTTTCCTTAACTTCCTTCCTGCCTTTCTCTTCCTCGCCTGTGTAGCCATGTGCTGTGTGTGTCCGTGGAAACATGTGTCTGCCTTTGTGCAGTTCACTGTGTGCCTTTGCCTTCATGGAGCAGGTGCCTATCTTTTCCTCTCCATCTGGTTGTAAGTCAGAGTTATTCAAATGAGAAATTAAGAGAGAGGCAGAGAGAACATCCCTTAATTTTCTTTTATAGAAAGGAGTCAGTTCTATTAAGATGCATTATTCAGGGCGGGGGGCGGGGGGGAGTGGTTTAACTCAAGCTGGTAAAAAGCTGCTCAGCTGGTCGCCTATGGCAAGTCAGAAGTGCCTTCAAGCGATCAAGGCATCTTACAAAAGCATTAAAAAAAAAAAAATCCAGGCCAACTTAGATATATGCAGGCAGGCTAGCTAATTACTTTCGTGGCTGTACATACAAGAGCAATGATAGCCAGATGCAAGTGTGGGGGGTTGGATTGTTGAAAAATAGTAAGAGATTTACTGGCCTAGATTAGATGAGAAGATGCATACAAGATCATAATCTTGTGATCTTTGTTATCCAGAGTAACTACCAACCACTCATTCCACACTCATTGTCACTAAAGCATATTAGAATCTCCACTGTACCCACAAGTATGCTTTAAAAAGTAGGGTGGAAATCACCAAAGAGTGAGTCTAAGTTCCTAATAAATTCCCAAACAGTGTTAAGTATTTGAGTACAATATATGCTCGGTATACCACACTTCCGTAACACCAGCGTAGAGTTCTCCAACTTGTGTTATTTATTCAGCAACAACACAGAGGAAATGGAATCCTTATCCAACCAGAAACTTCAGATAATGGTCAATCTTTTTTGCACGCTGGAACTGGACTTGTAAGCAGCTGCCATATTAATGTGTGCATATGTGAATCAGGCCCAGATGATTAAAGGTGCTGAAGATCAGCTGCTAGAACAATTACTCCTAGGGTGCACTTCGTACACAGACACTAGAGCAGCAAATTACTGAAACACACTCATAAAGGGGTATTGATTCAAAGCCAGCAAATGACCCAGAATGCCGGGTCATAGCTTCCCACAATCCTTTGTGGCCAACATGTCCACTATGAGTCAGGTACTATCACAGCTAAGAGTTGCTCTTTAAGATTAAAAATACAAGTTAATGGATTACTCTCTAATATTCAATAATTTGAATATTAATAATCTTCCTTTTATATTCTTGATCCATTAATTTTAATACATCTCAATATACTGTAGTTGCATTTTTTAGGTTCTGAAGGAAGATAACTAATAATTTAATAAGCAAAAGCTAAAATTCCTTATTAGAATGTAAGACACCTCAAATACCTTCTTTTTCATTCTTTATTACTGCAGAACCAATAGCTTCAAAAAAATAAACAGCAATGCTTTTAACTTGCAGCCATGATGATTAAAATGGACTTTCATTAATTAATCAACTAAAACTTTAGTTGATTAATCTAATCTACTAATTTAATCAATTAAAGTCTGCAGTTTTGCTTTCCAGCTTTTTTGGTCGTTTCTCTACCGAAAGCAAGTCCACAGTAAATCCTACGAATGACTCTCAACATAGCCCTGGAAGGGAAGTCATCTGTTGTCAAAACCAGTTACCCAGGAATCTTTGCTTCCGTCATGGCTGACATTCCACACATGCTGCCAGAAAGAATACGTAATTCTTCACAAATCTAAATCTGGTCACTGAGCGACAGTGGGCAATTGCTCACAGGCCTGTGCCCCTGAGATGGTTGTAATGATATAGGAATGTGATGAAACGGGGAATTGCCTAGCATGAATTTAACTCATATATGCTGAGGTACCTGGGAGGTGAGGTAGCATTTGCTGTCAGGCAGGCATTATGACTGAACTGGGGCCAATGTCTATGAGCAAACTACCCAGAATGCTGTGCATGATACTAACCATATGACCCACAAGTGTCTGCAGTCAAATTGGCTGTAATGAATGGCTGATTTTTTTCTTTCACACAACATCCACCTGCATGTTGCCAGCATCCAACTGTACTTTTACATCGTCAATACACCTAATATTGGAATGCATGGCTTAAAAAATGGAAGCAGTTACAAAGCATTGTCATGACTCCCTATCTGTTGAGTGCTCAGCTCCAGCCGAAGGGATACTCCCCACCACCCCAGGACCTCAGAGTCCAAGATCCAGAAGTTGCTCAAACCCACAAGACCCCATGATCCACTTCCCTTCCCTAGAGTGTACAGGTATTCACTTCTGAGCCTAAAGGATACATATCTTATACGAAACACCTCTCATCACACCAATGCCTGGCTATGGCAGGCAGCCCCTCATATCTAACCTTCTCCCCACTTCCTTTCCCCCCCCCCCAATGACGGGTCCTCATTCATCTGACGGGATCCAGGCAGCCTTGCTGTTTCCATGGCAACATTGCCATGGAAACTGCAGAGACCATTCTCTCCTCCCCCTTATCACCATCCTTCCTTCAAAACCACAACCCCCCCCCCTTTCCTGGGGCAATACCACCAGGAAGATTTAAAGAGCAGGGGGCCGGGAGCGAGCGCTGAAATGGTTGTTTAGCATAGCTCATCTTTGCACCTTGTCCGTGGTGTATGTGTGTGTAATTAAAAGGCATAGCTAAACTCTGTGCATGTTACCATGCCTTCCTCAATTCCTTGGTCTCGGTTAGCAAGCTAGCTCTCTTCTCCTCTCTTTTAAAGTGCCTCATTCTATCATTTTACCGCATCATATCACCCTCTCCCTTCCTCATATACCCTCTCCTATCTAGCCTCAATCTCTCTTTCTCTCTCTCTCTTTACCCATCCTTCCTCACACGCACCCTACCAAGCAGACTACCTGGAGTGCCCCCATGTACCTTCTGTTACAATCCCACCCCCACCCCCACCGCCGACTATGAGATTTCACCACCACCAGACACCTGTGAGTGGGCACAGGCCTATCTAGACTCATTGTCTGCTTCCCTGGAACCTGGTGGGGAAGAGGCTGCCATTTCTGTGTGGGTTTTTCACCTGTGTTCACACACACACAAACACACACCACTCTCCCTTTCATCCACACACATTAGCTACACCACATCCCTCAGTATGCAGGCTCAGAAACATATGTACATTTCCACTTAGTTGTGAAGTGCTGCACCTAACCAGCACTTCACACATAAACAAGCTCCTTTCATGTGCATTGTACTTTCATGCATGCGTTTGCAATCCAACCCATATTCACACATACATATATTTGTTGTGTCACACACACAGAGACTTATGAGCATATACGCCTGATACACATGTGTATATAAAGATATATAAAGATAATCCTTACACAAACCAACAAAACACCCAGAAAAACGCATATTGACGCACAAAGGCACAGTCGTTATTTGCCCCACACGTGCACATCCTCATATGCGCATCACAAATTCGCACCCGACACCTGTTTTCTGCTGGATCTGTCCTCTGTCGATCCAGGCAGAAGTGCAGTGCGGCAGCCTGGGATGGGGTGTGGGGAGAGGATTGGTAAGAAAGGGAGCGTTGTGGTTAATTTGTGCTGGCTTTGCCAGCCGGTGAAATATCAGAAGAGTCAGCTTATATCATCTTCATTCAGTGTGCATGTAAGAGAGAGAGAGAGATATGAAAGCAGGGCGAGAAAGAAGCAGGCGAGTAATTCTCGTGTATAAATGTGATAGGAATATACATAATCCCACTCAGACAGAAGCAATCAGAAGGGAAGCTGTACGCACGCACACACAGAGTAACGCACTCAGAAGCTGCCACACTCAAGAAGCAGAAGGAAGAAGTGTAATGCACAGTCTATGACTTGATACGCACATACACACAAAGGCACTGTCACATGCCCAGAGCTGCAGCAGTAAAGTGCAAGCACACACACACACACACCCCTTACAGAAGCACACAGTTTTCAGCATACAACAGCAGCACACAAAATCCTCCATGTCACACACATACACAGGCTCGGCTCGTAAACCAAAGAAGAGCTGCACCAAAAGAGTCCAAAGCATGTGTGCGCTCATACGGCAGAAAACACTGTTCTCACAAGCCAGCAGCATCACAAAACACGCATGCTGCAACAACCCATATGCACAGCTAAACTCAGTTACAAAGTGAGTGTTTCATCACACAGACACACAAACCTTTCTACCACACCACCCTGAGAGCAATGCCATTTTTCATCTGAATTCCAGCACAACCCATTCCACCTGATACTCAAAGCAGGGTGCACTTGCCTGGGGCAGAGGGGGTGGTGAACAAACTACAGAACACAACAGCTCTTTTACAGCATGGAATGCTTAACTCTCTCCCCACTCCACCCCCCAAAAAACCCTATTGATAAATTTTAACAACAGATCTATTCATATTTCACAGATGTGGTACATGTGGTAAAATTCTGAGCCAAAAATGTCTATTTTCAAAACACACACACACACACACACACATGCGCATAATCCTAAATCTTTGGGGGGGAGCCTGAAAGTCATAACTATATATAATATACATGCACATACTCTTTCAAAAGATGCTGCTTATTTTTTTTATCCATCATCACTAGGCACTTGCCAGCACCACCTTCTGGAGTCTCATTAGCTTCATCTGGAACACCCAGCCCAGGTAACTAAAATATACAGCTTGCCTCATAGCAAGTTGCATAAATCCACTGCTTACCTTGATCTGTTTTAAAAAATCCCATACAAAATACTTCCCTTGTTGATGCTGATTTTCTAAAAAAAAAAATGCTGCAAGACGTCAGTGACAAAATCTTTTTTTCTGTTTGTGAAGGGACCACCTGAAAGTCCAGATGTTCTTCTCCACCTTCAGTAAGGAAATATTTAATTTTCCTTCATAGAAAAAAAAAACACCCCATCTCAAAAAGTGGGTACTTTCTATTAAAAAATAGAATTCCACTCTGGGAAAGGAAACGCAATGGATGAATTAGATATGATGCTTGAGGAATTCCATTGGCTGGCTGGCAAGCAGGGAGCTGTTTTGATTGGCGGAGGAGATGAACTCGGTAGGTGACTACAGCCCCTCACCCAAACCTGTGCCCCTCCCTCCAAACTGCTTTCAAGTCCCAGAAGAGTGAAGAGGGTGAGTGGGAAGAGCTTTCATTAACAAAAAGAGCGAGCATCCAGCGCCAAGAAGGGGCAAAGAGAGTGGGATGCAGGAGCATGGGATTGGACTGGAAAGGCTGTCAATCAAAGACACTACTTCATCCACTTCTCTCTTTCTGACTCTCTCTCTCTCTCTTTTTGCTTTAGAAAAGGAGGGGCAAAGTTTGTGCAGTGCCTCCTAGTTGCTGTCCCCTTCAATACACTAGACTCCAGGGCGCTTTGATCAAGGAACCTAGGAGTCCTTCTGGCTGACAGACAGAACTCACTGCCCTGCGCTTCCTAAAGTAACCCAGGAGTCGTAACTCTGCTCCAGTAGGAGGAAGAGATTAAGCTGCTCATCATATTTTTGTACATGCAGGAATTATAGAGGGAGGACAGCAGGGCTGTCTCCCTTTCCTTTTGTGATCCCCACCCCCAAAGCTCCTGTTTTTAAGCAGGTACAAGAAGAGAGAGCAGGATGCATGGGCGTAGCCAGGATTTGGGGGGCAGGACTTTGTTAGGGGGGCAGAACCGATGTGATTGGTCAGTTAGTTAAGTATTTCTATTGTTTTACTTGAGGGGGGGGCAGCTGCCCGTGGCATGATATGGGAGAGCAAGGGCTGAGTTTTATCATAATGGTGGCGCTGTGGGTTAAACCACAGAGCCTAGGACTTGCTGATCAGAAGGTCGGCGGTTCAAATCCCCGCAAAGGGGTGAGCTCCTGTTGCTCGGTCCCAGCTCCTGCCCACCTAGCAGTTCAAAACACGTCAAAGTGCAAGTAGATAAATAGGTACCGCTCCGGTGGGAAGGTAAACGGCATTTCCGTGCGCTGCTCTGGTTTGCCAGAAGCGGCTTAGTCATGCTGGCCACATGACCCAGAAGCTGTCTGCGGACAAACGCCGGCTCCCTCGGCCCATAGAGCGAGATGAGTGCCACAACCCCAGAGTCGGTCACGACTGGACCCATGATGGACTCAAGGGCATCCTGATCAAATTTGCAGATGACACCAAACTGGGAGGGGTGGCTAACACCCCAGAGGACAGGATCACACTTCAAAACGACCTTGACAGATTAGAGAACTGGGCAAAAATAAACAAGATGAATTTTAACAGGGAGAAATGTAAAGTATTGCACTTGGGCAAAAAAAATGAGAGGCACAAATACAAGATGGGTGACACCTGGCTTGAGAGCAGTACATGTGAAAAGGATCTAGGAGTCTTGGTTGACCACAAACTTGACATGAGCCAACAGTGTGACGCGGCAGCTAAAAAAGCCAATGCAATTCTGGGCTGCATCAATAGGAGTATAGCATCTAGATCAAGGGAAGTAATAGTGCCACTGTATTCTGCTCTGGTCAGACCACACCTGGAGTACTGTGTCCAGTTCTGGGCACCACAATTCAAGAAGGACACTGACAAACTGGAACGTGTCCAGAGGAGGGCAACCAAAATGGTCAAAGGCCTGGAAACGATGCCTTATGAGGAACGGCTAAGGGAGCTGGGCATGTTTAGCCTGGAGAAGAGGAGGTTAAGGGGTGATATGATAGCCATGTTCAAATATATAAAAGGATGTCACATAGAGGAGGGAGAAAGGTTGTTTTCTCCTGCTCCGGAGAAGCGGACACGGAGCAATGGATCCAAACTACAAGAAAGAAGATTCCACCTAAACATTAGGAAGAACTTCCTGACAGTAAGAGCTGTTCGACAGTGGAATTTGCTGCCAAGGAGTGTGGTGGAGTCTCCTACTTTGGAGGTCTTTAAGCAGAGGCTTGACAACCATATGTCAGGAGTGCTCTGATGGTGTTTCCTGCTTGGCAGGGGGTTGGACTCGATGGCCCTTGTGGTCTCTTCCAACTCTATGATTCTATGATTCTATGATTCTAATGGTCAGGGGTACCTTTACATATGCCCCACTCTGTCCTGCTGTTCCTCGTTATCCTCAAAACAGTTCTAGCTTTAAGAAGGATGCTGTGCTGGACCACACTGCTTGCCACAGGGTCTGGCATGGGCTCTTTGCACAGCTGCCTACTTGCTAATGCAAAGGTGGGCAGCCCTTTCCTCTGCAGATGTTGCAGAACCACATCCCTGAACATGCTGGCTGGGGCCCATTGAATCACACCTTGAGAGCTATAGGCATGGGTGTCCGCAGAAATGTTTCCTGGGGTGGGGAGTAAAGCACAGAAAGGGGGAGCCGGCTAATTTCCCACAAAAAAAGAGAAAAATAGTGCCTGTACATTTTGCCTTATATCTCAGGTTCTCCAAATACTAAACAAAAAATATCTCTCGTCTTTACATGAAAGTGGGTGGACCTGGAGATTATTTATTGAATATACAACCCTTGATCCAAAGATCACTGGGCGGTTCACAACATAAACATACAAAATGAAAACACTAATGAGTAACGAAACCTAAACAAAGCCCTCTGCTCTCCCACAGACACATTTAAATGGCCACAGAATATTAATCAGCTAAATGCTTGGTTGAATAGGAATGTTTTCACCTGGCAGGTAAGGATATGTAATGAAGGTGCCAGGCAAGTCTCCTTAGGGAGAGCATTCCACAAATTGGGAGCCACCACAGAAAAGCCTGTTTCCTTGTTGCCACCCTCTGGATCTCTCGTGGGAGAGACACCCAAAGAAGGGCCTCAGGTGATGATTGCAGATCTGGGGCAGTTCATATGTGGAGAAGGGGTGGTCCTGAGCTGTTTAAGGCTTTAAAGGTTTTATCCAAGGAGGGAGAGTAGACCCCTTGCCCCTCTGATATATGCCCATGGCCACAGGCTTCCCACCACTCCGTTAGTATATAAAACCTACTCTAGATCTCAACATATCCAAGGCGGATTATAGTTTTAAGTAATTAAATGTTTTATGTCTGCTCCATTTTCTCTACCTTGGTTCTCTACATTTTAAAAATGTTCCAACCCTCTCCCAAGTCTAGAGTTCCACTTTAGGAAACAGGATGGTGGGGCAGACGGGCCTCTGGACTGATCCAGAAGGGCTCTTCTTATGTATTTTTGAACAAAAGGCGGCAATTTTCAGTGTTGTTCAATTGCAATAAAACTTAACAAATTAGTACCAACAGTATGAAAACAATAATAGTATATAGACAACAATACTCTGCCATCAACACAGCTCAGTGAACAGACTTTCTTCCAAAGACTTTCCTAAAAAAAAAAAAAAAAAGTTTTCATTTGCCTTCAGAAGCAGAGAAGAGACTACATGAACTTGGGAGGGAATGTGCAAGGTGCCACCACAGAAAAGACACTGTCCCGCATTACCACCTGCCTCACTTTAGAAGGCAGGGGAACATGGAGCAGGACTTCCAACGATGGTCCATATACTTCATATAGGATACAAACTGTGAATCATTTCGCAGATTGCTGCCTTATACTGAATCAAGACATTTGTCCATCTAGCTCAGAACTGTCTGCACTGAATGGCAGCGACTCTCCCTAGTTTGACAGGAGACTCTCCCAGCCCTCCCTGGAGATGCTGGGAATTGAAGTTGGAAATCTACATGCAAAGCAGATCTCTACCACTGAGCTACCACTCTTCCATTAGTAGTAGTAGTAGTAATAGAATTTATATTCCTCCCTATACCCAGAGATCTCAGGGTGGATCACAGAATAAAATCAAAATATAAAACCACAAAATACATAACCAAAATAAAAACAACCCAATAACCCCCCCCCCAGTGGCGTAGCGTGGGTTGTCAGCACCCGGGGCAAGGCAAGTAATTTGCGCCCCCTAACCCATGGATTTGCGCCCCCTAACCCATGGATTTGCGCCCCCTAACCCTAACCCCCAGATGTTGCGCCCGGTGCAGCCGGCCCCCCCTGCACCCCCCACACTACGCCACTGACCCCCCCCAAAACCCCCCACATTTTAAAAGGGCATAGGATGTCAATCAAACCAACCAAAGGCATAGTTAGAAAGAAATGTTTTTGCTTGGCGCCTAAAGGTGTATAATGAAGGTGCCAGGGGAACTTCCCTAGGGAGGGCATTCCACAGAGGGGGAGCCACTGCAGAGAAGGCTCATTCTCGTGTTGCCACCATTTGGACCTCTCGAGGAGGAGGCACACGAAGAAGGATCTCAGAAGATGATCTCAGGGTCCAGGTAGGTTCATATGGATAGAGGCAGTCCTTGATGTATTGCAGTCCTGAGCCATTTAAGGCCTTATAGGTCAAAACCAGCACTTTGAATTGGGCCCGGAAACTCATTGGTAGCCAGGGCAGTCGGACCAAGGTCGGTGTAATATGCTCAAACCGCCTTGCTCGGGTGAGCAACCAGGCTGCTGAATTCTGCACTAGCTGAAGTTTCCGAACCATCTTTAGAGGCAGCCCTATGTATAATGCATTGCAGTAATCTAACCCTGAGGTTACCAGAGCATAGGCAACAGTAGTTCCCCAACACACATTCAGCTTCCTAAGCAGCTAGTGTAGAGTACAGTAATGTAAAGGTAAAGGGACCCCTGACCATTAGGTCCAGTCGTGACCAACTCTGGGGTTGCGCGCTCATCTCGCTCTATAGGCCAAGGGAGCCGGCTGGCGTTTGTTCGCGGACAGCTTCCGGGTCATGTGGCCAGCATGACTAAGCCGCTCTGGTGAACCAGAGCAGCACACGGAAACGCCGTTTACCTTTCCGCCGCAGCGGTCCCTATTTATCTACTTGCACTTTGACGTGCTTTCGAACTACTAGGTTGGCAGGAGCAGGGACCGAGCAACAGGAGCTCACCCTGGCACGGGGATTCAAACTACCGACCTTCTGATCAGCTCTGGGGTTTAACCCACAGCGCCACCCGTGCCCCATGTAGAGTACAGTAGTCAAGTATAATAATGATGCATGATAAAGAAATATAACTATGGATATGTATGGGAACAAACTTATACCACCACCCAGACTCCCAACCTGTAATTCCTATCTCCTATAAAATTTAGTCTCTCCTTAGACTGCTGAATGGGACGCGGGTGGCGCTGTGGGTTAAAGCCTCAGCGCCTAGGGCTTGCCGATCGAAAGGTCGGCAGTTCGA
The DNA here is from genome assembly GCF_965113315.1 of Podarcis vaucheri. Taxonomy (NCBI): domain Eukaryota; kingdom Metazoa; phylum Chordata; class Lepidosauria; order Squamata; family Lacertidae; genus Podarcis; species Podarcis vaucheri. The sequence continues at coordinate 18,742,206 of NC_138751.1, forward strand.
ATCCCCGCGGCGGGGTGCGCTCCTGTCGTTCGGTCCCAGCGCCTGCCAACCTAGCAGTTCGAAAGCACCCCCGGGTGCAAGTAGATAAATAGGTACCGCTTACCAGCGGGAAGGTAAACGGCGTTCCGTGTGCTGCACTGGCTCGCCAGATGCAGCTTTGTCACGCTGGCCACGTGACCCGGAAGTGTCTCCGGACAGCGCTGGCCCCCGGCCAATAGATGTGAGATGGGCGCACAAACCCCAGAGTCTGTCAAGACTGGCCCGTTCGGGCAGGGGTACCTTTACCTTTACCTTTAGCCTGCTGAACCCTGCTTGTTGTCTAGAATATAGATTCCTCTGCTTCACCACAAACAACAGGGTGAATGTCCTTTCAATGTATTGCAATACGTTAGGGGGTACGGCGATAGACAAGCCCCCCCAAACTTCTAGATTCAGTAAAGGGTTACAATTAGAGTAAACTCATAAATTTATGAATTTAGCAAGGGCAGGAAATAACACTAGCTAGCTTCCTCATTAAGCTAGACTTGTAGTGATAAGCCAGCTGCAAAAAAGTAAGACCCTCTGCTCAGCACAAAGGGGGGACGTTGCCAAGGTGACAGTGGGCAATGCTGGAAGGGGAAAGAAATATTTCAGCAAGTAATTCTGGGAAGAAGGAGGAAGTAAGAAAACACCATGCGGGGCTGAGGAGAAGCCATGACGCAGGGGCACTTGTAGCATGGCTGATTTCTCCGCTTGCTGCTCTTAGGGGAGCAACAAAGGTCTCTCTCCATCTAGACGCAGATTGTAAATATGTGTGAATAAACCATATTTCATAAAGACACTGCAGTCTCTGCTGTGCCTAGTTTCCAATTTAAACACAAACCCTGGGCGAGCGCTTGGAACGCTCTGGAATCATGTCACTGCTCGGCAGAGATTAGGGGTGTTTTGTAACGGTATTTTTTGGCAGGAATGGAGAAGCTGTAGCTGAAGCTGCAGATGTTGCTGGACTGCAACTCCCACCATCCTTGACCCTTAGCTATGCTAACAGGCAGGGCCGTCTTACCCATAGGTGCTAGGGGCGTGGGGCGGCGGGCTCTCAGGGGCACCAGGCCGAGAGTCCAGGGCCCAAGAGTTGAGTCCAGGGAAGAGCCTGCCCATTGGTCAGAGCGCCGCGGTGAGCTCTTCTCTGTGCCGTGAGTTCAGGGGCGACCAAGCCAGTGAAATGCTGAGGCAGCCAGTCGGCTCCACCCTCCTGCATGCCTGGGACTGGGATGTTTTGGAGTCTAGTCTCCACCATTAAATTCCCCAACCATTGGTCATGCTGGTTGGATTGTAGTCCAAAATGTTCTGGGGAGCACCAGGTTGAAGAAACCTGTTCTGGATCAAAGAGGAAGGATAGACAAGTAAATGAACAAGTATACCATATTTTTCGCCCTATAGGACGCACTTTCCCCCCTCCAAAAATGAAGGGGAAATGTGTGTGTGCGTCCTATGGGGCGAATACAGGTTTTCGCTGAAGCCTGGAGAGCGAGAGGGGGCGGTGCGCACCGACCCCTCTTGCTCTCCAGGCTTCAGGAAGCTCTGCGCAACCCTCGGGAGCCCGGCGCCAAGCCGCGCCGGGCTCCGGAGGGTTGCGCAGAGCTGCCTGCGCTCCCGGGCTCCGTGCAGCTCTCCACAAGCTTGGGGAGACCAGCGCGGCTCCCTAGGCTTGCGGATAGCAGGCTGTTCTGGGGGCTGGGGTCGGGGCCAGCCCCGTGCCTGGGGGGGGGGGAATAATTAGTTTTCTTTATTCCCCCCCCAAAAAAAAACCCCAGGAGCGTCCTATAGGGCGGTGCGTCCTATGGGGCGAAAAATATGGTACATGCACACTTTATCATTTGCACACTTATAGCAGGGGAGTCATGTTAAAGCAGAGCTTTCCAAACTGTGTGTCACGACACGTTAGTGTGTCGGCTGCAGTGTTTTTGTATTTTAATATTTTGCTGGAAGCCACCCAAAGTGGCTGGGGAAACCCAGCCAGATGGGCAGGGTGTAAATTATTATTATTATTATTATTATTATTATTATTATTATTATTATTATTAGGTGTATCATGCAAACGCTCCCCGCGCTCTTCCTGGGGCTGGAAAGGGGTTAGTTTAACCTCCGGTTTGCTAGTAAAACTGAATTACTGTGTTGCAAAATGATGCATATCTAAAAAGTGTGTCACCAGCATGAAAAGTTTGGAAAGCTCTGTGTTACAGTTTATTTGGATATTGCTTTTTCGCTCAAATGTTCCCACAGCTATGAAAAACTTGTTAATACAAAAGATTAAAAGGTACGATAAATGTACAACACATACAATCACTCCATCTATCCATCAATATAATACAATACAAAATAGCAAAATGACAAAATACCCATCAATCACACTGGATATGTGTTAGGAACACCAATTAACCTTGCAACAAGAAACAGGAAAACCTTCCATCAGGGAGGTAGACTTCACTTTCCAGTATTGAAGCGTTAGACATTTTGCCAGCCTGAGTGCTTTTAGTTAAATTGCCCCTCTGCCAGGTTCCAAAGGACTTGTAATTCAACTTCAGTTATCAATTCCTAATAAAGTTACGTAACTGTTATTAAAAAATGGTTGAAATGGGGGGGCTGTTCTGGGGCGGGAGGAGGTGCCAAATGACAATTGGTGTCCCAGCCAGGCCAATAGAGGGAGCCTCTGACTCTCGCATTTCCTTCTTCAACAGTTAATGTCACCTGTGTACACACCAGACATTTAAAACACATAACGTCCTCCCAAAGAATCCTGGGAGCTGCAGCTTACCCACCCAGCACCCTTAACCAACTACAGTTCCCAGAATTCTTTCAGGAGGGGGTGCTCTAAAGGTATGGTGTCTATGCAGTTAGACCATTGGTCTGCATCTGTATAAGGCAGACTTGTGTGTGGGAAAGTGGACTCCTACCTCCTGGCCTGTTTCTGTGAAGGCTGCAGTACACTGTAGGCACCCAGCCCTGTGACATCCCTGTCGATGATGGAGACTGTTTCATAGCATCCGCAGAGATCAAGGGAACAAATAATGGCTCTTAGGAACGACCCGTGGTGTATCCCTCTTCCCTCTCTATTCCCCAGTGTCCCCATCTGCTCCTTCTACATGTGTGTTCTCTTTCTCTCTCTCACTTTCTAAGTCTTCACGCCAACTCCGTGACTGGCATAAATATCTCTTGGCTCCCTCCATTTCCCGGTTGGCAACAAATCAGAATTTCTGCCAATTGATGTTGGCTTCTTTGGGTAATTAGGGAAATCTGGCAGGAGGGCACAGAAGCTCCCTGGTGCTAGAATCAAAACATTGCAGAACATTTGGGGTGGGGTGGGCTGTCAACCAGTGTCAACCAATGCTTACTTGTATGAGTCGTAATTAAACGCAGTGCTGGGGCTTAAATCTGCCTGGAAAACCCCTGCCCCAGATGCATGCAGGCTGCTGGGTGCGGAGGGAAGTGCAGACTGTGCATGCTCAGAGACTACCTTCTCTTTATTATTGCTACACAGTTAGTTCTGGGACCAAGCACTGAGGGTAGCTCCAAGTGGCCGTCGAAGCAGAAGAAACTGAAATACAGCGATGGGTAAAGAAAACCTCAGTTGAATTTCTGCAGCTATTAAAAGTACAAGAGCACTGCTTGTGGGGGAAACATGGTGGCATTCCTAATCGGGGAAAGGAACCTGTGACATAGCACTGTGCCCACATTGACACCACATATGTTGACAAAACTACCAGTATGATACTACTTTAAACAACCAGGTATTTCCCCAAAGATTTCTGGGAGATGTAGTTGGTTAAGTGTGCTGAGTTGCTAGGAGACCCCCTATTGCCCTCAAAGGACTACAATTCCCAGAGTTCTCTGGGAAGAGGCATTGGTTGATAAACCACTCTGTGAACTGCAGCTGTGTGAGGGGAACAGGGGTAACCTGACAACTTTCAACACCCTTAAGAAACTGCAACTCCCATAAGTCTTTGCTGGAAGCCGTTACTATGTATGGTATCATAGGGATTTAACTGTATGGCGTGAGGGTGGCCTGTGAAAGATATCAACCTCTGCATTTTCAATTGGTGCCAAAAACCAAGAACCAATTGGGCCATTGATTTTCCTGTATGTATGCATCTCATATGACACATCATATGTCATTCATAAGCATGCAAACCATTATCTGGATTTGATTAGGACTCTAGTAAGCTGGCTGGCTAGTGCTATTGAGTTAGAAATCTAATTCTGGTTGTTCCAGGTAGAGGGGATGAATTGAATTCTGAAGTCTTATGTTGAGCTGTACATTTTGAAAGCATTGCTAATAACTCTTGCCAAAAGAAAAGGATTTCTCATTAACACAGAGACAATCTCAAGTTTTAAGCACCTGTGCTCAGGCGCACGTAGACTGACTCAAGCGGAAGAATCTGGCAAAATGTTTTGCCTGCGTATGCAGCAGATGTGTCCTACAATAGCCAGACACGTGCCCCCCAAAATGGCAAGTGACAACAAGCCTAGAGGCATGGTGACAAGCTGGGGGTCAGTAAGAGCTATTTGGTACTATTTGTACTTGTCTCCCCTCCCCATCTCAGGCTGTTTACACACGGCTTATTTATTGTGGTACAAAAAATGAAATTTTTCTACAGTGGAATTATTCGTACTCATCCTCAACAGGCTGCTTTCAACCTAGATTCTGGTCCTACCGTCCACAAGGGTGGGTGAGGTTACTTGATACTTATTTGAAAAGCTTCCCCTTTATAAAATTATCCACTCCTTTTCCTCCCTGCACATACCCCAGGTGAATGAAGAAGGAGGTGGTGACTGATCTTGGTAGACGTCCACCCACAACATCATTGCGCAGGTGTGGACACACACGCCCCTATTGTTGGGACCGCCAACATCTGTTTTCTTGGTATATCTCTAGAATGTTTGGAATGGCAATTTGGGAGAGGTGACACATCCTATCCAGCTGTGTGTGTGTGTATAAGGAAGGAACAAAAGAAGCAGTTTTAGGGACAGGCAGAAAAGAGGCAGGGTGTGAGCTGAAGTCTCTTAAAGCATCTTAGGGTACAAGATGCTTCTGCCTGGAGATATTATATGAGCTGGCATATCTACAAACTTGTAGGAGTGTGCATATTGCTTTTTTCTGTTTGTGCTTTGCATTGTACAGTATATAAATACATACATGTAAATATGTAAATAAAGCGAATATTTGAAAGATACATACAGTGGTACCTCAGGTTAAGTACTTATTTCGTTCTGGATGTCCGTTCTTAACCTGAAACTGTTCTTAACCTGAAGCACCACTTCAGCTAATGGGGCCTCCTGCTGCTGCCGCACCGCCGGAGCACGATTTCTGTTCTCATCCTGAAGCAAAGTTCTTAACCCGAGGTACTATTTCTGGGTTAGTGGAGTCTGTAACCTGAAGCGTATGTAACCTGAAGCATATGTAACTCGAGGTACCACTGTATTACAAAGGCACGATGCTGGCTGGAATGGATAGGAGTTGTAGTCCAAAACATCTGGAAGACATGAGGTTGGGGAAGGTTGCAGTAAGCCATGAACCATGGTTTACTGTGAACAAGCAGAGTGCTATTGCATGTGCTGGAATGGTCTTGTTTCACTTCTCTGCTAGCAAGAGCAGGAGCAAAAAATGATGAGCCTTGGTTTGCTGTGGCCTCTGAACCAGTGCTTATGGTTTGTTTCTCTCAAACAAACCATGATCAATCAGGAAGCCAAGAACAAACTTTGGCTTCAGACTGTGTTTATTGGAAGGAGAAAAAGTACTGAGCACTGGTTTTGTACTTCCACGGCTGCTCCTCCTACTAAGTTTCTAGCTTCCTGGGTTGTCCAAATGTAGTCATTCGCTCCTCTAAAGGAAAAGCCAACCGCAGGCAGCTGTGTGCTACTCCTGCAGCTTCAGCCCAGTTGTGACAGTGGGAAGTAGCAGAGCGCAGAGATAGGACTTCACACGGTCACCATTCTGGTAGGTGGCTGAGACTTGGCCAATAAGATAAGTCAATTGACATCCTGGTACCAGCTTGGCATAGGGATGGTGCCAGTCTAGAGGGCAAAATGGCATCTGATGCTCACAGATGTTGCCAGCTCCTTGCCTTGAGCTGCTGTGCGATTCCCCACCCCAACCCTGCTGCCAGACTGTGCATAAGGAGGGATGTACATATATCAGCTGAAAAGCATTGTCTCTCCTAGCTACAGATGGCCCCCAACATACAAGTGTTGTCCAGAGAACTTCCCCTAACGCTCCCCTGCTTGCAAAACTGTCTTTTGGAATGGCAGCTACAATCAGCTGCTTGCACTGAGAGACTCTATGCTCCTGGGGGGCCTGGGTAACCTTTGAAAATGCACTGCGTTGATCTCTTCTTGATCAGCTCCAGGCTGCAGGGCAGCTGCAACATTTCAGGTCAAGGGCTCCCAGAGTGAATTCGCTGAGGTGCCAGGGTAGGAAAGGCTGCAGCCTAGTCGCCATGCCTGCCCTTCTCCCTCGGACCCTCAAATATGACATGTAAGCATTATACACTGCCCCCCCTTCCAATCTTCCAACCCGAGGCTTTCTCCCTGCTCTTCCTAGGCTGCCTCTCTGCCAACCCTGGACTGCAGCCATCTCTCTGAGACAGGAAAGGCCCCAGATCGCATTTCATGACACTCTTTTTGCATATAAACAGCCGCCCCCAGCCCAGAGGCAGCCACATGGCAATGCCAGGCGAGGGATCCCTGCTTTTTGCAAGTTCCACATTGGATTCCTCACTCCCACCCTGAGCTTATCCGGCCTGGAGGAGGGGGGCTGGGTATTGGCAATTTTGCTCAATTAGCTGATGTTTCCCAGTGTGTGCAATATCATCCAGTTTCCATGGTGATGGGAGTGCCACGGTAACCAACAGGGCCTCTTTTCTTGTTCGCCACCTACTTCTCCCCATGCCATGCTGGCATGAGGAGTTGCACAAGGACAGGAGTGGGAAGAGACCCCAGGGACAGGGCTGGGCCTAGCTCGTTTGCCTCCACAGGGGAAATCAATTCCCCCCCACCCTTTCTCCCCTTTCATCTCAAGAAATTTCAGCACACGTCTTCAGATCCTGTAGCGAGAAGTAAATTAGGCAGGTCTTAGCAGGAAGTGCCATTGAAAGGACAATTTTCTTGCCATCATGGGCACGTGGGCGTTTGACACCTAGGTAACGCCTGCCCTGGATTTAGTGCCAGTTCTTTCTCCACTTCCTCTTTCTCCACCTCCTCCTCCTTTTAGCAGCCCTCTGGAGGCCCAAGAAGCCAATCTTTTCTCTGGATATGTTCACACAATATTTTACCTTGAGGAAACGTTTTTGTGTTGCTTCAATGACAGACACTACGGACATGCTAAAATGCTTAAGGAGACAGGCATAATCCCATCGTCAATTACGGAACCCTTTTGGTTAGGCCTGCCAACTCCCTTGATTCTGTTTCTCAACATTTCTGTGTCAATAGCCCCATGAAAACACGCCCTAAGGTGAAAAAGAAGAGGTCTGGTTCTCAGGACTTGGTGGCTGAGCATACAGCAGCCCCCCAAACTTCTGCTGTCTGGTAGGGGATCCATCTTGCAGCAGTAGGCCATGCTACTAGATGCAAATAAACAAGGCCTACTCAGTTGCCACCCCAGAACTGTGGGATGTCCTTCCATCAGCTGTGTGCTTGGCTCCTTTCCTTCTGGTGTTCCACAGGCATGGACACTTTCATGTTGCTAGTCTGGGTCTGTTGTCACTGTTGACTTTCTGTCCCTTTTTGTGTTTTCATTGTTCTTTGCTTTATTTGGGTTGGTTTCCATAGCTTTTAATGTTGTTTTGATTTACCCTTCTGTAAATCGCCTCAAGCCCTTCGTGGTGAAAGCCAGTGTACAAATTTAGTAAAGACAGATCATCACCACCATCAATAACAACAGCAAGGTTGCTTCCACCGCCAATGCCAAATTGCACCGGTAAAACATGAACTGGGCCTAAATTGGTGCTCTCTGGGGCTTGAGCTGCAGTGTTTTCTAAAAAAATGTTTAGGGGTCCTCTCATTTTCCTACTCATATTGAAAGACTGCCCCTCAATAAGGCCAAACTTAGATTTACAAAATGTTTAGGGGTATCCCTCCAGAGAAAAAGGACTCTTGAGCTGTACACCTTAATCTGGTACTTGAAGCTGACCTCACAATCTTCTTTGTGCATGGTAAGAAATAGCAGCATGTAACATCAGCCCCCATAATTGGTAGGTTTCTGGACTCGTGTGATCTTCCTCTTGCTGCTCTTTAGCTTCAGATCTAGATCTGGGTACAGCCATTTATTGTTCTGTCCTGACTCTTCCGAGCCAGCCTCTGGATGCTTCCAGACAACCTGCTTTATTGAGCATTTATTCTGATTTGTTTTCAGGGAGATGAGACAATAGTGGCTAATTAATGAGTTTTCATTCTGATTTGTTTTCGAGGTTCAATGTTATCACGCACTTTCCAGTGCATTTCCCGCTCACATTCCTTATTGCAAAAAGACTGATCTTTTGGAGAAGTGGATTTGTTGCACAAGCCCTTCCAATCAACTATAATTGTGCAACCTGAATTTGCTGGTGTGTGACTGAATCCTACCCATAAATAGTGACAGTCTGAAAGCTTCCTCTGTCTCGTATTCTCACTCTCCCACCCATACCTTGTTGCCTGCCCATCTCTTATATTTGCTTCAAGGATGCGGCTTTTTTTTTTAAAAAAAAAACCTGCTCTAGGAAACCTGGGAGTGCTGAGCAGTAAGCATGCCCACGGTGCTGTCTTGAATGTTATGCCCCCCCCCACTAGAGTTGGGAAAGTTAGGGCCCAGGAGATGCATATTTGAGATAAAATTTACTGCTGCTACAGTCTTCTACCTGCAGTGCCTTTACCCCGCCTCATAATTAGGACAGTCTTGCTGCAAACTCATGAAAATAACTCCTGCCACACCTGAACTGCTAGATCAAAGGAAGGCAGCTGGCAAGTTGGGCTCCTTTGCGAGTTAATTATACTTCGTGTGTGTGTGTGTGTGTGTGTGTGTGTGATGTGCTAAATCTGGGTGCCAGATAGCTAGACACCAAAGGTCATGCACTTTTCCCTGCCTATTAACATGGCTAAAGCCTTTAAGGGCTACTGATGCATTGCTTTTGTGCAATTTGCTGGTAGTGGTTAAGAGCGGTGGACTCGTAATCTGGTGAACCGGGTTCGCTTCCCCGCTCCTCCACATGCAGCTGCTGGGTGACCTTGGGCTAGTCACACTTCTCTGAAGTCTCTCAGCCCCACTCACCTCACAGAGTGTTTGTTGTGGGGGAGGAAGGGAAAGGAGAATATTAGCCTCTTTGAGACTCCTTCGGGTAGTGATAAAGCAGGATATCAAATCCAAACTCCTCTTCTTCTAAATTAAAATGGTGGTTCGGTTCAAGCATTTTATACGGCATTATATTATATGGCAGTGTCCATCCCAATGGCCAATATCCATCTAAAAGGTTTACTAAGAATAACAGAATCATAGATTTGGAAGAGACTCTGAGGGTCATCTAGTCCAAACCCCTGCTGTGCAGTAATATGCAGCTGTCCAAATAAATTTAATTCAGCAAAAAAAATCCTGCAACAAATGCGGACCACTGGATTTGTGAGTCCTTGCAGAGAGTCCCCAAGTCCAGCAAGATGGGTGGTAAGTGGCCACGTATGTCTTGAAACCACAACACTAGAGTTCCTTGGAAGATTCAGGAAGGGGCCGTAGAAGGAAAAGATTTCACACAACAGGTTCTACCTGCCTTGGAGTTAGTTAGGTGTTGTTGTTTTTCCTTTGCTGGGGGTGGAGTTTGCTTCCTGGTGCTGGTTAAAAAAGAAAAAAACTCAATAAAAATGCTTCCAGATTCCCAGATAGTTTTACATTTTTGTTTCACCACCACTAGGATTAAAGGTCAGATTTGGGTTTGGCCGTTTCTCATTTTCCTGGTTAGATTATCTCTACGGAACAGGTCATGCTGCTTTCTTTGTCCCTATAGCATTGGCAAGGAATCAGTGCTTTAGGTCTGTGAGTTTCAGACTTCATTTGGGGAAGCCTTAAGGTTAAACCACAGTGCCTAGGACTTGCCGATCAGAAGTTTGGCGGTTCGAATCCCCGCGACGGGGTGAGCTCCTGTTGCTCGGTCCCTGCTTCCGCCAACCTAGCAGTTCAAAAACACATCAAAGTGCAAGTAGATAAATAGGTACCGCTCCGGCGGGAAGGTAAACGGCGTTTTCGTGCGCTGCTCTGGTTTGCCAGAAGCGGCTTAGTCATGCGGGCCACATGACCCGGAAGCTGTACGCTGGCTCCCTCGGCCAATAAAGCGAGATGAGCGCCGCAAACCCAGAGTTGGTCATAACTGGACCTAATGGTCAGGGGTCCCTTTACCTTTACTTAAGGGCATGAGAGGCTTGATGGATCAGACTAAAGAGCCAGCCAACTGGGCATCTATCTTCCCTCAGCAGTCAGTGGATGCCTATGAGAAGCCCACAAATAGGACAAATCCTCCTGTTGTTCCAGCAATCAGTATTCTCTGGCATGCTGCCTATAATCCTGGATGTTCTGTATATAACTATCATGGAGCCCATCTCCACCATCTCAGAAAAAAACAGTTATCATTGCAGCCATCCATCAACTTCATTGTGGAGGAACTTATACATCATCTGCCCTAGAGAGTTGCAAAGAATTCTGGGACATGTACAGCCACTCCATTTTATGATTCGCAAATTGCTGCTGCTAATTAGTTACTTAACAATGTCTGTACTTTTCTGCATTTCCTTTCCCTCAGTCTAACCTCACAATCCCCGCCCCTTTCCCCAGCCATGTGTATAAGTACTAGGATAAGGAAACTGTTGAAATGTAAATGTGAAATATTCTGGGACCAAGAGGGCCTGGACTGGAGTTCAGTGTCATTTATCTGTGGGGGAAGACAAAAACAAGTATAATGGCATATTATTACTTAAGGTGTGTAAACGACAACCATCCTTGCCCCTTGCTTTTTTTGCAGGCTGGTTCAAAGGAAACAAGTCAACTCTCAACTTATGCAGGGGTTGCGTTCTGGGAATAGCGCATAAAACCAAAATTGCATATAGTCAAAACACTCTTTCAACCTGAACTTTCTAATGCTCTCCCAAGGGCACTGAACACTCTCCCTGCACCTGTAGGATTGCCGACAGAAAATACACCTATAAATAAAAAACCAATCTAAACCAGAGTAATGATCAGAAAACAAACAGATTATAGGAGTGCATTTATAAATAAATAAATAAAATTAAACCTGAGCAATAATCCCAAAGTAAACAGCCTGTACAAACACCTTGTTTTAAATGGCAAAAACTGCTGTAACAAATAACTCGGACAGAAAAACAATAAATAGAAAGAATCCAGTTTTGACAGGTGGCATAATGATGCAAATAACTGCAACTAGAAAAACAAATGAAGAATAACATAGGCAGCTGATTACTTTAGATGATTTTCTCAGCAACACAGATTTAATTTAACAAAATTGCATCTGATTTTTGCAGCTGCCACCACAAACAGACCCAATTTGAACATTATCGTTTGCCATTTAGTAAAAGCTCAGGACTGTGGTGGTTGTTTGAGCAGAAGATCTATAAGCAATTCTTTCCAAAGAGAGTAAACTGGTATGCAATGTTGACAATTATCCACCTTCTTGGAGCCACAAACAGAGAGTTTCTACTAGGATTGGGCCATTGTTTCCTCATGCCAGTGAGTAACCCCAAATGTGAAGAAGATTTGTTTTTTTCAACACCAAGAACATTGGCAGAAAAGCCGGCTCCCATTCAAGTTATTCACGGCTTGGGCTCAGATGGGCTCTTGCAAATTGCTGTAATTTTTTCAGAGTTTATTGCAGAATGCTATCTGCTGTATCCTGGGATGGGCAAACACAGCCAGAACCCAAGCAAGAAGCCTGACAGCCTCCCTCTGAGAAAGGACCCTGTGTGTAGAAGGGATAGATGGGAGGGAGGTAGAAGAGAGATGAAGCCCAAATTTATTCAAAACACAGGCGTGAGTGTGAGATAGAGAGAAATTTTAAAGGATGATCCATTTGATTAACAAATTATGTAGCAGGACATCTCCCTGGGCCTACAGAACGGTTGAGAAGGGAAATGGGGAGGCCCCATGAGAGACTAGAATGCTGGTAATGTTGCAATTGCCCTTGCAAAAGTCTCTGCAAAAGTTGTTTATAACAGTAACACATTATCCCTATCTGTACATATAAGTGACATATTAGCACAAGACGGTTGCTTTGCTACTGTTCATCCCTTTCTTCTACGTAGAAACAAAGTCTGGCTAGATGTGCACTCCAGCACAGCAGGGCATAGGAAGTAGCTGCCGTAAACTAAGCCAGACCATTGCTCATTCTAGCTAGACAGCTACACTGACTGGCAGCAGCAATCCAGGATTTCAGTCGGGGTGGACCCCCAGCCCTACCTGCAGGCCAGCAATTGAATCTGGAATCTTCTGCATCAATATCATCATCATAATTTTATTCTTTATATGCCACCCATCTGACAGGATTGCCCCAGCCACTCTAGGCGGCTCCCAACAAAATGTTAAAAACACAATAAAGCATCAAACATTAAAAACGTCCCTATACAGGGCTGCTTCAGATGTCTTCTAAATGCCATATAGTTGTTTATTTCCTTGACATCTGATGGGAGGGCGTTCCACAGGGCGGGAGCCACTACTGAGAAGGCCCTCTGCCTGGTTCCCTGTAACCTCCCTTCTTGCAGTGAGGGAATTGTCAGAAGGCTCCCAGAGTTGGACCTCCAAGCAAAGCAGATGCTTTGCCATTAAGTTATGGCCTGTTCACAGTCTCCAAAGAGGTTTAAAATTCCTAAACTGGTGGAGCCGGGTCGATTTACTGCCCTTTCACAATTTATAATGAAATGGTAGATGAGCACAACCACCAAATCATTGACTACGAGAAAACACAAAATCTACAGAATTAAGGATATGTATATTAAGTTTTATGGGACGTGGGTGGCGCTGTGGGTTAAACCACAGAGCCTAGGACTTGCCGATTAGAAGGTCAGCGGTTCGAATCCCCGCGATGGGGTGAGCTCCCGTTGCTCGGTCCCTGCTCCTGCCAACCTAGCAGTTTGAAAGCACGTCAAAGTGCAAGTAGAAGGTAAACGGCGTTTCCGTGCGCTGCTCTGGTTCACCAGAAGCGGCTTAGTCATGCTGGCCACATGACCTGGCAGCTGTACACCGGCTCCCTCGGCCAATAAAGCAAGATGAGCACCGCAACCCCAGAGTTGGTCACGACTGGACCTAATGGTCAGGGGTCCCTTTACCTTACCCTTTAAATTAATTTTTTTTAAATTTCCAAAACCGTATGGGTACTTGGACAAAGGGGAAGTTATATCACTCACAATGAATGACATCACAGAAAGCAGCCAACTGGTGCTCTTGAGAAGCGGACAATCACCTTCATGCAGCCTTGAGGGATACAGTGCATACAGGTGCAACAAATGGGAACTAAATGCGTATTACCACCCACACTCCAAAGCAATGTTTGTGCATAAATGTCCTGTGTCTGGAGACATGGCTCCAAGTGTGATCTGATCATGCAGATATCCCAATAGCCAAGGAGAAAAGAGGGGGTGTTGCCTACACACCTAGTCATGCAAATGAAGGGGACAACCAGAGCTCACCTCTCTCTCTCCCACCCCACCCCTGCTTGGTATGCAATTGTCTCATTAATTAAAATTCTCCGCAGGCTGCATTGTTTGCTTACAGGGGAGGGCGATTCCTCTAAGCTACCTTGGCAGCCAGACTCCTAACAGGTGCTTTGCAAATAATCAATCCCTGGGCTTCCGGGATCGGTGAGCTGCTTCTACTCTCCACCTTGCAACAAGCGCAGGAAGGGCAGCTGCTGAAGACAACTCCTAAAGTCGGTTTGGACAGAGAGAGAGAGAGAGAGTGTTGGGCATTCCATGGCTTCCCTCTGGGCACAGTCCTGGATACAGCATCTCATGAGGAAGAGCAATAAACAGGGGACTTAAAAGAGGATATACACCCGGAACTCCTAAGCAAGCAGGTATGCGGTGTGAAAAAGGAAGAATGAACTGGATAGTTTAGCGAGGTCTCCTAGAAGGGTGGGCGGAGAGCATGAGGTTTTTGCTTGTTACTCCTTCGCAAAGGAGCTGGTGTCTGCTGTGTTGGTAAAGGCGAAAAACAACAACACCTAAGGAACTTGCGGGAGCAGCTATTAAGTTAGGTCTCATGTGTTTTTGGAGAAGGGAGATTTGAGTCCTACAGAGTTAAGGAGAGGAACGAAGGATGGAAGAATACAGGCTGCTAGAGAGGAAAGTGATGTGACCCATTTGTAAAATAGGTAGGGGGACCCTGTATCTTTAATAGTTGTGTCAAAGGCAGAAGTTGTGTTGCTGGCCTTCTCTGCAATTGTAAAAGGCATCTATGCTACATATTCTTATAATCCATCACCCTAGGGGGAGGCTCTTTAATGGATTAGAATCACAGCTTCCCCCCTCCCTGCCTTTCCCCATTTGCTTGGGTGGCTCTTGTGCTTTTAAAGCTGGCAGAAATTCAACAGGTTGGGCAAACTTTCCCTATCGCTGCATCAGTTCCTGTCACAGACATTTAGAGACAGATTACGAGAAAACTCCTGACTGAAAAGTGTGGTGTCTCTAAAGCGGGTGGGCATAGTCCAGGATTTTCTCTGGAAATGAATGGGTGGAATGGGAACATGACTCCAAGATGGTTTGATGGCCTTATGAATATTTTTTTTAAAAAATCATCCTGACTTACGGCTCCTTAATTTCACCCTCCCAACAATCCTGTGAGGGAGGTTAAGCTGAGAGATGGTGGCTGGCCCCATGTCACCCAGTGAGTTACACGGCTGAGTGGGCATTTGAACCCTGGCCTTCCAGATCTCAGCCCAGCACTCAAACCCCTGCACTGTATGTTACACCCTCCTCTCTTTGTAGAGGACCCAAGAGTCTCTGCTTCCTTTGGTTTCTATATAGCCCTCTAACTCACCATAAAGGTGGGGTTCTAAATAAACAAGGTAATATAATCTTATCTGCAATTTCCTGTGTGGCACCTAACGTACCTGGCAGGCTTGGGTTGGACAGGCAGTGAAACAGGAGTGGCTGTTTTCTCAAGGAAGTCCACCACAATCTTGTAAAGTACTATTTCCTTCACTCTTCTGGAGAAACACAAGCAGAACAATCTCATTATACTATTCCCCCACTCTTCTTGCATGCTTTAGGAACTGTGGCCGTACAAAGGGATGCCCCCTGATTCAACCGAGGAGATGCACCTGCAGCTGTGAAAGGACGCCCTTCTTTAAACTGGTGGCTTCCTCCTCACCTCCCTGGGAAAGCAATTTCCACCCACTGCATAACAGGAAAATCAGCCTGCAGAAGATATGTTCAGTTGTGACCCTGTCACACATCTGAATGGCTGAGATCTAAGAAGCTGAGCAGGTAAAAAGAGGACATGTGTTCCTGTTCATTGGATGAAAATCCCAGTGCTTAATTTTGAAAGCTGATTGGCTAAGAAGAATCGGCAACCTTAAACTCTTCCTTGGATAAAAGGAGAAAAGATTTCATAATGCTAATTCACCAGTCAGCAGGGATGCACTGTTCATCCTCATAGGCTAAGAACAGAATATTATTTCACTGGTTGATTGGCTAGAGAGTCTGGCCGGCATGGGATTTTAATTTCTTCTTCATTCATTGGGTCTGCTTAAGGCACTTGTTCCAGGAACTGACAGACTGCCATTGGCCAAGGACTGTGGGAATTTCCACCTTTGGGGTGACCTAGACCTCAAAGCTGACACATTATTTGCTTTAACCAAGTACTTCCCACTGCTCAATCACTTAAGGAAAGTAATAAAGCCAGAGACATTTCCCAGTTGTTTATTCACAGAAAATAGCAATCATCCTAGCAGATAACTGGGGCAGAATATTCTCATTGCCTAGGTGAGGATAACTTCTGACATCTGGCCCGTAACAGAAGACGACACTTCTCACCAGAAACAACTGGACCTAGGAAAGTTGGAACTCTTTGATTAATCACTTTGAGATGCTTCTACTCTCTCACACAGCCATTTTCTGCAAGTGTGGGAAAGTGTCTGCAAGTGGAAGGACAAGTAGTGGTTTCTCCAAATGAACTTCTGGGAAGAAGGTTTCAGCTTTGTGAATGTGTAGGAGGTGTATTTCCTTTTTGTAAAAAAATAATTGTCTGAAGCTGCAAAAAAGAGGATTGCACAGACTGGCAGAAGACGTCAGAGAAAGAACTACTGTTCTCGAGATGTGCTTTGAAAGGTTACCTGGCAAGACAAGATAATATTATGCCAGTTGATGCACTGTTCCACAAACTCAACAAGAGAACCTAGGAGATTTATGCTCTTGGGTGCTGTTTTTTAAGCCCAATAGGCTCAACCCCCAACCAGAGAGCCCAGCTTGTATTATTCTCACTGTTCTAACCTTCTAGACCTCCCTGTCCACCCAAGTGTCACACAGCTTGCTGGTTCCCTTTAGTCTTTGCCTACTAAGCAAGAGTTTCCTCTTGCCCCACATTCTGCTAATCTCGTCATCCCACATAAAGATTGCAGAGTCCAGTTGCATACAAGAGAGCTGACAGCCCAACTAGAGATTTGTTCCACAGGCTCTTAGTTTCAAATGAATTTCCCATAATTTCCACCAGTGGGAACGAAGACAATTCACAAACTGAAGTGGGTGACAGCTCAAGTAGGTTTCTTTTGTTTGTAGAGGTGGCACAACCTTGAATTATGATTCAAGGAGATGCTAGAGTAACAGGCAAACAGTTGTGTGGCCACCAGCTCTAGCACTGGTTAGTACAACTGGTACTTTGGGTATTTGTTTTGCATTTTACGGCTGTTCCCCATCCACCCCCGGACATATTTTTTGAGCAGTGATTACCAGGATAACTACCGTTACTCATACCTTTGGATGTAGATCATATTGTGTTTAGGGTTAAAAGGGTTTTAGAATCAAATTATACTCTTCGTGAGGCTGAGATTTGGAATCTAGGGGCGCCAACACTATTTTGACATGTACCATGAAAACAGGTTGCCTATATGATAGTTCCCATGAATGTAAATAGAGAGCAGGTGATAAGGAGTTATGGATGTGGTAAACTGAGATGCAGAGTCAACTTTAGGCTTATCTGGACAAGGGGTGGAAGGAGGTCGTGAGTCCCGGTATCCAGCATTAGAATAATCCAGTGTACTACCAGGGTTTAGAAAGTGAAACTAAGGCAGTTAGGCCACCTGAAAACGGTGAAAGTTATGGTTGAACTAGCCACTGGGGCTGTCCCATGAACAATGATCATTCTTTATCTCTATGCCCTGAACAGCTTCAGAGGCTAAAATCCCCACACAGAAATTCTGTTAAAGAGGCAGGAGCAGGGCACGCTGTTTCTTTTTCAACATGACAGAAGAATTTTAGGTCAAGGATGCAAGATTATATGGCTGCATACCCAGAGGGTTTGGAAAGGCCCACTCTGGTTACAGGGTAGAGTTGTGGGTACTGTATAATTTAATGCCCTTTCCCTAAGGCCATGGCAGGTTCCCAGGTCCTCTGCTTGGAGAGCGAAGAGCCGTATGCTAAAGTAACGGAATCGAACCCTGAATTTTATTATTGTGAGGGTCAGCGGGTAGCCCTCGAAGCGCTGCTCGCTAAAGGCGAAGAGGCGTTTAAGGAGTGCGTCTCCCAGGAAAAGCTGCGCCCCTTTCTGTCAGATGGAGAGCTGCAGGAACTGAAGGCAGCTGTAGAAGACTCGCGGGCTCCCTCGCCAGGTGGAATTGGCAATGGTGGCCACGGGGGCAAGGGATCAAGCCTCAGCTACTGGCCTGGACGTTCGGACGAGCCTACCCCAGAGCTGGAGCTAGGGTGGCCAGAGAACAGCGTTTGGAAAGGGATTACCCGTGTGGAGGTCTATACCCACCCACCAGGAGAGGGAGCGCCCCATATCAAGGAGCTGGTGCGAAGATACATCCAGCAAGCCAACAAGGTACTGAGGACAGGTAGCAGCATCCTTCTAGATGTTGTGGATATGGAGGAGGATAGCCACATTAGCCAAAGGTGCATTTCTGAAACATACATTTCCACATAATTACTTCACAACAACCCCCGCTCTCTTTCTCTTTTTATCTCTCATCTCTCTCAAAACTGCCCCCCTATATTGTGAGTGTGATTTGTGATCCACAGTAAAAAAAGGATCAAAAACAATGGCACAAATAGTATTGATTCTCAGTGTGCTTCATGGAAGCTCTATCTTCGGGAAATTAAATTAAACCACCACCACTTGGGAGAACTTTTCTGCTGCAGCTCAACTGAGCAGATGCAGACTGTGATCCTATAATCACTAACCTGGGAGTAAGCAGCACTGAACTTGGTAGAGTTACTTTCCAAACTGACACATACAGGATTTTGCTCTAAATTCTGCTCCACTCCACCTCTAGAGAGTTTCCTCAAAACATGTTGAGAGCCATTTTTGTCTGTGCAGGGTTTTATTTATTTATTGTCATCATTCCTATGTTTGTGTTCCCCCTTCACAAAGTGGAGGGAAATTCAGAGCATTTTTACCCTAATCAATTTCCTTGGAAGTGAGAGGATGGGAGATTTATGGTGCTCTGTACTGGTGTATTTACAGATTTACAGGTTCAGCAAGTAGGACAGAGGTCAGAAGCAAACATGCAGTCCATTTTAGTATTATAATCACGTCTAAGTATTTCTTTCCAGCTGCACACACACACACAGCATCAATTTCAGTACCAACATACTACCACCCAAATTAAGAAATCTCACTAAATTAAATACAAAAATCAAATCCATACAAGGTTATAATGGCAGTTTAGTGAAAGAAATTGTATTTTGGTTTTTAGATTCAAGATGGGGAACCTGTTGACCTGCAGATGGACCACAACTCCCATCAGCCCTGGTCATTAGCCATGTTGGCTTGGGCTGATGGACGCTGGAGTCAAAAAACACCTGAAGGGCCAGATTCCCCAACACTGCTTTAGCCAATGCACATATATGTTACAGCAGGCACCATCTTAAAAGAGGTATTCTCTCCTGTGTGAGAGTGAAGAGGGGGATGCTTTTTAATATATGAATCTGATCAATCAGTCACTTAAGGGGTTGCAACACCAGTACAAATGGACGTAACTGGCATTCCAGATGCTTGAATTAACCATTTTCTTTGTAAGCCCACCTTGGAAAGAAATCTCAAATTTCCTTCTTCAGTGAGCAACCAGAAGGGAGGCTCACGAGGGAGGGGGAAGACTCAGAACAAAAGCTAGCGATATATTTGCTCATTCAACAGTAAGGATGCAAATCGAGTCACTGTGCATACAATGCACACACCTGACTTGGCTCTCATCACTGTTGATTTGGGGGTATTTAATTCTGAAAGCAAAATTGCATGACTTCTGTCTAGTTATAGATCCCACAAGCCAAACTCTTTGTCCTCCAGGTGATTGCCATTGTCATGGATGTTTTCACGGACCCCGACATCCTCTTAGATCTGTATGATGCAGCACTCAGGCGCCGAGTCCCCGCCTACATCATTCTCAGCAGAGAGCATCTTGCCTCCTTCCTCACCATGGCTGAGAAAACGTGCCTTAATGTCCGTCACACAGAGGTGAGATGGGGATGGCTTTGGTTCTGTGCAGGTCTCTCCACCCCCAGAGGCAAAGGCAGCTGCATCTCAGTTGACTCTCACCTCCTGTGCTTTCCAAAAAACAAGGAATCACTAGAAGACTTTGCTAAAATAATAGGGGCAAAGGTTGGTTTGTGGTGCCTTTGGAATGAGGTCCCCAAGGAGGTGCATAAGAAGGGACACTGCCATTATTATTATTTAGATACACAGTGCAAACCTGTATAGTCTACTCAGAAGTGAGACAATGCAGAATTCAATGGGGCATACCCTTAGGTAACTGGGTACAGGATTGCAGCCTCAAAAGAAGCAGCAGCAGCAAAGCAGGTATTTTTCAATGGGTTTGGGGGCAATTCTAAGACCAGTTCCTTACTCAAGTTGGGTTTTTGTAAGTGGGATGCAAGCACTCCTTTTGCACAGAAGGAGTGCAGGAAAACAGTGGAAGATAGGGGTGCCTGATGTGCTCTGGTCCATGGGGTCACGAAGAGTCGGACACGACTGAACAATGAAGTGCAGGGGAAATGTAGTGGCCGTTTCTATATAATTGTTCAACCCCTTTTTAGAATCTGAGAGTCCGAGTCATCCGGGGTTGCACTTTTCAAAGCAGACAGCAGAAGCAGGTCACAGGGACCGTGAAGGAGAAATTTGTCCTGGTTGACGGGGAAGTCGTGATCACTGGCAGCTACAGGTAAGGAGTTCTCCTTACCTCTTCTTAAAGAGCATTTTTGCAGTGCGTGAGCAAATGGAGCAAAGCTTTAAAGAGTCACACCTGCACTCTTTGATTCTCAGGGTGCCTCTGGACCTATGTGGGATTCAGAGACACTTTGGAGAAGGGATTGGGGGGGGGATTTGATTCAGTTTGCATTGAAAGTCAAACTTACCTAATTTGCCCTTTCCAAAACACGTGAACCAAAACACAGGCAGCCTTCGAAATTCACACTCCTCTGAATTTTCCCCAGACAGTAATGTATACAAAAATTGCACATTGTACTGCAAAGTGTGTAGATAAATGCAGGCATTTGGGGAAATAAGATATAAGACTGCATTACATTAGGCAAAACTTTTTGGCAAAAATGTGTACATCAGGCAAAATTGCATACAAAAATGTGTATATTGAGATACATTTGCACTTAAATTCTAATGAATCTTCATAAGGTCTTTAATAAACATAAACATAATAAACTGTTGTAAACTAAGAGGCTGACAGATTCACCCATCCCCACTCTGAGAAGCTAAAGTTGGCAGCTGCGACTGTTCCGAGCTTTGCTCCATTTGCAGAAGTGAGCCTGCTGTAGAAAATGCATGGAGGGGACTGAAGGCTACTTTGGCACTGTTGCTTGGGAAAGGGAAGGGGCTACAAGGTCCTGCACCTATGCCTGGTGGTTTGGCCTTTAGTGGCTGCACTGGAGAAAGTGTCCCCATCATGCCTCTGGAGTGAGGAACCTTTGGCCCTCCGGAAGTTCCTGAACTACTGCTCCATTGGTCATGCTTGCTAAGGCTGATGGGAGTTGTATGTGGAGGGCCAAAGGTTTCCTACGCCTGCTCTGAGTGTATTACTCCAAGATTGGAAGCTGCCTGAGACCATGTTTTGCCTTCCACACTTTGCCTCTTTCAAGTTAAGGGGACCCACAGAGTACAGCTTGTCCATGGGCCCTTAAAATCTGGAGCTGGCATGGATGTTGCACCCTCCCCCCATTTCTTTCCTGGAATAATTGCATCTCATTCTATTTTCATGCTACATACTCAGCTCCTGTTCCCCCTATAATTACTCACAGTGAAGACTGCCAAACTCGGTAGAAAACTAGAGTTACCACCTTTTGTAGAGGCAGCCTCTGTGTCTTTAACGAGCCACATGACAGGCAAGAATACAACAAGCGATGCTTTTTGACAGCACACTGCTGGGGAACGCTGCCTCTGTTCCGTTTCTGCCTGTCATACACATGTTTAATGTGTTAAAGAGCCTCTCTTTGCATGGCAGAAAAGATGGCATCCCATATAGGAGATGGATCTCTGTGACTACAACCTCCTACACGAGGGGTTGATGCATGTCTTGGGGCACGAAATACCTGCCACCGACAAAGCGTCCTTCTCCCAGGGACTTCAAATTACATCATATGATTGTTTGTTTCAGTGCAACTTTAGTATTTGTTTTGATGTGACTGGAAATACGGCCTTTTCTGCTTTAGTTCTCCGTTGTCAGCAGAGAGAGTCTGTGACGGTGCTGAAATTAGCTGGATTTTGGCCAGGGATTTGGGATTATTACTTGACAGGACTCCTTCCTAATTGGTTCCAGGACTTGCTGGCATCCATTAGCAGATTTCCTAGAGAGTGACAACTCAGCCATAGATCAATCTTTAGTTTCAGCAGAAACTGATTCATTTCCTAGTTTCTTCCACATTCCACTCAGCTCTAAACCACAGGTGGTGTTTAAGAGCCCTAAGAGCCTAGGAATTAAGGCACTGTATCTCATTTCTCAAGGACACAGTGGTGGCTGCTGCCCATTGGAGCTGGTTGCGCAGAAGGCAAGGAGGCCAGCAGCAGGTGGCGGCAGAGCCAGCAACAAGCAGAGCAAAATGATTCTAGCTTTGCTGAGTTTAGGTAAAACTGAAGAGGAGGAGGGCAGGATGTGGGTGACGGTGTGGGTTAAATCACAGAGCCTAGGACTTGCCGATCAGAAGGTTGGTGGTTCGAATCCCCGCGACAGGGTGAGCTCCCATTGCTCGGTCCCTGCTCCTGCCAACCTAGCAGTTCGAAAGCACATCAAAGTGCAAGTAGATAAATAGGTACCGCTCCGGTGGGAAGGTAAACACGTTTCCGTGCGCTAATCTGGTTCGCCAGAAGTGGCTTAGTCATGCTGGCAACATGACCCAGAAGCTGTACGCCGGCTCCCTCGGCCAGTAAAGCGAGATGAGCGCCACAACCCCAGAGTCGGTCACTGGACCTAATGGTCAGGGGTCTTTTTACCTTTTACTAAAGAGGAGGAAGCTGACAGTCAAGACCAACATCTGGGGTTGTTGTATATAGGCAGGCGGGCAGCAGGGAACTGGCTAAGAGGAGGCTGAGTTTGGTGAGACAGTACCACATTTGCCCTACACTGCTGCCTGGTCTTCTATATATGGTGATACTTCCACAATGTGTTGTTCTCCTTCCTTCTGTAACATCATCAAAGTGATGTCACCACCTGTGACCTCAAGAGGCTTAAACTGGAAGTCCTCCATGGAATCTGCCAATGAGCTTTTGGCATCCATTGTGATGCTGTTGCTTAAGCAGCCATCAAATTCTGCTAGGCTGATGCCCAACGTTCATTCTATCCCTTGAGTGGGTCAGAGTTGCAGAGTTGCTGTGGATTTATTGGTACTACGTGCTTCGTAGACAGAGAAACACAAGAGTTAGGACCTGGTTTTGGAGCTTTGTATACTGAGTTACTGAAGCTCAAAAAAACCCCAGCTGACACTGACTTTCTGGGAATCCCATGCAGATCAAGCAAAATATTTGTTTTGAAGCTGCAGGGCATGGAGTATCTCCACTGGAGGCCAGACAGTCCTAAGGACTTTTGAGTTATGCGTTCATCAGTGAGGACTTACATTTCTGGAACTAGGAGATCTAAAGCTGTCTCTGTTATTTGCTCCTGGAAAGAAAGCTGCTATTTGGGAAGCACAGACTGATCTGACATTGTAACTCATTTCCAAAGCTAAGTAAGCTTCCTCTATGTAAGATTCCTGTATCTCAAGAAAAGCCAAATCTACAAAATGCAAGGAATCTGGTTTAGTGATGAATAAAGTCAAGCTGGGTAGTAGTACTATTGGTTTTTGAAAACCACATGGTAGAGCACACCTGGGTTAAGAGCTTCCTTTGAAAGAAGAGAAAGCTGGGATCCAACCTGTTGAAAAAACAAGTTTCTGCGTTTCAGAAAACCTACAGCCACCAGCTGAGAATTTTTTCTTTTCTGGGACCAGGAAATCAAGACTATTCATTTTACTGGAAAACAGGGCTTGAAAAACAAGACAACTCTACTTCTGAATTCTCTGAAGCCACAAAAAAGAGAGGTGGAGAAATAAAAGAAAACAGCTGGTGGAGAGGATTTTAGAAAGTCACGAGCATCTTCAATTCTGTTACTTAGGAAAGAACTCTCTTATTCTCAAGCGGCAAGTGATGAAGCATCCTGTGCACTTGGGCCTTGCATATCTTCTGGTCTTTGTGCTGCCCTCCATATTTTCCAAGGAATGCTACTTTTGTGACATCACTGCCTCAGCCAAATGCCCAGCCACCAAGATGAGTTGTGCCGAAGATGAAGACTGCTTTGTGGGTCAAGGAGCTGCTTTGGGAGTATCAATGATCCAAAACAAGGGTTGTACTCGCTCCATCAACTGTGGCAAAGAGCAACCTGTTGCCCACATGGGGGTAACCTACAGTTTGGTCACCAACTGCTGCCAGGGGAATTTGTGCAATGCAGCTCAGTTCCTGAAAGCCCCTCCTCTTTTCCTCCAGCTTGCCCTCCCCACCATTCTTGTACTGGGTCTCCTCTGACTTTGCAAACAATAAAATCTTTCACATGCTTTTGAATGTTGAGTCCTTGTGCCTGTGGTGTGATGGTGCGTCCCAACCCAGAAATGACTGCATCTAGGCAGTTGTGTGAAAAATAATGGTGTATCTCACTTCTCCCTTACACTAATAATTCAGCTGCACTATTGGGATGCCAAAAAGAGTTACCCGAGAATTCTCTAGCACAGCACAATCCATCCTGAACATGTAGATACCATGTTTATGGCTCGGTCCTCTGTGTCCATTAAGACATCACAGTTTGTTCCCTATGATGGCTGCAGCAGATTGCTGTGTGGAACGATGCCACCTCTGCAGTCTCCCAAGTTCAGGCACAATTTCTCCTCGTCGCTTTTTGATGGCAATGAATCACACAGCCTGCAATAATCCTAATTCTCTGCCTCCCAGAGTTTGGCTTGGTGGATTTATCCTCTGCCCTACCAGCTGCACGCTTCTTCCTCCCTGGGTTCAGTTTTGCACTCTGAACCTCTTTGTATGCAGCCTTCCGTGAGGGTCTGATTGAGGTCTGCGCATCTCACGAGAAGGAGGAAGTCCCTTGCTTTTTAGAATACATGGGATTGGAGTACCACATGGGGCAAAGTCTCTCAGGAGACATACATGTGTGCAACTCTAATTCTTATGTGAGCAGATGGCAAGACAACAGTGAAAAGCTTGCCTTTCTAAAATAATATTTTATTGGTTTTCCAAAAATAATATAATAACAAAAAACAAAAACCCAACAATACAAAAACAAAGCAAAACAAACTGACTTCCCTCCAGTCCCTTCCCTGGTTCCATTATTTGTCAACATGCTGCACGTCCATTATTAAATTATAACATATTTAAATCACTATTATCCATTCATTGTAAAATTACAAGTACTTTTTAAACCCTGCTAATGCATTAACCTGTGTACAATGCTTCTGTATATATGCAATAAACTAAAGAAGATTGACAAGTTAAATTAATGGAATATGCTGAAATGGCAAAACGGACAATGACATTAAGAAGCAGAGACGACAATGAATTGAAAAGCTTGCCTTATAAACACGTCCAGCCCATTGGTTCATCCAGCTCAGCTGCTTTACAACATTTCAGGCACAAGACTTTTCTATCACTTGCTACCTGGTTCTTCAAACAGATATACAGTACTGAAGCTGGCCAAACAGGACTTCTGCTTGCTAATGTTCTCGTCCAAAATTTTACCTGGGCTGAGGGTAATTTCCTTCAATCTCTGGGCACAACTGGATCATACTAAGAAAACACACAACTGCATTTTAAGTTGGCGCCTGTCACTCACATGGGTCCACTCCACACTAGCACCTCAGAATTGAGGATAAAGTTTTGGGCGTGCATCAGGGAGCACCGCACACAATACACCCTTTGGGAAATTACTTGAGATGCGAAGATAAGTGTGAAAGGCCAGGATCAAGTTGCACAGAAAAGGTGCAGAGTCCCCACCCCATTTCATGGGCAGTTTAACAGTGAGTTGGATAAACAATGAGATGTGTGGTTGGTTTTTAGTTAATCCTCCCTAAGGACCAAAGACAAGCCTTCCCGGATCAGACAAAAGGTGTGTCTGATCTCACATCCCTTTTCCCACAGTGGCAAGTCAAACCCTTCTGGGAAGCCTGGCAACCCATTATGAAGGCTACAGCCCCCACCTGTTTCCCCCCAAGCAGATTGAAAGCCCTACTTCCTCTGAACATGGAGGTTCTATTCAGCTATGACTGCTAATAATTCTGGTAGACTTTTTCTCCATGAATTTATCAAATGCAGGGTGGGGAAGAAGTGACCTTCCAAACTGTTGCTGGACTACGATTCCTGGAGTTTTTGGGAGGCCACAGTGAGAACTGGATGCTCGACCAGACGGGTCATTGGCCCATTCTATGTTCCCATCATCCTGGAACATTGGCCATTCGGGCTGAGGCTGATGGGACTCCAACAGCCAACAATATCTGGAGGGCCACAGGGCTGTTCTTTGTTTTAAAGCCATCTGGGCTAATAGCCATCACCACACCCTATGGCATTGAATTCTACAAATTAATTGTGCATTGGGTGAAGACATACTTATGCCTGTCTGTCTTGAATCTACCGTACTTCTCATTCATTTCACTGGGTGACTGAGTCCTAGCATCACGAAAGAGGGGGAAAATTATTACCCACACCTTACATAATTTTGTAAATCTCTGCTATGTTCCTCCTAGTTACCTTTTTTCTAACCTCTCTTTTTCTAACTTCTAATTTCTACCCATCTTTTTTCTAATATCTGTATTGCTAGTTATAGCTCTTTGTAGCACTGAGGTTCGGTATAGCAAAATCAATGCAGTGTCATGGCTGGAACGCTGGGTTTGCATGTGGGGAAAACATGTCTAAGTTATTCCCATTTGGCCATGAAGCTCATGGCTTGGCAGGCTGATACCTAAGCCTAATCTACCTCACAGGTTGTTTTGAAGATGAAATGAGGAATTTCTATGTATGTTGCCACAATACTTTAGAAACATTTTGCCTCCTAAACAGTGTTACTGAAACCATTACAGACCACAGTTGAGTTGGGGTGCGGACCATGTTTGAATGCTAAAATATCTCCATGTAGAAAACCAGCATACAGGGACGCGGACTTATAAAAAATATTGGGGGGGGGGGCCCGGGAAAGCTCATGAATAATAAATAAGCTCATGAATATGCAAATAAAGTGGCGCCGCCTCCTTGTGAGCGAATAGGGGAGAGCGTGCTGCGCCTATTAATCAGCTCCGAAGGAAATTGGGTGGAGCTTTTGCTCGGGAGGGAGGGCAGGAGGCATGCAGCCCGACCCTGTGCATTTTGGGCTGGGGGAGCGGTGGCGATGGCGCTCTGCTGGAGGGGCGCCCGAGATTATTGGGGGGGCAGAGCCCCCCCAAACGAATTTTTGAGGGGGCTCGGGCCCCCTCAAGCCCCATGGAGTCGGCGCCTATGCCAGCATATCAGGAAAGAGAGGCTGCAACCCTTCTCCCTGACATCTACTTTCCATGTCCTGTTGCTGTTTATTATATATATATATATATACTGAAGAACTTTCAGTTCTGAGGTAGCTGGTACAGTCCAGAAACTGTTTTTTCACGTTATAAGTTAAGAGTGGTGCTAGCATCTTCCTATCCCTTACAAGTGTTCTGGGCCTAGATACAAAAGGCCTTTCGCTTCATAAATTTGCTACAGGGCGATGAAAAGCATGTACAAAGTCAAGCACCTTTTGAATCCAGTCAGATTATCCTGAATCCAGATTATCTCCACTACAAACTTCAACTGGCTGAACTGTCATTACCGTAGATCTCCTTGAGGAACTGTAAGGCATTGGGGGGTGGGGCAGAGTTTTTCAGCACCTTCAAACTACAATACCCAGAATTCTGTGGGGTAAGCGATAAGAGTTAAACTGGCATGAAACCGAGAAATCCTGAGATGTAGATATGCCCTTAGGGCACCTCTAGTTTGGTCACACATGTCACCAAAAAAAGAGAAAACGCAACACTAAAAAAGAAAGCCTATCATATGCAAATGTTTAGATGCAAATTTAGAAATAATTACCGTAATTAAGACAAAAATACAGTGGTACCATGGTTTAGAACTTAATCCATTCCGGAAGTCTGTTCTTAAAGCGTTCTTAAACCAAGGCATGCTTTCCATAGCAGTGGGGGACCCAATTTACAAATGGAACACACTCAACAGGAAGCGGAACATGTTCTGCTTTCAAGGTGAAATTCACAAACCAAAACACCTACTTCCGGATTTGTAGCATTCTTAATCCAAGTTGTTCATAAACTAAGCTGTTCTTAAACCAAGGTACCACTGTACAACACATCTCCTTGTACAGTAGTAGGGACGACTGAGCAGGGTTGCTAAAACTGTGGATGGAAAACTTCAAGGCCCCTCCTGCTCTCCCTTCTTAGGGTTCGTTCTCCTTAAACCAGACTTGCATCAGACAGCACTTCAAGCAGAGGACTTGCCTCTGTACACAGCATGACACAGAGCCACCCTAGCTTCCAGACTGAGCTCAAGTAGCATTGTTATACAATGGCCCCGGGGGTCTTTCCAAGCCGCAAGTCTCTTATGCTGAGGTCTGGCTTTCCTCCCCATTCCCCCTTTCTACCTGCCCTCTTGATTTGCCCAGGGGCATTCATTTTAGTTGCAGTACATACAGAAGCAACCTTCTTGCCAATAGATTGCAGGTGAGGCCAAGCATTCAGTGCACACACTGAGGTCAGAAAATCCTGTTGCTAGCTCATAGCTCAGACAGCCAGAGCTTGTTTTTCTCCCTCTGAAAGACAGCCTAAATTACCATATATAAATCAGCATACGCAAATTTGCATCAGAGACCTGTTTCCCAGGTCTTTCAAGGACCTAGAAATGTCCTCGTTGAGCTCCACTTGGATACAAAGTAAGCATGGCTTGTCCATTATTGTGTCATTGGAATCTCAGCTTTTTGGATTTTCTTATATTCATGATTCCACACAAAGAGACTGTAGTTGCCCAAAACGTACATGATCAGTGTTCGAAACTCCCGTTGTTCTAGGCACATTTTGTGGCAGGGAATTTCATTAGCGCAAGCGGTTTCTGAGTTATGGGCACAGTACTGCGCCTAAGATTTCAGATTGAAACTGCCGAGTGGAAGGAAAGGAAGACCTTTTCTGCCTCTCCACTTCCAGCTACTCTCTGAAGACTAGAGAAAAGACCCTCTTAAGAATATTAGGGAGTGGGCAGGGGAAGGACTGGAGCATGTGAAAAATGAACGTAATATTTTAGCTGCAGTTCATTCATTTTCAGATTTGTATTCTTGTCATAGAAAAGAGTGCCTAGACATTTTGCTGTGCCCATAAGCTAGTTTTAAGGGGCCATTTAGCTCCAAGCTTTCATATCTCAGTTTCTAACACTGCATATGATCCATGGCTAAAACCCCTTTCCTATCTCCCATCCCCCAACCCCTTTCTTCTCAACAGCTTCACGTGGACAGATGCTCGCTTGAACCGCCAGCTGGTCACTCAGCTTACAGGAGAAGTGACAGGGGCATTTGACCAGGAGTTCCGCATCTTATATGCTGCCTCTTGTCCCCTGCCAGCCCTAGAAATTTCACCTAGACTCCAGCCTGCTTCGAGCCTGGCTCCATTACCAAGTACCAATGGGCCAGATATCACTCCGTACGTCAGCATCCTGGATGGGGTGCAGCTGTCCAACCGCATTGCAGAGCGACGCTCCGTGGCCCCTCAACCCGTGGCCAAGAGCCATGCTGGAGAGTGGGAGTTAGTATTGGCCTCCCCTGCTACGGCGGAAGACCCTGTGCTACCCACCCCACCTCCAGAGGTGTCTATTCGAAACAGACTGGCAGCATGGCGTGGCACAGACCTTTCAGGAGGCGGCCTGCATGGATCCCCTGATGGGCAGAATGCTCTTAGTGATATACTTAAGAGCGTACATCGGACTCGGCGTTCAGCAGCCAAGACCACAGGGGCTCATGCTAGTAAGTCCCTGTGGGACCTCAGCCAGATCTCCGGAACCAGCACAACAGGAAGGGGATGGAATGGGACAGACTCAGCAGAAGAAGCTAAGGTAAGCATCACCTATATTTTCCAACTCTAGGCACATTCTAGAGTGGCCACATATCTTGAGAGGGAAACCCTGCCAATGCTATAAAGCTGTCCGTTATACTGTTACACGCTACCCCAATTGGCCAGTGGCAAGAAACTCCATGGGCTCCAAGCGCTTTCCCCAGGCTTCAGTTTCCTTGGAATGGAGGTCGGGAGAGACTATGGTGTCTTTGGGATATGAGCAAAGGATGGAGGGGCTCGCAGAACCCACACCCCAACTGATCCTGCTTCTCCTTTAGGTTAGTAGGGAAACCAAGCCCAGAACAGAGCAGTCTTGTGTCTGTATTCTCAGCTTCCAGCACCAGCCCAACTCGCACACAACAACAACAACCACCACTCTCTCATACACAGAAAAGGGTCACCCATTTGTCTCTAAAGTAACAACAACAACAATTTTATTATTTATACCCTGCCCATCTGGCTAGGTTTCCCCAGCCACTCTGGGCAGCTTTACAGAATATATAAAACATAATAAAGCATCAAACATTCAAAACAGAGCACTGCAGCCATGTGAGAGGGGCCTCATAGCTGACTGGGGATTTGAAGCCAGGTCTCTCTGTCCGATCCTCTGTCCGCTTCACCACACCATTTCTCCACTGGATACAAGACAGAAACAAGACGGGAGATTAGGGTTCTTTGGGAAGTGGATGTCCTGTGCATCCTTTAACCCTCTTAAAATAAAAACACCAGAAGTATATCCTATTCAAGTATATACTTGAATAAGAAGAGGGTGTTTCTAGGCATGTGCAGAGTGTGTTTATTGTATCATTGCATATCATCAGCCAGTCTTCCTTTCTGTAAGGTTAGGGGTCAAGGCTTTCCACACTTGAGCCTTCTCATCTTAGAAACTGAACACTGCACAGCCCCATTTTTTACATATGCTCCAAACCAATTATTTCCAAGTTCCTTTCCTAAGAACCCAGTCTCCATCCCACAGTACATCTAATTCTCATCTACACCATCTTTCCTGTTCTGTGTCCCGAGAGCTATCGGAAATGTAGTCCACATTTGATAGCGGGCACTGACATTGCTTAAGGCCCCACAATGCAGTATTATTGCAGTTGTATTGTACATTCTTCACCATCTGTCCTCTTGATGGCTGGACAGGCTTTGCACCCCAACCCACCAACCATCTAATAAAAATCTGCCTTGCCTACGTGGCACTTGAAACAGAGGGCTGGCATGGTATCCCGGACTAACACATCAAGTGGTATTGTTTATAAACTGCATTTATATCCCACTTCTTTTCAAAGGAGCTCAAGACGGCATACGTGATTCTCCTCCTCCTCACTTAATCCTCACAACAACCCTGCAGGGTAGCTTAGGCTGAGAGGCAGTGACCAGCCCAAGGTCACCCAAGTGAGCTTCACAGCCAAGGAGGGATTTGAACACTAGTCTCCCAGGTCCTAGTCCACCACTTTAACCACTATACCACACTGGTAGGCTTGTATGCCTACTCAATAAGGGACTGCCTTGAGTTGCCCCCACCCCGTCTTTCAAATTAAGAGACTGGAGCTCTTCCTTGTAAGCAGATCTACTCCTAAAGCAGCGTCGGGTAAGAAGCCACAGTAATTAGGCAGGTGCTTGATCCCTCTTGCACGTTGCTTGACAAGAAGGGGAAAATACAAGAGGGCAATGAGGCTGGCGGCAGCCCAAGTCCATTTCAGCCAGATCCTTTTTTCCGGCAGACCTATTTTTAGATGTCGCAACAAACTTCTCTGTTGCCACATGCATTTCATGACTTTTTACTGTGAGTAACCTTCACATTCCTTTCAGAACCCAGCCTGGCCAGCGACTGGCTCTCAGCAGCAGGAACAAGAGGGCAGTACATACAATGGTCGCTATGGTCTTCGTTATAGCTGGCCCTCTAAATGCATGTTTGCACCTACAGCAGCATTACATGGCAGAGGGTCTCTCGGGGAGAGACTTGGTGGGGTCGGTGCCAGGGGAACTTAGCTCTTCCCCCCCACCCTTGTTGATTATCCTGAGTCTCTTCCTGTTTTCTCCAGATCTGTTCTAAGATTGGGGATAAACGCAGCTGTGGGGAGGGGGGAATAACCTGGGGTAGGGGTTGTGGGGGGAGGATTAAGCACCTTTCTCTTACCTGCCCATTTGTCTCTGCAACCCCCACCTGCACCAGACAATTATATGCTTGCAGGTCTGCCTGCAAGACTTTCACTCGGGGGCAACACAGCAAAACCCAGACACCTGCCCCCCCCCATGTTAACAGCCACTGTGGAAAGATGCAGGAACCAATTTCCAGAGGGAGATTTGGTTTTCCCTCCCCAGTGTTTCTTTCTGTGAGAAAAAATCACATTTGGTTTTCAAGACATTCCTTTTGCTGTGCAGTCTAAACTCCGACTCCCTTGCGAATCAACATTTCGGTAGTAATTTAGGTTTCCATGGGAACAAAAGAATTCAATATTCTCTGATCCTGCTTTGTGCTGCAGGAGGTCAAAGTGTACATTTCTGTAAATCCACCCCCTGGAAAAAGCCGTGATGATCGCTTTTAGTCACTTTGGGGACTCGAGCACTGTTTTCCCCATGAAGTCTGGATGGTTTTAAAACAAAAAAAGTTTTGGTTTTCCATCAATTCCAGATGTTTTGTTCTCTATCAATTCCAGCACTCAACATTCCCTCAGACATTCCAGTTGCTACAGAAACCAGTTCCTGATCTTGAGTCCTGGTTACTGTGGGAACCAACTTGTTCTGTGTCGCCCCGCAACCCCCCCCCCAAAGCTTCCCATGGCTGGGTAGGATCAATATTTTGATTTCTAATCACAAAGGGGTGTTGAATATATAAATTTAAAGGTACCAAATAAGGTTGGAAAATTATAAAATAATACTGTTCCCTTAAAAGAAAGCAAACCCAGTCATTTCATTTACAGGATAGTGAGGATATCAATTCCCTTACATGAGAGCATTTTCATGTTGTCAGAACACCCCTGAGGTTACACTTTGTCACAGAAAAATAAATTATGTATGTCCCTACTTCCTGACCAAAATCAAGTTTCTGAAGAGGCCAGCGGCCCAGTGGGTACTTGGTGATTGTGTAAGGACAGAGCCAGGGTGCTTGAAAACAGCCCTAAAAGGTTATGACTTCCCCAAGGCCTACCTGTAAGCCTCTGGCTGAGATGGGACTTTGTCCTTAGCATTATAGCATTTCCAAGTGTTCAAAGCAGGTCACATACATTTTTGTAATCATTGCAACGGCCCTGAAATGATGGGCCAGTAGCATCCTTAGATTGCAGGGATTGGGGTGGGTCTGAGTGGGGTTTGGCCAGAGCCACTTGATGAGGCCATATTTGAAAGTGGGGCCTTCCCGAATCGTGGCTCAACCTCTACACCACAACTCCAGGCCTCAGGAAGGGCAGCAGTCTTATTTGACAGACTTTGTGACTTTAACAGCTGGCCAACAGGTGGTAAAAACAAGGTGTGGCGTTGCTTCAATTAACAATGCTTGGCCTGTTAAAAATGTGGCAACCTTAGATTTCAGTCCCACACACAGACCAAACACTAGCTCTTAGCACTTTCTGGTGGCCAGAGAAGTGGCAGATATCATCTTGGTACTATTAAAGAGGGAAGAGTGGCAGGCAGACTAATCTGACCCACAAACCTCATTGAAAAGGAAATGCCTGGTTATTATAGGATGACAGATTATATTCCATAATGAGAGCGGGTAATGGGCATCTTCTGCCTTGAGTACTAAATTGTGTTGAGCAGACCCTGCAGGTGGTACCCAGACCTCAGCTCCTATGTCCCTGTTTTCATAGGGTGCCTGGTTGCCACCGGCAACAGCTGGGCACAGGACAGGAGGCAGGTCCTAGAGCAGAAGATTCGAGGAAGCATTAGGCCTACGTCTGGAGTTTTTTGACAAATTGGATTGATAGAAAACTCTGCCTCCTTTGGCTTTGAACTTGGGTGAACTGCTGTAGACAGCACCTTCGGTCAATATTGATCAAGGCTACACCTATGATAGGGAGGGAGAACTCTAGGATGACAAGCCTTAGAAGCATGAAGGTCCCTCTGTACTTATCAGCTAGGTTCCTCCCTCCTATACCCTGAATGTTTTTATGCAAGGCAGCCAGCCATTGAACAGGTAAGGCTTTCCCCATGCCTTGTGCCTGGAACTGTTAAGGCACAGTCACCTTGTCAGGAAAAAAAGAAGTTGCTCTCCTCCACTTGAACTTCACACTATTTGTAGATATAGTTCTTTTAGGTGCTGTAGTATGTTTGAAGTCATGTTTTTATAATGTTACATCTCGTAACTTTAATAGCTTTAATATTAAATGCTTTGGAGAGAGAATCATGAAAGGAGCATAACAATATTGAAAATACAAATTTATCCTCCCCATTCCCCAACAGCTTCCTCATCTACCACAAATTTGCTTTCTCTTTCCTGCAGCTATTGTGCCTAGCAGTCTCCACAGGGAATCTAGGAACATCAACACCATAAATGTTAGAACTCTGCCTCAAATTCATGATTCTCATAGGCAGTGATTAAATTTCTAAGTAGAGAAGAGTTAGGGTTTAACCATACCTGGAAGCCAAACAGGGTGAAACAGAAGCCCTGCCCCTCAACTTAGGATCTGTAGATGCAGATGGTAGTGGGAGAAATTACCATATTTTTCGTCCCATAGGACGCACCTAGTTTTTTGGGGGGGGAATAAAGGAATTCCCCCCCTTTATTTCCCCCCGAAAACCAGGTCGGGCAACAGCAGGATGGCAGCGCTGCGCCTCCCCGCTGTCCCCCGAGCTTGTGGGGCTGGCCGATGTCTGCCAGGCGCGAGGGGCGCTCTGCTTCAGGATGCTTCACACGCCGGGCAGCAGGCTGCTATCCGCAGCGCGGGGAGCCCTGCGGGAACTCCCGCGGGCTCCCCAGGCTTGCTGATAGCTTCCTGAAGCCTGGAGAGCGAGAGGGGTCGGTGTGCACCGACCCCTCTCGCTCTCCAAGCTTCAGCGAAAGCCTGTATTCGCCCCACAGGACGCACACAGATTTCCCCTTCATTTTGGGAGGGGGAAAAGTGTGTCCTATAGGGCGAAAAATATGGTACTTTGTACATGCTCAGAAGCTGCATCTTTCTACTATTTCACATAGTTCAGAACAGATACAGGGGTGGAGGGACTCCTTAGTAAGACCTGGTTGTAATTCATGTGGGTTGCCAAGATGTTCATTTCATTTTTATCAGCAAATATATTTTTGAAGGTTGTGGAGAACAACATGAAAGAACCTAGGCCATGTTGCAAACCCAGATTCTCTTAACAATAAGAACTAGAAATCTATGTCTGAAGAGGAGTTCTACAATGCATGGCAGGTACTGCCTATTTTACTTGTACATGAGCTTGCACACACAACATTACACTGGTTCTTAAGTCTGAGGTGTGGTTTTTTTTCAACCTTTCCACAGAAATGGGGTTACCAGGACACACCAGCAAGAGAGCTGATGAAACAGCGAGGGACTGGCTATGCCCCAGAGGAACCAAGGATGCCCGTTTACCTGGCACCTGGGCGTATGACCCCTTCCTCTGGCTACTTGCCTCTAGGAAGACTACAAGGACAGCTGTATCATAATCCTGCCACTACAGGTCTATCGCGGGCTTGGCCACATCCAGGACAGTTCCAGTACGGCCATCAGCTACGATACTGAAACCTCTCTGAAAATCTCAAGGCAGGGGGAAAAAATACTGGGAGGATAATCTGGAACAGACTGGAATATTTCCTAGAGAAACAACAGTTTATAGAGAGATTATTCATGTGACAGGACAGAATAGTCAGGGATGGCTATAAAACTGTGGTTTCTAGCTTTTAATAAAATATACTGGGAGACTTTTCTATCTGATGAACACCGACCCCAGTGAACTGCAGAATGAGATCCTAAACTGTGACAAGCATGTTTTAGTGAGATTTTAAGTTTCATCTGCCAATGAGGGAAGCCAAACACTTTTCCTTCAATGCAACTACACTAGAGCAATTCAAGTTTGTGTAGGATGAACTGGGAACAAGCAGGAGGTTTGTATACTTACACTGATGAGCTGCTCAAGGGATGCTGGGTGCAGCTACTGAGACACTAAAGAATATATAAACGATTATACTAGCAAAAATCTGGAATTACATTTCTCCAGCCCTCAAATCAATGTTTGTAAAAATAGAAGACATTCATACAGAACAGTTGATGCTGCGTGGTTTTTTTTCTTAATAATAATAATAAATTTTATTTATATCCCGCCCTCCCCAGCCGAAGCCGGGATCAGGGCGGCTAAAATCAATAAAATAATAAGTTGAACCATAGACACTAGGTTGTATTACAAAAAATCTCCCTCCATGATCAAAATACAGTATTTTGGCACTGGGTCAAAGCAGCCTGCAGAAGATGTTTTGACGTTTAAGAGGTTAGACTAATTGCACTGAACCCCACTGGTTTGGTAAAGGGAAGAGTTTAGAAAGGAACAGTGACTGTTCCAAGGTTTATACACACCCAGGGGTTTTGACCCAGGGCAGATGATAAACAGCATGCAAAAGACATCTTCTGTAAAGTAAAGTAAGGCAAGGAAATCCTTCCCTCCCTCATTGGATCTAGAAAAAGGAAATGGAAATTAAAAGAGGGAACTGGAAAGAGATTCATACATGCTTCAAACTAAGCTACAAAAAGGGAGAACAGGCACAACCCAGAAGATTTATTGAAGGCCGCTCCATCTGTGACTATTACCCATTTGTTCAAAGGCTCCAGTGTTCTGCCACTGCAGTGTCCTAAAGCAAGTGGGAAGAGATGCCTGAGACTCATTGACAAAGGGAAAAAATAACATACTGTTGCATCATAGAACAATTTATCAGCATGGATTGAAGTGAATTATGGTTGCTAGGATCCAGATTCAAGAGAGCTCTCATCTCTTCAGTTGTTGTGGAGAAGGGAAAATTCCAGCAAGGTGCAGATTCTCCAGTTGCTTCGTCTATGCTGATAGTGGAAGAGCAGCTTGAGGCAGCAAAATATTCGCTCTTGTGCCCCTTTTAAAGGCAGGTGAGTCCTTTGAGGGCCTGGATCTTGTATCCTGCAGGTAGAACCCCCAGCTTCATATTTGTTGGGGAATCAAGACGCCAATAAGAATCCCAGGATTTGTTTACACTGGACTTGCACCCGTCTCTCTACTAATGGAGAGCCTCCCACATGATGCTGTCCTGCATCCTTCCCCTTTTAAGTGCAGGGTTTTTCGATCCTGGCTGTTTTGGACTTTGCAAGGAACAAAACACACACACACACACACACACACACACACACACACACACACACACACCCTTCCTGCCTGTCTCCCCTCTAAGACAACACTGGGGTGGGAAGGGTCTCATCTGGATGCCCCTCCCATTATTGGGGAGACAGGCAGGTACAAGTCCACATTTTTTGCGGCAGTGTAGCCCAGTCCTAGGATTTCAGAAGCCTTCTTTCAAAGAAATGTCTGCATCAAAGGGAAAGCAGTTCTCCAGCACTTAAGATGCAGGATATTTTATCATGCAACACGTCTACCCCATCCCATCACTGCACCAATTCGAGTATCTAGTGCAGTTCAGACTGTGGCTGCACAAATCTATTGGCTAGTACCAACGATTGCATCACTAATCAGAGACACTATCTTCCCCCACCCTTTTGATAAAGCCAACAGCCCCGAGGTAAGATGCCTACTGGCTGCATACTAAGTGTTCCTTACAAAGTAGCACAAATTACACAGGCTTCCACAATTCAAGTTCTCTTCCTTTCCCTTACTGTTAAATAAATGTTTGGTGTGCTCCAGTGCTGGGAATCCATTTCCAAAGCTCCTTTAAATACTTTCCTCCATTAGCTATTAACACCAGGCATAAAAGTGCTAGGTTATTAAGATGCCAAAGAAATGGGGGGGGGGGGGGTTACACACAAAAATATGGAAGTTGCTCCCTCTAGAGGTTTGATCCCTAAAGGCACCTCTTTTCAAGACCAACAACTCCCAAGTCTGACGGATCAAGGTAGTAATACAGGGCACCCAATGCATTCACTTTTTTTTTGGAGAAGCTTGTGATAATGAAACCAGCACCGTTCAACGAAGTCCACCTGATGCTGGAATCCAGTTTCTTTCACAGCATCAGGATCATTGCAAAGGCAAAGCAGAACTCGTTACAGTTCTTGCAGTGCCACACAGTTCCTTGCTTGCTGTGTTTGCAGGCCCATAGGACAAACGATAAGGACCAGCTATAAAAGGGAGGGGCAGAAGACAACACACTCAAGATATCCAAGGGCCATAAAACAGAAATCCAAAGATAGGAAGCTGCCTTCAGACTAGTGATCCACCTGCGTAGGAAGCTACTTTTTATACCGGTTCCCCGGCCAGTAAAGCGAGATGAGCACCGCAACCACAGAGTCGTCCGCGACTGGACCTAACGGTCAGGGGTCCCTTTACCTTTAGACCAGGATTGTCTACCTGAGACCTTCTGCATGTAAAATGTGTGCTGTGATGCTGTGTTGCAACCATTCCTCTTTGAGGATGCACTATATCCTTTAAACCTGAACAGCCATTCAACACAGAATGAGATGGTATAATTTTCTGGACTACACCAGTTCAGACTGCAGGTGGGAGAAGACCAAATTTCAATGCTCTCCTTGCATTAAAAAAAATAATAATTCATGTTTGTGTATATATGTATATACACAGTTTCTTCCTCCGGTGCTAGCTTAACTACATCAAGAAGAATAACCAGAATTCTGTCCCCTTCTTCTGTGCAACTGTAACTCTCAAAACATGGCCAGCTCATCCGAGAGCCCATGCAGCAAACAAGGCCAACCGTGAGGTGGAAGTTCTAGAAGTCAACACCAAGTAGGGCTGGGAATGTCCCCTGACTGAAACATGGACAGCAACTATTAGTCAGTGCAGGTAATGCTGAGATGGGTGGACCAAGGTCTGGTTCTGTTTAAGGCAGCTTCCTTCCTGGGGGGCAGTGAAGCCTTGCCTCCTGACAACTATGCGCACACTAAACGTTTAAAGGACATTCGGCACACATTCTTTCCCTCAAATAATTCTGCGCACTCTAGTTTGCCCCTCTGAGTTACAATTCCCAGCAACCCTTTGCAAACTACAGTGCCCAGAATCATTTGAGGGAAAGAATGTGCTTCGAAAGCGCTTTAAATGTATATAGCATGTACACAGCCAGTAGCTCATTTTTTTTTAAAGCCAGCCTTTGCAACAATAATACCCAGTGGAATAAAATGCATTCCTGCCCACGTACAGTTAAGCCTCAGGGGTTTCCCAAAATGGGCGGTGCAAATCCACTGGGACTGAGAGTTACTTACTGAAGACTAAAGCAAAATGGGAAAAGCAGAGTGGAGAAACCAGCAGAGAGAAGTGGCCTGGAGGTGTACAAAAGCTGAGCAGAAAGATATTGCCACCTCCAGACAGCATCAACAGCAGCTTTTCTGGAACTAAGCAGATCTTGGTCTCGGGAGTGCCTGGATGGGAGACCACTTTGAAACCCCACACAACCACTCTGAGCTCCATTCTGTACTAAAGGCAGGATATAAAAGCAAGACTTTTGAAAAGCAAGTGGAGTGAGGCGTGGTACAGAGTACTCTTAATCTTGGGGACTGGGAGGGCTTTTAAATATTGGGGTTTGTTTATTTTGCCCTTTCCTGCTGTTCAAAAGGAGGGTTAAAACAAAACACAAAACAAAACAAAACAAAACAAGGCCTCCTTATAGCAGGTCAGACTACAGGCCCTTTATTGTCTACACTGCCTGCAGTAGCCTTTCCACATCTCAGGCAGAGGCCTTTGCATCAGCTGCTATCTGATTCCTTTGTGCTAGAAATATTGGGGAACTGATCACAGGACCCTCTTCGTTTAGAGCATGTGCTCCACCCACTGCTTCCCACCCAGATCCCTTTAAATCAGGCAGACTAACAGGAGTCACCAACCTTTTAGGGCCAGGGGGCACATGTGGAATTATGAGGAAGTGCT
The DNA here is from genome assembly GCF_965113315.1 of Podarcis vaucheri. Taxonomy (NCBI): domain Eukaryota; kingdom Metazoa; phylum Chordata; class Lepidosauria; order Squamata; family Lacertidae; genus Podarcis; species Podarcis vaucheri. Next base: position 18,782,010 of record NC_138751.1, read on the forward strand.
GGCACGGCGGGGTATAACATGAAAGGGATGCCGCATCTAAAGGAGCATAAAATCAGCCCGGATCACAAAAAGCAGTGGGCATGCCTCACAAAAAATGTGTATCAGCCACTGCCATATACGCTCACAGTGAAAAGCTCACTGAATTTCTCCTCTGCTCAGAATGGATGGGAAGTTGGGTGTCCAATCCTGGCATCCCGAAAAATATGGGCACATTTAAGGGGGGGGTGTTCGAAGTAAGAGAGCAACAAAGCCAACCCAAACAGGAAATGAGCAGGTACGGCAATCAGTCTCTCATGCATTATGGATTTTTGAGGTGATATTTACCGAGACATTTTGTGAGATGATATTTACTGAGACATTTTGCAGGAACCGTATGATGCTATGGCAGGCACCATGGGGCGAGCAGGTGCCGCACTGACAACCTCTGAATAAAATTAGGCCTGTGGATTATTTGCAAGTTGCTTCTTGGAGATCAGATACAAACCTTCAATGACCTAGAAAAGCATAAAATTAAGGCCAAAGCTTGCCAGGCTGTGGGTCCCGTAGCTCTCCTGAGAGAACACAAGGTCAGGCTAGAGGAGAGAAACACTCACCTGGGTCCAACAGCACAAGGCACCGGAAAGTCCCTTTGCCGGAGGGTTTGAGCCTGATCCCAGGTAACACCTCCAAGAACTTCAGGCTGTTACTGTAGCCTCGCTCCAAGCACAGTTTCCACAGCTTGACCTTGTGCTCCTTCCATACCAGGGCCTCCAGCTTATCCAGACGCAAACCTAAAGGAAACTGGCCCAGAGTGCTTCGGAGGAGAGGGATCACATCCACACCACCTGAAAGATACAAAGAGGCCTTGATGATGATGAAAAGGCCTTTAAGTAGGACTGTGCATGCCCCCTCCCCGATCCAGTGTTCGAGATATGTCCTGGGGTAGACTTGACCTGGAACTGGGCCCCGAATTGGGGCCCTAGCATATTGTTTAATTGTGGTTTTAAACCCTATTTTATAGGTGGTCCAATGGCAGGGGAAGAGACACAGACAGGCTGCCTGCATTTCTTTCTTCTCCTCCATCCTGCTCCTTGCCACCCGATTACCACCCCTTTGGACAGCTCTAGATCACTTTGGGTGGACCTAACCAGGGGCTGCCTCAATCAGCCCAATTTGGTTCAGGATCTAGAATTCGGACAGAGTGGCCCCACAGCCCTATTTTTTAGTGTTGTTTGGAATGGATCTCAGTTACCTGGAACAGCTAGCCCATTTGTCAGTGGGTGCTAAGTGTGGAACCAGTGCTTTACTTACACACAAGTTTTTGTGCTCTTCATGCCAAATTCCTCTTGATTATTTCTCGACTATACTACAAACTCAAAGTCACAGGACTCCTGACTTTTATTATATTTCTTTTCCCTTAGCCTCATTAGGCTTCAGTTCCCATTGCAACTGCTGAAGGCCTCTCTCCAGTTAAGGAAGTATTTGCAGAACCTCCAATCAGATATTAAACTGAAACAGGCTTCATTAGGATGAGGGTATTCTTCAGAAAGCTGGATGATTTCCTTCCTGCTGAAGGTGGGGAAGGTATGGCCAGCCTGCTCTACGCAGAACGAGGTATAAACGAGTGTGCTGAACAGGGAGGACAAAGTGTACCTCTTCAAACTGCAAGTAAATCATCACATTTTTGAAAGTTTCCCTATGTTAAGATTTCTCCATGATGATAAATTCAGCATAGTAGGAAAGGGCTGAGGTAGCACACAGCTAGAGTCTATGTGTTCTATTTCCTGGGATGGGTGGGTGTTTTTTAAAGGATAAGTATGCAAAAGTGGACAACCAACCCCGCCCTCCTGTAATCTGATGCAGTCCATTCCCCCACTTCATTCCCTTGAATGTGTAGGAGTAGGCCACACCTTCTCAAACAGACCAGTCTCCTTTTCTTACCTTCACCATCTCTCCCATTCCAGCATAAAACCCACACGTTTTAGACCTCCTATTTTTCCATGCTCACATACCAGGGTCCCTTCCAAAGAGCATACAAACATTACTAGTCAGCTCCTCCATGCATCTTACTTTGCCTTGCAGAAGAAGATTCCCTTGGCCACTCATAGGCAGGGTCCAGCTCGTCTGAGGTGAAATCAAAGGGATGATAAGCAGCCCTACGTGAAGGTTTCTTGCACTGGTGTGTGGACAAAGGCGGAGCTGTGGAGCAGGCTGGAGGGGGCGCTGTGGGGCAGGCTGGAGTAGAAGCTACAAATCATTAGGATACAAAACATTAAAAAGTCAAGAATGTCTGGAATCCCTATTTTCACATTACGTATGCATTGAGTTGGATCCTAAAAGTGTCTTTCCACTAGCAGAAAGCCTATTCCTGTCAGAGAAGGCCTATTTCTTCCTTAGCAGAAAACCGCTGTATGAGGAAAACCAACACCAAATCCAGGAGTTCCTCCAACTGCACACAGGCTTAGTCTCAAGCGAGACCTTTTTATGGCCTTCTACATCTTGCTCGTTATTAAACATCATGATCATTACTAAATTTATTCCCCGCCCTTCACCAGCAGATCCCAGGGCAAATGACAACTACAGTATTTAAAATTCAAAATAAACAACAATTAAAGCAGATTAAAATTACAGGAATAGGGTGGACCCTGGGAACTCACATCTCATGAGCCAAAGCCCAGGGTAAAAAAGTGTGTCTGCAGCATTTGCCAGGAGCTGAATTGTGAAGAAGCCAGACACACCTCTGTGGGGAGGAAGTTCAACAACTTGGGGCTGCCACAGAGATTGCCCTTCCCTGAGCCACCACCCCAAACTAATTAAAGTAGTATTATTCAATAATAAGATTTTATTATTTTTCCATGTTGAAAGCCACCCCAAACATCTGAGGGAGGTGGAACTACCAAGAGGGCCCCATCTGCTGATCTTAACACCCCTGGGGGGGGGTTGTAGGGAAAGAAGCAGTTGTTGGGGCCTCAGTCATTTAGGGCTTTCAACATTAATATGAGCACCCTTGAACTGGACCTGGAAACAAAGAGTGCGGCCTATGTTTTCCTTATGCACTGTTTCCTTTATACCAAAATGCAACCCTGCTTTCCCCCATACATTATGGCACTACAGCCTAAGTAGCCTTCCATTAACTCTGGCACAATTGTTCCCGGAGGAGCACAAATGCATTTTCACCTTCCGCTCACGCTTCTTTAGATTAATCCAAGCCACCCGAAGCATGAGAAAAGGGGGCATAGCATGAGAAAAAGGCACAGCCAGTTTTACGTGAGGAGCAAATGTGAACTGGGGCCCTCACCTAGCAAAATCAGCGACAGACACATCGCCACGCAAACCCATCTCCCCACAACTTCTCTTGCCTCTGGAGAAGCTGCAGGTGACCCAGCTCAGGGGCCGGATTTGACTCCCAAGGCCTTTGTATGTTGACCCCTAAGCCAGAGGCTGCTGTTATGAATAACTAACCGAAGGCCCCATTTGCACAGTAGCAGGTTGCTTTAAACCCAGAGTGGCTTAACAAAGCCAAAGTGGTTTAACAAGCGGGATAATAAATGTACAAAGTAAATAATAAATAAGCATTCAATCCCCCTTTATAAGGAGCTCTGGGAATTGTAGCTCAGAAGGAGAAGGGGGTGTGTGTCTCCATACAACTCTCATCACGCTTAACAAACTACAGTTCTCAAAGAGTCATTGCTGGAAACCTATTTAAAGTGTTTTAAATAAACAGATGGGGCCTAACGTTAAGTAATCCTGAATACACGTTAATCAATAGGAGTTACCACCTCCATGGAGACAATCCTTCTTTGCAACACCCATATCACACTCCTGCTGCATCCCCCATCTTTAAATCAAATTTAAAGGAAAAAAACAGTTTCCCCACAATTAGAATAGCTCCACATACTCTTCTCTGGTGGTAGGGAGGCCTCCGACTCGACAGGATGAACTGGCGAATCCATCCGTAGTCTTTTATAAATAGGTTGTTCTTCCTCAGACGCTGGGCGTTTCTGACCAAGGTCTTCTTCCGTGGATCTCACCACAACTTCCAGGAGCGGTTTTTCCATGGTCCTAATCTGGGCCTCAGATCATAACATCCTCTCACCTCCCTCCCCAAGCTTGCCTAACCCTCAACACTTTTCCAGAAAATTCAGCTACCCTTGCAAGTCAGGGTACCGGGTGTGGGGGGAGCACAAAGCCCGCCCACATTCTCCTCCAAGCCAGACAAATCTATTTCTTTAAAAGCAAAGAAAAGTAAAATATTTTCAAGCTGAAGAAAACCACAAACAATTAAAGCGGGGGGGGGGTGCGCTTCACTACTGATGCCCCTTTAATAAACCTGCATTTGCATGGGTGTGGCAAGAGTCAATTAACCCAAAAGGGTGTAGCTTGAAAAAGGGCCATACTCAGACCCAATCACAACTTACGTATTTAAAACCACAGCCTCACCTCCTCAGCCCATTGCAATAGAGGGGGCACTTTACCTGCATAACAAGCAATAGCTACTTTGATAGGAAGCAGCTGAGCCCTCTGCTGTTACAGGGGAAAAAGAGGATCCTTTTCACATCTACTGCTGGCAAGTCAGGTGTCCCACATCTTATCTTGGTGCAGCTGGTTTTTCCTGCCTAAGTGTAGAAGCTTACATTTGCCCCTAATGAAATTCATTTTGTTAGTTTTGGCCCAGTTCTCCAATCTGTTAAGGTCATATTGAATCCTGATTCCATGTTGAGTGGCATTGGCTACCCCTCCCGGTTTGGTGTCACCTGGAAATTGGATGAAGGAATTGAGGGGATGCTCATCCAAGTCATTTATAAAGAGGCTGAACAACAATGGGCTCAGGATAGAACCCTGTGGCACCTCACTTGTCCCCTTTTTTTTTGCAGGATAACTAGGAACCATTAGTGGGCACTATTTGGGTTTGGTCAGTCAACCAGCTACAAATCCACCTAAAAGTTACCTCGTCCAGTCCTTTACTGTTGCGTACAATTACCGTATTTTTTGCACCATAACACTCACTTTTTTCCTCCTAGAAAGTAAGGGGAAATGTCTGTGCGTGTTATGGAGGGAATGCCTACGGGTGGCATGCCTACGGATTTTCCTCCTCTAAAAACTATGTGCATGTTATGTTCGGGTGCGTGTTATAGAGCGAAAAATACGGTAATTATTATCAAATATAACTATCAATTGATGTTCCAGTCACTTGTCATTCATTTTAATACATTAATATTTTTGGTTGAAGACCTTTTCTCTGCATGCTTTCCCTACCACAAGTTTGCAATGCATACATCCCAACTTTAGAACGCTCTTTCCAAAGAGGTACGACTGGTGCTGTCATATCATTCTTTTCATTAGTATTTTAATGCATATTTATTTTTACAGGACATACCAGAAGGACTTCATAATTATTTATATATGTTACAAAACTTATATACCGTTTGGAAAAAGAAACTACACTGCTTGATGGTAGACACACACAGGTGAAAAAAAAGAATAAAATTATCAGTAAAATCAGTTAAAAGAAATATTTAAAACATTCAGAAAACAAACTAAACACTTATCAACAGTCTATAAAATTGGATAGGCTTGCCTAAAAAAAGAGTTGCAATCAGAATCCAGTTCAGAAGAAATCAGACTAGGCAAATCTAAGGCAAGTTTCTTCTGTCTCTGCCCCTTTATGAAGGAGAAATATTGAAGAGGATGCAATAGGTCATACAAGACCTGTGGATAGATGGGGAATTCTCAGATGGTTCAATTCTAACATTTGGAAGAAATGTTTGGGAGTTCTGGACACTTGAGCTTAGGAAGGAGGAGGCAGTGTTTTTGAAGTGTGCTTAATAGAACTGAGGCTTTCAAATTTAAGTGCCACCTCACAAACTGGCACAGAGGTGCAGGTAATGCTTAAAACAGCTTTCAGCTCAATATCCCGCCTGAAGCAGAGTCCAAATAGTGCCCCTGCCTCCAAGCCCAACACTTACATTTATTTATTTTTTAAATACCCCACTGAACAATTCAGATATTAATTCCTGCCTTCACCTTATACCACTACGGGTCACCTCCAGGTGACCCTCCCTGCCCCGTACTCGGTTAAGTCTACCTGCACAATACAGCCACTCCATGAGGCTTTGTCAGTGGGTTCCCTGCAGGACCGTGGTCCCTCAGCAGCGGCCCTACCATGACAAACCCTTGATACCAGTCATACCCTTCCCCACGCAATGGTGCCAAAGAGGCTACTTCACAGCAAGGCTGGCTGTTAAGGCATGTATTTCTTAGTTCTTATCCTCCATCCTCCTCCCTCAAATGCCCAACAGGCAATTGTCTAAGTTGGCATGACACACCATTATTTTGCATCTAAAAGGACAGAACAGGCATTTTTCCTTCCTCTCACTTGCACAGTCGTGATTTCAACCAATCATTACAGTATTCCTATCCACCAGTGTGCCCTAACTAGCAATTTATACCAGCCCCCTCAAACATTAAAGGCAAACCTGGCTAACAGAATTTTACCTGAGAAGGCAGTCATTTTTAATATGCTGCAGCTGCCCCTTCTCTTGTTCTGCCCCCCCCCCCCACCTTCAGGCAGAGAACTCTCCTCTTCTGGAGTTGCTCCCCTTTTTCTAAATGGTTCTTATTAACAACATGATAAAAAATGATCACATAATTCATATTGTGCCAACATAGTGGTATGTGGTTTATCTAGCATTCCAAAAGGAGACAAAGGACCAGTTCTGAACAACAAAGAACACACATTTCATTCTGTCCCTCCCATCAGTTAATATTCATTCAATCATTTATTGTTATATCCTGCCCTTTGTCTATTCTGGAGCACTGGATGGCATAACATTATAAAACAGGAGTTGAACAACATTGAAAATGAACAAAGCATCTAGAGTTACAGCAAAAAAAATGCAAAAGAACAGAAGCTGTATATAACTACAGGATCATGCATGAAAGCAATACACTTCATGATGAAAACACTTAAACAAATAAGAATTTCCGCTCCTCTCACTGGCCTGAGGTGCTAGTGTCTATGTCACTCTGGAAATCAGTTGTGTGAAGGCCGAGATTGTGGTTACTCACTGGTGAGGCAAAGGCATTCTGTGCATGCCCACGAGCAAATTCTTCTTGATAATTACTGGACATGATCTAGGACTGAATTATGCTGGTCAAAACTGGTTCCGAGTTCTGCCTCAGGTTCAGCAAGGGGTAGGGGACTTGTGGCCTTCCAGATGTTGCCAGGCTACAGCTCCCATCATCCCTGACCAATGGCCATACTGGTTGGGGCCAATGGGAGATGGAGCCCAACAACATCTGGTGGCCTGCATGTTCCTTATTCCTGTAGGCCAAAGCTCCTGTTTCAGAGGAGCCAGGATGTGTTGACTGTGAGGTAAATTGGTTGAGGACTGCAGTCTGACAATCTCTGTGTGTGGTTCCCAATCCATCATTATGTTCCTTCCCATCCAAAGAGGCCACTGGAACCTGCGGTTTCAAACCAGACTCGGTCAGCTTAGCGGGATCCTGCTGATCCAAGATCCCTTCATTTGGCCCAGCTCTCCTGATGCTTCTCGCTCCACCATGCTTCAGCTATGAAGAACAGGGCTAATAAGAGGATGCAGGCCCCGATCCCAAGTCGCAGTGAGTTGGCTGCGGTGAAATCCATGGCCTGGGAATGTGAGTCTGGAGAAATCAGAAAATGCATATCAATGTAAAAATAGTTTTCGGTATGCAGCAGGCTTTCTTCTTTCATCAATCACTACGCAGCCTGAGAACTGTCCCCATGAAGATCGATTTGCCCCTGAGCAGGCGGCAAATGAATGGGGCATTAGCACTACGGGAGCCTCCTTGAATCCACTTGCCTGTGCTTGGTTTCCTTGGCAGCCATTAACTGGCAGTGCCATCCTGTTCAAAGGGGCTTCTCCCAGCTAAGTGTGCTTATCACCGCAGCCTGAATCATCTGTGCTAATATAATCTGAAAAGGGCAACATTCCAGTGGCGACAATGACACCACCAGAACCATCGCACAGCAATCCTTTACATACGTGGAAAGCACTTGTCGAGTGCAGGGGGGTGGGGGAAGAGAAGTGGTGTGACGTCTAGATGTGAAACATCACATGAAATTATTCCGGTGCTGTGTTCCTTTATGGAAAAGCAGCAACTAATGGCGGCTTCTTACTGTGCATCCCCTGTAAGCCTTTCAACCACACACATGCCCGTGTGATTGCCACAGATGAAAATTTGCATACAGCTGTATGTTGCTTTTTCCTACAGAATTTTCCATGTAGGGAAAATAGCAACGTTAAAGGAGACATGCAGCATGACCTATCAATCAGCTTGCATACCAATGACCAGCTGTGGGTAGCACCAAAGGACAGAGTGGCAAACCTTGTTTTGCTGCTACATAGGACTGCAGAAACAGAAGTATGTGTTCTCCGTCCCACCCACCCCACACCCATCCAAGTTATTTTCTGTGGGAATATGGTTGTGTTTGATTCTCCAGCTAGTCATTCATTTTGTGGGCATCCACTCAACCTCACAATATCTTCCATACTTCCATATTCAAATCCATTTTTAGATTGGAAGCTCCTTGGGACCAGGGACTTACCCTCTTTTACTCTGTAAAGCACCATGAATGGTACAATTATCATCATCACCTAAGGCTGTGCGCTATACACATTCAAACCACTTTATTTCCCTCAAAGAATTATGGGCGCTGTTGTTTATCCCTTGCAGGGTTACAATTCCCAGCAAACTACAGTGCCCAGAATTCTTTGGGGGCAGAATGTGTGTGGAATGTGCTTCAAAGGTACACAGGCTAGCTCTCTGCTAGAGTACACTTCTCCCATCCTCCCTGGACTCACCTTCTGTCCACGCTTCAGTGTCATTGAGCTGATATTCCTTATATTGGCAGCTCAGCTCTCCTATGGTGATGTTAATAGCCTCTTCTGTGAGGTTGAAGCTTGCAATCGCCCCATCTTGCCAAGCTCTGGTTTCAGCAAAGAGCTGCCCACCTTGGTAAAGATAAAACCAGCCCTCAGCAGCAGAAGGGACTGAGCAATTCACTCGATATCTTCCCGCAGAGTCCACCAACACCTCCAGGTAATTGGGAACCACAGTTGCATCTGGAAGAGGAGAAGTGTGAAAGCAAAAAGATATAGCTTAAGGGATGCTCAGTGTTGAACTGGCTTTCTTTCTTTTTCTTTTTTAAAAACACATTTGTAATCCTTGTGGCCATAGATACATATTCTAAGTAGAAGATTAGTACTTTACAGCCACCGCAAAGATTATGGGAATTTCCCATAATTCAAGGTTGATGGCTGAGAATCAAGCAGGACTCTCAGAATGCCCCAGGATGCAACAGATAAATGGAAGAGCAAGGAATGCGTAAGCAAAATAAATTGCAATTCTTTAAAAGAAAAAAGTGGGCATGATTAAAATGTGACCAGTCCAGTCTTTCCCTAACCTATCCTTCCCTCCCCCGCAACCTTTGGCACTTTGTGCAAAATTGGGAGCTCAACACTAAATGATACAAAAAGTGTAAATGCACAAAAACTCCATTGTAGGATCAGGATAGTTCAGACATTTTAGTAAAATCTGAGTACAGTTATTAATGTTTCACTTTGGATTATAGGACTACATTCAACTGCCTTTTACTCAACAAAGGCCCATTAAAATTAATGACCATCCTAAGTTCCATTGCTTTCAGTTGCCTATCCTGAGTAAAAGTTAGCTGAATACAACTCATAATTTATTTTTAGCTGTCATCTGCTTTTCGGGCTTGGGAGTCCTGGAATGTCAGTGGACAAATGAGGTGACTGTAGCTTTTGTCAAGAAATGCTTTTGCAAGACCTATTTTCTTGATTACTGGAATTCTCTGGAGTTTTCTATTTCCAAACTATGTAAAAAGTAACAAGTCCATGAGTTTTAATGCTGAAACTCTTCCTGTGCCTTGATTGTGGAAAATTGGGGAAATATTTGCAGATAGAAAGATGAGAAGTCCTCTGCTGGCATTATAATTAGGAGTTAAGTATGCAAGCTGGGGAAGCACTCAGGACGACTAGCTCAACTCCCAGGCTGCATTTCTTGTCACCCTCCAACTTGTAGAAGAAGCACTAGATGCCCTAAAGCCTTAAATGGCCTTGGCCCAATATACCTGAAGGAGCATCTCCACCCCCATCGTTCAGCCCGGACACTGAGGTCCAGCTTCGAGGGCCTTCTAGCGGTTCCCTCACTGCGAGAAGTGAAGTTGCAGGAAACCAGGTGGAGGACCTTCTCGGTAGTGGCACCTGCCCTGTGGAACGCCCTCCCATCAGATGTCAAGGAAATAAACAACTATCTGACTTTTAGAAGACACCTGAAGACAGCCCTGTTTAGGAAGGTTTTTAAGGTTTGATGGTTTATCGCGTTTTTAATATTCTGTTGGGAGCCACCCAGAGTGGCTGGGGAAACCCAGCCAGATGAGCGGGGTATAAATAATAAGTTATTATTATTATATAAGGTGGGGAGGAGCTTTCTGTAATGTCCTAAAGCACATGAGGAACTTCCATGGGAGGGGGTGGCTTTCTGCTTCAGAAGTGCACTCTCCATTAGTTGGAGGGCAACAGGGACAGTAATGGGGGTGTGTGGAGATTGAACCATTGTGCTCATCCCTGGTACCCCACACTCATGTATTAATTTACTTAACTGTCAGTTATAATGCCTGAAGAGAGGTGTCTAGCTAGCCCAATGTTGCCCTTCCTCCAAGGAGTTCAGGCTGATGCACATTGTACTCCCTTTTATTCCCATGGCGCCCTCGTGAGGTAAATTAGACTGTGACAAAGTGGGTGGCCTTATTATCAGTGAGCATCATGGCTGAGTGGGGATTTCAATCCGGGCATTCTTGTTCCCAATCTGCCACTCTATCCAACACATCACACTGGCTTTCTGACTGTGAATATATTGCTTAAATCTCAATCCAGAAAGGATGATGGCCCATATCTGCATCAGTTCAGTTCCCTTCCTCTCAACGTCTGCTGTCTCCTGTTATGTACTGAGTTGAACAGGATCCAAAATGCAGCAGTCTGATTGGTCCGCAGGAGCCACCCAATCCAGCTCCAGGTGGGAGTGAATCCACAACCTGATTGGCCTTCAGAAGAATCCCGGAATTAGCCAATTACAAGGGGCCCATTGTGTAAATAATGTATATAAAGCAGACATTTTGGGGAAACTGGCATTCCTCACTACTATGAGCTGAATAAAGAGCATGAAATCCACACTTGACTCCAAGTACAGTGGTACCTCAGGTTACATACGCTTCAGGTTACATACGCTTCAGGTTACAGACTCCACTAACCCAGAAATAGTGCTTCAGGTTAAGAACTTTGCTTCAGGATGAGAACAGAAATCGGGCTCCGGCAGCGCGGCAGCAGCAGGAGGCCCCATTAGCTAAAGTGGTGCTTCAGGTTAAGAACCGTTTCAGGTTAAATACGGACCTCCGGAACGAATTAAGTACTTAACCTGAGGTACCACTGTATACTTCACTCCCAAACCAGCAAGTCCCATCCCTAAAACCACTCCTCCACCTAACAAGGTTCTCTATCTCTCTTTTTTTTCTGGCAGGGATCCTTTAGCAGCTCCACAACAGGCACAAGTTCAATGCGTTCTGGTTTTTCCCATGCCAGAAAAAGAAAGAAAAACCCAGCCAATTTAATTTCTGCTTACCATATGTCTGCTGAAGGCACAGAAAAAGAAAGTTGGAAATTCTGCCCCCAAGATAGCAAAAGGTTTCCTCACCGATAACTTTCAGCTGCACTGGGTCACTGGCGTTTGACCAGATGATGGGCTCTATGGTGCTGTGGTAATAACAGGTGTATCGGCCTGCATCAGCCATGGTGACATTCTTCAAGGAGAATTCAGCGGTGTCAGAGTCCCCTCGAGGAGTGACCTCTATCCGAAAGTCCCTGGCCTGGTAGAGGACAAAGTTGACCCCTAGCAATGGAGCCTGACAACAGACAGTCCAGTCCTGCCCTGCAAGGACCTCAGTACTGGGACTCGCAGAGATGGATGGCTTGGGGTAATGGTCTGTGAGGGGGAGAGAAAAGCTGTTTACTGAGCCTCAGACCTTATTCTCTGCTGTTAATAAAAATAATAATAGGTTGCTTCTTTTTGCATAGTAATACAAGGTGGCCGGAAAAAAACATCAATATCATTTTTAAAACATTCCCCATGAAACAGCAAAAACCAATTCATATCAAAATACACAAGCGGCATACAGTGGTACCTTGGTTCCCAAACGCCAAAAACCCGGAAGTAAGTGTTCTGGTTACATAGGCGCCGACTCCATGGGGCCTGAGGGGGCTCGAGCCCCCTCAAAAAATTTTTTTGGGGGGCTCAGCCCCCCCAATAATATCGGGCGCCCTTCCAGCAGAGCGCCGCCGCCGTCCCCCGCCTCCTCCCCACCTGCTCCCTCGCCAGCCAGCCAGCCAGCCGCGCGCCCTAGTCGGAGAGCCCCGGCCGTCCCCCGCGAGATTAGGGAATCCCCGGGGGCGGGGGCTCCTGCCTCGCTGCTTCACAGCACCACCGCCACTGCCAAGGCACTGCCGGGGGAAATTTCCTTCCTCCTGGCGGTTTCAGCGGTTTAGGGCCGGAGCGGAGGGGGCTCGCCCTCTCTTCTCCGGCTAGCCCCACGTTTCCCGCATATCAGCTGTTCCGGAGCTGATTAATAGGCGCAGCACGCTCTCCCCTATTCGCTCACGAGGAGACGGCGCCACTTTATTTGCATATTCATGAGCTTATTTATTATTCATGAGCTTTCCCGGGCCCCCCCAATATTTTTTATAAGTCCGCGTCCCTGTCTGGTTATCAAATGTTTTTTGGAAGCCGAACGTCCGATGCAGCTGTTGGCTATTGTTTCCAGGGCGCCTGCACCAATCAGAAGCTGCACCTTGGTTTTGAACATTTCAGAAGTCAAGCAGACTTCCAGAATGGATTGAATTTGGTGCTTTTGTTTTTGCTGTTTATTTTGCGTTTTTGTTTTTGATGCTTTTTCAGTTAATTTGTTTTTGTGACTTTGTGGAACCCAGTTCAGCTACTGATTGATTGATTGTGTGACTGTGGAAATGGATAAAAGCCCGGCCCCCCCCCCATCCAAACAATGACTATCATCAGTGCAGGTAAGGGGGGGGGAATAATTTTAATTTTTATCATCTACAATACTGTCATATTTATCTTACAGTGCAGTGCATTGATTATTGCTTCCATTTTATGGATCAATGGTCTTGTTAGATAGTAAAATTCATGCTAAATTGCTGTTTTAGGGGTGGTTTTTAAAAGTCTGGAAAGGATTAATCTGTTTTGCATTATTTTCTATGGGAAAGTGCGCCTTGGTTTTGGAACACTTTGGTTTTGGAACAGACTTCCAGAACAGATTAAGTTTGAGAACCAAGGTTCCACTATACACACTATACCTTTAAAGCATGTTTGAAACACACACACCCTCAGAGAAGTCTGGGCACTGTAGTTTGTTAAGGGTGCTGGGAATTGTAACTCTGTAAGCAGTAAACTAAGGTGCCCAAAATTCTTGGAGGTTAAGAACGTGCTTTGAATGTGCTTTAAAGGTATATAGTGTGTTTGCAAAATTACAACATTAAAAACAGTAGCAACAAACCTTTGTAAAGAGAAGGGGTTCAAACATACTGCCTTTGTGTGCTTGTCTGTTTATTATTTACATTTATATTATAAATGTGCTCAAAGCAGCTTGCAGCGGAACAACAAAAATGCAAATCAGTACAGTATATGTTTAGAATAGCTCAAATACTAAATCACTTCAAAATATAGTATGACAATCCAGCAAATAACTCTGTGTGATTATATGAACATTGCAACATTTTAAAGCCATCATAAAATGAACTATCAATCATTAAAGATATCAATTAATTGCAAATATAATGCACATTCCAGTGCAATTGCATGTCAACAATAATATAACCAGCAGCTGCTGCATGGCAGAACCATACCAAATGGTACAAAAACTAGCAATGTATGTGAAAATTTCATAGAGTCTTAAATGTTTATGTTTCCATAGTGACCAGAAGCTTGAACATATGTTATAAAATACATAGTAATAAATAGATCTATACTGTAAAGTGTACAAATGATTTGTAAATGCTAAAAGCTAAAAGTGCACACATTTCATAACAGCTTGATCGTGTAAGTATAGGGTATAGTATAAGCAATCCTAGGGTTGCTATATTCCTGACACTCACCAAGTAAGTTGACATTTTTTTAAGGAAGACCCAAAATTGTTCAGCTTTTTGGGAACAAACCCTTATTGTTTAGCTCTTTTAGGGAAACCTCCCCCCAAAATAGTGATTTTAAGCTTTTGAAGCTGTTTCTGTTTCTTTTTCCTTCGCGTTGCCATACACATAGGTTTCCCCTGTCATTGCAGATTCGGCAAAATCCCCCTGATGCTATTTTTACTCTCGAAAACCAAGACATGTCAAGAATTTTCCTGACATATGGCAAGCCTAAATAATCATAACAAGTGTTGGGGAAAAAATCAACCCCTTCTCATCAGCCTTCCTCACAGGGTGTCATCTTCATCAAGGTCAAGATCCTGACTGATGGAATCCAACAATGTTGGGAGAGCCACAGGTTCCTCATCCTTGCTAAAGGCCAGCATCATTGCCCTAAGTCCTTCACTACCATAAAGTCCTATTCCTAGACCCATTGGTTCTCACACCAACCCTCCTTGCATGTACCACTTTGGGCCTATTATTGCGCATGACCTTCCCAGTATGGTCACTGAGTTGTACGGCCCAACACTTACCCTCTGTGATGTTTGCAGGGCTGCTGAGCGGAGAGCGAATGGGCTTCCCTGCCTCCCAGATCTCATAGCTGCAGCGGAATTGGTCCCTGGGCCCAAAGTTGTGTACCTCAAAGGTCACTTCGGATTGGGTGGGCAAGGCTTTCTTTTCAGCCACGGCCTCCGGGCTTCCTCCCTGGTACAGGTAGAACCAGCTGCCAAAATATGCCCCTTGAGCCGTACATCGGAGGTGGTGCTTCTCATCTGCATCCGGAGCCTGGAGCCAGAAGATGGAGGGCTTTGGCAGGGCTGAAAGAGAGAAGGGTCGACTGCCAAAACCCAGGAATGCTGATTCAAGATCCCATGTCTACAGTTCCCAGGATTCTTTGAGGCATGTGGGCTTTGAATGCGCTTTAAATGCATGGTGTCTATGCAACTCAAATCCCCCACCCACCCGGGTTTCATCAGGCAGCAAGAAACATCTTCAGATAGCCCTAGCCACTTCTCTTCTCCTTGCTGATGCTGCTGCAGTCCCAGAATTCAATGCCCCTCTGATTTTACCAGCTGAATAGATACTTCCCACCCCACTGAGCTCAACTATACTCACAGATCGTAAGCAGTAAGAAGGGGAGGGTAACAGGCATCCTTAAAACACGCAGAGTCTTCAAATAAGAATCTGAGTGTCTGGACATCCCAGTATATAAATATGATGCCCAGGAAACGATGATCCATCATCAGTCATAATGTTGGGTTGGGGTAGAGAGAAAGAGAGAGAGAGAGAAAAGGAAAAGGACAGTTCCCTTTCTGACAAAGGCAGCAATAAATGGCTTCTTGTTTGATGTTTTCAGTTGCTCTAAAGACAGGGGTATAATTCTCAGAGTGGTTTAACAGTCAATTCCTCTTCACAGGGAACTCTGGAAATGGTAGTTGTCTGCGGGGAATAGGGGCCTCCGGACTACTGTCAGCACCCTTAACAAACTTTAGCACCCAGAATTATTTGGGCGAAGCCATGACTGTTTGTGTGGGACGCGGGTGGCGCTGTGGGCTAAAGCCTCAACGCCTAGGGCTTGCCGATCGAAAGGTCGGCGGTTCGAATCCCCGCGGCGGGGTGCGCTCCCGCTGTTTGGTCCCAGCGCCTGCCCACCTAGCAGTTCGAAAGCACCCCCGGGTGCAAGTAGATAAATAGGTACCGCTTACCAGCGGGAAGGTAAACGGCGTTCCGTGTGCGGCTCTGGCTCGCCAGAGCAGCGATGTCACGCTGGCCACGTGACCCGGAAGTGTCCCCGGACAGCGCTGGCCCCCGGCCAATAAATGTGAGATGGGCGCACAAACCCCACAGTCTGTCAAGACTGGCCCGTTCGGGCAGGGGTACCTTTACCTTTTTATGACTGTTTGAAGTGCTTTAAGTGTGTGGTTTGTGTGGCCTAGAGGCAGCAAAAAATTGGAAGCCAGAGATTCAGTAAAAGTACACTGGCTCCTTTCCGTAGCTGCAGTATCCTCCTCCCCAACTTGCTTCTGCTTCAAGGTAGCTTTATAAGGAAAACTTCGTGCCATATGCGTCTGCAATAATTTTGCCACACATCGTACACACTCAGCCTTTTGTTCCTTTGTCTGTTGTTTCAACAACAGCACGGCTGCACATCCCTGAAGGCAACATCTTGGCAGCAGTCTGCTTTCAACAAATATCTTGTTCTGCCTTTGTGCACACTATTGCCAACTTTTGCTCACACAATGCAGTATGGACTGCTATCTAAAAATAAAATCATGCCTACCTATGTACACACACCAACTTTCATATTTCATTATAGATCTGTGGGTGCTAAATGTTTGTATTTAATAAATGTTAGAATTTAATTGGAACTGGTATGTTAGAACTGGAAAATAGCTAGAACAGTGGTTCCCAACCTTTTTTTGGCTATGCCCCACCTAAGCATCTCTAAAATCCTGATTCCACGCCCCCCCCACCGTGACATACACTGTAATTCTTATTATTCAAAAAGTAAACTCCTATTCACGTGGAGGAAGCCTAAAAGGCCATGAACTGTTAATAACTCTTTCTCAAATTGCTGCCCCCCTAAAAATCAAATTGCCCCAATGTGAGGTGTGTGCCCCACGTTGGGAACCAAGGAGCTAGACCCAAGTGTGCATTGGGGTAGTAAGAGGTGTGATGGCCCCACCGATAAGCTTGTGTTATTAGTACACGTAAAAGCTAGTTAAGTAGGCACACTTCCTGGGTTGTGTATTGGACAGTGTAATCCTAGCTAATTTGACAAGTGCTAATGAAGTCAGGCAAACTTGGGTGTTAGAATGCAAATGAATGGGGTCCTCCCTCTGTAGATAAAGAAGGGGGGAAGTAATGTAACCAGGAGGCAGAGAGAGCATCATTAACTATGAACCCCAACTTTTGGGATCCTCTCCAAACTTTTGTAGGGTTTTGTAATCATTTTGTAGCGTTTTGTAGAACGATCGATGTATTTTGTTTCGCTCAACAAATATCAAATGGGGGTTTGTAGTTAACACCCAGAAATCCAACATTGTCCAATTCACTCCAAACCCGTGTCAATGTTTTATAGTCATTTCAACCCCCCCCCCCCGTTTGTAGCGCCCCCACAACTGAGTAATTGATATTCAAACCAGGGGTAACTTCATTAACTACAAACCCCAGAATTTGGGATCCGTTCCCAACTTCTGCCAATGTTTTGTTGCCGTTTTGTAGCTGTGAGCTCCTCCAGCGACAGTTTCAGGTTGTGTGTGTGTGTGTGTAATCCATATATAATAAAAAAACACTATAGCCTCCCTTGTGCCCAATTTTCTGAAGGAAACACAAACCCCATGCAGCCATTGGTGGAGACTATGGCAGCATGTAACAATATCAAGCGTGTTATGAAGCATGTCACATATCAAACTTGGAGTTTGCCTAATGGCTGGGCGCCAGACCAGGCCTTCAACCTGGGAATAAATGAAGTGGTAATAAGGAAGGGCCTCTTGGTTACTTAAGCCAGCTGTGCAACACATCTGGCAAACAGCAGCAGAGCTCTCAAGATGCAAAATGTAGACTCTCTCAGTATCTGTCTCCCTTCCCAAGTGGTTTTGCCTGAACTGGCAAATCTCATAATGGATGAGTAATAGAAAGGGAGGCATGTGTGCGTATAGAAACTAGCTTCCTTTAAGATGGTTGCTCCCCGACGCCTTTGGTCTCGGGCCCTATCCACCACTAGCATGTGGCCCTCAGAACAGAAGTTTGTTCTGAAGGGAATGTGACCTACTGGCTGAAAAAGATCCCCCAGCCCTGTTTCGTTTGCCTCTAGAATATACCCCTGTAGAATAGAATATTTTTATCCAACAGACTGGTCATTTCAAAGGGGAACTGAACGTAACAGTATGTCAAAAACTGGAGTTTTGCGGTCAAACAAGGTCGAAAGCTTCCTTATCTTAGACCCAGAAAGTCCCTGAGGTGACTCAAAAGGAAGCAGCTGCCAGTGTGTTAGTAGGGCTGCCAGTGTCTTTGGCATTGACAGAGGAGGTGGAAATATTGCTATTTGGAAGGAAATTGTCCCCAAATGGTTAATTGCAGAGAAGTTCAGAGACAAATTTTTAAAAAGGATGCGAACCCACAGCTCAACCTGTCCCCAGGGCTATAAAGAGGATTATGCAGTGGTCAGGGAAATATACTCTGCACATGCTCTGGGATAGAGTTTCCTGTTGCACCTTTTTTCTTTTAAGTCATCAAATAATTCCCGATACATTAGCAATGATAATGTCATGCAACTTCACATTTTTCAGGACATTCAAAGAAAGCATAGTGGTACCTCGGGTTACATACACTTCAGGTTACAGACTCCACTGACCCAGAAATAGTACCTCGGGTTAAGAACTTTGCTTCAGGATGAGAACAGAAATCATGCTCCGGCGGCACAGCAGCAGCAGGAGGCCCCATTAGCTAAAGTGGTACCTCAGGTTAAGAACAGTTTCAGGTTAAGAATGGACATCCAGAACGAATTAAGTACTTAACCTGAGGTATCACTGTATAGCATCTGACTCCGCTACTTGCCTCCCCCCCCCACCACCTGCCATCAGTCAAATGCCCATTGGGTTGTATCTAAGCCAACACAAGAACAGGCCTATTGAAACCAATGAATGTGATTAACTTAAGTTTATTAACTTCAGCAGGGTTTCTCTGCAGCTGACACACCGTACATTTAAAGCACATCTCCCACCCCCTGCAAAAGAATCTGGGGGCCTGTAGTTTACCCCTCACAAAGCTACATTTCCCAGCACCCCTAACATACCACGGTTCCCAGGATTTTTGGGATGTGTGTATTCATTTCTAGCCACCTGGATTCACAGCCAGCCACTAAAGGGCAAATGTGCACCAAGTGAAAATAAATCCCCTATGCCTTCTTCTCCCTAGCAAAGCACCTTCAGGATGACGTGATTGGCCGTCTGGCGTTATTCATGTGCACGTGTGAATGCACTGCAGCAAAGAAACGCGGGGAGGGGGAGCCGAGGGTTTGAACTATTGTAACATTGCACGCATACACTGGGCAGCTTACTAGGGTTCCTCCCCCCCCCCTCGTGTTCTCCATTCATATTACAACCCAAAGCAAACACCTGCATGAAACCGTCCGGAGATGTAAGAAATCCATTAACGACAAAAAGGCGGCGTGCATTATCCTGTATTGCAAACGTCCAGTCTTGTCGAAGAGAAACCGGTTATAACAGTTTGAAAGAAACAAAGTAGCGATAATCATAATAAGTATTATTAAAGGGTGCAAAATCACATTGGAAATGCAGGGCAATGGAGAGAGAGAGAGAGAGAGAGAGAGAGAGAGAGAGAGAGAGAGAGAGAGAGAGAGAGAGAGAGAGAGAGAGAGACTCTATAAAACTACAATTCCCACAATGCGTTGCGCCTCCTCCGCTTTCCTTTCAAGATGGCGGCGCTGAGCAGTAAGTGCCCCAACTGTGTCTCTTTTTCTTTTTCTCCCTACTTATTCGGCTGGCGGGTCCGTGTCTTTTGAGTGGCGCGGGGTTCGTGGAGGGGTTTTCCCCCTTTGCTAGATAGAGGGAGTCAGGGTTATGGCAATGAGTGTTAAGTGGGGATCCGTTTTTGGGCGGGTTGTAAAGATAAACAAGGACGTTCAAATTGTTATGAGGATGACCTTCTTAAGTGGGTCGGTGGAGAACGAACTTGGCGGAGTCCTTAGGGCACGTGCAAACTGTGTGCACGGGGGAGGGTTGCCCGGTGGTACACGAGTACTTTGTGTATTTTCAGTCTGCCACGACCATAGTGTTGGAAGGGATCACAAGAGGCATCTAGCTCAACCCATTGCAGATACTGAAAATCCTCTACAGAAGCATTTCTGATAGGCAGCCACCTTCCCTCTGCTTTTAAACCCCTAATGAAGGAAAAGCGACCTGTAGGTGCCCACTGAGTTCTGAGCACAAGACACGTTACAAAACCTGTTCTCTCAGCTATGTTGTGAGCCAAGTGTGAATCATAGAATCATAGAATCATAGAGTTGGAAGAGACCACAAGGGCCATCGAGTCCAACCCCCTGCCAAGCAGGAAACACCATCAGAGCACTCCTGACATATGGTTGTCAAGCCTCTGCTTAAAGACCTCCAAAGTAGGAGACTCCACCACACTCCTTGGCAGCAAATTCCATTGTCGAACAGCTCTTACTGTCAGGAAGTTCTTCCGAATGTTTAGGTGGAATCTTCTTTCTTGTAGTTTGGATCCATTGCTCCGTGTCCGCTTCTCTGGAGCAGCAGAAAACAACCTTTCTCCCTCCTCTATGTGACATCCTTTTATATATTTGAACATGGCTATCATATCACCCCTTAACCTCCTCTTCTCCAGGCTAAACATGCCCAGCTCCCTTAGCCGTTCCTCATAAGGCATCATTTCCAGGCCTTTGACCATTTTGGTTGCCCTCCTCTGGACACGTTCCAGTTTGTCAGTGTGGTGGCAACCACTTTCACACTTACCAGGGGTTAAGCCTCATTGAACTTGGTGGGACTTACTTCTGAATAGATTTTTGTAAGGTTCCACTGTGCATCCATTATTTTTACTTACTTAAAAAAAATATGTCTCAGCTTTCCCATTAATAATGTGTCTAAGTATTATAAATGATCAGAAAAACCAAGAGCAAACCTTGGAAGCAGGAGCAAGAATAGCTCCGGGGAAATAAAAGTGTTCATCTGGCATGTAGGCACCAAGCAAGTATCTGGTTGTTCCAAAGATGCAGTGCCTACATAGAAAAGGCCCCAACTCTGGTCACCACCTTAGAAAAGTTGGGGTACCTGGAACAGAGCCTCTATTATTACAGTCTTAAGTGTACGCCACTGTTGTTTCAATTTTTCAGATGGGAAAAGTGAGGCGCTGAATGACAGATCTGCTCACTAATTAGTGCCTCGTGCAACTCCTGGTTCCCAACCCTCTTAATTTATGAGTAAAAGATGCCCAAAGTCTGTTCTTTGTAGATCTGCCTGCACAAGCCAACTCCCTACTTTGCCACTAGCAAGAAGACACTGTTTTTTAAAAGGAGATGCTGGTCCTGCCATGTTGGTAAGCTGCAGGGGCAAGCAAATATTAGATGCGAAAAATTCCTATCCTCCCAAATACTCTGATAGCCTTCTCCTGTTCTAACTTATTAGGCCTCCAAACATTGTCAGAGAAGCAAGTATTCAAAACAGTTCTAATAAGTGTGCATACTTCATTATCCCACAGAAATTATCCCATTTCTGAAAAATGCATGGGGAAAGGATCCAGTTGTCGTTCTCTCTTTCGGCATTGGTTTTATGGGTGAGTTTGCATTACTTTTCCCTGCAGCCCAGGAATCCACTTTCTTACTTAATGCATTTTTGCAGTTTGCTTGTGGGTGCTGTGTATGGGGTCCCAGAGCTTGTCGCATCCAGACACTGACCAGGGCCAGTCCTGCTTAGCTTTAGAAAGTGTGCTGCACTATGGGTCTTCAGACCACATCCTTGGTATGTTATTGACCTAGCCCCCAATTTCTGGCCTTACACAATTTGCAGCATACAACCCATACTGCAGTGGCATCACTGTCAAATTGTACTTTTTCAGAAACATACCGAATTTATTCCATGTGTGGACTAATGCATAGCATTGTTTTCAGGTACTGGAGATATCAAGCAGACTTTCAGAAAGGTGCAGCCAGATCTAAGAGAGTGCAGTGGGGATGTTTTTGGGACTGCATACTCTACCAGGAAACTGGAAGAAATCCTTTGTGTAGGCTAGGGACAGGGAACCTGTGGCCCTCCAATGACTCACAATTTCTAGCAGTAGGGTTATAAGTTTTTGGTGTAGCAAATGAGGGCCTTTGTGGATGATGTCATTAAGAGCTGAGGGCTAAAATTTGTTGCTTAGTGATTTTTTAATATTTTTTCAAAAACAGCAACTAAAAATTCCTTCGCATAGTAGCATTCCCACCATAGATGCTAACTTCCTCCCCTTTTCCCAGACTCTCTCTAGCAGTCTGGAGAGATGTTGGGTTGATACATAGTGTCATCTATGTATTACTTTAAAAGTAGATGCCTGAACTTTTGTGGGCATAGTTTTAAATGGAGCTTTGCCCCAGAGAGCATTCGTTCTCCTCATGTATCTCTTGTCCTAAGTCAATTTCCCATACTGTTTTCAAGCCTAGTGTATTACCAGTCCATTCTGATAGGAGTGCCTTATAAATGCTAGATAGCATTCTTTTGGAGTTGGTGTTCGCCCATGACGGTGTTAGTGGCCAAGTATTAATGCCTGATTTGAGTTGTTGTTGAGCAAAAGAGCACACTTGGTATAGTTGAAACCAATTAGTACAATTATCATCTAGTATTTGGCATAGCTTGTCTGTTAATGGTTTATTATTTTTATAATAAACCATTGACAGCAGGTCACATAATCTATAGATACCCTTTTCTCCCAATTAGAGAATTGCCGGTGTTTATCTCTGTATTTAAAATCAGTATGCTCTATTATGGGTGTTCCCCTCCCAATATAGACAAAGGGTAGCCATAAGATACGATTAGGATTTGTTGATGGATATTTTGTGTAATTTGAAGTAGATTGGCGACTATTTCTTACTCCCAGTTGCTTAAAAATGACAACTTTGAGATAACCTCCTGCCCAGGTTATACTGTTGAAATGTAGAAAGCCAAGAAAGCAGGTAACCAGAGGTAACTCTTCTATGGAAGGGCTCGTTTCTGGAACTAGAAACCAATTCCTGGACTCAGAATTCTTGACTTTGAAGCCTTTTGCACTGGACTCTGATTGGCGGATCTCTTGAGTTTTAGAAAACAAAGCAGGTCCTCGAGGCTAAAGTCTTGCCCATCCCTATACTGACCTAGAGAGAGCAGTACTCTTGAGTTTATTTCTTTTGTTGTTAGTGGCTTGGTGTGCAATGTTTTCAGTTTCTTTCTGACTCACATCTGTGTTTTTCCTTTCCGATTTCAGCTTTGGTGGCACCGTGGATCAGTCCGTTAACAAAATACAGTTCCATGATGACCCAGGCTGTACCATATACATATCCAGGTATAACACCTATCCCTTTAAAGGCAGTTCCTTAGCAGAAGAGCAGCATGAAATATTTGACTCCATGTTTAGTGCAGCTGATGTTAGACATGAATCTATGGCTGAGCCACTTCTTTGGAGCAAGGCAACTGAAGATCTAATAGAAGTGATATGTGATGTTGTTGTTGGGATACTTGACAAATAAAAAACTAAAGCATACACACCCAAATAAAATAACTGACTGCCAGGTCTGGAAGGCACGTACTGGAGAACTCCCAAAATAGCTCAATTGTCATATTGTTCACCTTTTAACAAAACAGTCAAATTTTCACTACAATTGGCCTCCTTACAGGAGAACTGAAAGTTGGCCAACACATTCTTGAAAATGAATCCATAGTTACCAGTGTCCCGTTGAATATTACCACCCTACACACTGATTTGTGGGCAGAGGGTCTGCACCTATAAAGCAAGCTGATTGGCTGGCAAAACCAGAATGGGCATAGTTTTCCCATCATTGCATCTCTATGCTAGGAGGAAATGGTTCTCCCTTAGCATTTCTCCCTGTAGCACAGCTTTTGTCAGGAAGAAAAATGTAAACGATGGCCGCACACACTTTCCAAAAATGAGGGTGGAGATGCAGTGGCGAGGTGGCTCTCTGACAAGCCAGTGGTCTACTTTGTGTTGAGGCACCATTTTGTTCTGTACAGGGTCTCTTACTCAAATACTTGTTGTGTCCTTCCCTAACAGAAGTATTTGATTGTATCCAAGCTGCAGTTGGGAGATACACACCCTTGATTTCTGTTCTTTTCCTCTCTCCAGTTCCAGTTCGGGATGATGGCAATATGCCAGATATTCCCTCCCACCCTTGTGACAAGGAAGGACCAAGTCTTGAATGGCTAAAGAACTTCTGAGACGGGCCCTTGTGAAGAACAGGCCTAGAGAACCAACACTGAAGAGGCAACCCAGGCCTGCACTGCTCTCTGCTCTTTTGTGTACATGTGTAACATTTTCAGGATATAATAAACTTGCTAACTTAAAAGCAGGCTTCCTCAACCTTTCTCTTTGTGACCCCCCTCCCCCAAAACAAAGCATTGCTAAAGGGGTTGGGACACTTAACCAAGCTTAGGTATCACAGCTTCCTCTTTCAAGGGACACTGGGTATTGCAGTTCACCTGAGAGTAATTCCTGGCACCTTTACAAAAACTGCCTGGCCCAGGAGTCTTTAAGGGAAGCAATGACTGTGTGCCCTGAGACCAATTCTTATGTTTGGCAGCTCCCTTGATATGGATCAGTTGGGGAGGGAATGAGGAAGGGAAAGGGAAGGAAGTGTGCAGTATTCTGCAGCCCTCAAAGAAAAATGAAAATAAACTTAACGGGTGGGCAGAATTTAATCCAGGCACAACTGTTCTGCAGGAGATCTGGAAGAAGTGTCTACTCCTTATGGCTTCAGAAAAGAATGGGGGAGGGGGATTTAGTGCCTTGCTCTTTCTGACTGGCAGAGAAAATAAGCAAACACTTGACAAATTTGCTAATCTTGCATAATTTGCACATGTTGTAGGAGTCTACTGTTTTTAGTACAGAATTGGCTTTAATATATTGTGCCTCATGGTTAAGATACTCATAAAAATCTTGGGCTTGGAAAGCAAAGCAGCAGAGTGCTCTCGCAGCTGTAAGAAGACTCCTCATTCACTGAGAACATTTGTCACACAAAACAGCAGCTGCTTCTGTTTCCTTTCTTGAACAGTGCATGGAAGCCAGCTCCTGCACACCACTTTCAATCTGCATTGTACATTTAAAGCAGTATTATGCCACTTTTGGGGGCAGTCGTGGGTTCCTCCAAAGACCCCAATTCCCCTGACACAGCTACTATTCCCAGGGTGGTTTAGAAATCCCTCTTTGGGAATTTTGAGAATTGTAGCTCTGGGAGGGGAATAGAGAGCTCCCAACAACTCAACAGCCTTACCAAAATACAGTCCCCAGGATTCTCTGGGGGAAGCCAAGACTGTTTAAAGTGGCATAAAAGTGCTTATAAACATGGTGCCCATGTGGCCTCAGTCAGAGATCACTTAACTCCTTCAGAAACTCACAAATTGTGCGGCCCAAGACATGTAAGACATACAAATTCTACATACATACCCATTCCCACCCCATACTTAAGCTTTTCGACATTGGTAGCAGAATCCATTCATCTCCCTAATGCAGATGGACTTGAACACTATTAATACATTGGCTTTCAAGTTTTGTTAAGTTAGTGCAGTCCATTTTGTCTTCCAGCACCTGCCCTTCAGCCGCACAGAGTCAGTTCAGATCAAGTGCACTCCAAGTGGCTGAGAGTTCCACAGTCCGTCTCTTGCTGGCTCTTAAAATGTGCTTGTGTTCCTTTCAGTCCAAAACGTATTCCAGGTGACTGATCAGCGGACAGCGCAGTGGCCTCTTTAACCCAGGAGGGAGGCAACTGATATTCAGATATACATATAGAGTCTCCTTCGTGAGGACCGGTGAGTGGCGAGCCTCAGTCGAAATCAGAACAGGCCCCTGGGCTAGAGAACTTTGAATAATGGAGTAACTTATCCTGAGGACTAGACTGCTGCCAGGCAGGAGTGAGGACATCCTCTTGCTCACATTGGAAATCCTCTTCAGACTTTATCTGCAGCCACAAAAACCAAAAGAGTGATTCAAAACACAGTTTCAAGCTAAACAGAAGCGCTTTGTGTGATGTGGGAAGAAAGGGGATGCTTTCAAACTGTTATGTGTGATAAACCAGCAGGACTAGAAGCTTGTTTAAAAACAGAAGACAAAATCCTGAATTTGTATTATGGTAGCAGATTCTGTGTAGCCGACAGCTGGAGTATATATAACCTAGTAATATGCCTGTCTACAATTATATCTGGCCACATTCCCTGCCTAACCCCCAAAGGTAGTGTGTAGGTTAAGTTTGTATGGTCATCTATATATTCTCAAAAGTTGAAAGCCTCTAAGTTCTCCCGTACCTGCACAGGAAACTCTTCCATAGGAAGCAATGTTTGGGCTGCTCGGCGTAACCTCACTTCCTTTTCCTCCCGCATGTGGCGCCGCCGCTTCTTACTGGTGGGGCCCTCAGTAGGTGAGATACTTTCAGCCTCTGGGGCAGGCAAAGGACCCGAGAGACACCTGGGGGTGTCTTTCTCGGGGGGCTCATTCTCTGTGTTGCCAGGAGCTGGAGCATCAGTGCTGTGACTACCTTCATCCTAGACAGAGAAAATGATTCAGCTAGAACTCCTCCATCCTAACATTCCTTCCACCCATAAGAAGGTAACATGGACATGTCCTTATTTCCTTAGACCAGCTGTGTGTTTCTTACCTCCAGGACAATATCAAGGTGGCCTTGCCTGTAATCATCACCATAAGAATCAAGGACCCTCATGAGGAACCTGAAGGGAAGGAAGAGTCCATTAGAACGATAACCTGCAGACAAGACATCCCCACTAATCCTCTTTAATAACTGTGTTCTTTTGCATGGTGCTGTTGATGTAGGGGATTCACTGTTATAAGATGTGGTAACAGCTGTCAATTTGGATGGCTCTAAATGAGGGATCTGATGAATTAATGGAGAATTCGTCTGCTGAGCATGAAAATTTAATAGACCCTCATTGTTCAGGGAGAGGTATTTAAATCTCCCCACCCCTCACACTCCCATGACATACTACCAGACATACCTTCTCTCCTGTTTAAGCCGCAGTGTTATTCTCTGGACCTGATGCAGCCGGTTTAACATCCTCTCATTCACCTGTATTTGTGGGCAATGTCACCAGAATACATCAGAATTTTGCCTCTCCCACACCCAGCCTTGTATTCCACTCACCCACCCAGTGGTCCCTCCTCCTTGGTCTCTGTTTGGATTTTCATTTGGTCCAGGTTACCACCCCATGGCCAAGAATATCTTCCTTCTTGTCCACCTACAGACAGTATTGCATAGTGGGTAGAGTACAGACCTAAGTTTAAAACTCCACTCAGCCCCCAAAGATGTTGGGGGACATTGGGCTAGGGCTTGTCTCTTGTTTTACCTTGCTCAGAGGATTCTTGGGAATATATTTAATACCTTCATCTGATCACCATCTGAAGCCCTTCTTCGTGTGCCTCTTCCATGAGAATGGGCCTTTTCTGTGGTGGCTCCCCATTTGTGGAGTGCTCTCCCCAGGGAGGCTCACCTGGCACTTTCATTACATATCTTTAGGCACCAGGTGATGTTTCTCTATAATCAGGCACTTGGCTGATTATCATTCTATGGTCTTTTAAATGTGTTTGTAGGAGGGGGGTTATTGATTTGTTTTTCTTTTATTATGCATTTTGTGTTCTCATTTTGTGTTTTTATGTTGTGAACCACCCTGTGATCTTCGGATGATCTTTGTACCCAAGGTGTCTCTGATTTCCAAATACTTTGGCAGAGCACATGTTTGGCAAGCAGAAAGTCCCAGGTTCAGTCCCTGGCTGGGAAAGAACGAGAGCTCCTGACAATGAGAGCAGACAGTCCTGGGCTACATAAATGAATAAAAAGGCAGCTCCACGAGCTCATACTTGAAGTCAAAGCAGAGCTCAGCCCACTGTGGCAGCTGTTTGTTAATTTTTCCAGCTGATGTATTAAAATGATCCCCCCTCTCCAGCCAATCCCTTACCTGCTCTAACTCCTTGCAGCGCCGAGCAAGAGCCTGGCATTTGCGCCGTGTCATCTCCTGCTGCCTCAATGCCCCCTCTTCCTCCTCCTCTTCTGGTATTCCACCATCGGCAAACTCCACCTCTGTCTCCAGTTCACTCTCGAGGATATTGCCACCAAAAAGAGGAGGCAGTGCCAGCTCTGATCCAGGGGGCACAGAGAATTCTTCAAAGCCCACACCAGCCATGGTTGTGTTCTGGAGATTTAAAGAGAAAGAAACTGACATACTAACCAATATTAACCATCCCCCCAACCCAATCTGAAGATCTAATGGTGGTACTCAAAAAGCCACATTCCCTTTACACCCCAATTTCCTATGTCATGTGAGACAGGAAACAGGTACATTTACAACAAGGGTGGGGAACCTGTGGTCCTCCAGAAGTTGCTGGGTGACAATTCCCATCTTCCCTGGCCATTGGTCATTCTGGCTGGGTAAAATGGGAGTTCCAGTCCAGCAACATCTGAAGGGCCACAGGCTCCACACTGCTGATTAACAAGGACAAGGGTATTAGTATGACAAGAGATGACCAAGGGGCAGCCACTTTTATGGGCTTGGGAGCATAATCCACCTGCAATTTAAAAAACAACAACAACAAACAAACAAACAAATATATTTTCTTACAGCCCTCTGTGGATGCACAAATTATATTTAAATGTTCTATAATCTATATTCCTAAACAATCTCCAAAAATACTCAATTTTTCAGAAGTTTAAATTTTCATTACACACTAAGTTCCTTTAAAAAATCATTTCATCAACGCATAAAATATTGAGAATTCTAGTTTCCAAATAGGAGAAACAGCATGTCATCTAAATGGGTAGACACTGTGCCATTTGCTGTTGCCACAATCCCATTTTATGAGTAGGTGTCCCACCAAAATTAAAAATGTATTATTCACAATCTCCAATATACTGCCAGAAAGTAAATGTAAAAGGTAAGGGACCCCGGACAGTTAAGTCCAGGCAAAGGCAAATATGGAGTGCCTTTACCTGCCAGAAAGCAGATACAACTGTTCCTGTTATTCAGTTAGAGAATACAAGATACTTTGGTCACACTATTTCCCGCGTTTATCCATCTCTATGGTTCAGAAAAGACTGCAACCCTGTACATGAACAGGCTTAAAAGAAGCTGAATAAAACTTGGTTCTAGCACCTCGACTTCAATTAAAGGAGCTCGGGCTCTGCTTCTGGCGAACCTCCAAGGAAAAAAGGCTCCAGAGCCAATAAGGAGGAAGATGGCAATTGGCGATTTTAATTTGCCCGATTCCTTTTGCAATGGGATTTCCTAGCACATCAGACGTACCTTAACCCTTCCAATCCTATAGGCGAAATGAGCAACCCTTGAATGAGGGTAACGGGATAGACGGTCGCTTACCGGTGACGTAAGCCCACAACAAAAGCGTTTGAGTTATCGAGACGCCTCGATTACAGTGAACCAGGGCAGAAGAGAAGGTGTCGCGTGCTTATTACGTATTGCAGAAGAGCCCACTGTGGAATGTCCTAGCGTTTCGTCGCGCCGTGTTAACGTAAATAGTGGTCGCGTCCCTGTTGCCGTTTCTCCGGTAGGGGACAGGATCGCTTGGCGCGGAGAAGTACGGTTGCGTCATCACGCCGTTGGATGCGTCGTGGCCTTAGAGATAGGAAAAATAGAGTAACTCACAGTCTAAACTTCCGGTAAAAATCGAAAGCTTTGCCTTTCTCTTAGCTCTATGACCAATAGGTAAGTCAGAGGAAAAATTATGAAAAACTGACGGAAGTGTCAGTTGACATAGTGACATAATTCAGTATAGCGTATTAGAAACCTACGGTTGGGGTGCTGCCATAAATAGTACTGTATTTCAAAGGAAACTGACTCGAAACCCTAACGACACTTCCGGCTCCCCTTGGCATGTGCGTGGGTCACCCAGTGCGAAGAGATGACGCAATAGGCAATGCCATAGAGACATAAGTTAGAACGGCACCCCAACTCTGGCCTAGATTGGTGCCACGCATATGGCGGCACTTGGGCTGAAGCCGAACGCGAACTTTCTTCGTGACCTCTCCTTTTTCTCTATCTCTATCCGTTTTAATGCCTGGCAGAGCGAAGGCGCTCGTTGATGACGACACCAAGGGCGCCAGGTGCATGACGTACTTTTTGCGAGACTGAAAGAGAGAACGTGAGGAGTTCGTTTGTGCGGCGGAGGAGTGGAAGAAAGAAAAAGAAGGTGAGGAGGGAAAGGAGGGAGGGAGGGAGGGAGGGAGAGGTTAACTGGGGAGCAACCAAAAAGGAGCCCTGGCCTTTGGTTTCCTAAGGGGTAAAGAGAAGTGTAAGGTTTGGGGGCGGGCAGAGAGAGAGAGAGACGCTACAGTATTGCTGCAAACCTAACCTCGTTTACCTAGGAGTAAGCACCATGGAAGTTGTTATGTACTGAGTGAATACTCAGAGTCGCAAAGTGATTTCAGAAGTCAATAGGACTTCCTCCTACACAAACGCGGTGAGGATTGCGCTAATAACAACAACAACAACAACAACAAAAAAAAATACGGTAGAAATAACAAAAGTAATACTCTCTTCCATACTCTTATCGGTTGGGAATACATTATGGCTCTTCCTTCTAGTTGGATCTTTTGCTGTTTGGGCAGTATCTTGTTTTTCATTTGTGTTCTGCATAGTCATGGAACACTTATATTTCTTCCAATGAGGACCCTTCTGGCACTTTTTATTGCTATACCTACACTGCCTCTTCTGTCTGTATCCTGTGTTTGAGAATGTATACTTTGTTAACAGATTATAAGCATTTCATTGTGATTTCATTTTTGAAAAATCTCTATAAGGCAAAGGTGGGTGAGTTGGAAACTGAAGAGCTAACTCTAGGTCTCTTAAATTGAAGGGGGTTCCAATGGGGCACTTGTATTTGTGGAAAGGGAGAGATGTTTTTAGAGAGGGGGCTAAGGAAAGGACACATTTGAACTGAGGGGTACAGTGGATCTGGATCTTGTGTTGATGGGTGTCTAGCAACTGTGTGTGGCTCTCTGGGGGTTGCTGCTACCTCATAAGTGTTGTATTAGATCAGTGTGGTGGCCTCCAGCAGTCTGTTGGACCTCACCTGCCTTCAGCCCCAGCCAGCTTCGCTAATGGGTGGGAATGATTGGAGTCACAGTTTACAACCTTTGGAGGGCACTGTGTTGGCTACCCTTGGGTTAGATAGTGGTTAGAATTTCTCCTAGTCTAGTACTGTGGGAAATAACAAATCAATAAGACTCTGGATATTTATGTCACTTATTATGGTTTTCTCTTGTGTCCCTCCCTTTTTCTCCTTTGCAGCCTTGATCCATCATGTCTTTGGCAGATGAGCTTTTGGCTGACCTCGAAGAGGCAGCAGAAGAAGAGGATGGCAGCTTTGCAGATGAAGAGGATGAGCCTCCCATTGAGGATGTCCAGGAGGAAATGCAAGTGGATCTGGCAACTGATTCAGTCAAGAGTATTGCCAAGCTCTGGGACAGTAAGACGGTGAGAGAAAATGAACTTGGCTGCCGGGCCAATATGTATAGAAGTGATGGTTTTCAAAATAGTGTTCAACCTGGGGTCTGCTGGTTCTATAAACTGCCTTTTCTTTTGGGGTGTAGTCTGGGGAAGTTAACCCTTTAAAGGTGCCCTCTTCAAAAAGTAAGACTCAGCTTTTTGTTTTTTCTCTTGTGCAGTTTGCTGAAATCCTGCTGAAGATTGAGGAATACATCAGCAAACAGCCCAAAGCATCTGAAGGTACTGAGAGTCTCTGGCTGAGATTTCCTTTGGATGTGTATGCATACATCACCCAGTCTGATTCCTGCAGTATAGAGTCTGCTACAGGACTTCCTTGTCCTGCAGTACAGCACTAATGTACTCATATGTCCATCTCCCTGTTACCTTATAGTGAGGTGCCCTGTATGGATTTTGACTTTGCGTGTTCCTTTCTTATTAGTTCTAGGTCCAGTAGAGGCTGCTCCTGAATATAGAGTCATTGTGGATGCCAATAACCTCACAGTGGAGATTGAGAACGAGTTAAGTAAGTGTAAACCTTAGCCACTCGCTTTGGGGTGAGGGAGGTTGAGAAGGCTTTGAAAACAATACAGCAGCTGTGAGGGTGGCAGATGATGAGTTAGGGAAGTAGTGAGATTGGGAAAGGCTGGCTTCATTGGAGAAGGGGGTGCGATCTAGTAAATAGAAGGGCACATACTGGCCAGACAAACCTTCACAGGAGTTTTGGGATACAAAGGACATTTGTGTGTTGGTGTCACAGTAGAACAGGGACTGTTTTGATAAGAGCACTTTCTTTCTTGGGCAGGAGAAAAGGTTCAGGTTGGCCAATCTGAATAGGCTATACGGCTCAGCATTAAAATGTCTCTGAGCTAGTATATTCTGGGAGGCCTGCTTTTATTCTCACTAGTGTAATGGCGCTCTGTGTTTCTGTCTGTTTTGTAAAAGGTCGTCTTTGCCTCTCTCTTTTCAGATATTATTCACAAGTTCATTCGAGACAAGTACTCCAAGCGGTTTCCCGAACTAGAATCCCTTGTTCCAAATGCACTGGACTACATCCGGACTGTCAAGGTATTGTGCCTGTCTGTGTCTTGAACTTCACAAAGTCAATTCTTTACATTTGCATCGATGACTAGCCCAACCCTCGTATAACTTTTGCCACTTATTTAGCGGAGGTGCTCCATGCTCAAATGGCTATTAAGATTACAACTCAGATAAGACATACTGTAGTTTTCCATGTATAAGACAACCTTTTTTAATTCAAAAATTAAGTTAAAAATTGGGGGTCGTCTTATACATGGATTGTGCATAGGACGTGGGATTGAGTGCTGCCGTGAGCCGGAGATTGTCTGCGGGTATTTTGCGTGTTATTGGCGGCTGCGGCAATGGCTGATGTTGATTGGATGCCACTGCAGCACTAGGGCGGGCTATTGGCAGCTTTTGCTAGCGTGGGGACAGACGATAGGTGTCTTTTACGACGCATGTGAGTGGCAGCGTAGGTTATGCAGGTGAGCAAAAAAAGCTCAACAACTCGGCAGTTTCCCCCCATTTTCTCAATTTTGCATCCCCGAAAATAGGGGGTGTCTTATACACAGGGGCGTGTTATACACGGAAAATCTTTTGAGTATTCTTCAGGTCCACAGTTAATTCATGGTTTTGATGTGTCATAATCAACCTTGAACCTAAAAGGTGTGGTGGGTAGAGCTAGCAGATGAGCTGTGTTCAAATATTTATCCTGCCGGGAAGTTCACATGGTTGCTTTTGAGAAGTTGTTATTGCTCAGTCTTAAACTAGCTTCCAGGTTAGGAAAAATGAGGATTGTGTGTGTGGAGGGCTGGGGGAAGATCCCCAAATATTCCACCCTCGGAGGAAAAGAATATTCATGTGATCCACAAATCGTCCCTAGAATTGCTGACGGAAATTAGAACTGACCCTGGAGCAGCCTTGGTCCTTCTCAGTAATGAACAAAACCTGGCACTGAGACCAGAATTCTCTAAATAAGCTTGGGGCTTCAGTTAAACATGGTTACAGTGCCTCCCACCTGTGCTTTTTGGGGATGTGCTTTCTGTCTTCTTCAATGGCTAACTTCTGCTTTAAAACGTTTGAACCTTGCAGGAACTAGGGAACAGCTTGGACAAATGCAAGAACAATGAGAATCTTCAGCAGATCCTCACCAACGCTACAATCATGGTGGTCAGTGTCACCGCATCCACTACCCAGGGGTAAGGCTCTGCACAGGAAAAAGAGGAGGTTTTTGGGAGGGTAGGGGAGATTGGTGGGCATCTGGACTGGGAGAGGGATATAGACTGAATTTGCAAATGGTGCTGAAGGGTGTAAGGTGGACTGTACCATTCCAGGCTGCAGGTGGGGGAATTACTTTCCAAAATTCCCTGTAAGAAGAATACTCCTATGTTGAAGGGCGAGTGTCTAGCTTAGCCCTTTTCCCCTTGGTGTGCTAGTGCTTTTTCCTCCCTTTACAGATTTCTCTTGATATATAGGGGAGCATTGAAAAATAATATCTTATCTCTGGCAGTATGGAGTACTACAGTCTACTGTACCACTTGTTCCACTGTCTGTAGAGCAGGCCCAGAATCATGGTAGTTTTCCCTTCATGGGATTTTAGCACAGAGAATAGATTTCGGATGAGAGAGTGTGGCTTTTAGGTCACTGCTTGGTTGTCAAGAGAGTGGCCTTCAGACAATTACGGTCTGTCTTATCACATGAAGAGACAGGAGGCACCTGCCAGATCACATGATGGTATGAGTTAACTTATTGATGACTCATGGCTTACATATGCCGGTGGAGATAGAGTGTGGGGTTGCAAATCAAAATACGCAAGGGGGACCTGCAGCAAAACATTGCAGTTTGAATTGCTCCCATTCAGGTTTCCAGACATCTGTTCCCCGTCCTCAACTGTTAGCCAGCATTCCATGACCACTGAGCATGCTCAGTCTTTATAGGGCTGGTTTTGGGGCTCCTCTGCCTTTGGGCTTTCCAACAATTTTGCTGTATGACTGCAAACTGTGGGGCTCTCAAAATCTACAGATATCTCCCATTTTGTGTATGTGGATGGTGCCATTTTTGGCTACGTAAGGATCCATGCTCAGAAATAGAATATTAACATATAGGGTAGTCCTGAGAGCTTTGAAACAAATGCCACACTCTGGGCATGGAGCGATGGTGCGGATATAGTGAACCAGACCTGATGACCTAGGTATCTTGGCCTCAAGCGTTGCCTCTCTCCTGCTGCAGGCAACAGTTAACTGAGGAAGAACTGGAGCGCATTGAGGAGGCCTGCGACATGGCCCTGGAGCTGAACCAGTCTAAACACCGCATCTACGAGTATGTGGAGTCCCGCATGTCCTTCATCGCCCCCAACTTGTCCATCATTGTGGGAGCCTCCACTGCTGCTAAAATAATGGGTGAGACTCTCAGTGGATCTCTGTGGGCTTGGGTCCTTGCGTATCAGAATATGGAAACTTGGGATTGTATCAGAATTGGAGCAGATTCATTGAAATTGATGGATGTGACTAGCTTAAGTCCTTTAATGTCTATTCTAGTGTAATTTAGTTGGATGTATAAGTAAGTCTGTCATTGGCAGAGAGGGACATGAAGGCCCCTAGATTCCGAAAGGAATGTAAAGCCTTCTCTGAAAGGGTCAAACACCAGTCCAATTTTTACAATTCATCTTTCCAAATCCGAAGACTGCCGAAGTACTGTATTTCACAAAAGAACACTGGAGTGCTAATGTAAAAAAAATATAAACTTGAAGCCATGAATTAAACGGTCCAAGAAATTTAGCAGCATCTGTCATGTTGTTGATGTATGATCAGTTCTGGCAGGTCTCTGTGGCCAGGAACAGCAAAGAGCTCTCCTTGCACACAAAGAGAAGAACTTTGTTTACAAATCCCAATAGGCCAGGGAGAAGCCATGGTTTGGCTGATCAAAACCCCTGAACCACCTTGGCCCTTGGTCCCACAACTAGCATTCATTCCATATTGCCTTCCCTTCTCTCAAGGCATTGCCGGTGGCCTCACAAACCTCTCCAAGATGCCAGCCTGCAACATCATGCTTCTGGGGGCCCAGAGGAAGACTCTGTCTGGATTTTCCAGCACTTCAGTGCTGCCTCACACTGGCTACATCTATCACAGCGACATTGTACAGTCGTTGCCTCCGGTAGGTGTGGGTGTGTGTGTGAGAGAGAGTCTGCCCCTCCTCCTTTCTCTTTTGAGTTGGTGCACGAGTTTCCTAACAGCAACCAGCCAACATGTGCCTTTGATTCCCTCCTTGCAGGACTTGCGAAGGAAGGCGGCTCGCTTGGTATCAGCAAAATGCACGCTGGCAGCACGTGTGGACAGCTTTCACGAGAGCTCTGAAGGGAAGGTATGTGGTACAAGGCAAAAGCTCCAGGATCCTGGGGGAGTGGCTGGTGTGAGAGGCATAACGGAGGGCCCCAAGGGGGTGGCTGCTTTGTAAACACTTTCTGCTCTTTTATCCTTCTGCTACCATTCAGGTTGGCTATGACCTCAAGGAAGAAATTGAAAGGAAATTTGACAAGTGGCAGGAGCCACCTCCTGTCAAGCAAGTGAAGCCACTGCCAGCACCCTTGGATGGACAAAGGAAGAAACGTGGAGGACGCAGGTGCGGGGGAGAGAATTGAAGAAATGTCTTGCGGCAGGGGCAGGGTGGGAGGGAGAGTTGGCTGAGTTGGCTGAGGCAGCCAGGAGGGTGGTGTTAAGCGTGCTAGGAAATAAGTACAGTCGTACCTCGGAAGTAGAACAGAATCTGTTCTGGAAGTCCGTTCAACTTACAAAACGTTCAGAAACCAAAGTGTGGCTTCTGATTGGCTGCAGGAAACTCCTGCAGCCAATCGGAAGCCGTGCCAGACGTTCAGCTTCCAAAAATCATTCGAAAACTGGAACACTCACTTCTGGGTTTCGATCATTTGGGAGCCAATTTGTTCGGCACCCAAGGCATTTGAGATCCAAGGTACGACTGTATTAGGGAATCCCGGATCTACTTTTAATATATACACACTTGTTAAAATCAAACCAGAATAATGGCATTTTATCTTTTCCATCAAATATTCTTTTCTCATGGAAAAAAGATTTTAATGCAACAATTTGTTTTCTTTTTCAAAACATTAGTTTTAAAACTTATTTTTTCCTCATAATACAGTCACTGGTATGTTTCTTGAGCCCAGAATTGTGCCAGAATATTGGGGATGTGTGGAGTATAAGAAAGTTTCGATTTCCACATTACTGGAAGTAGGAGAGGGTCAGGTCAGGTTGTATCAGAATTCTGTAAACTTGAGTGTCTCATTGAGATGAACCCAGGAATCCTGGCATTTCAGCCCTTTGTCTCCTGCCTGAATTTGTTTTTATGCCAAACACTGCTTTCATTCTTGGCAGCAGCACTCTGTCCTGGCATCATTCAGTTCTCAGCTGCCAATCTTAAAAGTGCTTTTCCTTGCTCCTCCAGATATCGCAAGATGAAGGAGCGTCTCGGTCTAACGGAAATCCGGAAGCAGGCAAACCGGATGAGCTTTGGAGAGGTAAGGAGTCCTGCATAGTCTCCTTGTGTATGATTTCTCTTGGTCTTTGGGTGTTGGGGGCTGTCTAATCCCTCAGGAGAGCAGGAGTAGAAACCAGTAGTTTCGGACGGTTCAGACTCTGTTCCCCAACTGTGCCTTCTTAACTGGTACAATGGAATGGGGGAAGTAACAGAAATCTTTTGCGGGGCAGGGATCTCTGGGTTGCTTTACATTTTATGTAAAGTAAGCACTTCCAAGTAATACAAAGCATTAAACCTGACATGCCATATGTGCATTTTGCTGTGTACAGAAGCTGCCCACATCTACATGCAGGAATATTTAAGTTTGGGTGGCGGTTATGTGTTATATGGCCACATGTGGGCTTCACACTTCTCCTATGTGTGCACAGATTAAATTAGATAAATTTAATTTAAATTAGATAAGTAGGATGAGAAGTGGTTCTGAGAAGGCTAATGGAATGGACGGATAACTAGATGCCTTGACTAATAAGTTTTCTGCCCCCTCTGCTTCGGATGTACTTGCATGTGACCCAACCCAGGCCATTTCAGGGAGGCTCACCTTGGCACCCAATTACCTTTGTGGCCAGGGAGAGTCGCTCTCGTGTAGTGATCAGAGTGCTGGACTCAGGCCAGGATTCAAATCCTCGCTCAGTCATAAAATGCATCAGATGACCTTGTGCCAATCACCCTACAACAGGCTGCTTGTGGGAATAAAGTGAGGACGGAGGGAGGGAACTATTTATGTCAACTTGACCACCTTGGAAGAAAGTTTGGATATAAATATAGGGACCAATTTGCCTCTTCCTAGATTGCAGGATTAGTGGTGGGGCTGTCTTTTGGATCTATAGGCTAAAAATAAAAAAGGAAATTTCAAAAGCACCTGTTGTCCCTTATTGAGCCACTTGGGCAAAATAAATAAATAAATAAATAAATACAAAAGGGAAGGGGTTGCATTCTCATTGAAACTGTCAACTTGGTCATCGGTCCTGTACTATCTAATCCAAACTTGGCCTTTTCTTCTCTGTGATACGCTTCTTCTCTCCACACCTTTGCTAGATTGAAGAAGATGCTTACCAGGAAGACCTTGGTTTCAGTCTGGGCCACCTGGGGAAGTCAGGCAGCGGCCGAGTCCGGCAGACACAAGTCAATGAGGCCACGAAGGCACGCATCTCAAAGACGCTGCAAGTAAGGAAATGGGGACTGGATGTGGAGTGCCGGGAGCTGTAAATCATCTTATGACTGGGTCCATCAAGGCTGCATTTCAAAGCCTCTGGACCTGGGCAGGGGCTGTTCATTCCTGAAGGCAGCATCACGTTGTCCTCTTGAGGTTTCGGCAAACAGCTACACTCAGCAACCAGATCAGAGCTCATACTGCAGTGTAATTATGCCAAGCATGTATGTCCAATTGTTACTCAAAGCGCTCAGAAAATACTCCCAGGCCAACAAGCTCTGTGTGGAGCAGCCCTTGAGAGCTTCAGCAGGCACAGAATCAGACTAATTCTATGGTCACATTGCTGGCCATTAGTCTCTGATAAGGGTAGGCAATTTCCCTGTTCCAAGTGGGTTTTTAAATGTTGAGGTGAAGGGTGCCACACTAGGTTTTGTCTGTGATTGGCAAAAGAATGTGCCAGGGATACTGGAGCAGCTACGAATGAGTGTTACATGCGTTTGACATGCTTTTTGGTACTAGGGAAGGTAACAAATGAAGGGCGTGCCTTTGGACAGCCAGCCATTTGGTCGTTCCCCTGCCCCGTGCTTTAGCATCACTTCCCTCTCTTTTCACTGCCTCCTCTATGAAAGGCCTAACACCCGTGTCTTTTTCCATTTGTCCTCCCAACCAGCGCACTCTCCAGAAGCAGAGCATGGTGTATGGAGGGAAGTCCACCATCCGGGACCGCTCCTCGGGCACTGCGTCCAGCGTGGCCTTCACTCCGCTGCAGGTAAGCACTGCACTTGGCCCTGCATTCCTGAATTACCTGTAAGTGGCACTGATGTCTTTGAAGGAAGGGGCTGAGTGTACAAAGAGCTGGGTGTGCTGGGCTCTAGGAGTTTTGGAGAACTGAGTGTGTGCCTGGCAAGGATGCTGAGAAGTCCAATGGATGAAAGAAGAACCTTTGTGGGGAGTGCCGTTGTGCTCAGGTCCTGCTTGGGGCTTCCCAGAGGAGCATCGGGTTGGCTTCACTGGGAAAAGGATGTTGGGCTATGTTTCTTTCCTCTGATCCAGCAGGGTTCTTTGGTTCTTAAATACTTTTTTTGTTTGCTGTAGTCTTTTTTAAAAAAATGCGGGTTATAGAATGCTATAATACATTTTTCTTGGCTGAAACCCTAATAACTCTTTGTCTCCCCACCCTCACTGTTCTGCTTGCAGCACTTGAGGAGGAAAGATTATAAGCTCATGTGTGCAATATCGGTTGTTGTTATTGTATAATAATAATAATAACAACAACAACAACAACAACATTAGTTGTATTTTTGCACTGTGTCTCAGTGAAAACAGAAAGGACCAGGACTTTAAAGCCAGGTATCAAAACAGCAATACAGAAAAAATTAAATACAGTACTGTAAATTTATTTCAAGGAAGAAATCGTACCCACCGCATGGATGAGTGCAAAAATGGCCCTGGACATAGCTAACTACCCTCCCAGTGAAAGACTGAAGGCCGGGTACATAACCGTGTATTTTGCCTGGCACTTAAAAAAAATACAACAATGGTACCAGGCAGGTTTCTCTTGGGAAAGCGTTCCACCAACTAGGAGCACACCAAGCAATTTACTTCTGTCCAAGGTGTAGAAGCTGGAGATTTGGAGGGCACGTGTTGCCATAATTCAGCGCCTCTCCTACTTTCTAGAGGCAGCAAGATCTCTGGACTCTGCATTTTTTTTTTAAATAGCCTCCCTCTCTCACATTCACTTCCCCCCTCCTCTTGTTTCCAGGGTCTGGAGATTGTGAACCCTCAGGCGGCTGAGAAGAAGGTAGCCGAAGCAAACCAGAAGTACTTCTCCAGCATGGCTGAATTCTTGAAGGTGAAGAGCGAGAAAAGTGGCATCATGTCCACCACATAGCCCTCTTGCCACGGATGCTGTCCCTCCCCTTTGACTAGCAGTTTGAACCATGAATCACATTCAAGAAGAGGAGCCTTTGCACAGAAAACAGGCCTTTGTTGAAGTTCCAAAGACGGCCTGGCACTTCAGAACTCTCCATTCTCCCGGGCCCAAGTGGTACCTTGTGGTTCTCTCCCTACCCTGCTTTTCTTTCTCGAGAAACGTCATTGTCAGGGAGCCTAGTATTCTGGCAGGGGGAGGCATGCAGTAGAGAGAATTGAGTTCTCTTCCCTGGTCTCATGCAGTATTCAGAAGCAGGCTACTGAAGGTGTGAGCTGTTTATAATGGCGTGGGGTGGTTAGCTTAAAGGAGTAACTTGAATGAACTTACAACATCCCAACCATGGCTTTAGATCATCCTGGGTACCATCCTCTTCACCGTTAGCCCAAGTTTTGAATGAAGTGAGGTTGTAAAAATACCAGCATGAATACAAGTAATGCTTTGGGATAGTACCAGAGCGCTTCTCCCTTGCTGTGTTGGTTTAGGAGTTACTAACCCTTCGTCCTGTTTCACGATCTGGAACTAAACAACAGATTTACTGGTTATGGTGCGGGCATCTCTCTCCCCATACAAGTAGATTCAAGTTTGTCCTGTAAAAGGACTGTGCTCTGTGTGTGTGCTGTCATTTGGCAGGAACTGAAATTTCAAAATGCTCTGTGCTCAAGTCTACGGAAGGTTATATCTATGTATGAATGTGCTGGGGTGGTAGAATAAATAGCTTTGCAGTTACATGGAACTGTGAGTGCAGGACTGGCAACTTTGGGGGATCTGAAGGTAACTGGTTCCATTTCTTACTGTGTAAATGAGTGGCTCATTAAGGGAATCACACTTTTCTTGTGGTGTCTGACTTTCAGATGTGTTTTAATGTGGTAGGAAAAAGCAATAGTTATTAAAGAATAAGAGACTTTTTTCTCCCATGAGAGAGAAGTGACTGGTTGATTCCATAGGTGAGACAGTTGCAGGGACTGCAGGGAGGGAGGCAGGAGGGAGATGTAATTCGCTGGAGGGTAAATTAGATCTGGCCCTATGTTTGCTACATGTAGGATACCCTTCCCTAACCTGATGGCCTCCAGATGTTTTGGACAGCACTCATGAACCCTAGCCAGCACAGTCGAGGAAGACTTGATGTATAGATGCCATGTTTTCTCTCTGCAGTCTAGAAAAAACTCTAAATTCATGCTGATTTCAGGATGCCTTGGGTGTGGGGAGAGACATATAGGATTTATGGGGTGTCTGTTTTGACAGTGGGAGCATGAAACCTCTTTGTCTGTAACCTGTACATTTTTGGAAAAAATAGAATGGCACCTTTGGAGTCTGTGTTTGTGATCTTTCTGGGTTGGGGAGAGTAGTATTTCCTAAGGAAACTCTCCATATAGATTCTTTGTGCAGGAGCCTGCTTTTTATAACCTTGCAGCATGAAAGGCCTTCTCCACCCATTTCCATACCACACCTCTGCATTTCAGGCAGGGCTTTCCTTTCCTGTGTTGGGCATAGAATTTGCCATTCTAAAAAAAGCTTATTTTTGGTTCTAAACAGGTTGTTTACATTTCCATGGCACAACAATCCAGAGCTGAGGCTGTGGTTGCTCTGCCCAGTAACCGCAAAGCATTCTAGCATGTTGACTCTTTGCTATTTTTTCTAGGCTTGTTGTTTAATCCCTGCTTGCCTAGAGAAGAATTAGTGATGCCTATTAGACAACAGCCTGTTAAGTAGTTGTCTTATTGCTAGGGGGTAAAGGACCTACATGGGACGCGGGTGGCACTGTGGGTTAAACCACAGAGCCTAGGATTTGCCGATCAGAAGGTCAGCGGTTCGAATCCCCACAACGGGGTGAGCTCCCATTGCTCGGTCCCTGCTCCTGCCAACCTAGCAGTTCGAAAGCATGTCAAAGTGCAAGTAGATAAATAGGTACCGCTCCGGTGGGAAGGTAAACGGCGTTTTCATGCGCTGCTCTGGTTCGCCAGAAGCAGCTTAGTCATGCTGGCCACATGACCCGGAAGCTGTACGCCGGCTCCCTCGGCCAGTAAAGCGAGATGAGCACCGCAACCCCAGAGTCAGCCACGACTGGACCTAATGGTCAGGGGTCCCTTTACCTTTACCTAAAGGACCTACATAAAGTTTCCAGCAGCTGCGAGGGTGAGACAAAGGTAGGAGGAGGGATTTGTGGATTTAAATCAGCTGAGCGAATCAGCTCAGCCGTTGTGGATTTAAATCAGCTCTTTGCTATTGCTGTGCTTGTCCTGCACCAAGCTCCTCCTAACTTGGTATTTTGTCATGACTATCATGCCTTGTTGGCTATTCTGAGCTCCCTGGGGAAGGAATAGGCCACAAGTTAGTGGTAGAGCACATGCTTTACACCAGGATGGGTAACATCATGTCTTAGTGTGGCGCTCCAGACTTTTCCACCCTGCCCTCTGGACTTTCCTCAGGCCACGCTCCCTACCCGGCCACACTCTCCTTGAGTGTTTTTGTCTGGCTGGAATGTGTTCTTGAACTCTGGTGTCTGGGTGGAGGATAAAGAGGGGCGTGTGTAGAAGCCAATCTACAGTACAAAGGGGAGGAAATTATATCGCTCCACCTACCACAGGCATGTGGTAGCTGGAAAGGTGTCCAAAAGGGCTTGTGGCCTTCAGGTTCTCCATCCCTGCTTTGCACCCATAACGTCCTCTCAGCAAGAAAGTCCAAGCAATGGCTGATGAGCAGAGGCAAGGAGGCTGTGAGGGGCAAGAAGGCTCCCTTCAGAAAATAGAAGCCTTGTCCAAATGAGAACACAAAAAGGAACATAAACTTTGGCAAAAGAAACACAAGCAGGTAATAAAGGGATGCAACACCCCCCCCCAGAACACCCTAAGGGATACCTCACAACTTTCATTCCTGCTCTTAAATGGGAGGCAAGGAGGTTGCAGAGAAGCTGAATCAATTATCTGCATTTTTTTTCGCCACAAGGCTGGAGCTGACTCCCTCAGGGAGGGGAGTCGGAAGAACTAAGCGCAACAGTGGTGGCGAGAAACAAAGTGTGGTGTAGTGGTTAAGAGCGGTAGTCTCGTAATCTGGGGAACCGGGTTCGCTTCCCCGCTCCTCCACATGCAGCTGCTGGGTGACCTTGGGCCAGTCACACTTCTCTGAAGTCTCTCAGCCCCACTCACCTCACAGAGTGTTTGTTGTGGGGGAGGAAGGGAAAGGAGAATGTTAGCCGCTTTGAGACTCCTTAAAAAAAGGGAGTGAAAGGCGGGATATCAAATCCAAACTCTTCTTCTTCTTCTTAATAGCAAATTAAAAAGTTAACATACCCTGGGATTCTCTCACCTCCCAAGTTGTTAAAGAACTCAAATGTGGAAATTATTAGTCTTTTAACAACAACAAAAGTTACCTGGTTCCTAAGATCAGCTTCTGTACCAGGGGACTGGGAAGCAATCAGGGTAAAACTAATTTTTAAAAAGAGAGCCAGGAGGGATGCAGGAAATTACAGAGTAGTTAGCTTAATGTTTGTTCAGGGTAAAGTGGTGGAAAACATTAAATATAAAATTCACTTAGAAAATACAATTGTCTGTATCATAAAGCCGTGATGTAAATTATGGTGTGACTACACTTGATATAGTGTGTATAGCTCATTATGCCAGCTTTGAAAAGGATATTGCAGAACTGGAAATGGTGCATTCAAAATGATCAGGGGGCTGCAGTGGCTCGCTTTTATGAGGAAAGGCTACAACACTGGAGGCTTTTTAGGTTGTTTTTAAAAAAATATCAGGAAAGAGAGACATTATAGAGGTTTATAGAATTACGTGTGGTATTAGAGAAAGTACTTTGCACACAGCAGATAGTTAGAACTATGGTATTTGCTGGCATAAGATGTGGGTGACAGACACCAACTTAGATGGATTTAAAGGGATTAGAGAAATTCATGGAGGAAAAAGCCATGTGCTTAGCCCTCCTACCTCCCCGCCCCCCACCAGCAGAGTTGCTAGAGAACAACAACGGGAGAGGGCTCATTGCACTCATCTTCTGCCTGCGTCCTTCCCACAAGCATCTGGTTGCTTTACTGTGGCGAGCGGGATGCTAGGCAAGGCAAGCCTCTGGTCTAATCCAGAAGGGTTTGCTTCTTGTTCTTAACCACCTGGATGGGGGAAAGAGCTGGGCTGCAAAAGGGTTAGGTGCCCTCCAACAGTATAAGGCAGCTTTATGCATTCAGATATGCAGGCCAGGCCCCTTTCTGCAGTGTTCACGAAAGTGGGGCAAGCAGGTGTTAAGAGGTGCAAGTGTGAATGTCCCCTTCTCTTTCTTCAGGTGAATGGTTCAGGCATCCCCAATGCATTTGCTTAATACTATGAAGCTTCTTTCAAAGAACATTGGAGAATGCTGGATCAAGCCAGCAGCCCACATTCAACATGTGAAGTGTATATTTTTAGGACCCTCTTTTTATTTCTGTCATTTTAACTGATCTTAATATTGTG
This sequence comes from Podarcis vaucheri, assembly GCF_965113315.1. Lineage (NCBI taxonomy): Eukaryota > Metazoa > Chordata > Lepidosauria > Squamata > Lacertidae > Podarcis > Podarcis vaucheri. Next base: position 18,826,568 of record NC_138751.1, read on the forward strand.
CTTTAATTGTTGTAATCCACCCTTGGGGTTCATACAGTGATGGCCAGGCTGTTTTGGGACCAGCTGTTTTGGGACTACAATTCCCATCATCCCTGACCACTGGTCCTGTTAGCTAGGGATGATGGGAGTTGTAGTCCCAAAACAGCTAGAGGGCCAAGTTTGGCCATCACTGCCGGTCATAATAATGTAGTCCAGCATCATGTTCTCAGAGTGGCTAACCAGAGGCCTGTGGGAAGCCTGCAAGCAGCACATTGGCACAACAGCATCCTCCAGCCACTGGCATAAGGAGGCATGACTGCGAAAGCAAAGCATAGCCATGGAGGCTGACAGCCTTATCCTCCATGAATTTGACTCATCTTTTAAAGCAGTCCAAGTTGGTGACCACCGCTGGCTCTTGTGGGAGTGCTTACAGACCCTCCAAGTGTCCCTATTTTCCAGGTGCAGTCCCAGATTTACACAAGCTGTTCCAGTTTCTTATTTGATCCCAGAATCACCCACTTTTACTTATGTAAAGGTAAAGGGACCCCTGACCATTAGGTCCAGTCATGGCCGACTCTGGGGTTGCGACGCTCATCTCGCTTTATTGGCCGAAGGAGCCAGCGTACAGCTTCCGGGTCATGTGGCCAGCATGACTAAGCTGCTTCTAGCAAACCAGAGCAGCGCATGAAAACACCGTTTACCTTCCCGCCGGGGCAGTACCTATTTATCTACTTTTACTTTGAGGTGCTTTTGAACTGCTAGGTTGGCAGGCGCAGGGACTGAGCAATGGGAGCTCATCCCGTTGCGGGGATTCGAACCGCCGATCTTCTGATTGGCAAGTCCTAGGCTCTGTGGTTTAACCCACAGTGCCACCCGCATCCCTTCCACTTTTCCTTAGGAGATCCCTATTTTCATCGGAGAAATGTTGGAGGGTATGGTAGGGTTTCCCTGTTTTCATCGGAGACTATGGAGTTATGCGGCCCCCGAGCCAAGCTATTCAACCTGTCAAAGACATTTGAAGGCAGCCCAGTTTAATGTTTTCTTATTTCCTTGATACGTTGGAAGCCACCTACAGTTACTGGAGCAACCCAGTCAGATGGACGAGGTATAAATAATAAAATTATTATTATTATTATTATTATTATTATTATTATTATTATGGAATAGAAAGTCCTATTTTCATCAGAGAAATGTTTGTGAGGGGTGGACTCATCTCAGTTGCATGGCAGTGAATGATGAAGGGGTGTGAGGGTATACTAGTAAGGCTACAACTATCCCTCCAAACCCCTTCATGGATCACTGCCTTGCCGTGGCGAAGGGGCTTGAAGAACTCAAAGAAGCTATGAACTACGCCGAGCAGGGCACACAAGATGAACAGGTCATAGTGGAGAGTTTTGACCAAACGTGATCCACCTGGAGTAGGAATCGGCAAGCCACTCCAGTATCCCTGCCAAGAAAACTCCATGGACAAAGACAACAGGCATATAAAAGTTATGACACTGGAAGATGAGCCCCTCAGGTCGGAAGGTGTCCAACATGCTACTGGGGAAGAGCGGAGGACAAGTACAAGTAGATCCAGAGCTGATGAAGCGGCTGGGCCAAAGCCGAAAGGACGCTCAGTTGTGGATATGCATGGTAGCGAAAGGAAAGTCCAATGCTGTAAAGAAAAATATTGCATAGGAACCTGGAATGTAAGAACCATGAACCTGGGCAAGTTGGATGTGGTCAAAAATGAGATGGCAAGAATAAATATTGACATCCTGGGCATCAGTGAGCTAAAATGGACGGGAATGGGCGAATTCAGTTCGGATGACTACCATATCTACTACTGTGGGCAAGAAACCCGTAAGAGAAATGGAGTGGCCCTCATAGTCAACAAAAGAGTGGCGAAAGCTGTACTGGGATGCAGTCTCAAAAATGATAGAATGATCTCGATACGAATCCAAGGCAGACCTTTTAACATCACAGTAATCCAAGTTTATGCACCAACTACTGGTGCTGAAGAAACTGAAATTGACCAGTTCTATGAAGACTTACAAAACCTTATCGAAGTGACACCAAAGAAGGATGTTCTGCTCATTATAGGGGATTGGAATGCTAAAGTAGGGAATCAAGAGATAAAAGGAACAACTGGCAAGTTTGGCCTTGGAGATCAAAACGAAGCAGGGCAAAGGCTAATAGAGTTCTGTCAAGAGAACAAGCTGGTCATCACAAACACGCTTTTCCAACAACACAAGAGACGACTCTACACATGGACATCCCCAGATGGGCAACATCGAAATCAGATTGATTATATTCTCTGCAGCCAAAGATGGAGAAGCTCTATACAGTCAGCAAAAACAAGACCTGGAGCTGACTGTGGCTCAGATCATCAGCTCCTTATAGCAAAATTCAAGCTTAAACTGAAGAAAGTAGGAAAAACCACTGGACAGGTAAGATACAATCTAAACCAAATCCCTTATGAATACACAGTGGAAGTGAGGAACAGGTTTAAGGATTTAGATTTGCTGGACAGAGTGCCTGAAGAACTATGGATGGAGGCTCGCAACATTATACAGGAGGCAGCAACTAAAACCATCCCAATGAAAAAGAAATGCAAGAAAGCAAAGTGGCTGTCCAACGAGGCCTTACAAATAGCGGAGGAGAGAAGGCAAGCAAAATGCAAGGGAGATAGTGAAAGATACAGGAAATTGAATGCAGATTTCCAAAGAACAGCAAGGAGAGACAAGAAGGCCTTCTTAAACGAGCAATGCAAAGAAATAGAGGAAAGCAACAGAATGGGAAGAACCAGAGATCTGTTCAAGAAAATCGGAAATATGAAAGGAACATTTCGTACAAAGATTACCATAATAAAGGACAAAAGTGGTAAAGATCTAACTGAAGCAGAAGACATCAAGAAGAGGTGGCAAGAATACACAGAGGAATTATACCAGAAAGATATGGATGTCTCGTACACCCCAGGTAGTGTGGTTGCTGACCTTGAGCCAGACATCCTGGAGAGTGAAGTCAAATGGGCCTTAGAAAGCACTGCAAATAACAAGGCCAGTGGAAGTGATGGTATTCCAGCTGAACTGTTTAAAATTTTAAAAGATGATGCTGTTAAGGTGCTACACTCAATATGCCAGCAAGTTTGGAAAACTCAGCAGTGGCCAGAGGATTGGAGAAGATCAGTCTACATCCCAATCCCAAAGAAGGGCAGTGCCAAAGAATGCTCCAACTACCGCACAATTTCACTCATTTCACATGCTAGCAAGGTTATGCTTAAAATTCTACAAGGAAGGCTCAAGCAGTATGTGGACCGAGAACTCCCAGAAGTGCAAGCTGGATTTAGAAGAGGCAGAGGAACCAGAGACCAAATTGCAAACATGCGCTGGATTATGGAGAAAGCCAGAGAGTTCCAGAAAGACATCTACTTCTGCTTCATTGACTATGCAAAAGCCTTTGACTGTGTTGACCACAGCAAACTATGGCAAGTTCTTAAAGAAATGGGAGTGCCTGATCACCTCATCTGTCTCCTGCGAAATCTCTATGTGGGACAAGAAGCTACAGTTAGAACTGGATATGGAACAACTGATTGGTTCCAAATTGGGAAAGGAGTACGGCAAGGCGGTATATTGTCTCCCTGCTTATTTAACTTATATGCAGAATTCATCATGCGAAAGGCTGGGCTGGATGAATCCCAAGCCGGAATTAAGATTGCCGGAAGAAATATCAACAACCTCAGATATGCAGATGACACAACCTTGATGGCAGAAAGTGAAGTGGAATTAAAGAACCTTTTAATGAGGGTGAAAGAGGAGAGCGCAAAATATGGTCTGAAGCTCAACATCAAAAAAACGAAGATCATGGCCACTGGGCCCATCACCTCCTGGCAAATAGATGGGGAAGAAATGGAGGCAGTGAGAGATTTTACTTTCTTGGGCTCCATGATCACTGCAGATGGTGACAGCAGTCACGAAATTAAAAGACGCCTGCTCCTTGGGAGAAAGGCGATGGCAAACCTAGACAACATCTTAAAAAGCAGAGACATCACCTTGCCAACAAAGGTCCGTATAGTAAAAGCCATGGTTTTCCCAGTAGTGATGTATGGAAGTGAGAGCTGGACCATAAAGAAGGCTGATCGCCGAAGAATTGATGCTTTTGAATTATGGTGCTGGAGGAGACTCTTGAGAGTCCCATGGACTGCAAGAAGATCAAACCTCTCCATTCTGAAGGAAATCAGCCCTGAGTGCTCACTGGAAGGACAGATCGTGAAGCTGAGGCTCCAATACTTTGGCCACCTCATGAGAAGAGAGGACTCCCTGGAAAAGACCCTGATGTTGGGAAAGATGGAGGGCACAAGGAGAAGGGGACGACAGAGAATGAGATGGTTGGATGGTGTTCTTGAAGCTACTAGCATGAGTTTGATCAAACTGCGGGAGGCAGTGGAGGACAGAAGTGCCTGGCGTGCTCTGGTCCATGGGGTCACGAAGAGTCGGACACGACTAAACGACTAAACAACATCCCTCCAAAAGAGGTGAGCTGCAGCTAGGAGTGAAAATAGTGATGCCTAGACCAGCCATCGCCAACCTGGCGCCCTCCAGATGTTTTGGACTACAAGGCCCCCATGGCCTGATGGGAACTGTAGTTCAAATCTGGAAGGCGCCAGGTTGGCAAATGTTGGCTGAGGCAGAAGTCTATCAATACCCACCTTAGAGTGAGCTCATTTCCTCCTGTGTTATTGGCTATTGTGATTTTAAGTGACAGGGTACCTCACTTACCTGCACCAATCAGGATTCTGGGAAAAGTCCTTGGCCTCGCCCCCGCCTCACGTTTTTTCACTGTGACCCGCCTCAAACTATGCAAGCCAGTACAAAGGAAGAAGGGTTTTTGGGGGCAGTACAGCCATCCAATGGGAGGCCAACGTGTGCAGGCTTGCTTCGCTACAGCCAATAGAGAATTACCGCCTGGAAATATCCCTCGCCTCCGAATCCCTCTAGCAGCCAAACAGCAATACTATTAGATTGAGTGGCAGAACTGCTATCCAATAAATGATTCTATGCCCACGAGTACGCGCGTTGGAAGAAGTATAGCCAATCATGAACGAGTAAGACTTGAGGGACGTTTTTTATTACCATTAGGCGATCTGTTCTGCTTACAAGCCCTGCCCCTTCGGGTTGTTTTCCGCGGGCTGGTAGGCGTGGTCACACTGGCTACATCCGTACCTACTGAGCCAATCAGTATACGGATACGCTTTGACGGACTTTCCACCTTAACCAATAGATTAAAGGTATTTATGTAAATGACAGCTGCGGCTGCGCCGCGTCGTCCCGCCCCGGTTTCCCTCCACCAGCCCCTTCCCCACCACCCAATGGAAACAGAGACTATCTTGAAGGGCGGGTGACTCGTCCAATGGAGTTTAGCCAGAGGCGGGTCTAGCGGAAGGAGAGGGGGGGGGAGGCTGCCGCCATCTTGGATGCCGCGGAGGCCGAGAGAGGGGGGAGAGGGAGAGGGAGAGGGAAAAAGAGAGAGAGAGAGAGACCCGGAGACTCCGGAGCCGCCGGTGAGAGAGCGAGAAGGGGCGGGACCTAGCCTAGGGGGCGGGGCCTACGAGTACCTACGGGAGCTCCGTAGGGGGCGTGGCCAATGGGAGGTCTATAGGGGGCTCTATAGGAGGTGGGCGCTTTATAGGGGGAAGGTGTTTCCGTAGGCGCTGCTGCGCGGGGGGCTGCAGGCGGAGGGGGCCTCTGTTGGGAGCCAGGTGTTTGGGGTTGCAGCGGTGCTCAGGGGCCACGAAGGGCGCCCTGCTGGGGAGGATGCGGGGGGGCGATGCGGTTCCACAGGTAGGACCTGCACCTATATAGGATGTGAGGCCCACATGCCTCTGTGGGGAAGAAGCGCCTGGGGTGGAGTGAGAGCCTCTGGCAGGAGGATGTGGGGCGGGCGCCGTGTGATGAGGGCTACTTTGATCCAAGGAGGGTTGTGGGTCCTTGTGATCACCTGGAAAACTTGCACATATAGTTTATACCTGATTTGGAGAGGTCCATAGAGAGGCGTGTGTGTGTGTGTGTGTGTATATGAGTATATGAGAGAGAGATCTGTATTACTGAAACGATTCCTATATCGGGTAGTCTGTTTAAGCAGAAACAACAAAGTAGTATTGTGGTACTTTAAAGACTTAACAGATCTCATTATGGTATAAGCAATTGTGGCATCTGATGAAGTGGATTCTCGTTTGCAAAAGCTTATGCCATAATAAAATGTGTTAGTCTTTAAGGTTCCACAATGCTTGTTATGTTGCTGAAGTACCTAAAAGAAATAAAGGAACCCGTTAGAAAAAACACGTTGCTTTCATAAAGCCACCTCTCCCCCCCACCCCCGCTTGTATGTGTGGATGTGTGTTATAGGGTCCTGTAGGGGCATCTGTGCACCTGGGGAGGGATCTGGAGTATTTCTCTCTCAGTGTAGCATTCAATGGTTGGAAATCCCTATTAGCATATAAGTGCATCTCTTAACTATAAGTAACTTCAGAGTGATAACAATTCGTAATGAATTACTAGAGGAATGTGTAGCTAGCTGTCAACATGTCTGCATATCTATTTGTTCTCTTAACTGGTTTTGGTTTTTGCTAGTTGCGGGCAGAGACAAGGCAGTAAGTAGGCAGAGGGATGAAGCTGCAGCCTCTTACCTATGGGATGGGTTGCTGGCTTTTGAGATTTCATTGGCCTCTACCTGCACACTTTGCAGACTTAAGGGCTAGAGATATACACACACACACCCAATTGAAAGTGAAGATTCTTAAGATTCAGAATTCTGCCTCCAGTGCCAGATTTGCCTGGTACTATAGCCAATCACTGACTGTAATGTAAAAAGTACATTACAAGTCACACCTTGGTCAGCCTTACAGCTGTTATGTAGAATACGTAAAGACCTAGTGAAATCTCAATAGCTTGGCAGAAACACAGGAAGCCATATTTTATCAAATCAGATCATTGGTCTGTCTAGTATTGTCTACACTGACCTGTCATAGCTCTCCCAAGTTTTCAGAAAGGAGTATTTCTCTGTCCTAGCTGGAGATGCTGGGGACAAAACTTTGGATGTTCTGCATGCAGAACGTGTGCTTTACTACTAAGCTGCTTACAAATTGAGGCTACTACCTAAGATATTGAATTTCCCCTTTCTCCTCAGGGCTGATGCTTAAAAATTGTGTGTGATCCTAGGAACTTGGAATATTTCTTCTGTTCTGTAAGGCACACCGTTAATATTGTACCATAATAGCTCAGTGATTATGTGCACAAGTGGAATCCCTGTATTATTATTTTTTCAGGTCTTGGGTTCAGGACATGTTGAAGGCTTGAAGGTAGAGAATACACTTTGCCTATACAGTATATGTGCATTTGTTTATATATTTATAAAAGCTGCCCAGTAGATTACAACAAAAATATTTTAAAATATCAAACACAACATAGTTTTAAAAAATGCAATACACCAGATTTTTTTTAAAAAAAAAAAAGCAGAAATTGAAAAGCTTGTTAAAATATTTATTAAGTCTTCAGGTGGTCTTTAAACACCAGCAGGGTAGGAGCGAAGAACATTTCCTGGTGCAGGAGATTCTATAACTGCTTCCTACATTGTCACCAGCCCAATCTCTTGATGACAGCAGGAGATGGAGAAAGGCCTCTCCAAATGATCTAAATGGATGTGCAAGTTCATAAAAGTTCCAGGTTCAATTGTGACTGTCAAATTATCCTTTAATAGCAGGGCTAAGAAAGGCCACTGCTTGAGGCTTTGGGAGAGCTACTGCCCATTAGAATAGACAGTACCAGGTCAGGGACTAGAGGCTGAGAGGTAATGACTCGTCTGTGGGGAACACTCTGAGGCCGCAACTGAAATGGGATTTGAATTCCTAGGTGGATTGGACCACATTAGCTGATGGTAACCTGATGGCAAGGCTGTCCTTAAACCTTTGACTCTGGGAAATGCTAATATATCAAATCCTAGTAAATGTTAATCTTGAACAGTTTGATGACAGTGTTCCCTATTGCTGATAGGGGGTGGGAAGGGGTCTTTCCAGATGTTATTAAGGCACAGGATCCAGATGTCCCTATAAAAAAATTGTGGTCCTTTTGCAGGAGAACTGCATTTACTCAGCATTCAAAACTATAGGTGGGAAATTGCCATTTTCCTCCATATAGAGTGTTGATTGCATTTACGTATAAGTTGTTCAATGGGCCTAGCTACCTATTGGTCACTACCTGTGACATAAATCACAGTAAAAGTTCTCTCTCTTTCTTTTAAGGCCTATAAATATGTTGGGACTGAGCTTGCTCATCATTCAAGTGCAGCAGCACTCATCTAGCCCTTTAAAAAAGCATCAGTGCCAAAGAATCTCCCTTCTCTTTTTTGTGAACTGTCTCCTGCCTTCCTTGATTTTTCTTTAACTTTCCAAAGGCTTGTGTGTTCTTCTCTCCTGTGGTTAAACACCCCCCCCCCATGTGAGCCATGCCCACTTCATCCAATTCCTTTGATATTATTATCCCCATATTGCATGTGCCAGGTGAGGCAAAGAGAAAGTGGCTTTCTTACGGCCACGTAGCAAGTTCATAATGGAGATTGAGATCCGAATCTTGAATTTTCTGAATCGCAGCTCAGACTCTTAGCTTCTACACCACACTTAGAGAAGCAAGGCTGTTTGCATTTAGCTTGGCTGCCTCCTTCAGGCAGTCACAAATTCGTGGGGGGCCACTCACACACTGGGTACATGGCAGCATTCCATGTTGCCACCATGCTCTGCAAATGGGACCTTTCGGTTGGGTACCAGAGGTTCAGGACTGTGTGTCAATCTAGGTTTTTTCTTTTATCTGTGGTCTCCTCTGCAGCAATTCCCCCCTCCCCCCCCAAAAAAAAATATCCTATGGGGATTGCACAGAGCAGTTTGACGAAATGATATAAAGGGTATATAAAAATAAATATTTCCAGGGGGTGCACTTTACAGGATGCATAAATGCAGATAGAGCTTTAGAATACTCCAGAATTGAAGCCCAGTGAACTGTGACATAAATGTAGCGAAAGCCTCAGGACACTTGCAGCAGTCACTATTCAGTCCTATTGGACAAAGTGGGCATCACTTCCACGTCAGATACAGCATAGGATCCAGCTGTAAGTCTTCTCCAGATATGCCTCCTCCCCCCCCCTCCACCAACCCCCTGTCACTCCACAGCAAGCAAGACCCAGACCTTTGCAAAGCATGTAGGACATATTCTGCAGCAAGTCAGAAGGCTGTTGGGGCTGCGTTAGGTAGGTTGATATGTACAGTGCGGCTCGAGAGAGTTTTATTTCCCAAAACACTACAACTCGGTTACTCAGGCCATGAAATCAGTTGGGCTAGACAACAGAAAGTGTTGCTTATATACAACACAAGGTTCGTAGTTCATCAGTAGGACACATGTTTTGCATGCGAAAGGCTCCATGTTTCAAGCCTTGACTTCTCCAAGCTGGGAAAGAGTTCTGCCTGAAACCGTGAAGAGCTGCTGCCAGTCATTGTAGACATTACTAAGCTAGATGGGCCAGAAGTGTGACTTTGTATAGTGCAGCTTTCTACATGAATCCCTTGCTCAAGATGCAGTGCTCCACATTAACTGAACTGTTTACTCTAGAATATGCCCCACAATCTTTTGCAGTGGTTCCTTGGCAAACGGGGGTTGTTCCTTGAATGTAGAAAATGTAGACACTGAGCTGTATCAGTATGGCAGATATAAGTAACTGACATGAGGCTGTAAATAGCTGTTTTATGACAGCCACAGGAACAGAATACAAACCAAAAGAAACACCCACAACAAAAACCCAGAAGGAATCCTATAACTTACAGTAGTTTCAGTAAAAGCCCAAGTTTGCCATCTTAGATGTTGGTGTCACCATTGCTTAGTGTAAGGGTTTTGTTTTGCTTTTGATTCTGCTCACCAAGCTGTTCATGTCAGTGAGCAAATCACTGCTGTTTTTCTTCTTTCTCAGGCTATTGGACTACAGCTCCCATCTTCCCTGATCGTTGACTGTGCTGGCTGGGGCTGATGGGAGCTGGTGTCCGGCAACCTCTGGAGAGCCACAGGTTCTCCACCCCTGGTCTAATGTTATCAGAGGGCCTGGCCTGGACTCCTGTGCCTTTAATGGCAGCTTGATATGCAGAAATCGGCAGGTGAAGCTTTTCGTAGTGTGAAAAGAAGCATAGTCACCTGCTGATGTTTGCAGATGAACTTGCCTTCAAGGGCACTGGAACAGCATCTGGTTAATTTTCTTAAAAATGCCCAGTTCTTCCAGTGAAGCCCTTCCTGCACTCTTCCCCAGCTTGTCGTGAGATGCTGATTTCCCTCCATAGCAGGTAAGAGGAACCTGGGGCATTTAGAGGTTTAGGTACCATCTCCAAGTGAGGACCTAGAAACTCCCCAAATTGCAATTCTGCGCATGCTTGCTTGGAGAATAATTCCCTTCGAATTTGGTGGTGCTTACTTCTGAGTAGACATGCGCTGAACCAAGTTGCTTTTATTCCAGAGCTGGCTTTTGACCCAGGTCCCCTGCTTGGAATAGGAAAATGTTAGGAACTTCCTGGGTCACCCCAAATTCACATTTATTGTTGGTCTACTGATGCCTCTTTGCGAAGAAAGCTTCGTTTCTGAAGGGATGAGGTGGGAGACCCAGACTCACAATTCCTTGAGGGTGGGTGGGTGTGTATGGTGGGATCCTGCAGTTGGCAGTAGAGAAACAGGCAAGGAAAGACTTCCTAAGTTTTCTGGAAGCTGAAGCTGGAGGGCAGGTGCCTACCAGGGTATGGAATCTTTGGGAGAGAAATGGTGAAGAGCCTGGCAGGTATGTAGTCTAGCTCAGGTAGCAGAAGGAAGTGATGAGCTGGGCTGAGCCACTGCAGGTGTGGGTCATGGTTTTGAATTCTCCCTTACATTTGATTCAAAATGGTAGAAAACTAGTATCCATCCGCAGGTACCAAGCTAGGCGAGAATCTGTCTCCTCCTTATGGTCCCCCCTGTTTTTCATTGTGCACTTAACCATTGCATTCCCTCTCCCCCTTCCCCTGCCCGCAAGTCTAAAGTGGTCCAGTCCACTCAGAATTCTGCTGGATGATTTTCCAAGAGGAGAATGGAAAATGTGCTGCGTTAGCTGAGAATTTTGGAGAGAGAATAGGGGCTAGTTCAGACATGTGAATAAACCCATAAACATTTACTAGTTCAAATTGCACAGGCTTAACGATGGATGTTGTTTGTGGCATATTTTCAGTCTGGGAAGAAAAAACAAACATCCTGCTTTGCAGACACCTTTGCAAGCATCTCTTCACATACCTGCACTAGTGACTGGTGGGATTGCCAGCTTTCCCCCCAGCAGGGCTCCTGTGCCTTTAATACCTGTGTGACAAGGAGAAATGCAGCTTTTCCTGATGTATAGATGAGGAAAGCTTAACCCACTCAACTTCTGGTGGGGTGGGCAGGTGTTTCCCTGCCAGGAAAAAAAAAGTAACCAACCCCTAGTGCTGGGGTTTTTGCTAGTCTAGGACAACTCCATTGTCTGGGGAGCCAGGAACCATTTCTTCCATCTGCAAGGCCTGTACTTTTGCTTCATTCCAGGCCTGAGTCCCTTAGACTGCAGTAGCCCCAGCCAGCCACCACTGTGCCTTTATAGGTGCCTCTTGGGCTTCTCAGCTTGCTGCCTGACATGGTGGGCAGCTGGATTGGGGAGGAGGAAAAGGTGGGGCTCTTTCCGCCTGTGAGTCATGTGCTTTTTCTCACCTGCATAGGAACCTGGCTGGAAAAGAGAGAGAGAGAGAGAGACAACAAGCGCCCAGGGGCCACTAGGTGAGTGCAAGCCTCATAATGCATCCCCTAGCCTGGTTAAAGCAACACTGTCAAATAACAGAGCACAGAAAAGCTGGCACCTAGTCCGTTTTTGTTTTTAATGGACAAAATAAAAAGCTGTTTGGCTTGTGAAACCACCCAAGTCTTCTGGGCCTTGTAAGAAGCCTAACTGTTTTGTGCACCAAAGGCTCAGTCTGGAAAAGACTGTAGAAGAGCGTGGCAGATAAAGATACGGTATGATGGGGTTGGGGAAATCCCTGCTCCAAATCTGTTCCACCTTGTATGATCAACGTGTTTTACGTTTTTCTGGAAGACTGGGTGCCTTTAAGAGTTGCATGATTAAAAAAACCCAAACTCAACAGATGAAGCTTTCCCTAGTGTTGCATCACCCAAATACTGAGTAAAGCTCCACACGCTGAGCGTTTGCCTGTTGCATGGTCACCGGGGGGCAGTGGGAAGGAGTTCTTTAATTCCACTGGGTCCAGTTTCCCTGTCTAAAGAATACTTCCCCCAAGGCATTACCTCCCACTTGCCCACTTTCTCCTGGGATAATCTCTGTGATTCGGCTAGGTTTGTGGCCTTTACTTTTCATTGGACAGAAACTCTCTGCTTTTAATGGGTAGAAATCAACAGGGGGAAGCGCCGTGTTGAAGAAAGCCTTACCTGTGACTTCTACTTTGTTTTATATACAGCTGCCAAAAGCAGTAAATGTTCTGCCGGTTAAAACAAAGCAGTAGCTTAAATCTTACTCATCCTGCTTACCTCCATTTAGCACCTTCCAGCAGGAGGTGCTACTTCTGTCCTGGGCTTGCTTCATAACCTTGTCTTTCTGCTGGCTTTTCTTAAAGCGTCAACGCTCTATAAAGTATGAAGAGAGCCCCTCTATAGTGAAGGAAACATGGCAGACAAGAGGAAGCTACAAGGTAAGGGAGCACTACCTGCACTCTCCAAGCTCAGGGCTACTAATACATGCTAGGCACCTGGCTGGCCTGCAAAAGAGGGTGGGGCTGCTCATCAGAACAGCTGGGCCAGAGCCAGGACTCCTCTGAGCTCTCTTGGAAAGGGTGGGGTCTCATTGGTTAGAGTGGAGGGAAGGGAAGAGTTGACTAAAGGAGCAAGAGCCCCCCCCTTTTTTTTTATAAGTGGAGAATGACTTGGGATGTTAGAAAGCAGTAACTATGCTCTGAAGGGAGAGAGGAGTTTAGGAAGGGGAGAGGTGGCTCGGTTCTGTTTTGGTCAAAGGACGGATCCTGCACTTCAGTAGGGTGAGAGGGGCAGGCTTGTGGGAAGCTGAGGGAGAGGAGAACCACCGTTCCAGAATCCTCCTCTCAGACTGGGAGGAGGAATGGCCAGATCTGGGCAAGGTAGATCTTACGATTGCTCTCAGCAGGGATTTTCTCTCCCCAGGTGAGATTGATCGGTGTTTGAAAAAGGTGTCGGAAGGCGTGGAGCAGTTTGAAGATATCTGGCAGAAGGTGAGGGTTGGCAGCGGCCTCTCCTCCTAAATTCTGCCCTATTCTCTGACATCCACCCCACACTAGCCTTTTAGACCATCACATTGCCCTGTAATTGTTCTTGCTATGTCCACAGAGGTTTCTCTTCCTCTCTCCCCTCCACTAGGAATTTTTTCAGCTCTGTTTTTTTCCTTCTCTCAGTCTCTCAGCCCCGCTCACCTCACAGAGTGTTTGTTGTGGGGGAGGAAGGGAAAGGAGAATGTTAGCCGCTTTGAGACTCCTGAAGGGGAGTGAAAGGCGGGATATCAAATCCAAACTCTTCTTCTTCTTCTTCTTCTTCTCTGGATTGATCTCCACCCTGAGCCCTGGGGTCTCCATCTTTCTCACCCCACCTCTTGTTTCCTCTTTCTCCCTATGCAACAGCTCCACAATGCAGCTAATGCCAACCAGAAGGAGAAATATGAAGCCGATCTGAAAAAAGAAATAAAAAAACTCCAGGTAAACATTTTGCCTGGGCTTGTTTCCAGATCTTTTCTTACCAAATTTAGGGAATGTTGGGGTTGGAGTGATCTGAGTATCAGGACTCTAGGGGCCCCTTTGGAAGGAGCAGAGGAAGATGGGGCACTCTTTCCCCACAGCGCTTGCTGGTTTATAGTTAGAGAGTAGAGGTTGGGGTGGCCTGGACACAGGTATGGCTCCACTGAGAAGGGGAAAGTACCTAGGTGTTTTTTTGGGGGGGTCATAGCTTCATTGTGAGAATGCCTTGGGGTAGCAAGGATGTATAGATTAGATCAGCCTTCTCCATCCTGTTGTCCTGATGTTTTAAACCACACCTCCCATCATCCCTGACCATTGGTTGGAGGTTTAAAACATCAGATCAGACATGGCTGAATTTGAGTAAGAATGAGGCTTGGAAAAGCATAGATTTTTCACAAAGGACAGCCTGTTTAGTGAGTTTAGATTCTGTTAAAAGAAAGTGAATTCTAATTGTTGGAGTAAGGAAAGGCTAGCTTCTTTGTTCGCTAATGCCAATTCTAGCGGTGATAGCATATGATGAACAATCTAGCGGTTGCTACTTCTGTTTGCTCATACCTCTGACCACTAGCCTTCATTCATTGGAGGAAAGGTAGGTTGGTATCTTTTCCCCAACCGATCCCACCTACCTGCTTAACTGGCTCTTCTTCTTCTGCAGAGATTGAGGGACCAGATCAAGACGTGGGTTGCATCCAATGAGATTAAGGACAAAAGGCAGCTAATAGACAACCGAAAACTCATTGAGACGGTAAGAAGAATCCACTACCTGCTACATATTGGTGCCTGTCAAGATACCTAATTAATTGGGGGTTTATTTTGGGAAATTATGTGTCTACCAAAGGTATAAAACTAACACATTTTATTGCCTTCAGCTATTTTCATACTGGTTCTTAGTTTTGCTGAGGATCCCCTGGGCTTAACTTTGCTTAGCTCCTCCCCCACAGCATTGCAATTGGCTAGTAAGTAGTGTGACCTCATAAAGGTGAGCCAGCTTGCCTTTACAGTCCAGATATTGACTGGGAGACTTTTGCAGAAAGGGGTTCTGTGAGGAGCCCAGGATCCCTTTGGAGCAGGTCTTCTGATTGAGACAACATGGGATAGATGGTAAAGTTATAGAGGTGGTTTAAAGACACCCAGGGGAAAGGTCTATTGAGCTGTGACCCAAGACTTTCCTGGGCCCTTTAGGAAAGGAGTTTAACACTTGGACAACGGTTTTGCAACAGGCAAGCAGAGTTTTGTATTTGCCATGATGATGTGCACAGACTGGCATGATGCATATTCAGATTTTAACTTTTTCTTTTCTTTTCTGCACCGTTCTGTACTGCTGTAAATCCCGTCTGTTATCTTCTAATGCAGAACCATCAAGCCCGAGTGCTGTGTGTTCACTGTGGCAAAGAAAGGGTCATCACTGACCAATTCACGGGGGCACAAATTGCATATTAGTTGGATCATTCAAACTCGAGGGCAACTTTGTGCATTAAATGGCTGCTTACATGTTTATTGCTGTGGGTACTTGCAGCCGACACTGGCTTCTTGGCATGTGATGTGTGACTGAAAATGCATTGGTACATACACATTTTTTATAGGTTTGCCTTTAATCTCCTTTTGCAAGGTAATGTGTGCAGAGCCATTTCTTCTGAGTTCCATACATGCACATGCACTATATTCACAAGTTTTCATTTTTTATTTTGGAAAAAAAAGCTTCAGAGACAAAATGGGATGGTTGAAAAAGCTGTCGGTAAAGTTACAAAAATAGACCTGAAGCCTGGAATTCCTGGGTAGGAAGGGATCCTGGTAAATTCCAGCTAATGGTTAGGAAGCCAGGATTCATTAGTTAACAGGGGATGGGATGCAGAGCTCTCTTAGGGCATGGAGCTATGTGGCCCAGTTTAAACGTGGCAGCTGAATTGGAGTGGTAGGATCTTGGGGTGGAAGGTAGCACTTCAAACTACAGATGAGGCAAAGCTGTTTTTAAATGTCCCTAAAGGACCTCCACCCCTAACCTACCCACCAAACTAAATGCCTCTGCCAGGGAACAAGCAACACAATAGTAGAAAGGTTCTGATCCAACCACATCCTTTCTACTGCACTGGTTTTTTTACTTGCAGTGGGCTTTTTAAAAACACACACGCACAAGAATTATTTAGAAATGGTTATCCCTCCATTGCTGTCTGAAATAGAACATCCGTTCTACCACCTGAGGATTCTGCCACTTTATTCTGCTGCCTGTGGTTCTTGGGCTGGATCTGCAGTCTCCATGTTCAGGGAAAGTACCAATTCCCCATAGGGGTTTGCTTCAGGATTTAGGTGGAAGAATTGTGTGATTGAATGGTCCCTTTTAACAAAGTAAGATCCCATTTTATATCCTTTAAATGCCTACTGCAGATAGAATTCTCAGTCCACCAATGATAAGAAGCCTGGGAAGAGTTACCCTTTCCCCACCCTGATTGAAGATTGAAAACTGGGGCTGAAACATACTTGGGAGTAATTAATCTAGATTTTATTTTTTATTTTTTGCAATTTATCTCCTTTGCTGCTGCTGAGGATTTCTGTCTTTTCAAATGATCACTGAGCGGGGAATATATGCTGATAGCTTGGACTTCTCAGCGGCCCTTAGCTCAGCTAGTTGCCTCTGGTCTGTCTTTTCCAGCAAATGGAGCGGTTCAAGGTAGTGGAACGTGAGACCAAGACGAAAGCCTACTCGAAGGAGGGCCTGGGCCTGGCGCAGAAGGTGGACCCAGCCCAGAAGGAAAAGGAGGAGGTCGGGCAGTGGCTGACGGTGAGGACAAGTGGAGGCTGGCTGCTAAGTGCCTGGAAGGAGGAGCTGCTTTTTAGCAGGCGGAGAAGGAAGCTCTGGTTTTTAAGGGGTGTGGCTTTAAAGCAGGAGCAGGAGAACCCCAGGCCCTCCATATACCCTTGGACTACATCCAACTGGCATCAGCCCTGACCAATAATAATAATAATAATAATAATAATAATAATAATAATAATAATAAATTATTTATATCCCGCCATCCCCAGCCGAAGCTGTGCTGTGCTGACTGGGACTGATGGAGGTTATAGACTCTGTTAGCAACCAGAGGACCACCAATAACCCCTTCCAGTGTGGTGTAGTGGTTAAGAGCGATAGACTCGTAATCTGGTGAACGGGGTTCGCGTCTCCGCTCCTCCACATGCAGCTGCTGGGTGACCTTGGGCTAGTCACACTTCTCTGAAGTCTCTCAGCCCCACTCACCTCACAGAGTATTTGTTGTGGGGGAGGAAGGGAAAGGAGAATGTTTGCCGCTTTGAGACTCCTTTGGGTAGAGATAAAGTAGGATATCAAATCCAAACTACTACTACTACTCCTCCTCCTCTTCTTCTTCTTCTTCTTCTTCTTCTTCTTCTTCTTCTTCTTCTTCCTGCTTTAAAACTTCCTCTTTTTATAGTACTGGATGTAAGCTGTGACCTTATGCCATGTGATACAGGTGGTCCTCTCTTTCCACTCATAGTTGACATTGGAGGCTTGAGGTTCAGACATGGGGGGGGGGGAGACAGATTCCTCCCTCTCCCCCACCAAAAAAAGTTTTGTCACTTCACCTGAACCCGAGAGCTTCTGCCTGCCAGGCTTTGTTTTCTAATGCTAGCAAACAGAGAGTCATGAGGCCTGGTCTGGGGCTGTAGGGGAAATCTATACCCATCCAGATACCGTTGGTGCTGCAAGCACAGCCAGTGGCCGGGGATGGTGCGAGTTTTAGTCCAATAATATCTGGATGACCACGGTTAGCCACTCATTGGCAAGAGGGAGAACCTCTTTTCCATGGTGAGGGAGGATTGGGGAGAATAACATGTTTCTGTCTGTCTGTCCTTCCTTCAGAACACAATAGACACCTTGAACATGCAGGTGGATCAGTTTGAGAGCGAAGTGGAGTCGCTGTCTGTCCAGACGCGCAAGAAGAAAGGAGACAAGGATGTGAGTCGATGGATGATGTCCTCCTCGGAGGACGGAGGGCTGTGTTTGGGGAAATGGCATCACCTCACAGGTCAAAAGCCAAGGTGGAGGTATCTATGGGAACTAGGACTTCTGAGACCTCACATGAAACAAGGTTCTGTGAGGTTGGGGGTCAGGCTGAGAGGTGGTGCCTGGGTGCTATGCTGTGAGCTTCCGGGATGGGTGAGGATTTGAACCTGGCTCTCTTCCCCTCCTCAGAAGCAAGACCGGATCGAGGGCCTGAAGCGGCACATTGAGAAACACCGGTACCACATTCGGATGCTGGAGACCATCCTGCGGATGCTGGACAATGACTCCATCAACGTGGACTCCATCCGCAAGATCAAGGATGACGTGGAATACTATGTGGATTCCTCGCAGGACCCTGATTTTGAGGAGAACGAGTTCCTCTATGATGACCTCGACTTAGAAGACATTCGTAAGTGTCTCCTTTGGGTGGGCTGCTTTTGGTTGTTGGGTGGGGGAAGCCAAAGCAGCCTTGAGACTCAGTAGGTCCTTCGCTTGGGGAAGAAGTAGTATTGCAGCGCTAGCTACGATAACTCTGAAGGAGCAAACCTCAAATCATTTTAAATCAACGAGTTATTCCCTCCTAACAAAACCTGTGGCCTAGAGGCAACTGTCAGTTTGAGCTTGATTTAGCTTGATACCCATCCACCCTTAGAACTGCCCTGAGACCTCGGGGTATAGGGCGGTATATAAATTCAATAAATAATAATAATTAGAAGTTTGGGCTTTTACTGGGTAGGCGCTGCCATTTGCCTGTTGTCGCTGATTCAGCATTTGGTGAGAGTCTGCTGTGGTTCTGTGCATTTTATTATTGCTAGACAGCTCATTACCTGTTCTGAGATTTGGTTTTGTTTTGTTGCTGCTTGAACTATATCTGTTCACCTGGGCTACTGACACTGAGAGTTTGCGTCGTGACCCTTCTCAAAACTCCAGGAGCGTATGCTGGTCTTTGTGTCCCAGAAACTTGTTAGGCTGCTTTACTTCAGTGCATTGTAGTAGTGGGGTTTGGTCTAAAGCAGTGTTTCCAATCCTTCGGTCTCCAGCTGCTTTTGGACTACAACTCCCATCATCCCTAGCTAGCAATACCAGTGGTCAGGGATGGTGGGAAATGTAGTCCGAAAACAGCTAGAGAACAAAGGTTGGGAAACACTGGTGTAAAGAATTGGGCGTACTGATCCCTGATTTCCTCTTAATCCTTTTTTTGGGAGGACGGCGCTTGCCAGGATATCCGTATACTTTTCAAATATAAAGTGGCACAGCAGTGAACTCTTGCAAAGCCCAGACAGTGGGATCATACCCTGTAACAGCAGTACCCACCTGCTGGATTGTGCCAGCACCTACGAACTGTAGCCTCTTTGGGTTCATAAGCATCTCCTTGTTCTTGACTCTGCAGCACAGGCCCTGGTTGCCACTTCCCCACCCAGCCACAGTCACATGGAGGATGAGATGTTCAACCAGTCCAGCAGCACGCCTACCTCCACCACGTCCAGCTCCCCAATCCCTCCCAGCCCTGCGAACTGCACAACAGTAAGGAGGCTTCCCTGTTATGATGCCAGGGGTGGGGGGTAGGAAAGGGGACCTTTCGGGTTTATATCAACTTGAGCGAATAGTACTGAATGCTTCTACAGGTTGTTAGAAACCCAGCTTGCTTTCTTAGTTCCACGGGTAACAGCTCTTCTAATCAGGCCTTCCTTCCTTCCTTCCTTCCTTCCTTCCTTCCTTCCTTCCTTCCTTCCTTCCTTTAGGAGAACTCTGAAGATGACAAGAAACGGGGACGATCAACAGACAGTGAAGTGAGCCAAGTGAGTTTGGAGCCCAGAATTCATTCCTCTCAAGGGTTCGGCTTTTGGAAGATGGGTTAGAAACTCCCTTGGTGATTTGGGCCAGGGGAGAGGAGCCCGGGCTTCTTGGGACAGAGGGGCATCAGGACTAGTTAGGTAGAGCCATTTCCAGCATGTTACTTCTGATCTGGTTCAGTTCTGTTGTGAAGGATGTACCACTTCCAGAATGCATGCAAGAGTAGGGCTGGGGAGAGGGGGGTTGGGCAGAGCCGCTTGCTTTGAGAGTAACACCCACATTGCAATCTCCTTAACGTACAAACACCTTGCATGTGAGAGGGGAACAGTTTCTATCAGGCCACCTACTAAAAAGTTAGCTTTTACAGGCCAGGAGTTGTCCGTGTGAGTTTGCTTTCCCATGGGCTCCCCTCTCTGAAAGCATTTTCTGAGGTGGTACAGCCCAATAAGAGGACTGTACCATCACTGTAAGGAAGGTATGTTTTGGGCCAGCTCTTAAAAGAGTGGAGGGACGGGTGAACCGAGACATGGATGTTTCCTAGTTTTGCCCTCTTTTGAGTAGAAAGGCAGCAGTTATGATCCTAAATCTTCTCTCCCCCCTCTCCCATCCTTCTCTCCCCCCAGTCCCCAGCGAAGAATGGTTCGAAAAGCCTCCACAACCACCACCACCAGCCGCCTCCCACAATCCCCACCAGCTACCCGATGGGCGGCAGCTCCAGCACTTCGTCCTCGCTGGGGGACGGGCCTGGTTCCAACAGCAACGGGGCTGTGGCTGGCAGTGGGAACGCGAGTGGCAAAGCTAACCCTCCGGCAGGGCACGCACCCACCACCCCGACCCCTTACGCCCAGGCTGTGGCGCCCCCGCCCACCAGCACCAATGCCTCTCAGCCCCGGCCTCCCAGCACCCAGCAGAACGCCAGCAAGCAGAACGGGGCAACCAGTGAGTCCGGGGTCTGGGCCATTGCTTCGAGTTTCCCAAAAGATTTCCGGGGGGTTAGGAATGGCTGCTGTGTTGCAGATGCCGGGTGTTTAGCAGGGTCGCCTGATGTTGCCTTGCGTAGCCGTGCCTTTTCAACAGCATCTTGAAAACCCACAGGGGATAATCCTCCATGCTCTGAAAAGTGTTGCCTGCCAGTTCTTTCCTATCCAGCAATAGCTAAAGGCCAGGCTGTAATGTAGCGAGGCCGGCAGGTGCTGTTTTATAGGCTACGGGAGGGGAGGGTTGAGACGAAGCCAAAGTTAGGAGTTGCTCCATTGACACCTAGGCCAGGAAGCTCAGTTTCCCCTCGTTAGTGTAACGTTGTGACTGTTTAGCCCAGAAGTCAAGCCAGAGCTTCTTTCTTTTTAATCCCTCCTGCCTAGGTTATAGTTCTGTGGTAGCGGACAGCAGTTCAGACTCCACGCTAAGCAGCGGCAACCAGGCATTGCCTAATCAGACGGCGTCGCACAACCCGCCCAGTGCTTCTGTGTGAGTTTCTGTATTGTCCCTTCCTGGCTGTCCTTTCTCCCTCTTCCCACCATGGTACACTTTTCCAAGTGGGCTGACCATAGAGTTTTACTCAGTTGCAAGTGGTGTTTTGCGCTCTCTCTCTCTCTCTCTTTTTTTTTTGCCCTCTTTTGGCAAAGTGCATTATTTCATTTAATTTTTTTTATTTTGCTTTAAACAAATACAGGTAAATATAAGCAACCAAAATTGCAAAAGAGAAATTAATAATAATAATAATAATAATAATAATAATAATAATAATAATAATAATAAATAATAGAAAGGAATACAAAACTACAAAAAATATCAAAGCAAAGTGCATTATTTGGCAGCATTTTTTTTTTAAAAAAACTTCTGTGTATCTTGGTATCTGGGCACACAAGGAGCTGGGTTGTAAATGTTGCTGATGAACAAATAAAATATAACTTTGCTCTTTAGCTCCGGTCGGCGGCAGCAGTGCTTCTGAATGTCAGTTGCTGGAAACCACAGGAAGGGAGAGGGGGCTCCTGGGCTTGGCTCCTGCTTGGGGGTTTCCCATTGGGGCATCTGGATGGCCACTGGAGAGCAGGATGCTGGACTAGACGGGTCGTTGGTTTGACCCAACAGGGCTTTTCTTACGTTCATATTTACTTCCGGGCTCAGTTTAAAGTGCTTTTATATAAAGACTTTTATAAAGACTCAGGCTATGCCAGGATGTCCTCTAGAAAAATGTTCTAGTCCGCATAAACCTGTCTGATCCTTACGATCAGAGCCCCTCCCTGGCTTCTCGTCACTGCCAGAGATGCAACCAGAGAGGGTCTTTTCAATGATGGCACCTATACTTTGGAACATCTTCCCTGGGGAGATCTGTCAGGTTCTCTCCTTTCCTGTGTTTGGATCAGACAAGCCTAAAGTGTTCTAGCTTTGAAGGAAGTGCAACCCTGACTTCTGTGTCTCGCCTCCTTTGGCAGCAAAGAGCCCAGCGCAGCTTCGCAGCCACCGAGCGGTGGCAACACCACTGGATCCAGCCTCCTGGTGCCTCTGACTGCCAACCCTCCTGCCTCGCCCACCACGCCCAGCTTCTCTGACAGCAAGCCTGCCCAGACCCTGCTCAACGGGCCACCCCAGTTCAGCTCCGCAGCAGAGATCAAGGTGAGCGATCGCTTGTGATCCGCACGCAGCAGGCTGCTTCCAGCCCTCTTTCCTCCAGGGAACTTGGGCTGGTGTTTGTGGCTGTGCTTGTCCCACATCATCCTCTCAAAAGAACCCTGGAAGGGAGGTTTGCCCGAGAGAAGGCGACTTAACTGCCTGGGTTCTCTTTGTGAGTCTTAATCATTGCAGCAGCTTTCATAAAAACAGCTTTCTTTCTCTCACTCCTCCTTTGCTACGTTTGTGTGTCCTGCAGGCACCTGAGCCTCTAAGTACATTGAAGTCAATGGCTGAGAGGGCAGCTATCGGCTCCAGCATAGAGGACCCCGTGCCATCGCTTCATCTCGCTGAAAGGGGTAAGTGTGGGGAGAGAGGCATTGCCCCTGTGCTTCAGGGGGAGGCCAAATAGTGTCAGCACAGTTCAGGTGCACATTTAGGAGTCCTGTGGCGTTCCTGCGTGTGCCTGACAACCTTGATCAGAAATTGAAGTGTGGCTACTTTGGATGAGAATTCGTGGTTTCTAAGACCACCAGTCTCCACTCTTCTCTCTCTGTTCCATTCTATACTCACCCCCAACAACAACAACAAAAATCCTTGGCCTACAGGCAAGTCATTCTGCTATAGATCTCAGCCCTTCCATTCACCATTTGTGTTGGCAGTTGAGGAGCAGGCTGCCATCTGGAACACAATAATCAATTTTTTTCTGGCCCAGATGTTGTCCCCGGAGCTTTTCATTGCTTGATATTTTAAGCCAAGAATCTGTGACAGAGTCAAGCTTGCTTTAAAATGAGATGATAATAAAAAATTAAATGAAAGTGTTCTCTGAGGCTGCGGGTCTGTGCAAGAGAAGGAAGACATTTTGGAGGAGAAAATGAAGTCTCCTGAGTTCTGAGTAGTACAGGTAGATCACTGATTTCACTTACACGATCACAGCTTTACGCAGGTCACGAATGAATAAATGCCAAGCGTGGTGGGAAATGGGGTGCGGGGGAGCAGGAAAAAATGGCTGGCAAATCCCATTGGCCGTTGGGAGAGCGTTTGGGTGTAGTTGAAAAGCTGGAGGGTGGAGGAGATTGCAGAACATTTGGGAGGCTGCTGGAAAGAGATCAGAAGAGGCCGGAGAGATTTGTGGAGGAGTTAAGAGATTTGCTTCTCTTTCCCCCCGGTTTGCTAGGGGGTGTTCCGCCTTTACAGGATTTTGTTTATACATGCAATAGCAAGAAATGAGATCGACCTGAACTGTAACCCACAGCCACCTTTTAAGAGATGGTAGCGAGGATAATAACTCAAATCAAAGGACTTGTCGTGAGAAGCAGGAGGAGCTGCATTTAAAAATACAGCCTTCAGAGTCCAGTCTCGCTTGAATTGTATCCTGAGAGCATGTGTCAAGTCCCCGCTGAGTGATTCTTTCCCCTTTTCTGCTCCAGCTGATATCTTAATTACGAGCACGACCTCCCAGCCAGCCTCCAACCAGCCCCCCATCCAGCTATCTGAGGTGAACATCCCCCTTTCGCTCGGGGTGTGCCCCCTGGGGCCTGTGCCTCTCACCAAGGAGCAGCTCTACCAACAGGCCATGGAGGAGGCTGCCTGGCACCACATGCCTCATCCTTCTGATTCAGAAAGGATCCGGTAAGAGGGTTTGCCCTGGTGTGGGGTGTGGGTGTCAAGGGCCTTTGCTCCCTCTGGGAACAGAAGGCCACGAGTGGTGTTGCCTTTCACAGTCCAAGTCACATCCTCAAGAGTTCTCTGAACTGTAAATTGTCGGTCCAGTTTTTATATCGCCAGTGCAACTCAAAATCTTCCCTTTGCTTGTGAGGATGCAACCAAAACCCACTGTTGCACATGGGAGACACACAGGTCAATAGTGGGGAGAAGCAGTGCATGGGGATGCTCCTGCTAGGTGAGCGAAAGAGCCATCCTAGAATCAAGGAATTGTAGAGTTGGAAGCATCATCTAGTCCAATACCCCAAATGCAAGAATCTTGTGCTCAAATGTGGGATTTCAAATCCATGACCCCAAGATGAAGAGTCTCAGGCTTTTCCAACTGAGCCACTCTGGCAATTGCTGTTGGCCTTGATGCCCTCCCTAGACCCTGAGGATTTAGAGCATCAATTTCCAGTATTTGAGGGGCAAGTATTCGGAAGAAAATAAAAGCCTGGTGGAGTCCAAAGCCCATTGAGTCCAGCATCCTATCCTCACGGTGCCAAATAGTTGCCTGTGCAAAACCAGGAAGCACGAGAGCAGTCTCCCCTCTTGTGGTTTCCAGCAATGCACATTCAGAAGTGTTGCTGCCCCCCAACTATTGAGGCCAAGCATAACCATAATGGCTAGTGGCCATTGATAACCCTCTCTCTGAATTTGCCCCCTCCTCTTTGAAAGCCATCCAAGGCCATCACTGCCTCCTGTGGGAAGCAAGTTCCTTAGTTGAACTTTTCAAGAGGATTGTGGCCACGCAGCGTAACACCAGTCCTGCAGGATCTGCCCTGACTGACGGTCCTCACAGACTGAATTCAGTCTATAACACTAGCATATAATGTCCCTAATGACTTGGGACCCAAACCCTGAGATTGCACGCCCACCCACACCCCGGACCGCCTTGAGATGGTTGGACATTACGGAGGCCCATCAGTCACCAAATAGTGGCAGATGGAGGGAGAGTTTGGCACAGTCCGGTGGGAATTGCTGATATCGTTTTCAACTGTTTTCTTTGGTTCATTTCCTCCATTACACACTCCAGTTGCCATCTTGAACTACTGGCCTCCAGCCAGCTTATCTGTGGGGTTTGAGGTGTGTGCATGCAGACGTAGGGGATGGGGAGACTGCCATCACCACCACCAGGCTGGAGTTGAACACTCTCATCTTCTTAACCTCATAGGCAATATCTGCCGCGAAACCCCTGCCCGACCCCTCCTTACCACCACCAGATGCCTCCCCCACACTCCGATACGGTGGAGTTCTACCAGCGCCTCTCTACAGAGACCCTTTTCTTCATCTTCTACTATTTGGAGGTAAGAAGTAGAATTTCTGTCGGTAGTTTCTGATGGACAGGTTTTGCCACCCTTTCTCCACCACCACCACCACCACCACCACCCACTGGGGCCTAAAAGTGCTCCATGGATGTGCTACTAGCATCCTTTGCTTGGAACTGGTACCAATGTGTGTATCCCACAGCCCTCACCTGTCCCCTTATGCTTTAAAGGGCACGAAGGCACAATACCTGGCAGCGAAGGCGCTGAAGAAGCAGTCCTGGCGCTTCCACACAAAGTACATGATGTGGTTCCAGCGACACGAAGAACCCAAGACCATCACTGATGAATTTGAGCAGGTGAGGGGACCACAGAAGCTCCTATGTGGGGGGTGTGGGGAGGATGGGCCCAGCACATGGATTCCCAACCCCCCTGGAAGCTGCCTTATACTGAACCAGACCATTGGTCCATTGGGCTTGGCATTGTCTACACTGATTGGCGGTAGCTTTCCCGGGTTTTTCAGACAGGTTCCTATGCAATCCTACGTGGAGATGCCAGGATTTGAACCAGGGACCTTCTCTGTAGGCACAGCAGATGCTCTGCCACTGAGCTATGGCCCTTCTCTTACTGGAAGAGAAGAAGGGGGGGGAATAATGCGGGGACCAGAGTAAGTAGCCAGGTGAAGCATAGAAACTTTGCCTGTTAAGCCCTGGAGCTTCTTGTTGAGTTTTGAGCCAGTTAATTCCAGTGTCATGAAAACTAAAAACCCTTATTGTAAATTTTTGGGTTTTTTTAAGGATTCCAGTCTGCATGAATTCCGCTGTAACTCCCGTGAGGATGTTGTTTGGCTTGAATGTCTGAGAGTAGGGCTTAAGAGTACAAAATGACTGTGCGATGCCACTGGGAATTTTATAATCATTTGTTTTCTTCTGTAACAGGGAGGTGGGGAGAAAGTAGAAAGCAGGAAGGACAGTTTTCCCATTTTCAAGGTCCTACATAGTTTTCTTGTGGACATTGTTGAATTGTGTCACTTCTAATACAGCTTTGCTTCAGCTCTCTCTGCATTTAGTAAATGCAGGAAAGGTTTTGAGGTTCTCGGGAGTTGTGGTTCATGCCGCTGTCCGCAGGGACAGCAAGTTACCTGAGTGTGACTTCTCCCTTCAAGGAAAATATAGAGAAGGGAGGGAGGTCTGTATTCTTCTGCTGCATACCTACCCCTGAAATGGGTATTCTGATGTCTCTTCTCACCACATAGCTATATGGCATTGGGGTTCAGCAGCTCTGAATGTTTTAAGAGGATGAAACTGGGATCCTGAGGGCCCCCAAAACCCTTCCTCCTCACTGGGAAGTAGCCCAGCCCTTGCCTCCTGCTGTCAAGTTTTAATCTGACATGAGAGCGGAATTGCTAATTCTCTGACTCTTCCTTGCCGGGCAAGAGGAAGCGCATCCTCCTATACACTTTGTCTCTCTTATTTCTGTGCAGGGCACTTACATCTACTTTGACTACGAGAAATGGGGCCAGCGCAAAAAGGAGGGTTTCACCTTTGAATACCGCTACCTGGAAGACCGGGACCTGCAGTGATGACCTGGGGCCAGCAGGGGGTGCCAAGCCTTCCTTCCAGAGACAACTGCGGCGCGCTTGGGGCAGCAGCAAAGGAAGACCAACCAATAACACCACATCACCCCCCACACACCCCACCCGTCACAACCGTGGGGGAACGGGGCGAGCTGCACGTTTTTTAAAAAAAATATGCATGCAAGTTTTAAAAGTGACCGCGGGACGGAGGAGGAGGGGCGGCAGTGGCGGGATTCTCCTCTGCCTTTTCCTTGCTCTCTTCTGCCTGTAATGCATACGAAGAGGTCGGGGGGGAAAAGGGGTCTTCATGTGCACCAGGTTCGGGTGAGAGAGTGGAGATTAAAAAAGAATTTGAGAATCCCACCAAAAGAGGGACTTCCCCCCCAATCTACATTTTTGTGTGTCTTCTAAATTGGAGAATTTATTATGCCCCTTCCGCCACCAATTGCAGCAAACACCAACACCCTGTCCTCCTTTGCTCTCCTTGCCAACCTCTCAAGTGCAGACGTCACCCCCGATTTGGCTGCCATCATATGCCCAAGTTTGTGACAGATGAGGGCACAGGGCTCTATAAATATCCCCAATAGTCAAAAGCGTTGGGAACAGTTCAGGGTGACTTTGCTCCAACCTCTGCCTAGTTGTCACTGCTGGAAATGGCAAAAAGCAAAATGACGTCAACTTGTTACCAACCAGTGAAGTCAGCCGGCTGCCAGAAAGGATCCCAGTACAAAGTATTTTGTGGACTGGTACCTTCTGTTAACATTTTATAGGCCGCCGTATTTTTTCACTTGCTTCTGCAGGTGATGTTGTCGAGGGACACAAAACGCCACCTGTCCTCATCAGTTCAGTTTGGAAAATTCCCAAAGCTCCCTTTCCTTACTGAAACTTTGACTTAAGGGAGTATATCCCCACCCCCACCCCCTTTGCTGCTTCTCCCCTAACCCCACCCCCACCCCCACCCCCCGTTTTCCAAAATTTTGTTGCCACCCTAAATTTGGTATCTGAGCTCATATCTTAATCTGCTGCTCCTCCCACAGAGAGACCCTCCCCCTTGATGACTTGCAATTTATTCCTGATTGGAGGGGAAAGACTTGGGGAAACCCAGAGAGAGATGGAAAGACAGCTGTGTCCCACCATCTCCCTCCTCATGCAGCCCCCTGAACTGGAGCACCCCGCCCATGCCGCTGTTTAAGATATTTTTTCGTAAGCCTATTTTCGTTTTGGAAAATATTTATGAATAAATAGTTTTATATGAATGTTCTTCTTCTCTTGTAAAGGGGAGATAAAAAGGGGGGTTGTGGAACAAAGGGGTGTGAAGAAATCCAATAACCCTGCTTTCTCTTTGTGCCTCGAAGAAGGGGCAGCGACTCAAGGTAGTGATTGTATGTTTAAGGTGGGATGTGCCATGTTTAAAAGCTGCCCAGAAGAGAACTTTTTATATGCCTGTTGTTTTTGCCCATGGAGTTTTCTTGACAGGGATACTGGAGTGGCTTGCCGGTTCCTGCTCCAGGTGGATCACGTTTAGTCAACACTCTCTTGGGAAAGATGTTGGGATAGATGGAGGGCACAAGGGGAAGGGGACCACAGAGGACGAGATGGTTGGACAGTGTTCTCCAAGCTACTAACATGAGTTTGACCAAACTGCGGGAGGCAGTGGAAGACAGAAGTGCCTGGCAGGCTCTGGCCCATGGGGTCACAAAGAGTCAGACACGACTAAACAACAGAAGAGATCTTTCCCCAGTACTACTTGGGTGACAAGAGGGAATGTATATTTATGTGTACACTGAAATGTAGTAGGGGTACTGAAATGCCCCTACTAGAGTTTAGCAGCGAACGGTGCTGTCTCCAGATGTTGAATTACAACTCACAGCAGCCCTGGCCAGTAGTCGGGTGGCTACCTTGACTCAAGAGGGTTTTTCTAATGTTCCCCCTTCACAGTTGGCGCTTCTACTCCCAACTGCTTATTCAGGCTTCTTTCTGAGACTGGCCTGTGTTGCCTAGGACACACTTTTGCACATATACAAAAGCATAGACTGATTTTTAAAAACGGATGGAAGCTTATTTCCATGCCTTTTCTGTCATGAACTTTAGCATGCATGCAGATGTCTTCTCCTGCAGAGGGGTGTTCTTGTTGCTGCCTCCAGGTCCTTGAGCCGTTTTGGTGGAAGGATGATACTGCTACTACTTCTTGTGGAGACTCATGAACACAAAGCACCAGATGTTGTGTGTCCTTTATTGCCCAGAATCCATTTCAAAACACAGTAGATACTGACACATATCCTGCACAATAGATACTGACAGGCTTTGGCCTACACCAATTTCCTTGAGGAAAACAAAGATGAATAGGGAGAGTTCAGGTCTTGGGGGGTAAATAGGCAGAACTTGTTATCCAGCTGCCATTGTACACAACGGTCCCAAGGCAGGCAACTGATTGATTCCATAGCTGGTGGAGCAGCCTCTGGCCTAGCCCTAATCTAGAAAACGAGTGATAAGGTGAGTGTGTGTATTACTGAAGCCCACACGCCAAAGTCTTCCTCAGCCTAATCCTGATTACCGTACATTGACCAGAACGTGTCCACGCCCCAGGCCAAGGTATGAATTCAATAAATATGTTGCATCGAGCAAGAAGAAAATTATGCATATTCCTCTTGAAGAAAATTGGTTCTGACAGCATTCCTCTCTTGATACCGCAGGATAACATGCTTTCCCTAACAGCATTGCTACTGCTATTGTCTCATTGCAGTGCCTGGTAATATCACACTTGCACGACACCTCACTGTGGTTCCCAGACCCTCTTTCTTGCCAGCTGCGGGTTAAACTGGGAGTTGTAGCCCCGTTTTCTTTCGTCCGTTTCCTCCTCCTGGAGTGGGAGGGTGCCTGCCCTTTGGGCTAGAAGGCTCTCAGCGCGGGCTCGCTCTGCCTTCTCGCGGCGCAACCTCTCCTGGCGCAGTTGCTCCAATGACGACGATGCTGAGGAAGGGGCAGGCCTGAAATGGAAACAAAAGGGTTTAAGAAGAGGAGTGGGGAGCCCTTTTCAGCCCAGAGGCTGTGTTGGCAGAGGGCATTCTGGTGGTAGGCAGGACCAGAGACAAAAGCAAAAAATATGTATTTTACCTTTGTACACAATAGACTAGCTTCTTTACACTTGCATATCCTCCATCTGAGGCAGCAAAAACTATCAACGTTTAAGGGTGCAAAGTGGAGGTGGTGAGAGGGATGCGGCCTGGAAAGTCTCAAGAGCCAAACAGCCCCAGAAGGCTGAGTTTATGCCTGGGGCTGAGGTTCCGCATGCCTGGGTTAGAAACTGAAGTGTAGATAGGTAAAGGTAAAGGGACCCCTGACCATTAGGTTCAGTCGTGGCCGACTCAGTTGCGGCGCTCATCTCGCTTTATTGGCCAAGGGAGCCAGCGTACAGCTTCCGGGTCATGTGGCCAGCATGACTAAGCAGCTTCTTGCGAACCAGAGCAGTGCACGGAAACGTTTACCTTCCCGGCAGAGCGGTACCTATTTATCTACTTGCACTTTGACGTGCTTTCAAACTGCTAGGTGGGCAGGAGCAGGGACCGAGCAACGGGAGCTCACCCCGTCATGGGGATTCGAACTGCCGACCTTCTGATCGGCAAGTCCTAGGCTCTGTGGTTTAACCCACAGCGCCACCCGCGTCCGGAAGTGTAGATAGGACCCTCAAAATGTCTGTAATCCTCACCATCCTGCCTACAGGAATCTTGTTTTGTGCTCTTGTCCTGCTGTTTTGGGATGCAACAGAGGCTATTGCCAATAAAATGTAGGGGAGGGGACGTAGGTTTAGGAGTAGCGCTGAGGTTCAGCAACATCTGTCAGGCCAAAGGTTCCCCACACCTGCCCTATATTCTCCTTTCAACACCTGACAACGGCACTGCATGGTCAGTAGGGGGCAATACTTAAAGGCTGAACTTCCAGTCCCCCTCCACCACTTTTCCAGGGCCAATATCCCACCCTGCAACAGAGCAGGAGTCAATTTTATTACTTTGACAAATTACTGTTAAGTCTTTTATCTCTGCGAGCTGGATTCTTTGAAGCAGCACAAAAGCAGGCAAACGACCCCCTCACACTCATTGACCTATTTCTTAAGACTTGGCTGTAACTGCTGCTCTGTAAAACTCCCCTTTACTTTATACAAAAGAGCATTTTCCTCTTTTCAGAGCAGCCACTTACAGTTGGGAGGTGCTACCTGAAACGCACACCTTGCATTTCCCACATGTGTGGCTTCCCTCCCCCGCCCCTCCTAAGGGTGGGTGTTTGTTGTCTGGGGCGTCCAGTCTCAGCCAGCAGGAAGGAGCAGCAGTGTCCTGTGCTGTGGCCTAGGCTGCTAAAGGAACGCACCCAAAAGCCAGAGTTCCTCCGCTTCCTTTTTGCTCCCGCTTGTCTTTCTTCCCATCTTTCTTGTGGGATCCCTTCTTCTTCCGCAAGTGCCTTTCCATCTCGGCCAGGGGATCCAACTTCCCTTTCAGCTTCTCATCTTTGGCGACGGCCTCACTGCGTTCTGGCAGCTCCTGGTACCAGGGACGACTCGTCTGGGCCTCTGCTGAACTCTGGCCCAAGTACGTGAGGATACCCAGAGCTTTTTCCCGACGCTCCTGGGAGGAGTGAAATAACCCAAAGCAGTGTTACTCGAAGTACAGGAGTGTGGCCTTGTCTTTTTCTGCTGTGAGCATTTTAAACTTCCCATTACCCGCAAGCCAGGGATGAAGTGCATTTTTTTAGGACAGCGGCCATTTTAAATCCTTGAAACATAGGTAAATCTGGTTTGAGGCATCCTGGATTTAAAAGGGATGTAGTTTGGTCTCGGTCACAGTGAGGTCCACTCTTTCCGTATGGAAGAAAGGCAAAAGGAGGCAGGACAAGGAAAAGAAAACGGTTTGGTATTAATTTTCAGTTAATATGGGTGTGTGAGAGGGAGAGCTATTGCGTTTGGGTATAACTGACATGGTAAGGGCCAAGTTTAATTAGAACTTATAGAAATTATGTGTCATTGACTGTCTGAATCGGGTCACTTGATATTAAAGATGGCAAACCAGCCGTCTTTATTCTCTCAATTCAACTTTTCCAAATTTATGGGAAGCATATATTTACAATTATTCTGCTGAACAGGCCATTCCCCATGGACTGTCAACTTACATCCCTATTTCCCCTATATTGGGGGAATCAAAGGTGCTGCTTGACTATAACTCCCATCATCCCTGACCATTGGCTATGCTAACTAAGGCTGATGGGAGTTGGAGTCCCAACAACATATGGAGGGGGTTGTATTGGCTATCCCTGAGCCAGATACTGCTCAGGCCCCCTCTATCCACTTAGCTTCAACAATGTTACAGCATTGAATGCTCCCAGACCATTCACTGGCCCTCACTACAGTATATTCTTTTCCTTCCAGTGAGTACTTACCAGGCAGTAACAGATTACAATGAAGGCTAACCCAAAAGGGTGGAAGCTGGAAGCCTATATTTTCTGGAAGGAGAAGCACATCGAGCACAAAGGACATGGCAAACCAGGGTTCCATATGTATGACAGGCACGTGGGAACAGATACTTCAAAAATAAATTTCTTTGCCAGATAAATAAACCCCTGAATATGTATGCTACAAGCCCTCCACATTTTGCCCTTGCACAGCCAGAGGGTAGCAAGAACCCAAACCACCCCACACCAACTCTGCCAGAGTTATTTTCTGCAAGTGGGGCAAAGGAGTTCATGTTGCACCCTGGCTGGGTTGGAGCCCTTTAGACCACCAAGTTTGCAGCTGGTGAAAAGAAAGCCTCCACAACAAGCTCCCCTCCTCCCATTACCTTCTCTTGCCTCTTCTCCTCCTCATATTCTTTGTTGCCACTTTCTTCCAACTCTTGAAAGAGATTTAGATGGCGTGAGGGCCTTTCTGAGCCTAAAGCGAGGATGTCCGAGCTGCTGTCATCGCCTCCTGGAGCTGACAGGCGTGCTTTCTTGCGTAGGAATTCAGTCCGGGCCTAGGATCAAAGGAGAAGAATTTGCCCAAGGTGGAATTCCCTGCCGTCCCTGCCTGCATAGTTACCATGCTGTGGCACATTTCTCTGCTACGATAGCCAACCTGCCCTTTCCTTCCCAGTCTCTTACATTATTCTCTAAAAGCCTGTGGCTCATTGCAAGATAGCCACTTTGCAGTCAAATTAACAATAAATCTATTCTATTACTGGATACAGGAGTTATGATAGAATAAGACTGGGACAAAGCAAAAATGT
This sequence comes from Podarcis vaucheri, assembly GCF_965113315.1. Lineage (NCBI taxonomy): Eukaryota > Metazoa > Chordata > Lepidosauria > Squamata > Lacertidae > Podarcis > Podarcis vaucheri. The sequence continues at coordinate 18,859,566 of NC_138751.1, forward strand.
TAAGTGTGTGCATGTATTGGGGAACCACTAAGCCCACCACTTTTAAATTCATGTATTTTCACAAAGAACTGGGTGGACAGAAGTCAAGAGCAAGTGTTATAAACAAAAAATCAGCAACATGGTATATATACAATATGAACACAAGAGCAGCAACACAAATTTGTGTGGCATTTTAAGACTATCAGGTTTATTGTGACACACGTTTCTGTGGACTACAGCCCGTTAAATCTGATGTATGAAATGTTATCCATAGTTGGCAGAGTGGCATATATGTACACACTCCTGGGTATAGAAAAATATATATAATATTCTATGAAATGCAAGAGGTATCTTATGTCTGGAACAATTCTGTTCAATGCTCAAATGTATACAGGATCAAGCACAGTGATATTCACAACAATGGTAACTGGTGGTTAACTATTTAATATAGCAAGTTTTGGAAATAGTGTGTATGAATTCAGGTGCGTCATTATACTTGACTTTTATATGTTTGCCTCCCCCCCCAATTAAAACTATTTAATTTAATTCAACAAAATTGATGAACTTGATCCAGTGATACCAGCTTTTTAACACCTGATAGTCCTTTCTGCTCTGCTAAGTAATTGCACTGCCCTCCACCAGTGGGCAGTATTGCCCACTTTGGGAACCACTGGTTTACACCTAAAAAGGTTTGGCCATTTCATTGATCAAGATACTACTGGAATATTATCACATTAGGTCACACACTTGATACGTTTCTTCTTAAACTGCAGGTATAGCAGTCTTAATTTTGTGGATGAAGTTGTTGCTCCTGTGTTAAACATGAATGTGGTTGCAACAGATTGCATTTGGGCTAGAGAGCATCATCCCCCAGTCAATCGCCACACTTAGGTCTTCACTGTTTCCCAAAAGTTTGATGCAGATGTCTCCTTCTGAGAAGTGGCAGCTGAGCTAGACATGCCAGTCTCAAAGTCCTTCCCCCCTTCCCCCTCTGTTTGTGTCTGGATGCTCCAACCTGTTCCACTGCCATCCAGTGGCAGCAGAGAGGTGAGTTTCCTGACCTCCCAACAGAGAGAGAAGATGGTCCGGCTTCACATTTCGGTCTTAAGTTGGCTGGAAGAGGTAAAGATTGATGATGGTCTGCCCGTGTTGGATGCTTGAGTTTCTGCTTCTATTCAGAGGCCACTGCCTTTCTTCACTGCTCCATTGATCTGAGGTCTCAGCGCCGACAGAGAGATGAGAATTGCCTCCTCGGTCCTGATGATGCGGCTGCCCTGCCCTGGACAGGTATTCAAATAAAAATTGAACAAGGTGCTTGTATCTGTGACCTCCAGGTTCAGGTCCATGTCCACGCTTGCCTCCAGGCCTTGCAAGCCTCCAAAAACTATCAAAGCATGTCTGAAAGGAGTCAGTGTTGCCTGGTCCACAGAGGTCCCTCACTCAGAGGTTCCAATGGAGAGATCGTAGCCTTCTTTATACGGGGACTCAGCAAACACAACACTCAGACAGGATGCCAAGCAGACACTGTAGCTCCAGTAGAGCCCAGAAGAAGTTCGAAGCTGGTGTGATGAAACGACCACCCCCTTCTGTGTTTGGCTCTCTGGATTTTTCTGTGGGTTGAGACGCACTGTAACATGAAGGCCTGCCTCCAGCTGCTTATCAATCTGTACCTTCTTTTGCATTCCACAGTTCACAAAGGATCCCCGGCCAGGCTTGGTGGGTCATGACAAAGCCACTCCTTCCCAATACTCCAATTCCTCACCTATCCACACGTGGTGGGGGCTATCTAAGGGGTTTAAGAGCCCTGCAAACTGGAGGTCCTGGGAAAAAGACTTCCTAATGTATTGGGGACATTCCAAGTACTGCAAAATCCGGGCCAGCTGCACACAGGCCTGACCTCTCTTCTTGCTCCTTTCAAATTCACCTTCCACTGTCTTTGCATCCTCCCCTTGCTCATCAAACACCACAATCTCGTCCATGCAGAAGATGACGCAAATCCTGGCGATCTGCCTAGCAAGGTATGTCCGCAACTCTGCCAACTGAGTGTTGCTGAGAATGGAGCCCAGAAGGGCGACGCTGACTGTGTAGTTGCATCCTTTATCTTCAATGGGCTCTGCCTCCTCTTTCTGTTTCTCTGCCACTTCCTGCATCATCTTCTTCTCCAGTCTCCTCAACAGCTTCAGCTCCTTCCATTTCTTCTTCTCCTTCTTCTTTTCCTGCTTCCATTTGCGCCAGTCCATTGTCCTGTCTTCTCCCACCCGTAAGCGCTTCGCCTGGCTTTTCTCCGCCACGTTCCAATCGCCCAACCACCATCCTCATATGTTTGCCTTTTGACATCAATTTAAACTGGTAGAGTAGATGCCTAAAGTACGCGCATGCGCAAGGGAGACGTCGCGCAGACTAGAAAACTGCGCACGCGCAAATCTTCGCGCATGCGCCTTGGCGACAACGTACCTCCTGTTCAGCGAGTAGTGCTCGGGCCTCCTTCTTCTGCCGCTGCGCTTCGGCCTCCGCCTCGTCCCGCCGCACCTTGGCCACGTTGTCTTTGTTCCTCACGTGCCATGACTTCTTGGGAAGAATGTTCATTTTGGCTCTTGCTGTTTCTTTCCGAAGCTTCCGCCCTCCTCCCTCCCAGCTTCCGTTTCCGGTGTCAGTCTATTCTCCGGCAGTCTAGTCCCGCCCTCTGCTTTTGATTGGTGGGGTGCTCGCGCCGTCTCTGTACGTGCCCCTTGCGTCATCTCGCGCCGCTCTTACATTCTGACGGAATGTTGAGTTCGTACTTTGTTCTGATTGGCTCGTGCTCCTTTGGTTCCGCGGCTTGATTGGTGCAGAGTCACACACGGTTCGTTTCAGTGACGGCGCCTGAGAATTTATTAGGCTCTGCGTCACTGCATCTAAATCAAACCCCCGATTTCCCGGGAGGTGCTGCGTTCTTGCGACACATTGTTACAAGTCTTCTTCCAATAATAGCTACTATTGCACGTGTGCCCAGATTACATCAGAAACGGAAAATGACCCCCGTTTTAGTCTCCGACATAAACCGACTACCGCTTATTCTCAGTAGTAATCTTCATATAGTCGAAACAGTCATTTCCCTCTTGTCTCAACACACATTGCATAAAGCTACACTTTTTGAAACGTTTTCAATTATGTGTTATACTGTACTTGAATCCATCAATTGCATGTGAGGCCCTGTGTAGTTATAGGAGGAGGAATTTATTTCTTATACTCTGCCCATCTGACTGTGCTACCCCAGCTGCTCTGGGCAGCTTCCAACAAAATATAAAGGGACAAAACCAAACATGAAACATTAAAAACTTCCAGAAACGCGGCTGCTTTCAGATGTCTACAAAAATGCATATTTTTTAAAAAGTCTTTGATATCTGATGAGAGGCCGTTCCACAGGGTGGGTGCACCTACCAAGCAGGCAGCTCCCCTACTTCAGCCACAGTTGTGTCCTCAGCACCAGTATTCCAAAGCCACTCACCATTCATCAAATACATTAAGAAAACACAGGTGAACTCATAATAACTACATAATGGTAAACAAATAAATTTCAATATGTCCCAACTCTTCCTGAACTAATGTGCTAAGTCTCCTTTCTTAGTAGGCTGTCACCCAATTAAGAAATTGCATAAAATTTTATTGAATATGCATAACATTTACATATATTGAAACATTGTTCCAAGGGGGGGGGCACATATTTTTTAGCTATTAGGAACACAGGAAGTGGCCTTCTTCCAAGTTAGTCTAGTGAGTCTGTACTGACTGAACTGTAGCATTTCAGGTAGGGTTGCCCTATGTCCAACAACTTTGCCAACTTTTCCGTCCAAATTTTCACTGCTTGAAGTATGGCAACCCTATTTCCAGGATTTAAGGCAAGACCACACCATCAATCCATCTGCCCAGTAATGTCTACACTGTCTGTCAGTTGCTTTCCATGTTTTAAGACCAGGCTCTTCCCCAGTCCTACCCAGAGATGTCAGGGATTGAACCTCAGATATTTTGCATGCAAAACAGGTGCTCTACCACTGAGTTATGGTTCTCTGGTTCATTGCAGCACTGAAGTCTAATTCCCAACAGGTGTTTGTTTCTTGTTTCAGTTACATATCTAGCAGCATTTCACTTCAAAGCTGGGTCAAGGATCTGTGTACATGGGACCATTCTGGCACCCATAAAACATAACAATACATTTGTCGTAGAGCAAAATTGGTCAAGAGTCCTGTCTATGAAGAATGGTGAAAAAGCCAGGGGATCCATCATCGAAGAACAGAGCTGATGGAATCTGCAGAATCAATACTGCCGAAATCAGTGATATCCTAACATTCTTTCTGATGAGAAGAAGAGATCTCTCATTATGCATCCATTTGGTTCACTGGCTCAGCTCAGAGATCTGTTTCACCAGGAAAAGTTTGTCCTGACCCTCCTGAAGGACAGAAAGAGAAAATTAAAAACAATGGCATTTATCACATCATCTCTCCTATACTGCACTGAGTGAAGGAGCCCATATAATCACTAACATTTTTCAGCATTTAATCTTCCTTTTTAATAAAAAAAAAGAGATCTGCCTTTCTTCTAAGAGGGAGAAGAAATAAAATTCGTCCCTCAACTTTGGAAATGATGGTGAGAGGATGCTACTAGGTTTCCTTTCCCCTCTCCCTCCATTTTGGATGGAGTTCACCTACCACAATTTCTCTCTCTCTCCCCCATCTCCCCCCCCCCTCAACACACAACCAGGATAGTGATGGGACAGACATCTTTAAAGAAACTGCTGAATAGCAAGTTAGATTATTCTAGCATCACACTGGTTATTGTGGCTGGCAGCAGAGGTCTCCTCCTGATACTGGCAGAAGATAGTAAGTTGAGTCCTAAAAGCATACACCTCAAGTGTCAAAACCCAGGGTAAGTGTGTGCGGTGGCCTGGGGAAGAGACTTGAGGAGCCCTACTATCAACGAAGCCAGAGACTGAATCTCTCCCACTGAACTTTTTTGGTGGCCACTGATAACAGAATTAACAGAGAGGAAATTATCTCAGTTTCCAAAACATTTATCAATGTGTGCACCACACTGTTAATCTCTTCCTCCTCTGAGTCTGCCAATTTGAACCTGTCAACGCTGGATTTGCCCCTTGTATACAATGTCTGGAGGAAAATTTATATCGCCAATTCTTAATTGGCTTCCAGGTCGATCCGCACAGGAAGTGACAGTGGAACTCATAGCAGATAAACATCTATATATTACACACCAGGTAGCCAAATTTGCATTGGCAGCCAAGAAGCTCCGTTCCAGCTATGTGAATGCACTCCAATCTTAAATTTTTATGTTGTAAATTTCTTTTGATGCTGTAAACTGCTACAGGTTACATTTTATGATTTTAGATGAAAGTTTCCTTTTATTCTCTGTCGTCCATTGTAAAGGCCTTTGGCTATATAGAATAAAATTGATTGGGAGTGGATTGCACTACCCACCCATTCTTTAACTGTGACCCTTGTCAGATGTGGACAATGTGGGATCCTCCAGATATTGTTGGACTACAACTCCCATCATCCCTCACCATTGACCATGCTGAATGGGGAAGGTGGGAGTTGCAGTCCAAACCACCTGAAAGGCATCACACTGGCTATCCCAACCTGTTAGGAACCACTTACCAAACGGAGCTGCCATTTAAGGCCTTTGACCACAGAGCTGTAGGAGTCAGCCAGTGCCTTGAGGAAGAACATGAGGATGCTAGGAAGGTTTAAAAAGAAAAAAAGACAGATGAGAGAAGACAGGTGGCAATGGCACTGCAGTTCCCCTGAGACTATACAGGTGAAAGACAGCACACAATGGTCTCTGCCATCAGGGGACCATTGCGCTGTGAGGCTGCTCCCTCCATATCCCAAAAAGAAGAATAGCAAGGAGGGGATCAACCAGAGAAGGATCAACCATAGAGAGCTTGCTTCCCCACACAGCAAAAGAACCCCAAATAACTTTGTAACTTAAAACTAGCACCTGTGTTTGTTTGTTTTTCCTCCTCCCTCCCAATTTTATTTCTTTTTGTGCTGTGCTCTTTAGACTGTAAACCTGAGGAGAGGGGCCATCTTACTAGTGATCATTGTAAACTGCCATGCTGAGTGTCTTTTGCACCTTAACAATGGGGTAAAAAGAATTTAAATAAATCAGTGTTTTCCATTCCACAAGATGGACTCTGGACTCAGAAGACCTCTCTCTTTTACTCCTCAAATCCATACCTGAACCTTACCACACTAGCATCCCATTCCGATACCCAGCTCCTTCTCACCTCAATAGCAGGAACAAGGGCACAGCAAATGCTATGGAGCCCACATATCCAAAGAAGTCCCGGGCAGTGCGGGGTAACTCAGAGATAGCACTGCTGACAGTGTTCCACATAGTGGGCTCCCCCCGGAATGGACCACAGGCCTTCGAAGGAGGCAAACTGGAGGAGAGAGAGAGCAGGGATAAAGCGGAAGAATTGGCAGTGGCAGGTGTGAAGGGCAACTTCAAGGTTAACACAAATGAAAAGCATCAAAAGCAACCATGAAAATATTGCCAGCTTCTGCAGGGCCAGTTGTCTGTTGAAACAGCTACAAGGATAACGACGACCTCCAGCAAGGTGAGGTTGGAAAAGGCTCACTCATTTGTCTCCTCTTTGGGTAGGCTGGATGGCCATCTGTCATGTATGATCTACTTGAGATTCCTGCATTGCAGGGGTTGGACTAGATGACCCCCCGGGGTCCCTTCCAACTCTATGATTCTATTATCCTACGCAAATTGCACTACTTAACTGTCCAACCAAGGCCTTTAACAAAGAGACTAATCTGACTGATTCAGCAGGTTCCCTCTCATAGATTCTAAGACCACAGACATAAGACTTGAAAGGACCCCATGGGTATCATCCATACTGACCCTCCAAACCCATAACAAGATCTTTGGGGGGGGGACTTCAGATCTAACAGCAAAGGGATCCTTGCTCAGTTACTTCTCTCACTCAGATGAGGGAGCAGTATAAAATTGTCTTTTACAGAGCCGGGCCATTTGTCCTTCTAGCTCGGAACTGCCTACTCAGACTGACACCAAGCTGTCCAAGATCAGGTGTGGAGAACATTTGGCCCTCCAGATAGTGGAGGACAACATCATTGCTGGCCTTTGGCTAACTTTGCTGGGGCTGCTGGGAGTTGTAGTTCAGGAATATCTGGAGGGCAACAGGTTCTTCACCCCTGCTTTAGATGAACAGAGTTCTTCCCATCGCAAAATAAATTTTAAATTGGTGGTTCCAGGCATGATGAGCACATTCTCCAACACTGAGCTGCAGACCCTGCCAAGCCAACTGCGTTAATGGTTTCCAAACTCTCTACTTAGCCCTCCATTCTTTATGGAGCAGCCAGTCATTTAGGCTCTTAATTCTCTAATTCTGTCGTCATGTCCTTCATTGCAAGGACCTTGGTCATTGACTGCCCATGTGCATATCTTGTAAGCCACATAGTGTTGGTTTTTCACTATACTTTGGCCAGCCCTTCTAGGTTTCCCTTTTTCAGAGGCGGGGGCAAGCAGTTTTGCACAAAGGAGCACATTAAGTCCCCACAGTCAGATTTAAGACACAAGATGTGCCAGCAGCTAACAACAATTGTGGCTGCAAATGGCTCTATTACAGCTATTGGGAAGCGGTTGGGTTCAGAGGAGGTGCATTTATACTTACACAAACATGCTGTAGAGGGCAGGGACACAGGAAATAGCCAGACCCAAAAGCAAAACCAACAGGAAGAAGAAGTTGGAGCTGGAGGCCCGAAATGTCCGTTCGGCCGGACGGCAATTGGCATAGAGGGTTAGCTGGAAGGAAGATGGAAGAAAATGTAAAAGAGCTCAGGAGACCCTCCCGCTGTGATCCTTGAAGGCCTGACCAGATGGCGCACTGAACTAAGTGTGCCACTTAGAACATGTCCCAGAATCCTTTGCAACTAAGGTTGCCCAGTTCATAGCCAGAGAACATTCATAACTTTTAAATGAGGGTCACCTTTTTCAAGTAGAAGACTACAATATATTTGATGGTATTGAGTACAGGCAGCAGGGGGCAGAAAAGAGCCCCCGTCCAGCACAGGGTCTGCCCATACACCAGGTCCAGGACATTGCCAGGCACCACAAACTCCTGCTGCCCCCAGAATTTCAGCAAGCGGCAGGTAGGGAAGGCAGTCACCAGCAACCTAGAAGGCAAAGAAAAGAAGCTGAAGGCAGGCATGGATCCCACAGGCGGCATCTGACACCTGCAGCCCAGCCACAAATACGTGCTCTTCTGTTCCTCCAGTCATTCATTCCATTTATACTACAGATTTCTTCCGGGAAGCTCAAAGTGGCAAATAATGGTCCACCCCATACCTCCTTTTATTCTTGCTGCAACACTGTGAAGTAGGTCTGGCTAAGTCCAAGTGTTCTTCAACCTTGGGTCTCTCAGATGTTGTTGGACAACAACACCCATCATCCACAGGAAGTATAGCCCATGGTCAGGGATGACAGCAGTTGAAGTCTAGCAATATTTGGGAACCTAAGGTTGAAGAAAACTGGGAAAAGGCTGTATCCAGTGTTAGTCCTACTCAGAGGAGACCCATTGAAACTAATGAGCATGAATAACTTAATTCATTTCAGTGGGCCTACTCTTGAGTAGAACTTAAGATAACAACCTGTGTGATTGGCCCAAGGCCACTGAGATTCATGGCCATGGTAGGATAGGAATCTAGGTCTACCTAGGTCTACCTAGCAGGTAGAACATCCTACCTGCTACACCACTGGTGCCCAGGACTCTGTTGCTATCATAGGAGCCAACTCCTAGGGGCCAAGTTCCCTCTGAGCGCCCTAAAAAAAAACCATTTGAGGGGACTGAGCTCCCGCAAAGTTAATGGGCACTGCCATTCAAATGATGTATGCACACAGAGTATTGTGATCGCGAGGTGAGCCTCCCAAATATTTTATTCAAGTTGGCACCCTTGGTTGCTATACACTCAGCTAGGCTTGCATCTTCCCAAGGGTGGTGGTGGGGAATGGTTTTATTATATAGTATGCTAATTATTCTGAAATGTATACAAGTTTGGAAAACTCAGCAGTGGCCAGAGGATTGGAGAAGATCAGTCTACATTCCAATCCCAAAGAAAGGCAGTGCCAAAGAATGCTCCAACTACCGCACAATTTCACTCATTTCACATGCTAGCAAGGTTATGCTTAAAATTCTACAAGGAAGGCTCAAGCAGTATGTGGACCGAGAACTCCCAGAAGTGCAAGCTGGATTTAGAAGAGGCAGAGGAACCAGAGACCAAATTGCAAACATGCGCTGGATTATGGAGAAAGCCAGAGAGTTCCAGAAAGACATCTACTTCTGCTTCATTGACTATGCAAAAGCCTTTGACTGTGTTGACCACAGCAAACTATGGCAAGTTCTTAAAGAAATGGGAGTGCCTGATCACCTCATCTGTCTCCTGCGAAATCTCTATGTGGGACAAGAAGCTACAGTTAGAACTGGATATGGAACAACTGATTGGTTCCAAATTGGGAAAGGAGTACGGCAAGGCTGTATATTGTCTCCCTGCTTATTTAACTTATATGCAGAATTCATCATGCGAAAGGCTGGGCTGGATGAATCCCAAGCCGGAATTAAGATTGCCGGAAGAAATATCAACAACCTCAGATATGCAGATGACACAACCTTGATGGCAGAAAGTGAAGAGGAATTAAAGAACCTTTTAATGAGGGTGAAAGAGGAGAGCGCAAAATATGGTCTGAAGCTCAACATCAAAAAAACGAAGATCATGGCCACTGGGCCCATCACCTCCTGGCAAATAGATGGGGAAGAAATGGAGGCAGTGAGAGATTTTACTTTCTTGGGCTCCATGATCAGTGCAGATGGTGACAGCAGTCACGAAATTAAAAGACGCCTGCTCCTTGGGAGAAAGGCGATGGCAAACCTAGACAACATCTTAAAAAGCAGAGACATCACCTTGCCAACAAAGGTCCGTATAGTAAAAGCCATGGTTTTCCCAGTAGTGATGTATGGAAGTGAGAGCTGGACCATAAAGAAGGCTGATCGCCGAAGAATTGATGCTTTTGAATTATGGTGCTGGAGGAGACTCTTGAGAGTCCCATGGACTGCAAGAAGATCAAACCTCTCCATTCTGAAGGAAATCAGCCCTGAGTGCTCACTGGAAGGACAGATCGTGAAGCTGAGGCTCCAATACTTTGGCCACCTCATGAGAAGAGAGGACTCCCTGGAAAAGACCCTGATGTTGGGAAAGATGGAGGGCACAAGGAGAAGGGGACGACAGAGAATGAGATGGTTGGATGGTGTTCTTGAAGCTACTAGCATGAGTTTGATCAAACTGCGGGAGGCAGTGGAGGACAGAAGTGCCTGGCGTGCTCTGGTCCATGGGGTCACGAAGAGTCGGACACGACTAAACGACTAAACAACATACAAGTTTTAAACAGCACTGGCGGGTACAGGAACTGAGGCAGGGATGCATGCTAGGAAAACGCCATTTTCATACAAAATACTAAAATTGCTTTTGAGCCTTTCTTGCTTCAGATTTTCGGAGCCTGGGTGAATGAGGTTAGTGTGGGATAGAAGGGCCTAAACATCAGCATAACAGATGTGGGGAGTGGGAAGAAGAAACAAAAACAAACCAACATTATTGTTTGTATTTTAATTACTCTGTGTGGAAAATCACGCCATCCTAAACGCATGTGTTCAAAAGGCAAGTCCCTCTGGGTTCTGCAGGGCTTACTCCCAGTAAGGGTATAGGACTGCAGCCAAAGTAATTTATTACATGACACAAACACAGGGATGACATCAAGTCTGATGGTGCATTCTGACTCCTGTCTTGGGATGTAGCAGACTTTATTATTGCTAGTTTTATTTCAACAGAGCTCTATCTCATAATTTAAACATGAAAAGAAAATAATAATGAGGGGAAATCAGTAATGGAAGCTCCCCCACTTCTCCCCTTATAATTAGGAAGCAATTAAAAAGCTGTCATCGGGCAATGTTATTACCATGCTCAATAGGAAAGTGGGGGTAAGGAGGAAGTTGCTCCATAAAGCCACAGTAACCCTTAAGAGCTTCAATAGCATTTTGTTAGAACATAGAACAGGTTGGTGCTGTAACTCCATTTTAAATGAAAGAAAGGCAGAGAAAGCAGGTTTGAAGAAAGATAGGAGAACAACACAAAAGCAATGGAATACAGTCAGAGGGCAACAATGTTGACTTGATTCCACAGAGTGAATCCACTGGATTCAAGTGATGAAATAACAGACAGTATGGGAATTCTTGGTGTGGAAACAATCCGTTCTCACTGGCAGGCCAAACTAAACACATACATAGGAAGGAAGGAAGGAAGAAAGGAAGGAAGGAAGGAAGGAAGGAAGGAAGGAAGGAAGGAAGGAAGGAAGGACACAAAAGCTGTCCCCCACTATAAGACCCACCACCAAATTAAACAAATCTCCAAACCAAATGATTTAATGCTGGCCATGTAATTAGACCAATGCTGTATGGGAAAGCACATCAGATGGGGAGGCACTTGTTCCATTGGGGCTGGTTGTAGTGGGGTTTTTTTAGCATATGGTCCATGGTGTGTCAATTATATTTTATAAACATTGGGAGTCGTTTTGAGGACTCTAGTCAAAGGGTTGGATATAAGAAAGCAAGTAAACCTAACATGGGGGGTATCAAACACTTACTTTCTTGGAAACTCCACAAACAGCATGACAAGCAGCATGACAAGCAAGTCAAAGATCATCAGCCGGTACATTTCCTGCCCCACAGAGGTCTCCCAGCACTGGAAGGACAGGAGGGAAAACACTCGATATTTTTATCTTATTTTATAACTATCTATTTCCCCTCTGCTCCATTCAAAGAGCTCCACAATTTCTCTCCCATATACAGTAATTGAGGAATCATAGTTGAGAACAGCCCTTTCTCTAAGCTACCTAAACTTTCATATCATGGTTCCTGATCCCTACCCTGCTGGACTAAATTCTGCCCCCACAAGGGAAGGACCACCTCTTGCAGTTGCCAGCTGAATTCTAGCTCCTCTTAGGGAACTAAGGCATCCCGATTTCTAGCCCACTCATTCTCCACCCAGAGAACTCAGGAGTCTTGGCTCCAAACCTCTTGTCTCCCTCTAACCTCACCGGATGGAGATGATTGTTATAGCCACATTTCTGACACTCAGGGTTCTGTGGATCTCCACCACAGGTGATCTGGCTCCAGAGAGAAATGAGAAGAACCACCAGGCTTGCAAGACGGAGGAAGACGCTCCTATTAGACAGAAAGACTGATATGTAGGTTTGCCAACTGACCATGGAAAATGGTGGGTGGGTGGGGGAGAGGTGGCCTGTTCCTGGTCTTCTAAAGTTCAAATCCCTGGCAAATCTAGGTAAAGCTACAAGAATTCCATCAGAAACCCTGGAGAGCTGCTGCCAGTCTGTGTAGACAGCACTGAGCTAGATGGACCCATGGCCAGACTCACAGTATGATGCAATTTTGTTATGTTCCAGCTCTGTTGGCCCTTGCTGCCTGCAGCCTGAATGAGCCTGATGCAAAATGAGAGCATGAACTGACCGTCTGCCCCACTCAGGGCCTAGTCTCAGGCCCCTGAAGCCAACCCAGCCCTCAACTAGTGCCTGACTTCACTAGCCAGGCATGATCCCTGGGCGATGATGGTACAGTTCCTGCAAAGAGAATTCAGGAACTGCAGGAAGCAATGGCTGACAATGGAGATCTCACAGAAACATTGTAAATGGCACCCATTCTGCGACTTACTTAGCATGATTGTTAATCTGGCCCTGGCTATGATTCAGAACAGAGCTGAAAATAATTCAGGGGCTACGGTGATCCAGACAGGCTCCCTACTGTTCACTAAGGGGAACTGATGGCCTTGGCTCCCACCCTATAGCCTGCATAGCATGATGCTCAATCCAGTCCTGTCCGTCACTCAGAGGTGGAAGCTACAGGTGCCTCTGCAAGAGGAGGCTGGAGTGTCCCAGGCACTCCCAAGGACTCAGCACTTCCTGTACCTGAGAAGCGTGATTTTGATTTGGAAGCTGAGCGGGTATTTCTCTAGCTGAACAATGATCTCAAAGATCATTGGGACAATGAGGTTGGCAGCTGTGATGACAACCGACGGGAGATAAGCCACCAGAAGCTCCAGGACAAATTGGCCTTTGACTTGGGAGTCTGTCTGCAGAATGAGAGAGAAAGAGAGAGGTTAAGCTGGGGGCAAGAAGGCTGCAGTGAGAAATGGAGCAAGGTTTGTATCTGCCTTCTCTGAGAGTGAGAAACCGGGCTTCATACATGTAGAACTTCAGCAGGCAGGTGGTGAGGCACCGATGGGCAAAGCTATGCTGGCTGAATTTCTGCCTGCTGTGCAGCTGTTAAAGACACAGAGCCATTGCAAAGCAGAATCTCAGTCCATCCCCCCCCCCCCAGTACTTGGACTGTTCATCTAGACAATGGGAAGGCTAGTATTGAGAATAGCTGTAAACCGTCCCTTATTTGGCGGGAAACTCCCTTATCCCAGCGCCATGTCCCGCTGCTGTCCCTTATTGATGATGTCCCTTAAATTTACAGGGTTTCAAAGGAAGCAGCTCCTCTCCCTCCCTGCCAGCCAGGGAGGAGGGAGGCTCCAACTGTGTTGCTTGGCTGCGTTGCTCACCCAATAAGGAGTCTAAGAACGATGGGGGGTGGAGCTTGCATGACTTGTGCCCTTCCACGTTGCCTGGGGCCTCGTCTTTGCTCAGCGCTTCCCAGCAGAGAGGGGACGGTGGTTTTCCTTGCTGCATCCCCTTTGCCGGGTTGCTGCGCTGTGGGAACCACCGCTTGAGGCTTCGTTTGGCTGCTGGCTGGGCTTTCTGCCTTTGGCTTGGGGGGGGGCTCAGAAATTGAACATACCTGTGCCTGGAAAATCCCTTATTTTGGTTGCTGATCCCTTATTTTTGAGGCTGCTGGTCCCTTATTTTCAAATCTGTAAGTTGACAGCTACGGTGCTGAGTCAACCCAGGAATATCACCCACATGCCTCAGCTTAAGAACATAAAAAGAGCCTGCTGGACCAGTTCAATAGCCCACCTAGTCCAGCATCTTGTTCTCACAGTAGCCCATGGGAAAGTAGCAAGCAGGATTTGAGCACAAGAGTGTCTTCCTGCCTATGGTTTAAAGCAACGAGTATCCAGAAGCATTTCTGCTTCTGACATGGCGACAAAGCATGGCCATAATGGCTAATAGCCATCAATAGCCTCTCCTCCATTAATTTGCTTAATCCTCTTTTAGAGGCATCCAAGTTAGTGACCGTCACTGCCTCCTGCGTGTGAAGTGAGAGCCGTTTCCTTACCCCTCCCAGAAGTGACTGGGAATATGTCGCTGCCAGGTAGATGCAGTAGAAAGATCCTCCTAGCAGACCCACAACCAGAATATTGAGCACCCCACGGAGGACATAGAGCCTGGTGCGCTGTGCCGTGGTCATCTCTGCCTGGCGCCTGCGAACTGCCTCCTCTTCTAGATCCATCTGGAGATGGGGAGGAAGAGGTGAGAAAGAGACCCTTAAGCACCCTAGGGTGTTGGGTGGGGCAGGGATAAGCAGTGTGCATCTCCTGTGAGATTGTTCCTATCCAAATCTTCATTTGTTCTGGATATTAGTTAACTCCAGGGACAACAACAACAAAAAAGCCATCAAAGTGCTTGTTCTATGTGTTGCTAGCAAGTCTTGTCAAAAGCTGAAATGCAATTAGCAGCTTTCAGCTGTCCCACCCTGCAGCACAGGGCGGGGGGGGGGGGGAAAGCAGGCTGAAATCCAATAAAGCCAGATGCAGATGAAGAAGATGCCTCTGTTGAATTTCTGCCTGCCATTCAACTGCTAAAAAGCAGTGCTTCGATGGGGAGTTAAGAAGGCAAATGTACTTAACATTGCCACCTTTTTGGTGAAGCTCTGGTAGCTTTTAACCAACAGCAAACTAGGCAGAAATTTCAACAAGCATAGTATGCAGCATGCAACGTAGAACTGGGTAGAAAACGACACCTGTTGAATTTCACCCTCTTGACAGAGCTGTTGAAAAGCACTGGAGCTTGAGGGGATGTGGGGTGGGAGATGGCAACCCTAGCTGCCATTTTTAGTGACCAAATTACTGTAGTACTGGAGTTATTTTGCCTAACAAAGTTGGTGGCTACTTACCAGCTTTGTTAGGCAAATAACCCCAGAGGGAACAGTTGATGTTTCATCAGCTCGAGTGACTCTGGGAGGAATCTCTCTCCAGTTGTCTGGGGAGGCACCCATTAGACCAGGAATGAGGAGCCTTTGGCCCTCCAGATGTCATTGGACCCCAGTTCCCGTCAGCCTTGGCCACTGTTCATGCTGGCTAGGGCTGACAGGAGCTGGAATCCAACAAAACAGAGGTGGTGGCACAGGTTCCCTGAAGTAGACTTCAGGAAAGGTGACAAATCTCTAGCTGAGGGTAGCAGGCAGAGAACAGTTTGTCACTGGAATTAGGAAGAGATAGGATCAAGCTACATGTGACGTGGGAATTCTGGGAGATGAGCTTTGGGTTTCCTCCCGTTAGGGCTGGAGCAAAGCAGGTGAGGGAGGATCTAAGCCAAAGGAGGAGAAAACCTAATTAAGCCCACCAGGTTCCCCATTTGGCCCACCAGGCCGTTTAAGCCAAGCCACACCTACTTGCCCTATGTCTGACATCATGTGTGACATCACGGTGATGTCAGGTGACTGACAGATGGGTGCTGCTGCTCACCTGTCAAAGTTGGTCCACAGTGGGTGGAGGAGATAATGATCTATCCCAGGCATAGGCAAACTCGGCCCTCCAGATGTTTTGGGACTACAACTCCCATCATCCCTGACCACTGGTCCTTTTAGCTAGGGACGATGGGAGTTGTAGTCCCAAAACATCTGGAGGGCTGAGTTTGCCTATGCCTGATCTATCCTGACGGCCAGATCCAGTTCCCCATCCTTGTCTACATCTTTGCCTGAGGCCATGAGTAGACCTTGTACTAGACCCCTGAAATCAAATCCTAAGTGCCAACTAGCAAGCCTCAAGCTCTTTTTCTGGCTTGCCTGCTTTGTCTTACCCGCAGTTCGTAGCGAATACTGTTGTGCTTTAACTGCGCTGCCTTGTGCTCCACCAGGCCAAAATCCCAACCGGCAAAGACTTTGTTGCTGTAGGATCCGAGGGAAGCATCTTCACTAACCAGACTACGTTTGAGGCAATAGACTGATCTATGGAAGGTGGGTAGGAGAGAAAGAAGAAGGTGATTCCTGGAGCTGGAGCTCTGTCTGGCGTGTGTGGAAGATGACTTGAAGTTGCCCTCACCTCCGTACAATCCACATCAGGGAGAAGTGGAGGTAGAAGAGTGCTGTCAGTACATATGCCAGAGGGCAGTTGTATGAGAAGCCGACAAAATCGACAGCTGAATTTTGGTAGTAGCCGTAGAAGAGGTAGGTGAGCTCCATGAAACTCTGTCAGGGAGAGAAATGAACACCAAGTCTGAAAATGGGTCACTGCTGCAGCCTTCCACAGTTTCTTCTTGGGGATACAGCCTCTCACCTTGCCTGACAGAAGGTCCATTACGTAGGAAAAAAAGCTGACCAAGCCTCTGGGTGTGGGGTTGTAAGCCAGACAAGCTTCATTCACTGAAAGGGAAGAAAGAAGAGATCATTGTCCCTGTTCCATTCCCATTCCCACAGAATCAAGGAGTCCTGAAGCCTATTACACTCTAGCCTGTTAGACCCTGTTAATCTCTTGGTGAACCCAAGAGTCCTGGGATCCGATAGGGTGGAAAGGGAGATACTTTGATCTGCTTTAAGAATAGGGCTGTACATTCCGTGGATTTGGTAGATAGGTGCAATATCTCGCATATATTCCTGGGGACGGAGGATCTGGAGAAGCTCAGCTTCAAACTTTTAGAAATAAGTGCCTAGCCCTTAGTGTCACAGAGATGTTTCCATACTTTCCTACTACTCCTTTTTACTCCTTTTCCTCTATGTCATCACCGTAACACATGCACACACAACAGATGTCTGCTTCCATTATTTCAGATCTGAATCAGAAAAACTCAATAAATCATGGAGAACAAGGTAACTATGTGGAAACATAATTAGTGTTTGCATAATATATTTTTGAATGCAAAAATAAGGTCTCTTTGTTACAGAGTTTGGGGGGTGAGTTGTTTTATTTGAGTGCAGCATAACGCATTCCTGCCTAGGGGCTCAAAAAGAAAATAACAAGACCAGGACCAAAGTATCTGAGCTTGTGGTACCCCTTTTCTAATAAAATTAGTTTCCTTCCCTTCTACAGAACTGGTTCCTGGAGTCCGTGATTCAACCCTCTTAGCTCCATTCCCCTTCCCAGCGGGGTGTAATTAAAAAAAAAATTGACAAGCATGACAGGCTTAGAAATACACCAGGTCACACACCACAGAAATGCTGTGATGGAGAAGCTACACCTGTTTAACTTCTGCCTCCTACACAGCTGTCCAAGGCACAGGAGTCCTGTTTGAAGAGAAATGTCATGCCTCAATAAACCTTGGAAGCCCAGCTCCTGCTGAAGAGTTAAATAACTCCTTACCTTAATCAGGATCCCTCCTTACTCAATGGCTTACCTAAACTGCTGTTCTGGTGACTTGTCCGATTGAGCGACAAGGCTTCAAAGGCCGCATTCGGAGCAATCACAAACCCCGCCACCAGCAGGGAGGCAGCAAAGTTCATCAAGACCAAAAAACGGAGAAAGTTAAAGTAGGACTGGATCCCTGTTCCAAACTGGCCTGTGCGGAGAGAAGATGACAAGTCGGAGCCCATGAAACACAAAACATGTCCTACTCTGTCCCCCTCACCACTAATCGTTTAAGAGCCCCTTCCCCATACCTCCAATGTGGCGAAGCGTGCTCCTCCACATCTCTCCATAGGCGACTGCTGAGCTCGCTTGGCTCCTCACACGACGGAGTGTCCTCCGCTTCCACACATGCCAGAGCTCCCAACCGCTCAGCCTGCTGGCTGCTTGCTCCTGAAGAACTCTTGAAAAGGGGTGGAGGATCAGGGAGGAGGAAAAGAGCCCAGGTGGCTTATTGGGAACCTCAGAGCGTTGACATGAACTAATACAGCACCATATCTCAAAACGCTATAAAACGCTGTCCCTCAGCTTCTCTACATGTGAATTACTTTTCCACACAAATGTGTCACGGAGGCCACATCCACACAGCAAATGGCTTCTCCTAAAGGACCCTGGGATCTGTAGTTTCCTCCACAGAACACTTCCCAACATTTCCCAGTGAACAAAGTGCAGTTTGCAGTTATTTGGAGAAAGCCGTGTGCTTCACGTGTGACCTATAGATTAAGCATTAGTTGCTGTGTAGTACCCTCCTCTTGCAACCTGTGTCCCTCCCCAACTGGGCACACCTGTCTTTTAGAAGAAATTCATCAAACACTTATTCTCTTTCCCAGATGTTCTTGCTTCCCTTTTCTCTGCCCCATGAGAATGTTTGGAAAACCTGGGGTCTTCTTTTATTGTCAGGGGCTGTATACAGGTGGTGGGGAAGGGCCAGGGAAAAAAGGTTTGGTCAGAACCACAGGTGGGCGGGGCCATCTCCTTTTTTTCTCTCCCTCTTTTTCTGTCACCCCCTTTTGATATTCAGGGTGCTGGGAATTGTAGCTCTGTGAGGGGGTAGACTACAGTTCCCATGATTCTTTGGGGAGGGGAATGTGCTTTAAATGTTATGGTGTGTATGCAGATAAGGTCAACATCTACATTAAATTAAGCTGAGGGTTGCATGTGCCCTCGGGCCACAGGTTGCCCAAGCCTGCAGCACCTTGGGTTTTCTGAGTATCAGTCCTCATCCCCTTCTCAAGGACCCAGGCGTCCTGGCACTACCTGAGCTTCCGTTTCTCCTCAAGGCAGAGGGGCAGCTCTTTCAGTGGCTTGCTGTCTTCCTCTTCCTCCCCTCCTACAAATTCCGGGACAAGTTCCTGAGGGTCAACCTCAGGTTTGGATGCCCCCTCCCAAGCGGCTCCCCAGGCCGCTGCCTTGTTGCCACGGAAACGCAGTGTCTGGTTGCTTGGCAGCTGGAGATAGAGAGATGGCGGGCCATGGCGACCCCAGCTGGACCCTGGAGAGAGGAGGCAGAATAAGACGGGAGGCATTCATGGCTCAGGAAGCAGCAGCCCATTTCCAATGCACCCTGCACCAGATATCAATGCATGCATATAGAAAAATCCAACATACTATCTAGGCGCCATTGGTAGGCAAACTAAGGCCCGGGGGCCGGATCCGGCCCAATTGCCTTCTACACCTGGCCCGTGGACGGCCTGGGAATCAGCATATTTTTACATGAGTAGAATGTCTTCTTTTATTTAAAATGCATCTCCGAGTTACTTGGGGAGCCTGCCTGGTGTTTTTACATGAGAAGAATATGTGCTTTTATTTAAAATGCATCTCTGGGTTATTTCTGGGGCATAGGAATTCATTCATCCTCCCCCCCCCAAAAAAAAATAGTCCGGCCCCCCACAAGGTCTGAGGGACCTAGTGAAAAAGTTTGCTGACCCCTTCTAGGCCACACTGACACCATACACGTAAAACATTATGGCACCACTTTAAACAGTCATGGCTTCCCCAAAGAATTCTGGGAACTGTTAAGGGTGCTGAGAATTCTTCAGAGACCTCCTTATCCCCCCCCCCCCCATGGCTACAGTTCCCATTTCCCTGTGAAGGAGGATTGTTAAGCCACTCTGGGAATTAATAATAATAATAATAATTTTATAAATAAATTTTATTTATATCCCACCCTCCCCAGCCGAAGCCGGGCTCAGGGCGGCTAACAACAATAAAACAGTACAAAAGTACAGCACAAACAACACTCTAAAATCATTCATTATAAAATTAATGAAATTTATAAATTTATAAAATTAATTAATTAATTGTAGCTCTGGGGCTGTTATTATTACCATTACATGCCCTTCACTAGAAGGCCCCAGATTCTATCTATATGCTCGCTGTCACGTTCCACAGAATCTCTCCTTAAGAGGGCCTGATATGTTTATACCATCCCCTTCCTGAAAAGTTGATTATAGTGAACCAGAGGTTCCCCAACTGCTGATGAGTTTTCCTCAGAAGTCTTTTTTTTTTAAAGTGGCCTGGCAAATGGAAGCTGATTCCATTCTCTCGCTTTCAGATATGCTTTTAATTAAATCGCATTCCAACCCCTTCCAGGATTCCGTTTGCAGAAGCACACAATGCTTCCAGATCAGGCGGTGACAGTGGTAGAATAACAACAGATTTCAAAAGCTAGAGGATTTTTGCGACCAATCAGTCCCAGATCAAACCAGCAATCTATAGGGGGGAAAGACCACCACATACCTGCTTTGTATTCTCTCCTCTCATAACTGCTTTCCTGGCCGTCGCCCATAGCTGCAGGTTGTATTTCTCTAGTTTCTGTTCAGTGCACTTTACTCTTGCCAGTAGAAGGAACAAGGAACAAGGAACTACGACAAGGCTGGGCATGGATTAATGATTTCTCCGGATGGCTTGTCCCATGAACAAAGGCAGTAACTTGGCAACAAACAGACCTGAAGCCTAGAAGCAGTAGCAGTGGCAAAGAGATGTTTATCTTTACTACAAGACCTTTTAAAAGTGGTACAGTTGCCTCGGGAATAGTGTGTGTATGTTGACCCTTTGGAAACACTTTTTAAAAAATTTGATCAAAATAGAAATCAGGCCATTTGAGGTGCTATGCAGTCTCAAACCTGGGTGTACCACTCAACACGAAGTTGACAAGCATGTGTTGGTAATAAATCTGTTTGCTGTTTTGTCACATTCACACATGACACACTTGAGTGTGTATATACAGTGGTACCTCGGGTTACATAGGTTTCAGGTTACACACTCTGCTAACCCACAAATAGTGCTTCAGGTTAAGAACTTTGCTTCAGGATAAGAACAGAAATCGGGCTCCGGTGGCATGGCGGCAGCAGGAGGCTACACTAGCTAAAGTGGTGCTTCATGTCAAGAACAGTTTCAGGTTAAGAATGGACCTCCGGAACGAATTAAGTACTTAACCTGAGGTACCACTGTACTCTTTAAGATATCTTAAGGCTTATGTCTAATCAAATAATGTGTGCAGCCGCTTTCGGTCTTTTAATAGTAAAGTCACCAGAAGGGTCCTTTAAAACAGCACACAGTGGAAGACACAAGATTTACCCACATTGGAAGAATGGCAGATGAAGGTGATGGATTACATGGAATTGGCAGAAATGACTGGCAGAATCTGAGATCAGGGAGAAGAGGTGGTGGAAGAAAACTGGAAGAATTTTAAAGACTACCTGCAGAAATACTGTAAAATTAATGAATGTTGAAGGGATGTTGGACTGAAAATAAGCGGTATTGGTAAAAAGATGAACAAGAATATGTAAATGCGGATTGACAATGGTTGGAAATATATAGTTATAATAGGTTAAGATAATAAGTAAAGACAAACAATAGAGGGTAAGGATTTGCTGAACTAACTATGTGAACTGGAATACAGAAAAGGGGGGTGTGAGGAGGTCAGGAAATAAGTAAATGAAATATAAGACATGAAAATATTGATTATTTTTCTTTTTTAAAAAACTTTCTTCGTTACTTTTTATGTATTTTGTCTTTGTATTTTTGTATTTTTTGTCTTTTATTATTGTTATGCTTTTTATTTTCTGTCTATAATTTTGTAACTTTCTATTGTCTGAAAAAGTTTAATAAATATCATAAATAATAAAAAAATAAAACAGCACACAGATCCACACGGAATCATCGTTTGACATGGAAAAGGTTAAGCTGCAGAGGCTTCTGATACTGATAGAAGTTTGTGGGGATTTGGTTGAACAGTAAGACTTGCGACGAGCCGATTTGAACCTGGAAAGGCGAAACAGCAAAGGATTCTGGGATTACTGCTGCTTATGCATATAAAAAGTGAGATCTGGCTGCAGCGAAGGCTGGACCATTAGAGCAAATGGGGCACTGCTACACCATCTTCAGTCTTCCCTCAGCCCCACCTGCCTGCCTTCTTACTTACAGCCCAGTACAGGGGATAGTATTGTCTGCCAGCTTCCTCTTCCTCAGTCTCAGTGTTAACTGCTGTAGAAGTCATAGAATTGCTTTATATGTCCAGGGAAGGATTCTTGCAGTTAATAGAAGTCCACTTTCAAATTACATGTGGCAATTATTTCTATGCTGGGAACTGCTGAAATCCAATTATTTGCAACAGCAATAAAGAGAACACTATTTTCAAGGCTTGGGGATTGTCATTTACTGCCCTCTGGAGGATAAGCAAGGAGCTGAATAAATAAGAGATGGTTCTTTTTTTTAATAAAAAAGGTTTTTATTTCACATTCAGGCTTCCAATAAAGCTGCATCAGACCTGGATCACAATGTTTATAGAGATGAGCTGTTTTATACCTTACTTTCTTCAGAACGCAAAGACGTAATCCATGCGGCAGGCAAAAAATACAGTCAAGTCATGGGTTCTGCAGTGTAAAACCCACAGGGCTCCCAACCCAACATACATAAAAGTTTTAGAACCATGAGACAAGAATTTGTGTGTCCTAAAGCAAATTCTGCAAGCCGCAAGCTTAAATTTGCTGCCACTTGAACCAGCTCCCTATAACTGAAGATCACCACTGATACATTTTTAAATGTGGCTGACATGGAGTGCAAAATTTCATCTTGCTTTTTAGTTTCGGCTTCTCCCATTCCACAGTACTTAAAGCATTAGCCTTACCGAGCTAAACTCCTCAACCCAGAGGTGTCCTTACACCTCCAAGAATCACACGCCTGTTTTCTTTCGGGAGTGGGGGTGGTGGAAATCACTGACTGGGGGCAAAGCAACAGCCTCACAGGTTTTTGCAGAGTTCCCTGAGGGAAGTTGGGGCTTTTATTTACCTTAGTAAAAGGTAAAGGACCCCTGGACAGTTAAGTCCTGCCAAAAGTGACTATGGGGTTACAGCCCTCATCTTGCTTTCAGGCCGAGGGAGCCGGTGTTTTTACCTTAGTATCCTCAGATTACCTACTACCCAGAAGCAAATCTGCAATATTCTCTTCCCCCTGCCACATACACTTTAAAGGGTACAATTGTGGCAGTAAACCCCCACTTCCAAGGTGAGAGCTGGGAATGGATGGGAATGAGGATAGGAATGGAGCCCTGCTCATTCTTGCAAAGTCCCAGTTTCTCTTCCTGTGTGTTTGGGGTTTAAAAAAAAAAAAGAAAAGAAAGAGGAAGCAAGTTCTGGAGCGATGCTAGGAGCCAGGACTTCTGACCTTTCTTGGAAGGTGAACAAAAGCCAGTAGGAAAATCTAATAGTCAAAGGTGTTAGAAGATAAGATTTCTGGGAGTTCCCTCCTCACACATGCCCCAGGGAAACACTGGTGCCTAGTGAGGTGGCACTGGGTTATGGTATTCCTAAGTCCTCAGGTATGAGAACAAGTGAGGAGCTGAGTTTTCGAGACTCAACTCCTGGTTCCTTATAGTCAGATCCTCAACGATGGTTTCAACGATGAAACACACGTTAAAAAAACAAGTCTTATGTTGAGTCCCATCTGCTCCCTCAGCCTCCAGGACTTTGGAAGCACTCCACGTCGCGGGCTTATGCCGGCCTTGCCTCAGCCGCATCACTCCTGCCGCTGGGGTTTCTCCAAAGCGCCATCTTTGTCCTTCTGGGAGGCTTGCCCTCTCTGGAGCCCCAGCCCTTTCCCCAGCAGGAAGATGGCCAATGCCCCCAAGTGGATGCAATAATAGATGGAGCTCCAGTAGCGGACGGTGTCCTCAAAGGTGAGCAGCACAAAGCCCATGCACATGTAGTCGTAGGCCCTCATCTTCAGGAACCACTGCACCCAGTCACCACAGAGACGGCCGGCGGGGGTCAGGTGCCTCAAGAAGCCGCTCTCCATCGCCCCCTCCGCTGCTAGGCAGAGTGGGATGGTAAGGAAGCTGAGGTAGTAGCCGGGGTGAATCCCATGCCAGTATGCAGAGATGAGCATGGTCCAGGCGCTCCTAGGAAGAAAGAGAGCCTTCTCAGTCCAAGAATCCTCCCCTCAGGCCAATTCCAGCACATATCCCAATACCCATCACCATTTCTCCTCACACTTCCCTACTTCTCAGTCCTTGACTCCTCCATTGCTGTTGTTACACATTGGTCAAGTCATCCCAGAATCCTTCGCTGCAGCTCTCAAGCCAAGCTTCCCTTTACATTCTGTTGCCTTCCTAGTTCAGCTTATCTACAACCAAGTTGCTGCTATCCTACACTTCTGTCAGCTCTTCCTCTCTTGGCCCACAGCCAACCAGCTATTCATACTCTGCCAAGAACAGTAACAATACTATGTCCGATACTTTTTTTAAAAAAAATTTCTATTCTGAAACATAGAACTGAGTCATCAAGATGACACAATTAACCCAATGGCCTTTTCAAAAAGCCAGGTTTTCACCAATCGCCTGACAAAATATAGTGATGGAGCCCGATGGATCTCACTTGCAAGGAATTCCTCAGGATAGGCATCACAAAAACAAAAACACTATAGCTGCTTGACACCAGCCTCACATCCTTAAGTCATGTTATGCAGACCTGCAGAGGATGAAGCAGACTGAGGACCGTGAGGAACAGGCAGGGCCCCCTGAAGTCAATGCTTAGGCCCTTCAATGCCAACTGCTGTTCAGGAGTGTGGTTTAGGAGGCCAGAGTATATAAGGCCTCCCTCTTGAATCTTCCAGCTGCTGGAAACGGCACAAGTCTCTGGCTCACGGCACTGATTCTAGCTTCCTTGCTTTGCTATAAGAATATCCCCTCCCCTCCTGTGGTTTCAAGCAACTGCTGTTTTGAATCATTACTGCCTCCAACTGTGGAGGAATAGCCATTGTGGACAGTAGGCACTTAACCTCCATGAATCTGTCTAATCTTCTTTTAAAGCCATCTAAGTTGCTGGCTGTCCCTACCTCCCGTGGGACAATGCTTTGTATGAACAAGGACTTTCTTTACCTGTCCTGAATCTTCCAACATTCAGCTTTGTTGGGCGTCCATGATTTCAATGCCATGCAAGAAAAAAAATTCTCTATCCATTTTCTCCATGCCATGCATAATTTCATAAACTTCTAATGTGTGAGCACTGCTTTGCCGTGTTGTACTTTAATTGGACTCCATGTGAAGCTGATCTGGGACATGCCTGAGTTTGTCCCTGGTTCATGTTTGGACCTAGATGGAGTCTCTGCACTGAACCTTGGTTTGTTTGGACCCTGCTGCATCCACAGCCCTGCCCTCTTGGGTTGACAACATGGGGGAAAGACTTGTGACTGGGCCCTTAAGCCCTTGAGAGCAACTCTTGGAGGGACTCAGGTGATGACTGAAGCAGGTGGGGAGGAATATACCAACTCCCACCATTTCATAAGTCTTTCCTGCCAACTGCCTTGCTTTTTCCATCTACAGTGGAACTTCGCGTTATGTTACCCTCGGGTAACGTAAACGTCAGGGTCCGAAAGCGGCAAGCCCGCAAGTGTTTCGCCGCTTGCGCATGAGCAGAAGCGTTCTACCGCCGTGCGTGCATGCGCAGAAGCGGTCTCTCCAGTTGCGAAAACTCTGGGATACAGCCAGACCTCCAGAACAGATCCTGTTCGCAACCAGAGGTACCACTGTACAGTGGTACCTCGGGTTAAGTACTTAATTCATTCTGGAGGTCCGTACTTAACCTGAAACTGTTCTTAACCTGAAGCACCACATTAGCTAATGGGGTTCTGGGTTAGCGGAGTCTGTAACATGAAGCTTATGTAACCTGAAGCATATGTAACCCGAGGTACCACTGTATTCCAGAATGTTCCACTGCACCATCCAAGGTTGCAATAATATTTTTGGCTCAACATTTAGTTCTTTACTCACTACTGCTCACCTAACTCTCACCTGCATATTTCTGCTACTCCCCCTCATGCCTGCATTTCTCTACTCTACCTGTCTTCAAATCAACCAACCACGTATCCCAGAATCCTCTTTATTGGCTGTTCCCTGAAGAACCTTCCCTGCAATTGATCTCAGAACCTCAGAGTCCACCTTCACACCAATCCACCCCAACAGGCTATCTCCCCCATACCCCCCAATGGTACTGCTTTGCTCACCTTAAGACATAGGACCGGACGGGTGCGCTTTTGTAAATGTACTGCGCCAACCACCATTGGACAGTCATGTTCCAGTAGCGCATGCCGTCCTTCACCTTGACACAGAAGTCAGTGCCATGTGGATCAATGTTCTTGATTGTCTCATAATCATAGGTGATGCTGGATGCTCCCCCTTCATCTGAGTTGCTTTAGAAATGTGAACAAAACAAGAACATCTTAACGCCCTCATGAATTGACTACTGCAGTGCTCTCTACATTGGGCTACCCTTGAAGACTGTATATGTGTCAGAATATGACACCTTGCCTTCTGGGGGCAGGACAGTTCCATGCCATTCTCTAAATCTAGCCCATCTTCTACTGCAGACAGGGAACATCTCCTTGACTAACCTGCTGATCGGCACATATTCCACAGTGGGCCCACCGCCTGACCGTGATTTGGCGGTGGTTGGATAGGCACCGAAGGCAGCAGAAATGCAGGCGCATTCAGCGCAGAGCCAGGCGACATAGAAGCGCATGCGGAAGACGAAGAAGATGGGTATCATGTAGAAGATTCGGAACAGAAGTCCCTGTTCGTAGAAGGCGTCGCTCCGGACATATTGGAGGGGGAAGAAGTGAGATGCCACCAGGAAAAAGACCCCAAAGATGGGGATCATTTTCATTCTCGAAAGCAGCGGTTTCCAGCTAGGGATGATTGTGGAGTTAGGCTGGTTCAGCCAATCGTGGTAAGTGCGGTAGCGAAAAAACGGCCCTAGGTGCAAAAGAAAAGAAAAGAAAAAAGAAATTGAGATCAACAAGCAGACAGAAATGAATTGTTCCTCAGAAAAACCAAGACACACAAAAGCCTCTCATGCAACCACACATCTTAATAACTTCAGTCTTAAGAGGATGTGTAGCTTGGGTGCTGGGTAAGAGTCTGATGCGCCCTGTAGCCTAGCCCTATGTCTTCTCACGGGATCTGGTGCCATAAGCAGAACCTGCAGGATCTCAGCATTCATTCCAAGCCCTCATTATCTGTTGCAGAAGTAGCGTTGGGATATTTTCGTGCTGTTCTCACAAAGCAGAAAAGGAAAGAACAATCAACGTTACCACACATGAACTGGAAAGACACACAAAGATAATGAATGGAGAGAGGAAGAAAGGCATATTATTTCCATAAACACCAAGGGTCAGAGGCATGCTGGTGCTACTACGGATACACACACGCACACACAATCATGCCACAAAACAAAAAAACAAAAGTCAGCAGCTGTGACGATTAGAACAACAGGCAAAGGTGAAATATGCTTGGTTCTTTGGACTTCCTGTTCTTATCTCTTATCTTGCTTTCTCTTCAAAAGAAAACTGAAACAGAAAATGGGAACCCCCAGGCCCTCTGTCTCCTGTCATCAATTTTCATATTTTGGTGAAGGGATACAGATTAAAGCTGTGGTAACCATGACAAACCCATCTCTAGAATTTGGTGCTGTACACATATTTCACCCTACCCAGTTTGACCACTGCTTTCTGTTAGGTAACTCAGGTACCTGTCATGAGCCCAACATAGCAATAACTGTAGCACAGTATCTCCACCAGTCCGGGCATTTTAGGGATCACGCCAATCAGTGGACTCTTGGCAAATGATGTCACATCCTGTTTCTTCGCCCAAGTGAGTTCTTGTACTTCGTTGGCTAAGCTCACCATCTGGGAGACACAGATTAAGGCATCATGGGAAATGAGCTTCCTAGGGAGCCCCTTCCCCACACCCCCGTCCAAAGCGCAGCCCCTCTTACCTTGAGAGTGAGTAAGAGCTGCACGGCATTGGTGAAAGGTGTTGGCTCTGGGAAGCCAAAGTAGGCGATTGTGCGGAAAAAGAGCAGGTAGGAAAAGGTCCAGCCAAGTGTCAGGTAGTGACAGGCCCTGGTGTGTGAGAGGGGAGAAGCAGATAAAAGGCTGTAAATATTAATGAACTATTCATTATTCTTTAATGAATTGTTCTCCGTAGAGGTGTGTCTGGCATCTTCTTTATGCAGCTTTCGGAAAATGCTAAAGATACACCTCTTTACCTTGGCTTTTGACATTTGAGGTGTATATTTTTAGCACTGTGCTTTTGTTGTTGTAATCCATC
Organism: Podarcis vaucheri; assembly: GCF_965113315.1. Classification (NCBI taxonomy): domain Eukaryota; kingdom Metazoa; phylum Chordata; class Lepidosauria; order Squamata; family Lacertidae; genus Podarcis; species Podarcis vaucheri. The sequence goes on from NC_138751.1 coordinate 18,887,793, forward strand.
CTGCAACATTAGGGTAACAACAACAACAACAACAACAACAACAACAATAATAATAATAATAATAATATCATCCACACCCCACACACACTCTACTCTGGCTGTTCCATTCTCACTGACCAATATCCTAATGTTGTAAATTTACTGAAGATATACATTTTCAAGACCTGCCCTATTTCTTTCCCCAGACTGTATTTTTTTTCAAACTGTGTGCTTTTAATGTTGAAGTTAAAATTCTTGTAACCTGCCCTGTGACTTTAGGCTGAAGGGCAGGTAATAATTATAGCAACAATAATGACAGTAAAGTAATAATCTGGTAGATGTCTGTCCCATTTTGAGGGTCCTGGCTCTATGTCTCTGTGTCAAAAGGGACAAAACCTTCTTTTCTCTAAACCTGGGATATGCCTGTGGCCTTCTATGTGCTAATCAACTGCCACTTCTATCAGTCCTAGCCAGCATAGCCAGTGGTAGCCCAACCTCTGGAGGACCACTGGCTTATCTGCCCTGCTCTTAAGCCCCCCATTATTTCAACTTTTCAAACCTCAGAGGTAGAAATTCCGGGAGATCCGATTCCCGCAATTTCAACCTTGCCTGCTAAACTGTAGCCACCTGCAAATAACCAAACCACGTTTGCAAGGTGTCTTGATTCCTCTTACTAGGCCTCCTGGCCCACCACACAGAACTACAAGAGCCCCCCCCCCCGTGTTTCCCATTCCACCACCCCCCAGCTTCCTCCTTTACCTTGGTGAGATGTTGATTATCAGCCACGTCCCCAAGATGGTGATAAGTGAGTGGAGGGTGTGGATGTGGCAGGTGGCCAGCGTGAGCACGAGCCCCGCAGCTGCCCCTCCAAACTGCTTGATCCTCAGATCTGTGGGGAATAAGCAGATGGAAAAAATTCCCCTATTGTGAACAGATCCAACCCAGTGGGTTTGGGAGTTAGGGATTGCAAGTCAGTTCAACAAAGGAGAATGCGGGGAAAGAGAGATTAGACCTTGGTGTTAAAGCAAAATATTTACACGCACAGGATACCCCCCCAGCACAACCATTCAGTCAATTCCCATTACAGTACTTCCTGTTCAAGATCAGATAATAAGTGATGGAAAAGACTTCTGCCCAAAACCCCTGAGAGCTACTCCTAAGCAGAGAACATTAAACTAAAGGGAGAAATACTTTTATCTTGAATAAAGCAGCTTTTTGGAGTCCCCATTTCTTGTTTGCAACCCCCCCCCCGCAATACTTCACCTTCAGAAAAAAAAACCCAAATGGAATATTCCATTCTTATTAATTATTCTATCTATTTTAAAAGTTTATAGCCCACCCTTAATCCAAGGACCCTGGGCTGTAGAACACGACACCCTGAATGAATAACATTCAACACCTTTATGTGTTACTGATAAAGGCTTGAATTCAGAGCAGAAACATACTAGCAACTAGTGCAGACTCTTGTACCTTTTAAAGGTGCACAAAATTCTACTAAGGCTGCAGATTCTCCTGTCATTACAGAATAGTAAAATCCACACTGAGCAGAATACTGAATTCTCCGCAACTGGGCATTTTTATCTTATTATGCCAGGACTTTGTCAGCTAACTGCCTCCCAGTCCATTTACAGACCCAGTTTAAAGTGCTGATTTTAATCTATAGAGCCCAAAACAGCTTGGAACCTTAAGATCCCCTTCATAAGTCTAGTGACAGGTGTCTCTACCAAGGAGAGGGTATTTTTGGTAGTGCCACTCTGACCATGCAATATGTGCTCCCCAAAAAGGCTCTCCTGGAGTCTTCTCTGTGGTCTGCTCAGCACCAGGTGAACATATTTTCTTACTCAGCCAGGCTTTTAAATTGTGTTTTAAATCTGAGCTGCTTCATTTGCTCTGGTATGCTTTATGGCCTTTTACTGTTGACTTCTAATCATGATATTTTGTATTTTGGAGAATTGATTTTGTCTGTTTCGTTTGCCTGCTACCTGGGGAATTAGCAAGATTTCTGTATCAGTTCATTAAAAACACACACATAGACCACCGCTGCATAGATGGACAGCTATATAAATGCAACATATCAAAAGAAAGAACTTCATCTCAGGGCCTTAGGAGTCCTTGGGCATTGCTGGGTTGCTTAAATCTGACTCTAAAACAGTTGTGCCCCCCCCAGACATGAAGTCATCTCCTCCAACTCACTTTGGCCACCCAGATTTAGCACTCACCCCCTTTCTTGAAGAGGAAGCCGATGGGGATGGAAACGAGAAGGACTGCCAAGTAGATGACTTCATCGGGTGACATTGTGGCTGGCAAGAGATGCAGAGAGTCAGAACAGGCTGTGCAGAATGGTTTGGAGAGATTAATGCTGGGAATACTGGAAATAACCAGGGAGAAGCCTGTGCTACTGGTCCAGCAGCTGGTCTGAGGTAGGGTGAATAGCTTTGAAGGAAGTGGCCCAGATGCTTGGGGCTGCATATTAATATTATACCAGAAAGGTAAAAGCAAGGTTGTCAAGGCACCTGGATTCTGGTATCAAAGGAGGGAAAACCTAAGGGATGGTGGCGTAAAGCAATAATCTTGCAGCATGCTACTACTTGGGTGGGGGTGGGACTGGGAGGGAGGGGATAGTCACCCAATGAAACGGATGAGCAATATATTCAGGACAAAGGAAAGACAGGACTTCTTCACACACAATGCCTGATTAATTTATGCAATTCAGGGAAGAAAGTGAATTCAGAGAGGGCGGATGTATTATTTATTACATTTATAGACCACCTTTTGTTCCAAGGACCTCAAGGCAGTTTACATGGTTCTCCTCTCCTCGTCTTATCCTCACGACAACTCTGAGAAACAGGGACTAGCAGAAGCTCACCCAGGGAGCTTCATGGCTGCATGGGGATTCAAACCCTGGTTTGCCAGTTCCTAATCCAGCACTCTAACCGTTACACCATGATGGCTCTCACGGTATTAGTCAATGGCTACCAGTCATGACAGGGTGAGACCTGGCATGGATCTTGCCTGTGCGGAAGGCTTCTCCTCAGTGCTCAGCCGCCTTCCAGATATTGTTGACATTCAACTCCCATCATCCCCAGTCAGCTTAGCCAAGGGGCAGGGATGATGGGAGTTGTAGTCCAACAACAAATGGGGACACAAGGTTGAAGAACACTGCTCCATTCCATTCCCACCCAAGTTTCAGGTTGTTGGAAAGACAAACTTACGGAAACGAATGATGAAAGTTTGCAAATTCCACCAAATAACCTCAAACGTAGAAGGATTAATAGTTGGATGTGGCGGTTTGTTTATACAGATTGTAAACTGCTGCAAAGTCCTCTGGTGCAACTTGGCTTCAAAGAAGTCTTAAGTAATAAGTTAAGTTTTTGTGAGACATCAATAAAAAGCATTTCTGAATACCATCCATCTGAAGCAACATATGACGTTTCCCTCTAGCCTTGTGAGATGATCTGTCTGGTTGCAACCAGCAAGTAAACCTTCTCAGCAAGAGAAGCATTACCCCTTTCAAACAATTATAATAAAAAATATTTAGTGTCTAGGATCACAGTTTCCCCAATAATGTCCCCAATTTCTTTTATCCCGTTTCTAGAAAGGATCTTAGGGGCTCTTATTTGAAGGTGTGTTTTTTTGTACTTCTGCAAATCTTATGGTAGGGATGGGGAGCTTGTGGAATTACTGGAATGCAACTCATCACCCCTAATCATGGCCCTCCCCTGAACAGCATTCCTATGCCTTTAACACAGGAGTAAATTGTGGTCTTCCAGGTGTTGAGACTGCAATTCCCATCAGCCCCAACCACCATAAACAAGTCAGGGATGCTGGGAGTTGTAGTCCAGCAACACCTAAAGAACTGCAGGTTAGCCACCCTTGCCTGATGTCCAGCCAGCAGAAATATAACAGCTTATGCTTATTCTATCACTTCATCTCTGTGGCAGGAAAGGCACCACCTGTTCAACTTCTGCCTGCTAGGTGGGAAACATGTGGCCCTCCAGATGTTGTTGAAATACAATTCCTAGCCAATGTAGCTAGTGGCCAGGAGTTCCTAGAGTTGTAGTCCATCAACATCTGGAGGACCACAGGCTCCCCATCCCTGTGTTAAAGGCACGGACGAGCACTGCCAGGGGGAGAAAGTTGGCAACTCTATTTAGGGATTGGAATTCCCACTCAAAGCATGCCAGGTGGAGTAGTCCAGCTTTATACCATTCTATGGCTACTTCTACAATATTCATTTAAAGCGATATCATACATATCATGCAGATGGGGCCTTAGGATGGTACGTGTGTTAAAAGGTCACAAATCTGCTTTTTCTTAAGCATCTTCCCTATGGATTGTGCAGGCTACTGAAAGGTGGGGCAGCTTGTGGGGACCAAACAGGGGTCAAGGGTATGAGCAAGGTCTCTTCGCTTTCTTCTAAGAAGGAGAGTGGAGCAAGTAATAGAATCATAGGCTTGTAGAGTTGGAAGGGACCACAAAGGTCATCTAGTCCAACCCCCTGCAATGCAGGGATCTTTTGCCCAACGTGGGGCTCTAACCCACAACACCGAGATTAGGAGTCTCATGCTCACACACAGAAAGAACTGTCAGCTGCAGGCTACCACACCTTTCAGAGTTGCACAGAACAAAACAAGAAGGCACGCTGGGTGAGGAAACCCCCTCCTCTTTTTATTGATTGATTTGATTGTATTTGTACCCCACTCTTCAGCCCAAAAGGCTCCCAGAGTGGCTTATTGACAGTCAATTAAAACAAGACAATCCCTATCTGCAGGCTTATAATAATAATATGGGGGGGGGGCACGACACACAAGGGGAAAGGGACAAGGAGGGAAGAGGAAAAAAACCAATTTTGTGCAACTCTGAAAAGTACAGGTGCTCTCTTTCTACCTTGCTCCCAGCCTTCCACATTCCGAGCTTCATTTACAAAGACAGATTGCAAGGCAACCCCCCTTTCCTCCTGTCCCCGCTGGGGATGACTGTAGCTGAACACACCCAGACCAGTTTCCACACACTCCACCCCCGCCACTTTCTCCCCGTTCCTCTGTGCTGATGTCCTTGTCTCCCTGTAATCCCTCGCATCTCTCCTCCACCCCATGCTTTCTATATTTAAATAGGAATCCTTCAGCTAGATTAAAAGCAAGTGTCTATCTAAGGAGTCCAGTGAGACGCACAGAGAGCACGCACACACACACACACACACACACACACACACACACACTTCCCCTCCAGTGAATCACTAGACGAGAGTTTGCAGCAGGCTTGTACCATGCATAGTTTTGTAGGCCAACTGCAGCCCATTCCACTTTGCCTGGCATCCCTTGGGTAGAGGGAGAATTCCAAATACTCATTACTTGCAACTTTTACCCAAACCTTTGGAGGAACAGCTAATGTCCACCCAAGCCCATCCTACGTAGGGATGAGAGAATCGCAATGTCTACACATATCCTCCCCTTTTGCTGGATTCAGAGGTAAATGCTGGAGCTGACTCCAATTCCCCCTGCAAATTTGCAGCTTCGTGGCCCACCTCCATCAAAGGCTCCTTCATTGACATGAGTTGCTGGGGGAGGGAAAGCCTTGTGTGCTGTTGAAGTAGGCAAGGGTATTGTTGCTGAGAGCAAAGACATGGACTGAAGTGGGGGCAGAGGGTGCAGGAAGCCCTGCTAGGTGAAGAAAGTGCAGAGAATCCTGGAAAGTTGGGTGGTTTTCTGTGTGAGGAACAGATGGGAGGTATATAGACAGGAGTGTTATGCGAAGGACAGGAAAATAGGAAGTAGATAAGAAATTAAGCGGAAGAGACACTGAAGAGGGTGATGGAATCTAAGGCTCCATACATTGAAAAGTCCCAGGACCTGTAGTTTGTTAAGGTTGCTGGGAATTGTAGCTCTGTGTTAAACTACAGTTCCCATGATCCTTTGAGAGGGAGTGAACAGACGTCTTGACATGCCCCGCTACAGGTGAGAAGATGCTCCGTTCAGAGAGACTTGATGGTGCAGAGGGAAGTGCACATTATGGGAGGCAGGAATAAAAACAGTTAACAAGGGCTAAAAGGAAAAGGAAAACAACTCTGAGTTACAGTTGCCTAAGGAACTTGCCTAAAGCAAAAATCTGATATGAAATTACTAGTTTCTTAAACGTCTGAAGAATTTGGAGTGGAGCTACAGGTTTTACTTTTTTGTTTTAATAAGATGGGACAACAGAGCCGGAGAGGTTTAACCTAGAGAATATAAGATTAAGCAAGCAGTCTTCACATATATGGAAGGGCTGGCATGCAGAAGACAGGGCAGAATTGTTACCTGTTGCTCCAGGGGGCAAGACTATCCAAATCTGCAGGGAAGCAGATAAACATTAAGAGGAACTTCCTGACAGTATCAGCTGGGCAGTGGAGCAGGCTGGAGGTGCTTCAGCAGAGGCCCACATGCCAGGGATGTTGTAGTTGCATTTGTTCATTTCTTAACAAAGCACAACGTGAGCCATTTTTTTCCCATTGGGAAAAGAAATGCCACCTACTTAATTTCTCCCTTGTGTGCAGCTATAATTGTGCTTGGAAGACTTTCTAGAAAACATCATGGCAATGCTCCTTTAACCTTTGCCAAATACTTCCTTGCCCACTCTCCATCCATCAGATGGGAGCTGAAGTCCCAAACATCTGAAGGGCCCCAGGTTAGCTGGGTTAGAATACCCAAAGTGGAAAAGCTTCAGCGGAATTCCTGTAGTAGAGCAAGAAGAATATTCAGCCCTAAATTTAGCACCTCTGGGTATGTGCAGAATCCATTCCCCCAGTTAACAGCACTAAACAACCCCAGTAAATCTGGGGTCACAGGTAAGAGCTAATCATTTGCCTGCTTAGGAGCAAAACACAACGACTTGTCAACTTCCAGGGCTCCACCAACCGCAAAATGAAAGGGGGGAAATCCTTGGTAGCAGGAATTATTTTTGTGGGGTTTTTCATCTGATGAGGAATGTAAGGAAGAATATTTTTTTTAATCCTCTGGGAAACTAGAGGGGGAAATAAGTGGCAGCGTCATTCCTCAGGTAGGTGTTGCATGCACATACCAGATTAAAATGGGGGGGGGGGGACACTGAATGCAATGTGAGGAAGAGATCTATCAAAAAGCAGGGTTCAGGGAGACTGGCGCTGCACATCCCGGGTGGGTGATTAAGGCTATAACTACACTGTATAATACCTGAAAATAGAGCACCAAGACGTGCTGGCTCCTATTTATCCCCGCTATACTCCTGGGTAAGTCATCTGTTCCCCCATCTAGATCTTACGCCTGAGCAAAAAATAAAATAAAATTGCCCCATCTATGTTTGACACCGATCTAGGGAACCCTGGAGCCCTGGCTCCTAGCCTTAGGCCCCATACTGGTGAGCCACTAAAACCCGCTTCATCCTTTCCCATGGAACCCAGGAGTCCGGCTTGCCAGCACCACATAGTCTCCTTTTCCCAAATCAACCACCCCGCCCGGCACTCACCTCTTCGGAGGGCCCTTTCAGCACGTGCTGCTGCCCAAAGGGGGAATCGAGAGCGGGGCTGAAGGAGGGAAGGGCAAGAAGCGGCAGCCGAGGAGCGCGATGCAAAGAGCTCAGCTCCTTGCAAAACCCATTTCTGAGATGGCTGCCCCACCTCCCCCTTCGCCTCCAAGCAGCCTTGCAAAACAATTTCTCAATCTTAGGTGCGCGCTTCCTGTCCCCCTTGCACAGTTTCCTTTGCTTTGCAGAATGAACTGTGCGCGATGGAAGGGGAGGCGGTGTGTGCATGCTTCCCCACCCTCCTTCTCATCCTCCTCCTCCTCCTTTGCACCGCCTCTGTCTTCCCAAGACCCAAGCCATTGGCTCCTTCTCCGACCGTCTATTGGACGCCGGAGCCATCACTCCAAGCTCTTCGGCTGTGGCGAAAGAGTGATTGGAGGATCATTTAGAGCAAGGGGACGGGGACTAAGGGGAGGAAAATATCTCACGCAAGAGGAGCCTCATGGCTTAAAAGCAGAAGGCGATCCGGTGTGAAAGTGGTTTATGGGATTAAAACGGGTTGGGGAGGGTGCTAGGACTCCTGGGTCCTGGGAAGGAGGAAGGGGCAGGGGTGCTGGTGATTTAGGGAAGGGTCTTGATTTTGGGGTGATGTTGCAGGAAACGAAGAGGCTGTGTCAGCCAGGGGAGGGAGAGTGCATCGTCCCAACCTTTATTAGCAGCCTACTCTTCATCTGGTATATTAACAATAATAATAATAATAATAATAATAAATTACTTAAATTTGTATACCGACCTTCATCCGAAGATCAGACGTAAGGTCCGCTGGTCATAATGATCGCTGTTGTCTGAAACTTGAAGCTTGTTGCCTAGTTAAGTGTGTGTGTAGTTTCAGACTTACGGTGCAATATGCATGTATTTGCATGTATTTGCTTCCCTTTGCATAAAACAGTTTATTCCAGAGAGGTGCTCCCAACCAATCCACTGCAATCACCCCAAGCATCCCCCCCACCTTGCCACCCATTTTATTCTTATTTATGTCCCTGGACCAGTCATAATTTATTCAGGATGCTTACAACCCATTGTATTTCTGCTGTGTTTCTGTTCAGGGAGAAAGAAGAGATTGGCCAAGATTTTGGGTTCTGGGAGCAGAGAGATTATGCTGCTTTGCTTTAAGCAGCATAAGAGAACTCTTATAAACAATAAAACTACATAAATTACAAACCTATTAAATAGTGGAGAGAGCAGATTAAAGCCAACCCACTTGTTTTTTTTTTTAAAAAGTAAAGTAAAGTAACCTGCCTCTGCCATTTTAGGTACATTTTAGTGCTTGGTATAAGAACCTCCGACAACCAATTGCCTTTACCCCAAAGGCTGCTGGCAAAACCTTTCAAAGGAGTGGATCCCACCACCCTCCCCAAAAATCGTGAAGTCAAGTGATTGCTATAGTATTTTTATGGTTGTTCCTTTCCCATCTTCTCAGGGAAGCACAGGCCGAGGCATGATCCGAATCCATATCTTGGAGGGAAAGGCTTTTGTGTGGAATGCTGCTGATGCGCGGAGATTGCGGGAGGAGCATCGTATTGTCGGCACACTGGTTGGAGCGTTGGCTCGGAAGCCGCGGCAGAATGTGCGGCTGGGGCTGCCCCTGCAGCTGCTCCCGGAAGAGGTCCGGCTACTGGCAGAAAAGGGGTTGGCAGCCTTGTTCAAAAACGCAGCGTCCCAACCTCTTCAAGATGATAAAAGCCAGGTGATGGTTCAATCAATCGTTGCTAGTTCTCTAAAAAAGAAGAAAAAAACCCAAACCTGGAGCAAAAGTGAAGGATGCTCTGCTTAATTGCTGCAAACTGTGCAGTGTAGATCATGGGCCACCAACCTTTTTGAAGCCCAGGGCACATTTGCAAACCAGAGGCACTGTTGTGGGCCCCATACACACACTGCAACCGAGCGCACGCTGCAGCTTATTATATTGGCTAAAACAGAATACTTCTTTCAGACCTAATTTCATTAGAGTGGCATGAGGACCCAGTGGGCACCAGGGAAGGTCTCTGTGGACATGTATGTGCCTGTGGGTGATTTAAATGCATGGTGTGGATGTGGTCAGAGAATGGGCAGCGCTGAACTTGCTTCTCTGTGCCTGCAGGATCCTTCAGCCCTTGAGGAGGTGGCCGCCTACCAAAACGAGCAAGAGGAGAGCTATCAGGACCAGGTTCGGCTGGCGGCTGAACAGAGGAAAGCTGTGCTGGGTACTCTTGCGGAACGTATAGCCCAGGGCCGGGCAAAGAAACGGCGGCAGGAAGAGGGAGGTGAGCGTCAACCTTTGCTATGTGGCAACTGTTTTGCTTTGTTTGGAAGTGCCCCAGGAAGCTGCAGAAGGTAAGGTAAAGGACTCCTGGAAGCTTATGTCCAGTCAAAGGCGACTGTGGGGTTGTGGCCCTCATCTTGCTTTCAGGCCGAGGGAGCTGGCGTTTGTCCACAGACAGCTTTCCAGGTCATGTGGCCAGCATGACTAAACCACTTCTGGCGAACAGGACACCGCGACGAGTGCCAGAGTGCACGGAAACACTGTTTACCTTCCCACCGAGTAGTACCTATTTATCTACTCGCACGGGTGTGCTTTTGAACTGCTAGATTGGCAGGAGCTGGAACAGAGCAACGGAAGCTTACTCTGTCGCAGGGATTCGAACTTAGGCGTTCCTGTCGGCAAGCCCAAGAGGCTCAGTAGTTTAGACCATAGCGCCACCCGCATCCCTTGCAGGAGGACTAAACTATGACTGGTATAGGTTAGGGGTGGGGAAACAGTGGTCTTCCGGATGTTCCTGGACTCCACTCCCATCATCCCTGACTATTGGCAGTGCTGGCTGGGGCTGATGGGAGTGGTAGTCCCAGAACCTATGGAGGACAGAGAAAATTGTTTTCTCCTCAGTTGTGGCACCAGCACTCGGCACAATAACGACAGATTTTTGGATGACTTTAGAAGAGGATTAGACAAATTCGTGGAGAGTATGACTGCCTGTGGCTACTAGTCATAGAACTGTGGAATGTGAAGACACCCCAAGGGGGGTGTTATTGGGTTGTTGTTTTTTATTTTGATTATATATTGTGATTTTATATTTTGATTTTGTTCTGTGAACTGCCCTGAGACCTCCGGGTATAGGGTGGTATATAAATTAAAAATAAAAATAAATAGTCCAACCTGCTTCAATGCAGGAATCCTTTTGCCCAACGTGGGGCTCGAACCCACAACCCTGATATTGAGAGTCTCATGCTCTACCAACTGAGCTACTGTAGTCATGAGAGCTGTGCTCTGCCTCCACAGTTGGAGGCAACAATGCTTCTGAATGCCAGTTGCTGGAAATTGCAGAAGGGGAGAGGGCTCTTGAGCTCTGGTCCTGCTTATTGGCTTCCCACTTCCTGGCTGGCTGCTGTGAGAACAGGATGCTGGGCTAGTTAGGCCTTCAGCCTGATCCAGCAGGGCTGTTTTCAAGATGCGGCAAGGGAAAACCAACCCGCTTGCTTTTTTGGAGCACCGGCAAAGAAAACCATAATAGCCAGCTTTCCCCAAACGTCTCTGTAAAAGAAGAGCCTATTGCATCAGGCCAGTAGCTCCTCTAGTCCAGCATTTTGCTCTCAGTGGCTAACTAGATGTCTAACCACATCTTAGCTGAATAAGGAAATACTTAAAGGAAGGATCTAGGTAGGTTTCCCTTGGGCAGAGCTGTGCTTAATCTTGGCACCACCACCAAGAAGGACCTGCCCTGGTACCTATCATAGCTCAGGCTGTTGGTGGTAATGACTAGACAAGGACCACAGCCACAGGAGGGAATACATGGAAGAAGGTAGTCCTAAGGTAGCCCGTTACAAGCCACTCTGTATTATATTTCCAGATCCTCCTGCAGAACCGGAATCCACCTTTGTGCTTCCACGACAATCTATGATGGTCCAGCTCCCAACAGAACGAGTACATCCAGGCCCAGAAGAAGAGGTGGACTGGCATGTCCCATCCCAAGACTGGCCTTATGCTGGACAGGAGGAGCACGAGATACGTTACCGCATTTTCCAGAATCTTTGGGAACGGGGCTACTACGTCACCAGTGGGAGCAAATTTGGGGGCGACTTCCTTGTTTATCCAGGTAGTGGCAGGCTTGTGGATCTTGGGGAATCCAGGCCAGGGGTGGGGTGGGGTGACAAATGCTATGGTTTTCAGAGTCTGGCCCTCTGAGCAGAGAGCATGATATCAAAACTCTCCTGCGTCACAAAGGCAAATGCGAATAATAAAAAGCTGAGCAATCTTATCCTGCGTTTTTGCCTCTTAGCCCAGGAGTGAATGGAATATTTGCTGAAAGGCCTAGCCGGCCCTCTGTTGGAAGGGTGAGAGGTATTTAAAGAGGCAGGCAGGATTCCTGGCCCCGTCTTGAATAAATAAATGCCTCCCTCTGTCCTTGCACACGGAGATTCAGAGTCCTGCTCTGCTTTGCAGTGAATAGCAGCTTTCCTTTCTATAGCGAATACAGGTCTGCTGAAAATGGGGAAGGCAGGAGTACTCTAATGGTTTGAGGAGTAATGTCTACAGAATAAAATACTGCATTTCCTTGGTTTGCTGTGCATTGCCCTGAAATCTCCTTGGAATTAAGGGAAGTGCAGAAATTAAAGAACATGTGTGTGTAGATAGAACTCTGAAGAGGGAATATGCAACAAATTATGGCAGGGTTGAATGCCTCTGTGCAAGTTTCTTGCCATGCTATTCCATTTGCCTTCCAGGCAGGAAATTCTGTCTGAAACTAGAGAGCCACGGCCAGCCAGCATAGTCTTCTGAAATTGAGTGTTTAAAGTAGGAAGACTTGCAAAGCTATGCATTTGACATGTGGGTGACATCATGATGATGTCATCATGTGATAGGTGGATTTGATGCCTGAAAGTTTTGACCCACAAAGCCGAAAAGTTCCCCACCCCTGGTATTGACAGTGGTCTGATGGTAGAAGGGACTTTGCCCGCCTGCCACAAACTTACAAAATCCCAAGCACTTAGCTCCCCTTTTTTTTGCAGCGCTGCTTCTCCCAGGGTTCTTGCTGGGCAAGTAGTGGTTGCTGCTACCCTTAGGAAAAAAGACTCGCCCTTTCCTTGACTCAAGGACATTTTTTGCTGCGGTAAAATTCAAAATGGCTTCGTTCTAGAATGAAGAAGAGGAGTTTGGATTTGATATCCCGCTTTATCACTACCCGAAGGAGTCTCAAAGCGGCTAACATTCTCCTTTCCCTTCCTCCCCCACAACAATCACTCTGTGAGGTGAGTGGGGCTGAGAGACTTCAGAGAAGTGTGACTGGCCCAAGGTCACCCAGCAGCTGCATGTGGAGGAGCGGAGATGCGAACCCGGTTCCCCAGATAACAAATCTACCGCTCTTAACCACTACACCACACTGCCTCTCATGAAGAGCGATTGTTAAGGAGGGAGGGAATAGCCAACGGGCTATTTCCGTCTTCTAACCCCACCTTTCTCCTTCCCTCCCTCCTACAGGTGACCCCATGCGTTTCCATGCCCATTACATTGCCCTGTGTGTCTCTAAAGACACCCCTCTCTCCCTGTGTGATGTTGTCAGCGCAGGACGCCTCGGCACCAACGTGAAGAAGACGGTGCTTCTGTGTTCGGTGGACCAGGATGGGACTGCAGTCTTTACGTCCTTGCAGTGGAGTGGGATGCAGTGAGAACAGGATGCCAGTGGTGATTTAGGGTTGCTGTTCTGACAGTGGTGCGGGGCTGGGCTTAAGCTATTATAGCACAGTCTACTCCAGCTGTTCTCTTATTTCATTTGCAGTTAACCCTCCACATTACAATTGTGCAAATGACTGTCGGTGTGTGTAGTCTCCCAGCAGACATCTCCATGTGCGAATGTCTCATGGAGGGCAGCTCTGTGTACATAAAGAAGATGGCCAAGGAGAAATACTTGGACTGACTTTGGCAGCGTTTCTGCAGTAGTGTAATTTGTCTTTTTCCAGCTGCCCGGAGACAAGGTTTGTGCGTGCTCAGAAATAAAAGGAAGACGTTTGAGGCTTATCAGGGGAAACCTTTTGCAGCCCAAAGGCCACATTCTTCCATAGGCAACCTTTGTGGGGGGTGAGCAGCCTGTGGTGAATTGGTGGGGCCAGAGCAACAGCTGTGAGTCTTCCTTTACTTATTGAAAGCTACATTCAGGCAGGGGGACGCGGGTGGTTCTGTGGGTTAAACCACAGAGCCTAGGACTTGCTGATCAGGTTGGCGGTTCGAATCCGTGCAACAGGGTAAGCTCCCGTTGCTCCTGCCAACCTAGCAGTTTGAAAGCACGTCAAAGTGCAAGTAGATAAATAGGTACCGCTCCAGCGGGAAGGTGAATGGCATTTCCATGTGCTGCTCTGGTTCGCCAGAAGCAGCTTAGTCATGCTGGCCACATGACCCGGAAGCTGTACACCGGCTCCCTCGGCCAATAAAGCGAGATGAGCGCCGCAACCCCAGAGTCAGTCACGACTGGACCTAATGGTCAGGGGTCCCTTTACCTTTACATTCAGACAGAGGCCTCTCTGCTTGCAACTACAAACCCCTCTTCCCACGCAGGTGAGCAAGAGGCATCGCAGTTCAAGAACACATCAGCCACACAAGGAAGGTGTGGAGTAAAGGTGATGGGATCTGGCCTAGGGAAAGGGGTATGTGACCTAGGCAGATTTCCTAAGGCCAGATAAGAAAGCAGGGACACCCTCCCCTCTGGCATGAGAGGTTGAGGGAGGCACAGGCCTATTTGTTTCTTGCATTTATATCCCACTGTTTTCTCCAGGAAGCTCAAGGTGGCGTAAATGGTTCTCCCCCTCATTTAATCCCAACAACCCTGGGCAGTAGGTTAGGCTGGAAGGCAGTGACTGGCTTAGGGTCACCCACAGTGAGTGCCCAAGTGGGGATTTGAACCCAGGTCTCACAGGTCCTGGTCTGACACTACACCACACTGGCTCTTAGCGACACGGGGCAAAGGGAATTCCTAACTTCCACTTTGAAAAATTAATTTTTATTAAATTTGTGTATCACCCATGGTTCTCAGAGCAGCTCACAACATAAAAAATACAATGATTAAAAAGCCCTGCCTTATCATGTAGTCCGTATTATACATGATCAGAGAAATTATTGTAGGGTAATGCTGCCCCCCAGTTCTTCTCTGTTTTTGGTAAGTGGCAAATGGATCAGGCTTAGAGAGCCCCTGCTGGATGGTGCAGGGCCGTGGGCTTAGTATGTCCCAGCTTGTCCAAAGGTAAAACAAGAAAAATGCAGCCTGTCAAAACGTTGACGGGGTTTCTGCCTTTCCTCCAAAATAATTTATATTTATTTAAAATACATTATTCTTTACAAACAATTTCCTCTCTCCCCCCCCCCGCCACATCAGTGGTAGGCTCTGATCAACAGTTAAGCAGATGCTTGCAAACTGTGTCATACGTCGTACGTTTGGATGGTTTCATACACAGAAAAAGCCATTAAGTCTGTTTTGAACTCTTCCCATAGCGGAGTGGAAACATCTAAATGAGACCTGAATCATCCGATTTGTTCGAGGAATGAGTATAGATAAAGCAGAGCAAAGGCTATTCTAATCATTATCACTCATTAACGTGATGACAGGGAGAGGTGATGACCTCATCAAAAGACTGCAAAGCTTAATCGGGGCAGCTGTGAAGACCTATTCCAAAAGCAAAAGTTAGTTATTAAACCAACAAAAGAACCCATTATTTTAGAAGGTTTTAGAGTCCACAGGGAGGAGAGACTGCGGCCATCTTGAAAGAAGCAACGAAGGGTACTGTGCTTAGCACCTCTCTTAGCAACAGGTCCGCAAACCCCAGGCGGCCATTTTGAAAGCCTCGCTCTCCCTCAGACACTGATAGTCCGGAAGATGTTGAAGCCAGATAGGGCTGTGGTGATGAGGGTGCCAGGGCACTGCGGATGCCAATGCAGCTCCTTAATGTCGTTCTCTCCCTGGTGAACAAACAGTAGCTGGGGTGGGATGGAGGCCAAAGCTGGGTCCTTGGCCTCTGCTTCCTCGTCTCGCTCCACAGCCAAGTCCCACTGTGTCACCTGGTCATCGGCGCCGGAGGCTGCAAACACGCCGCTGTCTGTAGGGTGCCATTCGACGGACGTGATGGGTGCCGTGTGCTGCTTGAAGGTGGCGACAGCTGACCCTTTCTGCAGAGAAAGGGGAGGACAAAAGAAGGGCTGAGTTTGAGGGCTATTGCTTGTGAAGAAGATTTGAAGGGGAAATAATGTGTACAGGTGTGTGGAACCTTTGTCCCTCCAAATGTTGCTGAACTACAACTCCCAACATCCCTGGCCATGCTCACTGGGGCTGATGGGAGTTGTAGTTCAGCAACATCTAAAGCAGGGGTCGGCAAGGTTTACCTCGCCTGGGCCGGTTCACTCCAGCGGAGATACCTCCATGGGCCGAATTGCATGTGCCCATGAGCGAGCGCGACTGCGATTTCCAGCGCTGCAGAAGTGAGTCCCTGCACCGCGCTGGTTTAGCGCAGTGTTCAGGGACTCGCCAAGTGGGCGGCTCGGGGGCCGGTTAAATGACCCAAGTGGGCTACTTGTGGCCCATGGGCCTTAGGTTGCCAACTCCTGATCTAAAGGTTTTCCATAACATATTTTGACCGCGATTTCTAACCTGGAACTGCCTGAGGTCCCAGATCCTGAGGATCCCATCATCGCCACCGCTGACGATGAAGGGCTCGTTTCGATTCCAGCTGATGACGTTGACGTCTGCATCATGCGCCTGGCTGGCGGTCAGCATGCAGGCTTTCCCCGGTGGTGCCCGTGTATCCCAGATGCGGATGGAGGCATCCGCTGAGCAGGAAGCAAAAACCTGACCCAAGAACAAGGGCAAAGGATTGTTATGGTTAAACATAGCGGAGAGCTCTCATGTCCCTGCATCAGGCCTTGTTCCCCATGCAAATTCCAGTATCCCCTTATGAAGTCGTATAAATCTGCCTTTCACCTGTGAACTGTTGTCGAAGTTTAGCATCAAAACTTGTGCACTGATGTTCTGAATCGGACCAGTTACCTGGTAATTACAAATCTTGGCTTAACAACCTGTGCTCGGGTTAGCAAAGCAGTGCCTAGGTACATTGACTTTCTTTGTATAATAAATACGTTCGTTCTGTGCTGTTCATGTCAAGATTTTGCAGAATTTGAGATTTTGCCCACAATGAATAGGAAGGAGAAAAGGCACAGGTATATCCAGTGCAGTGGAACACAGGTAAAAGGAAATGTGGAAAAAGCCATGCAAAGTGATGCAGTGTATTGCAGGCCTAATTCAGACCATAGGAAGGCCTGCTGGATCAGGCCAATCAAGCCCAGCTTCCTGTCCTCCCTGTGGCCAGTCAGATGCCTATGAAAAGCCTGCAAGCAGAACCAGAGCACTTTCCTGTGGTTTGCAGCAACTGGTAGTCAGAAGCATCACTACCCCTGACTGCAAAGGCAGAGCATAGCATTAGGCCTGGCTGGGGTCTTGATATGGCCCCTGTAAGGCAGTCCCCACCCCAAAGAAATCCCCACCCAATGTCTTATCAAGCTGGGTGCAGGTAAAAATATAGCTGCAGAGGATCAGGAGTTGTTCTTTGACAAGCGGGGCTTACATTCAATTCCTTTGAAATGTAGTGGCAAATGCAAGCCACCCTGGAATTGATTCCACTCAGGAACTTCAAGTAGAGCCAACCCCTAAGGAAAGTGGGGCTTGCAGCTGCAACTGACAACAAGACCTGCTTCTTTTGCCCAGACAATTTGGTTTCAAACCGCAAAGGCAGCATAAAGGGAAATTCTTTATTTCAAAGCATGTGAGGAAAGGTAAACTGTGGGCAAAGGAACATTTTTGCTGTACAGTACCAGCTTAAATTCAAGCCCACCTGCAAAGGAAAACTTCACCTGACACCAGGATCTGGTCTTCGATTATATCCTTTTTAAAAATACAAATCAAGGCCAATCTGATTTCAGATTCCATTAAACCAACCTTGTGGCCAAGCATATGCAAGAGAAATAATAGGCAACTGCCTTTTAAAATAATAAAAAATGCAGCCTTAGCTGATTTGAAACACTTTGATTAAGTCCCAGGTAACTAGGAAGCACATTAACATTTCCCCAAGCTCAGAAATTTTCACTGTAAAGCAAGCTGCACCCATCAAACCACTTCCTCACCGTAGCTTCATTTGGGGACCACTGCAGGTCTTCAACTGACGCAGTGTGGGCTGTGAAAGGCCGCTGGTCTACAAGCCATGATCCATCTTCCTTGGGTGTCCACAGATGGATGTTCTTGTTGGAATCACCAGTCAAAAGAGTCCCTGGAATAGGTAAGGCACAAGTTATTCTGAACTGCGGTCCCGGTCTCCTGTTCCCAGCTCTGCCAACTCCATTCCCGTTCCACCCCAGCTGATTACCTGGTTTCTTGGGAGACCAGTCCATAGCAAATCCTTCCGTCATATGCCCAGCGAATGAGAAGACAGGTTTGATCTTGGCCTGCTCTTCTCGCAGAAAGGCTGCCATGGCTTGAGAGTCGGACAGGGCCACGAGGGGGCGCTGTAGGTCGTATATGTCCACCTGCCCCTTCTCAGACCAAACCGCTGCGATCTGTGATCCACCCAATTCTGTCACCTATCAAAACAACAACAGACCATTAAGGTAGAGAACTTTGCCAGAGCAGAGTGAGAGACCAGCAGGAATATGGGTTCGTACCCGAACTCTGTTAATACCCCCATAATGGGGGACCATGGCCAGTTCCAATTGGGGCTTTTTCTCTTCGTCTTCATCACTTTCACTGTCGCTGCTACTCTCTGACCCTGAAGAATCCTTGCCAGCGCGTTTGGTCCCATAGAGGTGGTGCATCTTCATCACCATCAGCCTATTTGCAGGGAGGGGGGAGAGAAAAGGAGACATTTCAGTGGTATATAAGAAGGTGTTTTCAAGGATGGTGAACCTCTGGCCCTCCAGATGGTGGGAACTACAGTTCCCAGCATTCCCGACAACTGACCGCAAAGCTGAGTCTAACAAGGGAAGGCCAGGGGTCCCACATCCCTGCCACAGGCCCTCTTGTCCTGGCTTCAGTGTAGCTGGCTTGCTGGAAGCCAAGCTCCTCACAAACTCACCTGTTGGCATTGGCAGTTTCAGCCTGAGTTCCAGCACAAAGGAGAAGGCTCAGCGGGTAGGTGGTTCGATTCTCTCCAAGAGCATCTCGCAAAATGTCAAAGCTCAAGCAAGGGGAACCTGCACAGGGTCGAAGGAGACACAGGGACATCAGCATTCCTTTCTGCGGCAATGCCCCTCTTTGCCCCATATCTACTGTGAGTTTTCTTCATCACGTTGATTTACAGTCCTTGCCGTATGCAAACAATTGTTCGTATCTTAACATATACACATATGCAACACATGGTGGTATGTAAATTTACTGCGGATTTAGTTTTAGGCCTTTCTGCCAGAAATGTTTATGCTGAAATTGCTTTGTGTTTTTAATAGTTGTTTCACCTTTTTGATATAAATAGTACAACAGGAGGTCCGGCACAGCCCTCAGCTTCTAGTTCTGTACTCACAATTACTAACTTTGTGCAAAAACATGCAGTGGAATCTATTTTGAATCTTACTATTTAGCCACAGCTCTTGCAACTTTACCAACGTGGCTGGTGAGAATTAAGAGGTCATGGGTTTGCTACAAATGAGGTTCAGTGCATACCCCTTGTCTCATACATACACACACACACACACACACCATATCTTCTGGCCCCTAAAGGACGCTCCTAACTTACAGCCACTCATCACATGCCATGCCACATTCCCATAATATTTGTGGCTGAGGTCTTTAGGAGTCAGGGCTCGCCTATACAACCAAACTAACCCGTGTGGCCCACGTCGAAGAACCAATGCATCTATACCTTGACAAATTCCCACCTCCATTCCTCCCTGTCTACAATCTTGGAATCCTTTCCCGTTCACCTTAGCAAGCGCCCCCTTCCTTTCCAGTCCAAAAAGACAGACCCCCCCTCCTTCCAGTACATGATCTGACCTGTGCCTGCGCGATGATAGAGGCGATAGGCACCCTCGTCCATCACCAGTTCTTCCCCAGGTGCTGGAGGGGCCCCCTGCCCTGGCACATAAGCTCCCCCTCGACCCTTCTCTTCTTCTTGCACCTTCTCCTCCATTTCCATGTCCTCATCCTCCTCATTGCTGCTACTGGAGCCGCTGCTCGGCTCATCCCATGTGCTGGGCTCCTCCATCTTGAAAGCGGGCAGCTGCTCTCCATAGCCACGCCCCACTATGGGCTCGGCATCCCTTTTCCTCCTTCGATGACGTATACTCAACATAGACGCAGAAATTGGAGACTAACGCGAGCACCTCGATTTACCGTGTCCACATTTCTGTTTGAGGAGCTCGTTAGCATGTAAAGCTCTGACTTTTGAGTTGCGAGGGCATTCCAGAGACCACTTTAAATACTGCTGAGGTGTATCTTGTATAGAAGATTTTCAATTTTCAAAATAACTTCGTCTGGTGAGACGCTAGACCTTCCTTATTTTTTTAAAAAAGATTTACTTTTCAAGTTTATACACTTCACTAATTTTGCAATCATTTTGACATTTCAAAACCTGACTTCCTCTCCCCTCTTTCTACGGTTTATTAAATTTATTTTTAATATCTTCTGCATGTCCGAATTAACTTAATTTTCTCATTTATTAATCTTCTTTAAATATATACTCTTATGAAACTGCAGGTTATTACAATAATCCTGCCAACGTTTTTATATGTTTACAATTTATCTGTAAATGTTCAATAAACAATTTCCATTCTTTTATGAAAATTGTGTTCTCTTGATTTCTTATTCTTCTGGTGGTTTCACCATTTCTGCATATTCCATAAGATTTTGCATCCATTCTTCCTTTGCTGGGACTTATGCTTTTTTCCATTTTTGGGCAAGTAACATTCTTGCCACTGTAGCAGCATACATGAATAAGTTTCTACAGTATACGGTTTAGGTAGTTCTGTCCCTAAGAAGCTATACCTTTTTTATCATCAATAGCTTTGGGATGTTTCATAGGAAGCGAATAATAAATTAATAATAAAGTTGTTAAGCACCGTTTAACAAGGCTGCTTGTTGTGCCAAAGGCTGGAGGTGGTGTAGCGTTAATGTTTTAATATAAAATCCCTGGACTTCAATTGCAGAGTTCTTGTAACTTATTCAGCTTCAGCGCCCCATCCTACCCGTTAGGAATAAAAAAGAAGGCTGAGTATTTGATTTGCATTTGCGGCACAATTTGCAAATATTTTGAGACTTTATACAAACAGATACGCACATTCGTCACAAAAAACAAGAACTTAAAAGAGTATAAAACCACGTTTCAGGTATATTCTACTTCGGGGCACGCTTCTGCCCAACCATAGCTACACTACATACAGTATTCCTGAATTTCTGCTTTGTGTCCTATGAGCTGCTATCACTTTCACTCGACATCCGAGGGGAAATTACGTCAAAACGATCATTGTCCCGTGTTTGACTATTGGAATGATCGCTCCAAAATTTTTAGTCTACGTTTCTCAAAAGGGAAACGCTAATTCGGTTAAAAGGAAAAAGGAGCAGGTGGCCATATTGGAAAACGTTATTCATTCTCCATCTCCCGGTTGGAGTTCAAAAATCCTGCCCCTAGTAACTCAGCGGGTCAAAGTCTTCCTTCCGCACTTTGAATTCAAATTAAGATATTTTAGGTAAGAGAGTTTGGAAGCCTTATTAAGCGTTAGCACCCAGTCACATTTTTTAAAAGAGAAGAATGCCGCCATCTTTATTAAGGGAAACTGCTGTTTTAAATAAATGCAGTCTTAGAGAAGTTTCTCTCTGAAAGTCAGCGCTGGAAATCAGAGTTGTGGGAAGATGGAATGGCAGTAGCCCGTTTTTATGGTTTGCGCGGCTTTATTCCTCATTGAAAACACGGTAAAAGGTGAGCGCCATTTTGAGTATGGGCAGAGAATGCCTGCCGCCATTTTGAGAGGCGCTACTCCCGGACCGCCACCATCTTAGAAAAGGGCAGTCGGCAGCCGCGCTGTCTCTAAAGAGGCCGTGCACTGCATACCGATGCACCTATTAATTCCCTCCCCCCGAAACGGCCATTTCAAGTGTGGGCAAGTTTATCAAAGGACATTTTGGAACAGGGCAGAGGACTCCCTTCCCCCACAAAGAGCGCTATCCCGAAGCGCCATTTCAGAAAAGGGCAATTGGTTCCATTACCATGGCAACCGACTATTCACCGCAGCCTTATTGATTTATTTAAATTTTGTTTTTAAAGTGCTACTGAAAGGCTCAGTGGTATCCTCCACTTCAGGCGCCTGTTGCTTTTCTCCCCATAAACCCAGCCGCGGTAATTCTATAAATTATTCTATTTCACAGCACTTAAAAATTACTATCCTCTCGTTGTTCTCTCCTCACTTTCAATGAATTAATTATCTAGTTAAAACGCACACAAATGCGCAGTTTTGACTACTGAGATAGGAACATAGGGAACTGCCTTATGTTGAGTCAGACAATTGGTCCATCTTGCTCAGTATTGTCTACACTGACTGGCAGCTGCTCTCCAGGGCTTCAGGCAAGAGTCTCCCAGCTCCACCCAGAGATGCTGCAGATCGAACCAGGGACCTTTGGCTTGCACTGAGCTATGGCCCTTCATATTGCAATAACCGGAACAATGTCATCAATCAAAGGGCCAGTTCCTTTGCTGACAGATTTATTTAATATATATACAGTGGTACCTTGGGTTACATATGCTTCAGGTTACAGACTCCGCTAACCCAGAAATAGTACCTCAGGTTAAGAACTTTGCTTCAGGATGAGAACAGAAATAGTTCTCCAGCGGCGCGGCAGCAGCAGGAGGCCCCATTAGCTAAAGTGGTGCTTCAGGTTAAGAACAGTTTCAGGTTAAGAACGGACCTCCAGAACAAATTAAGTACTTAACCCAAGGTACCACTGTACATAAGTAAGGCATCCGTGAAAGTGGTTTAAAGGTTTTTATTACAAACATAGGAGTTTATATACGCAGAAGAACAAAAGCAGCCAGCCATACTAAGCAAACTAGATCATTAGTTTATTTTTAGTACTAGGCCTTAGCCATGGCATATGCATAATAAGTACTTGTGTCTCTGAGCATGGGCAGACTGTTCCTGAATAGCCACAGCTAGCTTTCAAACATTTGGGATTTCTGGCAGGATTTCTATGTCAAAGGAGGTGATTTTTGGAGCAGGTGCGAACTGCAGTATTTATTTTCTTAGGAATTAATTGCCTGGATAGCTCTGTTGGTTAGTGTATGGTGCTGATACCACAGAGGTTGCAGGTTTGATCCCCATATGGGGCAGCTACATATTTCTGCATTGCAGGGGACTGGACTAGATGATCCTCAGGGTCCCTGTTGCATCTACAATTCTATGATTTCTAGTCCCAACCATGCTTGGAAGACAGAATTAAGTATGACTTCAACTATGTCATTTTCCACCACGTAAAACAAAACCAAATAAAAATAGTCACAAATAGTCTCCTTTCCTACAGTTGCCTAGCTTATGCTGCACTTACCTGGGCGTAATCACCATTGATTCCAATGGGGCTCAATTTTGAGGGATTACATAGGAGTGCGCCTGTTAGTACCTCATTCACCTTTCTCCCCTTTTCTTATTCAAAAGGTTATCCACTGGATTTCAGCAGGACATAGGGACTGACGTGACTTGCCTGCTAGAGAAGGAGTACTGTACTTACATGGTGAGTTTACATTGAAGCAGCTCACTTAGTCAGCTACAAATGATTATGCCTCTGTGTGAGTAGAGAACTTTAGAAGATTCTGCTGACAAAGTTGCACTAATTCTGTATTTTGGATTTTTGACCAAACTCTCAAGGAATTCAAGAAGTATGAGGAGATGTTATTATATGTAATATCCTTTTACTGAAAGAGATTTCCCCAGAGCCCAGCCAATATGGGTGTGGCTGAGAAAATATAAGAAGCTTTCAAGGAGAGGACAATTTGAACTATAAAATCCCTACTTTTGTGTCAGGGGCAGTGGGAACACACAAAGTTTTTGGCATCGCCAACTTTTGAAATAAAAAAATGGTGGCTGGATGTGGAGGCAAGTACAGATCTGGCAGTGGCAGAGTCAGGTTTTGGGGGGTTAATCTAATAATAATAATAATAATAATAATAATTTTTATTTATACCCCATCCTCCCCAGCCAAGGCCGGGCTCAGAGCGGCTTACAAGCAATAATAAATCTAGCCAAGTCAGAGTTGTCAGAGTCCTCTAGATCCTAAGGTGCAAAGCAAAATACACACACACACACACTGGTTAAAGGATAAAATAGCAAAATCCACTTGCTCTTGAGTGGTTTAAAAATGGCAGGAGAGAGCAGCAAAAGGCCCACCACCTCAAGGTGTATGCCTTTAACAGCTGCATGGCAATGCCACTGTAGAATATCTGGATTTTTTACTGTCAAACACATGAGAAGTCCTTGTCAAGACAAAGAAAGGTGACAACCTTACTGTGCAATCTCCTGTGTCACTGAGTGCATACTCAACTAGATGAAAATATAATAAAAGGGCAAAAGCAATACTTCAATCACAGCATAAGCTCCTTTCACCCACCCTAGTCCATTATATTCGTGTGGATTTTGCTTATTCTTGCATACACTCCCAACATTTTAAATTGAAACTCCCAGTTGAGTTCCCCAATTTTCATACTTACTGAGCCCTCTCCACTGTACAAACAGTGTACACTCAGGTCTCAGTTCAGAGCCTTGTGTCAACAGAAACCTGAATGTACACTGTTGGAGGCAGTAGTCCTCTGAATGCCAATTGCAGGAACTCCGTGGAGTGGGAGAGTGCTGTTACACTCGGCTCCTTTCGGGCATCTGGTTGGCCACTGTGAGAAAAAGGCTCCTAGACTCAATGTGTCATTGGCCTGATCCAGGCTCTTCTTACGTTCATTTTATTACAAACTGAATTTAAAAGATTCATGGGAAAACCCGACATTCAGCAGTGGCACATGCCATTCTTTAAAATAACACCACTACCCAGTTTTGCTAAAAAGCCCATAATTGTTCCTAGATATCAACAATATTTATTTATTTAATGACTTAATCAGCACATATTTACCTGGCCTTTCAGCCAAAAAGGTTCCCAGAGTGGCTTACAAAGATCAGAAATAGGAGAGTCCCTGATCTCGGGATTACAAAGTCACGGCACAAAGTCATGGCACAAAAGAAGAGATTGCGAGGGAAGAAGAAAAAAAAAAATGCAAACTCAGACTTTAGTTCTAAATTGCAAAGTTCTTACAATAACCAGCTGGAATGGAAATGGTTCAAGCAGAAGAGGAGACAAGCCCATCTCTCCCTCTGCTGAAACCTGATGGAATGGATGTGACTGAATGATAGTTGGGGGAGAGGGAGAGCCTGATGGAGTTGGTTTCTCAGCAGAGTTGATAGGGTGGTCCTGCCTTGCTTCTCTCTCTCTGCTGCAATCTGCCTGTCCAGGCATAGCTAGATTTAGTTCTGTTAAGAATAACAAACACCAACCATTTTCTTTTTGTTTGCAAAAGTGAAGGGGATTCTAACTTGCCATAAGCAACTTGGTAAATAACTTACAAGCCTGCTTAAGAAACAAACAAAAAGAGTTCTTAAAATCTGTTGAAACTTTTATCCAAGGGCTGCCAAGTAGAGACAAAACCTGCTCCCTGGGAAACCAGTTCCCAACCCCAGCAGCTCCTGTGTTTTGCACCAGTGCTTCTCCTTGGCCAGATATCCACACTACAGGACTCCCTACTGCTTTGGCCTTGGTACAGCGCTTTCTCCACTGCCCCACCCCCGCCTTGTGTCTCTGAGATTACAGCAATCCCAGGTTCCTTTGAATCCCAGCCCTGCAGGCTGCCATCTATCCTCAGCAGGATCATAAATTGCTAACAAGCATGTCCCGAAGCCTGCCGGCTGCCACGGCTCAGCCAGAAACTTGCTGTGTGCAGTCGAGCGGGAGGGTCGCATCCCATAATGTGACAAGGCAGGCAGCGCACCGGCAGGTTCTGGTGGCGGGCAGCTGAAGCTGCTGGCTGCTGGTGACAGTGACAGTTGGATGCTGTACGATAGTAAGCCAGCGCTGAAAGGGCAAGGAAGAAGAGAAACAGCAGCTTGAGAAGTTGGAGGGCATCAGCAGGGGGCACCACAGTAGAGGCAACACAGGCTATGGCACTTCAGGGTCACATCAACGTGGCACCAGACTCCTACCTTTTGAACGAGGGCAGGTGCTACTATATGTTTGTTACAGCACATGGGGATAACCCAACAGTTATGAAGTCCAAGGTTGTGCCACACTTTAGGGTACCATTAAAAGGCAGGAAACTGGCAGTGATTTAGTTTCCTCGATGTGCTTTTCACCTGGGTGGCATTTTTGCATTGTCTGTCTTGAGCTGCCTCTGAGAACAGAGGTGAAGAACCTTTCTGGCAGGTTGAGAGGTGTCAAGTTCCTGAATGCTAAAAAAAACAATTTGGGAGTCTTGCAGCCTTTTTTTTACATTTCTTCTGGCAAGGCTCTGATGCCTGAAAACAGCTGCATGTCAGCCAGAAATTCAATAGGTGAGGCTCCTCTCAGCATGAGGAATGCTTTTACTTATTGAATTTTTCTCTATGGTGCAGCTAAGAAAGGTTCCAGGAACTGCCAGAGCAAGGCAGCAACCCTAACTTTCCAGAAGGGCCATAGCTGAGTGGTTGTGGCACCTGCTTTACTTGTGTAAAGTCCCCATCATCTCTTGTCAAAAATATTGGGTAACCCTGCCTAACATGTCGGGACAGACATTACTGCATTGGACTGTCCACTGGTTTGAATCATGAAGTTGCTTCTTTATATCTGCTAACAAACCAGGTCCTGAAGCTAGATGCAGGTGGGGGCGAGGAGTTGAGTGTTAGCAAAGATAGTTGTGGAGTAGGGCAGTTCCTCCTTGGTTAGAAGCCACCTGGCTAGTCAAAAGACCTGCACAAATAATTTGCCAGGGTGGTTTGCTTTCCATCTTGGGCTTTTCCTTTCAGCTCAGCCTCAGCTTTCTCTTATTTATAACGCCTGTAACAATTTTCAACGTAGGATGGGATTTGCAGTTGTCAGCTCATAACAACAGCCCTGTGAAGCCAAGTTGTTAGGCTGAGAGACTGTGTCTTTCCCAAGGTCACACAGTGAGCTTCATGGCAGAGCAAGGAGCTGAAATAGTGCTTCACACCCAAGGCTGTGTGCAAATAATAATTCCTGAAGAGCAGGTGTAGGGATGTGTTTGTGTGTATTCATAGAATCGTGTGTGTGTGTGTGTGTGAGAGAGAGAGAGAGAGAGAGAGAGAGAGAGAGAGAGAGAGACTTTCCTCTTAAAGCAGTCTTTCCCGACACTAGCTCCAATCCCACTGCTGCACAAATGGGACAAACTCTTCTGATACCCTTGGCCAGGCTTTCTGTATTGCCAAATCAGCACCAGTGAATTCCCACTCACTCACACCTGGGCATCTTCTATCCCAAGCTGCAAGCAAATTTCTCTCAAAATTTGTACTTGTGGGGAACTGCAGCAGTGCCTGCCTCAGTCCCAGAGACCTTTCAAGCATGTGACCATTAGATAAAGAATCGGTATCTCCGTAGAGTCAGTACCCTAAAGCTGACAGCTTACCTCAGTGTCCTACTTCATGAGCACAATTCGCTTTTTTTGTCCAATTAGGATAAACCAAAGAAGAGTTTTGTTAGGATAGGAATGACCGGTTGGATAAAGAGTAAGAGGAATGCAGAACAAAGTTGCTGAACAAAATAAAATACAATTTCTAGTTTATACTCGTGCTTCAGTAGTTAGCTTCCAATGCAACTGATTTGTGTATGTGTGCTTGTGTGAGTGGGACCCAAATTCCCTCTTTTAAAGTAAAGATCAATCCCTTCCAAGTTTTAAAAGCCCTCCCCAGTTATCTCAACATAGAGTGGTTTTTTTGAAACCAGCCTGTAACATACTGAGTTAATTTAGGAGGTTTTCCTAAGGACTGCTGTTGATGTCTTAGTGGTAGAACTCCTGCTTTTCATGCAGACATTCTGCGGTTCAGCTCCTAGTGTCTTGAGACCTTGACAAGCTGCTGGGAGTCAATAGTATATAGTACTAAACTAAATGAGTCAATGGCAGTTTCACACATCAGTGATCGCTAGCTTTGAGGAGAGTCCTGGGCAAACAATCCTCTGGTAAGCCCCTACCTCTGTCAGTGAGCCCTGGCAAGCTTAGGAGCCTGTATCCCTTCCAAGCAGTTGCGGGCAACTGGGTCTCTCAGCCCTTTAGTTTTCCCAAAATGCTCCAGAGCAACGTTGGGTTGAGAGCAGAGTGGCTCGATCTAGCCTTTTATTGCTCAGAGTCCCTCAACGGACATTGAGAGGGTGGACATCTACATTGGGATCCCTGCACAGGGGACCTGGCAGCTGCCCAAGGATGTCAGGTGCTGGCAGCAGGCTAGTGGCTCCAGCTCCTGCTGCTGTCTCAGTAGGAACATAGGAAGTTGCCTTATACCGAATCAGGCCATTGGTCCATCGAGCCCAGTATTCTCTATTCTGATTGGCAGTGGCTCTTTACGGTTTCTGGTGAAGGTCTTCCCAAGCCTGTGTTCCACTCCAGAGTCATGATCTCTGCAGGAGATCTCTCCCCTCCAAAGTTGGCCATGTGGACTTCCTTTTGCCCCCTTTGCTACTCTCCTTCTGAATTTCCCTAGTTTAACTTGTTTAATCTAGCATTCCTTCTTCTGCCAAAGGGCAAAAATATGCCTTGGTCCCCATTCCCAGTGTGTAGGCCAGACAATGACTTCACCCTTGTTGTTCAAATGCAGGCTTCTTGCCCACCTGCGTTGGCAAGGAACCTTATCAATTAAGGAGAAAGGCTGGATTCATCCAGCCACCTGGGATTGCTCCATTGCCAATTCATTGTTTGGGGTGGGGGTAGGGCAAGGGCATGTTATGGGGGAACGTGAATGGGTAGCACTCCAAACTAGCTCCCTGTTCAGTTTTATTACGTTTAAAAATGCATTTTCATGTCAGTAATTGGATCTAAACAATCTGATCTGTGTCAGTGAGAAGCTGTCCTGGATTCTGCCCCATCCCAGCCTCACCATCTCCACTGATGTGGCAATTCTTTCTCTGTGGTGCTGGAAAATACGGGGCAATGACCAGAATGGAAATTAGGGACTTCCCTGCAGGTCTCAGCCACTGGGTGGCACTCTAATTTCACAACTGCAAGGCGGCTGAAAAGGGTTGAACTCACAGCCCTGTGCCTGCCGCAGCAGTGGCAGCTGGCTGTTTGGAACCTCTGCAGAGCCAGTGCGTCCGGGACAAAAGTCCCATCCGTCTAGATTATGGGCCAGTTCTAATCATAGCTCCTCCTCCTTCCCCACTGCCATAGTCCCAAACCTGAGTTATTCCTCCCCCTCCTTCAACTCCCACAAGCCTTCCTCTGTTATCTCAGCCTGGGGTATTTTACAGAAGCCAGCCTGTAGCATACTGGGTTAATTTAACGGGCTCCCCTTGGGACTTTGGGCCTGTTTATGTTGTAGCTTTTCCGCTGATTTCCCAATTTGATATGAAAGCTAAATTAAGCAGTGGCATGGCTTGCGGGTCTCGCCCGCTGCATACCAGGGAGGCGTTGGCACCTCGTGGGTTTGCTGCAGGCCTCCCATGGGACTTGCCACCTGTCAGGGCTGCAGTCAGCATGAAAATTAACACTAGTAGCTGAACGCTCCGAAAGCAAGAGGGGAAAATGAAAAGGAGCCGTCCTGATTCAGGGTAGCGCACGACAGGATGGGGAGAAGGGTGAGAGGGCTATGGGCTTGAGGGCATCAGAAGACTTTAAAAGGCATGGGATTTTAAAAAGGTGGGGGAAGAAAAATCAGACTTATGGTTCAGCTGAGTGAGCTACCCTGCCATAGAAAAGTCCATAGGACGATGTTCAAAGGTGAAAAGGCATCACTCATGGCCCGTGAGCCAGCAAAATGAGCAGAGGCAGATTGCGGGGGCAGCCCATCTGCTTTTGTCACTGCTACATCACCAGATGCTCTTTCTGCATCAGCCTTCCCCAGCCTGGGCACAAATGGTATCTGGAAGGCTCCGGGTTGGGAAAGGCTGTTCTAAATGTCCTGTCACAGGAGGTCAAAGCCTTTACTTGGCAAAAGAGAAGGTCTGAGAAGGAACAGGGCAAGGGCACTATCAAGCCATAGGAGAGACAGTTCATCCACCTTCTGTCCTAAAGGCTCATTAGCCCTTGCAGAGCTAGCTAGCTACACACCTGCAGCCTGCAGCCTTCAGCCTGACCAAGCCTTAAGAGCAGTGCTTGAGACCCATCAGGCTGATTAATATGAAGGGGGAGGGCTTTCTCAGTGGCGATCCCACACCTTGGAAACTTCCCACCCACAGAGATTCATAGAGCCTCGTTGCTGCTGGTCTCTCTCACCCAATTCCCCCAAACCTCTGAAGCCTCATTTATTCAAGTCTGCATTGGCTGAAATGTGCTGTACGTGGAAAAAATATTTAGCTGCTGGTTGGTGTGTGTGTGTTTGCAATTGTATTTTTGTGTGCTTTACAGTTTTGTAACCTGTCTTTGCGCCTTGAAACGTTGGTCAAAAGGTTGCGTAGCGCAATCTTGGGTTATAACCAAGTTTCTTAATGCAAAAATGGAAGACACTGGGAGCAGCTTGCCTTGAAGTAACTTGTCAAGTAAAGTCCTGTTTCTCAACAGCTATCCTGGATCCTCACACAGTGGCTGATTTGATATCATACTTTTAACATGAGGGCTGTGTTATGGCTTGATTTTGTGTCTGTGTGTGTTTTGCTATAAATTCCTGTGCATTTGTTACATTGGTAGCATGTATGTTGTCTAGGTGTCACTGTGTGTCTTGGTGTTGCATGGCTGTGATGCATTTCTGGCTGTTTTCTTATAGCCACCATGCCGCTGTAAATGTGTGTGACCATTATGATGGTATTTGTGGTATATTATGAAATGTTTGCAGTAGTACTGATGTGTGAGTGTGTTCTTCCCCAAAGTTATTTTCTGTGCCTGTATTGTGTAATTTTGATGGATGATGCCTTTATGCGGCTGGTATATTCGGAGGCTGTATTTGTGTATACTGCATATGGTCATTTCCACAGCCATTTTCTAGGCATGAAATAGGCATTGGGAACACGTGTGCTACATATTTGTGTTGGTGTTTACATATATTCCCACAGTCACATTGAGGTACGTAGTAGACACCTCTTCAAAGAGAGACCTTATCTAGTACATCATTGTGTCTGCTGTGATTTCTTTGTATGTGTCTGATGGGACTAAGGTGCCACTATACCCAAATGTGTGTGGTTTTAGTGGTGTTGCAGACTAGTGTGTAACTGAGCTGAGTTTCATTCTCATTTGCACCTGGAGGCTTCCAGGGAGCTGAGATGCAGCTGACTCTGGGGAGACGGCAGCAGCTATTTGTACGGGAATCCCACCCCTCATCGCCAGGCTCTCTACGAAATAACTGCAATGTTCAGCTGCATCAGCAGGGAGAGAATGACTGAGGGAATCATTTTCTGTCTCTGAGCTGATAATAACTTGGCATCATGCAGCCAAGAAGTGTGGAGATCCTGGAGATTAAATCAGAAAAGGGGGGGGGGGAGACAAGACAAAGAGCAAAAGAAAAGAAAGAAGGAAAGGGGTTCAAGGGAAGAAGAACCTGTTTAGTGGGAGTCACGTGTGCTTACATGTTAAGGACTGGTGGCTGGTTGTAAACATTGGAGTAAGTGGATTGAAAGAAAGGAAGGGTGTGTAGAGAATGGTTAGTGGGAGACGTGGCAGAGGACCTCTTCCATGAAGCCTTTGGCATAACCCCTTAGCCTCCATATCCTCCTGTGGTGAAACTTAAGTACATGACGCTTTACAAAATTGAAGTGGACAGGTTTCTGTCCCAAGGGGCTCACAATTTAACATTTGCAGTAAAAGGGCTCTCCTCTCCCTTATGTCATATTTTAGATTATAAGCTACTTGGGGCAGAGACTTGTTCTCTTGTGCTATTAAGCACCATGCTCCATGATGTCGCTATATAGGCAGATCGTCATCATGCCGTCCAGATATTTCCTGGGGCCTTGAGTACAGTGAATTTGGAAGCCCCTTGGCTCACACCTATCTCTAAACACATAATGTGCAACATGCCATCATAGAGAAACTTCTTTCAGATTGTATTCTGTTGTCGTTTCTTTCCAGAAGTTTGTCAGGATTCTCTCACATAAGGAGATTAGTAAGGGCAGGCATGTCTTTCTGTAACAGCTTGCCCATCATTGCCCACCTTCTCCTGCCATGCAGAGCCACAAGATATATGAATTGTGTTCTTGGTCATGCTCTCCGCTCAGGCTCACCACCAGTGAGGCCACCCCAGGCCTGGCTAATGCACTGTGTGAACTGATTGTGCGTCATAGGATGTACTGAAAATCCTCTGCAACGTGGACAGCTTCCGCAGTAGACATGTAGTATTAGAGAACAGGCCAAATAGCTCCATGTGGCTCTAGCCAGCAAGCTCTGTCATATGGGAAAGCTGAAGATCCTACAGGAGGAATATCCTACAGGATCAGTAACTGGTCTTTGTAAACTGCCACGTGTATATATATATGTGAAATTGTTTTCTGCCTTCAAAGCTCATATCCTGGTCTATGAGCACATGCAGCTGCCTAGTTTGCTTGGAGGATTTGTTTGTTTGTTTGTTTGTTTGTTTGTTTGTTTGGAATTTAAGCAGATTCATGCCATCCAAAATTCAATTTCTGTTCCTCTGAGAATGCCTCAAGGGCAAGCTATTCCAGAGGCCTGGTGTTGGGCTACCTGTTTTCACTTTGCTGAATCCAACTGAGTGTCCCAATCTGAAATCAGGAAGAAGGATGCTGCAGCAGCAGCAATGAGAAAGCACTACATAGCAGGGACAAGGAGAAGCAGCAAGTTTCACCTGCATCTTACTGCACTCCAGGCCTGCAGCCTGGATATGAGAACTGTTAGTCCTAAGGTGGGTCTCTGAACCCTAATGTTTTCTTTTGTGTGGATGCCTGGACAAGTGAGGGAAAGAGAGACAAATGGATGGATGAAAAAGCGAGGGAACAATTGCTGGTTGGAAAGCTGTGGCGAAGAAGGAATGGCTGAATGTAGTGAGGGATAATGGCATGGGCGTAGCCAGGATTTTTGTTGGGGGGCGGCAGACTTTAGTTTGGGGGAGCAGAACCTCAGATTTGTATTGATTTTGATTGATTTAGGGTGGCAGCTGTTCCCCTGCCCTCCCTTGGCAATGCCCATGAATAATGGGTATTGTGATCCAAATCATCTGGAGGGCAGCAGGTTGGGGACGAATGATCTACGCAGTGCAGGGTCACATGAGATGATTTGCAGCTTAATGCATACACGCCTCTAAGTTGTCCCTCAGAGCTTTTCTTACACAGTCATTGGAGTACTTGGTAAACACCCCTTTGTCCTTGCAGACATCTTCCCCAAGGTTTCACTTCTGTTGCTTTTTCTGAGCAAGTGTACTACTTTTTGCCTGGAGAAAATGCAGTGGTTTAACCAAAGAGAGCATCTACTCCTGTTATCAAAATAAAAATAAAAATTGTGGAATGAGCTTGTGGAGTCTCATGGTGTTTACTGGAATTTGCTTTGGTCTCGTAGTTAGTGACAAATGGCATACAACACTCCCAGCAAACCACCCTACCACCATGAACTTAAAAAGTTAATGGGCTTTAAAAATAAATAAATCATTTTTTTAAAAAATATTGGGAGTTTGTGCATATACTTCTCTGCTATACAGCCCCTGTGTAGAAATGCTCATATAGTGACCAATTTCAATGAGGCTATCTCTGTTTTCACTCATACCTCACCCTATAGTGGTGTTCTAACATTTTGTAAACCTTCCCTTTAGATTTATTTGATTTCAATTTTACTTCATTTATTTGGAACTGGTTTGCTTCCCCTTTCCTGAGCTGAGGCACATATTCTTCCAGGTTTGTTTTTTTGTTAACTGGGGTGAATAGCAACAGTATTCACCCTGACATTGTAATATTATCATTGGGAGATTTCTCACTGCATGCCCAGATCATGGCTCTGTGGTCAAAGACAAAGGTTTATGCCTTGACCCAAGAGCTGAAAGCATGAAATAGCCAGTGATCTGGCACAAAGAGGAAGCCAGCACTCTTCATTATGGTTGTGGATCAGCCTCCAGCTAACAAACAGGGTGCCAAATTGGATTGAGCTGGTACCTCCTAGGGTAGAAGGTCTGGTACTGTCTAATTTTACAAGTATCAGGCCAGAGCCGCTGTCCCCTGTAGGAGTTTTCTGCCTTCAGCAAGTAACCAGACATATTCTGTTGTCTCCTCTTGCCGTCACCTTCATTTCTTCTTGAGTTGAATGTAGGACGAGGCCTGGCCTGGCTGTCACTGTCTGCCTTAGAAAGATTCCTGTTTTAAGGCGAAGATTGGATCAGTGGCTTGCTGTGAGCCCAGGGGGATGTTTACAAGAAATTCAGAAACAAAGACAAAATTCAGTGACTCCTTGCTACAGTGAGGCGGGTGAGAGTGGAGGAAGATCTTTGCTGTATCTCCTTGGGGAAACTGAGAAAAAATCTGCCTGTTGCTAGTTTGCATATGCTAATTAACCCAAACCAGAGCCCTGAAGCCAAAGATCTGGCTCTGGACCAATTTGTGAGATTTGCTTTCTACACTGCTCTGCATCCTTTCCCAACAACAGCATGCAATATCATCGGTCTCTCCTGTGTGAAGTCCCCCCTCTGCATCTCATTCCTACCTTGGTAATTGAACATTCCCTGGCTTTATATATCCTTTGCAGGTTGAAGATTATATCAGAGCAGGATAAATGAAGGGGAGAGGGAATCGGGCTGATGAGCAAACCTACACATAAGGGCACATTTAGTTACTAATCAACAGACATTTGAAAAGGGTAGAGTCTGGCATGGTTCATGTGACTATTGGGCATCAAATCTTGGAATTTCACACTAAGGCACCTCTGACCCTGGCTGCCCGTAGAGCCCTATTGGATCAGACCAAAGATCCATTTTGTCCAGCATCTTGCTTCTTGTAATGGCCTATCAGATGCCTTCAGGAGCCTCACAGACTGAGCATGAAGGCGGTAGACATTTTCTGCCATTGTCTGGCAATAACTATTTATTCCGTGGCACATTGCCTCGGAATATGTTCCATATAGTCACCGTAACCGGTACCCATTGATAGATTTATTCTCCATGCATTTGTCTAACCCCCCATTAAAGCCTTCCAAGCCAGTGGCCATCACACCACATCCTCTGGCAGCAAATTCCATGAATTAATTATACATTGTGGAAAGAACCACTTTCTCTTGTCTGTCCCGACTCTGCTGCCCATCAGTTTCATTGATGGCCCATGTGAACTAGTATTATGAGATTGAGGAAGGAAAAAACAATTACTTCACTCTATCCAGTTACTGTACAGTACTTTACTACACTGCATCTAATTTTATAAACCTCTTTCCTGTCCCTTCTTCATAGTTCTTCCCTCCAAAACTAAAAATCTCAAAAGCTTTGGCCTTTCCCAATAGAGAAGATGCTCTAACCTCCTAATGAATTTTGATCCTTTTTTTCTGCACTTCAACTCTAGGATACAGGATGACAATGTCTAGCCTGACGTGCATAAGAGTATGCAAGGTTTTAAGCAACATAACTGATGTTCCCTTCTGCCCAACAAGGAATACTAAAGCTCACGCACTCCTACCTTGAATGACTCCAAAGACACATATCATTATTCACCTTAGTAAAATAGCCGCATGGCAGCCAAGGAGGGTCCTGGAGAGAGCTAGGAGAGTGGGGGGCATTGTGGGAGCACCAAGACAAGGAGCTGGGAAGGGGCAGAGAAATGACAAGGAGGGATTGTGGTCAGGTACAAGGTGTTTGCTCCACAGACTAGTGGTGCTGTGTGCAGAGGAGAGACCATGGGGTTTAGAGATGGTTCAAAACCTGCATATTTGAGCTAAATACCATTTCTCACCCTCAGGAGCCCCTTTGCAAAACAGGATTATGAAGTAAAAGAACATTTTAAAGACCTGAACAGCACGTTGTACATTCATTTTTAAATGAGGGTGCCTACAATGCCATGGGTCTGTCACTGCTCTGATCTCTTTAACACCTCCTCTTCCCCCCACCTCTCTCCAAGCCCTCATTTTCCCTACCCAGCAGGGAAGCTTTTCTCTCCATCCCAAAACCATCCTCAGGGAGCAAGGAGTCAACCTGGCTTTAAAAAATAAAGCCCCTGACAAGTTGAAAAGCAAAGCGGTGGTGTCTGACTGAGCCCAGCAGGGGCCACTAGGAGCAGATCACGCCTTCCTCCCTAACCTGAGTTTATTGACACGCACTCTTATTCTCTTGCCAGTCTGGGTTTTCTGAAAGAGGGAACGAGTAGAACTGGGGAACACCAGATGCTGGGACTTCTGGGTTTTCAGGAATAGTTTGGCCGAAACTGGATCTGTGAGTTCTTGAGGGCTGAGGAATGTGGTATAATAGCTTAGAACTAAAAACAGAGTTATGGTCTCCCCCTTCCTTTCCAGAATTAATGGGATTATCTTACTATTATACTGCAACTCTGAACTCAGTGAGAAACATGGGCAAAAAATGTTTTGCTAGACCTCCATACCTGTCTGTTCAGGCTCACTCCTGTCTTGCCACTGGTTTATGTAACAGGGAAAGGCTGAGGGTTCAGGAAGGATTAGGTGGTGGCAGATCTAGTGAACTATAAGAGAGGATGGTGAGAAGCAGGACTCCTGGGTTCCCCTCTGTCTTTCTTCCCCCTCCAGCTCTCACAGCGTAACCTTTTCTTCTCTTCAGAGAACGGCAGGGCTTGTGATGGATTCTCTCAAACCATCTGCTCATCTTGTTAGGCTCTTAATTAACAAGTAATTACGCCCTGCTTATGCACAGGCCAGGCAAGCTTTTTGGCTAGGGCTTATCCGGGAAGAAGCAGGGGAATGTACAGGGTGCATTAGCAAACTTTAGTGGGGTGAAAAGAAGGTGTCTTCACCCCTGCATCCTACTCCATTTCAGACCGTTTTCAGAACTGCCTAACCTTGTGTTTCTTTCTCCACTCGCCTATCCAAGCCATCCACCTCATTGCTTAATTTGTAAAATGAAGGACTCTTGGGCCAGGGCCAGAGTAGAAGTCATGCCCTCTGTCTTGGAAGTCCTAATCCCAGATCTGTGGCTTGTTGTTGCTCAGTGTGCTGTGGAAGAAAATGCACTCTGTGCATGTTTCAATGCACTTATTTTTCTGATGGCTTTATAATTGTCTAGGTTCAAACCCAGCCACTGAAAACAGACTCTGGAGCTAAGTCCTGTGAAATGTCAAGTCATCTTGTTGATGCCCACTTGATATGTTACACAATGACTGTTTTCAGTTGCTCCATGTGATTGTGGTTGCCGCATAGTGAACTGCTTTCGTGAAGTTGGTGGCCAGTAATAGGAGGAGCAACACTTCCCTCAGCCTCAAACCTGTGGTCTGCAGTATGAGGATCATAAGACTGGCCAATCTTTCAAAGCTTTTTAAAGGAATGTTGAGATCATGTATATGGGAAATACACTGAACACTTGAAATGTGCTCTCTATCATGGTTAAACCTTATTATTACTAAGAATACAACTGAGTCCATCCATCCATCCATCCATCCATCTGCACCTTCTACCCACCCACTCTTTCTCCCAGGTGCTGGATGCTTTCCACTGCTGGGCTGCCTCATAAATGCAGACAGATGTCTCTATCCAAGGTGATTGCCTCGCACTGCTTTTAATGAATAATAAATTGCCAGGGCTCAAGGACTTGAGTGTCATGTTGGAGCTGCTACCAATTTATCTTGCTCCGACCTGACCCAGGTGACCAATGATGGGGCTGGAGGATGGGAGTCTAAAGTCAGCTGGTCCCAGATTAGAACAGGGGCTCCCTAGAGAAGAAAATACCCTCCCTTAAACCATTCTCTCTTGAGTGTCTCTCTCTTCTCTGGGCTCTGGCTGGCTTTCTCATTATTTCTAACGAGTCACTTTGGTTGGGTTCGGGCAAGAAATCCATCCCTAATGAAGCCTCTAATCCCACTGCCTAGGGAAGCTTATCTGGGCGACTAGTCCTGGCATTTTGCCAGCATGTCATAACCTCAGCATTGTTTTATAGTTCAGAGGGGAGCCATGGCTTCTGAAGCCTCTGGGAGGAGAGAGAGGGTTAGTGGTTGCAGCAAAGAAGAGGGATGCTGAAGGCTCAGGGTGCTTAACTGACAAGCATGAGACCTAGTGAGCATTCTGGAGAAGGAGAAAAATGCAGCGAATGTGAGAGAAATAGTGGTTCTGAGTTGTGTCACCTGGGAGAAAGGTCAGCAGGGATCTCGTGGAAGGGGAATGAGGTCCAGTAGGTTTATCTATTTATTTGTCACAACTGAGAAAGATGTGTGCATGTGTGCTGGCCATTATTTCAGGCTTCTCTGGAATATAGGTGGAGTTTGGCAGGTTAGAGATGCTTCTTTTCAGGTGTGAGAAGCTCTCACCAACAGGATGATGCTGGAGCAGGATGACTAGATGCAAAGGAAGGTGGTACTCCTGTACTTTTAAGGGCTGTGCAGCTCTTCATGCTGCAGGGGTAAAAGAACCTGCACCTATCAAAATGTTATCTCTTGTTTGGCACCCAAGACAGAAGTTGCATTCACACTAGAATTTTCTGTGGAATCACTGTCCTTTCCTCACTCACTTTTTGTAAGGAGTCCACCCAGTGTCATTTTAAAATTGTCAGTTAAGTTCTTCTTGCAAAGCCTTCCCCTGTTTTCCCTTCAGACCTGATTTGTGGTGATTTGGAGGGTGGGGGGAATGAAATATAATTGCAGTGCCAGGTTGTAATCCAGTAATGACAGGCAAAGTGCTATTGAGACTTTTAAGGGTTATTGTGCCTTTAATGTGAAGCTTCCTGATTGCAGTCACTGTTTTATTGTATCCTGTACAGCATGGTTAGTGATTGATTCACCTTAAATTCCCTGTGTGCCTGTTTATGTGTGAATTACTGGTTTTCTTCCATTATTTTCCTTCCTCTTCTTTATTTTATAACAAAATAACAAAATGATAAAAGGGGGGAAATACCATCCCACCGTGGGGAACAGAGTTAAATGGAAATTAACAACCAATCTACTAGCAGAAGATGAAATAAAATAGACTGAGGAGGAAACTTTTAATCGATGTTGCTGATGATCTTTGCTAAATGGGACTTGCTTTGAGTATACAGATAGAAGGATCTTGGCCATGGAGAAGGGCACTGCTGAATTATGTTTTTAGAGAACCTCTGTTTAATTCCATGTCTACCTAACTGCAAAAAAGTAAAACCTCAACAGCGCTAACAGGCAGTAGTCTGAAAGTAACATCTGTAAGGAAAATCATGTTTGTGAATGTGTGCCAATGATCAGGACACCTAAGTTACATATAAAAGGTAGGATAGACCAGATGCCAAGGAGGACAGGACTCCTCTTTCCTGAGTAGCTATGGAGAAGAGAAAACTTGGATAGGTATAGCTTTTCATGTACAGTTGGGAAAAACACTGCCTGCAATAATTCCCTCTTCTACGCAATTTCTATGCAACACAAAACTACATAACATAGTAACAAATGAAAACAATAACCCCACATAGTTAAAAAGGCCATAGATTATTTAATTGGCCAAAGGCCAAGAAGAAGAGGAATGTTTTTACCTGGCACCTAAAGATATACAATGAAGGCGCCAGGTAAGCATCCCTAGGGAGAGCATTTCACAAATGGGACGCCACCCTAGAAGAGGCCTATTCTTGTGTTGCCACCCTCTGAACCTCTAACGGAGGAGGCACATGAAAAAGAGGATGATCAAAGGGTCTGGGTTGATTCATATGCTTTGCATCCAGAAGGCCACGGATTGAACCCCTCACATCTCCGGTTAGGACTGGGAAAGACTCCTGTCTGAAATCATGGAATGCTGCTGCTTGTCAGAGTAAACAGTACTGAGATCAATGGACCAATGGGCTGACTTTATATAATTTGGCTTCCCATGTTCCAGTAGCAGCCAGGAGCTAGGATTCCTCAGGCCTTTTCTCTTATACTTTCTCTCACTTCTCTCCCCCCACCCTC
The DNA here is from genome assembly GCF_965113315.1 of Podarcis vaucheri. Lineage (NCBI taxonomy): Eukaryota > Metazoa > Chordata > Lepidosauria > Squamata > Lacertidae > Podarcis > Podarcis vaucheri. Next base: position 18,927,431 of record NC_138751.1, read on the forward strand.
CATCCCTGCTCTTATCCTTTACATCTAATTTGATTCCCACATCCTTCATCCCGCCAGTCCCTGACCAACCATTTAATAAGCAAATCTCAGCCTCTGGAAATCCCCCCCATATCCTGGGGATGTGGAGGGAAAGCTCTCGGATGAATCTCTTGGAGATTTCCTCCTTGGAACAGCAGGATTTGACCAGCCTTTGAGAGCACAATTAAAGGCTAGGCCTGACTGCTGGATATTTCTGTTTGTTCCTGCTCACAAACATTTTAACATTTCACAGTGATGCCATGTTCTAGACTAAGGACTATGAGACAGCGAGGGAAGATTTTAAGTAAGACGGGAAATTAAGCAGTATTAACCAATAGTTCCAGGATGGATGCGTAGGTGGGTGAATGGGTGCGGGCAGTCATTCCGTATTTCTGTGGAAAATAAGTACTAGTGGGTTAAAATCAACGGTGGTGGTGACTCAGGGCTAGAGATGCCTGAATTTGCACATTTGGGTTCTTTTAGTGATCTGATGTAAACAAACATTAGAACATAGGAAGAGCCTTATGGATCAGGCCAATGACCCAAGTAGTCCAGCATCCTGTTCTCACATTGGCCAACCAAATGCCTGTGGGAAACCCATGAGTTAAACCTGAGCCCAGGAGCACTCTCCCCTCCTGTGGCTTCCAGCTACTGGTATTCAGAACCATTACTGCCTCTGATAATGGAAGCAGAGCATAGCTATCTTGGCTGGTAGCCACAGATAGCCTTATCCTCCATGAATACATATAAATCTGCTTGTATTATAAAGCATATATATTTAAATTTGGCTTGTGTACATCATGTACACAGTGCCATATAACCATGGCAGACTGTCCAGTGCAGGTACCCTCCGTCTCTTTCTCTGCCATACACACATGCACTCACACACTACCAATTAATCAACGCAGCACAAGGGAATCATTGTACAGACATGGAGAAAAACACACATTGCAGCTCATGTAGCATACTCTGCCTTTCTCTGCATGTGCCCACATTAGTTGCATGCACACAATAACACACCATATACCTAAATTCATAGGCACGTGTACGCTGCCATTTTGGTGCCTTCGTATGTAGAGGTATAACAATAACAATAATAACAATAATAATAATAATAATAATAATAATAATAATAATAATAATTTATTTATACCCCACCCATCTGGCTGGGCCTCCCCAGCCACTCTGGGCGGCTTCCATAGAAACCAAAAATACAATAAAATATCACACATTAAAAACTTCCCTGAACAGGGCTGCCTTAAGATGTCTTCTGAATGTCAGGTAGTTGTTTATCGCTTTGACATCTGCTGGAAGGGCGTTCCACAGGGCGGGCGCCACTCCCGAGAAGGCCCTCTGCCTGGTTCCCTGTAGCTTTGCTTCTCGCAATGAGGGAACCGCCAGAAGGCCCTCAGCGCTGGACCTCAGCGTCCGGGCAGAATGATGGGGGTGGAGACGCTCCTTCAGGTACACTGTGACCTGCATCTCTTCTCCTTCTGCTTCCACTCTCTTCCCTGCGTACACATGGGCACATAGTGGTGACCTGAACACCTCTGCACAAACTTGAGGACAGATATTGTGGCTCACCCACAGATACACATGGATCTGTGCCTATAATGTAAACCATCACACAGGCATAAGCACACAGTGTCAGATGCCCAAATGGCAGGTGGTAGTGGTTGCTATGGCACCGTCAGTCCCTTGTTAGCCATTTAACACGAGTGGGACCCTCAACAGCTCCAGGCACAATGCAGATTAAACTGCCTGCCACATCCTGTTCTCCTTCTGGAGAACTCAGGATTGCTGGATATAACACCACCCCACCCCACAAAAAATCTTTTTCTAAACCATTTGGTTCCAATTCTCTCAAGAGAACTTGAAAATTCAGCTTCCCCCATCCTTGGAACCTTCTAAACCACATTTTGCATACAGAGAACCCTGGAGTCCCAACTTCTTCTTCCCCCTCTAACCCACTGAACCATGTATAACTCATCCAAAGGTAGGTAGGTTGGTAGGTAGGCTGCTTCCTCCTTCCCTCCCTCCCTCCCTCCCTCCCTCCCTCCCTCCCTCCCTCCCTCCCTCTCTCTCTCTCTCTTTCATTGCTGTGCCTTTTTTTTTTAAAGTCAGCGTGAAGGCAACAGGTTAAGTATATGCCAGTAGGGCAGCTCCATACAGGAAAAGGCAGCATTTATTGAACTTGTGCCTGTTATGTGACAGGAGCCCTGCAAGAAAACAAAAGGTGGCAAACCTGCTTGTTTACAAACAGGAATCCTGGCTCCCAATGTTTCCCATCTCTCTAACCAACAAGGATTCCTTTCCAGAGGAATCTGCCTTTCTGCTCTCATTATACCTCTAATCCCACTTGCTGGGAACCGCAGGTGGGCAGAGTGCTGTTGTGCTCATGTCCAGCTTGCAAGCTTCCCCCCCCCCCAGGCATCTGGTCAGACACTGCGCAAACAGAATGCTGGACTATTTGGGCCATTGGCTTGTTCTTACAGGCTTGTGTTCTTATGTTCCTTATTCTCAGCCTCTCCTAAGAAAATATGAAAAAGCAGGGGGTGGGGGAAGGGGAATGGCACAACATTCAATTTTCTGTGACTTCTTACTGTGCCTATAAACCAGGAATGGGAAACCTTTGTCCCAGGATCTGAATGTGGCCCTCCAGGCATCTTTATCTGGTTGTCAGGATACAACCCCCCGGGCCACACCCTTCACTAGCCCTTCTTTGCACCCTCCTTGGCTGTTTTGGCCTGGATGGAATATGTCCTTGAACCCTAATAATGCTTCTTGCTTATTTCAGTGGAAGATAGAGAGGGACATTTGAGTGGACATAAGCACAAGCTTACTGCACAAAGGTAAAATTAACATTAATTGTTCTGTCCACTTTTGCTTGTAGCCCCCTCCCCATCTCTGGCATGTGGTCCTCATAAGGCTACCTAGAAGAGAATGCAGCCCTCTGAAAAAAAGTTCTTCACTCCTGCCATAAGCCATCTCAGCCTCCCAAAGTAAGGGCTGCAACTGAAGTGGGGTTGCTGAAAGGGAGAAATGTGGCCGTCCACTCACTTCAGGTGGTGTTATGTATGTGGGAAAGAGAGCCAGAGCCAGAGGCGACATGGTAGAGGTGTGTGCAGTCAGGTAGGTGGGGAAGAAGCAGCTCAAAGGATGGAGGAACCAGACAGATAAACCAAATTAGGTTCCTGGGTTGGGGGAAGACAAAAAGGATCTAATAAGTAGAAAAGGTGGGCGGGTGATTTTTAAAGTTTGAGATAGGCCTTAACCTAGCAGGTCAAAGCCTAATCACAAAGAAACCAGGACTCCTACTATTAAGGTTTAGACTTAGCAGGGTTGATCCTTGCTCTGGATCAATATTGAGTAGAATTCCATGACACCCACTAGTTTTTCCCCCTCTCCTGCAGTCCTTTCCAGTTGGCTCCCAGGAGTCCTGCATCTAATTGGCTCCCTCTTTTCCCAAAACTCTCTATTCCATCTCCTTTTTCAGAGAATTCAGAAGCAGTTGTGAGTTCTGATTGCCAGCATGGGAACCTTATCTGCAAAATGTTCTGGTGGGTTTTTCTATGTTGGAGAGACTGAGAGGGACTTCAACTGGTATTTGTTACATGGTGTCAAGCAACACCCAACATCTGGGCTAGAATGACTATTTAGATAAGATGCTGTTTGCTGGCCTCTTTTTTCCATTTATTTTCCCCCTCTCCATCTCCCACTAATCTATTTATCTCATCCTCTTGGCCGGCTCCCCTCCTGTGCGCTGTATCCGTGGTGATGCCGGTGACAAGTGCGGTAATTAAGTGCCGAATTGCTCCAGATGTTCTGTTCCTAGACGAGTAAACAAGACCCGTTGCCCCTTGGATGGGAACAAATAAGGGGGGGGGAGTGCTGCGGTGCACATGAAAAGTGCAAGTCCAGTGGGAGACTGGAAGATACTGGATGAGAAAAGAGAAAATAGGGATAAATCCCCCAATGGGTGCTGCGCTAAGGGAGAAGTGGACAGCATGTGACTGAGGATACTGCTGTGCAGAAACTCACAGCAGTGGCTGAGGAGAGGCAAGTTTGGTTTGGGCCATTTTAATCTGTTAAGGGAACATGGGATGGCAGCAGGTAGGAGGTGCTGTTATTTTAATCCTTGCGCTAATCTCCCATAAAAAAACAACAGAAAGGGAAACAGGTTATGTATTAACTGCCCAGGGGAAGCCCAAGCAGCCACTGGCTTTGTGTAGCAAAGAGATAAGGGTCTTGTGCTGTGGAATGTGCAGTCAGATGAAGACCTATGGAGCTGGGAAACAAAACCCAGGAGAGTCCAGTCCCACAGTCTCTCTTCAGGCCAACCCACCAGGCCTAATCCCCATCCTGCGTCATTCTGGTAGCCACCCTACTTTCCTGGGCAGAGTTCCTTTTTCTCCAGGAACGAGAGAACTGTGCCCATTCACCACAGAAACGAAGAGGAAAGAAGACAGGGAGGGGCAGGTAGTGTGGAATAGTTAAATACTTTCAAGCTCTATAGTTGTTTTTGAGGGCATTTTCTAATTTTAACTATTCTGGAAAGAGTGGGTTCACTTTTAATTTTCCCCCATTTTATTTTTGTCTCTTTAACCTGTGTGACAGGCAGAAATTGAACAGGTGCAGCTTCCTCCATTCCTCACTTCCCCAGTATAGAAATGCACACATTGAATGCTCACTTTTCATGCAGTTTTTAAAGTGTAAGAGACCTGTTTGTGGCAATTCTGCGAAGAACCTAGGAGAGTCTACTTCCCTGCTTTAGTGCTGGACCCTACTCTTCCTCCAGAAGACCCAGGAGTCTTGACTATTAAAACCTCTTTCCATCCTCACAGCTGTGAGTTAAAAGTAAATGGGAGTGTCGCTACTTCCTGAAAACCCAGAAATCCCAGCTCCTAGCTCCTTCACAGTATACCTGTCTATCAATGCAGTAGCATGAGGTGGTAAAATCCTGAAGTATTAGAGTGGAGTATAAGAATTTCCTGCAAGTAAACCAACAAGCAAGTACAATGAAAAATGGTTCAAGTGGATTCCACTTTTGCTGTGCTAATTTTCTTCTCAAGGGGGGAGGTGGTTGTTGCAGTTAAGTTCAGAGAAGACTTCGTAAATGATATCACCCACCTGGAGTCTGAAGTACAGTGGTACCTCAGGTTGAGTACTTAATTCGTTCCGGAGGTCCGTTCTTAACCTGAAATTGTTCTTAACCTGAAGCACCACTTTAGCTAATGGGGCTTCCTGCTGCCACCGCGCCGCTGGAGCCCAATTTCTGTTCTTATCCTGAAGCAAAGTTCTTAACTTGAAGCACTATTTCTGGGTTAGCGGAGTGTGTAGCCTGAAGCGTATGTAACCTGAAGCATATGTAACCCGAGGTACCACTGTAGTGCATTCAGCATTCTACCACCCCATTCTGCCACAAATATGGGCTAGACCTAACTACTTGGCTCCACTACCATTCCAGAGAGCTTGGGGCTCCTGGCTGCTATACCCTTTAGCCCTGTATTCCCCATAAGATTCCTAACTTTTGGTTAAGCTGTTTCTGGAGTACTGTGTCCAGTTTGCAGTGTGGCATTTTAAGGTGTCCAGCAAATGAGCCTGTACACAGGAGATGCTACACAGAGGAGAGACTTCATGCGAGGAACATTTAGAACGCTGCCTTATACAGAGTAAGACCATTGACGCATCTAGCTAAGAACTATCTACACTGGCTGAAGCAGATTTCCAGAATTTCAAACAGGTGTCTCTTCCAGCCCCACCTAGAGGTGCCAGGGATTGAACCCAGCACCTTCCACATGGAAGCCAGATGTTCTACCACCGAGCCAGATCCCTTCCCCACAAGGTCAATTTGATTGGCAGGTGAGAGTGACTGGGCTTTCTCTGTGATGGCCTTTGGTCTATGGCATTCCTTCCCCACTGAGATGCACATAGCTAGAGAAGAGAAGATTAAGGTGTGACATGATAAATAGCAGTCTTCAAATATCTGGAAGGGCTGTCATGTAGACGACTCAGCAGATTTGTTCTCTGTCACTTCTGTGAGCAGGATTAGAACCCATAGGTGGAAATTGCCGGGAAGCAGATTTTGTCTAAACATTAAAAGGAACTTCTTAATTGTGGATCCTGATGCCTTGGGAGGTGACAAGCCCTAATTCTCTGGGTGTGTTTCAGCAGAGATCCTGTGCTGAGCCGGGGCTGGACTAAATGACCACCAAGTTCCTTTCAACTCTATAAAAGCCTGATCCTCCAGTTCCCCACAAACCCAGGAGCTTCCTTTTGCTCAAACCCCCAAGTACCCCCTCCCTCTTCCTCCCCCTGTCTCTGTCTCTAGTCCCATCCCAAGAGAAATCAGGCATCCTGGCTCTCAGCCTTAGCACCATCTGCTTCTTAGTACAGTTTGTCAAATCTTGTGTGCCCTGCCCTGTTCTTCTCTGGACGATGTTTGTTTGTTTCTTGTTATAAATAAACCTAATTAATTAGAAATTTTCTAGCAAGATGAGAGCAGCACTTGTCACGCCGCCTGCCGGGAGGGGCTGCGTGCAGGAGCCACACAACGCAAACAAGCAGGAGGAGGGACCCAGAAGGGGCACCAGGAGTGGGAGGGGGCTCCGGAGTGTTGCTGGCCTATGTGCAGAAGGCCGAGGTCTCGCAGGGGCATGTTCTTCTTGCCATCCACCCTGACATAATGAAAGTCATCATTCATTCAGACGAACTGTCAGACTAGCAACCTTCTGTCATGCTAAGTGCGGGTGTAAATTATTCAAAAGAGAAGTCACCCGCAGGAGGGTGGAAGAAGCGGGGGGGGGGGGTGAGAGATGGAGTTTGACAAAGAGAAGCTGAACTGAATTTGATTTGTTCTCTACACAGAAATTATGCGACTATTAGACTTTTTTTCAACCCAACTTTTCTCTCTAAGCCTTCTGGACTTTGAGGGATGGAGAACTGGTTTCAAACATACAGGGAACAGGAATGGGAATCAGTGTTTGAAAACCCATTAAAATTTGGGCACTACCCAATTCAACATGGGGGAAAATTGCCCCAACTTTTGTTCCTGTGACGGAAAACGCTATGCAAGAGCCCAGTAGCTTCCACATTTCCTTCTCTTCAGGAACTCTTTTCACATTATTTCTCTGCCAGAACTCTTGTGTGTTGCAAAGGATTCTGGGGCACATTCTAAGGCAGCCTTCTCTCTCTCTTTTTTAAAAAAACAATATTTATTGCTTTTACAACAATTTAAACACTACAAAAAAACAACAAAGAAAAAGCAATACATTACAATACAAAGACACTACCTTACACTAAAACATTAAACTAACAAGACAAAACAAAAACAATTTAAAAACACATCAACAAAGAAAGGAAAAGAAAAATAAATAAATAAATTTCAATGTCTTATCTTTCTTTCACATATTTCCACGACCTCCTCACACCTCCTTTTTTGTATTCCACTTCTATTAATTATTTCAGCAATTCCTTTCCATCTTCCCCTGTTTCCTATCCTATAATTATCTTAACACATTTCAACCTTATTTTTCTTTTAATACTCTATTAATCTATTTGTACTTAATTCCTTATAACCTTTCTACTAAAGCCATATCACTTCATTCCAACATTCTTCTAGCATTCCTTAATTTTACAATATTTCTGTAAATAGTCTTTAAACTTTTTCCAGTCTTCTTCCACCGACTCTTCTCCCTGGTCTCGGATTCTGCCAGTCATTTCCGCCAATTCCATGTAGTCCATCAACTTCATCTGCCATTCTTCCCTGGTGGGCAAATCTTGTGTCTTCCAATACTTCGCGATGAGTATTCTTGCTGCTGTTGTTGCATACATAAAAAAAGTTCTATCCTTCTTTAGCACCAATTGGCCGACCATGCCCAGGAGAAAGGCCTCTGGTTTCTTAAGGAAGGTATATTTAAATACCTTTTTCATTTCATTATAAATCATCTCCCAGAATGTCGTAATCCTTGGGCACATCCACCAAAGGTGAAAGAATGTACCTTCAGTCTCATTACATTTCCAACATTTATTATCGGGCAAATGGTAATTTTTTTCAAGCTTAACTGGTGTCATGTACCACCTATAAATCATTTTCATTAAATTTTCTCTTAGGGCAAAGGATTCTGGGGCACATTCTAAGGCAGCCTTCTCAACCTGGTACCCGGCTGATGTTTTGGACTAACACTCCCCTCAGCCTCAGCCAGCACAGCCATGCTAGCTAGAGCTATTGGAAATTGTAGTCCAAAACATCAGGAGGGTAGCAGGTTGGGGAAGGATGTTCTAAGACCTGCTGTTGGTTCATATATAGGGAGCCCGCCAGGCGACTGCTACCCTGTGCAAACAGAGAGTTCCCTGAAGTTGCTCCTTGAAATGGAAGATATAACAGTGAACAAGCTGTCTTTGTCTTCCATTACCAAATTTGTTTTCTGTGAACCTCTGATAAGGTTCTAGGAAGTCCACCTGTGAGTTCTTAGGGAGTACTCTTGAAATACCACAGTAGCAACCTGACATCCAAGAAGTGCCTATCCCCCAAAACAAGAAAGAAGCAAACTAGCCAAGAATATTTAACTGTTCCAAATAAATGAAATTCTTTACAAGAAAGTTATTCAGCCAAAAACTTTGCAAGCACTTAGAAAAAGCTAGGCTGTTTCTCAAAAACTTTCCCAGATCTAACGTTGACACATTTTTATATTGGAAAACTTGCATCTCAAAGAGATAAATAAAAAGGCCATGCACATAGCTAAACAAATACCTGTGTGCATGGTCACAATGGACACCAGGTTTTGGGAACTTGGGGGAGTACTAGTTGAGGGGAGGAGACAACAACACTCAGTGTGAATACATCCCATTAAGCACCACCCACTGGGAAACATTGAGATTGCACTCAGTTGAAAGCACTCATTTGTTAATGAATGTGCACAAAAGCTCACACGGAAAAATTAATCTGTGTGACTCTTCTTTGGCAACCACTCATCGTCAAATAAGATTGTTTTTAACTGTGTTTCTGTACGTAATTGGAGGCCAATTCTGGTTCCACACATCCTTCCACAGTGGGGACATAGGTTTCCAGGTGGGAGTTGATCACAGTGAGCACCCACATGTGCATTAACACTCTCATGTACGCAGCCTCATTGTTCTCTGCCACAGTTTCTCTTGCTGAAAACTCTGAGTTCTCGTGTTCCTCTCTCCACCGTCTGCATATACCATTCATAATTTTATAATTTTCCATCTCAGTTCCCCTTTGGCTTGGTCGCTGCTTTTCTAAACCTTTTAAGACTGTCTTCATAAGGAAGATGCTCCATCCTTTTGATCATTTTATTTGCCCTTTTCTGAACCTTATCCTGCTCTGTGATATCCTTTACGAGATATTGCTGAATGGTACTTAACTGCCCGGAAAATGCTCAATCATATTCAATGTGTCCAACTAACCTATCTATTCTAGACTTTCTAGGTAAGCATGGTCCTGAAATGGCATGTTCTGTCGAAAAGTGAAACACTCAGGAAGAGCTTTGGGTGATGGATAACAGTTGAAAGAGTTTCAGATCATACTGCCACGGTCAGGAAGTTTTAGACCCAGGAGGGTTTGGTGAAGTTTAGGCACCTCTTATTTTGGGAAAGGCTGAGTATCTGAAGCTTTTTAGTTTAGAAAAATATGAATACTGTAAAGGAGGGTATGAAATGTATGCAAAAGGGAGGTAGCATTTTCTATTTCTCTGCTATAATACTTAGGATCACCCAATGAAATCAATGAGAAGCAAATTCAGGATGGGCAAAAGAAAATGCTTCTTAATGCAACGCACAATTAATTTACAGAATTTGTTGCCACCGTAGCCCATGCCATTTGCATGTAGTGTATGAGGGCCACACATGGTAGTTGCCTAAATGGTTGCCTAAATCAAGAGCAGTAAACGTAAGGCCTGTAGGCCTGATTTGATCATCAAGCATCTCCAATACAGCCATGGGAGTCAGCTTGCATAGGAGGGAGAAAATTCTTCTCAAAAAATATTCCTCAAGAAATAAGTTGGCACTCAAGCATGCACATGGCATAGCAGTGGCCAGTACAGAAAGCCAAAGGGCTGCCTTTCAGCATTTGCCCGTATTGTGCTATGCACGAGTGGCAGGGGCTTTCTTTGATTATTTTGTTTTTAGAGAAAGACTGTCCTCTTCACCTGCTGTGCCTATGACTGAAAGCATGGCTTGAGCAGGGGGTGGGAGAAGGCCCCCTTCCAAACAACAACAAAACCTCTTTTGTGCATGCTGAAAGGTACCTGCAGCTCCAGAAAGGGTCATCTCCAGACAACTGCTCGGATACAAATACAACTTAATGGATTTTATTTAATAATTTTGAATCCCATTCTTCTTCCAAAGACTTTATGGTTTTTGTGTCCCCTTTATCCTTAGGATTTCACACTGGAACTGGTCATAGTTCAACCCTCTAACCACAGTAGCACATTTGCTTTCTTGGCACCCTGGTTTAGACGCACAAAAACAGGGTCAAAGTAAGCCTGACAGGCAGCCATGTTTGTTGTTCACGTCTTTGCCCCTTCATATACAAAGCAGGGAGAGGGTGGCTCTAAATTTTAGAAGAAAAGGCATGCACAGGTAAGGAGAGCCGAATCCCAGCATCTTCTGACTCCTCTCCTTCCCCTCTGGCACCTTAGAAACATTTCCCCCCAGGACACTGGAAGTGAACCAGGCTGCTGGTGCTTAAAGTGAATGGAGCACAGTGAGGGCAGGCAGAGGATGTGGCCAAGTTCAGCTCCCTTCACATGGGCCTCCCTTTTCATGTCAAAGCAAGATGGTCTCCCACTTTATGAATGGTCAGGGCAGGCACATGAAGAAACAAGCAAGGCTGCTCGGTCACAGCTGGCTCAGCCTATGAAATAGGTAAGTAAAGGGCCGATGAGAGGGTAATAAAGGGGATTTAAAGAAAATTAAGGCAGCAGTAGTGGGATTGCTCAGGGTACAAATATGAAACACCTAATGAGAGGGCCAATTGAGGTTCGAAAATGGATAATTAAAGTAGTTAGGAGAAGCAAGACCTTGGCAGGAGAAGACATTCTTCTGAGGACACCTAGGCTACATCCATACCACACATTTAAAGCACTATGACACCACTTTAAACAGTCATGGCTCCTGCCAAAGAATTACGGGAGCTGTAGTTTGTTAAGGGTGTTGAGAGTTGTTAGGGGACCCCTGTTCCCCTCCCACAGCTACAGTTCCCAGAGTGGTCAAACAGTTATCATCTGTCTTCACAGGGAAAGCTGAGAACTGTAGCTCTGGGAAGAAAATAAGGATCTCCTAACAGCGCCCTTAACTTACTACAGCTCCCAGAATTCTTTGGCAAAAGCCATAACTGTTTATATTAGTATCATAGCGCTTTGAATGTACAGTATTGTGTGAATGTGGCCATGCTCTTGCCTGTGGGGATACACTTTTGAATTGGTATGGGGAATATAGTGCTATATCAAGTGCCTTGTGGGAGCACCATTATAATCCTGCTTCCATCTCACTCCAGAAGATGAATGTTTGGGCAGCCGTTCCTATTATGGAAGCAGAATAGCTATTTGTAAACATTGGTGTTTGTTCCAAAGGGGAGGGTGTATTTCTGCCCTGTTCTTGATTTAACTTCCTTTTATGAAAACAGAACCGGAAGTAAAGAGTCTTGAGAGTGGCTAAATCAAAGTAAGTGTTCATATGAACATGGACAGCGTTCTCCCTGCATTCCAGTGGAGAGCAGTGAATGTCTCTAGGAACAGAAGTTAGATCAAGATGGACTTAAATGGATTATTTTTTTAAAAAATGTGATCTTGTGAATGGCTCTTAGAAGGAAATGTTTGTGCGCATGTACACTGGAGGAGGAAAAGTGTGAATTCGCATATCATACATAAACAAACACTCCCACACTCGGTGATCTGATCCTGAATGGAAGTGACATGCGCAGCAGGAAGCCCAGGCCCTTTAATAGTATGAGATACGCTGTGTCTTTGTCCTGCTAGGCCTGGGGCAGCCGACAGCCATCCCCAGCCCCGTCTGCATCCAGTGGCACCAGGCCAGTCCCTCAAGTGATGGAAACCTGGGAGACTTTTCCCTCTTCGGGAGACAAAGAGACTCTGTGACAGCTGAGGTCAAAAAGGATGGAAGCAGGCCGAGCCCTAACACAACATGATTCTTGCATGGCATTACTGAGAGATGCAGCTGCCTCTGGGGTGGAGTGGGGGAGGGAAGGAACTGCTCTTTGTACAAGAATTCCTTAGCCCATCTCTGGGATGCAGCTAAAGCCCAGGAAAGGGGACTCCTGGTTGCCTGATAAGCCACATGAGGTCTTGGATCTCGGCCCCAGTTCTGACATTGACGAGGACAAAACTAAATTACCTGTCGTGCAGTTTGGAGGTGTTCATTAAATCCAGAGGAAGGAGTGAAAATCCACTGACAGGGCGAGAACGAAAGAGAACTTGTTAGAACTCAGGGCAGCCACTAGGCCAGGGCTCTGGGGAGCTCTTAAAGGGGAGTGAGGACTAGCGGCATAAGAATATAGGCAGGGCAGAAAGTCAGAATTCCAGAGCATGGAGGCTGAAAGTTGCTTTTTTTTCTTTTCGGTGGAAGGATATTTCCATAGTAAGAGGAATGATGAGTTGGGGCTCATCCGCACTTTCATTTGTCCCGTGCTTCTAGGCATGGGTCTGGAGGATTTCAGGAAAACCCACTGTTTACTATTGAATCAGAAAAAAATGTCATTCAGGTTTTCTGCGGATGGACATTTGTTCCAATTCAGCTGTATACAGCAGGTTTTCCCAGAGAAAGTGGCGAGACAAAAGAAAAACCTCTTAGATCCATGCCTAGAAATCACAGGAGAAGCAGAAGTGTGGGCGAGCCCTTGGAGAGGAAGGTGTGGCTCCTTAGAGCAAATATATTGGTAGGAGGTTTTGGATCCTGTGGAAAGGGGGGGGGGGATCCTAAGTGGGCTGTGGTGGTTGTAACAAGAGATATATGGTGGAGAAGGAGTTGCAGTTTTGCTCAGAAATCCACGAATGACCTAGATACCAGGCATACTTTCAGTAATTATTTTGATGATGCTGTTTGATTATTATTATTGTTTCTACTTTGACTGGCTTAAGCTTCTCTGGATGTTGAGATTGCTTCTCATTCCTGTTTTCCAGCCTGATTTTACTGGACCCACCTTAAAAGTGCTTAAAATTAAAACGAAAAAGCATCTAGAGTTTGGGCTGTTTTCACTTGGCTTGAAATTGGAACGAGCAAACAATATCCCTAAAATGCTTGCCTTCATGGAAAGCAGGGAAAGCACACTGTCCAGCACCAATGGAAGCCAGATTAGTATGGGGAGGAGAGAGCAGGGCAGAGAGCAGTGGAGATGGGGTGAGGGCAGCCAAGGATTCTAGGGAGCAAACAATTTCTGAATCCATCTTGTGGTCTTGCTGACATTGATTGAATATGCAATTCAGAACCCTGTACACCATCACAAAGAGGGGCTCACATCTGAGTTTGGGCCACCCAGGGCAGAAGCAGCATGAGATCATAATGTGCCCAGCGCACACGGAAATGTACATAAAACAGTCCTTAATTTCTCTGGTACAGGATCCTAAAGCCAGGCTCTCTGCCAAGTAAATTGGTACAATTGAAGCATGTGGAGGAGGCCCTCAACTTCTATCCCTCCTTCTGCCTGGCAGGGGGCCATATCAAGCCTGATAAGCTTCTTCATCTTCTGTTGGCATTGTCTGTGCACCTTTCTCTGCTTTTCTAAATGATTGCTGATTGCCCAGCTCTGACCACTATGCTTCCTTAAGCTTAGGGTCCAGATCAAGGGAAGTAATACTACCGCTCTGTTCTGCCTTGGTCAGACCCTACCTGGAGTTCTGTGTCCATTTTTGGTTCCCAGACTTTCAGAAGGATATTGACAAACTGGGACATGTGAAGAGGAGGGTGACCAAGATGATCAAGGGTCTGGAAACCAAGCCCTATGAGGAATGGTTAAGGGAGTTGGGTATATTTATCTTGGAGAAGATGGAGAATGATAGCCATCTTCAAATATCAAAAGAGCTGTCACATGGAAGATGGAACAAGCTTTCTTTCTGCTGCTCCAGAGAGTAGGACCCAAACCAATGGATTCAACTTACAAGAAAGGAGATTCAGACTGAACTTTAGGAAGAACTTCCAGACATAGTTTTTCAACAGTGGAATGGACTTGTTTGGAAGGTGGTGGACTCTTCTGCACTGGAAGTTTTTAAATATAAGTTGGATGGCCATCTGTCAGGGTTTCTTTAGTTGTGATCCCTTCATTTCAGGGGGTTGAACTAGATGATTTTTGGGTCCCTTCTAACTCTACAATTCTATGATTCTATGAAACATTGCAAGAGCGCTGGGAGGCAGGCTGTCTCCTGGTTTCTAGCGCATGTTAGGGCAAGAAGGGAGGTGTCAGGATCAGGCTGCTTGGGGCGGGATGAGAGGTATAGTATTTTATGTATGTGTGTTTGAGGTAATGCACATGTTCATATATATGTGCATGCTTAGAGTTGGGCACCAACATTGTCTAAGTGTGGGGCAGGTTTATTTGGGTTGTGACAGCAGCCACTGGGAGCTGAAGTGGCGATGGACCTTAGGGCCTGGCTAGCACATCTCATAACTAAATTGATTTACACAGACTGGAGGAGATGGAGAAGAAAGAACTCTGGCATGGAAAAGCCTGTCCTCCCCAAATTGCCTGCTTTTGTGCTGTGCCCTTGAAGGCTAGAAGCTGGTCTTACGGCATAAGGAGATCCTCTCACCTGGCACTGGGGAACTGTTAAGTGAAAAGACCCGTTCTTTGTCTCTCTCCTGGCAGATGAAGGAGGACTGATTCTAAATTAAATACATTTAGCATATGTAGTTTGCATAATTAGGACGCTGATTTGTATATTATGCAAATCTGGCTGCCTGTGTGTTTAGGCTTGGGGGTTAAGTATATGGGCAGAAGGGTTGGGAGGCAGGACTCCTGGGTTCTGTAGCGGGTTAGGGAAAGGAAGGGAGGTGTCAGGATCTGGCTGCTGAAAGAGGGGGGTGACATCTAATGTGTTATAATCTTTTCTACGTGCGTGTGTGAGTGCACATGTGTGCATGCTGAGAGTCAGGACATCTGCATTCTCTAGGAGAGGAGCGGCAGCAGGCGGGGGTGTGTGTGTCTGGTTGGTTTGAGTGGGGAAGGAGGATCTTGGGTGTTCTTTGCTTTGTGGCATGCCTTCCGCTCCCGTTCTGTATTTTTGCTGCGCAAGTCAAGGCACCAAGCAAATCATCTTCCATCATAAATAACAGCGGCAGATGAGAAAATAGAAAATCAACACCAAGTGTGGGGGGTGGAGAGGGGGGATGAACCAGGAGGGGTGAAGAGTGTATTGATTATCTAAATAATCAAGAGATACTTTGGATTATTTTGTGCCCCCTTCCAGATACAAGAGAATGCATAGCCAGCCCCAGTGCCAAGATCTACAACTGTCCCTTGTGCAGCAATGTAATTATAACCAGTCCCCCTATATCTGGAAATGGGATGGAAGGCTTCCAGATTCGAAGCAAGGCGAAAAGCCTGGGGAAGGGGAGCAGGTGGAGACCTGGCTGTTTGGCTGTCTGGCTGGGGTTGGGGGCGGGGGAAGAGGTTCCTATGGTGGGCTTTCCAGGGCCCAGTAATTCTCTCAAGGGGCCTCCTTTGGACTACACGTATCATTACAATATTTACATGCTCTGAAGGTGTGAAGCCAAAAGCACTTAGAGCAAGGAAAAGAGCCGGATGAGAACGGCGCTTTCTCTCCATATGTTCCAGAAGGCAGATGACAGATTGTGTTTGGCTTCATCCATGTGGGGTGTTTGTGATGCTGTGTGTGTGTGTGTGTGAAAGAATGAAAACAACATTGCCTCTTGCTGTATCCGTTGTGAGCGGAGTGAGGTCTAGTGGGATAGAGCTGTGTAGGGACTGGGAGCCAGGATTTCCCCAAGCTCCTCTGTTATAGGAATTGTACTGATACCTTCCCCCCACCACAACCTTGAAGAGCTGCACGGCAGGCATGTGACAAAGTCTGATCTCCTTCTCCTCCATTTTCCCTGAGCGAGGGCTGCACCCTCCTTCCTTCTTCCTGTCCTTCCCGCTAAACCTCTTTGATCCACAAGTTATAGATTAAACCCTCCGGCAGGGAGATGGAAGATCATGGTGGTGATTTACACTGGGGGCTGTAAATGTTACAAGGTGGTGGCTTTACTGGATAATTTGAAAAGCACAGCTAGACTACTCTGTGAACGGTTGTACAAGGAAGGGTGCAATAAGGCTCACCCCAGTCTCCCCTTCTGTTTCAAGGCATATGTTATACACCTTTCCCCATCTTTTCTTTGCTCTCTCTGGAAAAGGTGCAACTGTTCTATTTCTTCCTGACCCTTGTTAAAGGAACAAAACCTAGGATGCCATGTGCCTAATAGAAAGGAGCAGATATATGGTGCCAGAACTCCTGGGTTCTCCAGGAGGGGAATTAGGGCTGGGGTGATAAATAGAAAGAGGTACACTATTGTTATTTTTCCCAGGAGACTGGAAACAAGGTTGCCCGGTCTGGCTGCCAGACCTTTCAAAAGGGAGGATTTCAGCAAGTGCCATTTCACTCCCACCCAAGACATTGCAGCAGTGGTGGAATTTCCCCTTCTAGCCAATTTGTAAGGGTACAGCAGGATCTAGCTCTCAAGGTCTAGCTCTGACAACCCTTCTGAGAACATTCTGTGCTTTTGAGTGGAGAGGTAAAACCGTAGGAGCTGGGAAATGGTTCTCCCAGGTTTTTAAACAGTGGATGAGTCCGGAAAGGGAGACGACTGGGATGCAAGAAGTTTGGTGCCTTCTAAGCAGGCTAGGAGGGTATGGAAATTGGACCTCTGGGAGAGAAAAATGGCCCAGTGAATACTGCATGCTTACAACTCTCAAGGTTAGCCACCCCTCCCCTCCCCTGCGTTTCTGCAAAGGCCATTTTTTTCCTGAGCATGCTTCCCTTCTTATGAGGAAGCAAGCCCGGAGCAGTGACTCATGCAGAAATCTAGGAAGCATATTCCTACGAGGGCTGGTAAATCTGCAGAATCTTTGCATTGTTACTGAATTGTGTCAGAGGCAGTGGTGGGACAGAATTACCCTTCCCTCATGAAGGCTGATTGTGTGGTGTAGTGATAAGAGTGTTGGATTAGGACCTGGAAGACCAAAGTTCAAATCCCTACTTGGCCATGAAGCTCAATGGGTGACCTTGAGCCAGTCACTGCCAGTCAGCCTAACCTCCTTCACAGGGTTGTTGTGGGGATTAAATGAGGGAGAGAACATGTACATGATCTTGAGCTCCTTGGAAGAAAAGACAGGATGTAAATGCAAATAAATAAATAAATAAATAAAATGAAATAAAATATGCCAGACCAGTCAGAGGTGCAGCAGTCAGCCTCATGCATAGATGGCTACTTTTTCGCCCACCAGAAGCCTGTTATTGCCAGCTCTTCTTTCACAGCGCATCATTTTGGCAATTGTTGCCCCTGGTGGTTTGGGGAAGGGGGAAAGACACTGGCCAGGATTTCTCCGAGAGCAACAGGGCTGGTTGGGTTAAACCAGAGGAGGGGAGGCAGAGAGTCCTCCCAGCAGTGCAGGCAGGGCCTGGTTCTGCTCGCTCAGCATCACTTTCCAAGTTCAGAGGCAGGTGACGAGCTTAGGCGATAACGAGATGGAGGGATGGATGGCTCTGTCGCAGATTACTGGCAATTACCCTATATTAGAGGGCCTCTAAGCAGAGACGCAGGCTGTGCTGAGCCAGCAGCTGAGCCAGCCTCTCTCTCTCGCTCGCTCTCTCCTCTGCGGAGTATGTGCTGCTGACACCCTTCCATCCTGAACTCGCAACTTCCTGCCTTCACACACACACAACCGGCTTCCCTATTTCTCTCCCCGCTGCAACCCTGGCTGCGTGCTCCGCTGTCTCATTCTCTCCTGAATGGAAAGATCCCTTTAGCTTTCTAGTCTACTCCCCCCTTTTGCATGGCGACTGCTGTCAGCTTGACATCTGCTGAATATTTCAGAGGCCAAACATGAATCTTTAAACACAACAAGTTGCTCCTCTGCTCCAGTGAGACTTGTTGGGGGCCTGCCAGCTTGAGAGGGTGGAGGCAGCCAAATGCTGAGGGGATGGGAGTTGCCCTGCCTTGTAACATATGCCTTTTTTGAGGCCAAGGACAGCCTGGGCGATGTTGGGTTGCCAGGCACCCTTTCCCGCCTCCTGACATAGGTGTTCGTCCCTTTGACAGAAGAAGGATGAGCAGGCAACACTCTTCCATGACGCAGTGTCCCTTTGGAAGTCTACCTGTTCATGCTGTGAAAGGTATCTGTCCTCTGAGAGAAGGGGAAGAAAGATGCTGATCCTAACATAGCCCCCCCTCAAAACACCAGTTGCAGGTCTTGAGCAACGGGTTGGGGTGGGGCTGGTGGTCTAGAATAGTTGAGCATAGAGACGATGAAGTGCAGAGAACTTGGGTTCCTATCCCACTTCTGGCCCAATTGCTGCCTCAGCCTGATTTCCCCATCTGCAAACTCAGACTGAAGAGAATAGTGACTTACCTGATTTATTTCTGTCTTGAAGAAAATTATGAAAACAGATCCTGGGGCTGAGTCTGCTGAAGCCTGGCTCAAGCTGGAAGTGGATGCTCAGGGCAGAAAATGCATCAATTCTGAATGTGGTACTTAAGATTAACCCTCCCTCCTTCAAGGAAAGAGTGTGTGGCCCCAAGGGAAGCGGCTAGCATAGGGAGTGGGGCCCTAAGCAGATGGGACACAGTTTGGGAGGTTAGAATAAAAGAGGCCTGTGTGGGAAGGCAGGATTTCTGGGTTTTCTGGTGGAGTTCTGAGGTGATAGGAGTGACATCCCCTCTATTAGCTGGCAAGACACCTATTAACCAAAACCTCTGGGTTCCCAGGAATGGGAGTTGACAAGAAAATGTTGACTTGGCCTGTTCTTGCGACTCTAACAGTGTTTTAATCTGCAGGAGTTATGAAGTGGAGCTTTTCAGGGTACAGAGTCAAAAATGATCACTACATGGTTAAAGGAATAGGAGCAGGGGCTAGTTCAGAAGTTGGCAACTCTAAATGGGAGGGATCCCATGGATCAAAGGAGGGGAACCCTGGGAGCTCAAACCCTTCGGCTGGTGGTGAGAGCAGCGTGGGGCTGAGTGGGTTGGAGGCAAGTGCCAGTCCCTGCTGGCTGTTCTCTCGCCACTCTTTTTTCTTCCTTTCTGTGGGCTGTTCTGTCACCGCAGCGTCAGTCTGGAACTTTGGAGAAAGTTCATTTACATAGAAATGAAAAATTAAATTAGTGCAAATGTGTAATTCAGCCGGAAAATATGATTAACAAGACGCTGGGCCAGGAGGAAGGGGAGGGGGAGAAAGAGGGAGGGAGGGAGGCACAGGGCCAAGAGGAAACTGACTGTGCTGTCACACGCAGGGGCAAAATATGCTAGATCACATTAGGACAGACACGCGGCCTCTATCTATGCATGCACACGTTCCAAGCTGCATACTGGAAAACACCGCAACCAAACTTTCCCATTGCCTTAGGCGGTATCCTTCAACCCTGGCCTGCATTTCCAGGCATATCTGTGGGGGTATCATTTCATTTCCCTTCCTGTTCTTGCTATTATTCCGGGCTGTCTGCAGATTCAGGCAGGCAGACAACCAATATGAGCATCTGTGCTTTTGGTGCAGATAAAAAGTCGGGGGTGGGGGAGGATAAATTTTCCTAGCTAGCAGATAGGGAGGTGGGGTGCTAAAAAAACACATTTTTCATTTTATTAACAGAAAGCAATGGCTCTGCTGCTTTTTGCAGCGAGGCATCTGGACGAAGACGGATAATGAGTTAGGCTTAATCCATCCATCCTATGGCCTCCTCTGTTGCCAGTTAGAGAAGCGTTTGGTGCCCCCTTCTGACCCCTGCCTTTCCTTGGGTCCCTTGATGCGTTCATCTTCTTGATTTATGCTTTCCACATCCCCTTTTTCCCCACGTGTACAGACAATCACAAGGATGAGAGGGAGAGCCAGATCCTAGGGATCCTAGTGGTTATAAGCTATGAGGAGAAAGAAAAAGTGGGGAGCTGGGACTGCTGCATTCTTAGGGAGAAAGTAGCTTTTTTGTGGCCACCCACTGGTCTAGTTCAAATGTTGAAATATGGTTTGGCGGTCAGGGCCTCAGGTTGGTGCACTCTATTTCCTTCCTTCATTTCCGTATTTTGCAATATTCTCTGTCCTGATCAGGCAAATGATGCCTATTGCAAGCAGTAGTTTTCCTTCAAACAAAAATTGGAACTGGGATTTGTGGTTGCTGTAGTTTGCCCAATTCAGATTTCATGGCAGGCAATAGTGCAAACTAGGAAGTGAGAGAGGGAGTTGGGACACTGGATGAGAAGAGAGGGCAGAGAGACATGAGAGGGCAACCCCAAAGCATGGTGGGGAAACTGCAGTTTGGTTGTACCATATAAACAGGGCCACATTTAAAAATGCTATCCTTTGGGATATAATACCAACACAAAAGACCAACAATTATCATGTCATGAGCTATTCCTATATTATAGGCGAAAATGCATTTCCAGTCCCAAATGCTAGACAGAGCAGGACAGAGTTTAAGTGCTTTCTGAACAACAACTGGGACTAGTTTTCTTCTTCATTTTCTGTGCATGGAAATGTGGTGCAGTGGTTACAGTTTCAGACTAGTACTGGAAAACCTGGGCGTGAACTCAGCCATGAAGCTTACTTGGTGACCTCTCAGTGAGTTACTGTCTGTCAGCCTAACTTACCTTGCAAGGTACAGTGTGAGGATACAGTAGACAGAGTAAAACCCTGCCCTGAGCTCCTTGGGGGAAGGGCAGGATAAAATATAAAACAGATCAATATACCAACACCTTAGAATGCTTCAGGAGAAGCTTTTCCCATCACTGCATCTCCATGCTTGGAAAGTTACAGCTGGTAAAACGCAAAAATCCCTGCTAGGAAAAAAAGTTGGAATTCACTTTGAAAATAGAAGAGATTGAGGCTGACAGCCTGGACTCTGAGATTCCACCTTGCTCTCAAGCCAGGGAATTAAATGCTACATCTGCTGAGGTTCATCCTCCTATCCAGTCTCAAGCCTCCAGAGATATGGCTTAGCTGCAAGGCTGGATTAAGGTAGTTGTCAGCAAACTGCAAACACATTTGTGGGGTGTGTGTGTGTGTGTGTGTGCGCCAATCTTGATAAACAAACAAACAAAATACTGTGGGCATGTGTACTTAACTCATCACTGTTTTTACTCACTTTCTGCCTTTGACCCGTCACCAGCTCTCAGCCTAAAATACCTCAATGGTTGTTGTGAAGATTTAGGTGGTGCAAAATGACTGCAAAAGGGAACTTAGTGCTTGTATCATAGACATCAAATGTTGGTTCCTTTGACTAAACTGATGCATCTTTGTTCAATAAGGGGTTGTGTTTTTCTGCACACACGTCCTTCACAGATTAATTATTACAGCTCCGAGGCTTCAACCACTTTTAGTCTGGTTTGATTATTGAGTTTTAGACCCCTATGTTCCTAAAAAACAAAACAAAACCTTTTCCCACTTTCCAGTGGTCTGCACTGGTTATAAACATGCCTAATCAAAGGTATCTCCATCAAATAATATTTAAAACACACCTTTAGCAATGAGTTTCATTGGGCATTCTGGTACAGTCATATTCTTTCTTTCTTCTTTCTTTCTTTCTTTCTTTCTTTCTTTCTTTCTTTCTCTCTCTCTCTCTCTCTCTCTCTCTCTCTCTCACACACACACACACACCCACACACCCACACACACCCACACACCCACACACACACACACACACCCATACACACACCAACAAACACACAAACACTACTTACAAATATATATTCCACACACACCCATTTCCACTTCTGCCATCACTGCATTGCCTTCTTTAGCCCCCAAATCCCCTCTAAACCCCCCCCAAAGGTGCATAGGCAGCCACCTTGTAGAGTAGAGAGCCAGTGTGGTGTAGTGGTTAAGAGCAGTAGTCTCCTAATCTGGTGAACCGGGTTCACCTCTCCGCTCCTCCACGTGCAGCTGCTGGGTGACCTTGGGCCAGTCACACGTCTCTGAAGTCTCTCAGCCCCACTCACCTCACAGAGTGTTTGTTGTGGGGGAGGAAGGGAAAGGAGAATGTTAGCCGCTTTGAGACTCCTGAAGGGGAGTGAAAGGCGGGGTATCAAATCCAAACTCTTCTTCTTCTTCTACCCTCTAAAGTGAAGGAGAGAGGGCTACTTCTCAGCCAGCAAGTGTGGAAGCGGGGGCCCTTCTGACTTCTTGAAACACTCTGCAGAGTAATATGAAACCTGTTTCCCCTTCCCTTCCCCTCCCCACCCCCAACTTCTGTAAAATATTATCTTCAGTCAGGTTGGTACCCTGAACATTATGATTTATAACTTCTCTTCCCAAAGGACTAGGGATGTACTTTTATTTGGGGGGGGGGGGAGTTCAAACTCTGTGCTGCCTTGCAGACATGGGCCCCGGTGCCATTGTTCTAATGGCACCATGGATAATCCAGTCTTGCTTGGTTGCAGGGGGTTGGACCAGATGACCCTTTGGGTTCCTTCCAACTGTACAATTCTATGATTCTGCCAATGCTATGTGTTGTTATAGGTTAAATCAACACACTCAAGGTATACAGTGGAGTACCATGTACTGTAAGAGGCCGGACTGCATTGTTAAGGTTTTGGAAAATCTTGTTTATTAGGAATGGGCCTATCACTGGGCAGGTTATGGATGGTCAGGAACAGAATTTTAAAAAATATGTTGCTTGATGACGGGAAAGGTCTTTCCCCCACTTCTGTTGGAAGGTGACACCTTGGCAGGGAAAGGGAAACCAGCAAGTTTGAACTGGAACAGCGACAGGGCTTATCCATACTTAGCTCTCTCCCCGCTCTTTACAGGCAAGGTCTGTACTTTAAAGCTACGTGTCTAGGCATCATTATTTTTGTTCCAGAGCTTTCCCCTGTGAAAACCCACTCTTTAGCGCTCAATCGTAGCAAACCTCAATCTGCTGTTTATTCCAATTAAGCGCTAAAGAGCAGTTTTTCATGGGGAATCTCCATGAAAGCTCTAGGGCAAAAGGTAAGTGTGGAAAAGCCCTCAGAGAGAGCTGTGAGATTTATTTGTTTTTTAAAGCTGGGGCATGGCTAAGAGAGGTACAGTTGCTCTTTGGATATTTCATGCCGAATTGGTGGTAGAGCGTTCATGATAATTTGTGCTCATGATGCTATCAGGGTCGTCATGCGTGATCCTGCTTTCGATACTATTTATGCCTGCAAAAAGTTCTGGAGTGGTCATATTGCTTCATTTCCAGTCACTGCATGCCCTGTAACATCCTGCTGAAATCTCATAACTTTATTCCACAAATCTGGTTAATTTTTGTCCCACTTCTATTGCTCTGTAGCCCTTTCAGGCAGCCATAACACTGGGAAAGCATCACAGAACAACCAACAAAACAGACAAAATCCACCGTTAATTTACTATTATTGTGTTAAGAACATGTTGCAGAATACATCCACAATAAAACACGAGTCTGGAGGGTCTGCTTGCATACTTATAAACAAGCAGATGTTAAATAGATGTCACAAGTCTCCAGCGCTGCCTTGTCTAAAGCAAGCCACCCTATGGCTCTTCCTCTAGACTTCTGAATGGGGACTTGGAAAACATTTAACCATAAAGTTTTGGCACTGAACAGCTAAAAATTCCAGACTCCATATTTTGTGCCAAGGAGAGCCACATTAAGAAAATCTGGTATTATCTTTGCTTAGTTTTTGGGATGAAGTGCCAAACTATCCATGACATTAATCACATGATTTGCCCCTGAGTGCATGATTTTTCTTTCAGAAATCAAGACTGGGACTCTGGAGAGTGGGGCATAAGTGCTGTTTAGCTCACTGCAGTCTCCATTGGAAGGGGGGAGGCATGGCTGCAATTTACATGAGTGGGGGAAGGCCTTGCAGGGGCCCAATCTGCATTGAATTGCAGTGGAGGAACTCCTGCTGGCTATTTATGAAATAAAAATTGTGCACTCAAGGACAAACTATGTATGTGATCAACACCACCTATAGTTTGGTTCTTAATGTAAGCAAATTACCTGCTCCTTCTTTTCCCTTGGTTCCTCTTCTTATTTTTGTTTTCTGCTGTTTTGTGAGATTGAAACAAGGCCGGCGGTTTGTTAGAGGGAGGTGGGTGAAGAGAGGATGGGGGGAGCTTGCCTTGTTTTTTGTGACTCATCAGTATAGGAAGAAAGGAATGCAAACCTTAAATAAGAAAGCGTCCCCAAATATGCACACACGCAGAGAAACCACACTGGGGCAAGGTCTGAGCGGGATTAAAAAAGCCTTTATTTCTTATGAACGCCCTAAAATAGTATCGAAAACCCTAGCCCCTCCCCCCCATCCGGATGCCTGGGTCCCTGCCCCACCCAAACCCTGCCCCATTCTGTCGTGGGGCGCTGCCCCATGGTCCCACTTCCCCACCCCACCCCAGCGAAACCCCACCCATTCCAAGAAAGACCACCCCCACCCACATAGCCCGCTCCCTAAAACAGCAGTTCTAAAGTTATTACTAAATTGCCCCCCCAAAATAGGAAAAGGGACAAAGAGACACAAAGAGAGAGAAAGAGAAAGCAAGGTTGGGAGTGTGAGTCTGAGGTTATTATGGGTTTATTTATGGTTGTTAGTTTACTTGTGAGGGAGACTGCATGTGGTCCCGATTCTGCACATGTAGTTGTATCTCAGTGTTCATTTATTGGAGGTTTGGGGGGTGCACCTCTTCTGTGGTGCATTTTATGTCACACATTTTCATGTATGCTACAGTTCCTATGGCCGTGTTGGTGGGTCCTGTACACACTTAGTGAAATCTTTAGCAGATTTTGCTTACAAAAGATGCGCATCTCAACATACACATTGCCCTTCCTGGTGCCACCCTTTGCTGCTATAGACTCAGGGGCCACTTCACACGTGACGTCGCTTCCTAAACCATTAGGCCCACAGCCCTGCCACAAGGCAAGCAATGGTGTTACCCTTATCTCCACGCCGGGGAAAAAACGTCAAGTGTGCCGCAGTCCTGGCACGGCTGCTTTTTGCAAACGCCTCTGTCGGTGTGATTTGTATACATGTGTGATTGTGGGTTCCTTTGAAATGCTTGTGTGGCTTCAATCCTGCCTACCTATATCTGAGATGGAGGCTGTGTGCTTGCAATGTTTGTTTGTTTGTTTTAAAAAATTGTGGTACCTTTTTTTGCTGTGCAAGCTCCATTAAGCGGCACATTAAGTCTGTTTTGCGCAATGGTGGGTTTTATATGCAGAGGCTCGTTTCTCTACCTGCAGGCGTGATTGTTTGGTGTGTGCTTGTATGCCTTTGTGCTTGACTGTGGCTGTGTGATTGGGAGTGTGTTCCCCCTCCCCTCCCTGCAGTTCACTGTTGGCAGTGTGTGCACCATTTTGGGAGTGACCGTATGTGACTCTGGCACCTGGGACCATGCCACTCTTCTTGCCACTGTATTGGATAACTTTTAGAGTTGCGAGGGACTCTAGAGACCCCTGGATCCAACTCCAGCCCTGAGACAGGACATCCTGTACACTTAAAGTCTCCTCAGCAGATAGGAGACCTGCTGGCTTGTTTGGTGGCTGAATAATTAGGGGTGTGCCAGCACCAGCTGGTTTTCCCAGAAGCGGTCTGGGCCTTATCCCAGTACTGCCCCCCTCATCAGGACTTCATTTCTGGACTTTTTTCGCAAACATGCTAGCACCTCAGTAAAAAAGAGGATTCAGTGGTTCCACCAGAGTTCCCTCACAATTCCTGTGACCAGACACGGTGAGGATCTTTGCTCCTTTCTCCCTTTGCAGCTCAGTAATGCCAGCCTGACAGGATGTGGCCAGATCTATACACTTAAAGCTCATTGTTTTATGTCCTCTCCATCTGCTGTTCTCTCCCTCTGCTTTCCAACGCCTTTTTAAATATTTGAAAACTGTCAACATCTCTCTCTCTCTTCCCCCGCCCCCTTCATCTTATTTTTCTCGAGGCTAAACAGACCCAGTTACTTCAGCATCTCCACATATGACTTGCCTTCCAGACCTTTGATCATCCTTGCAGCTCTCCTCTGAATCTTTTTCAATTTGTCAACATCCTGCTCGAACTGAGGTGCTCAAAACCAAACACAGCACTTCAAACGAGGCCTTGCTGAGCACAAGCCTCACTTGGCTAGGGGAGGATGGATGAGAGGAGAGGTGCTGCTGCTTTACTGGGTCAAAGTGGTGGCCGGGACCTGTGTCTGCTCTGTGGTCCATTGAAATTGCGTGCCAGGGTAGCTGCTGCACAGTGCCGAGGAAAGCTGACAGATTAAAGAAACAAGTGGCTTTCTTTGCTTTGTTGCTTCATTCTGTTTCTGCTTTTCACAGAGAGAGAAGTGCCACAGAGCACTTAGAGACCACCCTCTGGGCCCTGGAGATGCCTACAAATCTGGTAAGCCCAGCCTCACCTTGTGGCGTCCTTTGAGCAGTCTAGCACTTTGGCAGGGTCCACCAGCGTCAACTGGCTGGGTCTGTGGGATGACATTTTAAACTTCCTGCTATGCTGCAACAGGAGCACTATGGGAAGTTTAAAATGGTGCCTTGTAGATGCTTGTGGCTGCTAAGGAAGCCTATGGCCACCAATGCACGGCCCCTGCCCCAGCAGAGGACACTTTGTTGAGGGCCCTCTAAAGCCTGTAGCCAGACCTGCCTTCAGACCTGCTGAGCACTTCAAACTGATCTTGCAAAAATTAGATTTGCAGAGTGCAACATTCTGTGCCTAACACCAAATTGGCACTTGCCTGGAATTGTAGCACACACAGCACTGGCTATGTCTCCGAGAGGGGCTGGGACTGGTGGCACACAGTCTACAAGCCACCCGTGGCCCTGGCAAGGCTTTGTTTCATGTGCATGGTCTTTTTGATTTCCCTAGAATCCTCATTTTCAAGGTTTCTGGAGAAGACTGAGAGCCTTGGGTAAGGGGCAAAATGACATGACTGCTTCATGCCATGACCCTTGTGTTGAAATGTGGGTTGTGCCAAATTCCCATAGAGCAGGGGCAGGATGAGAAAAAGAGTGCAGCACAGGTGGAAGGAGAATGCTGAACATTTTTCCTGCCCGTGACCCTATTACCACCACCACGTCTCCTGAGCTGCCTTTTTCCTGGTAGCTATTACTTCTGGTTTCACCCCATTAGGGGAACACTGCTTATGGAGAAGTGGTTGTGATGTTGGACTTGGCAGTGGCCTGGTTGTATCAAATGGGTTTGCTGCCTTCAACTCTAGTTTGCCCCCAAAACTTGAGTTAATCTGTAATGCTGCCCATGGACTTTATGTTACTGACCTCTGCTTTAGGGAACGTTCCAAACATTCTAGAGATGAAATATAATAAAAGAATACCCTGTTCTCCCTTTTCTCTTCTGGATTCTTGCTGTCTTAAGGTTTAGAACCATGCCAAGATTCCCATCTTATCTACTAACCATTTATATTCCTGTCTTCCATGAGTTTTGTCTCATTGTTGTTGTTTTCCCCCCCAAAAAGAAATAGCTCAGTTTGCCAATTAATAGCCACATCATGTTGCAGTGGATCTCAAATCATTTGCAAGCTGAGTGAAAAACTCTTCCTTCAGACCTGCTACTTAAGTACACTTGGCTTCTCATATTTGCAAAAGTTTCTCCTAGAAACTTGCAAAATTCTAAGGCTGGGCATTTTCCAGAATAGTGCAGAGACTGGGCTTTCAGCTGGCTTTAAGGTCCGCCTTCCCACTCATCAGCAGTCTCCAGCAAAAGGAGAACTTGTGTATCTTCTCTGTGGAAAAGTGCGCAAGATGTACCTGCATTGGGAGCACATTTATCTTTCCCTGCAATGGGGGATGCACAGTTCCCCCCTCAAGCAGGAAGCATGGAAATAAGTTTTATAATCACTCTCACATCCAGTGTTCCAGCTTCCCAGCTTAGAGCAACCAGCATTAAGATGGTGTGTGGTAATTTTGGTGATGAGAATATACAGTATATTATCTGTTGAATGAGGTTTTTATTCTATTAGATTTAATTTTGTTTGGTTTGAAGTGCAGGTGCCCTTTCAGTCTATATAGTCATGTTTTCTGTCATTTTCTGCAATAGCTCTCTTAATACGGAGAGCTTTGGTGCACTGATGTAGGATGTGTGAAACACACACTTTCAGTCATGGGACTGGTTTGTCTATGTGGTTTGGGGGGCAGTGATTGCTTTTGCCCATTACAGCGCACAGGTGTGTGTGTGTTTTTTCATTTCAGCATCCATGATGTTTGCATGTGTTGCTATCTCTATCAGAATGGGTGCATGATTGCAAGATTAAAGCAGGGGGGAAGGAGAAAGAAGGTGGTGGTTAAGAAGAGCAAAGAAAGCAAGAAGGGAGAAGAGGGAAATGTGCAGGGGGGGGAAATATCACAGTTTTCTGTTGAACAAAATCACAGTTTTGTCTCCTAACATCCCCTCCCACCCAGAAGTCCAGACAGTTTTGTGGTTATTGTTGTCCAAGCCCCTCCCCACCCCCTCCGGAGCCTGACTGATGGCACTTCCCCCCTGCTGCCAGTCTACATGGGGACACAGACTCTCTCCAGGTTCATGATTGGTTCATTTCATTGGCACTCTCTCGGGTTTTGTTCAGAGAGTAACAGCCCTGCTGTTGCAGTAGCCAATTGCCCCTGGCCACAGGAACCTACCCCATCGATGTGCCACAGGGTGGCAGAAAAGCCCTTTTTCTGGATATAAAAGGTCTGTTATGGATACACAGGAGAGACCAGTTCCCCTCTACCCCCTGCTGTAAATCGGCTGGTGGATGGGACTGGGTGTTTTGTCACAGGGAGCTATTCTGGTGGCACTTGGGGTAGCAGTCTCAGGGTGTTACCCCTCTCTGACATATCATCTCCACTCCCCTGGGTTTTTTAATGGGATTATTGGTGGTTCCAGTCCCCACTGTTTAATCTGTGATACTCTTTTGGTTGAACACTTCCCCTTTTCTGTGGCAGGGAGATGTGGTCCTATCACATATATTCCTGGTGGCATGCCCTTTGTCTTGGTGGGTTCACTTGTGGCACTGTTCTGCTTCCCCCTCTCTGCAGTCATCTTCATGGTCCTCCCTTCTTTCCATTCGGTTGAACCACAGCGCCATCTGCACCACCTCAGTGCCCACTGTGTGAGCTCAACTACAGCTCAGTCTTTTTTTTCCTGCTGTCCCATCTGAAGCCTCTTTCCCCACCCCACCCCCACCCCACCTGTTGCTGGTCATACCTCTGACTCCAGGCTAGAGAAATGGGCAGAACCACGGCGGGCAAAAAGCTCCCCGCTTCTGCTCACCCGGCGTGGCAGCCACTCCGGCGAGAAGCCGCCCTGGTGTCGATGGGAGGCCCCGCAGCGCACCATGTGGCAAGAGCTGAGGTCCTCCAGGCTACGGGAGGTGGGATGTAGAACTCCGCCAGCTGGCCCCAGCTCGCAGGAATGGTGATGGCAGCGTCGGTGAAAGCCGTGGCGGTGGCGAGGAGCCAGGCATCCATACAGGCTACAGTGGCGGTGCTCCCAGTCCAGCCGGCGTTCCAGACGCTCCTCAGAACAGCTCAAGTAGCGCAAAGCCTCCTTGCGGCATGGTGGGGTGGGTGGCGGGAGCATTTCCAAGCTCAGGCAGTGCTGGCAGGGACCGTGGCATCCGTGGCACTTGGCCAACTTGTCGGCTGACCAGTAGTGCAGGGGCTTATGCGTGGCAAAGAGCTGCCTCTCTCGGGACGGGTATGTGCAGAAATAATCCGGCGACTGGTACCAGCAGCTATGCCCGTCACTGTCCCTCTCACAGATGTCAGAATCAGAGTCAGAAAAATCCACATAATGACTTTGGCTGCGCAAGCTGGCACCTACGGCAAGCGGGTGGGAATGACTGCGGCAAATGTGAGCCCGGGAGCTCCTCTCTCGGCTGGATGATGTCGGGCATTTGACTTCTGTCTCGGCTCGAGGCAGAGATGTCTCTTCGGCATGTCTGTAGCGGGAAACAGGTGGGGAGCGTTCATCCTCATAGGACAGCCGTGTGTAGCCATACCGACCCCGTTCTTTCCCAAAAGGCCGACTGCTGCCCCGTTCCAACTCACAAGGGCTTTTGGTCGCATAGCCACTGGAGGAGCCATCATACTTCTTCACCTCTGGGGCTCGGCTTGCCGCTTTCCCGGCTTGGAAACTTTCATACAACCCACGAAGGGATTTGCGTTGCCAGCCCGATGCCACCGGTGGCATGTCGGGAGTTTCTTTCTCACGCACAATGGCAAAATATGAGGGAGGATTTTCCAGCCCCCGGGAGGGTGGTGGCGGAGACAGCTGACAGGGTGCCATCTTTTTGCCACTGACGTGATCGGACAGCCCTTCTGGTTCAATGGGCCCATAGAACCGGTGGAAGCCATCTGAGAAAGGGCTCTTGAGGCTATGGCGTGGGGGTTTGGTTGTGGGGAGCTCTGTAGGCGTCGGAGGGTATAGATCCTTGTAGCAATTGGGACTACGAGCGTGGCGCCACCGTTCCACAATGCGCCGTTCACGAGGCAGGAAGCTAGAACAGGGAAGTGGAGGGCCAGGGGGGCTGGGCAACGCTGGGGCTGCACCTCGCGACGGCCCGTAGGTGTGGTTAAGGATGGGTAGCTGCTGCTGATCTGGGACTTTGGGGTCTTCACTGCTGCAACAGCTGTACATGCCCTGGAGCGAATTGGAGAAAGAGGGATAAATAAGGGGGCTGTTGGAACTGTAGCACAACTGCCAACTGCCAAACTACAGGGAGGAATACTGTTGCTGTAAGACCTGCATGGGAAATATGGTGGGGACCATGATGAACCCGAGTACTAGCCTGGGGGCAGGCTCAGTGCATACTACCCCTCCTTCCCTGGGGGGGTGGAGGGGCGGAGGGGATCCACAAAGAAGAGTGTAAAAGTCATCTGTATTGCATGCTCCTTGTGAAACCCATCAGGACTTCCTCTGTGTGATAAAGTATTGCAGTCATAATGCTCTCTCTTTTTTTGGGGTGCTCTTTTTGCAGTTCTTTATAGAATATCATAAAGAACGGTTTCTCCAGTTCCATGAAAGTGCAGTTACTTTCCAACCCATAGCCTAGAAATCTCACTGGGGGTAATTAGCTCTAGCACCACCTACAACATCACTTTTCTCTGCTCACCAGCTCCTCATGTCACTTCACCCCATGATTGATTTTCTACATGCACCATTCACCCTGCCCCATCCTGGCTGCTGCTACACAGCTCTTCTCCCCTGAGTACAGGTAACTAGTCTCACAGATTCCTCACCCCATTTCTCCGTCTCAGTGATATTCATGGGGTCACAGCCCACACTTTGGAAAACCCTGGAGTGTATTCCTGATGGTATCCCATATCCCTTGATTGTGAAGGACCTCTTGTTATAAGACTGTCTTCCTGTACCAGGGAATGATAAACACCAGGGAACTGGAATTCTTTTCCTCCTATCCTTCACATGCACACAATCTTCCACCCCAGCTGCTACTCCAGATCACTCTCCACCATGGAGAGCCTTCTGCTATTAACAAAGAGTGCATTTCTACCCTGTCTAGCATATGCATTCTCCCACCAGCCCTGAGCCTATCCTTCATAGTAGGTCATTTATTTCAGAGATGGATCACTGTGGCAGTGAATGGAGGGAAGCAGAGAGGAGGATACGGTGAGAGGAGGAGGAGATAAATACAAGTGGAGAAACTGACATAGTGAAGATCAAAAAAGAGACAATGGAAACTCTCCAGGTAGAGGAATCAGAGAGTAGGGTGGGATTTTTGCCACCTGGCTGAGTGATTAAAAGCAAAACAAACTTAGCCTCAGTGCTAGGCGGCAGCAATTTTTAATCTGCATTTAAAGTGATCAACATATGCAAATGAGAACTATAAAGAACTCAATTTGTGCTTTAGCAATGAGAATCTGTTTTGAAAGCCAGGGGAATGGCCTGTTAACGTCATCACTACACTACAAATTTAATCTATTTTGAAATCTCTTAACTACCAGGCTTCCCCTCCTCCTTGTGGAATGTGGTCTGTAGTGTGCCAGCAAGTCTTTGTTAGTCTTCCCAGCCATATCATAGAAATACCGTGCCCCAGGTTTCCCTCTGTAAGCCAGAACCATTTAAAAGGCTTGACACCAGTTTAAATTTGTAGTATAGACATAACAAGATATGATGAGTATGCTCCTCTTTCCTTACCTAGTAACCACAGCCAATCTGGTGGCAGAAAGCAGGGCTTTAAAATAAAGTAGTATGGCTCAAACCTCAACACCCATCTTTAGGAGTTAGTCACTGAGAATCCAGCATAGAAATGAGAGGGATATAGAGAAAGCAATGGAGTCGGACATAATGTTGAAATAGGACTTCCTGCATTTTTTTCTTCTGCAAGTGAGCTACTGGTAGATATCGCATTTTGTTTGATGGATGTAGTAACCAGCAAATAAAATGCAAATATGCTAGTCTCTCTGGTACTGTTCTACTTGATTGCTCAGGTACGGTGCCAACCTCCCTTTTAATTTTTTGAAGTGCAGCAAATAGATTCATTCACCTGAACATTAATTTTTCACCTTAATTTTAAAAGACCGTCAACACAATTTTTTAAAAGTTGAAAAATTGTTCCAGCTAATTAGCTCTGTGCATCCAGCTTCTGCTGCAGACAGGCAGAACTGGTTTTCCTCATATCAGTCCCACAGTGACCCCTACTATTCAGGCTAGGCATGTACAGGTGGTAACCACTTTAGGCTCATCCAATTGACATGTGATCGCTGACACATGGGTCCTTTTGGATCCAGAAGAGGGAAGACCAGGGGCATAAGGGGCCGGGCATGCTGATGAATGCTGTGCTGATGCTGGGAATGGAACCACCACACAGAATGGTCACCACCTGTATGTACACAACCATAAATTAATAGCTAGGGAAAGGGGAAAATGTAGACGGGTGTATACATTATTTTCTGTGTTAAGGTAACCCAAAGTCTGTGATTTGTACTATGAAAACCTGCATATACTGACTTCTTTTGTATAATTTAGTCACAGCAGAATGGCAAAGAAAGATGCAGGCTCTATAGCTCCATCTTTAGACCACTAGAAAACTTGCAGAGACCCCACCTTTTGCTTTTGAGACTGTATAAGTCATTGTCTGCACATACACTTCCATGCTTACCTTCACAGCCATAAAGGCTGGAAATGGTTGCTGCTTTCTGAGGGGAAAAAGAATGGTGAGATTCTAAGGATGCTGATTTCTGCATACAGGTGTCGTGTGATCAAAGATTATTCACAGTCCTGGGTGAAAGGAGAGTGATGTGGAGGGAGGGAAGAGCTTACTCTCTGGACAAAGAAATTGACAGTAATGGATGTGAAAATAGCTTAGTGGGTGAGAGGATCAATGGGCACCCAACTGTCCCTTGCTGATCTTGCAACCTCACCCTGCTGAAGGCGAGCAGGAAGTCCAGCCGCCCTGTATGTCTCATACAGTGACGCAGTTTCCAGTAGATTAGGTGTTCCCAGGCAAAGACCAGCAGACTTAGTCCCATGGCCACCAGGAGCATGTAGAAGACACCCGCCATGTTGTCTATGTCCAACTTGCTACTCATCACCTCAATTTTGTCATTGTGGCAGATCCCTGATAGCCACAGGCGCTCTAGCAGTTCAATCTCATCTGAAACAAAGGAGGGGATGGGAAGAAGAGATGGAACACAAGAAATGTGCCTTTTCACAACCTTCCCTTGGTATGGTCCATTAGACATCAGTCCCAGAAAACGCAGGAGCCCTTTTGCTCAATGGTAGGGAATAGGGATTTTGTTCTGAGGTCTCAAATGAAATAAGCTGTGTTTATCTAGTGACAGTATAGAATCTGAGTGTGGGAGCTTGTGGAGACAGGAGACAAGGGAGCAGAACCATTCTGAGCTTAGGTACATACTTAAAGGTCAGGTATCACAAAGTACTTACCCATTGACACTATTTAATTGTCCTTTCATGCTTAGAGTTGTGAGAGGTTGTTCTCGTCCTGTCTTTCCAGGCATGTATAGGTGGGTAACCTTCAGCATTTTACTGTAACAGCTTCATGGTGAGTACTGGCACCTCTCTCTTTTGGTTTAAAAGTGTGACACTTACTGTAACAGCTTCATGGTGAGTACCAGCTCCTATTTTTCTAGGAAAAAAGCACTGGCCAACATTAAGCCAATTTGCCAGCTTGGACTTATTTGTATCTGCCTATTTTTACACCTCCATGCTGGTGAAGGAAGGCAGGGCTGCTGCACTTTTAATACAAGCACTACAGGAAGAAATCTAGCAGGTCAAGCTCTTGTGACTAGGACTTGTAAACTGGGGCATTTGCAAGGGTGTTTAGTGGCGGAGTTTGAGGGGGAAGCCTGGAGTGTTGTCTCATGGACCAAGAGACATGGATGACAAGGGAGCTGCAGCAGTGACCTACTACACCTACAGCAAATCCAAGCTAGAAGAGAAGGTACAGCAACTTGAGGCCCACCTATCCACACTTTGAGCTACTGAGCAGATGAGGAAATTCTTGCTAGAGAGTGGA
Source organism: Podarcis vaucheri (assembly GCF_965113315.1). NCBI lineage: Eukaryota > Metazoa > Chordata > Lepidosauria > Squamata > Lacertidae > Podarcis > Podarcis vaucheri. The sequence continues at coordinate 18,962,106 of NC_138751.1, forward strand.
CTGTCCTGGAACAGAGAGGCAGATGGAATGTCCCTAGGGAGGTAGAAGATTGTGCAGTGCAGGAGACAAACTCCTGGAGGAACATGACACAAAAAGCAGGAGCCGTGTTAGGAGCCATGCTGTGTCTCTGGAGCTGCAAAACTGACTCCATGCCCTCACTTTGGACACCAGTTCTCAGCCAGCGTAGCAAGAACAGCAGCTGCAGACCTTAAAATACATCAAGGTAGCAGTGGAAAGTATGGAACGGTTCCTTCTGCTCCCCAGAGAAGGATGAGATGTGTGGTGGTGGCAGGCGATTCTCCACGGAGGAGGACAGAGGCAGCAGTGTGTGGACGAATGACTCATGGTTTCAGTTGTTTCTACACAAATGCACAGAGTATGGGAAACAAGCAAAAAGAATTTGAGCTCTCAGTACAAATATGACCTAAGTAGGCATTACTTGAGCCTGGTGGATGATACTCATGACTGGAACTTGAGAGGTGCAACCTGTTCAAAATGAGTAGATCAAACAGAGGGGAGGAGTAGGATTATATGTAAAGGGCGTGTACATTTGTGAAGAGATCCATAACTTGGAGCATGGAAGACAGATTGAGAGTATATGGATAAAAATTGTAGGAGAGGGAAACAAGAGTGACCTTATTGTGGGTGTCTGCTATAGACCTCCAAGCCAAATGGAGGACTCAGCTGATACCTTTCTACAGCAGATTCCCAAACATTCATAAAGAAGAGATATAGTAGTCATAGAAGAGTTCAGTTACTCAGATATATTGTCAGTGAGGCAATTGAAGAAATAATTGGACCTTTCATTCTTGACAGAGTTTGAGTTTTAACAAACTCTGCCAAGAATGAAAGCTCCAACAACTTCCTCAATTGCCTCACTGACAATGTCATTTCCCAGAAGTGGAAGAAGCAACAGAGGAGTCATCTTTATTGGACCTGGTCCTCACCAACAGGGAGAAGCTGGTCAACAAAGTGAAAGTACAGGGAACCTTGGGAGAAAGTGATAATGTACTATTGGGTTTCATTGTATACAAGCAAGGGAAAGCTGAGGGTAGTTGAACATGCACTCCGGACTTTAAGAAGACTGATTTCAAAAAGCTTAAGGAACTTCCCCATGATCAGAAATACTCAAAGAGAAGGGAGTCCAAGAGGAATGGGAGTTTCTTAAAGGTTAAAGCAGAAAGGCAGAAAATTCCAACAAGAAAGAAAAGTAGGAGACACCTAAAAAACCAGTGTGGCTGCATAAGGAGCTTACAGGTGAACTGAGATTTAAGAAGGGCCTGAATAAGAAATTGAAGAAAGGAGAAATCACAAAGGAAGAACATATATGAGTAGCCAACAGTTGCAGGGAGGTTAGGTGGGCAAAGCTCAGAATGAACTCAGGCTTGCAAGAGAGATTAAAATTAATAAAAAGGTTTCTTCGGCTATGTTTGAAGCAAGAGGAAGACCAAGCAAGTAGTAGGTCTCTTGTGTGAAGAGGATGGAGAAATGCTGTTGGGTGACAGAGAGAAGGCAGAACTGCTCAACACCTACTTTGCCTTTTGTCTTTACCTCAAAGGAAAGCAATGCCCAACCTGGTGATAACAGAATAAATGATGCAAGGAGCTAAAGCCCAAGATGGAAAAGAGGTGGTAAAGGAACACCTAGCTACATCGATGAGTTCAAATCTCCAGGGCCTGATGAGCTGCACCCAAGAGTATTAAAGGAGCTTGCAGATGTAATCTCAGAGCCTCTGTCTATAATTTTGAGAATTCTTGGAGAACAAGTGATGTCCCTGGAGACTGGAGGCAGGCAAAATGATGTCCCTGTCTTCAAAAGGGGGAGTAAAGAAGATCTGGGTAACTACTGACTGGTGAGCTTGACATTGTTACCAGTGTCCTAGAACAGATAATTAAACAGTCTGTCTGTGAGCACTTAGAAAAGGTGACTGTGATTACTAAGACCTAACATGGGTTTCTCAAAAACAAGCCGTACCAGACGAATCTCATTTCTTTCTTTCTTTCTTTGATAGAGTCACAAGCTTGGTGGATCAGGAACTGCTGTGGATATAGTGTATCCTGATTTCAGTAAAGCTTTTGACAAATTCCCCCATGATATTCTTGCAGATAAGCCGGTAAAATTTAGACTGGGTGAGATAACTGTTAGGTGGGTTTGTAGCTCATTTCCATACTCAAAGAATGCTCACTAATGGTTCCTAGTCATCCTGCAAAAAAAAAGGGGGGGGACAAGTGGGGTGCTGTAGGGTTCTGCCCCGGGCCCATTGTTGTTCAACATCTTTATAAATAACTTGGATGAAGACATTGAGGGGATATTTATCAAATTTGCAGATGCCACTGAAGACAGAATTGGGATTTAAGATGACCTTAACAGATTGGAGAGCTGGGCCAAAACTAACAAAATGAACTTCAGTAGGGGCAAATGTCAGGTTCTGCACTTAGGCAGGAAGAACCAATATGCACAAATATAAGATGGGAGACACTTGGCTTGCCAGTAGTAGATGTGAAAATGATCTAGGGGTCTTAGTAGACCACAGGTTTAACATGAGTTCACAGTGTGATGAAGCAGCAAAAAAAGGTTAATACTATTGCAGAGCAGGGCGACCAAGATGATCAAGGGTCTGGAAACCAAGCCTTATGAGGAATGTTTGAGGGAGTTGGGTATATTTTAGCCAGGAAAAGATACTGAGAGGAGATATAATAGCCATCTTCAAATATCTAAAGGGCTGTCACATGGAGCAAGCTTGTTTTCTATTGCTCTGGAAACTAGGACCTGAACCAATGGATTCAAGTTGCAAGAAAGGAGATTCAGATGAAACTTTAGGAATAATTTTCTGACAGTAAGAGCTGTTAACAGTGGAACAAACTCCAAGAGGTGGTGGACTCTCCTTCCGTGGAGGTTTTAAAGCAGAAGTTGGTTGGCTGTCTGCCATATATGATGTAGCTGAGATTCCTGCATTTCAGGGGGTTGGACTTGATGGTGTTTGGGTCCCTTCCAACTCTACAATTCTTTGATCCTATGAATCCTGATCTACTTGAGTGATTGCAAGGATGGAGCTATGCAGTGGTAGTCTTTCAGGACTGATTAATGCTGCAGACTAAAATTGTGTGTGTGTGGTATAAAAGGTAGTACAGGTTTCAGTTGTATGATATGACAGATGGGTGGGTTGCTGGGCAACGGTTCCTTACCTCCCTCTCCCCTAATAAGCAATTGGAAGCTTACAATGGTGTGCATGTGTGTTCCTTCATACCCAAGCAACAGGCTCCTTTAAATGCATACATCCATGCAAGATCATGATATGCTCTTCCAATAGAGATTTGGCAGGCAACTTTGACTTTCAGGTGTCTCTTTAAGACTTTTTATGCTGACAGGCCTTAACAGTTGTTTAAAAGGTCTCTTGAGTAGCCAGTCACATTGATGATTACTTTGCATTGCTTTTAAATGTCTAATTGTTGTGGTACACTGCCCTGATGTATTGTGAGAGAATATTATTTAAATATTTTTAAAAAATAACTATAAATAAATAATAAATACCGAGCACCCTTCAGCATGTACATATTCAACATATGAAGTTATACATCAATACACTGAAGGATTCCAAACAGATGAAATCGCCGCTGTATATATTATATACCCTCATACTGGTGGAATTATATACCAACAAAATTATGGATATTCTGTGAACCTAAAGTGAAAATTCTGCAATTAAAGTAAGTTTTAAACATTGATTATTATACATGCATTTTTTTAGTTTGCATGCTTTATTCTTGTGCACAGATGCTTGGAATATAGAGTAATTGCAAGCAAATAGGAGTTCTAATATGTATATCTGGAATTTTGTCACTTGTGAATGTTGGCAATCCCAGGTGAATGTTGTGAATGTTTAATTAAGGTGGAGATACCCTGGCGAATGCCAACAGTCAAATAGTGATTATCATTATGCAATAAATCTGTCCCCAAAATGGGAATATGTCTGTCTGTTTGTGGCATTCATAAAATTCATCTGAAGTTGTCAGTATTTACATGTGAATAGTTGACATTCACCACATTTTGGACATTCATTGTAACGCATCCAAACTCTACAAAGCAACCATCTGTCGGCCTCTCTCCCACACACAATTCTTACACATCATGATTCTCACAGGGCATTTTTCACAAGTGAAGCAAAGAACGCCTCTCTGTCTGGAATGCTTCACTTCTGAATGTTGTTAATCGCAGCAGAGAGAGCTGGAGAGTAAACCATGTAGCTTTTTCATTCAGCCTAATAGATGCAAGGAAGGCAAAATGATTTAAGTGTCATGGACACTGGGTGGCCCAGTTGAAACATCCCCGTCCCCAACATCTGCTTATATGTCCTGGTGGGGCGGGGAAAGCCCCGTGTGCTGTTCTCTAGGATATCCCCAGAGTCAGTCAGGCCTATTAGGAGAAGCAAGATTGTTGGCTAACAGCAATTAGAGCCTCAGACTGAGCCCATTAGCAGCAGCAGAGACGGAATCCAGGTTCCTCTGCTCAGATCAAACACACCAGAGCTGTGTCTGTTCATTATCCCTGGAGCTAGAAATAGAAAGCAGGATGTCTGTCTCCCATCGCCTTTGCTCTGAGTCTAGCCCACTAGGAATTGCTTGCTCTCCCAGGAGACGCAGGAGTCCTGGCTTCCAGACCTCCTTGCGTGAACTGAGTGGGCTCCACACCTCTCTTGGGATTCCTACTCCCTTTCAGCCTGGATTAATTAATCCAAAATAAAATACCATGATCTGGTTGCATGTTCACTTTGATCAGTCTGCAGGTCTGCTAGGAGACAGTCAGGGAAGTGCATGGTGACAGCTATCTGGAGCATTGGAATGGGGGAGGGTGTGCAGGCTGGTGTGGGGGCATCAGTGTATATGAGGGAGCCATGTCAGTTCCAGGGCCCATAAGTCCTCTCAGCAAACTTCTACATCAGGGGGTTGGACTCGATGGCCCTTGTGGTCTCTTCCAACTCTATGATTCTATGATTCTACATTTGAGTTAGAAACCCCTCCCCATCTCCGTGGATAAACATACGCTAAAAGAATTGGAGAAATCCACACTCCTGCTGGTAATATGAGTTTTGCTCACTTGATTAACATGAATGAGCCTGTCACATTGGTTTTGCCTGACAAATCAACCGTTGATCAGGGACTTGACAAATGGGCTTTAATTGCCCTTAATGATATCAAATCTCATTCTAGCTTGTAAATGCAACACCCATCAGAATTGGGGTGTGGGAGGAAGGGAGACAGCAAGAAAGCATTTTCATTTTTTATAATGGGACAGACAGATAAGGAGCTGTGAGTTAGCTGAAGGTGAAACAGCTTGGAATGCAGGGTGTCTCTCTCTCTGAACATCTGATATGGGATTAGTGGATTTGTTCTGTGCTGTAGGGGTGCCTATTTGCTTCCATTATGCTAACATTTTTTATTACAATGACACCATATACCTCCTTCATCTGAGGATCACAGGGCGGTTTACCATACAAAACTCTCATTCAAAGGAAACTATCCCATATAGCACTGCCCCATGACTTCTCAAAATTCAAGGAGCACACAACAATAAATTCAACCAAATACATAGTAAAAGTGTCTTAAAGGAAACTAATCTGTTTTAACTGAACTTCAGAATCCAGGTAACCCATTTTATAGCAAAGGGTAATGAATGTTTCATCTTGGCAGACCAGCATTCCTTTACCTGACTAAGCCTTCTGCCCCAGCAAAAATGTGAGGGAAAGTCCTGTTCACCAATCACTATGAAGAACATGACCCATCCATAAGGAGTGGGATTGGCAGTTTGGTACTTTTCTGGGCTCTGAGCTTACTAGAAATGGGTGCGGAGGTGGGGTGGGGGCTGAGTATCTGAAGAAGGAGCACCAGTTGCCTCATATTTCAACTTCATGCTTTTTCATAGTGTATGGATAGAATGGGGTGGTCTTGCCCCGCAGCAGGAAGTAGGATTATGCATAGATTTCTTTCCAGTGCAAATTATTCAGGAGTGTCCACAGCAAGTAATAAATATCCTTTATTTCAGACACCCCTTCTCCAAAGTATCTTATGCATACACACCCAGCAGTCATTGCCTAGTGGAAGAGCAGGTGGGACAGAGACAGAGACAGAGAGAGAACAATACCACTCACACAGATGTTGGAGAAAATATTCCCCCCCACCTCCCAGTTACTGACACTTAAGTTTGTTCTCATCCCAAAAACCTGGGCATCTCTCAACTTCCCAGTGCTCTCCCTAGAACCTGGCATGTAGCTAAGCCTTACCATCACTCAGAAACTGGAGCAGGGCCAGGTCAATGGGCCGTTTCCACTTGGATCCTTTCTGCAGCGCAATGCCGTAGCCTGTAGTGGCAAAGACTTTCCCACTCCCTATGGTGACAAGTTTACAGCCTTCTTCCTTTCGGGCCATGTAGTTGAGGACGGCTGCATCGTAGATGAAGGCATCCAGCTTCCTGCAGTCAGATAAGAAAGGCAGGCAGAGAAGGAAAGAATGGATGCAGCATTTAGCGCATTAAAAATGCCTCCATTTATTATTTGTCCACCTTTGCACAGACCTATTGATTAGAACTACAGGCATTCATATTGCAATTAAAGGGAAAGCATATTTTTGAGGGAAGGGGACAGCTTTCTTTAAGTGTGAGACAGCTTACCATTTAACAAACAAATAGTAAGGTAAAGGTAAAGGACCCCTGGACGGTTAAGTCCAGTCAAAGGTGACTATGGGGTTGTGGTGCTCATCTCGCTTTTAGACAGAAGGAGCTGGTATTTGTCCACAGACAGCTTTCCGGGTCATGTGGCCAGCATGACTAAACCGCTTCTGGTGCAACGGGACACCATGATGGGAGCCAGAGCACACGGAAACGCTGTTTACCTTCCTGCCACAGCGGTACCTATTTATCTACTTGCACTGGTATGCTTTCAAACTGCTAGGTTGGCAGGAGCTGGGACAAAGCAACTGGAGCTCACTCTGTCACGCAGATTCGAACCGCCAACCTTCCAATCGGCAAGCCCAAGAGGCTCAGTGGTTTAGACCACAGTGCCACCCGCATCCCTATTAAACAAATAGTAATATTCATTGTTAGACGGAGAGGCTCACTTGTTTCTTATCCCATATGTGAATATTTCCTGTTATAGTAACACACCAGAGTCAAAACGGCATCAAAAAATAAACACATTGAAGGCCCATCAATATTGTGGAAGGGTCAGGCTTTTTAAAATATTTTAAGAATTAATTCAACAGAGCACTGTGGCCTTCAGTTGAATGTGAGAGGGAGAGCAGTATAAAAATCAATTAAATAAAAACTGGTTCTTAGCATTACATGAAAGTATACGACTCCTGAGAGCCAAAAGGTGGCCACCTTTGGGTAATAAACTAGAAAGATAGAACATCTTTACGTTTATTCTTCGTTGTCATCAAATATGTCACAGGTAGGAACTAGAAACTAGATGATTGCCCGGCAGCATGCCTTTAAACATGACTGAGCCTTTCCGTATGCTTAGCCTGACCAATTAACTTGGGTGCAGGGATTTTATTATGAGCCTGATTAATCTTCCCATTAAAGCTGTTAAAGTTTTCAGCCATAGTTATATAGCATAGGAGATACTTTTAATAGGCCCATAAGGAAAAGGTGCCCTTTACTGTTAGAACTGCACGTCAGCCACTGTCCCACTCTATTTTATCTTCGCTTCCTCCCCCCTTTATTTATTTTTTATTATAGACAGGCTCACCTCTTCAGCTACCTCTATCTAGAGATCTTGGTTCCAAGCTTTCTTCTCAGTCTTTTGCTTTCTAATGCCCTCTGTTTCACAGACTGACCCTACACAGGGCCCATAACTTTAAATTCACATAGGATCAGACTATTAGTTGTCTCCGTCCTGTCCCCTTGTGCCCATCCCCATTCAACCATTCACACATACTGGCAAAGTTTTGGTGGCCATGAATGTACATGGTGGTATTTAAAAACAAAAAAAACTCTGAACTTTAAACAACAAGAACAAACAAACCCTGAAGAGTAGATGCAGACCACTGATTAAAAAGAGAAGGAAGAACTTAACAAGCAGTAAACACACAAAGCACCAGACAGGGACAGCATAGGGGAAAGCCGCAAGAACCGAATAGTTGAATTCTGCAATAGTGGCAAAGTCATTCTTTTAGAATCTTCAGCACCGTTGAAATGGCCCAGTGCCAGAACTCCTGGCCAGGGGCAGCTCCAATTTAGACAAGGCAGGCCACTATCAGTACAGCAGCTACAAGGAAGATCACAGGCCCTGGTATCCTATGCAAGCCTGAGTCACAGCCTGAGCCCAGCAAATCAGGCATTCTGGAACCCAAGGCAGGAATCTGTACTTTCCAAGCCTGCACCTCCGGAGGAACAGAACTCCTCCACATCAGAGACCCACATCCACAGGTCACCACGCCAATGCAGGCAATATGCAGGGAGGGATTTGCCAGTGCAAATCCAGAAATCAAGTTGCGGGTGCTAGTTTGCAAGCCGACCCCTGCATTCTGCATTAGCCGCAGCCTCCAGATCAACTGCCAAGGTAGTTCTACAAACAGTGTGTTGCAGTGATCCAACTGTGAGGTTAGCAATGCATGGATAACTGCTATCCTGATCCAGGAACAACTGTATCTGTCTTCTCAGCCAAGCTTCCTAGCCACTGAGGACACCTCCAGTGGTAGAGTTGGATCTGGGAAAATCCTCAGACTTTGCACCTGCTCCTTCAAGGAGAGAGCAGCCCCACCCAGGCCTGGCAACTTACTGACTTCCCAAGCCTACAAACCTCAATCTTGCCAGGACTCAGACTCAGTTTATAAGCCCCCATCCAGCCCATCACTACAGTACAACCCCAACACCTGCAGCCAGCTTGACAAATTGGTCAGGAGTGAAGGGAACTGAAGTCACATAAATTTTGGTGGCCCAAAGTTGGAGGTGCCTGTCTTAAGTACATATATGTACAGAGTAGGAATTCTAATCCATATATAAATGATTGTGACTGTAGAATTGGGAGGTGGTTGTTAATTTGGGTTAATTAGCAGAGTATGTGGGAGTTTAAATGGTGAATCACACACCCATAACCTTGCCAGTTGGCTTTTAAAAAATAGTTAGTAGGATTGGCAGCAGTTCCAACAGCAGTGGGAACCACCCTGAAAGGGCGCTCAAACAGGCAGAGCTACAATGCACTCCTACAGCAGCAAAAAATTAGCGTTTAAGTCACAAATGCTCACAAATCCAAAATCCACATACAAAAACCCCACGTGGAAGTCTAGTTAACAGCATGATGGCGCAGCTCAATCCTGCACTTGAATGCCTCACTGTGGACTTGTCTTATTTGGTTTATTTATGAAATGAGCCAGCAGGAGTTCATAGAAGTTCACAGAAGTGTTGTTGTGGGGAACAGTGGGGAGGCACTCTTGCTGGTGTGTGCAGCTACCAAGGCTAGACAAGCACTTGCTCACCAGAGTTATACACAGAAGGAGTGCACAGCCTTTAGAGGTGTTTTTTTGGGTTTTTTTAGGACTGCAGTTTCTATAATCTGATCTTACGCGAAGCTTACTTCCAGGTAAGCGGGCATAGGCTTGCAGCCTTAATTAATTGGTTAGATTCATTCAACTAAAAAGGAGTCCCCAATGAGCAAGGCAACAGTTTCTTTTTAAAAAAATATTTTTAATGCAATTACTTGCATTAACAGCACATGGCAAACAGAGCTTTTGCACAGGCCTTCACTCCTATATGAGAGAGAAGTGGGGATGCCTCTTCTAATGTCTGCAGTGCATCATCTAAAAACAAAGTATGCTTAAAAAAAAGAGAGTAATTTTTGCTCATATGCACATTTCTGCAGATTTAATTAATTCACTGATTAATTGACCCAAACTCATATTATTATTAAATTGGCTAAGATTTCTTTAATCAGATGACAGCCTAATGAAAATTGACTAATTATAATTATAAACTTGTTAAAGGATCACAAAACAGCATGGGCATTAAAGCTGGCCATGTCACAAGCAACATCCAGCAGCAGCCTGTGTCACTCACACAGTCACATTCCACATAGCAATTGCCACAGCAATTAATGTACTACCGCTGGAGGGAGAGGATGTTGCAGAGGGGAAAAACTGCATTTACTTCACTGAATATTTACCCCAAGTGTGGGCAAATGGTGGCTTCTCTACAACAGGAGTGAGGCCTCATGGAATGACGACGAGAGTGTGCGACATAAATGAGAAGCATTTGCACATCTGTTGTGTAAAAAATGGGTTATGTGGAGAGAAACATAGGGCACATGTGGTCCTACTGTAGGGGCCTGCTGCAGGCCATGCGCCCCAGGGAGCAGAAAGGCTTAGGATGAAAATATATGCTGAGAACTAAGGGTCTTGGAGTTGCCCTTCCTGCTGCCACCACTGCTTCTTCCATTTCCCCCCACCTACCCTGTCTGCAGGTTCTGGAGTGCATCCTCCACGCTGCGCTGGTTGTACTTCCCCATATATTCGTGCATCTCCCCATAGTTGTTCCGAATGTTTTTCTCGGTACTCCCGTTGGGAACAGTGCCAAATCTCAAAGGTGGGTAGTGATGCTGTGGTTTCTGGAACTGTAGAGGGAGGTAAAGGGAAATTGGAGTGTGAAGAGTGCTTCTGCGGATCTTGCCCCGACCCCTTCCCTGCTCTCCTCCCAAATGTGAAAACTGAGCAAGGATGGGAGGAGGGAGATTCTTAAATTTGCTGGTGCTACTTTTGGAGTAATGTATTGTTGTGCTCAGTTGGCTGAGAAATAAAACGGAAATTTGGCTGGCATCAATTAGAACAGAGTTCACCTTCCCAAGCATTATGATTTCTGGATATGGAGAAGCACCCTGTTGTGTGTGATGGATGAGACAGACAAGCAGAGTGGTATGGATAAGAAATGGAGAGATGCATATAGTGATGGATGGGTAGGTAAATACCATGTTTATTTGAGGATGAATAAATGAGCCAACAGATTTATTTATGAGCTTCCATTTTAATCCCCATCCTCTTTGGAGCTAAGGGTGAGGCACATGGTTTCTGCTTCCCCATTTTAGCCTCACAATAGCCCTGTGAGGTAAGTTGGAAAAACAGGCTGGATTGGGGAAGAGGATAGTCAGGAAGGGTTGATATCTGGAAGTTCTAAATTTTCCTCTGGGCATTAGGAACTGCCACAACCTGAGTGAACAAGTTTTGCTCATGCTCAGGGTTGACCTTCATGTCACACATTTTTATTAGGAAGAGCAGCTTGGGAGAGGGGGATTTAGAAGCCGCTAGAGGAAACAGCGTATCAGCAGGGGCAGATCCAGCTCTGTGATTCTGTGTTTCCAACATGCTTTTGGATTCCCGCAGATGGAAAATTTGTGTTTTTGTGCGTGACTTGAAGCAGAAAAATGGCAGACAGAGAGGGGATTATGTACACCCTTTCCTCCTGTCCATCCTCCTGCCACTCTTATTTTCTCCTCTCCTGAACCTGCTTTTCATTTAATAATGGCTTTGGGGGTCAGTTTCAACTCCACAGGGTGTAATCGTTCATGATGTTTAGAGTTTGAAGGGAATTCCACCCCTGTAATGTCAGATGGACACTGATATTGGAAGATGTGGGTGGGTGGGCGGGTGGTCTGTCCCAGCTGGTGGCAGGGGTTAGACTAAGGGCCTTGTAGTCTCCTCCTTCTCAAACAGTTCCGTGACACGATAAGAAGGCAGACAGACAGTAGTATTTGGAGATGGACGAGAAGACTAAATAGATATGAGCAAGAAACATCATGTATGATTATTGAGTTTGTCCTCTAGAATCCAGCCAAGAGACCAGTGCCCAAGCCAAGGAAAAGAAAACGAACTTTTTAGAGATTTATCTAAGGACAGGAGGGTGAGACAGGCAGTTTGGGAAATAAGACATAGAGCGAAGGGAGAAGCAGAGTGAGAAAGGAACAGTGGGATGTGGAACTCGAAGGCCATGCAAGATGAAACACCTTGAGGGTGTGTTTGTACCAGTTCCCAGGCAGCGTTGATTTTGTTTTTTGTCCTTTTTTGACCCATCTTTGCACATTTCCTATGCTTACACACACCCTCTTCAACTAATGCGCTTGTTTGTTTATTGTCAAGCTGCAGAGAGCCTTTCTTCATGATCAGTAAAGGCATAGACGAGCCCTATGTTTTCCATTTTAAAATGCTCTTACAAACAGCATTTTAGCAACAATCACATTGATTCCTGTTTGCCTGTTATGGTAAGGGGAGAAATACAGAGGATGGGGGCGACTGCAGTGGATATGCAGTACTCTGCATGAGTTGAGCAGCAGATTAAACATAGCCTCTGCTCCCTATACCAAGTAAAATTCCTGGTAATTTTTTTTTTTTTTTGGTGGGGAGGGGGCTCAGAAGTGCATACGATGTGATGGAAAAAAAGGGAATAGTGTAGCTCTTCTGATACTACATTGTGGCCCCTAGTGAAGAGATGCTTGTGACACTACCGCAACCAAAGTCAGAAAGGAGTCAGATGAGAAAAATGGAAAGGGGCAAGCAGGGCGGGGTGGAAAGAGGCCAGGAATGGACTCATAAATAGAAGACACAATGAACAGGTAATTCTGGGTATAGATGGATTCAGCAGTTGGCAGACAGGATTGTTGACAGAGAGGTGCACCGAGAGATCAGTGATACTGAAATAGATGGGGACACATTTAGAAGTATGAAGGGCAGAGGCAGCCTGCTTGTTCTGTTACAAGAGTCTGCTTCAAGAAGCCTGTAGATGGAGAAAAACATCTTTGGTCTGTTTTGAGCATCACAAAATTGGCTTCACACAAGAGCTCTCTGAGCAAATTCAGTCCCTCCTTGATATTCCTGGGGCAACTGGGCCTTTCGACATGGAAATGGGAAGCAAAGAAACAGCAAAAATCAAATGCATCCCAGGTTGGGGACAAAATACAGAGTGCCAGCAATGGGTGCGGGGAGGAAGAAAGGGGGAGCGATGGTTTTCTTGCAAATGGGGATAATGGAAAGAGGCTTCTAGGTGTCTAAAGCTTAGAAGCCATTAGGCAGACAAAAGCGTCTGGGGAAAGTGAGAAAAGAAGATGGGAGATTGGTAGAGATTATCTGGAATTTGACAGAGGAATGTGTATGACAAAGCAATGGGGGGAAGAATTAATGGAAAAGAGGCAAATAGAGGTAGAAGAGAATACTGGGAAAACCATCAGGATGGAGAGGGGAGGGGAAAACGTTTCTACAGCTAGAAACAAAACGAGAGTCTTGTAGCATTTTAAGACATGTTCATTTATTGTACAGGAAGCTTTCATAGGCTCAAACCTGCTTTGTCAGATGCACAGAATGAGGCTTTCCACTTTTGATGGCTAAATGCAGTGCCTTCTCTAATGGCAAAGTCCAGAGGGGGTCGCCGTGTTAAGTGGGTTTTTGTCCAGAGAAGTTGATGCCGCAATTAATCTGTTAGTTTTTAAGGTGTCACAAGGCTTTTGGTTGTGTTTGTTGCAACCTGATAACATGGCTCCCTCTCTTGAATTTCACAAGACTGAGGCTGCATTGCTATTTAACCTGAGACTAGGGATGGGTGGCAAATATATCAGTTTTGGTTTCTCTTAGTTTCTCACTTTTCCAATCTTATGTTAGGGTTATATCAGCTGATTTTTTTATAAAAAAAAAGACCTAGTGAAAATCTGTCACCATTTTTGTGTGAATTTCTCCTTTGATACACATTTTTATATGCAGTTTTGCCTAATATACACATTTTGGAAAACAGTTTCCCCTACTATGATGCATTTTTGTATGTTGTGTTCATTAATATATGCATTTATATGCAAATGTTACCATTGTATATACATGTTTGTACACATTACCTTACTGGAGAACTGCAATGCAAAATGTAGGTAAGTCCGAAGGACAGCTGTGTTTCAGCTCACATACTGTTTCAGAAAATGTGAAGTTCATCTTTAAAGGTGAATTGAATCAAATTTCTCCCCCATCCCTACCTGGGCGTAAGGTCCAATTGAATTCAGTGGGACTTCTGAATAGATGTTACTATGATTCCACTATAGAAACACTTATTCTTTTCCTCTGCCTGGATTTTCTTCTTTTACCCTCTCCCTCAAACTGCTCCCTACTCAGTTCGAGTTGGTTAATCTGAGCTGTTTAATATTTATCTGCGATTGTGTTTCATGTTGGACGTTAATTACGCCCATTAATTACATCCCAGCTCGTTAGTTCTTAACGAAAGGGATTCAATTGGAGTGAGGCTGCCTTGCCACAGCTGGTCCGGTTTGTGTGGCCCCCTCCTTCCCCACAGCTGTGGTTGTTCGTCAGGGGCTAATTGTCAGGGAATAATCAGCCACGTTCTGGTTTATAAATACACACCATGCATGCTGGGCACCAGCAAAGTATCCCAGTGGAGGGCTATGTGGAGCTACCAAGGGTATGAGTTCCACTGCTTAGGTCAGCCACCCTTTAATCTTGACCACATGCATGCATGCATGCACAGGCACACCCACATATTTCCTGTTGCAGTTGTCTTAAGGGGAGTGTGATGGATCTGGCCTGATTGTGGGTATGTGTGGCTTTTCTGAAAGTAAACATTGCCTACCAGAAGCCTATCAGCACAAGCAAGTGTAACATTTTAAAATTAAACAGCAATTAGGACTGAAGGTAAGAGCTAGAATCTGTTCTCAGTGCCACCGTTAGTTTCTAAAAATGATAAGTGTGCCATGAGTGCATCAACATGAATAGCTCTCCTGCTCTGCAGGTGGGTAATCTACAGGGCTCTGCTAGCACTTTTTCCAGAGGAAGAGCTATAGATTAGTGGCGGTGAGCTCATGCTAGATAATGTGAACTGTAATACGAATGCACAGACTTGGTATGTGGGTTTCAGCCAGATTCTTACTAAGAGCTCCCTAGGATTCAGAGGCTTTTCAGTGTCAGGTCTGGTACTTTGGAGTAGGAGACAAAGATGTGCAATTGCCTGCCTGCCTGCCTGTCTGATCTTCTGGCTTTGCCTTTGTTCTGGGCAGTTTCACCTTCACTGACATTTCCCCAACAGCACTATTGGCACCGAAAGCAAAACTTTCCAGTTGCTGAGTTTGCAGTGGTCACAGCCAGGTTGCTCCTCCCCAAGCAATTTAAAATAAACCTTGCAAAACCTGAGCTGCTCAGTCAAAAAAGAATGCCCTTGCAAGACTATGCAAGTGAAGTCAAGACAGCTGAGATCTAAGGCACTGCAAGCAGACACTGTAGGACCATGTGATTTGATGGAAATGTGTACAGTGAATAACAGAGGCTCAACTTTACTCTTTTGTGTTAAAGTGTAGCAAAGGTACACATCTTTTTTATTTTAGAGTTGTTTGGTTTTGGTTTAACATGTAGCCATGATTATACACACATCTCATGGTTTTCCTTGCTTCCCTTTCATCATTTGTCAAACACTGGGGAAGCAGTGGTGGTCACTTAATTTTTTTATATTAGTGGAAATGGGGATATGTTTAATCTGGTCTGAAGGAAAACATTGTGCCTGGCATGTTGTTTTTGGTAATGGAAAAGAAAATGAAAGGGGAAATAAAACGAGAGCTGTGGCAAAGGAATGAATGGGGAATTTTGTCTGGTAGGGATAGATATGATGGGAGGGAGGGAGTGGAACTTATTATTATCATTATCATTAATTAAAAATGTATAACACCCCCTCATCCAAAGATCACAGGGCAGTTCACAACATAAAAATACAAAATGAGAACACAAAATACATAATAAAACAAAAACAGACCAATAACGCTCCTCCAACATTTAAAAGGCTACAGAATGTTTAATCAGCCCAAGGCCTGGTTATAAAGAAACGTTTTCACCTGGCACCTAAAGATATGTAATGAAGGTGCCAGGCGAGCCTCCCTGGGAAGAGAATTCCACAAATTGGGTACTATGCCTCTGTTTCCCCCCCTCTGGGAGCCCTCCCTTCTTCTCACCTTCTGGTCGCTGAGCCCAGACACCGTGTCTACATATTCCTCCTGTATCATAAAGGCGGCCAGATTGGCGGTGTAGCTGGCAAGGAAGATGACGGCGAAGAAGGCCCAGATCAGCACCATGATCTTGCTGGTGGTGCCCCTGGGGTTCTCCACAGGCACAGAGTTGTTGAACACCAAAGCCCAGAGCAGCCAGATGGATTTCCCAATGGTGAACTTGGAGCCTCCAGTGCCTACCAGGCAGGATGGGATGGGGGAATATGAATCAGAGTTTGAACTTTGCCATAGAGGCTGGAGCGCAACAGGCTGCACATGCTTGCCGCCCTTCCTTATCTCCATAGGTACCCCAGTTTCAGACACATGCCCCTCCCTTATCCTTGGTGCACTCACGTTTACTGGCGCTGAGGCTGCGATTATAGCCTACTGGGCTGAAATATTCAAAGATGAAGACGGTCACCGCAACGACAGTCAGGCACATGACAAACATCATCACCCAGACAGCAGGGCTGTAGGGCTCTGCAGGAAGAGAAACATGGACCACGGTGGTGGTATGCCCGAGACAGCTAGGCTCTAGTGGGTGAAAGCAGGGGTTCTGAACCTTTGGCATAAAAGAGGCACCCTAAATCACGAGTAACACTTTTAAAAATGGTATAATTTAAGGCCGCCTCTTTAAATTGGCTTTTCCTGAGGAGCTGTGTGAGTTGTGGTCATGTGGAGACTCTGAGATAGTCTGTCAGAATTGATTTAAGAGTATGATGCAGATGAACCCCAAAGCAGGGGGAAAAAATGGATCTACCATTATCACCATCCTTGAGGGAATAGTGGCTTTGGGAGGGTGCTACACAAGTCCCTCCATGGCAAAAAAATAAAGCTATTACTTTGATCTGAAAGATCAAAATGTCTTCCTTGAAAACTGCACATTTGTTAATGTGAGTCAATTTGGGTGAAATTGTCTTTTCCCAGGATTTGGAAAAACCTGTCTGCTGGTACTTCCATTGTGATTCTAAGTACTGTGTTAACTGCAGTTATGTAACTCCCATTGATACATATTGGCAGCTGCCCACTTGATACCCACAAATGGGCAAGTTTTCTTTTCTTTCTCTCTCTTTCTCTGCTTATGGCTTTTCTCAGGCCATTTTCCTTCAGCCAAAGGTCATAATTTTGTATGTCCATTTTAACAATTGTTTTAAACATTTTTCTATTTTATCTATACCCCACCTTTCCAGCATAAATGGTGGGTTAAAAATGCTAAAATAAAATTGACACTAAAAAATTCAAAACTCTACCTCAGCAATAAAGCAGGTCCTTAGTGGGGCTGTTTCCCCAAGATTGGGTACACAACTACTTAGATCCAATAGATGACAGGATGGGGGAAGATTAGGACTTCTGACTTCTCTACTATAATGAACCCTGCTTTGAAACCAGACTACCTGGAAGACTCCTTCCACATCTCATGCCAACGCTCCCTCCTGCTTTTTACTTTGACCCATCCCAGGGCTGGGTATTCACCTAGGAAGGCAGAAGGTGAAACAGTTCCATTGCTACGAGACACCATCACACTGATTCCTGTCTCGACAAAGGGCACAGAAAAATCTATGACTTCAGCTCTCTCCGCATTGATGGTCAGGGATCCAATCGCCATGTCAGCTCGCTTGTAATACACCTGAGAGACACACACACAGAGAGATGGATAAAGTACAAATAGCCAGCAATCCTGGGTTTTCTGGAAAGGAAGGGGAGGGTCCAGTATTTCTGAGTAAACAGTGGTACCCACCCTGAGCCCTGGAGACAGGATGTAAAATTCTGTTTGCCTATCAGATCCAGGAATGGGCAGAGCCATATTGCCTAGGGCAACCCTCCCATAATCTTTGAAGCAGATTAACCCTACTATTTATGTCGGTGCACTATTCAATAGTCCTTTACTTCAAGGATACAATCCAAACAGCCTGCAGCAGGACTTGTGGGTCCTCTCAAGTGGAGTTGAGAGTCACACATGTGTGGGTGGGAAACCAGAATTCCTGGGTTCTTTTAAGAGGAACAAAATGCAGAGAGTCCTAAGAAGTTGTGCGTGAGCCCAGACCACCCAGTTCCTTGGGGAGGGGATGAAGTTACCTCTCCAATCATGCCGTTCCACATGCCGTTGACTATCTTGCCATGCTTGCCATTGGTGACAAGATAGAGATCGTAGGTGAAACCCAGAGTTTTAGCCAGACGCTTCAGGATGTCAATGCAAAATCCTTTGCAGCAGCTCTTTACCATTTGATGGCTGTGAACAGCACAAGGAGGGAGGGAAAGGAACTCAGCAAGTGGTTTAGGAGCACTGTGGAAGGTAAACACAGAGCCAGCATGACGTAGTGGTTATAGTGGACTAGGTCTGTAGCGGCCCAGGTTCAAATCCCCTGTCAGCCATGAAACTCACTTGCTGATTTTAGGCCATTCACTAACCTACCCACACAGCAAAGCTAAGAAAGAAAGAAAGAAAGAAAGAAAGAAAGAAAGAAAGAAAGAAAGAAAGAAAGAAAACTATGTGTGCCACTTTGAGATCCTTGGAGGAATGGGGCAATATTAATGGGTTAAGTAATAAATAAGCAAGCATGGGATTGATTGGTGCTTGGATGGGTGTCCACTGGGAGGCCTACACAAGCCACTCTGAACTTTCCTGAGGAAGAGAAAGATCTAAATGTAAAATTGATAACACTGAATTCAGCTGTGGTAAACTTGGCCAGCATCTCAGGAATACCTGTTGGTATGGTTGAGTGGGTGGCGGCAGGGAACTGAATCACGAATGCAGGTCTTTGTGGCTGGATCAATGTTGTCGACAATAACAAAGGGCCTTTCCTCCAGTGTTGCCACCATGAGGTGCTTGTTGTCATCCACAGGTTGCAGGAATTTTCTGTAGCGTGACATGCTCAGGATTCTGCGCTCCCATCTTCCCACCTGCCTCCCGGGGCATAGAGAAGAGGTTAGATACACCCCAAACCTTTCTCCAGACTCTTGCCAGCCCACCAGTGTTGGTCCCAAATTTATGCCATATTCAAGAAACTCAGTTTTGAAAGCCCCCTCCCACAACTAACATCTCCAGGATTGCACCAACTTCTGAGTCTTCACATCAGACATACTGTACATGCAAACATACATACATAATTTAATTTGTATGCCACTTCAAACCATGCTAAGGTGGCTTACAACATGAAAGAAATACAAACTCTTGTCTTAAAAATCACATCCTCCATTCACATTATTCCTCTGCTTCCTACATCCATTGAGGACATCCATGACCAGCATGGAGTCAGGATATTGGGTAGCCAATACCATATCTCACATGATCTTGCCTATATTTTGTTTATTTGATATTTATATCCCATCTTTCTCCCAAGTTGGAATACAAGGTGATAAAATACAGAGTGATAAAAACAAACTAGTTAAAATTAGTTAAAAACTAGGATATATTTTGATAGGTTAGGGAGGTGTTGCTTCACTGGGAAAATCAGTGAAGCTGGCGAGCACAAGACAGGGCTTTTTTGGTGGTGGCCCACAGCTGTGGAACTCACTTTCCAAATGGCTTACACCTTGTTCAGGCTTTTAAGGAAGCCCTCTAGACCTTTTTCTTGACTACGACCCTCAACTAAGGCTTTGATGACTTAACCAGAGCAGCTTTCTTTAGTAGCATCATGTGCCCACATAGCTATTGTTTCTGTATCATTTCTTTTGATGTTCTTACTTTGGGAGGGCATGTGTAAAATATGCAACTTATAAATACTTTTAATTAAACAAAATTAGCCAAATAGATACCTTGTGTGAGCACTCGGTGGATGGGCTTTGCTCACAGCCAAGGGCTTAGCAATTGCCAAAATGAGATTCAGGAATGAATCCACCACCCCTGCCAGATTGGTTGCCTTTCCCTGTAGGGTTTGGCTTGATATGCTTGTGTAAGAAATTTACATTACTTTGCTCCTCTGGCTGCTTTTTTGTTGGGCACTTGCGATCTCTGACTGTTTCATGGTGCCATCAGGACTGTGAGAGACTTTCTGTGGGGTGCTGGGATGTGAACGGCTGTGCCTTATAGCAGGGGCTTAAGACTCAGCACCCTCTCAGCTCTTTCTGTTTATAGCCCTTGGACAGTTCTCCAAACACACGCCATCACACTTGTCCCATAATTACCCCATGATAACAGTCCACCTTCCCCAAACATCAACCTTGCCACAATTCTACCAACTCACATGGACTCCGGATTACGACCTGTCCAAACGTTTTTTCACCCCCTCCCCTTGACTCATCAACCTTCCTCCCCAACCCAACCACCTTCCCCCCAAACCTCCCTCAAACTCACCACCTCCCAGGTTCGGTTTTTGCTGAGGGAGATCACAGCCAAGGATGGATTGATGAGGTACCCATCCTCATTAAAGGAGAAATCCTTCTCACCCCAGGTAACATTCATGAAGTACCTGCGAAGAGGCATGATGGAAGCTCTTCAGTGTCAGTCTAGAGCCCACTTTCCATATGCTGCCCCCTCATTTTGCCATCCCCCTCAAGCCTGACCCACAGGGCACTTGTCTAGTATTTCAGATGCAGCTGTGGATCAGGACTTGAAAATCGAGAAGGGAAAAGCCCTTCTGGAATCAGGCCCATTTTGAAAGGGGAGGCAGGGTATTGAGTGAGGGTGGGATGGTGTGCGAAGGTAGGTAAATATGGATGAAGTGCGGGGTGAACTGGCATTATGGGGAGATGGTAGGAAGGGATGGTATGCAATTAGTGGGAGCAGAGCCACTGAAAGAGCTGGCTGCAGGCCAGATTAAAGACATGCTGGAAGCCTATGCTATGTCAAGTTTAAAAGGCCCCATAATACTGTGTATTATTCTAACAGAAAGGACAATGAAAATAAAAGTAATAAACTTTTATATTTGCATATATAACCCGTACATAGGCAAGGTTACAACTGAAAACTAATCATCTATCTTGCAAGAAGCCTATTTGCATATGAAATTTATTTAAATGAAAACACCTTCTGCTTTCTGACATAGCAAGAGTGGTCACACACACACTGTTTAGTCCTTTCTAAATGGAAGAGCCAGACAACATGTGTTGTGTGTATTGTGCATGGGACATAAAAATTAAACCATTTATGGGGGTTTTTAAAGGCAGAGTCATTGAAATTGGGGGTTGTATTTGGAGACCCTCATAATGCGATGCCCTAAACGTGACCTTAACTGTAGATTAACCAGTGTGGTGTAATGGTTAGAGTGCTGGACTATAACCCGGAAGACGAAGGTTCAAATCCCCACTCAGCCATGAAGTTCACTGGCGACCTTGGGCCAATCCTTGGAATATAAAGATGGTATATAAATGTAATGAAATAGATATATAGCTTTTGTGTAAATCCAGCACTGGCTGGATGTTGGTGCATAGGGTGAGTGGATATATAGGGATTCATGAATCCCTGGTTCCTGCTCAGATGAAGACAGAGGCTCTTACTTGAAAGTAAGGAAGAGGTGTCCTTGCAGAACTGTTGGGTGTGCAGATGCTCACTGCATAGGGGAGGATTTCCCTTTCCCCAGTGACAGCAGTGCTGCTGGGTCTTCAGTGACCAGGCTATGCCCTCCCCATCTGACTCAGGTTTCTCTACCACTAGTGGGTTGGCTAACACTCTTCCCAGATTCAATCGTTGTGCTCCTTTTCCCAGTAAGGGACATAGGAGTCCAGCTTTCTCATCTGGAGCAGCCATATCCTGGGAGAAGTACCTGCCTCCTCCTGCCTTTGTCATCCCGCCCACCCCGGTCTCAGCCCCCTGCCATGTCACCCCCTGTTCTCTCTCTCCTCCTCATGCTCAGCCTGGCATTCCACTCCTGCGCCCAGTGGCGCATAAGGACTCATGAGAAATGGAGATAAGGAAGCAAGGTGAAAGTCAAAATGGCTGAAATGGATGTGAAGAGGAACAAGTTAGGAATGTAGGAAGCATGCTTTGAGGAACAGATTTGCAAATGAAGAAAGGAATGGGAGGGGAGGAGGGTATGGCGATAAGTCAGATCTGCTATACATCCCTTGTGGACAACAGCACTTTCTTTTGCTCTTGATTCCACCCCCCTTCCAGGCAAAATCCCCCCAGCCTCTTTCCCTGCTGACCGATGCAGGTTCTCGTTGATCTGGGTGAGATTGGGTGCCCGGCAATCATTGTTGAATTTTGGAACTGAGCCGTAGACTTGGAATAGGGCCTCTGCCCCCTTGGCAATGATGGCTACACCATTTTGAACCCTGTGGTAGAGATCATCTTTCCATCCTGCTGAAAGCACCATGAAGAGACCCTCGGGCAGTTCCTCCGGCATGTACTCAGTTCTACCAAAGTTGGCACCTGCCATGAACCAGATATACCCGGGGCCTGTGAGCTTCACTTCACGGGCTGCACGGAAGATGCTTTCTGCTTCTTCACGGGAGCAGTAGAGAAGGCAGATGCGGGCATTTATTTCCCGGAGCTGGCGTTTGAGGCGGGCCCCGTCTGGGTCATCAGTGAGATTAAGGGTCACAGTGCTGCGGCGCTCCCAACCAATGAAACTGCTGTCAGTGAGGACCTCAATGTAATCTACAAAGTCTTCATAGCCGGGAAACAGTGTCGTGATGACAGCAAATGCCGTCCAATCGTACTGTTCCAGGACCTCAAACATCACTTGCAATTGCTGTTTGGTCGAAGAACCTAATTGTAGAAAGGTTGATCCTTTCTCCTGGATTTAGGAGGGAGCAAAAGACACAAGGATGATAAGTGCTACCTATTTGCCATCCCATTATAGGTCTACTCTCTGATTTCTACCTCTCTCCTGTCATGGGAGAGCTTTCAGAATAGTTTTAGTTGGGGAATAAAGGTTGGCTTTTAGTTCCAGCAAAACATTTTCCACCTCTGTACACCATACAAATAATTTCAAAAGTGCTTGCATGCAGAAAATCATTATGCTGAAATTGTCCTCCTCTCTGAACTGCTGATGCCCATCTAACCTTGAAAAAGGGGTCATAGTATGAGCTTGTGTGACATATCTATTGTTATCTTCAGCCCTCCCAGTGTCCCTACACCAAAGCCCCTCAATTAAGTGCCTGCCTTGCACTTAATGAAAAAAAAAATCTTGATCAAAGTATCCAAAATTCTGCACTAAGATAAAGACAAGTTCTGCACTATCTGTATGCAAATTAAGCAGATTAGCATCAGTGAGTAAATGTTTGTAATAGATTCAGGTTGTATAATTTTATGAAGTGCAGAATTTAAAATAGTTATACATAATCTGGGCAGAGAAAAACACAGGATATGAGAGTGAACATAGACAGAATAAATCACTTTACCTTGGGTGTAAGAACAATGGCTGATCCTCCGTTGATGCCAATGATGGGAACAGAGGTCTGTGCTGAGATGAAGTCCAGGATCTGGGCCACAGCCTCTGTACGTGTATCATCCTCAAAAACCACACCGTGGATGTGCAGGGAGGAGAGAACGTCACAGAGCCGCACAATGAGGCTGCGCGGGTTGGTGTCATTCAGAACCACAGGGATGGGGTTGATCTCCATTGAGAAGTTGCGGAAGTCCTCAGGCGAGAACCGGGCACTCTCTTGCGTGTAGGTGGAGCCACTGAAAATGATGGGGATGTTGATGGTCCGCCGCCGCAGGTCCAAGAAGGGGCTGGCACAGGCCAGAGCCATAACAAAGAGCATCCTAGCAGCGGGGGTGCCCGGGGGCAGGCTCATCTCGCAGGGCCTCTACGTTCCCCCTGGAAGTGGTTGGGAGAGGAAGGAAAGAACAGGCAAAGGGAGGCTTAAAAAGGGAATGAGGTGATGAGCCACTTTGGTGGCAGGGCAGAGGGAGTAGCATAGAATCAAGCCTCCCTCCCCAGTTGGCCTGAAAACAAACTAAGCTGTTCCTCACCTGTGTGTAAACATGCTCACCTGTGCACAAATACACTCACACTGCTTCTTCCTGCCACCCCATGCACCTTGCTACATGAATTAGCTCAGGGTTAGGAGGAGAAGGAAAGCGAGAAGCCATTGGATTTGTAGAAGGAAACCATTCTCTCTCCTGCCTGCATATTTCCCACGTTCTCATCCCCTCAAGATCAGAGCTTGTGGAGCAACTATAGGTGAGCAAATGGCTCACCTCAGGGGGCTGCATATGGTGTCTGGGTTGCTAGTTGCTAACCCTCTGTGCTGCACTGTTTTGACAGAGCTCCTGTCAACCAGTGGGAAGGCCCATCTGCTGCTTTTTGGATGCCAATGGTTTAGGTTTTGGCAGCCAGAGCTCTGCCTGAGCTGCAGGTCATTGGAATTGATCTTTAGAGGAGAGGGCAGAACAGCATCTTTGCACAGGTATGCCTTAGAATTATCATGGTATGTGCCACAATACATGCTTCTTTCATTAGCTGTGTGAAGTTGACCAAGAAAGTTACAGGCTAGATTAAAGACACCCCGTGGTATGAAACCCTTGGAAGCCTCTGAATGGGAAGGCAGATCACCTCAAGAAAAAGTCACAACCCTAAGCAGGAGGTTACCTCTTCCATGGCAACTCCCATAAGCACCACCTACATCTTCCCTGCTTGCTATTATGGCCTCCCAACCTAAACAAGGGCTTTGAATAACAGACCATCTTCTACACATTCCTGCCTTTCAATACCTCACTTTTCTCCAGCATATTCAACACCTGCCCAATCCAGACACATCCCCTGTGACAACATAAACATATCAGCAATGCCCTTTCCTTCCATTATTACATTTACTGAGTTTTGGCAGTGCTGTGAGTTGGGAGGGTCCCACAGGTCATTGGAGAGCAACATTTTAACCCCTGGAAGAGAGATATTGGGGTTTTGAAGAGGAAGGGTTGAGGCTCTGGTGAGGGTCAAGGAAAACAAGAACGACTTGGCAAAGTCATAGGATGCACATTATCTAAGAAAACCAATGTCTTTAATCTTTTCATCCATTAATCAGTCAATGCTCTCCGCCCTCTTCATTCCACATAAGCAGGGGTGATGTTTGACCCAGGGAGAACGCTGTATGATTTGGCCAAAGAAATGACTCTTCCCAGCAGCAAGCTTTAAACTGAAAATGTAGAAGAACGGGAAGGGCCATTTTATCCAGGAAAAACATGTCAAGTTCCCCAAACACCAGCCAGTAGAACACCAGGATTTCAGCTGTTGGTTTGGCCAGATGTCACTATGCTGAGTCAGATGTCAGGAGCTCATCCTGCCCTCCATTTATCCTCCATGGGCCAATTATTAGTCAGAATAGACAAGTGAGTGAAGTGCAGAGGTGGGCACTAAATGAAACCAGTTGCAGATACAGTGGACTTAATGTGTTGGTTTCACCTCACCCAGCATCCTTAATGCATTTATTTTTCTCCACTTGCTATAATTCCATTTCTCTCTCTCTCTCTCTCTCTCTCTCTCACACACACACACACACACTCTCTTTCATTTTGGATACATCAGGTTTGCCCAATAATATGTAGACAGTCCTCCTACATATTAATAAAAACCCATTCAGATTATTATTATTTATATCCTGGCCAGCTCTAGGGCAGATTCCCAAATTATTTATCAGAGTGAGCCTGACTCCCTACCTGTCATTGGTTCCAGTAGCATCACACAAGGCAACAGGTTCATGTACGGTTGGTATGTTACCCTCATTCTGCCACTGTACCCTCAGGAGATTATTCCAACACGTGCATGGTCCTGTCCCTCTTTGCCTGTGACTGGCACTATTTCCATTTCATTTCATTTCATTTTTATTTGTCTGTCAGGCACGAGCAGCCAAATCCCACTAGCATCGGCAGTACAGATCTGCTCATTGGTTGGTGGCTATACAAATCTATACACTAGGTTCCCCCCGCACACACACACTACAAAAAATAATAATTAAAAAAATCACAATCACAGCATGCAATAAGAGAGTTCCAAATTACTCAGGGAATCAAACCAAGTTGCTGGCTGCAGGCAGAGCCTCCTCAGAGCACTTGTCAATCAGCTGGAGGGGAGATGAATTCCTGTATGGCTCTTTAATTAGACTCCTGGTTTGTCTGTTTTATGGTAGTGTTGTGGGTGTGACCCAGACCCAAAGGCTGCATAAAAAGCATGAGTTGTGATAATGATGAACTGTGTGGCCAGGAGCATCATGTGGTTCACTTCTTGCTGAAGTGGAATCCTTCCCATTGAAGGGTGTGATTGCATTTTGAATGCTCCCATCCATAATAATCTGTTGGCATGTAAAAAAAATGAGCATGTCAAGGAGAACAGCTCTATCCTATTCTTTCCCAGCATGTTTATTATTTATGTTCCAGGGGGTGAGGGAATAATATTTCCGAGGAGGGGCAGTGAGTATTCAGATATGCAATTCCCTACTTGCAGGCTGAAGTGGCACAGTCCAGTAAAAGCTGCCATATACAGTTCTGCTGCTTATATAGCTTGGCTTTTTGACCATAAGTACGATGCAAAAACTATCGAGCGGGACCTCGGTGATAAATTCTAGTGGGGTGCTCCCCATTCAAACATTCCTTATGGACGGGTGGACAATTCTTGATGCCCCAAAGGAATTGAGGTGGAGGTGGGAGGGAGAAGGGAAGGGAAGCAGATAAAGATCTATACTGTCAGCAACCAAAATAAAACCTTCCACTACCTAGTCTCCCACTATGCCTCTAAAGTGAGCAGTGAAATCCTTTGCACACTGCCCACACTTCCAGGGACTTTGGATCATTATGTGTCACCTTAGCATATTTATGTTTCCAAGCCCACATTTGCCAAAGCAATATGAATGTGGAGGGCCAGGGGGGGCATCAACATTAAACAATCACAAGGAGTGGGGGTTCTTAAATGTTTCATGCCTACAGATCCCCCCCCCCGCAACACTCCCAGCTGGTCTTACTTTCAGGCCCAGAACCCAGCTAGGATAAACTAGTGTAAAAATAGCCAGGGGTGCACTTGATGGGAAGAAAGCGGGATGCAGGCCAGGTTCAACATCCCCCTCCTTCCCCTCTGATGCTCTATCCCCACATCAGGGCCACCCAAGACATTTTGCTGCCTGAGGCAAGGGATAAGATGGTGGCCCCTTCTGCAGATAAAATCTAAGTGGACTGGCAGTTGTATCTTTACTTCAACATAGGTGTGGCAGAGCAGCATCTTCCACTGCACTGGGGGGTAGCAAGTTAGCTTAGAGCAGTGGCTCTCAAATATTTTCCCCCATGGACCACTTGAAAATTGTTGAGAGCCTTGGTGGACCACTTAATGATCTTTCTACCTGTTGTAGCAATTGTAATGTACTGTGCTGGATGCTGTATGGTTACAAAGCAAGCCTTCTAACATGTGGTTCCACCCTCAGAGAACCATCTTTTAAAAAACTAATTAAACAATTAACCACTCCATACAAACCCTTATCATAGGACAAGACATTACAAAGAAAGAGTCTTATTTTGCCTATGCTAATTTTAATTAGGGCTTACACCGCTCATTAGACCACTTTATTTGGTCTTTCAACATCAAAGCTCTCTCAGAATGCTCATTTTGAGATGTCAGAAACCTTTAAGCTGCTGCTTATTCTGTTCATCTTTTACTCTGGGCAAGGTGACGACATCCCTCCCATCTTACCAACTAACGTAGCTCACCTAAGAGGAGGCTATTGAATTAGAATCTCTCCCCCAGGACTGGCTCAAGTTTCTTTTCATATTTATTATCATTTAAACAGCATGTTTTAACTTGCTTTAAATCTTTAGTATGTTTTGTCTCAAAACAATCCCCTGAAGTAAATCATTAGCACGCTTGGCAACCTCAAGAGACCCTTCATAAGTTACAACACCCCCCCCCCATGAAGATAAAACCCGCATAGGGAAAAATGTGTATTCCAGCATGTGTGAAATGAAGCGCAAGTGTTTAAAATAAAATGATTGCGTCATATTCCAGCTAGAATGAGGTACACACTTTTTTTCTGCTTGGCAATTCTTTACATTACTTTAATTATGAGTCAAGTATTTGGGATGAGGAAGTGGAACCTTCAAGGTCAGGGAGAGAGAGGAACCTGTCTCTCTTTCTTCCCTGAAAAAAATGTGCAGATTCTTCACAGTTTAGGAGCTCTCTAAAAAAACAACAACACAGAAAACCTCTTATAGATGGATGTGAAGGTAAAATATGGTACTTAGGCTGGAGCAAAAACTACTGGAGGCAAGAAAGAGCAACAGCAAGGATGCTTTCTAAACAAACAAAAGGGGGGAAATAATAAGGGTGATTTGTTGAGAAGCAATGCAGTGCACAGTGGTGTTTTGCTTGTCATACCCATTCTGAGACATAAACTTGCTGCATAGGATAATAAGAGGCAGTAAAGACCTGTTCTCTAACATTTGTATTGAGACAATTGGAACAACATGACCAGATACAATTGTAGTTAAGTCCCTGGAGGCTGTATGTTTTGCTCTTTTTTGAAGAGTTGAATGGTCAAGAAGATTGTCCATAATGTCCACATTAAAAGGTGGACTCTAGTCCATGAAAACTTATGCTGTAATAAATCTTTCGGTCTTTTAAGGTGCCATAAAACCTTAGCTGTTTTTTGCTGCGACAGACCAACACAGATATCCTTCTGGAAATCATTACTGTACGTTGAAAAGTGGCAGCCAGATCCCCTCCTCACTTTCAAAAGTTACCTTGTTTCCCAAAGCAGACTGCGACAAGGATGCCAATGGGACACCTCACCAAGTTGCAGTGAGGATCAAAGAGATGGACAGATAACTGCAAAACCCTTCACACATACTACGTGCTATGGGGATTATAGTTTATAATAATATGGCCACCACATGCCACATTTAGGAAAATCCTATGCCAAGTATGTTAATTATGTGCCGCTCTAATATGCAAATTAGATATGGCCCTCTGGCTCATGATATTATTTTGATGCAGTCCGCAGTGTTGAACAAGTTTCTGGCTCCTGGTCTATTGCCACCTGGCAAATTCGCTGGTCACAGTAGGGAGAAAAACCAACAGGCTAAAGCCCCACTGAGGACAGCAGCGCCAATAGATATTTCCCTGCAGTAAAATAGGCAAAATTGCATCAGACTCTTGCCAAATCCAGGCATTTTGCATTCAGAAGGTTAACCAGGGAGGTTTTGTCCAAGCTTATCTGAAAACGGATCTCAATCTGCTTTGGTGTCCATGCCTAGAATGCTGGATCTGTCAGATATTTTCTTTTATTGAGATTTGTACTAGAATGCTGCCTCTCCTGCCATTTGTGCTCCAAAGCAACTGCTTCGTGCTGCTTTGTGGTAAGGCCAGCCCTTGGTATGGTTGATTTCCCCAAGTCCATAATAAGGGACTACAAACCTGAAACAGGAAATGCAAAGTGAATTACCATTTGATCTCAGACCAGAATCCCCTCTGGCCAGACTATCTCGTCACTGTGACCCAAAGGATAATAGGAAGGCCTGGTGTTCTGCAAGTGAACCACCTTTCAGGTGATGGCCTCAGTGGCTGTAGGCTTCTGGCTGTGCAGTTTGGAGAAGCACCGGGAATGGCTCCTGAGACCCATGTGAGCTCTTCCCACTCAGTGAATATAAAGCCAAGATTGGATTCTACTAGTCCTCCTTCCCCTTAATGATACGATTGCCCCATGGGAAGTTGCCATAATCTATACCCCAAAAATCTATAACATATGTCCTCATACTTCCCATGCTACCTGCTGTCCTGATTCCTTCCTGACTAATCTTTCACAAGCAATAGTAAAAGCTGAAAGCCTTGTTATTGCTTCATTCACTTGGCAGATCAAGGAAGTTGTCAGTTACCCTGGCAGATGATGTTATTCCTCCTGCTCTTGGAGGGGTGTGTGTGTGGAGTCTGGCAGATGATGTTATTGTTCCTGCTTTCAAAAAAGGCTCTGTTTTCCTCCCACTCCTGTTTCACTACACCACTGCCTGGACCTCTCCAGCCACCTTAATGCCACTTTCCCCACCTTGTCCCCTGCCTGCCCTTGCCTGCTTTTGTGGTTGACAGTTCCAGTCTGGATCTCTCATACATTCCAGAGTGCCCACTATTGGTTTATGTTAACGTGTGTCACATTGGCTCAAGGCTCCCACCACCACCAACCACCCTGGAGTGTATAGTCAGCTGGTCCTTAGTGGCTGCTGCTATGACTTATCCTCCTAAATTGGCCTTCATGCCCAGAAGCATCCTCTGACCTGAGTATCCCAAGCACCACTAGGTAAACCATCAAAGTCCTCCCTCACACTCCTCATTGAGCTGAATAGGCACCTGCTCCCCAAACCTGGTCATTGCCCCTTTAAAATGGCTACCGGTCATGATGGCTATATGCTGCTTCCAGAATTGGTGGCAGAAGGCCTCTGATTATTAGTCACTAGGGAACAGCAGCAGGAGTGCTGTTGGTCTTACTTCCTGCTTGTGGGCTTCTCATAGGCTTCTGCTTGGCCTTTAGGGGAAACAGAATGCTGGACTTAGATGGGCCTTTGCACTGATTCAGCAGGGTTCCTCTTACTTCCTGTATCACAAGGACTGAGCATCCCATATTTTCCCTGATCAGGGCACTAATCTTCTCCAAAGCACAGATAATAGACTGATCCTGAATGGAACACACCATGTGGTTCTCTGCTTCATCTATCTGGGATCTGAAGAGGCATTTCTTGGCACCAGTGGTTGGGTCTCAAGGTCTACACATCCATACATGCCTCATTGTTGTTCACCACCTCATGCTTCTTTTTTGTATCGACTGCATTCCTGGACTTAAACAGGACCTGGAAATCAGACTCTGAACATGCCTGATTGCCCTAAACTCAATAGAGATGGGTTTTCCAACTGTGGCTTGTCACCAGCCTACTGGTAGAGGTTGCCCTGTACAGGTAACCTGCTTGAGGTTAGTTTAGAGGTCTGACTTCCTTGCTACCAGTGCACAGATCTCCATCCCAACATGCTCCTCCCATAGCCCTGTTTGTAATCCTGGCAATAGCATGGTGATCATCAATTGGCTCCCTAGGGCGAGCTGATTGAAGGGGGGCATATAGCAGCTGCTGAACTGGGCAGAAATGTGGGGATAATTCCTACCAGGTGTTTGCTGAGAAGGGAACATTACACAAATCCCTGGCACAGAGCTTGCTTGTCATCCCCATCTCCTCTGGGCTCTGATCTACCTGAGAAGCTGTGATACCAGCAGGAGAACCAAATGGTGCCAAGGCAGGAAGTACCAGGATATAGAGCCTGGACAGCAGGTGCTAAATGCCCATGACTGGTGACTGGGGAGGAAGCTAGAGAGAGGCACACTCTGGATGTAGATGCAAGCATACACAGAGCCCCGCATACTGCAGATTACTGTATAGATACATGGGTGCGCTCTCTCTCTCTCTCTTTCACACACACACACACACACACACACACACACACACACTCACAGGTTCCCTCCATTGCAGCAATGCAAATTTTGCAAGTGTGGCCCCATTCATCTCCATCAGCACCCAGTAACATGAACACCACCCTTGCCTGCTCATGCAGACTGACCCATGCATCCAGGGATACCATTATTTGGTTCGGTTTTGCCTTGATCATCTCTTTTAAAAATCACACTAGCTGTTCTGAGCATTATTAATGGAAAGGTGAAATGGCAATATTTTGTAGCAAAATAGAAAACCACACTCTCGTCCCAAGGGAAAGTCACACACACACACCAGCCCATGTGGCCCAGTGGACAAAGAACAGGACTCAGGAGTCCTCAGCCTGTTCCTGCTTAGATCAAAAGTATCTGGGCAAGTTCCTTTTGTCGTCAATTTTGCTATCTGTCAAATGGATCTACCTCACAGACAGGCTTACAGTTATCCACTTGCCTGGTTGCCTCCAGGTTATTAACAAGGCAAATGCACACAGGCTGTATGGGCAGAGCTACGTGTGACTTTATTCACCATCATTCTTATCCCGAAGAGTTACTGGCAATATAATGTTAGTGAGGAAACAATGATAGAACAGTGTTTAACTCATGGAGTGGGCACACTCCCTCCCTCTCCCCCCACCGCCGGATTGGTGCCCTTTCCTCTGTAGTTTGAAGAGGGGAAAGAGAGCCTCCCATTGACTCCTTGTGCCAGGAATATAGCAAAGTACAGCAATGACTCTGTCTCACTTGACAAGGGGGCATCATTTCTGAAGCTGCAAATATGAGCTCACAGTGGAAGCTGTGATAGGGCAAGAGAAGCAGCAGCAAAGAGCAGTAGGTGAGGCATGGATAGGAGGGTAGCAGAGAGGGACAGGGAGCTCCAGTATTGAGAATTATTTGCAGCACTGCTCACAGGGTGTTGGTGGAAACAATAAAAACCATCAGGAACATTAAATGTGCTATACACATGCCAGACAGTAAATATATATAGGTGAAGCTTTCCAAACATCCACAAACAGCAGTGAAGCTTTTTGCAGGTTCCCATGGAGCAGGCATCCAAGCATTGACACTTGCGTATTAATATTGTTCTTCATCAAATTGATATCCTGTTTCAGCATAACCGCTCCAGGCCACTTACAGTCACAAAAATCACATATTACAAAGTTATACAACTCCCAATAAAACAGTAAATAATTACCATAAAGACCAAAATAGAAACCAGCGCCTTAAAACAAGCAGAAATGAAGCAGGTCAGATAGTGCTTAATTCCCAGTTTGGAAATGCACAGCTAAAGAAGAACACTTTATGCCTACTTGTCAGGGAACCCTTCTTCCATTTATGCTGAGCTCCCTAACACATCACAGCTCACCAGATGACAAACCCAATTATAACCACCCCTCAGACTAACACACATACACAGACACAGTGCATTTTTACACCACGCATGACAGCCAAACACTTTTCTGAGGCGGTATAGGTGCAAACGCACAACAGTGCCGCTATGCAGTAACATCTCTCTTCATATATCCAAACGACAATCGTAAGATCACTTCATATGGACAATTTATCTCTCTTTTCAGCTGCCCCTTTTTTACATACTTCATTGCAGGGGTTTAAAATGTGGCGAAGTGAGAAGTTTTCCCTCCGCTGCTGCAGTAGATCATATGTGGAATGTCCAGGCCAATCTGCGTTACTAGTTGCAGGAGAGAGCCAAGCAACCATCATGATTCTGAGGTTGCTTCCATGCCAGGGCCCTAAGCTTAGCACAGCTGAAAAGCCCTGCTTTTCCGCAATTGGATAGAAACAGATTTTAAACAGCTTCCACAGAAGCTCCATTCAATCACATTATTTTTAAATGCTTAAAATATACTAATCACCAATTAAAAATAAAGCAGGTTCTCCCCACACAGCCTTACTATCTGAAACAAGCAAACTCAGGGACAAGTTATTAAAGTCGCATAATTGTTCTTATAATTGCCAGCTTGAATGGAAACTGTTCAGAGAGAGAATGAACCAAATGCCAGCTGGCCCCACAGGCTAACCGATGATGTGGGTCTCTCTGCCCCATGGACCCTCTCAACAGCAATGTTGCTGCCACTTAACAGGCCAGGATGGGCATGGGGTGGCAAGGTTAGGTCTGTGCACCAGATTGGCACCACCAGTGGGCCTGCACAGCCCCAACCTTGCCACCCCCATCCTGGTAATGCCACTCTTGGGAGGGCAGCAGCACTGCACTGGCCACTCTCTTCCTCTGCTGCAGCCGGGTGGAATGGCAGCTCAAAGCTCAGGACAGGGTAGCACTGTACAGTGGTACCTCTGGTTACGTACTTAATTCGTTCTGGAGGTCCGTTCTTAACCTGAAACTGTTCTTAACCTGAAGCACCACTTTAGCTAATGGGGCCTTCCTCTGCTGCCGCGCCGCCACCGCGCAATTTCTGTTCTCATCCTGAAGCAAAGTTCTTAACCCGAGGTACTATTTCTGCGTTAGCGGAGTCTGTAACCTGAAGCATATGTAACCCAAGGTACCTCTGTATTATGCAGGAATGCACTTCCCCATGGTTAAGATCATCTCATCATGTTTGCTCACAAGTAGGTACTATTCAGTAAGATATCATTGGACTCCCAGCTCCCACCAGCCCCAGCCGGCAAAGCCAGTGGTCAGGGATGATGGGAGTTGTACTCCAGCAGCATCTCGGGGGGGGGGACAGGGGAGGACGGCACAGGCTCTACATCCCTTCAGCAGAGGATACCGGCAACATTAATTAAAAGTTTCCTCCTTGTACATTCAGCCTGCTTTATTTTTTCCCCCTGATGAGGGTTGATGGGGGAGTAGTGATGAATAGCCTCTTAATTGTCCCTTGAATATCCTCTCTGATTTGCTTCAGTGTCAGAGTCTGTTCTGATGGGGGAGACCTTAATTATTGATTTCCTTTCATTATTCCCCCCACTTCATTTTTATAGTGAAATAACTATATATAAAGCCTCCCCCCACCCCACCCCAGAACAGAAATTAGCACTGGAGCAAATCCAAGAGACTATCCAAGTGGCAATTACGATGCATGGGAGCAGATTAAAGGTGCATTAAAGGCTATTCACCTCTAATCTGCTCCCATGCACATCAGGAAGCAATAAAACAGGATGAACCTGTAAATAGGAATCCTTTAATTTTAGACAAATAGGGACTTAAAACAGGGGCAGGGGACGAGTGGCCCTCCAGATGTTGCTGGACTACAGCTCCTGTCAGCCACAGCCAGCATGGCCAGGGATGATGGGAGGTGTAGTCCTGCAACATCTGGAAGGCCATTGGTTCCCCATCCCTTGACTGAAAAGCAGTTGCAGTTGGTGTGGTGGGGAAGAGCCATGGTGACACTGTGCCTCTGGCAAAGTTGGGGCAAAGAGAAGGTCTGGGTTGCACAGATGCACCAGCAGGAGCACAAGTCCGGTTCTGCCAGTGCATCTGTGCAGCCCATGTCTTGCCCATGCTAAGCCCCCCCCCCCCGTCCCAGCTCCCTCAAGGTAAGCTGCGGTGCTGCCGGTGGCAGGAGGGCTCCACTGCTGCTTAAGTCTCAGTACTGCTTTGCCTGACAAACTAGATCAGCGACGGCTGCTACAATTAAGTTTTATTACCAAAAATAATGATGATGATCACAGATCAGGTCTGAAGAAACATGGGAAGAAAACACCGGGATGCAACAGAAAGACAAAGATGTCTGGATGCTCAGTGAAAAGTGAATGATCCAAAGATGGCAGTTCCAGATAAAAGGGCTGCTGTGTAAGCAATCTGAGTTAATTAATTTGGAACACAAAGCTATGATCTTGCGATCACCGGGTGCAAACACTCTGCCCCCTACCCTCTAGCTGGCACCACACACTATGTTCCAAAGCCACTGAGCTGTAGCTTCTTCCCATGCATACACATTACTACTACTACAACTACTACTGCTACTACTACAGTGGTACCTCGGGTTACATATGCTTCAGGTTACATACGCTTCAGGTTACAGACTCTGCTAACCCAGAAATAGTGCTTCAGGTTAAGAACTTTGTTTCAGGATGAGAACAGAAAGCATGCTCTGGCGGCACGGCAGCAGCGGGAGGCCCCATTAGCTAAAGTGGTGCTTCAGGTTAAGAACAGTTTCAGGTTAAGAATGGAATGAATTAAGTACTTAACCCGAGGTACCACTGTACCTATATATCGCCCTTTATCAAAAGATTCCAAAGTGGTGTACAACATTAAGAACATATTTTATGGAGCACAATAAAAAACATAATAATAGATAGCACCGTCGTCGTCATCATCATCATATAATCATAATAACACACACACACAAAAACCTGCTTTAACAGTCCCTAGATTATTTAATGGCCAAAGACCTGGGTAAAGAGGAATGTTTTTGCCTGGTGCCTAAAGACATGTAATAATGGGACCAGGTGAGTCTCTCTGGGTATTGAGGTCCTGAGCAGCGTAAGGCTTTATAGGTCAACACCAGCACTTTGAATTGGGCCTGGAAACTAATTGGCAGCCAGTGCAGTCAGGCCAGGATTGGAACCTCTCACTAGCAATATCTGGCACAAATCTGCTGGGAAGTATATTGATGGCCACACTGTCTCGAGCACCCAGTGTGTTCTAGTAATTGCTGATTATATCCCAGGATAGTTCCCTTCTTTCCCCACATACTAGGGGCAGGGTTCTGTTAGTCCACTGGCTTTCTTTTCCCTCAGGTGACCCTGCTTTGAGGTTCACTTGCAGACATCTGCTAGTAAACAGAACAAGGACTTTTTCTTTAACACCAGGGTTTTTTAAACTGCAATACTCTATACATAGTCAAAAGCCCTGATGTTAACAACATCAGGCAAGCAAACATACACATATGTCTGTATTTAGACCGTTTCTGTCAACCCACACGTTCACCACAGAAAGCTAAATACTGAAACGCATGGGCTTCCTTGGTCTACCCTGGGGCCACATGAAAACAAGGCTTGAGACCAGGGTAAGTGGGAATACAAGTAGGATCTCAGTTGGAAGAGAGGAGGTTAAGCCCATATATCCCCTGTGCCTCTTTGCTGAGGAGACAGTAATTTCCGCAATCACAGAAGTGTTTCTATTCCTGGGAGTGCAATCAGAAGCCGGCGCTCTGCCCGGCTCATCAGGGCCTTCAGCAAGCAAAGACACCCCCCTCCCCCCCGTCATGCTCCTGTCACCCTACCACTATCAGGAACAGACATGGAGACCATACCATTTTACAGACCCCAAAGAGGGAAAAGAATAAGGGTGGGTGAATAGATATGCCAATGCATAGTGGTTAGAGAGCTGGTCCAAGAGGCGTCTCTGCCATGGATCACTAGTACAGCCTTGGATAAGTTGTTTTCCCCGCAGCCCTATTTGTCCCATCTGTAAAATGGGACTACCGATAATCTGCTTCCTTGCAGGCTTGTTTGTGAAAGCAATGTAGATTGCAAAGTTGATTTTTTTAAAGTGCTCTGTAAATTATGAATAGTGAGCAGTGCACCATGTACCCACATGGGGACTAGGAATAAATAGCTGCCCTCTCCCCCCCCCCCGACTCCTTCACATTGGCCAAGATGAGAAGGGTGAAGAGCCAGGTCTAGAGCCTAGAGTGTCAAATCCCCACTCAGCCGCTAAACCCATGGACCCCGTGCCTGCCCCCCTTCTCTTTCCCCACTCCCTCACAGGGTTGTTGTGAGTATAAAACAGGGGAGGGAAGAACCACATACACCAAACAGGGCAAATATATAATAAGAAGAATAAATTCTTATAGAGATGACACTTCTGTGTAGGAATTCATATGCCCTAGCCCAATGGTTGAGCACTCACTTTGAACAGAGAAGGTTCACTTCCCAGCCTTTCCACATAGGGCTGGGAGAAACCCCAGCTTGAAATCCTAGAGAGCTGCTGCCAGTCAGTGTACAGTGCTGAGCTAGATAGTCATCTAGGTCCGTAAAAGGCAGATTCCTATGTTCCTAGGCCCCCTGCATGTAGGAATTTCACCATTGCAAAGCAGTCCATAGAATGGACAAAGTCTCAGCTCTTAAATAAACGCATGTGAAATAACACACACACACAGCCAGCTCCTGCCTTTACACCCACACCACATCAAGGCAAGCCGGCTATTGCTGACGCTTTCGCCTGCATTCCACATCCTCCAGAAGACCGCAAGAGGCCTTCCTAATGCTCTGCCCCCATTGCTGTAAGACTTCTGCCCCCACTTCCCTCACACTGCCTCTTCTCCCCACTCCCTCAATGAGCTTTCCTTTCTTTTCCCTTTTCTTCCTCCTCTCCCCTCTCTCTTTGGTTCCTGCCGGAGTTATTGATTTTCCTGCCTTTTCTTTCTCTCCCCTCGGGGCCCCGAGTCGTGCTGCGTTTTTGTCCTTTTTCTCGCTTTTTCTTTCCTCCGCGCATCTCAGTTAGAGGAACACAGAAACGAACATGGCCCCCGGGTGTTTGACATCGCCGGGTGGATGCCAC
Source organism: Podarcis vaucheri (assembly GCF_965113315.1). Lineage (NCBI taxonomy): Eukaryota > Metazoa > Chordata > Lepidosauria > Squamata > Lacertidae > Podarcis > Podarcis vaucheri. Next base: position 18,999,911 of record NC_138751.1, read on the forward strand.
ACACCAGGGCAAACAGCCTCCGCACCCCGCAAGCAGACAACACACCTTTGCCTGGGACTAAGGCAGCTGCGTCTGGGGTGGAGGTGGGTGGTTGCATTGACTAGACCATTGTTGCCTCTATGCTAGGACTTACAAACACAAAAACGTTCCCTAAATTTGCTCTAGGGTGAGAGGGGGTTATGGACACAGCAATCCTCTACACCTGCTCTTGGGATGGCGGCTGTTAACACAGGGATCCCTTGCTTAGTACTCAAGGACAGCTGGGATACAACAGGGACATTGGCTTGGCGAAGCTCACATACTTTTTCTTCACTGGCATGACAAGCACAAATGCTGCTGAAGTACTGGAGGAATGAAGCCGACACCCTCAAGCACCTCAAGGCTGTGGGAGGGCAAGAGAGGCGTCCAAGTCCTCTGCAGGAAAAGCTTTGAAAGACCTTTCCTTGAAACCCCCGTGTTTGTTGTGTGCAGCTGAGTCTGGTTTGGAGATCCCGCATTCACATTCGGAAAGACTGTGAGGTCCGTGTGTCTGAGGGGCAGAATCACAGCGTCTGGGGAACATGAGGGATGGAAGTTACAGATGGAGGGCAGGGCTGCTAGATCCAAAAGACATTCTGAGACTCATAGTTCGGTGGTCCAACATACGACCATGGCTGTGTCCCCCTGGCACCTCTGGCTGAAGCAAGTGGGCCCTGTGAAGGGCCATTGAGCCATTGGAAAAAACCCTCACTCTTTCTTTCCCTCTGTCACACCATCTTGAAGCTCCCATGCTCCCCAAAGTTACAGAATATCAAATAGCAAGGCTGAAAAGAACCTTTCCTGACATTTTGGAGCCTTCTATCAGATAGAAATATGGCCCAGCTTGAGTGTAGAACAAGGCTAAAATAGTGTGAGGCATCTATGGGTTAGGGTTGATGGGCATCCTTATTGTGGGGTGACATACCCTCCAATATTTCTCCAGTGAAAATAGGGACATCCCACTCCATAAGGATAATTTTACTGTTTATACCCCACATATCTTACTGGGTTGCCCCAGCCCTCTGGGCAGCTTCCAACATACATACAAAGTATCATAACAAAACATTAAACATGGAAAAAACCTTCCCTATACAGTGGTACCTTGAAAGTCAAATGGAATCCGTTCCGGAAGTCCGTTTGACTTCCAAAATGTTTGGAAACCAAAGCGCAGCTTCTGATTGGCTGCAGGAAGCTCCTGCAGACAATTGGAAGCCGCAGAAGCCCCGTTGGATGTTCAGGTTCCAAAGAATGTTTGCAAACCGGAACACTCACTTCCAGGTTTGCGATATTTGGGAGCCGAAACATCCAGGTACCAAGGCATTCGACAACCAAGGTACAACTGTACAGGATTGCCTTCAGATGGCTTGGTGGTCGGATAACTCCATACCCTCCAGCATTTTGCTAATGAAAACAGGGACATCCTAAGTGGGACATTCCTGGATCAAGTCAGAAACTGGGATGGCTTCTCTAAATCAGGGACGTCCCTGGAAAAAAGGGGCAGTTGGAGGGTCTGGGGTGAGGTTGTCGCACAATAGGATACAGGGCCTTACTGCAATGAAGCACTGTGTGAGAGTAGTTTTTGTGTCCAATAATTGGTCGGTTGCCTACCCTGGATGGGGTTGCACTGACTCTTAAGGAGCACGTTCACAGTTTGGGGAAGCTTATGGATTTGGTTCTGTCACTGGAGGCTCAGGTAGTCTCAGTGGTTCGAAGGACACTTTACCAACTGTAGCTGATTTGACAGCTGTGGCCATTCCTGCACTAGGAAAGCCTTGCCACAGTAGTTCATGCATTGGTTACTTCAAGACTGGATTGCTGCAATGTGCTCTATGTGGGGCTTCCCTCAGACTTCATCCAGAAGCTGCAGTTAGTGCCGAATGCTGTAGCATGATTGCTGACATCAGTGAGGCCTTGTCAGCATATAACACATGTGTTCAGAGATCTGCACTGGTTGTAAATTTGCTACTGGGCCAAATTCAACGTGCTAATATTAGCATATAAAGCAGAGGTCCCCAAACCAAGGCCCACAGACTGGATAAGGCCCTTCTGCCACCGCCTGCGCTTACCGGCACTGCGCTGCGCAGCTGCCCACTTCCGGGTTGGAGGAGCACCAGAAATAGTTTGTGCACATGCGCAAGAGTTACTTGCACATGTGTAAGAGCTATTTCTGGTGCACATCCGGCTTGGAGGAAGCCCGTGCACGTGCACACAAGCTATTTCCAGTGCTCCTCCGACCCAGAAGTGCACCAGAAATAGTGTGTGCGCATGCGCATGCCTGCCGCGTGATCGGCACTGGAGACACTGGCCCGAGGCGCGGTAAGTTTGCTGACCCCTGATATAAAGCCCTTAACAACTTTAATCATCTTGCTCCACGTGCCCACTTAACCACTTTGATCAGCAAAATTGGCACTACTACAGCTGCCACATATACCCATTCTACATTGATAAGAACTCAATTGTTTAATGCACTTTGGAACTCCCCGCCTATTGAGATCAAGCACGTGCCTTCACTGTAGTCTTTTGGGCACCTGGTGAAAACATTCTTGTTTAGACAAGTCTACCCAGATGCTAGGAAGTTGAAGTGATTTAAATCTGCTTTAGCATTTTAACTTCTGTATGTTTTTAAGTATAGCCGTGAATTTTTCTCAACTTTATTGTTTTATATTTTTATAAACCACATTGAGGTTCTTGTTGTTGTTTTACAATCAAGCAGCGTATGAATGTTTTGAAATGAATGAATGAATGAATGAACAGTTTGATATTGGGTGACTCCTTGATGTGACTTTGTGGATGCGTCTGGTTGCCATATAATGGGACAAAAACGGGGGGGTGGGCGGCAGGATTGCCTGTGTGGATTGTACATCCTTTTGGTCTCACTCTCCGCTCTATGATTCTCTTAAGCAAGAAATAAATGAAAAAAAGCTCCATTACATCAGACTAAAGGCTCAACTAGTCTAGTCTCCCATTTTGCACAGTGGCCAGCCAGATGCTGCCAGGAAGCCTACAAACAAACCTTTCACGACATTTATTCTTCCCAGCAACTGGTATTCAGTGGCACTGCCTCTGAACCTGGAAGCTCCACACAAAGGCTACCATCCATTAATTAATTAATCAATCAATCTAATCCCCCTTTAAAGCCTTCTAAACACATTGCTCACACCTTTTGCAGCAGCAATTCCACAGGTTAATTATGCATTGCACAGAGGCAACTCTTCATTCTGTCCTGAGCCTCCTACCAACTGGCATAAGTGGGTGACCCAAGGTTAGGAGAGAGTGAGGAAAAACTCATCAGTATCCACTTTCTCTGCCCACTGGGCATATTTATAAAGCCCGTGTATCCCCCTCACTTTCTAAACTATAAATAAATAAATCCAAACAGTTGGTGTTTAAAGTTGTTAGGCATCCTAATTTGGGGAAGAGGGAAGGTGATGCTGGGATGATCAGCCCCTGCTTCTCTTTGAGACACACAGCACCGATGAGACGACACACACGCCTCAGAGAGGTTTAATCAAAGTCGGCAGGTTTCATTTCCACCTGCCAGCTGCCTGCACGAGCAAAATCCCCCTGGATTGCGACAGGTTTTTTTGGGAGGAAAAGTGGGGGACCAAGAAAGGCTGTGAGGGAAGGAAATTGGGGGGGGGGGAGTTATTAGCCAAGAGGAACCAATCACCAGGTTCCCAGGGCCAGAGGGGAGATGAGAGGGTCTAGGGTTTCATGCGTCAATTTCACGCCTCCCACAAACCCTTAATCCCATCAAATGACGCTCTCAGGCTCTTCTCTGACTGTAATTAATTTGGAAGCCACACATGCGCGCACACACTCAAGACTTGCCCGCACAAAATCTCTCCCTGCTGATGCCCGGTAATCCCAGGTTAATACTCCTCCCTCCCACTTCCATTTTGGGCTATTCTTTCCCAGTTCTAACCTGCTACTTTTATGCAGCCCTACACACCTCACCATACCCAACTTTTAAGCCAAGTCAGAGATTAGCCAGAGCCTCTGTTATTCAGTTTGTGAAGTAGTGATAAAGCATGTGCAGAGTGTATTTCAGTTATATAATTTCAGCCAAACTTCAATTTGGCTGCTCTGGCTCAAGGTCTAACAAGAGGCTTGAGCCACATTACCTTTCATTTTAGAAACCTTTCTCCTAAGTTACTAACTTCTAATAGGTGAGGTGTTTGTGGCCTAAATCTTCCTGGATTCTGCAATCTACCCCCCCCCCCAAACTCCACCACCTTAAACCACTCCATTCTTAATTTATAGCATTTGCCTCTCAGTGCCAGGTGAAGGAGAATCCCTGCCCAAACAGCTGCTCCCGAACTCTCTTTCATTTCTTCCCTCCATTGGCAAGGCCCTTTCCCAGCTGTTTTGGTGTGCGCACAGATTCCCTGCAAAGCTGCCAAAACCCTCTGCCTCGCGCTGGATCACCTCTGTTTCCTGGAACCCGGACAACAGGCCACTTTTGCTAGCACAGCTGTGCCTGGCAGTTTTGTGAAGCCCACACACTCTCTTGCTCTTTAGTGGAGCATGAGCCGGGCATGGGGCGGGGGGGGGGAGGGAGCTTTGAATAAGTATCCATTAATGGCTTGATCTGGAAACTGGAGCACCTGGAGGAAGGGGGTGGGTGGGCAATGGTCCCAGAATCCTCTGCTTTTTGCAGGAAGGAACAAGGGTGCGGGCGGCGGCAGTGAGAGATAAATGAGAGAGGGTGTGAATGAACACAGAGACAGCATGTATGAAAAAAGTGGCCGGTGGTGAGAATCAGTGTTGGCACTGCCAGAAAGGGCCTGTAGGTTTGGCTGAAGAATGGTATTAATAAACAACACCATGGATTATATGCAGAGGAGGGTGGGCAGAGTGTGTTGAAAAGGAGGCACTTTCTCTCATACAGCCATTTACAATCGTGGCGTCTCTTTCTGAATGGGTGTTATCTATAGAATTATTCCCATGTATTTGCTTGCAGCCTGAATTAGTGTGTCTGGGGAAGGGGTAAGAGCTACAGCCCAAAACTAGATTCAGGAGGATCCCTGTGTACAGCATGGAAACATTGCAACCAGAGAAGGGTTTTGCTTGGTTGTGAGTCTATCTGTGATAAACTGTACCAATGACCTGGATGAGCTTTGTAATAGGATGGGCTGCACACACAAGATCAATATTGGCAGCTACAGTCAAAAGAATCTGTCCGAGGGTGGGAATGATGACAGTTTCCTTTATTTCAACCTGGGCATTAAAAGGCAAAGACACTTCTCTCTAGTAGCAAGGTGTGGCTATGTAGTAAAACAGTACCCTTGATGAAATGTGTGAGAAACAGGGCCAAAAATTAGGGGATGTATTTCTAAAGTATTGTACAGCTTGACAGCCCAGTTGTTGCCGATTTGGAGTAATTTAGTGTGCAACGATGTCAGCTGTGAAATTGCAGACATTAGAAGGCAAGTGAAGCTGCCATATGCTTAGTCAGACTACTGGTCCATCTAGCTCCGTATTGCCCCCACTGAGTGGCAGCCTCTCTCTGTGGTTTTAGACAGGGATCCTTCCCAGCCCTGCCTGGAGATGCCAGGGATTAACCTGGGATCGTCAGCATGCAAAGGATGTTCTCTACTACTGAGCTGAGGCCTTCCTAGAGCTTACTGTCTTGTAGATAGATTTTTTAATATGGGCCTGAAGAACGTGAAAGCGGGCAGGTATTATCTAAAAGCGCATTAACATATAGGTACAATGGCGCAGTGTGAGGACTATCATCTCAAAGGAGCTATTTAAAGTACTACATTAAAGTGTATTTATGGCAGCAAAACACAATGGCACGACTAAGTAGGGGTGTGTGCTAATAATGCAACCATGTTGTTTTGTGTAAGTAGTGTGTGAAGTAGAACATTGTTACAGTGTTTACTGACCTGTTGGTACAATGGCATAACGGATGTGCCTATGGGGAACCTGTCCTCCTCCGCCGCTGCCCCCCGACCCCAAAGTTGTTGGACTCACGTTTCCTCACCCTTGTCTTAAAAGACGTTGGCATCCTGCATGACAAAAATTGTGTCATGCAAGCCATGAGGCTATGTAGCGACAGGGCAGAATCTGGTGTCAATTCACATTGTGTAGGATGGCCACATCTCCTTGAATGAGGGTAAGCAGAGCATTTGAGAACATGAAGTAACACCCCAAGAGCAGGTAAGCAGTCCATATTTGCACAAGGGAATAGATATGGCAGTATACTTAACTGTAGCTGCTGCAAGAAGGAGCAGTGATAAATCATGTACCTAAAATTCTCTAGCAACCACATGGGGAAGATATGTAGAGGTAGAACCCTACTCACAAAAGCATCTATATTTCAGAAATATGGTTAACATGGGAAAATGTGTCTGACAAATGCTGGCAATTGTGCACGCTCCTTAGACAATGCGGAGAATATCTTAACAAATGGGAATTGTGTACACTGACCAGTCAATGTGTATAGCCCTCCAAGGGATATTAATGAATCTGAGCATTTCACACCTGACCAGAGAACGTACATGTTTTCCAAGTGGTGAACTCACCATGACCAGCCAGTGTGTGAAATATGCCATCACGTTTGCACACATTTCCCAGCATCACTTGAGTTTTTGCACATATGCAGAGTTCCCTGTTAATGCTCTTCATTTGAGTACACTGTCTACAGCATCTAGCGAATGTGCAAACTACCGTATTTTTCACCCTATAGGACGCACTTTTCCCCCTCCAAAAATGAAGGGGAAATGTGTGTGCATCCTGTGGGGCGAATGCAGGCTTTCGCTGAAGCCTGAAGAGCGAAAGGGGTCGGTGCGCACCGACCCCTTTCACTCTCCAGGCTTCAGGAAACTATCCACAAGCCTTGGGAGCCCGCGGGAGTTCCCGCCGGTCTCCCAAGGCATGCGGAGAGCTGCCTGCATCCCGAAGCCCGGGGTGCGCTGAGTAGCGTGCCCCAGGTTTCGGGCAGATATCCACAAGCCTGGGGAGACCGGCGCAACTTCCCGCCGGGCTCCCTAGGCTTGCGGATAGCAGCCTGTTCTGGGGGCTGGGGTCGGGGGAAGCTCGGGCTTCCCCCACCCCAGCCCCGTGCCTGGGGGGAGAAATAATTTTTTTTCTTTATTTCCCCCCCCCCCACTAGGTGAGCGCTATGGGCCGGTGCACCCTATGGGGCGAAAAATACGGTAACCAGTGCTCATGTGTGTTCTCCATTCAACTCACACTACTAATCACCGAGGTGCATACATATCAATAATTAAAAGAACACAGCTACGTTGCTGGAAACGTTTGATGAAAACCGCTTGCAAAATGGTGGGGGCAAACTATTGATTCTGTCTCAAGGCCTGCAGATAGAGCTACCGGGGTGTTTAAAGACAGATGGGTTCACTATGCAACTGTGTTGCTGCAATTTCATTGTATATTTGGGGAAAACATGGGAATATAGGTGGAAGGCTGTTGTTGCCACAGGCAGTGTCAAATTTTTACCTGTCCCCACTGTATTCAGTGTGTATTCCTGGTTGTGTGTGCCTCCTCATACAAGTTCACAGTACTTCTGCTATTAGTAATAATACTGTTAGTAGCGCTGCACTGTATACCATTTATTTATTCAAAAATTTATATCCCACTTTTCAACATGCAGGTCTCAAAAGGGCTTATAAAATTACAATAAGAAAAATTTAAAACATAAATTAAACCGCCAACCTTTCAAACCTCAATAATTTAAAATCTCAACAATTAACATTGCTGTAGGCACTCTAATGCATTCTGGGCACTAAATCTGTGCAGCACAGTTACTTGTGCGCCTCAGCATCTCTCACTGACCACACCCAAACGAGCTAATCTGTTGCTAGGAAGCTCTTCTAGCAGCCAACGCCTCTTCAAGGCACAACCGGTGAGAAAAATCTACAAGTGGCAGGAGGAGAGAGGAAGCCATTCCGGTTGTGTGCTTGGAGGGAGAGACCACACATGTGGTCTCTTTCTCAAGCAGCAGAGACAGTTGCCTTGACCCAAGGATGGAGAGGGGAAAGGCCGTAGCTCAGTGGCAGAGCACCTGCTTTCCATACAGGAGGTTGCAGGTTCAATCCCTGGTACCTCCTGGTAAGGCTGGAGAACTGTTGCTGTTCAGGGTAAACAAATGGGCAAAGTGGACCAGTGGTCTGGCTCAGTATAATACAGCTTCATTTGCTTGTAATACCATCCACGGCAGACCAAGAGGGCAAATGTGCTTAACCATTCTTACCTAGTCCATCCTCTGGAGGTAGATGACTAATATTGCCATGTTGAGAATGGCTGAGACTTATTGGTCCAAGTCCATTGAGTGAATTGATGGCTGAGCTGGAAAGGCGGTGGGGGTGAGGGGGGGCGTTGAGGTTGAACTGTGGCCAACCCCTGCATGCTAAATAATGCTGGCAGTCAGGAAAGGGGGGGGGATTTGCGTTGATGCACTAAAACAGCCACGCGCACACACAACCTGAAGAGAGACAGTTATTGATACCGAGCTATACCCATGCCAGAAGAGTCACCCGAGCAACACACAATCAAGAGAGGAGGCAATCGGCAAAGCAGACAGTCAGAGGGCAGAGGCAGCCACTGATCCACACGCACAGTCAGAGAGGAGAGAACAAGCCATGTGCACAAAAGGGAGAGGCAGCCTCTGATACAGGTTCACACAGCAGGTGAGATTTAACACACACACCCCAGGACAGTGATCAGTAAAGAGAGGCAGCCTTTGATGCACCCGAAACAGCAGCAAAGAGGATCATTGACACACATGCACAATCGGAAAGGCAGAAACAGCCACTGATACAGCCAAGGACACACCTGCTTTGTAAAATGCTAGCAATCTCACATGTGAACGGCCAGACTCCAGGTGTGAAAAGCCCACATAGACACATGAAAAGAAGCACACGCTCAGATACTACACACCCAACGATGTGGGGTCCCAAGCGCAGATACTCATAGACAAAGATGCACACACTCAAAGGTCATAGTCACCATCAGACTGGGCCATACCAATGATCCATCTTAATCTAGTCTCCAGAATCCGGCAAGGAAAATAGCGCTTCAGCCCCCACAGCTGCGGAGCCCACTGTGTGGCCCCATTTCCAATCCTAGGGGAAAAGCGGGCAGAAACATCTTTGTGACCGGCAGCCACAGACTGCCCCCAAGATTGCACAAAAGATGAAAAGTGGTCCAGCTAGCCTGCAGGCTGTAGCAAAACACCCACCTGCAAAAGAAACTGGGCTGAGAAAAGGGTGAGAAAAGCCGGAGCTCACACATCCTTTCGGAAAAGCCAGCATCACCTTAGGGATTCCGCCCCCACCTCCCCACACGGAAAACATTGTTTCCTGAGGAAACCACAGTAGTAATTACAAAGTGATGTTATCCTCTGCCTTGCATTCAGCTTCACAGTCATCTTCCGCAAGAGGCTGGTGCCTGCACCCATCTTTGCTGGCTGCTATCAGTGTTACCCCATTCTCCATTATTCTCTCTAAGGATTCCCCTCCTTTCAAAAACAAAAACCCACTTTGAATCCCTACCTATTTGCATTGTCCGGTGACAATGAGTTCCATAGGTATTTCAAGGACTGTGCATGAAGTGTGAGGAGAGCTTTTTAGAGAAGGATGTCCTGAACCTAGCAGAAGGCAGCAGGACAGAGAAAAGGGAATACTGAATGGAACACACACAAAAACAAGACAGTATTTCTTTACTCAAGCGCCAAAGGTCCTATAATGGTTCCCACCTTTCTTCCTGTGGCACAGCACCTCTTGCCTTGCTCCTCTCTATTAAACAGCACCCTGTGGACATTACCTTCTTCACCTACTGCCTCACCCTTTGCTTGGCATGCAAGTGGTCATGAGAATGTGGCCCACGTTCTCCAGCCAAGCCTCTGCCCCTCTGCCTTGTTGAGGGATCATAGGTGCTTTGCATGCTGAATCGCAAGCCTCCTCTTAAAAAGAAGGGATCTGTGGCCTTTCGCCAGGCAACTCCCTAAATTCCCTGGCCCCCTCTTTTCTTTCCCTTCAATTCCTTTTCACACTCACACCTTGCTGCTATTTCTGTTAAGATGGCTGTTCCCATGGGCTGGCCTGAGACCTTACGTATGAAAAGAGTTGCCCAGATGCCAACATATGCAGGAGAGAGGGCACCGTGCTTGAACTATGGGGGTAAGGGTAGAGGGCCTTAATAAAATGGATAAGCCCCACCTCCTGACTCCTCCCATTTTAGCCAAACCGTGCCTTTTAAAGAGAGGCATCACAAAAAGTATACCTCTCACCCACCCGCCCCCCACTCCGCCCAGTAATTTGAGCACTAGGAGGGCATGTGAGGAACCACCTTGTGAATTCTTTGGAAAAAGCAGAAGGTGCTGGAAGGGGATTCTGCATCCAATTCTTAATGACCAAACCTTTTCCGAAGGAGTTCAGGGGCCTGGTTATCAACACCCCCCTGCTGTTCCTCTCTCTTACCTCTGTGTCCTTCCCAGTTCCCAGTCCACTATTCAGTCAGTGACTGACTGGTGCCCAGCAAAGCCACCTACCTCCTCCTTGGGCCCACGAGTGCATGGGAAGCATGGAGCCACTGCTGTGCATGTGTGCACGTGCACACATGCATGCTGGGGAGGAAGGCAGATGTGGCAGGCCAAGAGATGTCTTCTTCCTCAGGCACATGGAGCCAAGGAAGGATGGGGAAGGAAGTGTGCTCCTTATCTGGACTCTTGGGGTGGCGTAGGAGGCGGCTTCTGGGTTGAGAATGGGGAAGGCGGGGGGAACCCAGTCCTCTGCATCCAGGGTTAGAATTAGGAAACCAGCCCCCTCTGTCATTTTGGGAGAAGGAGGGGCCTGAGCCAACCAGGATACCTGGGTTCTCCCCCCCCCCCTCTGCTGCTAGATCTTGGATACATCCATTCCCAACTCATTTTGGGCAGAGTACAGACTCAGAAAGGATTCTGCTGTGCTTCAGCCCTGGCGTTCAAATGGCAGATTTTTCCTTTCTTTTAATGGTAGATAAATCACTCTCTGTCTCAACATCCCAGCCTTTCCACCCGCTCACAAATAAAATCCTCTTTAACTCCCATCCTACCTGTCAAAACCCTTATTAAGAGGCCAGTTTAGGCAAACCTCCTATCAACGCCCCCCTCCCCGCCCCACTTTGCGAGGGAGAGTTACCTCTGTAAGAGCCAGCCTGCCACCCGGTGGGGAACCTGAATACCTCCTAAGCGTCTTCAAGCAGCCCCTTCCTTGGCATGGTCTGGCTTGGGACCCCTCCATTCACACGTCCCTGGGCTTGCAAACTGCCATCTTAAGATTCCCTCTGCTGGCCTTCCTGCTGCTGCTGATGAGAGGTGTGGTCCCTCCATGATCATTCATTGACCAAACCGCGCTGGGGAAAAGTCTCCTTTCCCTCCCCAGCTCCACCAGGCTTTTCAACCCCGCTCTCACCTCAGCTAGCTGCTGATCCAGGCAGGCCAGGCTGGGCTTCCTTTTGTCCTGCAGCTGACACCCAGCGAGATCCTCTGGCAGACCCAAGCGGGGGCCTGACTCTGGCTCTTCTCACACCTCCAAACCCAATTTCAGAGGGCGCGTGGCATCGCTGGCGTCTAGGACCCAGACGGACGTGTGTGTGTGTGTGTGTGTGTTCGGGGAATGGGCACAACCCTGCAATGTTCACACACTGTCGCCCACCCACCCCAGGTTCTCCAGCGCCCCTCCCCTTTGTGGGAGAATCCTTTTGGGGGGTGGGGCTCTGTTGCTCCAGTCCTCCAGCCCCCAGTGGAAATCTGAAGATGTCTGGCTCCTTGCCTCACTTGAACCACCGCGATCCACTCCCTTCCTGAAGGATCGAGTGGCTCCCTCCTGCTTTGGGCTCCCTCCTGCTCTCAGCCCCGCGCTCCTCCTAGAAGACCCAGGAGCCTTGGCTCTCTTCCCCACCGCACCCCTTTATGCTCCTCGTTAGTACTGCCCGGGCCCACCAACCACTAGGCGCTCTTCTCCTGCCAAAGTCTCCTGGCTCCTATCCGCTCCGACTGCCTAGGCTCCGCTCCCAGAGAGTCCCTGGAGAGCCTTCCTCCCACTCGCCCCTCCAGACCCTTCCGCTCTCCCATGGGAACGCGGGACCCGATCCTGCTAGATCCCCCCCTTCCCTTACGCCGCTTTAACGGAGGCCGTTCAATACAACCAGAAAAAGACTCCGCTCTAAGGTGAAATAAGGGATCCCTCCCCCCCGGCCCCGCTTTCCTAGCTTTTCTTTTTGTCTCTCAACGGGAAAAAAGGTAGATGCCCTTCAATTGGCTTTCTTTTTTTTTCTCCCTCTCTCTCTAAAAAAATAAAATAAATACAGACTGCTAAGAAAAGCCAGACGCTGCAATCAAGTCTGTACGCCTCTTGTCTCTCTGATATTCTTTTGCAGTTGCATAGGTTGGAATTAATTCAGAATAATAAGAAGGAAGGTTTTTTAAACAACAACAACAAAAAGCCTTTCTTTCTTTCTTTTTTGCATCTCATACTCTTGCAGTCTGGGTGATTAATGCCACAAACAAATCGCGCGCGAGCGTGTACACACACACAGAGAGAGAGAGGGAGGGAGGGAAAGAGAAACGGGGGTGTCACTATTATTTTCCCTGCAACCCAGTCGGGGGGGGGGGGAGTGTTAGAGAGAAAGGGTGCTGTTAGAAGTCTCAAGTCAAACCTTGGTATCGCCCCCCCCCCGGAAAAGGGCAAAATCCTAAATCAAGGGGGTGCGGGCTTTTCTCTCCAACTAGGGACAGCTTGCACATTAGTCCGACGTGTTTCGAGATCATCCATATGATGGAGAGGGGCAGTTCAAGCTCCCCCCATCACTTTTCTTTAAAAACACACACACACACGAGAGAGAGAAAGGTGGTGGGGGGGAGGTGCCAGAGAAGCCCCCTCCTCCCTCCACCAAGCCCCCAATCCCTCTGCCCGTGACCCTGCACAACAACACCCGGACGGACGTTTGTCTCGGCATTGGGGGGGACGGACGGACGGACGGGGGTGTCTTAAGTAAATAAATAAAGGGAACCGCTCTTACCTTTTCATGACAACTCCCGAGGACAGAATAAGCCAGAGGTGAATGGAAGGGGTGCAAAAATTTCTCCGCGTCTGGAGAGAAAAAAAGAGGTTTTTTCCTCCTCTGGTTTTTGCAAAAAAATGATTTTATTTATCATCCCCATTTCCCCCTCGCTTTAATCTCCTTTCCTCCTGCGGGGAATCAAACGAGCGCTAAATCCAACCAGCCACAGGAGCGGCGGCAGCAGTAGCAGCAACAGCAGCATCCTCCTCCTCGTCCCCCCACCTCGTCCTCTTATCTCCCCCCCCCTTTCCCTTCCCTTCCAAAAATTTCTTCCCGATCTTCATTCACCGCTCAGGGCCCCCCCCCCGCCCCGCTTGCCTTCCTTTCCCTCCGCGCCCCCCCCCCGCGCCCTCTCCGCGTCTGTCTCCGTTCAAGGTTGTTGCAGCTTCCGCGCTACACATGTTGCATCCCAAAGTTAAAGCAGAGAAACCGGCGCCGGGGAGGCGGGTGGGCGAGCGGGCGGAGGGTCGCCTGGGCCGGGAGGGCTCGCGCGGAAGAAAAGAAAGAAGCCCAAGTCTCCCTTCTTCCCTCGCAGGCTGCCTTTCCCCGAGGCCCTGAGCCTAGAAATCTCCGCATCGCTCGGAGAGTTGAGTTATTTATTTATTTCAAAGCCCCCCCCCCGCGGTTTTTCCTTTCCTTTCCCACCCACCCCCCTTTCCCGGGTCACCTTTCTAAAAAACACGCGGCGGTGCAAAAAGGAAAAAAAGGGGGAGGTGAAGAGAAGCGCATGGGGAGGAGGAGAAGGGGGGGGCGAGCGGGCGCTGATATATTTTTATTCCTTTAACGCAGACCAGACCACGTCGTCTGTTCTTTTCCCCTCTCTCGCGCAAGGCAAAGATACACACACGCAGACACACACATACACACACACACACACGCCAGAGAGGGTCATTAGCATTCCGCACCAACACCACGTCCCCACCAGCACCACGGCAGAGGCAGGTTGCAAAGCGAGGCAGAGCAGGCGAAGCACAGCGCTGCAGTCCTAGGCGCTGGTGAGGGGGGGGGTGCGGGGAGCTGGATCGGATCCCTGGCTTCCCCGGATCCCTTCTCAAAAGTAAGGGGGGCGCACACACATCCACGCGCGCGCGAAAAAGAGAGAGAGCCGGCGCGCACCAACCTGGCTCCTCCGACTGAAGTGAGGCTGGGAGCCCTGGGTCTTCTTGGCAGAGGCCGGGATCAGGGGGGAATCAAGGGGTGTTGTTGAGGGGGGGAACCCACACCCGGGGAGGGGGCTCGCCCCCTCTGCGTGGGAGATGTGGTCTGTCTCCCACGGCCACGCGAGGAGGTCGAGGCGGAAATGCAACGCAGAGAGAAAGGAGAAGTTTGACAGTCTCCGCTTACTTGCCTGCAAAAATCCCTCCCTCCCTCCCTCTGCCTTCCCAACGTGCCCACAGCATTAGAGGTGCGAACTGACCCAGAGCGAGAAAGAAAGAGGCGACCCCGCGGGGGGGAGGTAAAAAGACCACGCTATTTGCATATGGTTGATCATTGGGATGTATGCAAATAGAGCTTGCCCATTGCTTAGCATCGATCAGAAGGCGAGCCAGCCGGGTTGCAGAAGAGTGGAGGGGGGGGGGCGGAGTAGAGAGGGATCATGCCAGTCTTCCTTTGGCTGCCATCCACCCTGCCATGAAGACTGTAGAGAGATGCTTAGGATGGATGGAGACTGGAGAAGGCATTTTTAAAAAGCAGTGAAAAAGATCGTGCATCCCGCTCCCGTGTTACCAAAGGTAGGCAGTAAAAACAGGTTTTTTTGGTTCTGTCCCTGTAGCGTCACGCAGGATGGAGAGAGAGACACCACAGGGCTATGAGAAGCCAAGCAGGGGAGAGCTTGTCACACAGCCGCTGGTGGGAGAAGAAGTGAAGTCAAATAAACGAATCAATGGCTGTGGTAGTACAGGCCGGGCGTCGTTAGAGGGCGCTGCACGGGCCAGGTCCCCACCTGCCATTTGGTTCCCTGTTGGCAGCCTGGGGAGCGCGGCGGGAGGGATGGGGGCGGAGTATAAGAGGAAGTGCAGGAGCCACGGAGAGCGGGGAAGCCATTTGAGAACAAAGGCAGGTTTAGTCCAAGTTGGGGAGGGAGCAAAAGAATCCTGTTTGGTGTTGGATCTTTTGGTGGTAACTGTTGGAAGGTAGGGAAGCCCTGCTGTCATTTAAGTGGATTTATAGCCTGCCATATTTCAGAGACTCATGGTGGGTTGCAAGGAACATGTCTCAGTCCTGACTGCCGTTGACTCTCCAGGGTTTCAGAATCCGACAGAAGTATTTCCCAGTATTTCCCTCTATGGAAATGCCAGAGATTGAACGTGGGACATTCTGCACTGCTCCACCACTGAGCTGTGGACTTTCCTCCAAGCCATCCGCTTCCCTGGCTCTGCCCAAGAGAATTGCACCGTCCCTTTTTACAACCCAGCCAACACTACAGACACAAAACTGTTCTAAGCTCTTCCCACCTGCCATTTGTAATGTGATTCAGCATCTGCCCCCTAAGGATCAAGAAGACAGCAAAGACTCTTGAAGTGCAACCCTCCCCTCCCCACATGCATGCACACACATCATTCGTAGAACTGGAAAGCTGGAAGAGACCACAAGGGTAATCTAGTCCAACACCCTGCAATGCAGGAGTCGTTTGCCCAACGTGGGGCTGTAACCCATGGCCCTTAGATTAAGAGTCTTGCGCTCTACCAGCTGAGCTCTACCCTTCAGTCCTCCAAGATTCATCCATATAATTCAGGCTGCAGCAGAGAGTAAGAGAGGAGGAGAGATTTCTTGCCACTTGCCAAGATTGCTTGCCAACGTGCTTGCAGGAGAGCCCCAGGTGAATCAAGTGAGTGAGCCAAAACACACACTAAGAGAAGGCACACACACCTTCAGCTTCCTTGACCATCTTGACCTGGGAGCAAGCATTCTTCTTTGGACCCAGGTGAGTTAATCGGGGAGGCATGGGTGCCATGCAAAATTCACCCATATCACACACCCTGGGGGGATTTTATTGGAACTCAGGTATGTTCTACCCAGTAACTCACTGTAGTTGCAAAATCTCTTTGGGTGCCTCCCCCCCCCCCCCATGCTTCCAGACCTGGAGAGCAATTGCCCTTTGGAATTTTCTGTGGAGTGCTAGAATGGCCCACTTCTTGTTCTCATTGATCCCTGTTTCCTTTTTGACACAGTTTCCACCCCAAAATCCTCCACTGAAAATTGAAAATAGTAATTTCTGGGTCACAGTTTCCTTTCAAAATCATTTCATGGCAGGCTGCTAGTCAATAGCTGAATTATTATATGACTATATATATCAATGTGAAACATAAAGAGAATAGGTCCCTGCCCTATAGAGCTTGCTGTCTGTGGTTCTTTAAATATGTGTTTTGTTTATTTTTGTATATACCATAACAAAACAAAAACAACACTAACAAAGAAATCACAACTCCCACTCAATGCAAAAACTGTTTTCTATGTGAAATGATCAGATTTTGAAAATATCTCAAGGCGTCTTGCCATAGCAATCCATGTGTGGAGAGTGGTCCTGGGATTAAAAACTTTTAATAAATATCTTTTTTTTTTAAAAAAAGAGAGTGGTCCTGGGCATAGCCAAGGGAGGCGGGGGGGGCAGCTGCACCCCCATCAAGTAAAACAATAGAACTAATTAACCAACTGACCAATCATGTTGGTTCTGCCCCCTCACAAAAATCCTGACTACGCCCATGAGAGTGGTTGGTTGTGTTCTTTAGTAGCTGCATATGTAATAAAACCAGACTAATATATATTGAAGTTGTCAATCCAGGTGTTATGTATATGTGTAGTTCTATGTACAGCCAGTTGTTTAATTAAAGCTAAAAACCAAATCTGTTGGTATCAGGTTTCAAACATATTGGAGATGAGGGCTTTCCAGAACTTTGCAACAGCCAATAATGCTTTGGCAAATATGAATAAAAGTGAGTCCTTTTGAAATAATCCAGGTCTCTGATTTCCCGAGTTTCCATCGCTTTTGCCCCCTGAGATTCTGAAAGAGTATCATACTTGGAAGTCCTTGTGATTAGCTACCTCCGTCTCTACTCATCTTGTGGCTCAGACTACAAATTTATTCCTCTAAAACTTTCCTAATGGTTGTAGCTGTTTGATATCTGACTCATAAAATGTTTGGGATGGAAGGGAACTTGGGGGATCCAGCCTAACCTGGACTCTTATGAAAAGAAGGATGGTATATAAATGCCATAAATAATGGTAAGGATAAATAAAAATAACTCCCTTGCATTGGGACAGAGCCCTTGTGTACCAGAGATGCTCAAAACTCCAATGTTAACTCTTCATATGGAATAAAAGGGGTGGGTGTGGGAGACCTCTCTACTTCCTAAATCAAGATGCCACTCTTTTGGCATGTTAACAGAAGCAGCATGCTATAAAAAGTGGCACAATTTTGGTGCAGTATAGTAATTATTCAGTGGAGGAAAGTATTCCTCATCTGTTTTGGGAGGAGAGCATATCTGTTTTATGTGCAGATGGTGTTCCTTTCAGATAATTCACATATTGCTGTTTGAGTTTGCTAAATACACGTACCCTAACCTGAGATTGGAATATATTTTGAACTTTGGATCCACTGCTTTGGAATAGTGAGTAGGATAAACAGCAATCCAATCAATACAGGGTTGGGAGCAATTTATGTTTACATAAAGTTACCATCTTAATGCTTTTTCCTAAAAAATTTTTAAAAACCCAGAACAACCCAACCTTTGCTTCCCTTCCCTTCACCCAAACCTACAAGCTGTGAAACTCGCCTATCGCCTCCTCTCTAGCACCAAGCCTTGCTTGGCTCCAGTCCAGTCCCTATATCCAAATACTCACTGAACCCAGAAGCTTTTGTTGGCAGGCTGGGGCAGCTGTTTATAGTTTGCACGCCACCCTAGTCTCCAAGCGGTGCAAGGTTCCAGGGGTCTACCCGGGGTTTGGTTTCCTTGGAATGAGGGACAGCAGAGACTGTCTTTAGGGTATATGTTTTATATACACATGTATACAACCTGAGTCTATGATGGAGGGGCTCACAGCATTAACAGCGCAGGAGATCTTGCTTCTCTCATTGTCACAGCCTTGGATTCAAGCAGAAATCAAGCATGGCTCTCATTCTCAGGTGAGTGTGAGCCTGCCTCTAGCCCAGCTCACATACTCTACTCTGCCTTTGTCTTCCCCAGTACCAGCCAGGTGGGGGGGGGACCCATTTGCCCTCTGGCACAGAGCAACCTCCTTTATTACACTAAGGACCCATACCCAGGGTCCATTATGGCCCTTGCCTGGCTAATTAAAAAATGTGGAATCCCCCAAACTCACAACAGTATGGAGGTGTCACCCTCATTCCTTGATGCAGCTTTTGCTGGGATCAGCTATTTCTCCAGGGATTCCCCCCCCCCTCAGCTCCCTTATACTGAGCCAAACCATTTGCACATCTAGTTCAATGTTGTCCAAGTTGACTGGCAGTGGCTCTCCCAGCCCTAACCTGGAGATGGCGGCACTTGAACCTGGGACCTTCTGCAGGCAAGGAAGATGCTCCACCACTGAGCTAAGATGCAGCTACCTCCAGGTTGTTGAGAGATGCCTGTTTCTCTCCCACTTGTGTCCCCCTGCCCCACTTCTTCTTCTTCCACAGCGCACGACTTCTGCTGCAACCATAGAATTAGGGCTGGGAAGTTTGAAACACAGATACCACAAAAGGGGGAGCATTTTGGCTGAGTCCTTCTAGCAGCAGTGGGAAAGCAGAACAGCTCAGAGGAACAAAGGATCCCTTCTCTATTCATGACACTCGACTTTTGCTGGCAGGGAACAAGGGAATGAGGAAGAAAGAGAGAGAAAAATAGACACAAGAGAGAATGAAAATGTCCAGCACCAGGATTCCAGCTGCCTTTAATGAGAGAGATCTGTCCTCCCTTCAGGGAAAGGAATGGGGGCTAATGGGATAGCATAGGGAAGGAGGGCAGGACTCCTGGGTTCTCTAAGCGGGAGCAGTGAGGTGACAGGGGTCTAGAGCAGCAGGGGGGTGTTGGGAACTGAGGTTCTGAGCACTCGGGGTGGAGGTAAGGAAGAGCCTGACATCAGAATTAAAAATCCACATGAAGGAAAAATTCATGATCAGGGGCCAGCAGGAGCACAGATACTTTTACGTCAGATTTTTAAATTCAAGTACATTTGGCAGGCAAAATTCATGAGTAGGAGGCACAATTCCTGCTTGTGTTTGCTCACAGATCTTTCCTGGAAATTCCCTGTGGATTCTCTGTATTCTAACGTACGATTTCCACACACCCCCACTTGGGTGTTTCCCTCCCATATGTATTCTTTTACAGACAAAGAGAAAAAGCCCACATTAGAATCATGGTTGACAGCATGGTAGAATATTCTAGTGGTTTAAAGCGGAGGTACTGGAGAGTCATTAACAGAGGGGAAGTGGGGTGTCTTAACACTGGAGATGGCTGAGACTGGTGGTGTGCCTAAGACTGCAGATTGGTGTCTAAGAAGGTCTAAGATGCTGTGCAGGCATACAGATCCACCCATTCAACACATATGTACACGCTGTGATAAATATCTACTGACACACAGGTGTAAAACTAAGCCACTCATTTAAAAAAACACCCCTGGGGGAAATTAATGTCAATACAGAAACACACACACAGTCACACACACATATTTATTTATTTTTACATTTTCAGGTGTGTATATATTGAAGGCTGAATCCTAGGAGGAGAATAGCCAGGCGGAATCAAACCAGCATCCTTTCTGTTCAGCATCCTGCTTCCAGTAGCAGGCAAGCCAAAAGCTGCTGCGTGCTCACAAGGAGGACATGAAGGCAGTAGCTTTCCTCTCTGATGTCACCAGCCCCTGTTCTTCTGAGGTATACTTTATATATGGAGGTTCCATTTCACTGCCATGACAAATAAGCTGTTGCTGGCCCTAAACTCCACTTATTTGTCTAATCAGACTTTTTGTTAGAGCACCCTAAGGTAACAGCCATTGCTGCCTAATATGGTAGTGAACTCCATAGATGAAAGATGAGCTCTTTGAAAAAGGATGTCCTGGCACCAATCTTGAACCAATTTCTGAACAGTTTTACTGGGTAATCTTGAATTCTGTTCTTAAGAATTTCCTCCTCTTCACAGTTAATAATTTTATGAATTTCTCTCATGTCCTAACCCACCTTCCTTTTTTCAGAACTAAAAAGCTCCCAGCTGAAAATGTAAGAATAATTCTCTTAACACCAAGAGCTACACAATTATATACACTTTCCCTGCTGTGCACAAACATTTGCTTGCAGATATAACTTTTTCACAAGCAAACGCTCACCAGAACAATTCACAGGTTTGTGATACACACATTATACAGTTAATATGAAAGCATGTTTCTAGGCTCTCGATTTCACCCAGGGCAAAAGAGACACAAGCAGGTGTGTGTACAGTGTGAAGAGAAATATACTAATCTGCACGTGTTTTCATACACATTTGCCAGGTGCTCCCCATTCACACAGGTGCTTGAATCCAGAGACTCCTGCATACACATTTTTTCTTAGTCTCTCTCTCCCTGCACCCCACTCCTCTTCCGTCTCTCTCGCGCTCTCTCTCTCCAGCTCCAGTATGGGAGCTTGTGCAGGAACAGTGTGTTCTTTGTAGATGTGGGAACATCATGTTACAGAAGATGTGCAAAATTCTCACTTGAGCCCCCTAATCATTCCAACGCAATTAAAACTGCCACAGCAGCAGCCGGTGCAACAACCATCAAAAAAGCCAGGCCTACAACCAGAGTGGAGGCTAGAAAATGTACATCCCAGACGACACCTGGAAGTGTAATGAAACGTTAACACTACTCAAACCTATCTGGATCGACTTTGTTCCTGATGTGTGCATCGCTTGACTTCTTTGTTTTGATTCGTCCTCTCCACTCAGGAATTCCAGGCTTCCAGCTGATCCAAATGACATGCTCTCACCTGCATGCCTTCAGATTTTTTCTTTTTAACCTGACATGACTTGAGCCTCAGCACTTTTATCTTCCCCAGAAGCCTCTCTTCTTGAGGCAGGCTGTGTAAAGGCAGGCTGCATTTGCTCGGGATTTAGGGAAGACACCCTGTGCACGTTTAGAGGCCCTTTTCTCTATTCTTCACCCTTCCAGGATGGACCTTGCATAGACAGCAGGCTCTAGGGCTGAGGCTTGGCTGAGCCCTGTCACAAGGTAAATCCTGGAAGTCCGAACCCAAAATTCCCCTGCTTTGGCCCACCAAATTTGACTCAATTCCAGAAAACCCCTCATATTTTGATTCCAGGCATCCCTTGCTTTAATGCAGAAGGCAGCCCTCACAAGCCCCTGAAGGTCCTGAATTCTCCCTGCCTCCAAATGGTGTGTGCTCCTCTTCCACCCCCACCTGGCAGAGACATTTCCTGGGACGTATTGGATGCGGTAGGTGGAAGCTGGCTCCCGAGGAAGGGAAGGAAGGCCCATTATGTTTATTGCCCCTATATGAGGAGGAGAGTGGTACCATCTGGCCTTGGGGGTCTCTGTGGCAGTGAATGGGAAAGAGAGTGATTCATTTATTCCTCTTCCCCACCCCATGGTGGTTGCCATTGGCAGTTGCTGCCTAGTGAAATTCATGTCTCCCTGCTTTTTAAATACTTTGTTAATTGCTTTTTCGGATACGCTCTGCTCCTCACGAATGAGGCCAGAATAACTATTATGCCCTGGGAAGCAGGATTTTTGGGTTCACTGGAAGAACCTAGCGAGCTATAGAGGGAGGGAAGAGTTGGGGGTTGGCCATGCAAGAGTTTGCAGTCTACTGAGTCGGAACATGGGGGAGGGGGGATGGCACAAAGGGGGGCGCCGGGCTCTTTGGATGATCAGAAGGGGAAGGATAGCATTTTGTTAATTAATCTATAGATGGGACAGGGTTTCTCTGGAGCTAGGCTTCTTGGCTTTCCCCCATTCCAAGCTTTCTCCCCCTTGTGCAGTTCCACAGGAAGGGTGGAATTGGTTTGTTTGTTCACCTCCGAGGACCAGATGGAAAACAACATGCCGTGAGCTGGAAAGCCACTGCTAATAGCACATTTTAAATGCATATCATTTTCATACAGTTTATGTGGATGTGGCAGGTGCCAAGCAGCAGTCAACAGGGGTGCTGTGCTTATTCTATGCTAATCTTGGAAATAGCATAACTTGAACAGCGAGAAAAAAGATGTAAGGCGGCCATAGGTCAGTAACTTGGACAGGGGAAACAGCGGGGAGGGAGGGCACCATCCCATTCTCTGGAGATTTCTTTGCAACCCTCTAAATGAAAAAAGAGAAAAAAGGACGCTTTTAATGTGAATTGTCCTCATATGAATAGAGATTTGTGTTCCTGAGTCTTTTGATCTGCCTGAATGCTTCAACAGCCCGATTGGAATCATGTTGTCTCTTCAAAAAAGAAAGATGGGATTGTCAGGATTCAAACAAGCTGGAGGCCGCAAAACATGCCACCCTTTCTCTGGAGAAGACAAAGCTGAATCTGCATGCAGACCAGAGGACTTCAGCTAACTACAGGCCTGGTTACCACAACTCGCACCCAGACCTTGAATACATTCTTCCTGAATGGAAAACCAGAGGCACAGACTATTGGTCAGACGGGCACCTCTGAAGAAAGCAAGGGAAGCAATTGGGGGCAGGGGGAGGGAAATAGCTGTAGCTCAGGGATAGAAGAAACACATTGAATATAAAATGTCCTAGTCCCATTGATGTCTGGCAGCTCCGGGTAGGGCTGGGAAAGACCCTGCTCTCAGAAATCCCAATAAGCAACTGGCAGTTAGCACAAGACTGAGCTAGATGGATCAGTGGTCTGGCTTGGTGAAAGACTTGCCCCAATTCGCTGGAGTAGAACTGATCAAATGTGAAGCTACAGCACTTTAGTGAGATACCACAAGTTAGGCAGGGTCTTGTCAAACCCAGGCTCAGCAGCCACAAACCTGACAGTACAAACTGGGGAGGAAGAAAGCGCTCGCTGGATTCAGAGCAGACTTATCCTAGCTGCCTGTTTTATGAATGTCTGGGCCAGAAAGTCTCACAGCACTGTGAGAAATGCAGAAATCATCCACAGCTGTAGTTGTCTACAAAGCTTTTAAACATGTCCCTAAACACTCTTCAACTGATATGGAGTTATGTCCACCTGTGGATAAAGTGTTTTTTTAAAAAAACAAAAAAAACTGTGTGAACAGGAAGGGACTAAATACCAATCCTGAGGTTACACTGCCCTCTGTTGTCCACAAAGGAGACTGCAGATGAAGAAAAGACAAACCACTTTTTCACTCTTTAGGGGTGCTTCCAGACTCACTCTCATTATTTTGGGGTGGGATTCAGCAGTGGCGGACTTTGGGCTTTCAAATTTGAGTGGAGTCCTGTGCAACACCAAAATTTGACACCCCCTGCCTCTCGCCTTCTGTTTTAAGTCATTGTTCTGACACCCCCTGCGGTACCCTCTCTGCTCGACATTGTTCAGTGAGGAACACTTCACAAATGATGAAACTCCTACATGGGAGTCACTGCTGCCTAGGCATTTCTGTGAAATGTGCATAGATTGTCATGCATTATGATTTGAAACATGTGACATATGCTATATGTGCATGTGGTGGGAAGACATGATTCGCTGCAACTTCCCACGATATGTTGTATTGCATACATATATTATGATTATGATTGTAATTTTCATTGAACTGTTTGTTCCAAACCACTTTTACTATTATATTTTACATCAAGTATGTAAATTTGAAAATTGGCAGGGGGCAGCAAAAATTACATCCAACAGGACAGGAACAGATATATGCAGACATATCTGATGTGTTCGCGCATGTGCATCACCCTTAATAACTGGCTACACCAAGACAATTAAACTAGCTTAATTTTTTATTGCCAATATGCCATCATAACTGAGGGGGAAAGGGCAGGTCTTTGGGGAGCTTTGTAGTTTTGCAGAAATTCCACTGGCTGGCAACAGCGCCCTCTGCTGGGCTCAGGCCCTCCTATGAAGCACAGCTGCCCCTACCAGAGCCAAGCTTTTTTCTGCCCACTTCCTAAAGACTCCTTGAGACTCCACACCCAGTAACATTGCAGTATGTACCCCTCTCCTAGTTGAGCTGCCACCCCTTCCCCACAGCACAGGAAGAGAAAGACAGAATGCTACCAAACACAAACTCTGGAGAGTGGATTGGAACGAGCTCTTGTGATTACTGGGATGGGAAGTGGCTGCAATGCAGGAGGGACGGGACCTGCAGCTCTCCAGTTGGACTCCCAGTTCCTATTATCCTTAGCTAGCATGGCCAATGGTGAGGGATGATGGGAGTGGGAGTCTAGCAATCCCTAGAGCGCAACAGGTTTCCAGTCCCTGTTCTGGTGGATCAGATGGTTGGTTGGCATCCATCTGTCTCAGAAGACCACCGCCTTCGGGGGTGAAGTCAAACCGCTGGACAGTTACAATGCTGTGGCTGTAGAGAATGATACAGGAGAGACATGTTTTGTTGCATCTGGGGCAGATGAAGGCATCCAGTTGTGCTATTGCAGATGCACCACGGCGTTTCTTCACTCTGTTGCTCCTCCCAGTGGTCATTTCTCCTCTGGTCTCCAGGCACTGCAGTCGTCTGTAAGGGATTCCCACAGGGCAGGGTTGATACTGCCAGCCTTCACGTCATGTTTGCAGACACCTTTGTAATGAAGCCAGCTCCCCATAGAACATGTCCTTGGGAATCCTTCCATCTTCCATTTTGTGGACATGACCAAGCCAGTACAGATGTGCAAACACGCTGAGAATGTGAGCTTGGGAGAGCACATCTTTCTTTGTGACTCTGTCCTGCCATGTGACGGCCAAAATCTTCCTGATGCAGTGCATGTGGGAAATGTTGAAACATTGCTCCTGTCGCGTGTAAGTGGCCCACAATGCACTTCCATAAAGCAGCATGCTCAACAAGTAAGCCTGGGTGACCTTCATCTTGGTACAGTGGTACCTCGGGTTAAGTACTTAATTCGTTCCAGAGGTCCGTTCTTAACCTGAAACTGTTCTTAACCTGAAGCACCACTTTAGCTAATGGGGCCTCCCGCTGCTGCCGCACCGCCAGAGCACGATTTCTGTTCTTATCCTGAAGCAAAGTTCTTAACCTGAAGCACTATTTCTGGGTTAGTGGAGTCTGTAACCTGAAGCGTCTGTAACCTGAAGCGTCTGTAACCCGAGGTACCACTGTACTGGATGTAATTCTCCCATACCCTTTAGGAGAGGCGAGCCATTGTCATAGCTCCCTTGCCAATACGCTTGTCCAGCTCAGCATCGATGGAGAGGTTGCTGGTTATGCTGGAACCCGGGTAGACAAAACCGTCTACCACCTCAAGCATGTGGTCACCAGAACTGATGCCTGGAGATTACCAAAAGTGTGTGTGTCGTCCACTCTCCTCCCCGTTTCAGTATGCATGCAAGCTATTATCTGCTGGTGTTTATTATGAAGTTTCCGTTCCAGGCTCTGGAACACCCTTCTGACCTTCCTAAGCTAGTGACTCCGCCCCTCGGCTCGGAAGCCAGAAATAGGAGCTGGAAGTCTCGCTGCTTTCTTCAGTCGAGTCCCAACCCTCCCGCTTGCCCTAACCCAGCCCAGATGTGGGTGTGGCGAGACTTCCTCCGCCCCCTTTTGTGGCCTTCTTTCCCAGGAATCCTTACATCCACACACGCCAGCTTACTTTGATCAAAAAGGAAGAAGAAATAAAAACAAAAGATTCTTTTCCTCCCGATCACGCACTACCCACCCCCATCCTCCTGGGATCTGCTCCTGCTCTCAAAGGTTATATTCGTCTACTCTTTCCGCAGATTTCCCGCTAGGAAGCTAAGCAAATCTATCCACAACACACCCGGAACACCATGAATGTATTCCGCTTCCTAGGAGACATCTCTCATCTATTAGCTATAATCATCTTGCTGCTGAAGATCTGGAAGACAAGATCATGTGCTGGTAAGAAAGAGGGCGTTCCGCTGCTCACTCTCTTACGTGGGAATGTAAAATGTTATTTATTCCCGGCCTGAAAGTGATCACATAACAATGGGAGACAACCTGTAATTGACTAGTTTACGCTTGTAATTTACTCATGCAATTACTTACTCTCCTTTCCTTTGATGGCTTCAATCGTATGCACGTTTACCAGGGAGTAAGCCCACCTGGAGCTTACTTCTGAGTAACCTGCCACAGGATTGCATAGTGACAACTTAGCTTTATTTTTTAGCTATTGGTTTATTAAAATTAAGCAATTTCCCTTTATTTTTTTCCAGGTTTCTATTTCAGGAACTGAAAGACAGTCCTGTTGCAATTCTGTTTTCTTCCTGACTTGGAGATTTATGAAATGTAATTTTTAAAAATGTGATACTGGGTTTTGATAATAGAAAAGTTATTTCTTGCCTGTCGTTGAAACATCATGCACAACAAAATCTGTTTTCATAAAGAATGCAGAACCATATAGCTGGTTATTATTTGTTAAACCTTTCCTTTGCTAAATAGTTCCTTCTCAAACTACAGACACTTGAGTCTGTGGATGTTTACTTGAAGTCATGCCCCACTTTGCTCAGTGAGGATTACTTTTAGGTAACTGTGCATAAATTTTGCAACCTTAAAGATATGGAAATGTCCACCCTTTATCATTTTAAAAGTTTTCAGATAGTAGATTTAAACATCTATTTCCATATCATCTTAAGAGTTCGTATAAACTTCAGTAATTAAGGAACTTTACTAATGTTGTGAGTTTGCTTTCTCTTGAACGATGCCCCTGACTCCATATAAGGCAGCTTCCTATGTTCCTAAATGTGTTTGGGAGTTTTCCTTACAGGAAAAAAAAAATGATTTTGTTAAAGCTGGTGGCTGATTGTGGAATAATTTTTTCTATGTGTAGGATCTATGTATCTGTGTTGAATTCAACTTGTCCTTTAAAAGGAGATATACCATTCATCTTTTATAGCAATGCTTTATAACTAAAACATAGTATATGAAGCTTGCTTTTAGGAAAGGTTACCTCCCCTTGCCAAAGTAGCATAGTTATCCTGGCCAGGCATGGGTTAATTGGCCTTTGGGGTGGGGAAGAAAGCTATAATGAGGGGGGATCAAAGTGGAAGTTTTAATTTTATCCTTTGTGGAATTCAATGGGGAGAAGCTGGTTGCATGGAATTTGACAGAGGCTGGATGATGACGTGGAATATAGTTCAGGCTAGACTGGCAAAGTTTATTAGGTCTCCTCCTCCTGAAAAAAAAGAATCTGGTTTTCTAGTTGTCTGGGTGGTCTGTAGAGAGTAAAAGGATTGGGTGGAGGGAAGCCAGAGGCCCTGCACATGTGTGGATTTCCTCAGGCCTGAATAGGAAACTTCCTCCTGCTGGGCAGAACTGGGAAAGGCCGTGGATTATATCATGCATTAGGCCCAGTCGGAGATGCATCCCAGCACACTACCATCCTGCCTCTGTGGCTCTTTTGGATTATTTTTATTCTGTGCGTATGCCTATGTATTTTTTGTGTTGAGGCTTGAGCGGTTGTGAGGCTGGATGGTGAAATCCTGAAGAGTTTGTTTAATTCTTCATTATTTTTTAGTTGATCCTAATAAATATATTGATTACTATATTGTTTTTGAGTGTGTGTGTGTGTGTGTGTGTGTGTGTAAAATTATTGTGAATGAACATGGCTACTTTAAACGTTTGTTATTTCACAGAACCCTTGTGGTTATGAGTTTCACTGCCCTGTGCTTCTCTGTGCAGGGATTTCTGGGAAGAGCCAAATTCTTTTTGCCATTGTCTTCACCACTCGGTACCTAGACCTCTTCACCAACTACATCTCCTTGTACAACACCTCCATGAAGGTACTGGCTTTGACCATGCGTTAGATGGGACTGGGTGGAAGGAGAGCATAACAGGCTTGGATGAAGTGTGGGTCTGGCATAAATCAGAGAGAAAGGGAAATGTTTAGGTAGGAGAGAAGGCCTTGTTCTCAGCTTCTACCCCTCACTCTGCCTGAAACACCTTGACACCACAGTTGGTTACAGTAGTAGGAGATAGGATAAGGCAGGCTGCACTTCTGTGCCCACTTACCTGGGAGTAAGCCCCATTGAACTCAATACAATTTACTTCTGACTAGGTAGAGTTGCACTGTTCAACTGTGACATGTGCAAGCCTTTGTACTCAGAAGTAAGTCCTGCTGAGCTCAGTGAAGCTTATCTCCAGGTATATGTGTGCAGGATGCAGTTGTAAAATGTTGATATAAGAGGAAGCAAACTTTTGAGTTCTGCAGGGCACTTCATCAGGCGGAATAATTATAGTCTAAGACTTTGAAGTCTTTCTGCCCCATATTTCTGGACAAGCTTAACGACAGCATATTATTATACCAGAAGGTTAAAAGCAAAACAGTGAACTAAAACTTTGAAAAAGAGTACTGAAAAGTACGTTACAGAACATACTGAGAAGATCTACAAGCCTGGTGTACCACTTTTCAATGTGAGGCTAGTAGAATTAAGGAAAAGGGTGGAAATACATTGTTATAAGGGATTTGGGGTGCATGGGGGAGGTTGGCTGGATGCTAAAGAGGGCTTTTGAATCTAGAAATATGAGAGGGACTATTTAATTTTTAAGACAGGTTTCCTAGGGATTCTCTGTAACATGATTAGACTATAGGAGGGCTAGTTTACATAAAGAATTGGGGTGGTGGGGTGATAGTTGATCTCAGTGATCCCTCTTGATCTATTTTGTCTCCTATAGGTGGTTTATATTGCATGCTCCTATGCCACAGTGTGGATGATCTATAGCAAATTCAAAGCCACCTATGATGGCAACCATGACACCTTCCGAGTGGAGTTCCTGGTCGTTCCCACAGCAGTGTTAGCTTTCCTAGTAAATCATGATTTCACTCCGCTAGAGGTAATTTAATGTATAGGTTGGTCTTGTTTTGCACTAAGATCCAAGCCCCCAAACGGCTGTCTCATAAAGCAGGGGACGGCAATCTTTTTGGCTCCACGCATGTAGGGGTTGGTAGGAGCCACATGCCAGCAAATGTAGCAAGATTCAGTCCTGCCTGTCCACATAGTAACGCATCCATACAGCAGTGTCCAGTTGCGTGTGCGGAAATGCACAAACCCATGGAGATGAAAGGTATGCAGGGGTGTCCTTCCCTGTGCATTTTACCCCCCCCCCCAAGCGTAATTGAGCCTCTCAGTCAGAAGTTTGGAAGGCAGGGGGTTTAAAATGCAGAGAAAGGCATGTAGAGGTGACCATCCCGGTGCTGCTTTCTCTCCATTAGGATGGCTGCGTCTGAAGCCCTTCACCCTGTGTAACCAAATTCACTCTAGTCTAGGCTTGCCATATGTCCTGAAAATTCCTGATGTCATGGTTTTGGGGTGTAAAATGGCGTAAGGGGGAAATTTTGCTGAATTGGATGTATGACAATGTGATGGGGAAAGCTGCAGAAACAGCACCAAAATCATCGTTTTTGGGTGAGGTTTCCCAAAAAAAGGAAAGCTCAACAATTTTTAATTTTAATCTAGTCTCTCCCCCACTTCTTGGGTGACCAACTGAGCAGTGGGGGAAAGTGCAGTGTTTCCTGGAGCAAAGCTACACAGGGAGCAGTCAGGGACACCAACTTCTGGCACCATTTAGTGTTCTGGCCAAGGGGCACCTATGTCATGGGTTATGTGTTGGCATTGACTTCTTGCAGTTTGTCTTATTTTGCCTCTGTACTAATTCTCTATATATTTGTTTTCTCTTTTTAGGATTATAGGATTGGGCTTAGTTTTGTTTTCTAAAGCAACAAATAATATGTTCAACTGCACTTGTGTGCTTAGGCACAGACAAATAAACCTGAAGTTCATTATTCAAAATTTGTTCCAGTGAGGGGTGGATGGCATTCAAATGGGATTGTGATGTAGCTGAGACTATATGCTGCTCTGCCAAAAAAGAAATGCAGTTTGTTAAAAAAAGGAAAACATTTCCTATAATTGGAAGGGCAGAGGGACAGAATGGCTAGGACTAGAATATTTGTTCTCCAAATTTTGATGGACTACAGTTTCCATTATCCCTGACCATTGGCCATGATGGCTGGGACTGATGGGAGTTGGAGTCCAATGACACCTGGTCTCTATTTCTGAATTAGGGAGTGGTTTGTATCTCTTGAGTGAGGTACAAGGTTTCGCACACAACACCCAAAGTAAATGCTAGTTCCGGGCAATCTAATGCAGGGTGCATCTACTCGTTGCAGTATTTCCAGTGGCTAATGATGTAAAAATGAGTTGGGGCAGATATACCCTTAATTTCTGTCCTGAATCTTGCTGTGCAATAGTAGAAAGTCCAAATAATTCACTTCTCAGCATCTAGAATTCTCAATTTTCCCTTCTTAAAATCCTCAAGCTAATGTTGATATGGCAGCACAACTTTGAGGTTATTATGGACTGGCCCAGAACTGTTGCTTCATTGTCAGTAATATGTAAATTACAATCATATTGTATCTCTCTTGGATGCCTCCAGATTCTCTGGACTTTCTCCATCTATCTGGAGTCGGTGGCTATCTTGCCACAGCTCTTCATGGTCAGTAAGACAGGTGAGGCCGAGACCATCACAAGTCACTATCTCTTCGCCTTGGGTGTCTACCGTGCCCTCTACTTGTTCAACTGGATTTGGCGTTACCAGTTTGAGGGCTTCTTCGACCTCATTGCCATTGTGGCTGGCTTGGTGCAAACCATACTCTACTGCGATTTCTTCTACCTCTACATTACAAAAGGTATTTTGGAAATAACAGGTGGAAACTAATTTCTTTATGTGATCATGTGTATATACGATAAAATGGGAGGCTAGGATTCAAGGCTTCTAGAGCGGAGTGGAATTAGCACAGTGAGTTGGGTGGGAGTCTATCTCAAGAAGATGCATATTTTATCTTGAATGAGCAGTGCTGCTGTCTAAAATATCACTAGAGGGTGCTGTACAGCTAGTATCAGGCCTCCACCTCTAGCTTGGAAAGACTTATTGACACTTTACTAATTGTAAATAGGCAACAAATTAATTAGCTTCTTAGTTCTTTCTCCTTGTGACTGGGAAGAGATGATACAGATAAATATTTCCCACATGAAGAAGTATAAATGCTAGGAACTTATGCATATACAGTACTGTGAGCACATCTGGTCCAGCTCTGCCAAGTGAATTGACCTACCAGGCATCTGGCTGTCAGTTATTTAGTTTACTGTGGTAGTTTTACTTAAGTAGGGATGCCTGTTGGGTTTTCTGTCTCAAGAACTAAAATGACGTGGAATATCTCTTGTAGTTGAAAATTTAGGCATTTGTTGTTTTTAAAGATAATGATAGGGTATATTTGGGCTGAGTGTATGTGTACACACATTTGCACACCAAATATTGCAGTGTGGAGTGGTCCTGTTCCCTTCATGTACATCATATTGTGGTCATTGAGCACATGCTTAGATCTCATTGGGCTGTTATGGATTCCCTTCCTGAAATATTTTTTTCCTGCTTCTGCAAATCTCACGGTTTCCCAGCCTGCTACCTCCCTCTGATCTGCAGCGTCTCCATGGATTTTTGGCTGAAGACAGGAGATTGTATATCCATCACATTACGTAAATTGGTTTTGATTGTATTATTATTGCTTCTTCTTACGTTGTGTTTTATTGTATTACAAATTGCATTACTACAACAGACAGTGGAGCAGGGCAATTGATTGGATGGGGGCTGCAGACTTTCTGACTCTACCTCTGGCTAATTTTAGCCTCCCATCTACCACCTCTCGTCACACTGTAGTTTGCGGTGCTCTGTGTTCAAGCAAACTGCAGCATGACGACACTTGCATTTTTATTATATGTATATAATGAGCAGAATTTTCAGATGTGACCATGCATTTTATAGTGCTACTTTAATTTCAAGGCTATAATTACTATTTCTGGTTGATGCACCTTTTTTTCCAGAGGTTGCTGAAAATATATTTTTCCCTTACCAGAGGTTGTTATATTTTTGTACTTTCAACAGCTCTACAGCTATAGCAAGACAAAATTCTCCTACATTATTTTTTCTCTTTTTTTTCTTCAGTTCTAAAAGGCAAGAAGTTGAGTTTGCCGGCATAGTTCACACTGAGCCCATGACAAAGATACTTTGGCCAAGAAGGATGAGGGGAATCCTTCACAGGAAGTTAAAAACAAAGTTTCTGGAGTTTTTTCTTTTTTTATTCTTACCAACGAAGTTAAGTCACCTGTTGATCTCTTCTTGCACCCTGAACTTTTACCTGAGTGTGATTTGGGTCAAAACAATGGATTGTCCTTCTGCTCAAGAGACTGATATAGAAGGGGTTAGGTGGGCAACAGCTTGGACTCCAAGCTTATAATGACTACTGCTGGTGATATATAGGTGGTAGGTTTCTCAAGGGCCCTTTTTATCATTGACCTCACTTTCTATACTTCTGATTCTATTTTGGTAATGAATTGCCACAGCTAGGAAATATTTTTAAAACAACAACAACAACAACAACAACAACTGGACATCTCCCTCCTCTCACATTGTGCTCATGTTTTGGGCTTTGGGTTGACCACAGCTATGAAGAAATCTGAGTGCCGTGGGTCTATCCAGATAAACAGGAGCACTTACAAATTTAATCTATTTTCTTTAGATACTGATTATTTTTCTCTATTTTTAAAAAATATTGCTGGCAAGAAAAGACCACCCTAATACAGTCTTACACTTGCTTCATTTTGAATATTATTTGATGGTTAATTCCTCATCTACTTTAAATAAAACAAGCAACCATTATCCCAATTAATTAGTGCCTTTGTGGGAGGGATGGGAATTTAAATAAAAAGAAATCTGTTTTGTTGCCTGTTTGTACTGAAATCTTTGTGTTTCTCCTTCCTGTACATTCATCCTCATTTCCCATGCTATTCTCCTGAACAGTATTGCTGCTTTCTGTCAAAACAGTGGCTGCTTTCCCCCATCTCTTGAAGCTCTCTCTACTCATTGGCTTATATCAAACTAAGTTTTACCAGAATAGATTCATTGAAATTAATGGAAAAGACTAACTTTGATTAGTTCATTTCAGTGTGCCTACTCTAAATAAAGCTTAGTTGGATATAACCTACTGAGTTTAGTGGGGCTTTCTAAGTTAGCAGGCATACAACTGTAGCCTTAATATCTGTTATGATAAAACACATTTTCTGTAGTTGCCACTTTTCTCTGGTTCTCAAAAGATGCTGCTGTCTCAGCAAAATTACCTTTTATCGTAGCCAATCAAAATGTCATGTGTCTCCACATGACACTAAAAGGGGCCTTTGAGCCTCTCTAATGCTATTCTGGCCAGATGTAAATGTTAATGTGAGATGGAATATGGAAGATAAATTGAAAGCATGTTCTAGTCAATTTAAGCTCTCAGTTTGCCTTGTAGACTGATTTACAGTGTGCTGATGCAAAAGTAAATCTTGCCAAGTTCAGTGGGGCTTACTCCCATGTATGAATATGTAAAGATTAGCGTCTTAAGCAAAAATGCTATAAATCTCATGTATGAAAGCAGCTTGGAAAATAATTAGAATTACTGGCTTGCAAGTAATGGTATGAGAAGTTTTCTACTTTATTGGAAATACTATGCGAACATGTCGTGCATGTTGCTTGGAGGGAGCTCTTCTGTCTCTGCAGATGAGGACATGCACCCACATGCAGATGGATTTTTACATATGGATGATTTCTCTTATTGAATTGAGATATATGAAAAATTGCACTCATGCTGCAATCCTATGCATACTTTACTGGAAGTAAGTCTTAGTGAACACAGTTGGAATTATTTCTGAGCAGACATGCACAGGAGCAAGATGGCATTTCCCCTTAAACTTCTTTCAGCATCAAAGGCAGAAAACTATTTCAAAAATAAGTAAAGCCTAAGAGTTGCCATAGTTTGAGTGACTAGTCATAGGGCAATGACTAGTAATGTTTTAAGTTCTATACCTTTAATATGATTATCCAGTAGCAGTCATTAGGTTTCTGTTTTGGTTATCATAACTAGCCAGTTGTTTTCCAGATATTTGTGATATTTAAGGAGCTGTTGCTTGCTACAGAAAGTTAGTAGCTACTTGAAACATTCAGTAGTCATTACTAGGTAAATTTGAGTCTGTGGCAGCATACACATATAAGCTAATCATTTATATCTTTCACAGAATCACAGAAAAACTTTACTGGATTAGGTTCTATACTGATACAGCCTTCAGTGGCTAGCATCTATTTGATTACAGTAGCTAGCAAAAGTGCAACAATGGCTATGGAGATAACAACTTCAGGATGTATCTGTCTGTAGCCTGGTTCAGGCTTAAAATTGTTCATACAAGTCCATATATTAACATTCACAAGGCTTAAACAAGTAGCGTTGAACCAGTACAATGTGGAAAGGACTGTATCTGAAGTGCTGCACACCAGCTGGGTGGCAGAGGGCAAATGTCACTCCAGTGCTTTCATTATTTCCTTGATTTCTGGGACTGGCAGCCAGAATAGCTGCATTTTGCTATATCCAGTTGAGAAAAAAATGTGTGGCAGTTGCACATGCAAATTGTCTCCCTTTTTTGTTATCTCCCCTAGCTGTAATATCATTGGCTTTTTATGACTGGAAAACAACACATGTGCACAGCTGCCATAGTAGTGCAGTTCATATAGAAGTAGCAGTGTGGGACTATTCTTACAGTTAATCCTGGCTTTAAAGGGCTAAAATTAACAGCTAGTGCTGCAGAAGCTGGGCAAGCCTAGACAATGGGAATGGTGAGTGGGTGAGCACCCACTTCTTTTGTGAAGCTGTGGCCCCATGTTCTTATTGTGCTTAGGAGGTGGTTGGTCTCCCTATTTTTCATGGTGCTCAACTTTAGCGGAAACAGATTTACACATATAAAATAAATGTTCATGTTTGGCAATAAATTCTCTTTCTATCCCCTTTTTATTTACTGTGAAATTAATAATTGCTTAGTCATCAGTATTCATTAATGTCAGCCGGTGGGGTACAGGAGTGGATGGATAGGAGGCTACACCCACATTTTCAGGGTAACCCATATTGTTTGGAAGGGAAGTGCTAGTGGAAGATGAAAGGGTGGTCAATGCAACAGATCCTTCATCCAAGGTCCGCTTGTAAGGAACAGGTGGCTCAGCCTGCAGGTTTTTCAGAGCCACATAGGCCAGGTACACCTGTGGGAGAGAATAGGTGGTGGATCA
Organism: Podarcis vaucheri; assembly: GCF_965113315.1. Lineage (NCBI taxonomy): Eukaryota > Metazoa > Chordata > Lepidosauria > Squamata > Lacertidae > Podarcis > Podarcis vaucheri. The sequence goes on from NC_138751.1 coordinate 19,035,208, forward strand.
GGCACTTGTATGCAACTGTGAAAATGGCACAAACTATTTAAAGAGAAAGTGAAGGGCAATGGTTAGCTCCAGAAGATGTGGATTAAAACCACAGCACAGTCATGGACTTGAAATGTATTGGCCTTTAGAAAGTCACTTGTGAGGACAATATGGTACAAGACATTAAGTGTTCAACCAGTTGGGAACATTGACTGCAGCACTATCAAATTCAACATGTATGCAAAAAGAAAATTGTCAGAAATGTCCAGCAAAAGTAATATTTGACTTCAAAGAAGAAATGTCTTTAAAAGGAGGGTAAAAAGGAAGTTGAAGCAAAAGTCAGTCAAGAAAGTTTGACCTCTCCAAAGCACTTGGGAGTTTATACAAATCTTCAACAATAAAAGCTTAGCTCAAATGCATATACTACAAAAATACCAATAACTTCAAGAAGATGGTAGTGTGGTTAACAAACATAATCATGAAAGCCATTAGCCACAGGAAAGCTTCCTTCTGAAAATGAAAGTGTTGCCAAATTGTGGAGAACGAAAAGAAAGACAAACTGACAAAAGACATGCAAGTAGACAATAAGGGTTGGGGTGGGGAAAATAATTTGACGAACATGACTGAATATTGATCCCAACAATAGCAAATGCTTTAAATACATCATAAGCAGGAAACCAAATACAGAGGCAGCTGAACCTCAGGATGGTGGGAGTTGGAGGTATGCTTCAGGAGGATAAGCAGCCGATGAATGAATTTTTTGTATCTGGCTTGTCAGAGGAAATTCTATCCATCTAAAATATCTTTAAAAATCAAATGTAGAAGTACTGATTTTGTAACTGGTCCCTAAGATTGGCTTCCATACTGGAGGATTGGGAAATTACATGGTTAATATGCTTTGGGGAAATTGCTGGAAAGCATTATTAAAGATAAAATTATCAAGCATATTGAATAACAAGTTGAAGAGTCAACATGATTTCTGCAAAGGTAAGTCCTATCTCACTGATCTTTTGAAGTTCTTTGTGCAAACAAGAAAATATTTATGGGGATTCCAGTGCTCATTGTATACTTGGATTTTCAGGTTTTAAGAAGTTCTTCATTGAAAGGTCCAAAGTAAACTTAGCAATCAGGGGACTTGTTCAGTTATGAATTAGTAACTAGTTAAAGGAACAGGAAATAGGATAGGAATAAATGGACAGGTCTCACAGAGAGATGTAGAAAGCCCCCAGTATTGAGACCTGTACTTTTCAACTTGTGTATAAATAACCTGGAGATAGGGGTGAACAGTGAAGTAGTCAAGTTTGTGGATGACACCAGATTACTCAGAATGATAAAAACAAAGAGATGCAAAAGGCATTCTCCACACCTGGTGACGGCATCAGAATGGCAAGCACAGTTCAATGCAAGCAACTATAAAATGATTCACATTCAAGCAAAAAAACTGAATATAAACTGGCAATGACTTACCAGGAAAGACATATTGGGGTCATGATGATAGCTCAATTAAAACAACCCTTTTCCTGAACCAAACAGCCCTAAAAAGGTAACCTTTATTCATGAGGGAGTTGCTGCAACTTTAGGACCCCCTAGTCATTCCCCCTTCCCAACTAGAAATCTACACAATATTCTAGCTGGGGAAAAGGTGGTACATGCTAGGAATCATTAGGAAAGGGATAAAACACCTCCCTACTAATATTTTAATGCTACACTTGAATATTGTGTAGATTTCTGGTCGTTGCATCTCAAAAAGTATATTCATCATCAAACCTTTTATTGGCATCACATACAAAATCCGTAACATAAAAGGTGTATTGTAGAGCTGGAAAAGGGCAAGTAAGAGAAGGCATGAGAGAAGTGTATAAAATTGTGCATGGTGTGAAGAAAGTTGTTTGAGATAAGTTTTAAATCCTTTTTTATACTAGTATCTGCGGTCACCTGATTGAGCTGAATTGTTCAGGATATTCTCAGGGAACTGGCAAGTGGGTTTTGGGAGATGAAGGAAGCTTGGAAGGGATGTGTGGGTGAACCTTGAGGAAGTAAACAGTTGAGGGAGGCAAATATCAGAATACAAAATGGTATTCTAGTACAGTGTTTGTGTTAGGTAAGCAAGAGAACAGCTGTACTATTTTGCTTCTCGATAAGCATACAGTATTAGAATTTTGGGGAAAAGACTGGGACTTCTGGATCAGAATCATGGCTGATTAGACGTCTCCTGTCAAAACTCCATCAACAGTGATAATTAGATAGTGATTAATGAAAGCCATTGGGGGAACAGAGATAACTGATTAATTTCCAATGCTATGGAAGGGCTGCTGTCTCGTCATGGGACCAAGGAACCTTCAAGTAACCTGGACAGGTAAGTGATCAGGGAGTGGAAGAATCAAAATCTTGCCCAAACACCACTTAATAACCCTAGGGATCAGTCCCTAGGGCAAACCTTCCTTCCTTCAATTACTTCTGAAACAGCTATAAATTATGACAAGTTTTCTGTTTGCTGGTTAAATGGTTAAAAGGCACATCTGAAATAAGACCCTACTGCTGGCTTAAGAAGAGGCAGCACTAGAGGGCTGAAAATAAAATAGAAGTAAATAACTATGAATCACTGTCTCAATATATGGCCACAGCGAATAGATTCTTGAGGGAATAAAGATTGACGATTTATTGTTTTTCAGTATTGGAAGTAAAGTTGTTACGCTGGACTGGAGGAAGACTTATTGTTGACTTTTATCTGTAATAGTAATTGGAGAACCTCTTTTAGACATTTTGTGTGGAAGAAAAAAATCAATGCATTCCAGATGCCCGAAGACCTGGAGTAAACATTTTGAGTACTTTGAATGACTCTTATACATACAACTGACAGTTGGAAAATTGGAAGTCCTATTTATTTCTTTATCTTTTATTCCTTTACTATTTTCTCATTCTTTTATTACTTTTATCTTTTTGTTACTTTTCTTAGGATTTTCCTATGTCCTCTTTTTCATGTAAAGTGAGAGTCATCATAGCGATCCATAGTTAAAAGTAGAAGTTGGCAAATGTGTCCTCTTTTTTGCTCTTCAAAATATGGCAACCCAATTATTTGGTTTGCTTTTGTGTTTTTGCTTCTTGTTGTCTACTCTGGGTTAAGAAGGGGATTGCAAGCAGATGACGGTGATGGATAGTTGGTGAAGGACCCTGAGTGAAAGGCAAGGAAGGGAAGATCTTCCAGGGTGGAAGGCTGGGAGAAGAGAGGGAAACCAGGTGAGAGCTGGGAGGGTTTACCTCTTTCTGTGTTGAACAAGAGTTAAGATCTACCTGTGAGAGAGGACTTTGCATTCTTCTGTTTCTTTAGGCTTGTTTTTTAATGTAGTATATTACAGTAAGTATTAATAAAATCTTTTGCAAAAAACCCCGAAGCATTTCTTCTGGGAATTTTGACAAACAATTTCCCTAAAGATAAAATAAGACTATTTATCTATGCTACGTCAGCAGCAAGAATATTGGTGGCTAAATACTGGAAGGAGGAACCCATACCCATCAAAGAGGAATGGCTGTGTAAGCTGAGCAAGCACTTGGAACTCGCGAAGCTGACTGATATAATAAGAGACAAGTCAAATAACACAGTTAAGAAAGAATGGGAGTACCTAAATAAATATCTGATGAGTCAAGGTCCAGCAGTGAAGATCTGGTTGTGTCCAGAATAACCCTGCAAAGGTAAAAAGCTCCCTGATACCAAGATGAGGGAGGTACTGAAATACAGATAAGTTGGTTTTAATTAGGAATAATTAACTGTTGTGAGACTGACGGATGTCCAAAGAACAAAAGAATATGAAAAATGAAATACCTAAGAAGTGTTAGCTTCTTAGGAAAACAGACGATATGTAAGAGGTAACTGTTTAAAGTGTATGCATTTGGTTTGCAAAGTCTTAGTTTAATAATGAATAAATTAACGTTGTTCCATCTATGATTTTTTTCTTATCTTCATTAAGATTTAATTGTATTAGTTTATGTAAATTATTTAAATTTCTGCTTTTGTTCTTTGCAACCTTTTAAAATCCTTTTTCTTTTCACGTTTAAAAGTTTTGATTTGTATGTATTTGCAATATAACTCAATAAAAAGTATTAATAAAATATTATAAAAATATGCAAGTTTGATTTTTCTTGGAAAACAAATAATATTTTAAAATGAAATTTTATATTTCCACTGTAAAAAGATTCAAAATGGGGCACTCTGTTTTCAGTGTTTTGGTAACTGTCCTTAAATCTACTGTGATCACCTCTCCTCATTATTGATAAAAAAAACTGACTGCAAATCCTCCAGTTTCTCATTGCAGTTGTAAAATACGACTTTGGTCAAAGGTGTGCTTTCTGCAAATTCTACTTAGTGGGTTGCTACGGTTAGCAGAGGGAATTCAATTGCCCTATGCTTGACAGGGGGTCAGGTTAGACATTACCAATGGTCCCTGCTGGAGTTAAAATCTTTGTTAGCTGCTCAGCCTTCCGGATCTAACAAACTCCAGCCGCAGGCTGGACTGGGTCTTGAATTGCTTGGGCTCATTCTGTGCCAGATTGTAAATGAAGGCCTGCTGCAACTGCTTCTATATGAAGGCTCCTCCTGATTAATTCTACAGCTTGTTGATGGGAAGTGTGAGTCACTCAGTTCCACAAGGAATGAAGGAATAAACATACACCAAAGAGCTCAGTTCTGAGGCAGTTTTCTTCACTACTAAAATTGGTAGAAATGTATTGAGTCCTCAGGACTAAAGCAGAGTAGGCAAGAGCTTTCTTTTCTCTTTATGTGCTTTAAATACTAGGCACCCCTTATGTAAACTATATTAGGCTTAGAGTATGGGCTGGATTCCCTTAATTATGAACCAGCAACTTCAGATACTAGCAGCAAAGAACTGTTTCCTATTCAAAGTGACCCAAACTGTTCTACCTGCATCATAATTTTAGTTATTATATGTACATATACTTGCTATATATCTTTTGGAAGGATTAGTTGCCTATGATATTTCTCCTAATCTTCTAGGGCCACAAATACCAAGTTTTCTAGATCCACGTTTTTGGAGGACCCCTAGAGAATACTTCTGAGTGACTTCAACATCCAAGCAAAGGCTACTGTTGAGCTGGCATGGACTTTGTGGCCTCAACCATGGGGCTGTTTCAAATGACCATTGGTCCAACATACTGGACAGGACGCACCCTTGATGTTGTCTTTCCCCCATGTGATTTGAGGGATGGTCTGAAGGTAGGAGGGAGTGCAGTGCACTCCCTTGCCATGGTTGAACCATTATTTGATGAAGCTGGACTAGTAGCAGCAATTTCCCCCTGTAAGGGTAGTGGGCCCATTCAGATGGCCCATTCTCAGATAGTGATGAACATTGGTTGGGGCAGAGGGTTTCTGTTAAGAGATAGAGATTTGGAAGAGAGATACATACTGTCTTGTAGCAGAGTGAACACAATGACAATTGCTCAAAGCACATTAAAACTTGATTACCGGTATATTTGAAAGATGCAGGCTTTATAAATCCATTTTTAGAGAGATTCTGTTCACTTGGTTTTTCTTGCAACTGGGAACCATGGGTCATATAGCTTCTTGCTTGTTCCAGAAAGCAGAAAGAGAAAATTGAGGAAAGGAATGGGGCTAAGCTCAACCCGTACTGACAACTTGAGCTCAGGTTAACCCTTTCATGAACGCAAGTGTGAGTCAATAACTGTCTATTACAATAATTCTTTTTCTTTGACAAGCACACACATACTTCAGAGCAAGGAACAGGCAAATGGCATTAAGGTAGCACATTGCTCATACAACACTGTTAATTGTGAAAACTGCATTCTGCAGAAAAGTTGCAAACCAAGTTTTCTCCCATGCACTGAGACACATTTGTGTGCTTGAGATTATATAAGGTGATGTGTGTGGCCCATTCCATATCCCTTCACACATACAGGGGAATCCCTACTTATGCAGGGTTCTATTCCTTGTCCATAAATCAAGAAATATCAACAGCAGTTTTCCAAAAGATTTGACATTTGTAAGTTATCTGCCAAGTAAAGGAATGGCAGTGATCCACCTTTCTTAAATCCATAGATACAGCTATCTCAGACAACAAATCAAATCCTAAGACATAGTCTTGGTATAACCAGATGGGCTGCATTTAACATTAAAAATCATAATCAAATTGTGGCCAATAGTGTTCCCTTCAAATACAGAAGATAATGCCCATTTAAATGCCTGCATTCTTTAGCAATTGAACAACCAACAATGCAGTGGATGTGATGAAAGATGTAGCTTTGTAGTAGACTTGGGCCTGGAGTTTAACAAACCGTGATTGAATCAAGAAACATAGCCAGCTTGCCTGGGACTATTCAAAGAAAGGCAGCTTCAGATCTGATATGGTTTGCTATGGCTGACACCCACAAAAGGGGCAGATGCCACCTCTGTGATTGAAGTAGTGACAGAAAATTGCAGAAATCATGTGCTTCATGATTTTATCTAGACCATGCAGTTGTAAAATGTGGTAAATATGTAGGTTGTGTGAGCTACAGTTGCACCTTCTGCAAAATTTGTTGTTGCAGATAATTAACAACTCATTATTGCAGTATTGTATTATACTAACATAACTGTATGCTAATGGAACATTTAAAAAACCAACAACTGTGGGGTCAAATAGACCACACACACTCCTTTCTTGTAGGTATTATGCACTGTACACTGAAGTTCATTCTTGATCCTGATTTTTTTAAACTATATTACTTATTTGAAAAATTAAGGTTTTCAATGAAGGTTTTATTTATTTATTTTTTACTTGCAAGTGGTGCCATGCTTAATGCTATTCCAAGGTATTTTAATTTTATGGCCAATTTATGGTGCATTTAACCCCAAAGCTGGATTGAAACAGTAAATCTTGCTATCAACTAAGAGTTAAAAGAAAATGGTGCTACTGCTGCTGTGGCTATAATTCACCAGCTACTCTAGCCATATTCAGCAGTGGGTTTCTATTAGCAACACTTGTAATTAAGTACTCCATCTCTAACCATATGATTCTGTAGGAGGAAATGTCAGGAAAGATTAGCTTCTTTACATTGCCTTGGCGGCCAGTGGCAGAAACTTGGAACTTTCTGACCTGCATAATCCTAATATTTTTTTGCTTCAAGATTTTTTTCTTGGATTAACTTTGCTAACAATCTATTTGTCTTGTTTCTTCCATTTGCTAGTCCAGTCAATAAACTGCTAATCTGAATTGTCTACTGTATGGTTCTAAAAATGTCAATGTTACCAAAAGCTGACGTTAGACCAACACTCTTTTTTCTCTCATTTCCTGGGAATGATTTGAAATGTTCTTCTGCCACCGTAAATCAATTTGGCAGCCATTCTAATGCACAAACTCTAAACTGAGTGCATTTAAACAGTAATACAGCACTAGTTTGCATTAACGCAGCTTTAGTATACCTGTATATGCTTAAAGGGATTAGGCCTTGCACTCCAGGAAGTACTATGTACAACATTCTCACACATTTTACACTGCCATATGTCAAATGCCATATGCCAAACACTAAGGGACGTGGGTGGCACTGTGGGTTAAACCACAGAGCCTAGGGTTTGCTGATCAGGTCAGCTGTTCGAATCCCCGTGATGGGATGAGCTCCCGTTGCTTGGTCCCTGCTCCTGCCAACCTAGCAGTTCAAAAGCACGTCAAAGTGCAAGTAGATAAATAGGTACTGCTCTGGTGGGAAGGTAAACTGCGTTTCCGTGCGCTGCTCTGGTTCGCCAGAAGCAGCTTAGTCATGTACACCAGCTCCCTCGGCCAATAAAGCGAGATGAGCGCCACAACCCGAGTTGGCCACGACTGGACCTAATGGTCAGGGGTCCCCTTCACCTTTACCTTATGCCAAACACACCAGCAACCACTGCAGAGAACACCTTTGGACGACAGACACACCTGTCTCAGAGAAGCACTTATACTGCCAAGGACCCACAACTGGAGGCTGCAATTAGCAAAAGACAACTGGCCTGGCCTAGGCCTGACTCTGCCCCGAGCTCACTTTCTCAGTATTAACTGAACTTTGACTAGCCACCTACCTTTCCTCCCCAGAAAGGACTTTTATGTCTTGTTATATGCCACTTCATGCCAGCTAAAATGTAGCTTCACTGCCTGTTTCTTGATCAAACACTCTCTGATTTAAAAAATTGTGTGTACATGCTAAAGAGAATTAGGCTTATCATACGACATTTCAGGGGGGGGGGGAATAACATTCACTATATAAAAGGAAAAATAGTGCCCCTTATGGCATCACCCTCTTCTCCTTAAATAACTAGGGTATGTGCCACCTGCTTCTTGGAAGGGATCAACTTTGGCTTTGATAAGATGGGTTTGCCTTTTCGATTGACACTCTGCAGGGAGGGACCCCTCTTATGTTGCTGACTCAGCAGGCTTTCTCGTTACTCTGAAATAAAAGGGGAGTACTTGACTGACTCACCCAGCATGGAACGGAGAGGACAGCAAAGGTGATGCTGGTTCGGGCAGCACCAGTTCCCAGCAGGTAGTGGCTTGTCGATCTGATCCACTGATTAGCTAGGAAGCAGAACCCAACAAACCACAGGCATGTCCAGATAACTGAGGAGAAAATAAGAGGTTAGAATGCGATACAAACAGTTAAAAACTCAAATGAAGCTTCATTTTAGAGCAGGACTTTTTGTGCTAACTGGTGAATAAGATAATATAAGGTTCAGTAGCCTCTGGTGTTCACCGTACTGCTCTGTTCTTCCTAACTGATAAAAGTTATTCTCTCTGGATATCCTTGCTGTAAAATATAGCAAATGTAGGGTTGCCACATTTTGAAGAGCAAAAAAAGGACACATTTGCCAACTTCTACTTTTAACTATGGCTCACTATGACGACTCTACTCATAAAAAAGAGGGCATATCCTGGAAAAAGAGGACATAGGCAACCCTGAGAAATGGGCAATGTAACCCCAATTTTAAAAAAAGGAATCCAGAGAGGACCAGGGAAATTACAGAGTGGTTAGGCTAACGTTTTTTCCAGAAAAACTGGTAGAAAATATTATTAAAGATAGAAGCATATAAAAAACAAATGTTGCCCAAGAAGAACCAGCATGGCTTTCATAAATGTAAGTTCCCTCTAACCAACATTTTAGAGTTCTTTAAAAATGTCAGTAAGCATATGGATAGAGATTATTTATGTCTTTATTTATGTAATTTCATAAAAATTATATATTGCTTGATTGTAAAACAAAAACAACACACAAAGCTGTTAACCTTTTGTTAAAGTCCCTCACCAAGTAAGCTTAGCAATAAGCAGACTGTAAGACCTGTTTGGATCAGTAGGAACATGACATGGAGAGCAGGAATAAATGGATAGTTCTATCATTGAAGGGATGTATAAAGTAGGGTCCCCAAAAAGTTATACTGGGACTGATGCTTTTCAACTTATTCATAAATGAACTGCAGTTAGAGGCTAGCAGTGAGGTGGCCCCATTTGCTGATGACACCCAAATGTTCAGAGTAGTAAGAGCAAAAATGGATTATAAGGAGCTCCAAAATAATCTCTCCAAATTCTGTGAATGGTATTGTAGTTAAAGTGTAGGGCTATGACCTGGGATAGCAGGGTTAAAATCCCCACTCAGCCATGAAGCTCACTGGGTAACCTTGGGCTAGCCACTGACTCTCAGCCTAACCTACCTCACAGGGTGGTTGTGAGGATGAAATGGGGAGGAGAGCCATGTTCACCACTTTGAGCTCCCTGGAAGAAAAAGGTGGTATATAAATGTAATAAATAAAATAGTAACTAAATAAATATTATCATGGCAATTCAAAGTAAAGTAGTTTAAGTGATGCACACTGGGACAAAAATCCTTACTTCACATAAAGATTTATGGAAACTGAATTAGTGGTGACTGGTAACTGACCAGTAAAGAGATCTTCAGAGTGATGATGAACAGCTCAATGAAAATGTCACCTCAGTATTCAGTAGCTGTGAAAAAGGCGCATTCCATGTTGGGGATCATTAGGAAAGGGATTGAAAATAAAATCATAAATATTACATGTAGTGCTGTGATACAAGTGTGACCACACTCTGAATATTATGTACAGTTCTGCTTGGTGCACTTCAAAAGGTATATTCCAGTGCGGGAAAAGCTTTGGGCAAACAAAACTATCACGAGGCTGGAAAAACTCTCCTACAAGGAAAAGTTACATTTTTTGAGGCTGTTCAGTTTTAAAAAGGTATGGGGGACATGATAGAGATGTATAAAATTATGCATTATGTGAAGAAAGTGGATAGACAGAAGTCCCTCACCCCATAATATCAGAACCTAAAGTCATCCAATGAAACTGAATGTAGGAAGATTCAGCAGGACAAACAAAAGGAAGTATTTTTTTACATATCTCATAGTGTGCTTCACTACCACAAAATGTAGCAATGGCCACCAACTTCAATGGCTTTTGAAGAGGTTTAGACAAATTAATGACAAGTTAGACCTCTATCGCAGGTGGCGCTGTGGGTTAAACCACAGAGCCTAGAATTTGCCAATCAGAAGGTCGGCGGTTCAAATCCCCGTGATGGGGTGAGCTCCCGTTGTTCGGATCCAGCTCCTGCCAACCTAGCAGTTCGAAAGCACGTCAAAGTGCAAGTAGATAAATAGGTACCGCTCCAGCGGGAAGGTAAACGGCGTTTCCATGTCCTGCTCTGGTTTGCCAGAAGCGGCTTAGTCATGCTGGCCACATGACCCGGAAGCTGTACGCCGGCTCCCTTGGCCAATAAAGCGAGATGAGCGCCGCAACCCCAGAGTCGGCCACGACTGGACCTAATGGTCAGGGGTCCCTTTACCTTTTAAGACCTCTATCAACGGCTGTTAGCCATGGCAACTAAATTACCTGCATTATCAGGGGCAGCATGCCTCTGAATATCAGCTGCAGGAGAGCACAGCTGCACTCATGTCCTGCTTGTGGGATTCCCATAGGCTGGCTACTGTGAGAACAGGGTGCTGGATTAGATGGGCCTTTTATTTGTTCCAGCTGGGCTCTTGTTACATTCCAAAACCTGACCAATCTCATAGTGAGAAATTGAGAAGGTGGCTCTAAACTGCAGCAGCAGCAGCATTATAGCAGCTTCAGAACTAAGTCAGCAAAATCTAAATTTAATAAAAGCTCCTGCATTCATGGATAAACCAACTGCCTTCAGGGATCAGAAGGGCAATCATTCCCTAAAACAAACACTGCACAATTGACAGGTGTATTAAAAGGAGCTTTTGCCTTTGTAGCTGATGAACAATAAGGGAGAAAAGGAAAGCTGCCAGATTGCATCAGCTTTGTTTATGGTCCAGCCAGCCAAACATCCTATCTCAAATAAGACTTGTGCCAGATGTTTTAGAGGCAAGAGCCCCAAAATAAGCAGGTGTGGGATAATCTGGCCTCTACTAATCTTTAATTATTAGAGATATGGCTTTAAACACAGAGGCAAAAGAATGTATTGCTTTTCCTTACAAATTTGGTAGTATTATCTATTGCACTCCTGAGGAAATCACCGAAACATCTGACCTTTCTTTTGCTGGATTTTATGTTTACATAGTAAAATGTATTTCCTTTTGATGTGGTTTAACTATACTTTAAACTATACCTTACTATACTATACTATACTATACTATACTATACTATACTATACTATACTATACTATACCTAAAGTGAACTCAACTTTATTGTTTGGTTCCGAGATAAAGAAACTATGCTAGATTTGTACTGGCACAGAACAACATATAGGGCAAAAGTAATTAATTTGACCAATATATTTTCTAGGGATAAAGAGGGCCTAAAATGAATACCCAGTGGGGTGGGAAGGCAATGTACTCAATAGCTTAATCTGACAGAAGGTGTGGAGATCTTTGACAGGCAGTACAGATGGAAGGCAAAAAAACCAGATGAGATGGCTCAGTGGCATTTCTGGAGCTGTATTGAGCACTGATGAGTTGCCAAAAGCCAGGACCTGAAAAATGTTTCATTCAGATATATAATGCCAACTCATTGCCCTACTTGAAGCACTCATTTTCTGTGATCATGCTTGTCCAATAAGTCTGACAGCAACAGATAAGACAGCATGTGGAAATGACAGCATTTTGTATGGAACTGGTATTTTCTTATTGTTTCCTTGTCTGTCTCCATGTTTTGTCTGTTGTCTTTTGTGAACTCCCCAGCACAGGGATTCACTCATCAAGAAATGAAACAACAGGCAGAGGTACAAGAAGGCAATACAATACTCAATCAGTATTGTAGAAGAAGGCAGTCAGTGTGCCCATCAGCAGCATGGATTCTTTCACATATTTTACAGGAACCTTTTGTAGTACAATAGCCACATTCCCTCATGGGCAACCTTTGGGACCAGTTGTGAGTGGGGACAAAGGCAAAAAGTGGCCAGAGTAACATATGCGACTCTTCCCTTGCCTTTGTACAATAGGCTACATTTCAACCACACACAAGTCAACTATTTACACATATACACGCCTCTCTACCCATCACCCAGGCAAGTGAAAAGCACTATAGGTTCATGGAAACGCACATTCTAGCCAGACAAAAACACTTGAGGGTGCAGAACAGGGCCAGTGAGGGTTGTGGCCTGGATTTGGCTCCCTGGCCTTAGGTTTCCCCACCCACTAAGACCATTTATTTATCCAGCTCAGGGTTTCTACTAGCAGCTCTCTAGGGTTTCACAGAGGTACTCCTCCCCTTCCCTACCTGAATATGATGGCAGAGTACCTCAACGCCTCAATCTCCTGCAGATGTAGTTAAGCTTTGACATGTGATTCTGATAATTCTGTGTGGGAGTGGGGAAAGGTGGAAACCTGTGCAAAAAATGCTGCTAGGGTAAGGCACATATGTGAGGGACTGTTATTAAAGAGATGGGGAAAGGAATATAAGACAACTGTGGTAGTGGGGTATTTTTAATGTGTTGTTTTAACGTACTTTTTTGTTTAATGTATATCTTGTGTGTTTCTGTTTATTTGGTTGTAAGTTGCTGTGAGTTGCATTTGGTAAGAAAAACTGACCAATAAATCCAGTTATTGTTGGATCTCCACTAGCACCTTGAGGAGACATAGCCATATTTCCATGCCCTTGACAATCAGCTAATACTGCTCCAACCTAGTTCTTGAAGACTGCAGAGCTTTAGCTTTCAGTATTCTGAGGTAACTTTTCTGAGCAGCTGGTTATTAACCACTGGTGATTAGCACTCCCTGCCAGAGGTTGCTTATAGATGAATATAGTTATTGATAATTCATCCTGATTTGTTTGCATAACGTTTGTGGAGATGTTACACAAAGTCCGGTTTATTAAGCATTCATTTTGATTTGTTTGCAGGGAGGTTATAGTGCTGTATTAAGCAACTGTTACCTCGTATTTTCCCGTTTGTTTTCCCATCACTTCCATTAACCCAGAAAGTTTTGGATTTTTTTCAAAAGCAGGTTTACTGCATAAGAGCACAAAATCCATTTTACTTGCACAAACTGAATTTGTAGATATGCCAAGTGAATCCCACTGCAAAACAGCAACCATCTGGAAGTTCATCATTGCAAAGCAGACAGGACCATAAATGGTAGATCTCCTCTCACCAAACAAATAAGCTTGAAGGTATTTATATAGCCTTGTCTACCCAGAAAATGGAAGGAATAACCCACCCATGGATAGCTTCTGCTTCTTACGGAAAATATGTATGTACATAATGATACATACTACATATTGTTAAAAGTGAATATAGAATAATTTGGATCTTAGGTTTCTTTTCTTTTCCTCCACACTAAGGAGGTCTTAGATAAGCCCCCTCCCTTTGCACTGTTAACAGCAAGGGGACCCAAAGCAGGGTCTCTGGAGCAGATTTCAATAACTGAGTTGATTTATATAGGAAACAAGCTACAGTGCCTTCAGAATGGCAATCATATAATTAGGTCTGTCACTTTGGCTCCACCACCTTGGCTGTTGGGACAGATAAAGCAGAGTACCAAACACTATCAACTGGCAAAGAGCTGCAGTGGGATAAATGGGAAAGCAACTGAGGCTGATACATTGGGGAAACTGCTGGTTGGTTTGCTGAGACACAGCAAGAAGTGGTGGTAGGAAGTATAGTAAATAATAGCTACAGTGATGTAAACTAGTTTTGGGACACAACAGGGGTTAGAATATACGATTATGCTGGTTTTGCATCTGGTTGTGTCAGGGCTTCACAATCTACTAATCACATATATCAAAACTCTATCCCATGGCTTTGGAAGAAAGGAAGTCAACTCACTGGAGAAGGTGACATCCAGGACAAGGATGGTATATTTGAATTTGTGAGTTGTAATGGAAGGTTCATAGACATCAAAACCCAAAAAGAGAAGACAATGGAGGAAAGCGAGTATGCCAACTGTGATGCCGTAGCAGCAGGCTGTCCCATTATCATTCAAAACACAATGTAGTTGGGAAGAATTTGTCAGGTTCTGATAACCTTCAGTCACCAAGGAGGCAAATATAGTCAGGGATAAAACCTGGGAAGGGCGAAAGCAAGAAAGAGTTAAGTATGATTGTTGTTGAGATACCATATTATATCTCATTTAAAACACTTGCCTATATTTACAATCAACCCATCTTGCCTTTGTGTCCTCTCCAATAATTAAATCCCATAGTGTATGCATTGAGATGAAAATAAGTAAGTCTAATTCTCTGCTCTTCCTAACCATGGCCCACATATATCTCAAGTGAAAGTCTCAGGTTCTTAGCAGACTTGGGCAGTTTTTGCTTACATTTTTGGAAAATAATCATGCTGTTCATAAAAAGCTTTTGAATTTAGAAGCAAATCCAAAACATACTACACTGCCTAGATGCTAGGGGCTGGTTACTATTAAAAAAAAAAAGCAATGTAAGTAGTACCAACATCACTCTTACTAATAGCATGGAAAATATACAAAAGTCAGAGATTTGTATAAACTCTTTACACAAACCAAAACTATCATGGGGAACACACATAGGCTTAGCCAAGGGGGGCAGCTGCTCCCCCTATCAAATAAAACAATAGAAATACTTTACTAACTGACCAATCACGTGAGTTCTGCCCCCCAAAAAGTCCTGCCCCCCAAAAAAACCTGGCTACGCCCATGGGAATACAACTGGTACATAACTCTGGTTCATATAATGGAAATTGTATGGTAAATGAGGTTGATGGAAGAACATGGGCTACATTTGCATGGTTTAGTGCAACTTGAATGAGACTTAGCAAACCTGAGTGGAAAACCAGACTCCCCCACAGCTGAGGAGAGAGCTGCCAAGTTTAGTATCAGTTTCACTGAATCTTGGCTTAGTGTTGTGTACAAATAAGGAATTCTGATTTGAAACAAACCCCAGCTAGTTTAGTAAATCAGCTTCATAACCTATGGTTTCAAGTTAGCTTATTTAGAAATTGACCAGAGTGTGTTTGAAATTAGGTATCCTGATTCATACCTCATGCTAAACTGAGATTCAATGAGACAGAAAATAATATCGGGAGCTCTCCTGCTCCCATCCATGTGAGAGCTGTGAGACACTTGAGTTCAGTGCTTCATTCAAGCTTGAAGAAGCTCGTCCATGTAGAGGCAATCTAGCCATGGGGTTAGGAAAAGCTGCCCTGCTTATAAAACCAAAGAACTGGATCTTAGTTGGTAACAGAAATTGTGTACATCTTTTGTGTAGATGGATGGCGTGTGTGTATGAGTGCAAGTTGGTGTTGGTGCATTTTACACTTGCATATTCCACAGGTATAGGACAACCATTGCATAAATGCCCCAGAAATTGTCTGGTGATGTCCAAACAATGCATGTTGTACTGGGATATGTTCTTTGGAATTTCATAGTTTGTAATAGAAAAAAAATGAAAGTAATTCTGGAGGGATTGTTTGATTCAAAACCAAATAAATGTCTAAATATGATCCTGAATTTAGAAGTCATGGAACTGGTGTTTGATTTTGTTGTACTTTTTCTCACCCCTGCCAGGATCCGAGCAATGATCTGAGGTCTTATGAAGAAGTGCACCAGGTCATGGTCTGAGAATTCCCGCAAAGTTGTAATCACTTTCCTCATTCTGTAGTTTCCTTTTTGTCACTAGAACAAAGCTGGATTTTGAGAGCTGCGGGAAACAAAAGTTGGGAAACATGAAATAGATTAGAAAAGAAGCACGAGGCAGGAAAGCACTACTAAGTTTCTACCTACCAACACCTGAAAATTCAAAAGTAGTATGGTATATCAAGGCATCTTTCCGAGACCTACAAGGGTCTCGCCCAATCACCAGACTCTAAGGTGAGTATCTGACCACTGTCATGCCAAAAGCACTGTAAAGTCAATAAAATTAACTTAATAATTTTTTTCTCTATATCTGTTTAGATTAGAATTTACCAAGAAGCAAAGCAAATGTATAATCTTAACTGATATGTAGTTGAAGTTTTGTAAAGATTAAATTGATTGGGTGGTTCAGTTCAGACAGTGCTTCATTTGCTTTTTTAAAAGCCCGTAAGGTTGGGAAACCTTAATGAAGCAATAAGTAATAGTGCATTGGGATGAGACTGACCAAAATTTAATGTAATTGCCAATATATATATATTGCCCTGAAACTGCAGTAGTAAGAAATTTGCATTTTTATTTTTCAATGAGAACTATGGAGTTTTATTACAGATCTTGGGAAGGATTCAGCTAACCAGCCCTTAGCAGAAACCCTGTGCAAGAGCTTCCACTTGCACAACAAGGCTTTCCCTTCTCCTCTCCCCTCCACCCCCTGAAATTGGTTCTGGGGAAAGTTAGGGGGAACCCCCAGAACAACACACAGCAGAAGAATGGGGGGGTGGATGTGTTGCACAGATGGAATTGACTGGAAAAGCAAGACATTGAATTCCAACCTTTGATACTTGCTGTCTTTTGATTCCACAAGCATCATATGGCAATTCTTCTGAGATAATTACTCTTTAAATAATTGCCTAAATTATGGACAGGCTATGAACATTTTGGATCAGACCAATCTAGTATGTGCTCCAGGCCTAATGTACTGGAGCTACCCATGCATTGTGCAAGTATTATGGGCTTGAATAACATTTCTCCAAATTTACCCCAAAGTTATATTTTACAAAATGAATCTGAGCAAGCTTCTTGAAATTATTCAGTAAAATCATGGGCAATAGCTTATTGCACAGCACACCGTACACCATCGTGAAGCCCCACCAGCCAAACTAGCACTGATCAAAAATTGAACTTGTTTTGTATGGCAGACAAGTGTTCCCCCAGTTTCTGTCTTTGTTTTCTGCACATAATTAATGTATTGATTTTCCAAGCAAGTAAATGAAACTCTTGAGAATTGTTTTGACTTCTAACTTTCCTGTATTTTTAAGCATTTTCTGCTTCACACATCTTATAAAAACAGAACAAAACATTGCACGGATACATTTCCTGACCCCCGCCATAAAGAGCATGCCTGCAGTTTATTTCTCACTGTTTCTCATCAAAATAGGTTTGTTGTGAACCTGGCTGTATCCTTTGACTTTTTCCCCTTCACCATTAACAAAATCAGAACTTATCTATTTAGACATTTCCCATTAATTGAATTAATTTATAATGAATGATTTTAGAGTGTTTGTGCTGTACTTTTGTACTGTTTTATTGTTGTTAGCCGCCCTGAGCCCGGCTTCAGCTGGGGAGGGTGGGATATAAATAAAAATTATTATTATTATTATTATTCCTCAAAGTAGTGGGGCAAGTAACAAAGTGGCATGTATCTTAAACATTCATTGGTAAATATGAAACTCATTGAGGCCATTTCCATCAAAAGCAGGAGCCAGCAAGTGCGGTGCTTAATGAGTGTTGGGTTTAGATAAGGAGACATGGGCTCAAATCCCTGCTTGGCTATTAACCTCGCAGGATTGCTGTGCAAGAGTGCCTATCTTTCAACCTGAACTATTACCCAGGATTGGTGTGAGGAGATATTATGAAAGCCCAATTATGGCCCTTTCTGATAGGAATAAAAAAATATGCTCCTTGGCATCACGGGGACTGACCACTTGCGCCTCCTCAAAAACTGATGAGGAACTCGCTGTATTACCACATCTCAGTTCCTCTTTTGTAAAAAAAAATCCTTCATAAACCCACCTTCTTCCTCACCTCCCACCCCTTCAGAAACTCCCTTAGACTTGGAGGTTATTTTCCCGCCTTTTGCGCCCCCGCGCACGGAGGGTGGGGAAAGCAAATAGAGCGTGTGAGCGAACTCGAAGCCTGACTGGTCGGACAGCCGCCGCCTCAGCAAGACAGTTGGAAAAGAACGGTTGGTATAGGGCGTGGCGCCAAAGGAGCGAGCGACGGCGCGCGCGAGGATCCTACAATTCTGTATGCGGGAGAAGACGGCAGGCAAAGCTGCGCGTGCGCAGTTTGCACCGACAGCCCGAAAAGTGGAGGCGGCTGCGGGGAAAGGAACGAGTACGTGTTGCGCGCTCAGTTTAGCAAAGGAGCGGGGGAGAGAACGATTCTTTGCGCCTGCGTGTTTCTGAAGTTGAAGGATTCTTTTGCCCGTCCGCAACGTGGACCGTGACTCCGTCATGGAGATAAGAGTTTATAAAGAAAGGGGTAGAGTGATGAAACGATCGAATTTCCAGTTAAAAAATGAAAGGAAGTCTGCCTTTTGCCGGCGTAGAAAGGCGTCGCTCTGAACCATAGAAATGATATGCTGAAACTCTTGTACTGTATAAAACTGTGTAGGAAACGGGAGTGAAAAACCAGTTTATTTGTCGCCCATACACCCTGTGCATGATACCCTTCTACAAATTTTCTAGATCTGTAGCATAAACTCGCGAGCACAGTGCTGAACAGCTAAGCAAGCGCCTGACGTACAGGAGAGCTGAAGTCAAAGGCGCTAGTGCGCTTGCGGGGGAAAGGAGGCTCCGCCCCCCGGGGCACAAATAAGGAACGAAGGGCGGGAAAGAAGCTTGCGCGTGCGCACTAAGGCCAATGTCAGCCCAGAGGTTAGGAACCTACTACCTTGTATGGTGGGCTTCCCGCCCTCCGCCCCGTTTGAAACGGGCCCAAAGTGAATGCAAAGGCTTTTTCTTCCAGGAGGAGGAAGGAATCACTGCTTAGTCTGTAAGTTGGTGAGAGTATCGCTATTCTCATCAGTTCAGCCAACTTAATGCGTTTTGGGGCAGTGACCTTTGACCTCACCCTACCTGTTTGGCTGATCTGATTTCGACCAGGCCCACTTGCACAGATGGTGGTGGCACCGTTGTGCAGAAGACCTCTGACCTGGCTGCTCTGGCCAAGGCTCTGACCGCAAGGAGCCTTCCCTCCCCTGTCCAGGGACAGATTTTGGCCTCCATGGTGTGGCCAAGCCTTTGGAAGTCTTTGACTTTGTTGCTTTGAAGAAAGATGTGCTCCGTTACTGGCTAATGCCCGCTGTATCCCACTTGCAAATTAGGGCCATTTTTGAAAGCCTTTGGAAAGGCTTTCCAACATGCCTGACTGGTAAACTTTGAACTTTCCTAGAATGCTGTGCGCAGCGCGGTTAGCCTTAGGGGCTGGGGTTGTAGGGTTGCCATCCCGTGGCAAGGCCTCCCTCGCTGCCAAGATGGTGAAATACCGGAAGATGCGGAGACCAGTGGAGCCAGAGAACTGGGCGGTGGACTATCGGGAGAGATACATCCCCTTTTCCAAGGACTACCTGGTTGATGCTCTAGCGAAGGTATAACATGGGCTCTGCATGGGTTCATAATAAGTTATGAACATAGTGCTGTAACTGGGCTTTTTTTTTTTGCTGGGGTGGGTCAGTCTGTATGATGCTTGAGCCCCTTCTGATCCCTTGGATCCAGCAAGGGTTAAAAGCTAATAGAGAATTCCATTGTTAAATTGGTCCAGCAAGGGTCGTAGTTGCCACCTAAGTACCATATAAGTACGGTCATTAGTATAACCGGATATTGCCCTGTGCCAGAGGGCAAATGGGTGGGCACCCCTCCCACACCTGACTGGTAGTGAGAAAGACAGTAGCCAGAGTTGTGTGTCAAAGCTGGCTTGGAATCAGAGTGCAGACAGAAGCCAGAGAGTGAGAGCCATGCTTGATCTCTGCTTGAATCCAATGCTGTGGCTGGGAGAAGCAAGACTGTTTGCATTGTTAATGCTGTGAGCCCTTCCATCGTAGGCTAAGGTTGTATATATGTGTAAATAAACCAGATATCCTAAAGACACCACAGTCTCCACTGCCTCTCATTCCAAGGAAACCAAACCTTGGGGAAGCGCCTGGAACCCCTGGAAATCTCACACCACTCAGAAATTGGGGTGGTGTGCAACAATATGTTGCGTGTCAGACTCAGAATCCTCTTCTCAGCTAGCTTGTCGTACTTAAGGTTGTACAGCTAAGCTGAAGCTAAACTTAAATGAATACATATGGCAATTGGCTTACTTTTGCATGAGGCATTCAGATCCTTGAGTGCTGTACTGTATAGCATTTATTGGCCCAGTAACTTGGGCTACCTTGGTACAGAAGATGTTTTGTTTTACAATGATTGTATGTGTTCTTGGGTGCAACTCATTCTATATTGAAGCCTGCTCCTCCCAGCCACCCACCGCAATCCCAGAGCCTGCTGCATCCTGATGCTTGGTGTGGAAACGGTACGAAACTTTTGCTCTGTAACACATCTTGCATTCTACAAGAGTGCATGGTGTTGAATCTAACAAGCGATGATGGCCCTTCTAGAGAGTTTAAACTCTACTAGGATGGCCCAAGTAGGGGTGTGTGAAGAGCACAGACATTAAGAAATGAATATTTGGGTGTGGGAAAACTTAATGACAATGGCTGGTCCAGGTAAAATTTATGCCTAATAATTTAAGAGTATTTAAGCTGACTTTCAACAGACAATCATAAGGTACTCAGCAAGATTAGAAATGCCAGAAGCTACTATACTGTATATCAGTGTTTTTCAACCTTTTTTGGGCAAAGGCACACTTGTTTCATGAAAAAAATCACGAGGCACACCACCACTGTGTGCGGAGAGGGAGATGTCAGAGCCCCACTGCTCTCTATGGGGAATCGGATGAGAGCGGACCGCCTGTCCGCTCTCATCCGATCCCATCCAATCTGATCCCCACCCAGGACAGATGGAAAATAGGGTGGACACAGTCCGGCGCCCGCCTAGTGGGCGAAAATGTGACTTTTTTTAAAAAATCTTTCGAATTTTTCAATTTTTCCCATGGCACACCAGGCAACATCTAGCGGCACACTAGTGTGCCGCGGAACAGTGGTTGAAAAACACTGCTGTATATCACTGTGCATACTTAAGTATAGTAACCAAACTTTGCATGATAGTTCCTGAGATCAAGGAGCAGGTTTTTTTCTGTGTTTGGATACAGTTGGGTGTTCTTCTGAATCAAGATGACAGACTGAACATTTCAAAACTAGCCTGATTTTAACTACTGATTTTTTGGTTTCTTGAAATTTCTGAGCAAAAAGTATGAGGCTGCTAGTATACAATACTTCAGTTACAGCACTAAAAAATTAATATTAATAGAATAAAATCCGCAATAAGAAAACTTCAACTAATTTCCAAATATCTGGTATAATAAGAATATCTTCATCAGTTCTTTCCTTGAGGAGGAAGGGTGGGATATAAATTAAATAAACACAGGCGGTGACCATTTCACACGGGGATTCGATTCCCAACCCCTGCATATGTTGGCAGAGTGCGTATAAGCACATCTCGCCCCCATTATGCCCCTGTTAAACCGCCTTCTGTGCATTGGTGACCATGCATCAGTTGGATGTGCCTAAAATGGTTGCTGCCTGTAATAGGAAATAATAATAAAAGAGTCTGGGGGAAGTGAATGAGTTTTTTGAAGGGGGTTTTTCTGTAGCTCTGAAGCCACTACACTATTTGCTGAACAAGTGTAAAATGAGGGAAGTGAAGGCAGAAAGGGGATGTGGATTCCAGAGCAGAAAAGGAATAAAGGGATATAAGGAGAGGTGAAAGAGATAGTTAAGGAGATAGTTAAGAGCTTCTAGCATTCCAGGATTTCCCTGCGGTTCAGAAATTGTATAATGTTACTCTGGAGACCCTTGGGAACTCCATTGTATATATTATTATCAACCTTATTAACATATTTTTATCTTCAGTATGTGAATGGAATATTTTGATAGGAGCTTTATGTCAGAGAGGAAAGCTCCCCTTTGTGAATTGGGAGAAGGAAGGAAAGAACAGAGTGGCTGCATGTTCTTGGAGAGCATCACCTTCAGAAGCTAGGTCAAGAGAATGCCTTCCTGAAACGTTTTATTGACAACCAGATAGGGATAGCTGGTGGCCCTCTGGGCTGGCGACACTGAACAATATGGAGCAGGCTTAGTGCTAAGTGTGCA
This sequence comes from Podarcis vaucheri, assembly GCF_965113315.1. Taxonomy (NCBI): domain Eukaryota; kingdom Metazoa; phylum Chordata; class Lepidosauria; order Squamata; family Lacertidae; genus Podarcis; species Podarcis vaucheri. The sequence continues at coordinate 19,057,548 of NC_138751.1, forward strand.
ATGAGATCATGCTCCATTGCGAGTAGGTATGTGGGGTGTGGGTGTATAGAGAGAGAGAGAGAGCACTATACGTTTTCCCACCTTGGTGTTAATGGTGTATGGAACCTGCAGCAAGCATCTTTTGTATTTTCTTTTATTTCCATCCAGGATTTCTTTCTTGCTGACTTGGCCACCCCAGCTATAGTCAAGAGACTTATAAAGTAAGGACTAGAAGACTATCTTCTCCTTTCTCCCCCTCCCCTGTGGGAGGTGTAAAACATACAAAAGCCAATTATAAATTACCTAATGTTTGAGCTTCACTCACTCATGTGTATAGTCATAGGAATATAAGAAAGTGCTTTGTATCAGCTCAGTCTATTTGTTCCTCTAGCTTAAGACTATGTAGGCACCATTCATGAAAAACCCATGACTCCGCCCCACCCCGCCCCCCAAATTCTGGGGTCTGTAATTTGTTAAGGGTGCTGGGCAGGGCTTTTTTCAGGAGGAACTCAACAGGAACTCAGTACAGTTGAGCTCCGGCTCCTCTCTGGTGAGCGCCATTGCCATTCTAAGAAAATGAGGGTGGTGGTCACAGTGATCTCTTTCTAGAAAAATAACACTGGTGCCAGGGATTGTAGCTTTGTGATGGGTAAACTGCAGATCCCAGGATTCTTTGGAGAAAGCCATGTGCTTTAAATGCATGATGTATATGAAGCCTAAGTATTGACTAGCAGTGGCTCTCCAGAGTCTCAGGTAGCAGTCCCTTCACATCACCTGATCCCTGATCTCTTCTTTTTTATATATATATAATTTTTATTAATTTCAACATACCAATTATTATACATTCCACAGAACTTCACATCTTATACAATCTTTTTGGACTTCCATCAGCACCTCTGATGATCCACCATTTTTATCATTTCTTCTGCATTTCTTAAATTCCTATTGCCGTTAATTATCTTAACTCACAATCCACCTCTTTAACCATTTTTGCAATAATTCAAATAATTTACCTCACAAAACTTCTTGCAAACCTACAAACGTAATCTGGTCATCACGATCCCTGATCTCTTCTACGTGCAAAGCACAGGATCGGCCAATGGACCGTGGTCCCCTTTGTAATAGGAAGCTGACGTGCGTTGTCTGACTTGAAGCTTGGAACATGGAAGCCTTGCTCATAATGACGCCAAGCACCCCAGCTAAAAATGAAACAAGCCACAAATGCTGAAAGGAGCTTTCTGGGAGCCTGGTTCACCACAAAAGCTTGGATCGGCCTAGAATTGGTGGCAGGGTTTGTTTGTGTGTGTGGAGTTCTCCAGTGGCAGCTAATAACTTGTTTATGTATGCAGGGTGTGAATTTAGTAATTAGTGTGCATATATGTGTGTTACATGTTCTTAATTAAATGTAGATCAAACCTGTAAACAACAACAACTTAATCCAACTTTTACTATTGCCTATTATTTATTAAATCTATTAGGAGCTCTTCTTGCTGCAGGGAACTCAAAGCGACTTTACAAAAAAAATATTAAAGCAGACACACAAGCTTTATAAGGCCATAGATTGTTAACAGCCAAAGGCCTGGTTGAAAAGGCATGTTTTTGCCTGGCGCCTCTACCAATTTGGTACACACCAGATGTTTTAGACTAGGACTCCTATCATGGGAATTGTAGTCAAAAACGCCCAGAGGGCTCCAAATTCACAAAACTGATTTAATTCGTATCAATCCAGTTGGGGACTAAGTTTTTAAAAAGTTGTTTCAGATTGATAGGGAAGCTTAAGGATAACACTGCTGTAGCAGCATGGAATAATCTGTCAGCCCGTTGCCCCAATTATAACAATATCTCAGGACAAAGTAAGGCATCCTTTTAATAAACGGCTGCAATTCAGCATATCACAACAAACCTACGTAAACAGGTCATTTGCTTCTAAACCACCTTTGGACTAACCTTGACTATTCCCTCTTTCAGGAGTTCCACTCTTCTAGTCAAGCAGATCGCGCCACTTTCCTGGCATTTGTCTCTCAAGTGGACACATCCCTTCTTCACCGTTACCACTCCATCCTAGAGCAATTACAGGTAATGACAAAGTACGCTCCTTGTGGGGACTGGCCGTGTTTCTGAATGAATTGCTCATCCAAAGGCAGAAGGGGTTGGGGAACAGCATGTGCCGGAAGCTAGTGGGAGGCATTGTGATTAGATACTGGCTTACTTACTAGTTTCCGGGCTCAGAGGTACAGGAACTGATCTTTAAAGCACTCCACAGCTCTGTAATTCCTCAAGGACTGCCTCTCCCCATATGAACCAGCTCAGACCCTGTGGTTTTCATCACAGACCCCTTCTTGCTGTGCTCCACCTGAGGTAGGTATAGAGTGTGAATCAGGCCTTCTCAGTGGTGGCCTCCTGCTTCTTGAATGCTCCGTCAAGGTGATGTACCTAGTACCATCCTTGTCAATCTTTAGCAGGCAGGCTAAGGCCTTTTTGTGTTGCCTGCTGAGGTGGTGGTCATCTTTTAGTGGGATGGGTAGGACTTGTCATTATATTGTAGGATGAGCGTCAAAGGAATTTTATAAGGCCCATTGTTTTGTATTTCTTATGGTATTAAGTTGCGTTTATGCATTCTATTTTATGGGATGTGGGTGGCGCTGTGGGTTAAACCACAGAGCCTAGGACTTGCCGATCAGAAGGTTGGTGGTTTGAATCCCCACGACGGGGTGAGCTCCTGTTGCTCAGTCCCTGCTCCTGCCAACCTAGCAGTTCGAAAGCACGTCAAAGTGCAAGTAGATAAATAGGTACCGTTCCGCTGGGAAGGTAAATGGCGTTTCCGTGCGCTGCTCTGGTTCGCCAGAAGCGGCTTAGTCATGCTGGCCACATGACCCGGAAGCTGTATGCCGGCTCCCTTGGCCAATAAAGTGAGATGAGCGCCGCAACCCCAGAGTCGGTCATGACTGGACGTAATGGTCAGGGGTCCCTTTACCTTTTTATGCATTCTATTTTACCTTGACAAGTTGCTTTCAGGCTTTTTATTGTGTAAAATGACCGATCAATGCAGTAAATAATAATAACACTGCTAATGGCATTAATACAGGCTATTTATTTCTCCCCTTCCCAGGCTCTCTATGCTCCTATTAATCCCGACCAGGACACACTGCAGGAGTTCTCTCTGACTGATGCTGAGCGGTTAGCAAAAGAACAGGAAGTTTTGGCCAGGATGGATCCATTGCTGGACCAGGCCAACTTCAACAGTTTGTCAGAGGAAACCCTGGCCTATGCCCTTGTGGTCCACCATCCTCAAGATGAAGTCCAGGTGAGACCTGTCCCAGGATAGGGCCATACTTCCTTCCCGTAACACAATGTGACTCTTAACAAAGACAGATTCTGTACATACATGTTATGGGAGTTTTCTCACTGCGGAGATTAAGTTCAGGCACAGCTCCACCAGAGGTCCTTCAGTTTCCCTGTGTCTGAGCATCTTCGTATATTATTATTAGTAATACAGTGATACATCAGGTTACATATGCTTCAGGTTACATACGCTTCAGGTTACAGACTCCGCTAACCCAGAAATAGTGCTTCAGGTTAAGAACTTTACCTCAGGATGAGAACAGAAATCGTGCTCTGGCGGCCCGGCGGCAGGAGGAGGCCCCATTAGCTAAAGTGGTGCTTCAGGTTAAGAACAGTTTCAGGTTAAGAACGGACCTCTGGAACGAATTAAGTACTTAACCCGAGGTACCACTGTAATAATAATAATAGCCTTCCTGTCATCAGTTTATTATCCTAGGGCTTGCAGCGATAGAATTCATACAAGAACCATGAGAAATTCATATTAAAATGTACAAAATATTGTTGAAGAGATCAACAGCACAGCCCCCCCCCCCCATGTGAAGCTAAAGGCACACCTTTAGAGCAGGTGAACCCATTGGGACTCCAGCTCCCAACAGCATCTGGAGGGCTGTAGATTTCATGCACTGCTGCATGAAAGCCTTGTGACTTCAGCCCCTGTGTCTCATTTTTACATTGAAAAGTGCTCTCCGTGCCGATCCATTTGCTCAGATTACTTAACATGCTTGGCACTGATGTATTTATTTTTTGCCACCATTGTAGATTTGGTTCCTTATTTTATATGCAGATTGGCTTTATTTATTATTATTTCTTAAATTTGTACACCTCATTGTAACATTTACGTACAAATGTTTAAAATAAAAAATAGCGCGCACGCCCTCAAAACATTCACACTATCGGTCTGTATGGAATGCTCCTTAGCTGTAGTTGCAACACAAGACCCCCTGCCCCCCAAAGCAATTGTATTTTCATGCCTTCCTTTTTGCAGGTCTCAGTAAATCTGGATCAGTATGAATACATAAGATTCTGGGCTCTTGGCCAACGGTTCGGACCACTGCGTGTGATGACTACCCTTCAGAATCAGAGGGGGTTCTTTGGCACACCTTGGGTTCCACCAGACAGGCAAGTGAATAATAATAAAAACAGATCCCACCATGAGATCCTTTTGGGGAGAGCTATTCCCCTGAGTCTACATTTGCCTCTCCCAACTTGTCACACTGTTCAGACTCCCATAAATCTAGGCCTTAGGCTGAAGCCATTGGGAGTTGGAGACCAACTGCATTTGGATTGCAGCAGCTTGGGGAAGTCTGCTCTGCATTAACTGGATAGGAAGATAGGCAGTGAATACATTTTGTTCATATGTGGATGGATAATTCAGGGACATACCGTACTGTGGATTCTTGGGCACTTTTTAATCAAAGCAGTTTCCAATAGTTTGGAGACTGAAGGAATTTCTTAACTTTTTTTTAAAAAGTTATGTGAGCATGATCCCTGTTTGAAAATGAAACACAGTATTGTTTGTGCGCTGCATCCATGCTTTATTGGTATTTGCCTCCCCATGGACAAAATGTGTTTGGCCACTTAGTATGGTGTTTTATCCACCTCAGTTTATTTAATGATAATCTCTTCTGCCTTTCAGTCAACATTGTGTTTTATGGTTCTTGTTCAGTACTTTATAATTTTAAATGATACATGTATAACAATATACAGTACTGAGTAAACTTTGCAGGGTTTTGATGAGTGCTTATATATTGTACCTCAGGTTCCATCTGCACTATACATTTAAAGCAGTATTATACCACTTTAAACAGTCAGGGCTTCTCTCAGAGTCCTGTGAACTGTCGTTTCTTAAGGGTGCCAAGAGTTGTTAGGACTCCCCTCGCAGAGGTACAGTTCCCAGAGTTCCCTGGGAAGAGGGACCAGTTTTTAAAGCACTCTGAGAACTGTACCTCTGTGAGGGGGGTTGGTGGGGTATCTCCTAACATTTCTCAGTGCCTTTAACATTCTGCAGTTCCCAAGGTTATTTAGGGGAAGTCACCTTAATGACTATCTGCTTATATCTTTAATTGAATTATCTTTTATGTTGCCTTGATATATTTTGATATAGTGGTACAGAAATATTTTATTCATTTGTCCATAAATAAAATGCAAATGCTTTCCTTCCTCTGTGGTTTTTTTTTTATTTTTTGATCCTTTTCCTCCCAAACCAGACAGTACTTCAAACGGGTGGTGGTGGCTGCCCGGATTAAGAATGCTCACCTCATGCTTAAATGCTTTAAGGACATTCCGCTGGAAGGCCTGGAGCAGTTGCTGCCCGCGGTCAAGGTCCGCACCTCCATCTTCTACAGGGCCCTCCTCAACGGCATGCTGATAGTGAGCGGCTTGGCCGTCTTCGTCAACGTGGGCATGGTGGTGCTTTCTGACCTGAAGATTGGCACCACCTCCCTGCTGCTTTTCTTCGCTGCCTTTATGGCCTTCCGGGCTTGGAAGGTATGCATGATGATGCTGCCGCCGCTATTTCTAGAAAACAGGCCCTGCCTCTTAAAACAGATTGCCAGTGACCTTTGGTAACATAGCCTTTAAGGAAGGAGCGGACAGTTCCGACGTTGGGGCTGATGGGAGTTGGAGTCCAACAATCAGCATGGTCAATGGCCAGGGATTAAAATAAAATTAAAATAGTGGCGTCTGTAGTCCAGCAAGATCTGGAGGTTTCTGCCACTGTTTTAGGGCAGCATTTCCCAATCTATGGGTCACAAAGCCAGTAAGCCAAACATAATTATTACTTCTCATAATTTAACTGTTATGCTGAAGATATCTCCTTGAGATTCCAGAGAGTTGCTGTCAGGTAGACAGATTGGAACAATTGTCTGTTTTTTCTGAACAAAACAGGCCCAGGTGGTCATACGCACCCTGTCATTTTCTCAAATAGAAGTATCTACCATTTATTGCACTGTGTGGGGTAGTTAGAATCATAGAATCATAGAGTTGGAAGAGACCACAAGGGCCATCGAGTCCAACCCCCTGCCAAGCAGGAAACGCCATCAGAGCACTCCTGACATATGGTTGTCAAGCCTCTGCTTAAAGACCTCCAAAGAAGGAGACTCCACCACACTCCTTGGCAGCAAATTCCACTGTCAAACAGCTCTTACTGTCAGGAAGTTCTTCCTAATGTTTAGGTGGCATCTTCTTTCTTGTAGTTTGGATCCATTGCTCCGTGTACGCTTGTCTGGAGCAGCAGAAAACAACCTTTCTCCCTCCTCTATGTGACATCCTTTTATATAGTTGGGGGAATCATCCATTGAAGGTGCACTTAAAGATACCTTTGCCTTCAGGACAAAACCTGTAATACACACCTCTAAATGCACTACTCTCCCCATATGAGTAGTTGCAGTCTACAAGTCCTCCTTCCTCCTCTCACGCCCTCTCCCTCCTAGTGATGGACACTCTGCTAGGGAATCGCAATACGTGTCAACCTTGCTCAAAAGCACTGCAGCAACTGTGGCTGTAAACCCAGGAGGCCTGAATCCCAACTTGTCCACTGCTATAGTTAAACTATGGGACTCGCTCCCATAGGAGGCAGTGATCACCACCAACTTGAATGGTTTTAAAAGGCAATTAGACAAAATTAATGGATAGGGATAGCAGTGGCTACTACCTGTGATGGCTATGCTGAATACCAGTTGCTGGAAACTGTAAGGGGGTGAGGGCTCGTGCTCAGGTCCTGCTTGTAGGATTCTGACAGGCACCTGCGTGGCCGCTTTGAGAACAGGATACTGGGCTTGACGGGCCACTGGCCAAATCCAGGAGGGCTGTTCTTAGCAGTCTTGCTTCCTGTGGACACCCCTGCTTTCTTCTTGTTAAAGGTCTTTGGCCAGCGCCGGAATATCCACTCCCTTGAGCTGGTGCACATGCTGTATTACCGCAGCACATCCAACAACTCTGAGCTACTGGATGCCCTTGTTCTGCGTGCCCAGGAAGAACATGCCAAGGAGGTCATCTTGGCACACAGTTTCCTCCTCCAGCTGCACCAGCACTATCACCCCCTGGACATAGGTATTTGCCTGGCCTTGGTTCTTTGGGTTGGGGCATGGTTGAAGCAATGAAAAACGAAGCCATCCCCTGGGATGGGTTTGAACTTGTGAAAGGTTCTCTGACCCCTCTCTCTCTCTCTCTCTCTCTCTCCCCCAGACTCCAAAACCATTGAACGCATGAGGGAAGAGGTTCAGGCTTGGCTGCACCTCCACTCTGGTCTGGATGTAACCTTCTGTGCCGACCGTGCCTGCAGGCATCTCAGGGAACTGGGAGTTGGGGCAGGGGGCTCTCCTGCAACGGGGACCCATCCTGTGACTGGTTAGGAGCTTCCTAGGATTGTTCTGGCCAGCACTTTTGGTTCCTAGTGGTCAGGCCACCTGCTGAGGCCCCTAACGCTGAGCATGTGAGGCTTTGAAGGCACAGGCAGGGGAATTCTTGCCTTCCCGGGGCATTATGGGAGCAGTGCCCAGGGCTGCAGTTGTCGATGCTGCCCAGAAGCCTCAGGGTTTCTGCTTCTACTACTGCTGTATCTCCCCTGGATGTGTATGTTCCTCCAGGAATCCATGTTGGGAGGAAACTCAAGCATGTAACACCATAAGAGGTGTAAATATCACCTGGCATACACCATTCAACCTCATTACAAGGGGGGCATGTTACACCTCAGACTCAACTATTTGGAAGGCTTGTCGGGGGAAGCTTGTTTTTAAAGGTGTCCCTGTTTTTGTAAAAACCCTTTTATTATATGCTGCTGCCTTTAGGGGGGGGGGCTGCCTGCTTTTTCTTGTATCTGAGGAATGTGGGGGCGAAGTTCCTTGCAGGGCTGTTTACATTTGAAATGAGAATGGCATAAAGCAATGAATTGCTTGCGTTTAGGGCAAGATGGGGTTTTAATATTCCTTTGCTCTGCTGCTTGGGGGCTTTAAAAAAACGTATTAAATCACTTCTATAGCACTTTGAAATTCACAGTATACGCTTACGAGGAATTTGAAGACTACTACGCACTTGGTTTTTGTTTTGCCTGTTTTGTAGAGACCACGGAGGTTGAGACGACACACACACTGCATGGTCTTGGACAACTCAGTTCATGCAGTGCTTTGACTTGTTAGGGAGGGGCACTCGGCACGTTTCTAGAGGCACTTCTCCATATTATTGCCCCCAGATGTTCCAGCTTCAGGCTGCTATACTGAGAACAGATTTGATGCCTTGGAACAAATTTACGCTCTGAGTTAATGAATGAGCTCCTATGTGTTTTTTAAGTTCCAGTATTGTACTCACTGAACCACGCTGTCTTTTGTTTTCTGGTTGTCAATTGGTCATCAGTCTACAGTTGAGGTTTGGAGTTCAGAAACTTGCACAAGTAGTAGGAGGGCTGTTGCTGATGGATTTTGAAGTTGAGGCATCTGCTACCTCCTTTTGATGCATTCAATAAGGTCTTAATTCTACCCTCATGGAGGGTACCTGACTTCTGCTGCCTCCATCTCTAAATAGTGCATGTGTGTTCAATGTATGTATGTGTGCTTGGGGGGGAACGACTTCACCCTAATGAATGCCCTTGTAACTGAGCAGATGTGATATTGTTCACTGTTTGTTGTGTTAGACTGGGGGCCAGCTGGCCCCCCTGAGAGGTCCTCTGTCCTTTTTTATGGTGTGCATGTACCAGCCGTGCAGTCTCCCATCAGCCATGATGCTGTATTTGAAGCAGCACCTGCCAGCAAAACCTCAGACAGAGAACTTGGTGCAAATAGGAGCCAAGTGGAGACTGTTTGTGGACACTGGTCTGCTATTTCACAGTCTAAAAGCAACAACAGGGCAATGCCTCGGTGATATTTTACATGGTAGCATTGCCCGGATTTTCACTTTTGATTTCTTCCCTTCCCCAAGAGAGTGCTACCTGAAGTTTTTGTCTCTTGTAACATGTCTAAACAGCACTCTTACCTACAGGTGTGTGTAGTGGTGTGAGAAGGCCCTCTAACAACAGCTTGTTCTGAGCTTCTCATGCCTAAAGTGAGCTCTTAGTCTTAAAATAGCAGTGGGTTGGGGGTTTTTTTGTTTTTGTTTAACCCTCCACCCATGTTGGAAGTCATTGTGGCTCAGGGGAAACTGCATGAATGTCTGTATCTTCGGCGCAATAAAAAAATATTTTCCCATATTGACAAGTTTTCGCCTACTTTTTATTCTGTTTTATTTTGCACTGCTTGGTCCTAAAGTAACTTCACTGAACTGAACAGCCAGGAGAGCAGTGGTTAGTTATGCTTGGATGTATATTATTATTATTATTAAATTTGCTAGTTGCTTTTTCTTGCCCAGGGCAACCCAAAGCACCTTACATCCAAACCTAAAGACAGACAACCCCACCCACCCACACAGATGCATTAAAACTAAGAGGAGAAAAGAAATACATTAGAAACATTCCACAATCCCCTAAAGCTTCCTTGTAGCTCCACACCCTCAAAGTATCCTGTGTGCAATAGGGGCAGCAGGAGCCCCTCTTTAACCATCCCTATTTATAATATTTTGCACACTGGAGTTGGATACTTGACTGAGCAAATAACAGCCAGGTATTTGAAAACCGTTAACATTCATTGAACGACGGCATCATTATTTCTGGCTTTCCTTGACTCCCTGTAGCTGTGTGTCTCACTTGTATCCCATGAGTTCCTACTTTACCATTAACTCGTTCTTTTAGTAGCAACTGTTTTGTCTTGAATTCCTCCTAGGACATTACAGAACAAACAGATACATCATGGTGAGGCACCCATTTGTTCCTGCAGCAAGCAAGACAGGAAGCTCAGCAGTCCTAGGCAGTGATCATGGCCCCCGATGACGGTTTTTGTGTGTTCTCTGTTGGGAGATGCCTGCTGTTAGAGCAGGTGGCCTGTGGGAGATGTTCATGCTGCTGGGTTTTGCTATGGGACCAATGAGCACACAGCTCCCCTTCCTGACAAATGACACTTTATTGAGGCAGACACACTATATTTTTTGGGGGGGCAGAGAAACTACCACCCCCTGAGTGACTTTCTTGGCGTCATTGAATATTTTATGGCAGATTAGTGGAGGGGAGATTCTGTTTCTAATACATCACATTTTCAGCAGTGATAAACTTAGAAAAAGCCAATTATGGCTTTAAAAAAGAAAACTAGCACAAGTGACACAATAAAACAGCCTGCTTCATTGTTTAGCATCCTGCCACTTGCTGACAAGGGCTCCCCACAAACAATTACTTGAGCTCTCTTATCTTGAGGTTTCCTTCAAGAAGAAAGTTGCCGGAGAGGTTCTGATGCAGCCATATAGCTTCTTGAGCAATGTACAGGATTGCTGATCCTACACTTTGCCTAATGATGGAGGTACCACCTAAAACCTTCGGGGAAGGGGCTCCCCCTGTCAAAGGCCACATTCCTTTGGAGGTGCTAATCAGTTGGAGGCAGCATACTAGCAGGAGGTGGGGCTGAAGCCATGTTCTTCCTGTCTCCCCAGTCAGCCGGTTGCCAGAAGAGAGACAGATATGGACATACAGCTTGCAGAGGACTTCTGAAATGAGGTGGGCAGGCTGCAAATTACCAACCCCTCATCTAAGACACCAACAACCTGACATGATATTTGAGAGGAACTAATAAACTGTCTCCTTGATAAAGGGGCTACACAGGACATTGCTTTGTGGCAGTCGGCTCACTGGTCAATCTAGACCAGTTTTGTTTACATGGGCTGGCAGCAGCACTCCTTGGCCTTGGGCAGGGATCTTTCCCAGCCTTGCCCCCTTCCAGGGTACCGAGTCTGATTTCCCCTAAGTTAAGCATCTTCTCCATCCCTGGGCTATGGGATCTTTTTAGCAGTTGCACAGCCTCTATTTCAAGGACGGGGGACCTCCAGATGTTGGCAGACTCCCACCAGGCTCAGCCAGCAGGACTGAAGGGCAGAGATGAAGGGAGTTGTAGTATGACAACATCTGGAGGGCCACAAGTTCCCCACCCCTGATGTAATTCTACATTTGTTTTAATTAAAATGGAAGATTAAAGGTCAGACAGATTGCATGTTATGGTAATCATCTCAGCCGTACAGTTTAAGGAACCTGCTGCGTCAGGCAAAGGCCTATCAAGTTCATCATTCTGTTTCCACAGCAATCAACCAGGTGCCTCTGGGAAGCCTGTAAGCAGGGCAGGAGTGCAACAGCACTCTGCCCACCTGTGATTCTGAGCAACAGGTATGCAGAGGCATGATGCCTCTGACAGTGGAGGCAGAACACAGCCATTGTGGCTGGTAGCAGAATAGTGTTAAGAGTTCCCCTCTTTTCCCCCAACAGAGAATCCCCGCTGAGTATGCAAAATCCAGAATGGACCACCCTCCTACCCCTTAATGTTGCCTGCTTGTTTCCCGGTTGCCTTCATGACTAACTTGAAGCATGCCTTCGAAAAGGCTGACAATCTGCGTCAGATGAACCATGGATACAAAGCAGTGTTTTGTACTTGGGAGAGAGATGCAGCTATGTTTCCTTTACTTAGGACAGACCCATAGAACCAGAATCGGAAGGGACATCAAAGGTCAACTAATCTAAGCTCCAGATGATGCAGGAAATCCACTACTACAGCACCCCTGATAGGTGGCCATCCAGCCTCTGCTTAAAAACTTTGTAATAAAGCAGAGCCCACCATCTTCAAAGCCAGGTGTGGGGAACCTTTGGCCCTCCAGGCGTTGCTGAACTACAGTTTCCATCCCTGGCCACTGACTTGCTGGGGCTAGTGGAAGTTGTAGTTTAGCAACACCTGTTCTACGGTATTAGCTTGCTCCCATCCGCCGTGGTGTCGGCTGCCTTTTTCTAGCCATGCTTCTACTCTTGTAAAAAGACAAGCTTTAGGGTGGCTGGTGGATAGTTAAACATTCAGATTTCAATTAGGTTAAATATTTATTGGTTCACGTGCCCAGATCTCTGCACCACCAGATGGTATATTAGTGCTCTTGGCAGGCATTAAGCTGCACTTTTATCTCAGCCCAAGTGCACAGTGAGGATGGAAAGCAGCTGTACCTAGAGAACTGGGGTGGGGTGGGGTTGCTGGCAGATCAGGACCAGCAAGCACAAGGTTCGTAGGGTCTTACATTCAACTAAGTTTTACTCGGGGCAGAGCCACTGAAGTGAATGATGCAACTTGGCCAAGTTCGTTAATTTCACTAAGTCTACTCGGAGTAAAACTTTGCTGCATTCCAACCATAGTCTCCACTCGGCCATGCAGATCCCTGAGTGTCCTTGGCACATCATTTCCAGCCTTACCGATATCATAGGTTGTTTTGAGAATAACATGGGTGGAGAAGGAAGCTTCTGTGAAGGGGAGATTGAAATGCAATAAAAACAAGTTTGCTCAGTCAGAATGCAGAGAGTCTGGACAAGGAGGGACTGAATGAATAAATAACAGCAGTCCAGAGTTGGCTGGAAGAGGTGCCACAAGCATTTCTGCAAGGAGGAAAGCTTTTTAATGATGTCGGGTGTTGTGGATTTGGAACAGCATGTTTGCTTCTGCACTCTCATCCAGTCAGCCTGCACTGTTTGTAAATAAGCAGATTATTAGAAAAGATACTCTAAGTCTGCAGTGTTCTGTTCGCCAAAGGAAAGTTTCCTTGTGAAGACTGCGGGAATGTGAGACAAGAATGTGAAAGACTAGTCCGCAAAGGAACACATGGCTCTGCTGAATTTTGTTTATTAGGTTTTCTTTTATTCTTAAAATGCGTATAAAATATTAAAAGGCCAGGTCAAGAAGGTGAAAGGGGACTTTGGGGGAGCCAGCACATATATAATACTGTTACAGAAATAGCATTGGAAGGAACCCGTTTTTAATAACTTGCAAGCAGGCTGCTTGGTAAGGCTACTGGAGAAGCAAAATCTTTCCCATGTTTTCCAAATATTTTGTGCGTAATTGCTATGGGGCAAGAAGGCAGGATTAATCCTCCCAGCTTTAGAAGGATGGTGGATATGATTAGCTTAAATCCCCCACCCTATGCTGTTTTGGGGGAAAGTACAGAGTATAACCTCAGACTGGGGGGCGGGGGGGATGAGATACTCCTTTAAAGTAGTTACTGGCTGGAGGGGAAGAGGAAAGTGATGCTATCTGAGTTCTCACCAGGGTCATTTTAACACATTCTGCAGAAAAATGGGGGTTTGTTACTGAAGGTTGACTCAGGGGGGAGTTATAATCACTTGTGACTCCCTGAACAGTGGGCAGGTATTTTGCAAGTATTAGCAAATGGTTTTGTCCAAATCACACCTCGCATTTTTAGGCTGCCGCTTAAAACGTCTTAGGTGAAAACCTAAAAATACATGATTTAAAGTGCGTGTAACAGCACATGCAAAAATGCCCTTATGTTTCATGGTTGAAATTCAGAAGATGAAATTCATTTTTCGTGGTGATCTCAGTGACCAATTTCAAACTGCTATCATCAGGCTCTGTGCATAATGTCCCAGCAGTTAAGAAACAAGAGAGAGTTGCAGATTTTTCAATTCATGACAAACAGTTCTGTATGGACAACGTGATTAAGTCCTACTTTCTACGATTTTTGTGGTTTCAGTTCTTTCAATTAATTTATTAGCCCCTCCCCCCCGTTTGATATTTTAGCTTCCAAGCTGCAAATGTGGAAAGAACACTGATTTTTTTATTTATTAAAAAAAAACCCACAAGAAACATATTCAATCCACCATTTTTAAAAATGGGGATTAAAAGGAAAAAAGAATGCTAGAAATGTTTGCAAGTTTGAGTTTTAATGTGTATTTCCATTTTTGCCAAATCTGAAAAATATTAGAGCCCTGGGAAATGCCAAGTGCAAGATGACACCCCTTTAACTTGCTGTATTATGTGGAAGTACCTGATAACATGCAAACAAGGGGTGATACACTCACAATTCAGAACCCCAGTGGACCAATCCATGTATCGCATAGGATTTTGTACCATAACGGCCTTTGAAAACTGCAAAGAGTTAATACATAGCTAAATTCAGAGGAGAACAGGGCTCCTTCCAAGGCAAATGGAAGAGATCATCCAGTTGATGGTCACTCCTTTTTCCGAAGGTGGATGTAAATGATTCCACTGATAAGAGCCAAAGGAAAGGACAGCCACGCCAGCACAAAACAGTAACCAAAAGACCCACCCGGTGGTCGGCCACCCTGGAACTGTTCCACGTGGGTGGTGTAGATCACGGCAGCTGTGAACACGGAGATAGCTGGAAACAGATCCAAGCAGACAATTAGCACCGGATCCCTGTTAGCTACATCTTACTGCCTAAAGCTGCATTCAATGCTCACATCTTCACCAGGTATTTAAAGCTCCTTGCTTCCCCCCAAAGAATCCTGGGAACTGTAGTTAAGGGTGCTGGGAATTGTAGCTCTTTGAGATGTAAACCATAGATTAAAGCCATGTGCTTTAAATGTACGATCCCTTTGCAGCATGACAATGAGATCCCAAGGCATAAATCTCGCCGGCATCCATACTGGAATCTGCACTTTGCATCTCAGCATATTTTATAACATCAAAGAGAAGAGAACGATAACATATTTCAGATTTATCCAGTGGAATTACCCCAAAAGTGGTAGTATACTTAGCAATTTGGTGTTGCTGGGTCTTACGGTATACCTGCATGGCTCTTCCTCCTACATGTCCTCACCACTTCCTCACAAAAGCAGCTCCTACACATATACATGCCCCCCTCCATCACACTGTTTTACCCCGGGCTGCACTCATACTTCTCCCCATCCAAAGTATTACTTCCTTTCTGGCTCCTATGATTCGTCTCGCCCTGTGAGATTTACTACTCACCACAAGCTAATTAAACAGGTCTCTAAACAGCAAATCACCACACCATACTTACATGTAAGTATCTGGAAGATCCCAGTGGCGTAGAACAGGCTTCCCCGCTTCATGGTGTAGAGTTGGCACATGAAGATAATGAAGGCTAAGCTGGAGAAGAGAAGACTTAAAACCATGAAGGCTTGGACTGCCTGAAGCCATGCTGTGGGGGAAAGAAAAGTATGGGGGTGGTGAGAGAGGAGGAGACTGTATACATGCAGTAGAGAAGCAGCAGTTAATATGGTGTGCAATAGCCTTTGCTGTACTCACCACTGTCAGAGACTGTTTTGCAGGCCCAGGTGTTGGTGTGGTTATTAAGTGTGCACTCATACCAGATGTTCACGGTTTCCTTGTCGGGCAGGACCCACCAAGACTGGAAGAGAATTACAACGGAGATTTTAGAAGCACGCCTCCAAGGAGGACTGGCTGGCTGGCTGGCTGGCTGGCTGAGCTTTTCCATCGGGGAAGCCAAGTAAGAACTGACTCCAACCAAGCAGTCAGCAAAACTTTAGAAAAGCCTGTTATTTCCCACCACAAATGGCTTGCACAGGTCAGTGTGGCCAGTGGGCTGATAACATTACTGGACATGCTTGGAAGACTAGTTTTCAAAGTTCAAAGGGAGTTTACTTTTGAGAGCAAAATTGAACGTTATAAGCACCAAGGTAATGGCTTTCTCAAGGCCTTTACACACCTAACATAGCAACAAACATGCGTTTGGGACCACATAAGCGGGAACTAGCATTAATCATGGCACTCAAGGGTATCTGTATGAATGTGTGTTTCCAAAGAAGTGTTTGTTTCATTCATATAGTACATTTTCATGGGTGCACCAATTAATAGTAAACACACACAGGGCTGATATAGCACTATGTTTATAGCACTTTATAGACACTGTTGTTTGCAATCTTTACAGCAGAGGTGGCTGACCGGTGGCCATCCACATGTTGGACTCCAAGTCCCATCAGCCCCTGCCCTGCTGGTAGTCAGGGATGCTGGGAGTTGTAGTCCAGTAAAGGGCTACAACCTTATAAGGTAAGTCAATGCTATTATCCCCATTTTGTAGTTGTGGGAGGGAGTCAAAGCTAGGGAGTGTGGAAGAGAGTGGAGGTTTAAACTCATCTTAATGAGCATGGCAGAGGTGGGAGCAGAACTGGAGACTATATTAAGTCTCTTCACCGCTATAGAGTGGTACCTCTGGTTACGAACTTAATTTGTTGCGGAGGTCCATTCTCAAGCCGAAACCATTCATAACACGAGGTGCGCTTTCGCTAATGGTGCCTCCTGCTGCTGCTGCCCTGCCAGAGCGCGACTACTGCTTGCATCCTGGGGCAAAGTTTGCAACCTGGAGCAACTACTTCCGGGTTAGCGGAGCTCGTAACCCAAAGCGTTCGCAAGGAGGACGGTACATAACACGAGGTTCCACTGTACTGCGCCATCATGAATAACCAGGGGCTTTTGTTGCTTTTTGAGCCTTGAGAATTTGGGTTCTACATGGGTATTGGAAAGGTACGTGGTTTATTAAACAGTTTCCTGAACAACTCACTGGCAGGGCTCCTAATGCAGGCCTGCAGCAGGGTTGCCCCAGTCCAAGGAAGAGCAGGAGTGGAGAGGCTGCAGGCTTCACTGTATTATGGGGTCAGTAACTCACTGTGCCTAAATTCCCAGGGCTTATGGAACTGCCCTTCTTTACTGTGCATTGTTATCCCCCTACTGCAGATTGGGAACTGAGTTTGAGAGAGGGTGGCTTGCCTGAGACGTCCTAATAAGCTACACTGCACATATAAATATATATGTATGATTGCAAACCCATGCTTTCTATTTAAAAGTAATGTAGAAGTGGGGCAAGGAAAATGAGTGCGTGGGAGGGGAAGCATTTATAACTGTTCTCTCATTCACTGATTCTCCTCCATAATTTATCTTTGCTTCTCTTTCCCACCCCAGCAGGACCTTATTTTCTAAGGCGAGGGAGTGGGGTGGGGGCAGCCAAAGGGCTGCAGGGGAGAGTGGAAAGATTGGGGAATGGTTAGGAATCTAACCTACAGATTCTCCCTTGAAAAAAACCCTGACTCCAATGATGAAGCAAATGCAAAGTTAGCCTCATAATGTGTTGTCTCACCCCCAGATACACCATAAAAACCTGGGGATTCAACTACACAAGGTCTGAGTTTTAATTGTTCCTTTTTTTGTAAGGTGAGTATTGTATGGCATCAAATCTGAATTATTTGCACAAATAAAAGAATGATGACAAATGTAAATAGACTGTGCAAAGCAGAAGAAACATCCACACTTACAGTACAGGCCATAACTTATGTTAATGGGTGTGCCATTCCATTTTCATTTTCAATAAGCTGTCATCTCAGGGAAACACATGTCAGGGCTTAACGAAGACAATGAAGTACACACAGACATGGTTGGTGAATAAATTGTGTATCCACCCCCAACACTGGCTGAGGATGCAGGCTCTAGCACAATTATCAGTTTAAAAAGTTAACAAAACACCTTGAGTCAGGAGTAGAAGTGTCAAAAATATTCCAAGGCTACAGCTGCCAAATTAAGACACACCAAAATAAAATTAGGACTCTTCTTTCCTTTCCTTTTTTGGTCTCCAGGGACCAGAATAAAGCAGTACAGAACCAAAAATAAAAATAAAAATCAATATTGACATCAAAATAAAGGAGGCAAAGCACAAAAAGTACTAAAGAAAATTGGCTCCAATTTCTCATCTAGCAGCACAGGCCTAACCATGTCTACTCAAAAGTAAATCCTATTATATTCAGTGAAGCATACCTGTAAGCAGTGCTTAAAAAAAATATGTTTAGGGGTGGTCTCATTTTCCTTCTCATATTGAAGTACTGCCCCTCAATGAGGCTAAACTTAGATTCACAAAATGTTTAGGGGTATGCGTGCCCCTGCGTCCCCCCAGAAAAAAGCACTGCCTGCAGGTCAGTGGGGTTGGGATTGCAGCCTATTATATGCCATGTCAAAGGCAGAAATCCCATTCTAAAGAAAGCTATCCTCTGCAATAAATTAACTTTATGTTCCCAAAGATTAAATGCCTTATTCAGGAGGGATGTGATAACCAACAATAATAATACGGTTATTAGTTATACCCCACCCACTCTGGCCTACAACCCTCTGATGGGTTCCATGTACTTGAAACATGCTAGGTAAACATGACCATTAGGTCCAGTCATGACCGACTCTGGGGTTGCGACGCTCATCTCACTTTATTGGTTGAGGGAGCTGGCATACAGCTTCCGGGTCATGTGGCCAGCATGACTAAGCCGCTTCTGGCGAACCAGAGCAGCACATGGAAATGCCGTTTACCTTCCCGCCAGAGCGGTACCTATTTATCTACTTGCACTTTGATGTGCTTTTGAACTGCTAGGTTGGCAGGAGCAGGGACCGAGCAACGGGAGCTCACCCTGTCGCGGGGATTCAAACCGCCGACCTTCTGATCGGCAAGTCCTAGGCTCTGTGGTTTAACCCACAGCGCCACCCGTGTCCCATGAAACATGCTACTATGCAATAGGTTGGAGAGCTTCAGTGAATCAACAATTTCCTTTAGCACCTTCAGAAACTGACTGTCCTTTATTGTGAGGTTGGGGCAGGGGAGGACTATGGAGAAGTCTAAGGGCTGGTCTGGGCCCTTGGAGAATTTGGTATCCAGAGCAGGAAGAGATAGCCGGCATCAACACTTTCAGTCGGGGCTTCTCTGTTCTCCAGACCAGCTCCAGGGTCCCTCACAGCTGGTGAGCTCCGTAATAATAAATTCAGCACAACCTAGCAGTATGGGCTTTATGAAAGATCTCTCCGGATAGGCAGCGCGCAAGAACAATGTAGTAAGAATCACATGACAAGCACACAGAGAGATTGGTTGCTTCCAGGGTGAATGAAATTGTTTACCACACCTGGATTAAAGATTGGTATGCCCACTGAGGCACGGGGCCAATAAAAAGTTGCTTCCGAGGGCCAGATCTGGCTCACAACAGGCTACCAGCTGAACAAACCTAAAACAGAGGAGGAAAACAAGATGGACCAGCTTCTGCAGTCTCTCACCTTGTCCAACGTGGCGACGAAGAGTAAGATGAGAATGAGGACGTGGAGGGCAGTGACTGCGAAGAGAAGGAAACTCATCTTGGCAGCTGGAAGCTGGGGAGAGAAGGGTGGGCAGCATTAAACAAACCCTTGCAAAACGAAAACAACCTGTTTTCCGCACTTAATATTAGAGATAGGTGAGGGTGTCCAAAATCTGATTAAATCTTAGCAAAGTTTCCAACTCCAGACCTCCCACCTTCTTCACTCAGAAATCTTTCCAGCTCCAGCCTGAGCAACTAGACACCACTCTGTTCCTTCTCCGGAATGTAAGGGCCCCTGGTTTCCCATTCTAACTCCCTCCCCCGCTCAAACGAGTAGATCCCATTCCCCCAAAGTCTTTGACTTGCAGCAGGCCTGTCTCCCCTGTCACAACCCACGTAGAGAAGCCAGGAGGAGTCCTGAGGCCCACTATTCTCACCCACTGCATCACTCCCACAGGACTCGCAAGCCCCAGCTTCTAAGCACATATTGTACATTTCTGTCTAGCTGTTGCCCACACCTCATTGGGTCTGTCTGGGGATATCTAGAGCTCCGAGCCCCTCCTTGGACACGCCATATTTCCCAGCCCCCTCCAGCCCAGAGAAGCAAGGAGCTGGGCTCATCCACCCAGCTCACATTCCTGTGGCTTTAGGCTTTGCCCTAATGTGATCCAGATGTTGCAGAGTCATGTGAGCCCTGGGCACGCCAGGGGTGGAGGTAGCAACAGCCTGGCTGTGTCCCTGCCGCCTCCTTCAGTCCCACCAAGGGGCCCTGCCTTTCAAATAGCAGCGAGGGAATCCTGATGGTATACATCAGAAACTGCAGAGCAGCAAGAAAGGCAAAAGGAAGTTGCAAACATGAGGTTGGTTTTTTTAAATAATAATATAAGCCAGCAGCAGCAACAAACCTACAGTTTCTGACTAAATTTTCTCAGTAGTTAATTTCTTAAATTGACTTTTAAGGCAAGATCATACCACCTTAAACAGTCACAGCTTCCCCCAAAGAATCCTGGGGACTTTAGTTTGCTAAGGGTGCTGTGAGTTGTTAGAAGACCCACATGGAGCTACGATCCCTAGAGTGGCTTAACCTATAAAACAGGGATGGGAGAACTTTCTCAGCCACCAGGCCACATTCTTTTCTGGGGACCACATGCCAGTGCCACGTGGAACCAGAAGCAAAAGTGGCTGAGCAATTCATGTAAATTTTACCTGTATACATTAAGCTACTTTCTACACTGACCCTCACACCTTGCTCCAACCTCTACCTAGGCAAGCAGGAGGCATTATCAGAGCTCAATGACACATTCGAGTCAGGCAAAAACTCTCAAGAGGGATGTGAAGCAAAGTTGGTGAGAGGGTGTGGCCTGAGGTAAGAGGGTGTGATCTAGGTAAAGTCACAGGGACAAGATAGAGAGGTCTGGAAGGTGAGCTTTGGCCTCCAAGTCTGATACACACATCCCTCCCTCCCACCCCACTGTAAAGTATTGAAGTCCTATATCATGGCCTGGTACTGAAAACAAGTGCTTGGACTGAATCCTGGCTCAAATTAAGCCCAGTCCATTCTCCTTCCGGACCCACAAATTCTGCCTCCTGGTCTTTCATCTGTCTCCAAAAAGATCCCATTGCAGAAAACTTAACAGATTCTAGCTCCTAGTTCCTTGTGAATCCACCAGTTAAACTTCAATGCTCTCATTTGAAGCAGTAGCACTTTAAAGAGTCACAGCTTCCCGCAAGCAGTCACCCAAAAGAACTGTAGTTTGTTAAGAGTGCATGTTAGGAGAGCTACAATTCCCAGAGTTCCATGGGAAGAGGGCATTGGGTTGTTAAACCATGCTGAGAATTGTAGTTTTGTGAGGGGAATAGGGATCTCCTAAGAACTCTCATCACCCCTAACTAGCTACTGTCTCCAGGATTCTTCAGGGGAAGCCATGACTGTTTGAAGTAGAATAACACTGCATTAAATTGATAGCGCAAATGGGGTGTACGGCACCCCAGGCACCTGAGCGGCTAGCTACGCCACTGCATATCTCTGAATTTCCCCCACAGCAGCCAACTTAAGGCCATTCCTAGCTTTGAAAAATAAGGAATCCAGTGCCTGCCTCACAAAAAGGCAGAAAAATAACCCTTTTCATTTTATTTTAGGATAATAATACATAGAAGGATAAGTGGCTCCTATTATTACCGGTATTTATTGCACTTATTAGTTGCTATTTTTTTACTAAAATGAAAACTCAAAGCAACTTGCAGTGCCATGCTCATAGGGTGGAGAACGTATGCTAGCTGTGAGAGACAGGGCTTTTGGTATCTGCATGGGCTGATCTGCTTCTCTGCTATGTGGGTATATTACCATGCACCACATGACTAGGTTTTCACGCTATTCTGCTTCCTCTACAAAACTGTGAAATTATGCTAGCTTCCCCCAACTTTTTAAATTGTGTGTGCATGCCCTTAATTTGTGAACTGAATACGAAAGCTATATGGACTAGAATTTATATTTGGGAGTTTTTTTAAAAAGAAAAAAACGTTCTCTTCTGCTTTTTGTTTCCTATGAATAACATTTGCAAATGACTCATTCCAGATTGAAAATACACTCCTCTTTTGAGCACTGCCAACACACACACACACATATGTCACTAAAATGTTCTGACACTGGCAATTAACATCTGGCTCCTAGGCAGAGAGGTCGGAACGCATTTATAGGCAACCTAAACTGCTTGATCACAGAAGAGCTCTTTAGAATAACTTACTTCGTTTTTCTGTGAGGATACTAAAAACAATGTTAACAATAAACGAGCATTTTTACAAGGGTGTAAAAAACATATTAGAATTCACAAAATGGGGAGGGCACAATATAATGCAGTCCTAAGTATGCACATTCAGAAGCAAGCGCCACTGAGTCTGATGGGGCTGAATCCGAGAAAAGTTGTTTAGGAGTACAGCACAATCCTGCATAACTTTACTCAGCAGGGTAAGTGTTCAGTGAGACTGACTTCCAAATGTGCACAGGCCTACAGCAGCATCATAGTCCCCCTTGCCTGGGAATAAGTCCCAGTGAATTCAGCAGGACTTACTTCTGAGTAGTCTTGATTAGGATTGCGGCCTTAGTCTACTTTTTAAACAGATGCAAAATACTTTAAACAAATACAAGAAAACAAAATCATTGTCCTAGATATATCTTTTAGGAATGTATATCTCCATCAGTTTAAGGCCTGGGGTAATTTTCACACAATTAAAGGCATTTCAGCATCTCATTTCTGCCGCACATGAAAATTGCAAATGGGGAATAAAAACTGGAAGAGAGACCAACAACAGCGTTTACTTTTCCATTATCACCATCCCGCTTAATCTTAAACCTCATACATGAAAAGGCCCTTTAGAAGCCTAGGCTGGGTTTTGCCAGCTGTAGGAGCAGAGTATGTTGAGCTTAGGGTAAATAACTGAAGTATATAGGATGCTAGGGAACCCATTTTGGAAGAAGCACGCACCCCCATAAGGTATCACATTATCCCAAAATGCAATACCCGCTACTTTGGAGAAGGGGCAGCATCTGGGGATCTGAGAGGTTCCCTGATTTCCAACACCTCAAGCACCTTGTTATTCAAGGCAGGCAGGAGTGGGGGGGGGGAGGGAACACCGCCCCCTCGGTTTTTGTTTTAAGTTTCGCAGCCGTGAGTTGGCTAAAACGTGGACGATTCAGGAGGTGGAGCTGGGTGATCATTATTGGGGGGGGGGCTACCCTCCATTTGCAAAATTTGCCTTTTACAACGACCTTCGTGTATCGGCCTAAGCAATGTATTGATCGGACTC
This sequence comes from Podarcis vaucheri, assembly GCF_965113315.1. Taxonomy (NCBI): domain Eukaryota; kingdom Metazoa; phylum Chordata; class Lepidosauria; order Squamata; family Lacertidae; genus Podarcis; species Podarcis vaucheri. The sequence goes on from NC_138751.1 coordinate 19,080,601, forward strand.
CATCTAAAAAGCGCTGCTAAGGGAGCTTGGAGCGATCGGGTCGTGTGTCCGAAGGAAGGCTCCCTGAATTCTCTTGGGGAAGGAAATGGATCATAGCGACGAGCGGGCCAAAAAGAGAGGATTTTGGGGAGAGGACGCGGGGTCCAGAGGGTTAGAGCAGAGGGAGGGGCTGGCAATCTGACAGAGGGGAGTGGTTTGCTAAGGCTTCTCCTCCCCCCCAGCCCCAGGCGTCAAATTGATGCCTCTCCCGTTCAATTCTCACAAATCCTTTTCTATTTCCTAAAAAAAATAAAAAATCTGGCTGTCAGCTCTTCCGAGCCTAAATGGCAAGATCTCTCGATCTCTCTTCCCACCGCAAAACGGGAATATTATGGGATCTTACCTAGCACCCTGCTTTAATCCCCCCCCCCGCTTTCCCCAGGAACGTTTCCCAAATTCTCCCTCGAGAACCCAGGAGGTTTGGCACCCAACTTTCCCCCTGACCCGTTGGATAGGTACCTGGAGGTGCTGATGGAGGGTCTAGGACGGAGGCAGCTTCCTGCTGCTCTCGTTGCTCCTGAAGTTTCCTCTCTTCACCCCCTCCTTGGATTAAAAAAACACACACAAAATTCCCCAGTTTAGCTCATCCACATCGCACCAGGCTCACCCAGCCCTGCCCTTGGCAAAGGTCCACGTGGGTGGGACCAGAGAGCGCGTGGCTGGCCAGTTGCCCCGAAGAACGGAGTTGGGGAAGGGTGGCTCATTTGGGAGGGGCCCGACTTCTTGAAAATTGTAGCGCCCCTCCTCCAGTTGTGTCGTGTCTCTTTTGCCGCTTTTCTTCCTGGCTGACAAGGGCTCGGTCTGCACAGAAGGAAGAAACCACTCAGTCTTTTTCACCATTTCACTTTCTTGTCCGGAAAGGGAGGTGGGGTGGGGTGGGGGGAACCTTTATCTGCCTGTCACGAAACTATTAAGACACAGAAGCACTGGCCAGGTGAAAAGGGGGGGTGTCTTTCCCTATTACTGAACCCCCCCCCAACCCGTGCCGCACAACAAGTTTATTGTGACATGCACTTTCGTGGACTGGAACCCACTTCTTCAAATGAATTATCTTCAGAATTATCCTCTGTGTGGACTTGCCAGACCAGCTTTTGGACATTCATCCCGATTTGTTTGCAGGGAGGTTAGATGGAGGAGAGGTTGGATGACCATTGTGCCAAAACAAGTGTTATCCCACACTTTCCAGTACGTTTCCCTTTCACCTTACAGGAAAGAAAACGTGGGGGGATTTGACTCAAAGAAGCTGCACAAGACCTCTCATTCAGCTATAAAATACACAACCTGAATTTACTCATTTGTGATTGAATTTCGTTTTAGCGACAGTCTGGAAGCACCCACAGAGGGGTCAGAAATGTAAAGAGGGGCCAAAATGTCACAAAAGACAAAGAGATACACTCTGGCATTCCTGTACAAAGCTTAAAAGAATATAATAACTGTCCATACCTGTAGTAACTGTGGACAGACAACTCCATCTTCCTTCTTTTGCTATGCTACTTGTAGAGGGAGAAGAAAACCTGGTCTCCGTTTAATCTTTAATGAAGTACTGCAATCATATTCAACCTTGGAGCCTTGGAAGGAAAATATGTTTACTGGAATAGGAAAGAAAAGCTAGAAAGTATATAAGAAGAGTCCTATTGGGTCAGGTCAAATCTCCATCTAGTTCAGCATCCCATTTCTGAGTGTGACCAATCAGATGCCCCTAAGAAGATCACAAGCAGGGGGCTGGCTCTCCACTGTGCCTGAGCAGCTTTGATTACTAATGACCATTGACAGACCTATGCTCAGTTTACTTGTCTAGGTAAAGGTAAAGGGACCCCTGACCATTAGGTCCAGTCGTGGCTGACTCTGGGGTTGCGGCGCTCATCTCACTTTATTGGCCGAGGGAGCCAGTGTACAGCTTCCAGGTCATGTGGCCAGCATGACTAAGCTGCTTCTGGCAAACCAGAGCAGCGCACGGAAACGCCGTTTCCCTTCCTGCCGGAGCGGTACCTATTTATCTACTTGCACTTTGATGTGCTTTTGAACTGCTAGGTTGGCAGGAGCAGGGACCGAGCAACGGGAGCTCACCCCGTCGTGGGGATTCGAACCGCCGACCTTCTGATTGGCAAGTCCTAGGCTCTGTGTTTTAACCCACACGTAAGGTCATTTCCAGACAATCAGTTGATTGAGCACTCTGCTGCCTTGCCTGTGGGGAGGTTAAGCAAATCTCGCCCCACACTATCCAGTGCATTCCCCCCTCATTTTCCTTATTATAAAAACAATCAGATTTTTTGGAGTTTGGGGTCTGTTGTGCAAGGTCTCCACCACATAAGCTTTAACTGCCAAACCTGAATTTGCTGGTATGTGATGGAGTCCCACAGTGACTCTCTGGAAGTGTCCTAAGACAGTGAAGTGGCCATCACTGCTTATTGTTGCAATCAATAATACATATTATACAGTGCTATTTTTCTGGGAAAAGAGGTGCCGGAATTCACCATGAACACCTCCCTTGTTCTCTTATAAGGGCAATGGTGCCCACATGAGAGGTGCCAGAACTGAGTTCCGGGGAGTTCCGGCTGAAAAAAGCCCTGATATTATACATTTTATATAATAATTATAAAATGTATAAAGAAGTGCTTTCTCCAATCTGTCCTGATTCTACCATTAGTCCAATTATCTGGGTTATTGTATTCCTAGGACAGTCTAAAATTTACTGGGCCTGGGCCTCATCATCCATCCATCCATCCATCCATCCAATGAAGTAACAAGGGCTGTATCTGAGCCAAGGCTCAGCACAGTTCCTTCCCAAAACAATTATGGTGATCCAGCCCCAAAGTCTTCATAAACTGAATGTATCCCCAAGCATGCGTAGACTACCTCTCTTTCACCACTGGGTCATTCTATCCAGGTCTGATACTTCTCTGCCTCACATTAACAACTTCCACAATGGGGCACCAAAATCAGGTGGAATCCAAGGGCACACCTAGAGCAGCAATAGTAAATACCCTTATTAGGGAGTACGCTGCCCTGAATACCGTAGAACATTTCTCTTTAAATATACATGGGATTACACTAGAAACCTAGGTACGTAGCTGTTAGCTTATTGAAGGGAGAGCAAGAAAAGATACAAATGGGGCAGAGTTATTTGTTTTGGGAACTGACATTTAAAGAATAAATTGTATCATGCAACAAAATGTAAATATTATATCAGCGTAAGGCTGTGCATAAACCATACATTTAAAACACATGGCTTCTCCCAAAGAATCCTGGGAACCATAGTTTTCAACGAGTGCTAAGAATCGAAGCTGTGAGGGATAAGCTATAGATCCCAGAATTTGTGTGTGTGCCCTTAAATGTATGGTGTGTACACAGTCTGTTAAAAATTTTGTGAGGCGTTAACAAAGACATTAACACAAGTACAGTAATTCATTTCTTGTATGTTGATAGCTGCATGATTAATAGTATCAACAGTTGTAATCCAATTTATGGTTCCTAGCAGTGGTAGAAAAAAATCATGAAGAAATTAAAGCTCAGATTACTTATGACAACTTATTTGCAGTTTAGGGTACTTTATTTTCCGAAAAAGGAAAAGGGAGGACTGTTCTGGCAGCATATTCACTACTCCAGAATGTGTAAATATTTCTAACATACCCTTGAGGTGCGAAACTGCACTGTAGGATGGGCACTTCAAGATTCAATAACACAAATCAGCATGAGTGCTCAATAAACAGGTAATCTGGAAGCAACCAAGGTATGGGAAGCTAATTATTTGCAGAAAACTCTGTAATGAAACAAAATTAAAAAAGGTGGGGGGAGATTCCCTCCCACCCACATTAAATGGCTCAACATCTTGTTACACACCGCCCAATGTCTGAGCGGTGTGAGATTCCAGGGGTACCAGGCATGCTTTCCAGGGTCTGTATTTCCTTTTGGATAATGAGACACAGCAGAGACTGTGGCGTCTTTATGATATATGGTTTATTTACACATATATACAACCTAAGCCTAGATGGAGAGTGTGCAGAGCATTCCCATCCTAAAAAAGCCCTGTTCCTTCCATTGCTGCAGCCTTTGATTCCAAGAGACCCTAAACATCGTGTATCACCCTCTCTGCAGCAGAAAACAGATTACCCACCTCATGCTCTGCCCTATCCCCTCCAGTTTGCAAAAGGGACACTGTTTGCTTTCCTGTTTGCTTATATTATTGCCCACTACAACCCTGGAAACTTTCTCCTCCCAACTCTGGTACTATCTTTTGTTAATTACCTAGAGATCAGAGTGGAGTATTTCCTCTTTGTATCAGAGTATTTTGCCTTGTGGATGGTTTTAATTGGGATCAGGTGTTAAACAGGGTTGTGTTATTGCCCCAACTCTGTTCATTATTTTCATTGCCATGATCCTACACTTTGTCGAAGGGAAACTCCCCACCGGAGTAGAAATCATGTATCAAACAGATGGAAAGCTCTTCAATCTGAGCAGGCTGAAAGCAAAGAGTAAGGTTACCGTAACTTCCATCATAGAGCTTCAGTATGCTGATGACAACGTAGTGTGTGCACGCTCAGAGGATGACCAAGTCCAAACCATCCTAAATATCTTTGCAGAAGCTTACAAAAATCTTGGCCTATCACTCAACATCCAAAAAACCAAAGTGCTGCACCAACAAGTACAAAATAACCCCTCTGCAGCGCCACAAATCCAAGTGAATGGTGTAACATTGGAAAATGTCAATCACTTGTCCTACCTAGGCAGTTATCTTTCCACAAGGGCCAACATTGATGCCAAAATCCAGCGTCGCCTGAGCTCTTTGAGTGCGGCTTTCTCCCAATTGAAGTGCAGAGACATTCACAGGGAAACCAAAATGCTTGTTTACAAAGCTATTGTACTACCAACCTTACTATATGCGTGTGAAACATGGACCACTTATAAACACCATCTCCAACTCCTTGAAAGATTCCACCAACGGTGTCTCTGAATTTTTTTTACACATTATTTGGGAAGACAGGTGAACTAATATTAGTGTACTGGAAGAAGCAAAGATCACCAGTGTTGAAGCAATGATTCTTCAACTTTGTTGGACTAGTCATGTTGTGCGGATGCCTGATGATCGTCTTCCAAAGCAACTACTCCATTCTGAACTTAAAAATGGAAAGCTTAATGCTGGTGGTCAACAAAAGAGGTTTAAAGACTGTCTCAAGGCAAATCTAAAAAAATGTAGTACTGTATAAACACTTACAACTGGGAAACACTTTCCTGCAAGCGCTCCAGTTGGAGAACAGCCTTTACCAAAGGTGTCATAGGCTTTGAAGACACTCGAACTCAGGATGCAAGGAAGAAATGTGCTAAGAGGAAGGTACTCTTGGCAAATCCACACTGTGATCAACTCCCGCCCGGAAACCAATGTCCCCACTGTGGAAGGACATGTGGATACAGAAAATTAGCCTCCACAGTCACTTACAGACTCATTGTTAAAACCGTGTTTATGGAAGACAATCTTACTCGGCTATGAGTGATTGCCAAAGAAGAAGACTTAATGACAAGCCATCATCAGCCTGTTCTTCCAATAGCCCCCATCCAGCTAGCTCTGCGGGAGCTGGCCTGGCTCATTAGCAGGAACTAAATTTAATTCTTTTACTGAATTAAAAAATTATGGGTGACTTTCACTCACAAACTCTGGCACCCAGAACCTATAGCAATATTTAAATTTACTGTTAATGCAAAGTATACAATCCATAAACAATTTAAGATTTAAAACTGCGGGAAATTTTCCACAGTACATCTTCAAGATCACTTAATCCAGATTAGTGGCCTGCTCATACCCACTTACCTCCCTGCCATATTTATAGTCATGGTGTCTATAGATTGGTAAAAGGTTGGATTTTCTACTACCTTTTAGTGCACCTTTCTGGATGGAGTTATTTATGACAGTTGTTTGTTTACTTATTTTTTTTAATTAAATTTTCAGAAGTTTGTTTTCCATGGTGTTTTTATTTCTCCCCCTCTGCTGCACCCTATCTTCTATCTCTTATACCATAACAATACTATAATAGCTTGTTTACTTATTTTAGTTCAACCCCTCTTTTCCATCCAGAAGGATCCCGAAGAGCAGGGGTTAAATAAATAAATAAGCAAATCATGATTGCTTCTATCCTGCTGGGCACTTAAAAACATTACATTCTTTTTTAAAGTATCTATTTCACCTTTCTGCATATGCACTCGAGATAGCCATGGTTACGGGACCAGAGCCTGTTAACTATTCCAGAATAATTAACATACGAGTACAAGTGTGTGTGATCACGTATATATGTTCTTGTGGTGTAGAGTGGATGAGAGGTACGGGGAAGGGAAGGACTGGCAAGAGAAGAGTTGGAACAGGGAGTGACTGGATTAATTGCCTTTTCAATGAAAGTATTTATTTATCCAGAAAGTAAAGTGAAGCTCAAGGGCAAAAATGGAAATCATAGCACAAGTTTAAAAATAGTCCCAGACGGATTCCCACTAATTGCCTGGTTTACAAAGAGGCATCTGAATGAATAGGCAAGTGGTAGAGTAGAATTCAGGCTGCAAGGAGTGGCGGGGGGGGGGGCTTACAATTTTTTTATGTTGTCCTACATTAAAACAAAAGAAAACAAAAATACCAACCAAAAATCTCCCTGCAAGTAAAGGGAAACTATTAGCACATTAGAGAGAATGCTTATAGTCCAGGCTGCAAGGGTACTGCTAGGTACACTGCTAGCGTTATGAGAGAAGGGAGTAAAACCTTTTTCTCTCTACTTTCTCATGTATAATTTTATACACTTCTATGCACGTCACCTCTTACTCACCTTTCCTCTGAACTAAAAAGCCCCAAATGTTGTAAACTTTCCTCCTCATAGGGGAGTTGCTTCATTCCCTTGATTATTTTGGTTGCCCTGTTCTGAAATTTTTTCCAACTCTACAATATCCTTTTTCAGGAGAGGTGACCAGATCCAATGCCCCACAGTAGATCAATGGCTACAGTATGTTCTCTCTCCACTGATGAAGGCAGCTGGAGAGGGACAGTGCTGTTGGACTCAAGTCCTGCTTTCAGACATCTGGTTGGCTGCTGTGGGAACAGAATGATGAACTCGGTAGGTCTTATTATGTTGACAGACAAGACCTGGGACATGGGGCCACCCCCATGTCTGCTTCCTGGTATACTATTTTTCTACTTGCAGGAATTTTTTGACAATGTGCAGGATCCTCCATCAGCATTCAGATGTAATATAGTCCATTCTACCACCTCAGAATGCCAGCTACTCTGCATGCATAGAGAAAAACTATCATAGAACTAATCTATCCCTATTCTTGGATACAAAAAAAATTACAGGACTCCACTTTAAAAAACCAAGCTCTGAGCACACAAGCAAAGCCATGGCAAAATTCAGCCAAAGTTCCACATTTTGGAGTCTTGACAGATCAACCCCATCAGAGGAGTGACTCCTAATGAAAGTGTGCTAGTAAAATATAAATACTGCTCATTCACCTTGACTGGAACATGGGTTTAAGTATTGAATGACAAACACATATAAAGGGAGAGCTAGAGACTTGCAATGTTGTGAGGTTCCCCATGCAGAGCTGTCATCCACAACCAGAAACTGCAGAGCAGTTACCCAGCTATCTGAATAGTCTGAGGCTGCCCTCTTTTGTTAACCTGATTTATTCTGTGGGAGGGTAAGAAGAGACAGGAAAGGGTTTGCTTATAATGCTATTGCATCTCCCAGTTCCCAAGAATGTGTGCACTTTCTGTTTTAAGATTGCCTCCTTGCAACCATGAGGACTAGAAACTATGTTTTAACCACTACCCCTTTCCTCATCCATAACCATGAAGACTAGAAACATAGCTTGTCTGGTTAAGAGTATCAAACTAGGATCTGGGAAGCCAGGGTTCAAATTCCCACACAGCTATAAGGTCACATCCACACCATATATTTAAATCGCAATTTTACCATTTTAACAGTTACGGGGAATACTGGGAACTGTAGTGGTTTTTTTTTAGTGTGCTGGGAATTGTACCTCTGTGAGGTCAGCACCCTTAAGAAAACTGTTCCTAGGATTCCCCATTACAGTTGAAGTAGTAGAATAGTGCCTTAAATGTATGGTGTGGATTTGAAGCTCAGTAGTGTACCCTAACCTGCCTACAAGGTTGCTATGAGGAGACCATGTAAGCCACCATGAGCTCCTTGGAGGAAAAGATGGGTTATAAATGCAATGATAAGTAAAAATTGATAAACTCGCAGACATGGGACCCAGCATTTCCCCCATATCAATATGGGAATTATATTCTGCCCTTCACTAAAAAGTCACAAAAAGAATATTGAATAAAAACGTAGCATTCTAGTTTATGAATGTATAACTGGAAGGCAGCGGGGGAAGTTTATAATTTGCCAGTCGAGCAAAAAAAATAATCAAAATTACTAGTCATTTCTCCTCCATACAAAATTTCTCCTCAGTCGAGGGGCTGGTGCAAAGTTTCCCCTTTTTCCGAAACAGCCCTCTTCCTGCCCCATCCAAAGCCTGTCATATTTCCCTTCGCGGTGCCTCATTATCTCCCAGCCCTCGCGAGCTTCCTTTCTGAAACAGTCTCCATGGCAACCAGCAGCAGTGGGACAAACTGAGCGAGGGATGTGGTTTGGCAAGAACCATTGGCGATGGAAAGTTGCCATGACAACTCTCTCGCGTCGTCGATCCTTTACGTACGTCGCCTCGCGCCCGCCCCGCGCCGGGCAGCTACGAAGTCTCACACTGCGCATGTGTCTAGAACTAATCTGGAGGGTGGTAAAACGAGAGGCTTGAGAGGGAGGGGGGAGGAAGGAAGGAAGGAACTGTTAATTTCGCACATGCGCAGTGGGAATGCAGGCCTGTAAGGTAAAGGGATGGGCTTACCAGAAGGGGTGGGGCTTAGGGACTGCTGGGATCCTCTGTATGGTTTGAGTAAATGTGGAGAGGGCGAAGCAAGGGGGGATTTGAGGGGTTTGTGTGATTGTGAGCTGATAATTCGGAGTCACGTGACTTTGCAGGACTTCCAGTGTGGCCTTCCAGGACATGGGGGGCTTGGCACATTCAAAGGAATTTGGCATGACTAGTAGGGGTTGCAGTGTGACTGAGCCCCATAGCCGCATGGCTACATGGGGGGTTTAGCATGATCTACCAGGACCTAGGGGGTGGTTCAGGTGTCTTGGCATGGTTATAGAGAACTTTGGTGAGGTCAGGCTTTGGGGTCACCTGCTGGGTCTTTGGAGTAGGCGCGTACCTCCAAACACATTAGTATTGGGATTTTAGTATTACGTTTATATCCTACTTTTCCTCCAAGGAGCTCAAGGTGGTGTATATGGCTCTTCCCTGCCCCTATGTAATCCTCAGAGTAACCCTGTGAGGTAGTTTAGATTGATAAAACAATGGCTGGCTTAAGGTTGCTCACTGAGCTTCACAGCTGAGTGGGGTTTTGAACCCTGGCCTGCTAGGTCCTACAGTCTAACCACTACACCGCACTGCCACATCCTGTTAGGGTCCTTGGAGCTGCTAAACATCGTATGCCCTCACAGGCTCTTAGCATGATCTTCAATGACATTGACATGAGCTGTGACCCTTCACTTGGCTGATACCTGAACTCTCATGTCCTGGATCTGGTACATTAGAGCTTTGGCATAACATGCTGGCCATAGGTCATGGAAGCAGATAGGAGCTTTGGTGCATTTACTTGGTGCCCACCAACAATATGCAATGCTAGGTAGGGTTGCCATCTCTTTTTCTAACTATCGCTGTAGCATGGAACACAGAAATTAAGCAGATGAAGCACTTCCTGAGGAGAAGGGGCGGGGGCAGTAAATGGAAATATAGCTACTAAATTCCTGCTTTCTCGGGCTGTTGTGATTAGAAATGCACACAGCAGTAGTTGTAGGCAGCTGACATTCTGACCTGAGAAATCCATGGAACAAGATGACCTGACAATTATGATGATATGTCCTGGTAGAGCCTTAGGTACATCTGAAAGTATTAGGACCCTGTGTGGCATGGTGGAAAGTGAAAGGACTGTTGTATGTAGGGCTGGGGGGCAGGGATTGCAAAGTATAAGAAAGGGTAGGAAAAGGAGAAAAATGTGTCTAAACTAACCAGATGTTCCTAGATAAGCCTTTTCTCTGTGTGTTTGACTTTCATGACTCTTATAACTCATTAGACCCTACTACCTTCCCAGTAGAGTCAGAAGCTATTGCTCTATAACTCATACAAATTTAACCTCCCTTTATCTTTGAGAATTCAAAATAACTTGCTCTTTCTTGGGTTCTAAGACAGCAGTCTCATTTGAGCACGTTTGGATCTCGGTTCCACCATAACCTTCAACCCCTGCTTTACCTTATCAAATAAACCCTGGAGCCCTCTTCTACTTTTGCCCCCTGTTTTAGCTGGCCCCCTAGATTACCCTTTTAGAGAACCCAGGAATCCTCATAATGCCTTCTTAATCAGTTGTATGTAACCTGCTCTCTTTTTCCTCTCCTCTTGCCCTTCCTCATTCATTAGGACTGGTGAAGAGCTGATGCATTTCCTGGAGACGGTTGCTAACAACTGAGTTGACAAAGGCAACGTGTGCTGTTGGCAGGAGAGCCCAGGAGTTTGCACCACAGCATCCCCCAGACAGATTGCCTATACATAAAGTGCATAGCTGTCAGAGTGGCTCTCCAGTAGAGAGCAAAGGTACTTCTAGTTAATGCTTTTGGAGCGGGAGTTGGGGCTGATTAATCCAGTTCACAGATGCTGAGAAAGCTGCATTTTAATACAGATTTTGGATAAGAGGGTGTTTAGGTATAGTGGGAAAACAGGCATGGGATGCATTTGGATGGAAAGGGGGTGATGGTATATGAAGAAGGATGAGGTAGATGTGTGATTTGAAAATAGATGAGCAGATTTAAGTGTGGGCAAAATTTAGTGAGTGCTAATGCATTATGCTGCTTGCTGTGGTCGTAAAACTATTGGATGGGATATATTCAAGAAGTAACATGGTGTGTGTGTGTCTGTGTGTCTTGTGCTAAGTACCAGAGGTTATTCTGTTTCAGGAGGGGTGGTTCTACTAAGATGTTACTTACAGCAGCAGCATTTTTGTGGTCATTCAGCTGGACCACAAGAAAGCAATAAAGGCAACAAAGGGAAATGCTGCATGCACACCTGGTTTTAGTTTAAATGTTCATTTTTAAAATGAAAAGTGGGTTGTCCTTTTCACCACACAGCCACCCACAGTGGAATTGTTTAAAAAACAACAACCACAAAACCCTCCAGCCCTGCTAATTATATTCATAGTTTTTCAGCCAATAAAATGTGAGGCAAAAGAGGTGGCCATTACAAGGTTTGTACATCCTCTGTGTTACTGAGAAGTTGATCTGTTAAGACACTAGTTTTAAGGGCTTGTTGTTACATGGTTAGCTGTTGCATTAAAGGTAAAGGTAAAGGGACCCCTGACCATTAGGTCCAGTCGTGATCAACTCTGGGGTTGTGGCGCTCATCTCACTTTATTAGCCGAGGGAGCCGGCGTACAGCTTCTGGGTCATGTGGCCAGCATGACTAAGTCGCTTCTGGCGAACCAGAGCAGCGCATGGAAACGCCGTTTACCTTCCCGCTGGAGCGGTACCTATTTATCTACATGCACTTTGACGTGCTTTCGAACTGCTAGGTGGGCAGGAGCAGGGACCGAGCAACAGGAGCTCACCCCGTCGTGGGGATTCGCACCGGCGACCTTCTGATCGGCAGGTCCTAGGCTCTGTGATTTAAGAGACTGCTTAAAACGTTTTCACTCTGCAGCTGTATCACGTGAGAGCCTTGCCAGTGTTCATATCACTCACACTGTATGGCTTACCCCTTTCTTGTATTTTGCAGCCTTGCAAATACAGACCCTCCAGGTGTTGCTATTTTCCAGGGACAGTTCCATATTTACAGAAGCCACTCCAGTTTTGATTTGTTCCTGGAATGTCCTGCTTTTCCTTAGAATGTCCCTATTTTCATTGGAGAAATATTGGAGGGTGTGGTAGGGTGTCCCTATCTTCATTGGAGCTATGTGACCCCCGAGCCAAGGAGATAAGTAACTATACAACTATTAGAAGACACCTGAAGGCAGCCCTGTATCAGGAAGTTTTTAAATGTTTAATATTTTATTATGTTTTTATATATGTTGGAAGCTGCCTAGAGTGGCTGGGGCAACCCAGTCAGATGGATGGGGTATAAATAATAAATTGATTATTGTTTCTGCTGTTGAACAGGTTGCCCCTGTTTTCATCAGAGAAATGTTGGAGGGTATGCAGATAAGTCTGCACAAGTTTCTGGCCCACAACTTTTTTTAATGCTACCACCACCTACGTTAATCATTTGTTTTAAGTAATTTATATATTGCCTTTTTAGCCCAAAGCCCCCATAGATTTGATGTCTTAACACTGAAAGGAAGAGGGAACTCTTGTAAAGCTTCCTGGTTATAGGCATCTTGAGGCAGTTCTCTGCCACCTCAGGCAAGCAGGGAAATGATTATATTTATAAGTCTGTGCTCTTGAACAGTATTGGTACCTTTAGAAGTCTTTCAATACTTCTTAAGGAACTATCACCGTATTTTTCGCCCCATAAGACGCACTGGCCCATAAGACGCACCTAGTTTTTTGGGGGGGAAATAAAGGGAAAAAATTTTATCCCCCCCCCCAGGTGCGCTGCGCTAATCCCGAAGCTTGGGGCGTGCGGAGCTCAGCGCGCCCCAAGCTTCTGCGTGCCGGCAAGCAGTCCGCTAGCCTTGGGTGAGCCGCGGGGCTCTCCCAGGGCTAGCGGACCCCTGCGCTACACCAGAAGCTTGGGATGTGCTGAGCTCCGCACGCCCCAAGCTTCTGGGTGCAGGCAAGCTCTCCGCTAGCCCTGGGAGAGCTGGGTCTCCCACAGCTAGCGGATAGCTTCCTGAAGCCTGGAGAGCGAGAGGGGTCTGTGCGTACCGACCCCCCTCGCTCTCCAGGCTTCAGCGAAAGCCTGCATTCGCCCCATAAGACGCACCCACATTTCCCCTTCATTTTTGGAGGGGAAACAGTGCGTCTTATAGGGCGAAAAATACGGTAGGTGAAGTCTCATGGTCACAAATACTCAAAAGAGAAGATAATTCAAGATGGATGGGAGTTTCTTAAAGGGGAAATACTGAAGGCACAAATTGTCCCTCAGGTGGCACCATGGGCCAGTGTACCTGGCTGTTAACCAGAAGGTTGGTTGTTTGAACCCACCCAATGATGGCTGTGGGCAGGATTCCTGCATCGCAGGGGTCTGGACTAGAAGACTCTTGGGATCCCTTTATGATTCTATGATTCTGTGTAACGGATAGAAGTATGCTGGCTATTGCAGCAGAAGAGACTGCATATGAAGTACTGAGTTAGAATGAAGTTTACTTTTTAAAACCTGCTTTCAGGGTGCATTGATCTTGCAAGGCAGTTTGCCAGACTCTAAAACACATGAAAATATAATTGCCACGAACAAAGCAGAGCCCTGAATTAGATGCAAGCACTGCTAGGAGTTCTTTTTGTTTTCCATTGTATTTCTTATCAATAAAAAAATCAGTATGGCACAAGCAATTTTTTATTTTGAAAGCCTGGCCCAGAAAAAAAAAACTTTGAGAACCACTGGACTAAGATGTAGTGACTGGCCATGGGCGTAGCCAGGATTTTCGTTAGGGGGGGAGAACTGATGTGATTGGTCAGTTAAGTATTTCTATTGTTTTACTTGATCTAGCGGGGGACAACTGCCCGCCCCCTTGGTTAAGCTCATGTGATTGGCCCAAGATCAGACTGGGAAATGTCATGGCGAGCAGTGTTCCAACCTGGGTCTCCCCATTCATATGTTTTATGCAGTATGCTGCACTGTTTTCCATGAATGAGTTGTTTTATGACAGTGATTCTCACCTCCTAGCCTCCCACTTTGTTTTATCATTTTTTTTCCACCAGCAGGAAGAAACCGAAGATGCCGTTCTTCAAATCTGCTTCAAGCCTCCGCTCAGATGGCAGTGACGTGGACTTGGAAGGCCTTGGTAAATTCCTATGGAGGGAAGTGAGGATACCGCTGTAGGAACACTTGCATAGCCAGAATTTGCACTTGGGAATATTGTTGTGGGAAGCTTGTAACACTAGAGTCCCTGGATGCAGCTTGTGATGTGATCCCAGTGTCATTTGAATGGAAAATCCCCCCCCCACACACACACATTGGAATAGGGAAACAGAAAGGTCATTCTCTGGCCCACTTTCTCCATTCAGTTTGCTTTTACTAAGTCTGTGCACATAAAAGTCTCCTTGGATTGGATTAAGTCTCTCTGGATCCAAGACATTCTGTTTCTGACAGCTGGCCAGATGCTTTTGGAAACTCACAAGCAGAACATGGAAGTGACAGTCCCTATTTTGTCCCAAACATCTGGTATTTAGAGGTCTACTTTCTCTGAACAGGAAGACATCCTTTAATAATGATAGCTGAAGTATGGATTTGGTGAGGGCCTGCCCTGATTTCGCTTAGCTCACTGCAATATTGTTTCCACCAATGTGATTATTCCTGGCTGAAATCCATATATATTCTTGCTCTTCCTATAGTGTTTTAGCGGCTGCTGTTTTCCCTCACAGCATCCTTCCACCCCCAAACTTTGTGAAATATCAGCAGAGCACTCTTGCTGTCTCACAGAGCAGTTTAAACTTTTGAAGTTTGGGGTTAGTGCAGGCTTTTCTGAATTGCTGCATGCTTTAATGCATTGACAACATGTGGATATTCAGCTGACGTTATGGCAAACGTTCTTGTGGTTAGGGAACTTCCCATGACACTTCTTAGCCTAAGTCTCTGCTATAAAGCACCCATGTCATCATATATATATATATATATATATATGCTTTCGTATATATATATATGCAGGTTTTGGTGTCTTCGGGTGTCTTCCCGTGTAAGAGTCGGGGTGTCTGGGCGACGTTTCGACGAGGTCTCACTCGTCATCTTCAGGCTGGTGCTTTCGGCTTCTTGTTACTGGAACAGAGCAGAATCTGGTGTTTGAGTTCCTATAAATACTGTTGAGGGGTGTGGTGTATAGCCTCCAACGTTCTGGGCAGAGAGGAAGTTCCTAGATTAGTGTGCCTTTTCTTCTTTTGTTCCTTAATTACTTGAGGGATATCTTGAGTGATTTCATGAGTGATATTCTGAATACCACTGGGTGGGTCATTAAGTGTAGATTAGTTGCTAAAGCTTTCGTGTCTTGACCTCTTGAGCTTGTGAAGAGTTTTTCTGAGAAGATGGCTGTGCTGCATTTAGTTGTGCTCTGGCTTGGCTTCGTGTATAGGGGCGAGCTGTGATTTTGTGCCTTGTGCCAGCCAGATCTGTGTAGGGATTGCAGGGGGGTGCAGCATCCGGAGGTGCCACTATAGTTTGGCTACTGGATGGAGTCTGTAATATGTCTGTGGAGAGGGTCTGGGTTTGGGTCTGGTGTGGTTGATTGGTGACGGCGTTCTGTGTGCCTCTGGTTCTGGTGTCGGTTTTTGTGGGGAGGGCTAATTTCCAGATGTCTGGCAGGCGGGACGTGTCGTCACGCTTGTTCATGTTGTGAGGGTGTTTCTCTATCTCGATGGCTTCCATGATTATTCTCTTGTGGTGATGTTCCATGTTAAAGAGCAATTTGGAATCTGCAAAATTAATTTCGTGTCCTGTTTCTTTCATGTGTTGGAAAAGAGAGGAAGTTTTTTCTTCTTTTTTGACGGCATTCTTGTGTTCTGCGATACGTGCATTTATTCGTCTGTTTGTTTGTCCAATGTACGTGGCTGGGCAGACTTTGCAGGGTATTTCATAGACCCCTTGGTTTTCCAGCTGGATTTTGTCTTTTGGGTTTCTGAGGATATTGGCTATTTTTTGGTTGGTGCAGAAGGCTGTTTTGATATTGTGTTTATGGAGGATTTTGCTAATTTTGTCTGTAGTGCCCTTGATATAAGGAAGGAGGGCCATGCCATTGTTTTCTTCTGTGTCTTGAACCAGAGGCACACAGAACGCCGTCACCAATCAACCACACCAGACCCAAACCCAGACCCTCTCCACAGACATATTACAGACTCCATCCAGTAGCCAAACTATAGTGGCACCTCCGGATGCTGCACCCCCCTGCAATCCCTACACAGATCTGGCTGGCACAAGGCACAAAATCACAGCTCGCCCCTATACACGAAGCCAAGCCAGAGCACAACTAAATGCAGCACAGCCATCTTCTCAGAAAAACTCTTCACAAGCTCAAGAGGTCAAGACACGAAAGCTTTAGCAACTAATCTACACTTAATGACCCACCCAGTGGTATTCAGAATATCACTCATGAAATCACTCAAGATATCCCTCAAGTAATTAAGGAACAAAAGAAGAAAAGGCACACTAATCTAGGAACTTCCTCTCTGCCCAGAACGTTGGAGGCTATACACCACACCCCTCAACAGTATTTATAGGAACTCAAACACCAGATTCTGCTCTGTTCCAGTAACAAGAAGCCGAAAGCACCAGCCTGAAGATGACGAGTGAGACCTCGTCGAAACGTCGCCCAGACACCCCGACTCTTACACGGGAAGACACCCGAAGACACCAAAACCTGCATTCCTGTACCCGTGAAAATCTACGAAAGCAAATATATATATATATATACACACACACACACACACACACACACACACACTCACACATATACATATACATATTTGGCATTTTTATAAAGGGTTTTCATGGACAATATTGCTGTGGTCTTAGGTCAGTGCATGTATGTAGAAAGCTATGAAACCAGCAATAATAAATATTTTTACTGAGAAGATTTATGCTAGTAGCTCACTGTCTGCAGTGAAATGTGTATAACTACATCAGACTCACTGAAACTGATCCCCGGTTGAAGCAAACTGAAGGTACCAGACAGTTCTGCAAAATCTGATACAAAAATAAAGCTAAGAGGGTATCTCCTTCTTTGACAGCTACATGAAATAATATATATTTCCTTTCACTTTTTGCCAGGGTGACTAGGAAGGAGTTGGGGGATATTTTTCAAGCCAAGCAAAAATGTTGCTAAAGGGGACTGCTTTTGAAAGGGAGCAGATGGATGAGAAATAAGGCCTTTGTATCCAAAGAATGAGGCCAAAGAGACAGAACCAGGGCGCCTTGGCTGTTTTCCACATGTCTTGGTTAGCTTGTAAGAATTACTCTTTGAACTAGGCCTCTTAAGTGAATGTTGGCTTTGAAAAGCAGCAGGGACTAAATTAAAGTAGCGGAGGTACAAATTGTCCAAATCCTTGCTAGCATACGGGGGACACATGTGGGCATGAGTCAGTGGCTTTGTGAGGATCCAGAGACTGAGTCATTCGCTTTGCTGGGAGTGAACAAAAAATGGCAGTCGAGGAACAAAACAAGAGCCTGTCTGCCGCCAAGGGACCAGATGTCCATAAGGCTGGAGTGTAGAATAAAGGTTGGTCTGTTCTTGGCACTATTAGCACCTGATCAGAAAAGCAATCATGTCCTGATGAAGAGGGAACAGGTATTGCCTTGCTCCCCTGGCTGCCTCCCCTGAAAGAAAGCACAGCCTCTTCTGTTCCTCAGTCCTTTCCACAATCCATTCCTGATAAACCGCACTGAATGATCAAAGCATGCCACACATCAGGGCTGCCTAGATCAGGAGCGCAAAAGCAGCTCTACCAATTCCTCCCAGAACTGACCAAGCTCTGTAGACTCAAGGATTCCCTGGGTCCAGGAACCTGATAGTGACCAAAGAGACCTATCATTTGGCTACATGGAGGTCATTGATACTTGCGTGTGCGTTTCTTCTTCAGAGAATTGAAGGCTCTTTGAAAGAAGGATTGCTGTGTACACTAAGGCTGTATATACACCATACCTTTAAAGCACATTCTTTCCCTCAAAGAATTCTGGGCATTCACATACCGCCCAACATTTATCCAATGAAAATAGGGATGTCCCATTCCTTAATGATAATTTCACTATTCATATGCCACACATCTGACTGGGTTGCCCCAGCCCCTCTGGGAAGCTTCCAACATACATAAAAAGGTAATAAAACATTGAACATTAAAAAAACTTCCCTATACAGGATTGCCTTCAGATGGCTTGGGGGGTCAGATAACTCCATACCCACCAACATTTCTCCAGTGAAAATAGGGACATTCAAAGGAAAAGTGGGACATTCGAGGATCGAATCAGAAACCGGGATGGCTTCCCTAAATTGGGGGCGTCCCTGGAAAATAGGGACACTTGGAGGGTCCACACTCACCGAGTTATAATTCTCAGCAACTCTTAACTAACCACATTGCCCAGAATTCTCTGAGGAAAAGCATGTTCTCTGGCACGCAGGTCTTGGAGGCTTTTTTATTGTTGCAGGAACCTGCAAAACCTGTTTGTTCAGAAGTGACATTGGGACAAAACCTGTGGGCATGTTCATGGAAAGTGAAGCCTCTCTCAAACCCCTTTTGGCTCTCTTAAAAACAGCTGTTTGTCTCGAGCCTAACAAAGCCAACTGGAGCTCATTATATAAATGGAATACCACTGGTAGTCATTAAGTTGCTCATGATTGTGCTCATCAAATCTGTGCCAAACACAGGAGGGAAGTTCCCTTCTTTCTGTAATCCTGAACCACATTAGTCTCTGTCCTAATTCTTGCGCCAGGTGTGATAGGTGGGGTCTTTAAGAGAAGGCCATCATGCTGGACTTTCTAACCACCTTTCTTTCCCCTGTCTCCCCAAACCACCTGTTGCTTCACTGGCTTTGTGTCCCACTAGCCGAAAGCGAGTTAGCCAAACTCCAGCGCCAGTTTCGTCTCCTAGAAGGCAACCGCCATGCCTACACTTTCGAATCCCATGAAATCATTCGCAGGCAGAAGTATGTATTCATCTCATATCCTTGCTAAAATTCTGGATCCATTTTGGAGATCCATTTTGTTTTTCCCTGTTCACAGCAGGAACGTCATGGTTTTATTGTTCTCTTACGCCGGAGATGGACAGAGTTCTTTAGATAGCTGGAAATGGTCTGGGAGAGACCATCACAGTGTATGCATTTGGGTTTGGGAAGCTATACCAAATCCTGCAAAATATTTTTATTGGGGGCAAGAATGAGCTGTGCGTGCACCATGAGGTGATCCCTCTTTTACATCATATTCAGATTTCTAAGAGAAACAAGCCTGTTGCCCATCACCAGCCTTAAATTGCTTTCATTGGACCAGTTGTCTAATCTTTAGTTTTCAGTTGTGCCACAATTTGATGAGAGAGCGGTATATAATCGCATTGAGGGGTGCTATCTCCTGTCCATTTTTCTTGGCACAGAGCACAGCCTGTCATCTCTTGTTCTGAAACATCCAGTTTTGGATTTGGGGAGCATTTGAATATTGTACATCCCACTGCAAGGAGAGAGCTGTAAGCTGAGCATTAAGAAATAATCCCCACCTCATGTACTGAAGCAGATACTGACTTAACACAAGGGCACATAGCAACTGATATGCTCCTGGCAACACACAGCTGACAATTGGTTTGGTCACATCAAGTGTGGACATGTTTGTGCATATAACCTGCCTTTCTTTAGCACATGCGGCCAAATTCCATCTCCCACAATCTATCACATATGTGTACATGCATGTACAAACATTTTATTTTTGCCATTATGCGCTTTTGCGCGCTGACATGGTTTCAGATCTTGTACTCATGATTCTGTGTGTCCAACCTCTTCCTGCCCCTTTAGTATAAAACGTTCCCAGAAAATTTAGGATTCTTCTCTCTCTTCGTACTCTGGTTTAGATCACTTAATGAACGTTACTCATCATCCCTGCCCCTGCGAACCTTGAAGTTCTGGCCTTCTACCCTGACCTACAAAACATAGTAGTTTCTTTGTAGGGAAATCAGAAATTCTGCGTTCCCAACACTGCTTGTTTCATAGGCATGTAAAGGCACAATAAGTCATCCTAAGGCCTGAAATCTATTGTGTCTTTTTACACAGAGCTGCTAATTTTGAACTCTTGAAGCCTGCTCTCTTCTGAGAGTATATCCTGTCCCGATTCCCCCCTTCCCCATTCCATCTTGTCCCATCCAGAGTTGGGGAGATGCATGCTCAGATTCAAATCGCCAGCTTTCCAGGAATTTCTGTAGCAGTGTCTCAAAAGCTCCTCTGAGCTGGCGCTGCCACCAATCCCAACCAAAACTCACCAGCACACCTGCTGCCATGGCACTCCCGTCCGTGCCCACGCAGCTGTGTCTCGCCGTGTCATCCTGCCGCCCCTCAGAGTCTCTGCCCCGCTTCTCTTGGACAGGGCAGAGATAAAGCGCCTGGAGAAGGATAACAAAGAGCTCCTACAGAGGCATGCTGTGACTGAGAGCAAGGCTAACGCACAGCAGGAAAAGGTCCACGGTGACACTCTCCGTTCCTTGTTGGGACAGCGGGATGAAGTGAAGCAGCAAATAATTAAAGAGAAGAAGCAGGTAGCCCTGCTTGATAAAGAGGTACGGAGAAGGCAGCTAAGTACCAATTGCTTGGCATTTATTGATGTGAAGTAGTGTCCTGTGCTAGGATTTTGAAGCCTTCCAGGTGGGGAGTGGAGTATAATAGCAGGTACAGAGAACAAGTAGCGTGAAGTGAGGCCCTGAGAGCAGAATGGAAGTCTCTGAGAAAAAGATTTTTTTCTTCACCTTCCTTCACCCCCAAAAAAATCCAGATGAAGAGAAACTCCAGAAAGGAGAGGAGGATCTTTGGGGTTAAAAATGGGTGTGGGGGCTTTAAAAAATGCAGAGGGAATTGGCAGCTAGGACTTGAGGGTGGAATTCATTAGAACAGGCGATCCAAGAGCCAAGGATTCTTTAGTCCAATCCCAAATACTAGTTTCTCATCCCATTTCCCTGCTTTCATTCTTCATTTCTGACAGATCGAAAACTGGAACAAGCGTTTGACTGACCAGAAGCTGGTGGTGGGCACTGGGACCCTGATCCAGGAACAGAAGGGCAACTTGCTGAAGCGGATAGGAACAGTTGAGAATCAGCTTGACCGGGTAAAAATGGTTGCAAGTGCCCAGGGTTTCTGAGAGCCAAGATTCTTGTCTTGTCTTCAGTTTCTCACTCCACTTTTCTATTTCCAGACCACCACAGAATTCAATTCTCAGCTCATCTTGAATTCTCAGCTACGTGAGGATCTAGAAATTCTCCGGCTTGAACACGATCGCTTTGAACAGCTTTATAAACGTCTAGAGATGGTACATTCACACTAAGAGAAAATTGAGGAGAGTTGACAGGATGTAATTGCCCAAGAGAGTTTCTGAGAGGGACTGGAGTCGTGATATAGACTAATGAAGGTTCTGTTATAGAATTGTGAGATCTGGTTGCTTGGAGAGAACTCCAGCATGGAATGGAAGGATGTGATTGACTGTTGAGAGTGGTATTAAAAAAAATATCAAGGCTTTTTATTGGCTGGGAGAGAATCACAAAGCTAAACCATGCATTTTGGAAAGTATGTTTTTACTTACTAAACTAGGGATTGTAACTGACCAACTAGATTCTGACAACAGAAATTATGATGCCCCCTGCCTTATTCCTATCCTCTTGGACCTAAGGATTTCTGATTCTTGGGTTTGACAGGGCAGGGTCTGAAGGCCAATTCACAGGACCTCTTTAACACTTGCAGATTCATGTGGAGTTTAAATCTATGGACTGTGCTTCTGCTACGGTGTGGATGACAATGGTTAGGAAAGAAGGGAAGAGCTGTGATTGGCTCCAGTGAGGAGATAGAACTTTGTGAACAGGATAGTATGGCTGTGTTGCAATTAGGGACTAGATCTGATGGCTTCCTCTCTCTCCCTCTAGGAGCTGTTGGAAACTCGTAGAGCCATTGGCGCAGTCATCAGCACATCCTCTGCAGCCTACGAAGCAAGGTTGGGGGAAGGGGAGTACTCCAGCATGGTGGGGCAGGGAGGAGTGTCCCTGCAGAAACCTTGCTCATGTTCATACCCTGGTTCTTCATTGCTCTTCCATTGTCTTGCTGCCTCCACCCGTTCGTGCACTGTGACAACTTAATCAGCAATAGCCATGCTCCCTCCAAGTCCTAGCTTCTAAGCATCACTCTAATATAAAAGACGCGGGTAGCGCTGTGGGTTAAACCACAGAGCCTAGGACTTGCCGATCAGAAGGTCGGCGGTTCGAATCCCTGTGATGGGATGAGCTCCCGTTGCTCGGTCCCTGCTCCTGCCAACCTAGCAGTTCAAAAGCACGTCAAAGTGCAAGTAGATAAATAGGTACCGCTCCGGCAGGAAGATAAACGGCGTTTCCATGCACTGCTCTGGTTTGCCAGAAGCGGCTTAGTCATGCTGGCCACATGACCCGGAAGCTGTACGCCGGCTCCCTCGGCCAATAAAGCGAGATGAGCGCCGCAACCCCAGAGTCGGCCACGACTGGACCTAATGGTCAGGGGTCCCTTTATCTTAATATAAAAGACAGGGCTACATTATCCTCTGCACTAAAATGGAAATTCTGCTTCAGGGAAACAAAAATTCTGCACCAGAAAAAGCAGGATTCTGTGACCTGTGCAGCAAAGCCTGAGGAACCTTTTTGGCTCTGTAGGTCAGATCCAAGCCACAGAGTCCAAATTTGACATGTGGGCAGGGCTGCTGATGTCACATAGTTGGGACTTCATGACAATACCCAAAGCTTGCAAAGAGTGTTGCATGGCGCTTAAAAGAATGCGAGGCTTTACCAAACTGTCAGGTGACGGGGTGGTAGAGCCAAAGCCTGCTTTCCCTTTCCAGTGCACAAAGGAGTGCACTTTGAGGCTCTTGATTGCACATCGGCACATGCGTCTTCCATTAGAATGGACTAGGCCATCAGCCCATTCAACACAATGCACTCAGTCCTGACTTATGGCCACTCTCCAGTATCATGGGCTGAGGCCTTTCCCAGCCTTTTCTACCTGAGATTCCATAATTGGAGATGGCAGCAGTTGAGCATAGTGAGCTGTGGCCTCTCCTAAATGGTGAAGTAATATGTGAAACAAGGACTTCCTGCCTGTCACTCAAGCTCTTCATCGTTATGCTAGATTTCAGAGGTGGTGAAGGAATGGGGATAAGAGCATGAAGAAAAGTTGGGAAGTGGAATTGCTGGTGGTTCTCTCTCACATATCCAAACCTTGTCCCCATCCCATTTGTCCACTGGGGTAAATATAGGGATGAGGCACATACGCGCCTAGGCCAGCTGCAGGACAAGGCAAAGAAAGATGTAGCGCAGTATGAAATGGAGATGAAAGAATTATGCCGCCAGATAGAGAATGACCAGCGCTTGAATGATTTCATTTCCGTCAAGCTGCAGGAGAGGACATTGACGGAGGAGGCACTAAAGGCCAAGCAAAAGAAAGGTTTGTGTGTGTGTGTGTGCGATGTATGGTTAGGGGCTATTTATTGAGTCATTCATTCATTCCCACATGCCCAGAAGTGGTCTCGTGGCAAGACAGAATGGGTACAGAACAAATAGAAACTAAGCAATGGCTCAGGTGGCCTCAGTGATTTGGAGTGCCAGTTTCCAGCTCTGGCTCGTTTGTCAGCCATGGACCCTTTTGGACAGAAATAACTTGGACGCTGTTACCCATGCTCTGGCAACTTCCAGAACTGGATTATTGCAACATGTTCTCTGTAGGGCTGCCCTTGAAGATGACTTGGGAGACTTCAACACGTCCAAAAGACAGCTACTGGCTGGGGATCCATTTAGAACTCACATAGCCAGTTTCAAAACAGGTGCATCGGTTGCCAATTCATTTCCAGGCTCAGTTCAAAGTCCTCATGCTAGGATTTAAAGTTTTAAATGACTTAGACACCAAATGTATGAAAGACCCTCTTGCTTGCTTCCTTACAGACCCTCTCCAGGATTTAGAATGTCGTAGGGTAGTTCCACCATCTTCAGAAGTTGAGGGGGACAGCCCAGGAGAGGGCATTATCTGTGGCAGTTCTAAACTATGTTCCCTTCCCACAGATGTGTGTCTTGCACCTTCGCCATGTGGTTTTCATCCTTTGCTGAAGATGCACCTCTTTATCCTGGCCTCTGATGCCTGAGATACACATCTCAGGGTCCACCCTATTCTCTTAATTGTATTCTGTTTTAACTGTTCTTAATGTTGTATTTTTAAATTGTTGTAACCTGCCGTGGGAACTCACGGTGAAAGGCAGTTGGAAAATCAAGATGTCCTGAATAATAATACATAATGAGCAAAACTAAAAGTTATGTATTTAATTCCACAAAAGCGTGTAGTAAATCCCCCACCCACCCACTAGCAAGATCTGTTTGGATCTACAGAAGCAAGATCACCATACAGTATAACTTACCAACAGCAAATATCAGCAGCAGCCAAAAACTGCACAATCAGATGCTTGTGAGAAAAGGGCCAGTGTTTGCTTCTTTGTCTGGTGCCAGAAGTATTCCTTGGCCTTTGGGAGGCAAGTGTATGTTGTGGTTTATAGTGGGCTTTAATTCACAAAATTCACAAAATTCTTCCCAGAGAAGCCAGCTCAGAGCCAGGACTGCTGGCTTCTCTGGGAAGAATTTTGTGAATTAAAGCAGAGGATCTTGGGGGTTAATACCTAATCAATCTGTGTTAAGTTACCCCCCAACACACACACACACACACACACACACACACACACACACACACACACACACATATTTTAATGAAGTTTTTTTGTATTCAGAGAAATAGTTGGCTAAAGAGTATGGCTGCAGCCCAATTAAAACATTTTAATAAGTTATCATGTGAGTTTTAATAAGTTATCATGTGAGTTTGATTTAAATTCGCATGTGGGTAAAACAGTATTTCTAAAGCAATCTGCCTACTTCCTTTGGCTTAGCAATTATTAACAGTAATTGGGTCAACGGCAAGCCATCGCTAAACAGACTATGGCTTACTGAAAAGCAGCAACAAATCAGCATTTATGGTTTGTTTCTCTCCATGCAAATCTTCCAACACACACCTTCATGGGGATTTCTCTATTTCTCTTGTCTTGAGAGAGGGAGAAAACCTTTTTTCCATGCCACGCATAATTTTATAAATGTCTATCTTGTCGCCCCTTTTCTCTAAGCTAAAAAGTCCCCAGTGCTGCAACCTTATCATAGGGGACATCAACCTTGCTTTTCTCGTGTGGTTTGTTGGAGGAGAATCGAGCCACCAGCGCTGGTTTACATGTCACATCTTGCTTCCTCTTGCGGTTTATAATAATTGAAATGTTTCAGCTTTGGTCAAGACAAGTGATTAAAAAAGATGGGCGGCTTTTCCACTCCTTTAATGCATGTTTCTGATTGAGGTGGGGATTCACATGACTTTGAGGTTGCCCTAGGAACCGGGGCTCCTAGATTCTCTTTATTTTCAATTAGAGGAAGAGTCCAAACGGAAAGACCCCGAGGAGGAGATGCTTGAATCTTTACACACCACCGTGGATCAAGTCCTGGAACTCACCGACGCGCCAACCTTGGATGCTGCATTGAATATATACGTGCAAGGTGATGGGCAAGGCAGGGGGCTGCAATGGGAGAGGGTCCACTTTCCTTTTGAACCATGACTGTCCTCTGGGTCTTTTTGGCTCAGGAAGAACAGAATGAGATCTGGGACCTTACCCTCCATAGGGGCTGCCCTTGAAGCAGTTTGGGTCCTGGCTGGTTCAGGCAGTGGGATGCGAGTTAAGATCCACTACCGATGTTTTTCTTTCCCACTTCAGAGGAGGAACGGAACTTTGCTCAGTTCAACTACGTCAATGATCAGAACGATCAGAAGGAGCAGATATGGGAACAAATCACTGAGGTGAGTGCTGTGTCTTGGGTTTTCCCTCCTCCCCCCCCCCCCGTATTACAGTTTATCATAGAAGTAGTGATATTCGTGCAAGCAAGTTTTTTTTTGCAGTCTCTGCACAATGCTGTCATAATCACAATGCCAGCCCATACTTCCTCACCCTCTTCCCCAATTCTTCCAACCTTGGCTGCTGTTAGCAAGCAGGGATTCCTGCCGTATGTTGCTGAACGAAGCTGAAGTTTGCTTCCTGGTTCCCAGTTCCTTATTCAACACAAGCGCAGAAACAAGCAGTATGCGTTCCCACCACATACATTTAGAGCATGTGGTTTGTGGTGGGGGGGGGGGGCTGTAGTTTGTTAAGGGTGTTGGGGTAAACTAGAATTCCAAGATTCTTTGTGGAAAGCTATGTGCACTGAATCTGCTTTAAATGTATGCTGTGGATGTCCTCTACTTACCCAAATAAACCTTGGGCTGCATCACATTGCATCAGGGCTCTTTCCCTTTTGAGATGTCCTAGCACCATAGTGTTATTTTTGCACAAGCTTCTTTCAGGAACGATGCCCTCCCACCCTCTTATCTCTTCCATGTGCCTTGTTTTTGCCAACCTCCTGTAATGGTAAAATGAATGACCCCACCCCCCTGCTTTCTCCATCTTGCTCCTCCACTCTTCTAGCTCTACCATGAGATACAGGAAGCACAAAAGCAGAGTGCCCAGGAGGAGGGGGAGCAGCTGTTGCGGCTCAAGGAGGCCGAAGCGCAGCAGGAGGAAGCTGTGAAAGAGGCGAACCAGATTGAGCTGGCATTGAAGGGTTACCACAAGATTTGGGAGCAGCTCAAGAATGGTAAGCAGGGACCGTGTTTGTGTGTCGGGAAGAGAAAGATGGTGGAGGCACTATCGTAGGAACTGGAAACATGTTCTGAAGCTTTCCTTTGCAACCTGCGGAACTTGGGGCTTGGTTTTGTCTTTGCACTGAATATTTACCGTATTTTCCGCTCTATAGAACACACTTTTCCCCCTCCAAAAATTAAGGGGAAATGTGTGTGTGTCCTGTGGAGCGAATGCAGGCTCCTTGGCTTCAGCGACAGCAACACGAAGCCTCCAAAGTGCAGACGGAGTGCTCCCTCCGCGCTCCGGAGGGTTTGCGTTGCTTTTGCTGAAGCCTGGAGAGCGAGAGGGGTTGGTGCGCATCGACCCCTCTCGCTCTCCAGGCTTCAGGGATAGCCGCCTGAAGCCTGAAGTCTCCGGAGCACAGCGGGAACTCCTGCTGCACTCTGGAGGCTTCAGGCAGCTATCCCCAAGCCTTCGGAGCGCAGCAGGAGTTCCCGCTGCGCTCTGAAGGTTTGGAGATAGCCGCCTGAAGCCTGAAGCCTCTGGAGCGCAGCAGGAGCTGCGCTCCGGAGGCTTCGGGTTGCCTTCACTGAAGCCTGGAGAGCAAGAGGGGTCAGTGCACACCGATCCCTCTTGCTCTGAAGGCTTCGCTTCGCTGGAGAGGCGCTGCACAGTTTTCCCTCTCTGCGCAGCGCCCCTTCAGCGAAGCGGGAGGAGAAATGGAAGGGGCTCCGTTTCTCCTGCCGCTTCGCTGAAGGGGTGCTGAGCAGAGAGGGGGAGAATTTTTTTCCCTGTTCTCCCCCTCTAAAACAAGGTGCGTCCTATGGTTGGGTGCCTCCCATAGAGTGAAAAATACGGTAGATTCTCGGGATGCCACTTTTCATAGCAGTTGCTGAGCCCTCACAGCAAGGTTGCAGCAGTGCAGGAATCTGGCCAGCACTTACTTGATTGATTGATTGATTGATTGGTTGGTTGGTTGATAGGTTGATTGCACTTACATGCCACCTTTTCCTCCAAAGAGCTCAAGGTGGCATACACAGTTCACTTCCTCCACATTTAATCCCCACAACAATCCTGAGAGGTAGGTTAAGCTGAGCAGCAGTGGCTGGCCCAGGGTCACCCAATGAGCTTCATGTCCGGGGAGGGATTTGAACCCTGGTCTCCCATGTTCTAGTCTAACCACTATAGCACACTGGCTCTCACCATTGGGCAGGTTTGAGTGCAAGGCTAGCACTACACAGATAGTGGAGGATGAGAGGCTTCACTTTCTAACAGCGAAGGCCAGTGCCTAGCCCTGGTCACCAGGCCCTGTTACCATTATTCTTTTTAAAAAGGAAGAAGCGGTTGTGGTTCCTTGCCAGTAGTTGGGATAGTGGTGGGGAGGGAAATGGCTCTGTGTTCTGGTTTGAAAAGGCTGTATGGGCCTGATGCAGTCCACAGACTCCCTTGAGGAACAGGATGATCAGCCAACAGGCACAGCTCGTCACAGAAAATAGCACAGATCCTGGCTGTATCATCCTTAGCAGACAGATAAGCTTGAGGAGGGGGGAGGCCTGAAAGGCAAAATTGGAAGAGGGAGAGAATATCATTTTGTCAAAACAGTAATACTCAGGCTTATCCTGTGGAATTGGTTGCCAGTAGGTGTGGGACAAAGGAAATAATTTCTTTTATTATTTTTATTTTCCATGCAATGTGTAATTAGGACTGAAGACAAACTGCATCATTTAAGAAAGCAGAGTGATTTTAAGAGGCTTTCCTTTCCCAATGGACCCTTCTTTCAAATTGCCTTCAGCTTTCTGGGAAAACAGACAAAAGAAAGCAGTCACCTGACTCCAGCCTGTCTCTTGGAATTCATAGTCACAAGATGGGCTGATGGCTGGCCAGTTGAAGATAGCTTCCAAAGAGCCATGTAGACAAAAAGTACAGAACATGCAGGGCAAATCTGCACTATCATATCCTGGCTCAATAAGCCAGGATGTGAATGAGTGTTATCTGCTGCTTCGCTCTGCCCACAAGTGAGCAACTGAACAAGCCAGGACTCAGCTATCAATTATAGCTTCCCATGGGGTTGTTGAGGAATTCTGATGGGAATGGGGGTGGAAATTGCCAGTGCTCATTTATACATCCCATGCCAGGGACGGAAAGCAATCTAGTGAATATGAGCGGTATTTGCTGCTGCCATTTAAAGCTTGCAAAAGATACACAATTAATGACTCTCCCTCCCGCTTTTCATCGTGTTTCCTTTGCAGTGCAGCGACTGGTGTGAAATAATGTCAGAGGTTCTGTCAAGTTCCACCACAGTGGACTGTGAGCTGAATAACATAGGGTGGTGTTTTTTTTTGTCAGAAGCCAAACTGTAGTGGAATGGAAACAGCGCTGCATGCAGCAAATGCAGGTTGGAATGGAAATTGATGGCTTCTTCCTCACTTCCTGACATGTGCGAACCTGGAAGCTATGGTTAATTGCTTACAATCTAGCCAGGATATCAAGCCATGGCTTAAAGTTGATTTTAAGACCCTGTCTGGTTTGTAAGCCATTCACCATAGTTTCTGGGTTTTCAGATAATGGGCAGCTATGGTAGACAGCTGGGTCCTGGCTTGTTCAGCTGCCTGCTTGCTGGGCTGAGCAAAGGAGCTGCCTGGCACCTGCAAACAGCAGTAGCTCATGCATATCCTGACTTATTAAATCCCAAGATAAGACCATGCAAACCAGGCCACCATTTATCAAGTTGACTCTTAGCAGGGCTGGAGCTACCATTGCCTTGGGCAGCAAATTCTGTGTGTCATGAAAGAGCAGAAAAATGATTAATCATTTATTATTATTATTATTATTATTATTATTATTATTATTATTATTATTATTATTATTATTATTCTGCTCCCAGGGAGAGGTGTTTATTTTGGGGGACGGGGTGTTGTCTCATGTGCAGAATAATTTGGCGAGCCTTAGGTACTGGGCACCTTGAATTGGGGAAGGGGTGCCACTCACTGGGCTGACCCCTGACACTTATCCGGGTTGAGCTCAAGACTTCCAGGCTCTCTAGGAAGTGAGTGCTTAAAGTTAAGAGCTGTGCGGGTGGGCAGGGGTTCATTCATTTTGCTTTCTTTCCTCCTCTCAAAGCAATCGAGGCTCTCTTTTGGAAACTGCAGTGTGACTACTCAGTGCTGGAAAAGAGGCTGGGCGGGTCGACGACTGCCCAGGACGAGAATGTTGCGATCTACCTGGGCTTGATTGAACAAAAGACCAACCAGCTGTTGGCTATGTATTCTTTCGCCAAGGCTGAGGTATGCAGGGTGGATGGGCAGGACACAACAACAGGGGCAGGAGAAAGGGATGGCTCAGGGATCATGGAGAGAGGGAGAGGAGGAGACAACCTTTTGACTCACTTCTCTGAGCCCAATTCCCTGCTGCAATTACCGTGTGCAAAATAGTTTACTGAGAGTGAGAACCCCTATCGATTTTGCAGGACAAACCTGCTTGCAAATCTTTCCTGTTGAATAGTTTAGGGTTTTAACCCCATTCTGATATAACTGTTTGTATGTGTTCCTTTCAAAATGTCCTGGTGCAGAGGGAAATTACTTTGCAGCTCTGCAGTGGAGTCCACAGGGCTTGAAAGCATGATATTACTTTTGCTTTGCCAGCCTCATTTCAAATCCCTTAACACATTTACTTTTATTTTATCAAATGCATTTCTGCAATTGTGAGGGTTAGTAACCTTTAAAAAAAACTGAAAATCAAAATTCTCATATTAGCTGCAGCCACTCCGTTTTTAATTGATCTAGTAGGAAGAACAGATAGATCTGGATTAATAGGTGGGGCAGAGTACTTGACCTCAGGCTGTTTTATTTTAAATCTCTAGTGGGAGGGGAAGCAATAAACCTTGCCTCTTCTTTTCTCAGGAATATGATCAGCCCTACGACACTCTGGAGACAGCGCAACTGCTTCTGGGGCAGAAACCTGAGATTCGGGCACAGCCTATGCTTGTTCGGCCACCCACTGCTGGGTAAGGAGACCTGCCTAACCCCACATGAACCTGCCCGTATGTTTAAGATTTTCTGTATCAACCTGTTTTGGACTACAATTCCTATCAGCTCCTGCCAGCCCAGCAGCTGGAGGGCACCGGGTTAGCAAAGGGGGTGCTATACTGAGATCATGGAAAGTTCAGATGTTTTGGATTGCGGTGACAAGGAAAATTGGAGAGCATAGGATATGAGTTTATGAGGGACCCCATGGTTATGTTATTAGGAAAACTGAATGAGCATATGTTAAGGGAAGATGCTAGAGAATATTGTTATGAGTGTGTATTCTTTTTGAAATGGCTTTAGCTGTCCAGTTTAACTGCTTGTCAGCATCTCAAAGAATGAGCTAAGTGATGAGTCTGCCTGGGAAAATGGGGTAGGTGTTGTCATGCATGTGGAGGAGGACTTAAACACGTTGCAGAGTTCCAAAAAAATAGACCAGAGGATTGGCACAGTCCATAAGAAATCCAGTTGCAGCAGACTTAATTTAAACTTAAAAAGAACTTATAAGAAGACTAAACCTTAACATTATAGCATACAGAACGGAACACCACACCAGAACAAAGAGATAGAAAAAGAAAGTGTGTGAAACCCAGGCTCCTCCTGGCCTGACTATTATAATCAGCATGACCTTGACAGAAATATAACAGAACCAGTTTTAAACCAGCTGTACTCAGCTTCCCAGAAGGAATAACCCAAACATCAGAAACCTTCTGCCTGTTTCCTTCACATAGAAAGAAACCTTCCAGAACACTCTTGAACTAAGTAGAATAGGAAAGATTTCTACACATCAGATCAATACTTTCTGTACTAAGAAATGCAGACTGACAGGTGTCTCCCCCGCACTCCATGGTTGGAGACCATGTGAGCCTAGGCAGAAGAGCAATAGCCAGAGTAGTTGTTGTTGTTGTGTGTGAGAGCTGGAAGCTGGGAAACAGAAACATGTCCTGGACATTGGGGCTTCTCTGGAAACCTAAAGGGGAAGTAGCACCCATGTGTTAATGTTGTGAGCTCTTGAATCCTATATCCAGGTTGTACACATGTGCATATAAAACCATACACCCTAAAGACACCTCAGTCTCCACTGACCTTCATTCCAAGGCTTAGGAGCCAGTTCTTTTGCACCCCCATAAAATATTTGAGGGAGCTAGCCCCCCCCCCAAAAAAATATTGATGGGCGTTGCCCATTTTATTCAAGTGCACCCCTGTTCCAAGAAAACCAAACCCCGAGTGAGCGCTTGGAACCCTGGGAATCTCTCACTGCTTGGAGATTGGGGTGGTACATAACAATATGTTTGTAACACCCCAAGATACAGATAGCTAAACACTGGAAGAAACATCTTTGGGAATGAGAAAAAGATATCTGGTATGGAAAGTTATTGCAGAAAATGTTTTACAGTTAAAAAAAATTACAAGGAAAAATGATGAGATCATAGGATATGAATAAATTATGGATCCTATGATTATGCTATTAGGAAAGAAAAATGGTGGGCAATATGTTGGCAGTGTCCCCAGATATGGATAGCTAAACACCGGAAGAAACAGCAAATGCCATCTGTGTGGGACTGAGCAAAAGATATTTGGCATAGAATATTAATGCATAAAATATTTTACTATAAAACAATCTGGAATAGTACTGTGATGATGATGATGATGATAAAGTCCTTAAAGTGTTTGCATGAATGTATTTTGTATTGGAATTGTAAAACTCAATATAAAATATTTGGAAAGCACTACTGGAAATTAATCTAAGATTCAAATTATGCCTAATTTGTAAAAGAAAGAACTGCAGTAGTAAGAATTAATTAAATAATTATAAAGCAATTATGTCTTTATGTTGTATAGGAATGCATTATTTATATAGAGAAAGCCTCTGGTAGAATATCAAGATCGTTTGTGGAATTCTATAAAACAATGTTAATTTGCAGTGCCTTAATGTTGATAGATGACATGAGGATCATTAGTTAGAATGTATAGTTTATTTTTGTTTCTATAAAATAAGACACATTAGAAGCTGGCGAAACAAATAATTCTACTGCGGCTCTGTTCTGGCTGCTCCCACCTCCAGCATTAAAGGAGAAGAAATGGGGAACGGGGCCTTTTCTAGGATGGCCCCTGCTCTTTGATGCATCCTGTCTAGCTTCTGTCACTGGGTGCCTACATTATTAAGTTGTAGTTGCCAATTCTGCATGTTCTTGTTTGCTCAAGAGACATGTTTGTTTTGAGACATTTAACTGATTTCCTGCTTTCTGTTTTGTGTATATGTTTGTATGTTGCTGATTCTGTAATTATTTTTTAATTGTTATATTGAAATGGATGGTTTTAATTATGTTTGAAGCTGCCTTGGAGACCCATGTTGGATAAATATTTTAAAAATGCAATCAAGACTAAATGCCATAAGAGGCCTTGGTTTTTATAAACACACACACACAACACACACGGTAGGAAAAGCACTCATGCAGAGGAGAATATCAGCAGATTTTCTGAGCAGAACGGTTTACTGTGTTAAACCCATAGAAGAAATTTTAGGATGGGACTGGGATGCAATGGGTTATATCCAGCTGCCCACTTCCCAGGAAATATTTTACTCTGAATAACTTGGCAGCGGGCAGAACATTCAACAGATGCAGCGTATTCCATCTCCCTGGGTGCCTCCAGACTGCCGCTGTTTTGCAGGAGGGATTCAAGTGCAAAACTTTAGGTTTGTGCCTTTAAAGTAGGTTAAAGCACTCTGTCACCCTAGTACAACAAATCCACTTAAAAAACCCACAAAACTAGACTTCTTAGAAAGTTACGGGGAAATGCATTGAAAATTGTGGGGTAAATGAATGATTAACAGGAAGATGTATACATCAGGATGATTGCTTATCGTTGTATAAATGCCTCATGAACAAGTTGGAATAAATGCTGAATAAAAATTGGTCTTGGGAGGAGCCCTGAAAAAAACTTTTTAAAAGGATTGGTTTGCAGTACTTAATGCAAAAGACACTCTTCATTTTTATCATCTTAATGTTCGCTCTTTGCAGAACTGGCCATGAGCCAATAACAGAAGAAGACGAGAAACCCTTAACTCATGAAGAGCTCAAGCAAAAAATTATGAATGATGTGAGTACAAAAGGCCAGAGAGAGTCCTGGATGCAGAGCTAATATTACTATTACTATTACTATTACTCAGATCTGGGTCTTCTAAAGCAAGTTCCTTACTGGGTTATTATTTACATACCTTTTGTGACTGAAGTATATTTATATACAGCAAAATTAATTCTGAACAGCCATACAATAATTTCCTCTTCTGCTTTGCTTTCTGCAACTCTCCTTGCCTCTTGGGGCGGGGGGAGTAGATTAGGCCCCTGCTCTAAAAACATTTTCATGGAGAAGCAGTTTGGCAGTCGGAGTAAACAATCCTCACACAGGGGCAGATATTTTCCCTACCTCTTGGCATATTTATTAGTTTACTTGTCTAAGCCAAAAGGTCATGGCAAAATGCAAATAACTTGAGTCATAAAACAAGCCTGCAGACAACAAAATCCATAGAGCTTTTAAAAAATAAAATCCGAAGGGCAACACAAAATCAAGGCAGGCTGCCCTAAAAGCAATCACGGGTGTGCTTGGATACAAACATTTAGTGTCCCTTATGGCCCCAAGAAGCAAAGGAAGGAACTTTTATCAACAACAGTCTTATCCTTTAATTATACTTCCCACTGTAATACAGTGGTACCTCGGGTTAAGTACTTAATTCATTCTGGAGGTCCGTACTTAACCTGAAACTGTTCTTAACCTGAAGCACCACTTTAGCTAATGGAGCCTCCTGCCAATTTCTGTTCTCATCCTGAAGCAAAGTTCTTAACCTGAAGCACTATTTCTGGGTTAGCGGAGTCTGTAACCTGAAGCGTATGTAACCCGAGGTACCACTGTATGTATATCTAAAATAAATGCATGTCCTGCTCCCAGGATTTATCAACACCTCCATTTCCCTTCCTTCCTCTATTGTCTCCCCTGTGCCACCTTTCAGATAGTGAGTTCCTGAAGGCAGGGACCTGCCCACTTGCACCTCGTATATGCCATGCAGTTTGATGGTACCTCATATAACAGCAACACTAAAACACAAATTCAGGATTTTGCTGTATTTCGCCATCTAGTCAGTAACAGGTTTTTTGGAGGGGCCTTGGGGAAGATACTCTCAGCATCCCCCCCTCCTGTGTGGGCCCACCTCCCTCCTTGCCACTGTTACTGCTGCAGCTTCCCCTCTCCTTCCTCTGGGCGCATCTTGCACAATGCAGGAAGTTGGGCTAGATGATCCTTTTCGTCCCTTCCAGCTATACAGTTCTATGATTCTATTCTCTGTCAAGAGAGAGAAGGAGCACAGGGCAAGTGGAGATGGGCGCTTTCCCTTCTCTTTACGCTTGTCCTTGCATCTTCAAAGAGGCGCAATGGACTGGCAGCAACAGTGAAAAGGAGGAGCGGCAGGCCCCCAGAGGTTAGGGACTCGGCAGAGGGTCCCCTGCAGGGAACTCAAGATGCCAACCTCTGACACCATACAGTGGCAGTTAAGGCATTCAATAAGTTACAGATCAGAATCCAGGTATTCTGATCTCAGGAGTCTTGTATGTGACGCCGAAGAGTCTTCCCCTGAGCCTTTTCCACAGATGCATGCGGTTACGAAACCATTTCACAAAATTAACTGAGGTTTCTCTTCTCCCGGCCTCCAGATCGCAAGCAAGACAGCAGCGCTTTCCATAAAGATGAACACACAGCCTGATTTAGCGGATGAACGTGGTGGGCTAAGTTCGGCCAAGAAACAATCTCAGGCCTCTTGACTGGAGTAGGAAGCTATATACGCAGTCTGTGTCCCGTGCCACGCAAAAGACGGAAGCCAAGTTTGTCACTGGCAGGGTTGTGTTACGGTGTGGTCCTTTACACCTGTAGCCTCTGCAGCCTTCTTCCCATTGGGGATGATCGGCATGCTTGGATGTAGCCTCCACCCTGCCCTGGATCTCCAAAGATCTCCCTCCTCCTGGTGAAACGCCCCTCTTCTTGGCTGCTCGCTCGATCAGGACAGATGGACTGTGCCGATGATACATAACACATGGTCCGCCATATCAACAACTCTCTTCACTCCCGTGCTGCCCACTTGCTTAAATTCTTCATAATTTGACTCTAGATCCTCTTGCAAAGAGAGAATGCGTCTTAAAAAACACACACACACCTCTGCCTGTTGTCATGGTACATGGAATTGCGACCTCTCTGATAAAGGAATCTATCCCTCGAGTCTCTGGTTTAGTGAGCTGGTACTTCTAGAAGCCTTCTGGAGCAAGGGGGCCCAGCTCCCTGTCCTAACAGGATTCACCATTGGGCTTAGAAGTAGGTGACTAAAACTCGGCTCTGTTCCTCAGCAGCCATCTTGTGTCAGGAAACCGGCATGCTAGCTCCCTCATGCTATGAATTGCCAGAGTCTAATGAAGTCTCGTTCGCTGTCTTAGACAGAGTGGTTGAGGCCCATGAAGGGTATAAAGTGTCTGCTGTGCTGTGTGAGAGGAAACTGGGTGTGTTCAAAGCATTGGCCACATGTTTTAACTTCTTTTTTTTTTTTAACCAACTAGCCTGTTCCTCAGAGTGTGTTTTTTACCACATGGGTATCTAAAATGAGACTGTGTCAGTTCCACCCAGAGCACTCGTTTACCACTGCTAAACTGCAGCGTCTTGAGTTTTGAAGATTACATGTAAACGTGTATGCAAAAATTCTGCTTTTTATGGTGAGGAGCAGTTTCCTCAAGGTGTGGGTTGTTGCTTTTTAAGTTTTTTTAGCCCTGATTTTAGAATGAGTGATTTATTTTTTTAATCCTCAAAAAGGGTGATACTCCCATCATATTCACCTCACCCAAACCCTCCCCTGCAGTGCCCTCTTCCTACAGTGTCGCCAGAGAATAATCTTGGGGAATCCATTCCTCTCCCAAAGATAATCATCATGGAAAAAATCTCTGTCGTTCCCATGGATGTGGAATGTGGGAGCGGTGCGTGTTGGGGAGGCCGCAGCAGTGGGTGGGGCCTGCCCTCTGATGGGGGCAACTCATGCACAGTCCCTGTGACAAGTGGGAAAAACTATCGCGTTTTTTGATTATCAGTGTAAATTGGAAACTAAAATGATTAAAATGTTTAACTGGTGAGGTAACGACTGGATATATTTTTTTGTCGGGGGGAGAGGGAACTGGACCCAGAGATAGTGTGATGCAGGTTGAATGTGCTTCTGGATGAGGCAGAGGTCTATCATCCATCCAGATTTAAAGAATTTTATCTAAATTCGTCTCCCAGAAATTTGAGACGGTGGGAGGGGAAACAGAACAAGAAACAGTAAAGCAACAGGACCTCCAAGGAATAATGTTTTCATTAGCGTTGCAGGTGAACTTTGCTAAACAGGCCTTCCTTGTGTGAGTAAAGGTAGCAGAAGATTTTGGTCATAGGAAAATTCTTTTCTAGATGGGTAGCCAATGTGATGTCCTCCAAATATTTTGGATTACAACCCCATCAGACCTAGCCAGCCTGGCCAGCAGCCAAAAGATTATGGGAGGTGTAGTCCAACAACATACACTATATTTTATGGTTGTAGTTTAAACTCCACGTCCAACCTAAGCACAGAAAAGCTGTGCCTCTATAATCCACTTGTGTTTAAGGGCTCTAGTGTGGAAGTAAACAATATGTTTGGGAATTTGTTGTTTTATTATTTATTGCAATCTTAGCCCACTCCCCCCCCGCCAGGAGCGCAAGGTGATGCTCATGGTTCTCCCCCTCCTCATTTAATCTCTGCAACAACCCTGTGAGGTAGATTAAACAGAGGCAGTGAGCTTCATGGTCAAGTAGGGATTTGACCATGGCTCCCAGGTTATGCGTAGTCCCATGCTCTATCCACTACACCGCACTCCCCAAATACATTTTTCAGTGTGAGGTGAGAGACAGAATGTCCCTGCTCCAGCCATTGCGGGTGTACACACAAGCCTGGCAGCTGAATCTTAGTATCATAACCGGCAATGAGATACTGTCCTCCACCGTGAAATTACTAAGTTGCAGTTTGGGACATATAGCAGACTACTCTGTCCTTCAGTAGAAGGATACAGCCAGTTGACTTTGGAGGACCAGCTAGGAGTGGGATGCCTGAAGCACTTGCCTCACGCTGCCTAATGGTAGAGCTGGCCTTGGAGACTTGGTTGTGGGAGAAAAAGCCCAATCAGCCTTCATGGAAGTCCTACTCAAGCTTTTTAAGGAACCATTTGTTTGCCACAAGGTGTCAGCAGTGTCCCAAAAAGAGGATAAGCATACAATTATGGGAAGAGCCATGGGAGGATAGTGGGGTGCTGGGGATTGGAATAAATAAGGCAAGGAGCTGGGGAGACTGGGTTTACTGGGAAAGCCGAAGTGGGTCAAGTCCAGTAGATAAAACCTCTGGATTTTCTGTAATGCTGTATATACGTAATTGCCCTGCTGAATTCTGGATGAATTGATCCAGAATAAGTGCTACCTGTTTCTTCTGGACTATTGCAGATTAGAACCCTCACTTTTGCTAATAGGGGTGTTTTGGGGGATAGGTGCGGAGAGACCTTTGGCAAGGTAGCTAAAATGTGTTATGGTGGTAACTAATCTGTGTTTAGATGAACTTGCACTGCAGTGGGGTTTGCATGCTGTGGGTGGGGGTTGAACCAAGGATGAATAAAAGGCAGATTAGGAATTTACAGGTAGGTTTCTAGGCGATTTGCAAAAGGCTCTGATTCCAAATTCTCTTAACTTTTTATTTGCATGATGCTCCTGTGGCCACCCAGCTTGGATCAGGCTGTGCCCCACCAGTGGAAGACAAGTGTTGTAAGATTTTGTTGTTGTTTAGTCGTTTAGTCATGTCCGACTCTTCGTGACCCCATGGACCAGAGCACGCCCGGCACTCCTGTCTTCCACTGCCTCCCGCAGCTTGGTCAAACTCATGCTGGTAGCTTCGAGAACATTGTCCAATCATCTCTGTCGTCCCCTTCTGCTTGTGCCCTCCATCTTTCCCAACATCAGGGTCTTTTCCAGGGAGTCTTCTCATGAGGTAGTATTATTATCCCCCATATTGCAAATGGTGTGGGGAGGACTGAGGCCACATACCGGTACATTTAAAGCACACACAAAAAGGAAAATACTGGGAACCATAGTTTTTTAAAAAAGGGTATTGGGATCTGTAGCTCTGGGGGTAAACTACAGTTCCCAATATTCTTTGAATAAAAGCCATGTGCTTTAAATGTATGGAGTGTAGGCAGCCA
Source organism: Podarcis vaucheri (assembly GCF_965113315.1). Taxonomy (NCBI): domain Eukaryota; kingdom Metazoa; phylum Chordata; class Lepidosauria; order Squamata; family Lacertidae; genus Podarcis; species Podarcis vaucheri. Next base: position 19,119,546 of record NC_138751.1, read on the forward strand.
AAGGTAGTTTGCCCTAACACCATGTACAGTGGTACCTCTGGTTACGTACTTAATTCGTTCCGGAGGTCCGTTCTTAACCTGAAACTGTTCTTAACCTGAAGCATCACTTTAGCTAATGGGGCCTCCTGCTGCCGCTGCGCAACCGGAGCACAATTTCTGTTTTCATCCTGAAGCAAAGTTCTTAACCAGAGGTACTATTTATGGGTTAGCGGAGTCTGTAACCTGAAGCGTACGTAACCTGAAGCGTATGTAACCCGAGGTACCACTGTATTCATTCATTCATTGCAGTTATATACAGTGGTACCCCATTAGCTAAAGTGGTGCTTCAGGTTAAGAACAGTTTCAGGTTAAGTACGGACCTCCGGAATGAATTAAGTACTTAACCCAAGGTACCACTGTACTGCCTTATTTTTGTTGTTGTTGTGTACTGTAGTGAGTTCATGGCAGAGGTGATATTCAAATGGAATGCTAGCACTCCCTTTGCCACTGTGCTGCATGAGCCCTAAAAAGGCTGTTCTTTGTTTTTGTGTTTACATGGGAGAGGCCATCAAATTTGATTTTCCCTTTCTATAAAAGGAGGGGAGAGGTTAGGTGTGAAAGAACCCTCTGTTCTGCAGAGATGGGCAGTGGAAATACGACAGGAAGAAGAGGAGACAGGTCTGCTGTAATGGGATCAGCCTGTAACAGTGGGGAGTGGCAGCCTAGCCAGACCTTCAGCAGGCACTTTTTAAGAAGCCCAAAGCTGGAAAAGAAACAGAAAATGCCAGTGAAAATAACCACGGGGGTTTTTTTGGAGCATGAAAGACAAAGGATATAAATATGGGCAGGGGGGTGGGGTAGCGGGAAAGACTACCAAAAGGGGAGGTATTAGAAATGTTCATAAAACAATGGGTAGTGGTAAAGTTAATAAAATAATAACGTAAGAGCTTCGAGACCAGCCAGTGGAATTAGCGGCAGCGGATTCCGAACAAGAGAAAGAAAGGTCTTTAAATTATGCATATTTAACTGATGGAATTCACTGCCGCAGGATGAGGGGGACGTGCCACTAGCTTAGATAGAAGGAAAAGATTCACTACAGAGGGGGGATTTGAACTTGGTTCTAATAATAATAATAATAATAATAATAATAATAATAATAATAATATCTTTATTGTCATTGCCCCCTCTCGGGGACAATGAAATTACTTGGCTGCTCCATCCACCCAGGTAGGGCACTCCACACAAAATCAAAACAACTATAAAAACACTAATTAAAACAATACAGTATAATACAGCAAGGAAGATTAGATGACTTTCAAAGTCAATTCTGACTATCGGTCGAATAAAGAAATTGATTGATTGATTGATTGATTGATTGACTTTCAAAGTCCAGGCTTCCCATTCAGGGCCGAGATCGCTCTGGAGAAGAAGCTGTTCTTAAGACGGCTCGTTCTTGTCTTCATCGTCCTGTATCTCCGTCCCGACGGCAGGAGCTCGAAGAGACAGTGACCAGGATGCGATGGATCTTTTACTATGTCCAGTGCCTTCCTATGGCACCTTGTGGCATAAATCTGCTCCAAGGTGGAGAGTGGGCAGCCAACAATGCTCTCTGCTGCCTTAACAACTCTGCACAACCCCAACTTGTCCTGGGTAGTACAGCTTCCGTACCACACACATAAGCCATAAGTGAGCACGCTCTCAATGGCACAGTGATAGAAGGCAAGCAGCAGTTTCTGCGGAAGATGGTTTTTCCTTAGAATTCTCAAAAAGTACAGTCTCTGCTGCGCCTTCTTCACAAGCCCCCTTGTGTTGACACTCCAGGACAGGTCCTCTTGTAATTCAATGCCCAAAAATCTGAACGTTGTTACCCTCTCCACACAGACCCCATCACACCGATCTCTCAGTCTGCCTCAGCAGAGAAGCAGTTTTGGCAACGGGTGTGGATGCAAAGGGGAAGGGGCTACTGCCTTATGCTTTCCTGACCTTGGGTGTGTTTTAGAAGCATCTGTTTATAGGCAAGGTAGATATTTGGGCTATTCATGCACCCTGCATTTAAAGCGCACACGCCCCAGAAGGAATCCTGGAAACTGTGGTTTAAAGGTGATGGGAATTGTAGCGCGGTGAGGGGTCCCCAGCGGTCTGATCCAGCCTTTCGCACACCTGGATCTGGCAGACGAAGTTTCCTCTCAGTACTTCTGTCTCCACGGCGTGCTGGGTGTCGGGGGCTTTCGCCGCCGGCTAAATCATTCCGGTGTTAAAGGCAGAGGCTCAGGACACGTTTAAAAAAAAAAAGTGGGGGGGGAGGAAAGCAGGGAAATGCCATCTCTCGTGTGCCCAGTTGGCTTACGGAACTCACTGCCACGTGATTAAAGAGTAAAGCAAAATGCAGCGAGGGCTGGATCTCTCGACAGCGCGGGATAAATGGAACCTGCATGGCTAAGCGCAGCGTGCCTGCAAAACGCCTGTTGCTTTGAGCGCCGGGCGCGCAACGAGCCTGCAGGCCCTGCTGCTGCTGCTGCTGCACCAGCGTCTTGCACGCATCTGGCTGGCCGCTTTGAGTAATGAGTAGCCGGGTTGAGAACCGTGAATCGTTTCTGTCTGAGTCAGCGGGGGGGGGGGGACGGGGGACCCTCCTTGCGGGTGTGTGTATCGTTGTGTACTTTTTGGCTCCCGGCAACAGCAATAACACAAAGTCCACTCTCCGCCTTCCCGGGTCTTCTCCCCTCGACCTCGCCCGCCTTCTCCTCCTCGCCGCCCCCGCCTCCTCTACTACCTCCCTGTCTCCGCCCACGGCCCACCCTCTCCCAACCTCTTGCCTGCCTGGATGTGTGTGGGGTGGGGTGGGGGACTCGCCCCACCCCTCTCTCCTTCTGTCCCAGCCACGAGTCCCTCGCCTCGCCGTTTTCCCGTGATCAGACCAGAGCATCTTCTCCCAGCCTCGGTTGCTGCAACGTGCGTGCCCACTACCCTACCTTCAGGCTTCCTTCCAGACGTGCACTCTCCACCCCGCTCTGGAAGTAAGTCGCTTCTTCAGGAAAGTCAAGTCTTGGGTGCTGGAGGGAGGGAGGGAGGCGCGCTGCTGCGCTGCGGGCGAAGGGGTTCGAGCCAGAATTCCTGGGTTCTCTGTAGGAGAAAGGGAAGGATACAGTGAAGAGAGAGAGAGTTGGGGAGGCGAAAGGAGGTTCCAGAGGGTTAAAACTAGGAGGGGGGGGGGAAGAATCAGGGAACCCGCCCGGATTCCTGGTTCATTAGGAAAGTCCGCGGGAAGTTAAACCCAAGAAGCGCTGGGAGCCAGGATATTGTGGGGAGTGGGTGGATGGGAGCTTACTGGATTTCCCGAGGAATGGTGTGTATTCCAGCTTCTGCCAACTTGGGAAAAGGGCGTGACCGCCGTGAGATTTCCTTAGGATGCTGCTCTGTTTATGAACTTTTTGTGCATCACCATTTTTGGGGCACCACACCATGCCAATAACACCTCTCCCTCTTGATATTTTTTTTAAGTGATCCACTTACTGTTTGTTGAAACAAACAAACAAAAATTCCTTCCAGTAGCACCTTAGAGACCAACTAAATTTGTTATTGGTATGAGCTTTTGTGTGCATGCACACTTCTTCAGATACACTGAAACAGAAGTCACCAGACCCTTATATATAGTGTTTGGTTAGTTTTGAGGGGTAGGTGTGGCCGACTTGGAACTTAATGGGATTTGATTGATACCTCTGATTCCACTTCCTCATTCCCTTAAAAATAGTAGCAATAATAGAAACAATGGAATGCCTTGTGAACCTAATTTTGGCAGCTGTTTGTGTGTAGGGATGCCAGGGCAGGGCATGTTGGCCTGGGTGTGTTCTGGAAGGTGTGACTATCGGTAAGAACAACAACAAGACTTTTAAGGTGCCACAGGGCTCTGACAGTGAAACGTAATTCGCACCAGAAACACTTCAGGGGCAAAATAAAATAAACCATTAAAGGAAGAAGCCTGGCAAATAAATATACTCAAGTCCATGAAGAAGGGGAGGGTCAGTAGCTCTGGTGGGGGATTTGCCATGCTCCTTCTGGGGTAGTTTGTCCACCTTTGTTGCCAGAAGGCTTTTAGTCTATTATTAGCAAGGGAAGAAACCAAAGAGAACCATGGTTGTCTCTCTGGAACGCATGCAGGAAATTATCCCTGAGAGGTTGCAATCCCGAATACTCAAAAGCAAACCCCATTGGTTGCAGTGGGGCTTGTTTCTGCACAAACTGTATCAGAGACGTCTCTATAATTCCCAGGTTTGTCCATGGGGTGCGGCCACAATGGGAGTGTTTGCATTTCTCAAGATGGAAGTCATGTTTCACAGCGTCTGTGTGCTGCATATGTCATGCATGATGCGTACAGCAGGATGGCTGATTTCCCTCGATTGATAGCATGTGCCATTTTGGGGGGAATACATGTGTGGTGTGCATTTGTGACAGTACTGCATGCTTTGCAGTGTGAGAAAACGTGCCTCGGAGTATGCAATGCATTTTTGTAAAGGAGACTTCACAAAAGCCTGCAGGCTGTTTTAATGCACAGTGACTTTTCTAGCCAGTGGATGCTGTTGCTAGCTACTTGTGGCACGGACTGAAGACCTGTAGCTCCACTTACACGCTTTAGTGCAAAAGAAAAACGCCTGGACGGACAGATTTTGGAACTAACTTTTTAAAATATTAACCTTTGGTTTTCTTCCATTCTCCTCCAGTTGCATGGAAAGATTCCTTTTTCAAATCCGGTGTCTTGATTTGCTGATCAATAAATTATCATGTTTGGAAAGTTATAGGATGAAACGGCTTTTAGTACTTAAAAAGGAGAGGTTCCCAGAGAGCCTTATTTATGCAAACCTCGAATCACCCCCCATCCCATACCCTCTTGATCTCTTTCACCTCATGAGATGCCTTGTCCAGAGAATCCCAAACTCCCAACCTTGTCTTCCCATTATACTCTCATCCTGCTCACGGGATTTGAGTTTTTCTGGACAATCTGGTCATGAAGACCTAGCTCTTTATTGTCCTTGGGTGGCACCTCTCCTACAGCTTGACCATTTCCCAGCCTCCTTATCTGAAGTGGGCAGGAGTGTGTGGGTGTGTGGGGGGGTGTCTGTCCTTCTGCCACATGTTTAGTTCCCTACCTTGGGCATTTCCTCCTTGTATGCTCAAGGTTTCTAGCTAAGAGTTAGCTAATACTTTCTTGATAATGATCTGTGTCACTTACTGGAACCGCAGAGCCATTTCTTCAGAGAGCCTTTTTAGTAGCATTAAAGAGCTGTGAGAGGTTACATCATGCTTCATTGCATATAGATAATGGATCATGTGAAGTTTTGCCTTAAATTGGGGGTGGGGAGCTTCAGGCATAAGGGTGAAATGTGGCCCTCAAGCATGGCCATAGCCAGGGGGAGCAGCTGCCCCCTGAATCAAGTAAATCAATAAAAATACTTAACTAACTGAGGTTCTGCCCTCCCCCCAACATAAATTCTGACCACGCCCATGCCCTCAAGTCTTCTCAGTCTGGTCCTCAAGGCTCTCTTGAGGCCACACCTTTCTCCTCAGGCTACACTCCACACCAGTCCTCCTCAAATGCTTTTTTGCCTGTCTTGAGATGTGTTTTTCACATCCCTGAGTATCACATCCCTTTTTCTGACCACACCCATCACTGGGATGCGGCCCCAGGGAGCCTCTCCTTGCAACAGTGTGGCCCTCGGCTGAGAGAGGCTCCTCAACCCTGCTTGAAAACACCCCTTCTTTCATGGGTTTTGAGGGCAGCCTTAAGTAACCTGCTGCCCTCTCGGCTGCCTCACATTTGCCAAATGGAGATTATAATCCGGTTCTTGTTCTTGGAAGAGCCTTCCACAGCTCTGCTGAGGTGCTTTAGTATTTTTAGCCTCATAAATCAGCTGATGGGGGGGACTCAGTGTGTGATGGGCATGAGCTGCCTATGCCCGCTCTTTGAGCACGGCTGCCAGTGACATGCAACCCCCAGAAACATTGCAAGAAGGCGATGCAGCCTTCAGCATAAAAAAAAGGTTAGCCACTCCCTGTTGTCCATGCGATGATAATGTAAAGAGCTCTGGGCTCTCTTCCCTCTTTAAAGCCTTGAAAGCTGTAGTGGTGGATTTTGATAATGCTCTTGGAATAATTTGGGATTGTATAGTCGCTCAGTTCATATGCACGGGGGAATAATATGGAGTCTACTTTTTCAGGTTGCAGGTAGGGAGTAACATCTTAGGCTGCTGCTTTGGAGGGGGAAAATGGCCCTCTGCATACAGGAAACCAGCCTGCTAGGGTTAAACTCTCCACGAGGCACTAGTTTTCTAAATGCAAGGAATCCAGGGACGTGTGTGGCAGTCGCAGGTCCTTCCTTGCAGCCTGAAGTGGCACTGTCCAAGAAAGGTCCCCACCAGTGGCGTAGCGTGGGTTGTCAGCACCCGGGGCAAGGCAAGTAATTTGCGCCCCCTAACCCGTGGATTCGTGCCCCCTAACCCTAACCCCCAGATGTTGCACCCGGTGCGGCCGGCCCCCCCTGCACCCCCACGCTACGCCACTGGTCCCCACCCCCCTTGATTCTGCTCTTATGTATAAACTGGACCTGTGCATTACTGCTGGAAAACCGGGCAGGAAAGCGTCACAGAAACTGGTTCTCTCTCTTAATTCCCTGGCCCCCACTTTGGTCTCTTCCCCCAAATAACTGACATAGCTGCATTTGTCTGGGCAGGCTGGTTAGATTTTACTGGGCAACCCTACTTTTGTGGCACGACTTGCACAACTGCTTTGATTACCCCTTTGCCCAATCAGTGTCCCAAATGCGAAGAGGGTAGGTAGCTCAGAAGAGGTTCTTGCGACATGCCAGGCAAGGTTTGAAACGCCTTTTTATTGTCGCCTCTCTCCTTCCACAGCTGCTTCCCTTCTCTTTCTGCCATTCCTCCCTTCCACCTCTTCGCCCACCCAAACCAGCATCTTGGCTAAAGGGACTCTGGCCTCCAAAACACAAACAAGGAAAGGAAGTTGTAGCTGCTGATGGAGGCGGGGTGGTGGTAGTGGGGGGAACTGTCCTCCGCTTCTAAAAGGGAGGGAAGGGAATTGTGATTTTTTGAGAGATGGCCCAGAAGGAAGACAGAGGAGATGGCTGTGAGCCCAGCCAGAGCATTCCCCCCTCCCTTCCAGCTGGGAAGCAGCGCATGATTGAAACCAAATGTCCAACTTTGGGTAAAGCGAGATTTTCTCCTGGCCTTATATGGATAACAGTGCAAATGGCTCCCACCTCCCCACCCCCCACCTCCAGGCAAATATCTCTGCCTGCTGGCCATGCCTGGGCCTTTGCAGGAAATCCAGATGGGGAAGTGTCTTCCCCTGATGAAAGGCCAAGAGCAGTTCAGCCTTTGTCTGACAGACACACAGAGAGAGAATGTTGCTCCCAACGGCCTCTAACCTAATTTTAACCCAGCTGAGATGCTTTTCCAGACCCTCCTCCCCTAGGAATTCCCATCTGCTCTCGCCCAGTTGTTTGGAAGTCACAGTTAGGACTGACCACTTTTTGCGTTGCCAAAAAAGAGGAAATGAAAAGAAATGCATCGCTAAAAATGGGATAAAAGGAAATGGAGCAGGTTTGCATAAGATTTGCATATACAGTGCTACCTCGGGTTACATACACTTCAGGTTACAGACGCTTCAGGTTACAGACTCCGCTAACCCAGAAATAGTACCTCCGGTTAAGAATTTTGCTCCAGGATGAGAACAGAAATCGTGCAGCAGCGACGTGGCGGCAGCGGGAGGCCTCATTAGCTAAAGTGGTGCTTCAGGTTAAGAACAGTTTCAGGTTAAGAACGGACCTCCGGAATGAATTAAGTACTTAACCCAAGGTACCACTGTATAGACTATTTACTGATTTGTACATCTTGTTACAAAACATTGATATCCCAGCTTTCCTCCTAGGACAGAGGTCTGCAGCCCGCGGCTCCGGAGCCGCATGTGGCTCTTTTACATCTTTGCCGCGGCTCCGGGGCGGATACTAGCGAGGGGAGGAGGCGCATTGTGCGCCCCGACACTCCCCACTGTGGCGGGCGCTGTACTGGCTGTGATGTCGCATGGGGGTGGTGCGTGCGTTAGTCATGCACCGTCCCAACATCACCTTCCCGCCCGCTACATTGAAAGGGGGCATGTACGCTGGTCACTGCATTGAAAGGGGGCATGTACGCTGGTCACTGTTTTGAAGGGGAGTGAAGAACACACACACACACACAAAAAGGTAACTTGTTAATTTAACGTTTATTTCTATGAGGAGGAGTAATTCTGAGGGGTCAAACAAAGGAATAATTAAAAAGTGACAAAAAAAGGTTATTTTTTTTAATGACAAGTTTTGCGACTCCCAGTTTTTTTTTCTTCGGAAACGGGTCCAAGTGGCTCTTTTTGTCTTAAAGGTTGCCGACCCCTGCCCTAGGAGCTTAAGGTGGTGTGCACGGTTTCTCCCCCCCCCCACTTTCCAATTGCATCCTCCCCACATCTCTGTGAGGTAGGCTGGTCTGAGAGATGTCTTGCCCTAGTGGGAAACACTGTGGCCAGGTTGAGCTCCTCTGTGTCCTGTTCAGTCTGCTGTCCAGATGCTCACTGTTGATTTTTTTAAAAAGAAATGAATTTTTGCATTGCATTTATTTATTGCATTGCATTTATTCTATTTTTATACATCTTTCTTTCTTTCTTTATCTTTAAACCAGACAGAGAGGACGTCTTCTGTAAAGCAGGATACCTGGTTATGCCTGCATAACACTGCTCTTAGTGGTTAAGGACCACATGGGATGCCCTCAGTGGCAAAGGCTGGATTAGCCACACACCCCGCACCTTTTTGATGCTAATTTATTATTTGTTTATGTTTATGTATATTATTTATTTGTGCTCATTTATTTTAAAACATTTATATGCCACCCTTTGCCATGGTAGATTTCAGGATGATGTGCAAAATCTAAAAGCTGAGCAATTCAATAATAATGAAAACAGGCGAAAGAGCAGGAAGCCAGGGGAGAAAACCTCAAAAGGGACTAATGCTAACATTTCAAATGCCTGGGTACATAATAATCTTTCTGCCTGGCGCCTAAAGGATACTGGTGTTGATGCCAGGCTACTTTATAGCCTTTTTTCTTCTTCCAAGGGAGAAGGAAAATAAATTCTTATCCCTTAAAACATATCCCTATGGTAACGTTCTATGTGTTTTGTTCCCATTTCACTAAGCTTATGTTTGATCCCTAAAATTTAGGAAGAACTTCTCCCAAGTCCTTTGTAGCTAGACTTAACTGAAACAGGCTGAGGTACCAAGTGGGATACCTGTATGCTTAGCCCCACGAGAGACGAGGGGAGACTACAGAATCCTCCTTCCTCTGCATTGCAGTCATGATCCAAATTATCTTCATATCCTGTGGCTGCATTAGCTATTTTTCAAACAAACTCAGGAGATGCAACCTTGGCTCTCCCCATCGTCTTGTTTTGTCTTCAGGAGAACTTAACATTGAAGTAGTTTAAAAATAAATAAGAGTTATCTCGCTCTCTAACAACATGTCTGTGGTCTATAAAGATTCTGGGTTTTGTTTTTTTAAAAAAATACATCGCCCCACTTTTCATGTTTATAATTCAAGTACAGTTTGCCATGCTTTCACATCAGCATGTACTTTTTTCAAGAGACATGCAAAGATTTACGTATACACATCTGTTGTGAGTGTTTTTGTATGGTATTTTACCCAAACAGGCATTTTTTTGCATATTGTTTTCATTGATATAAGCAATTTCTGTACATTTTCCTCTAACTTAATCTTTGTATGCTTTCCTTTTTATATGGTTATTTTTGGAACGGCGTTGCAAAATTAAGAGAAACATGAATTTCGAAAGATAGCTGTGCTCTGGTTTGTATATTTGTTTGGGGGAAGTGTGAATTCAGTGAAGCAAATGTATCCCCCCCCCATGCAAAAGTAAAACCACACACACACACACACACACACACCTTGCTCTCCAGTATCTGACCATTTTTCCAAAATCGTTTTGGGGGACTTGAAAATGCAGTGGTTTTAAACCTGTCCTTCCTCTGAGAGAGTTCAGGATTAGGCATGTGGTCCTCCCCCCCCCTTTATCCTTCACAACAACCCTGTTGACTGCAGGACTATGACTTGCCAAGTGTTACGGTACTTTAGTGTACTTCTTGGATGAGTGAGGATTTTAAGCTGGGTCTCACTGATCTTAGGCCAGCATTTTAACTGTGGCACCACACCAGTCGTCTAAAGGGCAGTGCTGTTGGCGCAATGGGTTCTGGAGTAGTCTTGGGACCCCCAACAAACGCATTGCTGAAGGCAAGCCCCTCTCCTAATAGCACACAATCACTAAGGGAGATTAGAAAGTCAGTTGAAAGCCAGATGGTGGGAAAGGCATGCTCTTTAACCATGCAGATTGGGAGTAGGAGAACAGGATGATTAAAACTCTTACATTATTTTGAGGGTGTATGCTTGAATTCCTGCCTGGGGAAGTGTCTTAAGTCAGTGGTGGAGCATCTCATTTGCAGGTAGGAGGGTTCCAGGTTGAATCCCTTGCATCTCCAGGTAGGACTGGGAGAACCCTGAAGAGCCTCTGCCAGTCAGTGGAATACTCAGTCAGTGGAATATTCAGCCAGATGGACCCAAAGAAGGCAGCTTTGTATGCTGCCCATTTCTAAGTCCCCTCATTGGCAGCTTTTAACTGGATTTGGGGCGGCGGCGGGGGAATTCTTCAACCTTTTTTCCACATTTGCTTTTATGTTGGCCCTAACTGCTGCCGGTTTTGGTAGTTTTAAAGGTCTAAGTATTTTGTTACACCATTTTTATGGACTCTTTGCTAGCCGCCTTGGAAGGGTTAGTACCCTAAAAGACAAATACACCCAATTAATAAATTTGAGGTGGCTTCTGGGTAAAAGGTTAAAGGTAAAGGGACCCCTGACCATTAGGTCCAGTCGCGAACGATTTTGGGGTTGCGGTGCTCATCTCGCTTTATTGGCTGAGGGAGCCGGCGTACAGCTTCCATGTGGCCAGCATGACTAAGCCACTTCTGGTGAACCAGAGCAGCGCATGGAAACGCCGGAGCGGTACCTATTTATCTACTTGCACTTTGAGGTGCTTTTGAACTGCTAGGTTGGCAGGAGCAGGGACCGAGCAACAGGAGCTCACCCCGTTAAGGAGATTCGAACCGCCAACCTTCTGATCGGCAAGTCCTAGGCTCTGTGGTTTAACCCCATGAGGTGAATTTGAGGTGGCTTCTGGGTAGACCAGTGTTTATGAGAGAGAGAAGCTTGGCTAAGTGGCTGTGCCCAGCCTCTGCAAGCCTCGCCATGCCTGTGCACTGCTGACCCCTGTTGCGATTGCTGCTAACTTCCAAACACGCCAGCAGAATTGGCACAGACAGCACAACGATGGAAACGATAAGACCGTGCAGCAAGAGCGACTACCTCTTTGAGGTGCTTCCTGTTGCACTTCCTGTGGTGATGCTCCGGATGTGAGAGGGCACGCCTTTTGGTAGTCCCCTTGCACTCTTCCCCCACATCTGCTTCCTCATTGCTCATGCATTGCTAAACAGTTTTGTTGTCCTGGTAACAGCCATGCTGATAAAACCCCCCCAGCATTATTTTATACCACAAGCGTTGCCTATCTCAACCTTATTGAGGTCACTTCTTTCTTGCTGTAGGCGAGTGGTGGTTCTGAGGCCTGCAATATCTGGCCAGACATCTCCTACCGATCTGGGTTCTCTGAAGTCAGCTCAGATATCTCCTGCAAACATTGGTGGATCACAATTTGTGTCTGGCATCATATATCCAGCTGCCATTGTTTATTTTGATAGACTCTAGGCACCTATTTAAAGGTGTTCATCTCTCATTAATATTTATTCCATGGCAAGAGCAAAACTGTTGCTCTCTGCTTTGTGGGGGTGACCTCGGTTTCTATCATGAGAGAGGGGCAGTAACACTGTTGGGAACATACATGTCACAGATTGGGTAACAGGACGAGACAGGTATGTATTCCAGCTATATCCTATCCTTACTCCAAGGAGCTCAGGAATGGTGCATGTGGTCCTCTCACCAGGTTTTTTATTTTTATTAGACTCTTGTGGGCCCAAGTTTACTCAGTGAGTGGGGATTTGAACCTGAGTCTCCCCGGACCTAGTCTGACACTCTAACCACTATACCACACTGGCTTTCCAAGAGACAGCAACATCGAAGGCAGAGATGGGGAGCCAGTGGCCCTCCAGATGTTGTAGGGATCCAGACAGGGATGGAAGTGATGGGAGCCATAGCCAGCAACATCTGGAGGGCCACAGGTTCCCCAACCCTGAACCAACGTGAATCAGTGAGTGTAATGAGATACTTTCCAGATCATCACCCTGACTACTGGGCCATGAACTGCTCCATTGTAATCTTGCATTGTGTGTTTTGCATTCTTTCCCCTAGATCTTTGCACGATGCCGGTAACCCGCTCAAAGTCCGTGGGCAACACCTCTGCCTTGACCTCTCAGCTGGGCATTGTCCGTCTGCTGGAGGTCCTCTTCACGTGTGTCACCTTCAGCCTGGTGGTCCACATCGACAAGTGGCATAGTCGCAATGGTGACTGGTGCATGTTCTCATGGTGCGCTTCCTTCGCCATCACTATTGTCATCTTGATAGTGGAGTTTGCCGGCCTCCAGCACCGCATGCCAGTTTCCTGGAAGAACTTCCCCATCACATTCGCCATGTATGCCACCCTGATGTGCCTCTCGGCTTCCATCATCTACCCGGTCACCTACATTCAGAACCAAAATCCCTCCCGCAGAGAACGTCCGTACCTCATTTCTGCCACTGTGTTCTCATGTCTCTCCTTCTTGGCATACTCCACAGAGGTGGGCATAACCAAAGCCAAACCAGGAGAAGTCACTGGCTACATGGCCACCGTCCCTGGGCTGCTCAAGGTGGTGGAGACCTTTATTGCCTGCATCATCTTCGTCTTCATCAGCGATCCGGTTTCCTACGATAGACCAGAAGGTCTCCAGTGGTGCATGGCTGTCTACTGCATCTGTTTCATCCTCTCGCTGTTGGTCATCATCCTCTGCATTGGCGAATGCACTGGCTGGCTGCCGTGTCCGTTCAACAAGTTCCTCAGTGGCTATACACTCTTGGCTGTGCTCATGTATGCGACAGCCACCATCATCTGGCCCATCTATAAGTTCGACAGCAAGCATGGTGGCAGTTCATCTCGACCCCGTTATTGCAGTTCAACCACAATGTGTGATTGGGACAAGCTTGTTGCTATAGCTGTCCTGACAGCCATCAATCTCCTGGTGTACGTGGCTGACCTGGTGTATTCCGCACGGCTGATATTCATCCAAGGGTAGAGAACAACTGGTGGCAACGAGAGTCAGGACAGAGAAGGTCAAGAAGGAGGGAGGATGTAAAGAGATGGGGAAGGGGAGCAGAAGGGGAAAGCAAAGGCATCTTTTAAAGCATTGCCTTCCCATCTTTTTCCATGCTCTCACCCTCTTTTTGCTTTTTTCTCTTCCACTCTTTTCTTCCATTTTTCTTTCTTCCCATTAATCTTTTCACATTTTTACATTCCTCCTTCCCAGTTAACCTTTTTTGGTTTTGCCTTATGCTTGTCACTTGTTGCATGCTCAATCTTTTCTCCTCCCCCCCCCCCCGCTGTTTGCACAAGTGTGTCTGTTCAAAAACTCACACGCTTCACGTTTCCCATGCTCATTCTGCCCCCTTCATTACTTGCCCTTTGCACAAGCATCGTTTCCTTTTTGCATGCTTGTCCTTTGCCACTCCCTGCACATTTGCAAGGTGTGGCTAGCTAAGAGCTCCAATATTCAGGGTTTTGAGGGTGGTTCTGTTTGTTTTCTAATGGTGGTACTGGAGGTGCACATCCCTGTGAGGGGGGAATTGCACTGGGGGCATTATCCTTGATTGAAGGAGATTGCCAGAATATTCCCATGTTGATCCCCGGCCAGATGTTTTTATATGAACACAAGACCTTCCTGCATTCTTCTTGCACAGTTCATAGACACCTCTTTCTTTTCCATTGCATGCATGCTCCTTCACCAGCCACGAAATCTTCCACCTTCATGACTGTTCTCTGTCCAGGCTGCCAGTTTGCATTTCTGATGGTTGCATGGGTGTGTGTGCGTGTTTGTAGGGAGAGAGGACCCTGGCTTACTCAAATGTGTATCTTCTTTTCAAAGGGCAAGGGGATCCTGGTTCGGGGCTCAGAGGGCATTAAAAGTGCCGGAGCCTTGAGAGAACAGACCTCTCTGCTTGCAGACAGGAAGGGTTGAGAGAGCTCTCCTTTAATTAACATATTTGCCTGGCAGTTTAAAAAAAGAAAAGTTTTTGATGAGCCTTAAAGGCATTGTCTCACTTTGCAAGATGTCACTTGGGGGCTGTTGGTTGCTAATGAACACAGACGCCTGAAAGGTAGTTGAGATGTGCTTGTAGAGGTCTCTGAAACAAAGGGGCAATTTGCTGAATGTGGCTTATGTCAGAACGCACAGGAGCTGCAAAGAAGCAGGGCTGCACGGCTAGTTCTCCAAAAGTTGCCTCTGCCACCTCCATGGAGAGTTTATTCTATGGTTTATTTTTATTGATGTCTGGGGAGTAAAGACTCATCCTGCTTGGTGAGAGATTAAAGGCAACGTGCTTGCTTCTGGTTGATGGTTTTTGGTGACAGAAAGGCACACTGTTCTCAAAAGTGCTTGTGTGTGAGCTGTTGACCATCACAGTGCCTTGAATCTCTAAAGGGGACTTCACTCCTCTGCATTCAGAAGTAGCCTCTAGTTGCCTTTAGCAAAATAAGCAGTATTTTCTTGGAGTTTGAAAGCAAAATGACTATTTGGGGGGCTTAAAGCCAACAATTTGCTATCCTGAAAAACAGCATCTACGCTGTAAAAGCGCCTTTAATTATTCACCCAAGGATTAAAAATCCTTGCCTGCAATGTTCTTAAAAGCAAAACATTACACTTAGGGCAATATTGTTCCTGAAAAATAAGCTTGCTTAATTATTATTTTTTACACTTCTTTGAAAACTGCCTTCTGTTGAGTGCCTAATAATCTGCTTTAAGTGTTCTTGCTGAGAAAAAAATAGCAAGATATTATTATGGGGGGGGTGGATAGAAAAATTGAACATACATGTTCAGTGGAGTGTTAAATATGTTATTTTGCCTCTGTTTTGGTTGCTGAACCAGTATTTAAAAAGAGAATATATACCAGGGGACACATCCTGCAGCCTAAAAAGACAACAACGTTCTCTTCCTTTCTGCTCAGCACTAGAGTTTAGTTTCATGTACTTAAAAGAAATGAATTTACAATATTATTTTCATAATTTGCCTTTTTTATACTTCTAGATGTCATATAGCATAGAGACAGAAATATAGGCTCTCCCTGCTCCATTTTCACCCTAACTGCGGTGCTCTTGTTTGTGAATGTGTGGGTTTTTTTTTAAAAAAAAATGCAAGTAAATATATGTGTATAAAATAAAGGAGCAATGATATAATAAACAGTGGTGATTCCTCTTTCTTTTGTGTCTGCAAAGAAGCTCACAATACATTCAGACATTTAGAGTTGGAGCAACTGGGGTGGGTCTGTCTTCAGAGTTATATGGTGAAGCCTGTGTTGTTAGAGTGTTTGAACAGGCACCTTGGAGACCAGGGTTCAAATCCTCCCTTGGCCATGAAGCTCAATGGGAGACCATGGACCAGTCACTCCCTCCACCTCACAGGATTGCCTTACATGGTTCTCCTCCCCTTTTCAACTTCACAACAACTCTGTGAGGCAGGCTAAGCTAAGAGATTTTATCTGGTATGGATTTTCCTAAACCCACTCCACCTTTACAAACATTGGCTCCCAGTACATTTCTGAGCACAATTCAAAGCTCACCTTTAAAGCCCTAAACGGCCTCGGCCCAGTATACCTGAAGGAGCACCTCCACCCCCACCCCATCGTTCAGCCCGGACGCTGAGGTCCAGCTCCGAGGGCCTTCTGGCAGTTCCCTGCCTGTGAGAAGTGAGGTTACAGGGAACCAAACAGAGGGCCTTCCCATCAGATGTCAAGGAAATAAACTATCTGACTTTTAGAAGACATCTGAGGGCAGCCCTGTTTAGGGAAGTTTTTAATGACTGATGTTTTAATGTATTTTTAATCTTTTGTTGGAAACCACCCAGAGTCCCTGGGGAAACCCAGCCAGATGGGTGGGGTGTAAATAAATTATTATTATTGTGACCAGCTACACTTACCTGCCGAAATGTCCTCTTCTATAGGAGCCGTTTCATCTTTTGCATTTCGTTGCTCTTAGCGTGGGGTCCTCAAGGTGGGGTCCACCAGCATCATGGCACTCTCAGATGTCCTTCTGCTCTCTTAAATTTTCTTAATTGAGTTTATTTTATTTTTTTACATGGGTTGCTTGCTTGCTTGAGTGGGTTGCCTGTTGTTGGGGGGTGGGAGTTGTGCCTGCTTGTTATTTTTTTATTTTTTGGTCTCCGTTTATTTGGTGTGTGTGTGTGTGTATTTGTGTGTTTTGCTTGTCATGGGTGGATTCTGAGAAGTGGGTATTTTGTGGTGCTCACCGCAGTTTCCAAATATGCTTTTTGGACACAAAACAAAACAGGTTGGGGCTCCTGCTCTGAGCAGAGTGATCTTCTGTCATCCTGCACCTGCAGTTACGTGAAGGAACAGTGCTGGCATCTGGTAATGCTTGGACAGAATACAGGCCTACTTTGGGCCTCACCCTGGCCTGGCACTCTGCACCACAACAGGTGGCTAGATCTGAGCAACCTTCCAGTTTCTCACAATTCCCCAGACCTAGCATTGCTAAGGCATTGTGGGGAATTAAATAAATGTCCCAGCACTGCAGGAAGTGCTGCCACTGTAGCCAGATAAATCTGCCAGGAACTACTGACAAAGAAGGAGCCCATCAGAGGACTCTGCCTGGAAATGCTCTGTGTGTGTGTGTGTGAGAGAGAGAGAGAGAGAGAGAATGAGAGAGGCAGGCCAGGCTCTGAAAGTTACAGAGAAGGTGAATTTAGGTGAGTACATCTCAGTCCTTCAGCCTAGTAACATGGCAGGGTCCACCTGTCAAGCATTCTTTCTGGAATACGCTTTGCACATTCAATAGAAACAAGGGGTAAAGCAAGGGGGTGGGGGAACCTGTAGCCTGACAGATGTTGATGGACTACGACTCCCACCATGCTGCCTTCCCAAAGCCGGCTAAGTGAGGCACCAGTCTTTGGGAAGGAGGCGCAAGGCTCCAGCAGGGTCCTACAGCACCTCCGATCTCCTCCCCAAAGCTGGCAAAGTGCTATCCAGGTTTTGGGAAGGAGGCAGGAGGACTCTAGGAACCCGCCAGGGCCCTCACACCTCCCTCGCAAAGCCCAGCGCCTCGCTTACCCAGTTCCAGGAAGGAGTAGCACAAGGAGTGGTGGTGGGGCATCAAATGTTTCCGAGGGCCACCCAAAAATCTTTAACATGCGGACCCCAGGCCATGTGTTGCGCTGCCCTGATCCAGAGGGCAACAGTTTCCTCATCTCCTGGGAAATCTGCCTGCTTGTGGGTTTCCAACACACACCTGCGTGTCCACTGTGAGGACAAGATGTTGGACTGGATAGGCCATTGGTGGGCAGTGGGCAGGGGTGGAATTGCATTCTTGAATGTGACTCCTTTTCATCGAGAAACCCCCTCCGGTCTCTGATACTCTGTTTTCCTGTAGGTGTGGAGTTCTGCCCCCAACTTGGGAGACTATTCAAACTTGCAACCTTGGGCCTGAATCAGAAAGTGGTATGGTCCATACACAGCTTTACCACTTGATTCTGGTGATGGTATGAACAGGACTTACAAACATGCTTCCCTTGTTTAGGGGACAGGACAGCAGTTTTCTTCTATGCTGGGTCACAGTCTGGCTGGCTAACCTTGTGAGCAGAGCAGGGTGGAGGGAAAAGGAAGAATCTTGCTTGCAGTGGGAAGCGAAAAGCCTCTGGAGCTTGAGGTTAGTGCTGAGTTGGGAGAGAGAGAAGGAGCAGAGTACAATATCACCCGATGGAAATTCTCACTCACTCACTGAGGAGTTTCCGCTTTGGAAAGCTGACTGAACACAGCTGTTGTTCACTGGATGTGCTGGGAGCATGGACAGAGTTAGCTGAGTGGCGGTGAAGAAAGGTACTGGCACGGTGGGCGTGTAGTTAATTGTGCAAAACCACTTTCACACATCTGGATCAAACTGTGCCTGTCCAATGTGCGGTCCTGCCTGGACTGCCTGTGTAACCCAGCCAGACACTGGAGGAAAACCCCAATTTTGGTGACCCTGGGCCAAAACTGCACACGCACACTCTCCTCTCCTCAGTACTAGGTCCGAGAGCCTTGTATGGGGCTGCCCACAACTTGGAGGCAGCTTTGTTGAGCAAGGAGGGATCTCTGGGTGAATGTTTCAATTCCAGGCGAATTGAAGGAGGCACTGGTGCGCCTGCTCTTAAAGAAAACATCATTAGATCCTTTAGAGCTATCCAATTACCGCCCAGTTTCGAATCTTCCGTTTCTGGGTAAGGTGATTGAGAGAGTGGTTGCTGAACAGCTTGGTGGGTTTCTGGATGAAACATCGGCTCTGGATCCACTCAAATCTGGCTTCCGCTCTGGACATGGGACCAAGACGGCTTTGGTCGCCCTAACAGATGATTTCCATAGGCAACTGGAACGAGGCGGGTTGGGGCTGCTGATTCTCTTAGACCTGTTAGCAGCCTTCGACATGGTCGATCACAAACTTCTGAACCACCGCCTCACCAACGTGAGGATCCAGGGCACAGTCCTTCAGTTTCTCGCTGGTCAGAGACAGAGGGTGGCACTTGGGGGGGAACTGTGGTCGCGCCACTCCTTGTTGTGTGGAGTGCCACAGGGTGCGATACTCTCCCGGATGCTTTTCAACATCTTTATGCACCCCCTTGCCCAGCTTGTCCAGAGTTTTGGTTTGGGTTGCCATAAGTATGCTGATGACACCCAACTCTATCTGTTGATGGGTGGCCATCCTAACTCGGCCCCAGACACACTGATCAGATGTTTGGAAGCTGTGGCTGGATGGTTATGTGCTTTGGTCCTTTGGCTGGGTAGGGATGATATGGGATTGGGGGGGGGCAACTCTCATCTCTTGCGGGGGTGCAATTAGTGCCAGCACCGTCCATTAAGAGTTTGGGTGTAATCTTCAACACCTCCCTTTCCATGGAGGTGCAGATTGCAGGTATAACAAAGGCGGCATTTTTTCTCTCCACCAAGCTAAGCAGTTGGCTCCTTACCTCTCTCGCCCTGACCTAGCCACTGTGATCCATGCAACGGTCACCTCCAGACTGGATTATTGTAACTCACTCTACGTGGGGCTGCCCTTGAGACTGACCCAGAAACTCCAGCGGGTGCAGAATGCTGCAGCGAGACTCCTTACAGAGTCCTCACCGCGGGATCACATTCACCCGGTGCTATACCAGCTGCACTGGCTCCCGGTGGAGTACAGGATCAGGTTTAAGGTGCTGGTTTTAACCTTTAAAGCCCTATACGGCCTAGGAACCTCATACCTATGGGACCGCCTCTCCTCGTATGTCCCACAGAGGACCTTACGGTCTTCAGCCAAAAACATCTTGGAGGTCCCGGGCCACAGGGAGGTTAGGCTGGCCTCAACCAGAGCCTGGGCTTTTTTGGCTGTGGCCCTGATCTGGTGGAACGCTCTGTCACAAGAGACTAGGGCCCTGCAGGACATCTTTCCGCAGGGCTTGCAAGACAGAGCTGTTCCACCAGGCCTTTGGCCAAGGCACAGTCTGACCCCCCTGCTTTGGTAATCCTCACAGAACTCTAGCCCAATGGTTGCCATTAATTTGATTTTGAATTGATTTTAGAATGAATTGGTTTTAGAATGCTGTGTTACTTTTATTGTTGTTAGCCGCTATGATTATTATGTCCGCCTCCACCTCCCCCGAGGACTGTGCAAAGGATTCCTGCGGCTGCAGCTGCTTCCACTCCAGTGGCAAGTTCTGGCTCTGCCTCAGCCTTGGGATGAGGTCATCGTAATATGTGTGTGTGTGTGTGTTTTGTGTGTATATCTGGCAGGAATGTGTTTTCCCAATACTGTGGCTCGCCTTGAAGCTAAATCCACGCCCAGGCTGAGAGTGGGATCCAGGTCTATGGGTGTGGGTGAGGGAGAGGGAGACTCCTCATCGCTCCCATTGAGGAATAATACATAAGGAGTCTTCTATGTTTAGTCCTCGAACTCCGGCTGGCTGGGTGTGTCCAGCAGCTATTATTAGGCATTACCTCCCATTCACCATTTCCAGCTCATTCTCGATACTTATTTAGAATATTTATAGACTGCCATTAAGAAAAAAACCCCAAAACAAACATTTTTTTAAGCAGAGTAAATTGGGCAAAAACAAAAAAAAGCACCCTCCTGAAACAGCTTAAGGTTTTCCCTAGAGTAGGGGTGTCTAATGTGTTTCAGCAGGAGGGCAGCATTCCCTGTCTTCATTAAGCATATTTAGGCGCCAGGCAAAAACATTCCTCTAATCCCAGGCCTTTGGCTAATTAAACAATCTATGGCCCCTTTAATGGGGAGATGGAGACAGTGTTTTCCTTTTTTTAATATAGAAAAAAAAGGTGAAGGTACAGTGGTACCTCGGGTTAAGTACTTAATTTGTTTCGGAGGTCCGTATTTAACCTGAAACTGTTCTTAACCTGAAGCACCAGTTTAACTATTGGGGCCTCCTGCTGCCGCCGCGCCGCCAGAGCACGATTTCTGTTCTCATCCTGAAGCAAAGTTCTTAACCTGAAGCACTATTTCTGGGTTAGCAGAGTCTGTAACCTGAAGCGTATCTATCCTGAAGTGTATGTAACCCGAGGTACCACTGTACTTGCTATGAAGTTGCTACAGTAAGCGCCACACTTTTAACATGGGGGGGGGGCATGGGCGCAGCCAGGATTTTTATTAGGTAGGGCATGCCTTTTGTTGGGGGGGGGAGTTGGAACCTCAGTTTGCTATGTATTTTTATTGATTGGGGGGCAGCTGCCCCTCCCTGGCTACGCCCATGGGGGTGCTGGTACTGCGTTCCCCAGGGGGGAAAAGCACTGGTTGGGGATACTGTTTTTGCCCATTACTATGGCATGTACTAAGGGACGCGGGTGGCGCTGTGGGTTAAACCACAGAGCCTAGGACTTGCCAATCAGAAGGTCGACGGTTCGAATCCCTGCGACAGGGTGAGCTCCTGTTGCTCGGTCTCTGCTCCTGCCAACCTAGCAGTTCGAAAGCACGTCAAAGTGCAAGTAGATAAATAGGTACCGTTCCGGCAGGAAGGTAAACGGCGTTTCCATGTGCTGCTCTGGTTCGCCAGAAGCGGCTTAGTCATGCTGGCCACATGACCTGGGAGCTGTACGCCGGCTCCCTCGGCCAGTAAAGCGAGATGAGCACCACAACCCCAGAGTTGTCTGCGACTGGACCTAATGGTCAGGGGTCCCTTTACCTTTACCTATGGTATGTACAGGGCGAGTCTTTTAAAAGAGGCCCCGTGGAACATGTGTACTCTCTATCCACGGGGTCTCTTTTAAAGGACTCACCCTGTATTTTTGTGTTTTTATGTTGTAAACCACCCTGTGATCCTTGGATGAAGGGAGGTGTAAAAATCAAACAAATAAACAAAACCCGAAACCCTCTGAGGGGCACATGCCAGCAATGGCCATGGCCAAAGCCCACCCCACCCTCCCCTCTCTCTCACCAGAGCAGTTATACACATACAGATTTTGTTATTAGGCAGCTGGGGCTGATGGGGAAACTAGTTCAAAATGTCTGGAGGGCACCCAATTAGGGAAGGCCATTGCCTTTTGGCCTAGTGGCTTTTGAGAGCCCACATGCATCCTTCCAGCTAAAAGTCAGAAACAGAATGCTGGTCTAGAGAGTTCTTTGGTGCATCTGGACTACAGTTGCATGGACACCGTACATTTTTTAAAGTACACACATAGCCCCGGAATCCTGTGAACTGTAGCATACTATAATTCACAGCACCCTTAACAAACTTGCTGGGTTTGTTATGGGCGGGGAAAATGTGCTTTAAATGTATGGCTGTGTGCTAGACATTCTATGTGGGTGTAATCCTGCCCATTTTTGGGTGACCCCGCCCCCTTCTGTTTCAGCCCGCTCACCTCTGGCATGCAGACCATGAGGGAAGAAGGCCCTTGGGGTGAATAGTGTCCCTGCCACCTTCAGATCTAGAGCCAACCATTAATTTTATGAGCTGATCACTAACTTTCAGCCTGGCCTACGTCATAGAGTTATGAAAGAGGTGGTGAGAAGAGAACCAAATCTTTTGCCCTGAGTTTGTCCTTGAAGGAAGGGCAGGAGAAAAATGGTACTTTAGATTAGAATAATGTTTTGACCTAGAACAACTCTGATTTTTTTTAAAAAAAATTTTGGGGGTAACCTTTAAACCTAGCTCTCCTCCTGAAGCAAACCAGCATCTCCACCTTTGGCTTTGCTAAATTAAGGGCTTGCAAGACAGTGTTCCTCAACATTTTTGAGGACGAGCCAGTTCTCATGCACAGACTTGTTTTCATGCAGAAGAGATTTTGGCTTCCCAAATTCCATTAACGGAGAAGGGGAGGATTCAGGAACATGGGCACAGCCTCAAATAGTGTGGTCCAGTTTGCGCCTGTGATCTATGGCAGGAATGGGGAACCTTTGGTCTCTCTCTTGTTCCTGAACTACAGCTCCCATCAGCCCTAGCAGGCATGGTCAATGGTCAGGGATGGTGGAAACTGCAGTTTAGTAACAGCTGGAGGGCCAAAGGTCTCTTGCACCTGATGTAGGGCTATACGCTTTAATAGATCTAATTTATAGCATTACTTACAGGTTAAAATGTGTCCTTCCACTAAACCAGTGTTTCCAAAACTTGGATCTCCAGCTGTTTTTGGATCACAGTTCCCATCGTCCCTTCTCACTGGTCTTGCTAGCTAGGGATAATGGGAGTTGTAGTCCAGAGACCCAAGTTTGGGAGGCGCTGCACCAAACTGTGGAGCAGGCGGCAAATGCTTTGGGGTAGGGCTAGTTTACTCATGGTCTCTGGGCTGAGCCTGACTCCCATGTCTCCAACTCAGAAGGAGACAAGAAGGAGATGAGCTGATGCAATAGGGAGAAGGTGGCAATTTGGAAGAGAGCATGTGTGTACATACTTCCAGTGAGTCCTTAGCTCTCGTCTAAAAAGTGACCCATCACCAAAACTAGTTGCTAACCAAGGCCTGAGAGCAGGGATAGGCAACTACTACAAGCCTATGAGTTGTATCCAGCATCAAAGTAGTTCTAGCCAACCCATGCAATGGGTGGGGAGTGATGTGACGTGCCAGCATTTAAGCAACATGTTGTAACATTTTTGCTTGCAACGAGGAAAAGGCATATAACCGTCCGTCCTTATTTCTCAGGGCAACTCCCAACTCTCTGGACTTTGTCTTGTCTTTGGTAATTTACTATCTCTAGTTTCGCCTCCTGGGTACATCTTCCTCAAATGCTTGAGTCAGCCGTGTTCTTGTTCTTCAGGAAGTTTAGGGAATGTGTCCCTC
The DNA here is from genome assembly GCF_965113315.1 of Podarcis vaucheri. NCBI lineage: Eukaryota > Metazoa > Chordata > Lepidosauria > Squamata > Lacertidae > Podarcis > Podarcis vaucheri. Next base: position 19,143,121 of record NC_138751.1, read on the forward strand.
AGATCTTCTTTGACTCCCGCTGCCGACAGTACCAGGGTCAGGGACGCTGGGAGTTATATTTTGCCAGTATCTGCAAGGTTCTTTAGCTAGGTCTATAGATGTTAAAGCCCCCGAGGGCCAAACTTGGTGTGATGTTCCTTGCACAGTGCTCTTGCTTCTTCTCCATATGTCAAATGCTGGCGGGTACGGAGATTATTTATAAAAGAATTTTTTAGGAAGTAGAGAGCCCACAGTCTTTGTGGTTTTTCATGTGATGCCTGAGCATGTGACTCATAGAATCAGAGAACTGTAGAGTTGGAAGGGACACCGAGGATCATCGTCCAACCCCCTACAATGCAGGAATCTCAACATACAGTCTCCCATCCAATTTGAAAGCATACCGGACCCTGCTTAGCTTTGCAAATGTGCTGGCTGCTTTATTGCTGTACCACTGTTCTGTACTTCATGATTTCACAATTTTACGGTTTTGTGATGATTTTGTTGAACGTCACCTTATTATTTTTTTTAATGAGTTGGAGGGTTACAAATATTCTTATAAAATAAAAATATGTGATCTGTAGCTGTGAGGTCCTTTCTGCTAAATTGGGTGAGAGGGAATAGCTTTATAATGGGGTCAGCTTGGGAAACAAAATCCACTTTCCAGCTCCAGAGCAGAGTAAAAAAAAAAAAAAAAGCACAGTATGCAAACTAGACTAAAATACTTCTCTCTGTTGTCCTGGCTGACTTTCATGGGGCAGCTTTCAAGTACGGTATCTGTCTGATACCTGCAGTGTGAAGCCCATTCTGCTATCTCATTCCCCCTTGCTTTGGCACACATTGTACACGCAGGCAACTTGGCTTCTGTAACGGGGGACAATGAACAGCACCGTATGGAGAAGTGTACAGTGGTACCTTGGGTTAAGTACTTAATTCGTTCCGGAGGTCCGTTCTTAACCTGAAACTGTTCTTAACCTGAAGCACCACTTTAGCTAATGGGGCCTCCTGCTGCCGCCGCGCTGCCAGAGCACGATTTCTGTTCTCATCCTGAAGCAAAGTTCTTGACCTGAAGCACTATTTCTGGGTTAGCGGAGTCTGTAAGGCTGAAGCGTTTGTAACCCGAGGTAGCATTGTACTTACTTTTCTCTGTCCTGTGTCTTTGTCACTTTTCACTTAAAATCAGCGTCCGTGCATCTATTAAATTTTGGTCTTTTCATCACACAGCTCCATTTTGAAGTTGTTTTTTTTTAAAAAAGCTATTTCTATTCCTTATCTATTCCCCAGTAAAGATTAAGTGAAAATGTTAACGATGCCCTTTTCTCCTGGCTAAAGTTAGCGGATGGCGTTTATTTGGTAAATGTCAAGTCATCCAATGACCTGTTCATATAATAAAATGATGTATGGGAGCCATGAGCTAGAGGTTTATAAAATTAGGTATGGAGTATAGAGAAAGTTGATAGAGAGAAGTCCCCCCCCCCCCAGTCTCAAAATTCTAAGTTAAAACTCTGGGTCACCAAATTAAACTGATGGGCAGGTCATTCAGGGCAGGCAAAATAAAAATTTTCTTCATTGGACATCGGTTAATTTACGTTCACTGCCACAAGATGTGATCATAGCCTTAGGCAATTTTTAAAATGGGATTAGATAACTTTACAGAGAGTAGTCTTAATCAATGGCTATCAGCCATGACTGTCTTATTCTTTATTCTTTGTACAGCCCTTAGAAAATTCTACATACTTTATAAGTGATAAATAATAAGAAAAAAGATGATGGTTGATGGCAAATTGGAACCTCTGGATTCAGAAGCAGTGCTGTATGCCACTGAAGATGTTGCTGTCCTAGAAGAGGCTTCCTGGAGGAAATTGGTTCAGTAATTAAGGGAAGCAAGATATGGAACTAGATGGATCAATTTGTTGGATCCAGTAAAGGCTGTTCTTGTGCAATACGCTTTTCTGTCCATGTGAAGGATCCTGCCTTTTTAACCAGGTTCCAGTTCAGGTGGACAAAAGTAATTTGTAATGATTATGGCTGCAAACGGGAAGTCCTGTGATGGTTCTAGTGAGGACCAAAATATCAAGTTTTATGTAAATTCTGATGGGAGGCTGGTGCTGAATGAGACATTGCTATTTGGTTCCAATTCCAGAAGCTCAACTCTGAATTTCAAAGGATGCAACACCCCCACCACCCACCCCCTGCGCAAACTCAGCCAAATGAGCAAAATTGTATGAAGGTTATTGATTTGTGTTATTTATCTTGCATACTGTTTTTTTTAAAAATGTGTGTAATCTACCGATACTGCACAGGCTGCCCTGTACAATGTGTCACATTTCCTGTTTCTGATTCTATCTGTTCTTTTAATCTGAAAAACAAACTAGTGGTAGAAAGGGGTGGGGATGTTTTGACTGACTAGTCTTTGCTACACCAGTTTAAGACTCAATATATAAAATTGGGGCTACTCGGTTTTTTCTTCCCTCTCCCCCACCCTGCAATATTGATTGATGTGAAATGTAATGAAAATGCAGGAATTATTCTCTCCAGGTGCTTCAAGGTGGAGCTTAATATTGTAAATGGGTTGTTCAGATGTTGCAAGAAAGATATTGGTAACAGGGTTTCTTTTTTCCTTAATTTTTGTTTAACTGTACTTGGATTCTTCCCAGAAAGAGTGAATCTGGATTAGATGGGAGAGGGGCAAATATGGGCTGCCATTTTTATGCCAGCAATGTCATGTGGATACGGTAAAATAAAATGCATTCATTATGAACGTCTGACAATGGAAGCCCCCCCCCCCCTCTGGAAGCGTCCCCTGCTTTCCCCCAGGCTGCAACAATAAATTAACCTACTAGTAAATTTCATGTAGTTAGCAGGATTGTGCAGAAAATGTCTCCATTTCTTTGTTCCTTCTAGCTCTTTCCTCCCTGCAATAATAAATTGCTTCCTTCCCAGGCTCCTGCCTTGTTCTGTAAATATGTCTTAATAGGATTGCTTTTCGATCCCTGGAGAGGTGGGGTGAGGATGGTCCGGCCATGAGCTAAGAGGGTGGTTCCCTCCTTCTCTCCGATGAATCATTCAGAAGTCATTTCCGAGAGAGCTGCTAATGGATTGAGAAACAGGAGAGAGAGGAAAAAAACCCCTTTATGACCAGAAGTCTAGCTTGGGCTTAGGGAGCCACTACACTAGGGACAGATGTCTGCACAAGTCTGCACAGGGGTGAGCCTGAAGTAGATTGTGGTAGACCGCTGGCCAATTTCTGCTGAACCACAGAGTGTCTGTTGGTTATTGGGGATTTCTGCAAAGAATGCCAGATGGGTGTACTTTGGTCTGACCTTGTGGGGGCAGGTCTACATATTTCTAGGCAAGACAACAGGATCTCTTAACCCAGATAAGTTGTGCCTGAACTCTGAAGAGATCTTGAGATTTGTAAGGCTGCTTGCTTTGTATGCTTATTTTCGTTTTCATTTTCCTCACTGACTTTTTATTCCTTTGCACATTTAAAACACACGGGTGGACCAGGGGGAATTTTCATTAAGGAAGTAGGCAATGCAAGACTGCTGTCAACCCAACCTTAAATTAGGAGTAAGAAATAAAACCACCAGGAGGGTAAAGAGATAAGCATTGTGTACTAAATGAATACAATGTGTGTCTGGTTTGCCAGAGGGCAAAAGTAAACATTACACAAAGATGCAGGTAAGATTTCCGCTATTTAACCAGAACAGGTTATGTCTGGAGAAGCAGCTAGGATTGAAAGTGTGGAAGGGAGGGCGCTTAACCCTTTCCCAAACTTCCTCGTACTGCCCCCAGGTGCTTTTTCAAAAAACGAGAAACTGACCACATTTTTGAACTTCGCAAAATGGTTTCTTAGAAGCCATTTGGACCACCCTCCCACAATTGGCTTTTCCTGCTTAAAAACACCAATAGGGGTTCAATGTTACAAACATCTCTGCGTAATCTCTACTCTGACTTCTTAAAAATGTCTTGTTGGTTCTGCTTCAAGCTAGAACCATCTACTACAGGGTAAAATGAACTGTTGTGAATTGTGAATCAGTTCCCACACTACAACCCAAACTCCTTGAGGATGGTGTCTAGCCACCTGCAGTTTTTATAAGTATTTGTAGTAATATATGCAGAGACACATTTTTAGTAAATCTATTGATTAAATGTTACACCCATGGCCCCCAGTTCTGATTTACAGGTTCAACATACTGAGCTAGGAATTCGAGGCTAAACTATTGAGGAGATGGTAGATTCAGGTTTCAGATGTGGGGATTGTAATGTTAGCAGTCTCTCTGTCTACGTAGAGCCGTAGAGATTAAGATATCTAGTATGGCTGGGAGTATGCTCAGGCAGAACATTCCCCCAGTTATGGTATAATTCTTATTACCGTATTTTTCGCCCTATAGGACCCCCTCCAAAAAAAATTCCCCTTTATTTCCCCCCCAAAAAAACTAGGTGCACCCTATGGGCCGATGCGCCCTATGGGGCGAAAAATACGGTATTTAAACTTGTGGTGTAGTTTTCACAAGGGGGCATTTAAAAATGTGGTGCACACCCTTGCAGTCAGATTGGGACAGCCCCCTCTGACATTCAGCCCCCTCATTCTTGCCGCATGGGCAGGCCAGGTCTGAATGTTGAGTCGTTCCTCATGGAGTGCATGTTCCTGTATGTAGCAGCAGCCCTTTTTAAGCTTCTAACGTCACACACTGGCACGGAAATTAAGTGCCAAGAGATCAAACGTGATATGTCATGCCAGTTCTGTGGCCAGATGCACAAAATCCAGGCCCAGAAGGGTATGTTCTGCAACTCATGATCCCTGACACCATGCTGGTGCCTGGGGCTTGAGCCACAGCACTGGAGTAGCCGGAAGAAGTATCTACTTTGATATCCAGGCAAAGGAAGAAAGGAAAACCAGCAGGAAACTGGACTATCTCCAGTGTGGAAAATTGCCAGCTTTGGAAAATTGCCACCTAGAGGCCCACTTCCTCCTCAGTGAGCATCCTTCCTGATGCTGGGTGCCTCGGAAACCGCCATTTAAAATGGACAACAAACACCAGATGTAGGTTGCGTACTCTCTACACTTCAAAAGCACATTCAAAGCACATTTCCAGCCCTCCCCAAAGGATTCTGGGCCGTGTGGTCTGTTAAGGGTTGCTGTAATTTGTGTTGGATAAACTGCTGTGCCCAGAATTCTCCTGAGGATAACAAAGGGGCTTTGAATGTTGTTTGAATGTATTCCCACTCTGGGGCATTGTGGGAAATTTAAATGGCGGCCTGCCATATTCACATACTGTCCAGCATTCCTCTGATGAAAATTGGGCTGTGCGTTTTTTGATGTCGCACTTGTGGGAGCCAGCTGAATCAGCTCATCCTCCTCCCTGAGCTTAGTGGTGGCGGTGCTGGGGGGTGGAGAAGGGATCAAATCAGAAGCTGGGGTGGCTTCTGTAATTCCAGGAATGTCTCTGAAGGGCATGTATTTAACCATCCAGTATGGTGGGGCTGGGAGAGGCGTTGATACTGGTGGTCCCTGCTTGAGTTTTGGGGTCACTGCAGCTCCTGGGCCTCCCTTTTAGTATTTATTTGAAGCCTAGTCAATCCAAGGGCTTCATACCGCTAATTAGACACTGTTTCCTTCAGTACCTCAAGGGAATTGTGGCCTGAACTCGCAATCACTGGACCAAGTTCCTGCCCCAGGTTATAAGATTCTGGATTGAATCCTTCACACATGGCCGGAGCAGGGGCTCTGATCAGGATTGGGAACCTAAATATGGAAATAGGGGATTTAAACCCTTTACCCTTGCTGTGTTCCTGATCCAGATTGGGCCCTGCGGTCTGCAATTTGCCTTTGGAACAAAATTTCCCATTTACATCAATGACTGGGATTTGGCTAGATCAAAAAGAGAAAAGGAAAGGTGTTCTATGAAAAAACAACAACACATTAAGAGCTAGAGAAAAATATTGATGGGTAAGCATAATCTTGAAAGTTGCTGGGGAAGGCAGAATGGCCGCCATCAAGATGAACATCCTCCCCAAAATGATATTTCTATTCCAAAATATCCCGGTAATCAGGGGTACAACGATGTTTAAGAACTGGCAGAGGACCCTTTCTAGATTTATTTGGCAGGGCAAAAGGGCCAGAATTAAGTATAAGCTGCTTACGGATAAAAGAGATAGAGGTGGATTTGCGCTACCGAACCTACAACTATACTATGAGGCCTCGTGCTTATGCTGGGTGAAGGAATGGATTGTACTGGACAACACCGACTTACTGGATTTGGAGGGTTTTAATGCTAGGTATGGATGGCATGCTTACCTATGGCAGGATAAGTGGAGAGTGCACAAAGGTTTTTCTAGTCATATTATAAGAGGGGCGCTACTGGAAGTGTGGAACAGATGTAAGAACTTGGTAGAAAAAGATACCCCTTTATGGCTGTCACCTATAGATATTCTAGTAAGTAAAAAAGTGAATATGGAAGGTAGAAGATGGACCTATGCCGAACTTTTGAAAAGATCTGAGAAAGGTTGGGAAATTAGGCCCTACGAAGAGTTAAAAGATAAATTAACGGGGTGGATACAATTCCACCAAATTAGCTCTTTATGGAATGAACACAAAAAAGCTGGGATGAGCAAAAACAAATCCAAATTCCAGTTAGAAATAATAGAAGGGAAGTCTAAACACCTAACTAAAATGTATAACCAACTATTAGACTGGGATACCATGGATGAGGAAGTTAAAGAAGTTATGATCAAGTGGGCCATAGACATAGGACATCCCCTAGAATATGATAAATGGAAAAAACTATGGACCAAGGATATGAAATTCTCAGCATGTGTCAGCCTCCGAGAGAACATGGAAAAGATGATGTACCGTTGGTACATCACTCCAACAAAATTAGCTAAAATGTATAAAACCGGAGATAAGACCTGTTGGAAGTGCCAAAAGAAAGAGGGAGACTTCTTTCATATGTGGTGGTCTTGTGATGTAGTAAAGAAGTTTTGGGGCTCTGTCTATGACGAATTAAAAAAGATGTTAAAGTACACCTTCCCAAAAAAACCCGAAGCATTCCTTTTAGGAATGACGGGTAGTGAGATCAATAAGGATGACCAAACCTTATTTCAGTACGCAACCGTAGCCGCTAGGGTGCTGCTAGCGCAGAAATGGAAAAACCCCAGCATCCCAACAATTATGGACTGGCGAACCAAACTAACTGAATATATTGACTTAGCAATAATGACGCAGAAGATTAGGCATCAGAAAAATACGAAATTTATTAATGATTGGAATAAATTTTTTTCATACATGGAGATGACATTAGGAAACACCAAAGTCACAGTAGGTATAATTTAAAAGCTGTGAGGTAAAACATGACGATTAGCATAAGACACTGCTGTAAATATTGTTGAGATAGAGGTCTCGTCGTGGTGGTGGGAAGTCAAGGATCGGAAATATTGTATATCGATTTTTGAACTATTTTATTGTCTTTTTATCTTTTCTGTGATTTGCTTTAATATTAACAATGTATATGTATTTTTTAGAGGTTGGATTACAATAAAAACTTTTTAAAACTTAAAAAAAAAAAAAGAAAGTTGCTGTTCCAGAACATGATGGATGATGCCTACTTTTTAATACAATTGTTTGTTTGGTTTTTGTTAAAAAATAAAAGTTTAGGAGAATTGCATCAAATAAACAATACGTTGTACACAATCTTGGCTTCAATACATCACAGCACTCTTAAACGTCCTGCTATTATTTCTCATATGTTCTTATATATTACATTGCAACATGTTATATCAAGCTGTTCTGCAAAAGGATGGAACTTCCTCATTGATATCTTGAGGTCCTTGCCCCCAAAAATCTGTTATCCAGCTGAAATAATATGACAACACTACAATATATATTAAAAAGAAAACTCCCCTAGTACAGTATAGGGTTGCCAATATTTCACAAAGTGAAAATCCGGACATATGGCAACCCTACCCAGTACATACTTACTATCCAGCCAACATCTTGAAACTTGTGGCAGTAGCACCATCTGGTGGATACTGTAGTATCTTGTAAACTGCAACTTTGAATTTTTGCCAACAAGTCAGAAGGCAAAGTTAGTTTCCCCTCATTGTCGTCCAAACTCCCCACAAACAAATCAGATGTTCAATACTCAATGAAGGCTGGGTACAGTCTAAGCTTTGTGTAAGTTTTGGCAAGCAAATCGGTATGAATGCTAAAAGAACAGTTTGTCTGGAGGAGCCTGCTGTAATTTTTTTTGGGGGGGCGGGGAGTGGGATTGTGCCTGCTAACTACATATTCAGTATGTTTGCAAGCCAAGCTGGGTGGACGTTTGTTTGCTGGCGGTTTGAAAGAAGATCTCTGCAAATTCAGATTTGGGTTTCCAGGGTATAGATGAGCCCTGTATGCAGACATCTGCATACCTACATGTAAACTCATTTTATTCTGCTGCTGGAAGTGTGGTCACTGGGTGCATCAGCTATTGGGTAGCTGTAATTCCAGTCAGGCATTCACTGAATGGTGGTGTGTTTGTGTATACAGTGGTACCTTGGTTCTCAAATGCCTTGGTACTTAAACAACTTGGAACCCAAACACTGCAAACCTGGTAGTAAGTGTTCCGGTTTGCAAACTTTTTTCGGAAGCTGGGCATGCCCCATTTTGAGTGTTACGCTTCCGTTTTGAGTGTTACACTGAGGTCTGTCTGTTTTTGCTATTTATTTTGCATTTTTGTTTTTGCGGCTCTTTTTTGTTTTGTTTTTGTGACGGTGTGGAACCCAGTCCAGCTACTGACTGATTGATTGTGTGACTGTAGTACATTGTTTATTGCTTTAATTTTATGGATCACTGGTCTCGTTAGACAGTAAAATTCATGTTAAATTGCTGTTTTAGGGGTTTAGTCTGGAACGGATCAATCCATTTTGCATTACTTTCTAGGGGAAAGCACGCCTTGGTTTTGGAACGGACTTCCAGAATGGATTAAAGTTTGAGAACCAAGGCACCACTGTATGTGTGGAGGTGGAAGCCATTTGCATGGGCCTTGCGTTTGGCAAGAGAAATCTCTCCTATGCCGCATCCTTAGGCTTAGTTTATCGATGCAGCAGAATGAGATGGAAGAAGGCTGTTAGACTTATTGGTCTGTATTACTTCAGACAGACCCATTTATGAACTATTATTATTACTATTATTATTTATTTATCTATAACTTACGATCTTTTCTAACCATCATACAGAGAATAAAAGACAGTCCTTGCCCACAGATTCAGTATATAAAAGGCTAGATTATAAGAGGCAGGCAGGGAACAAGTAAGATAAACAAATTCAAGCCCCAATTCTTGAAGTTGCGTAACTGATCAGCATTATTATCTGACCTAGACAGGTGGGCCTCCCTGCTTTTAAGTGCACCAGTCCTCACTGACCTGATGCCCTCCGGATGATTGGCAAAGTTGTTGGCACCAGGTTGACAAAGGATGAAACACGCATACAACCTAGCAGCCCTTAGTCCACTGGTCAGTGGCCAAGGGCAGAGTCTGTTCTCTTCAGCTCTGCAGTCTCGGGACAGCTAGTACCTTAGTTTATTGCACAATCCCATTAAGGAGAGGAGTCAATTTAACTCAGCAGGTCACCTACAATGTCAGAATTCCACTCTCTCATCACTCCCTTTAATAGCAAACTCAAGTGGTAAGTGCTATCGACAGAAATGAAGCTTTAAAATGGGGCTGCTGAGAAATAAGTTAGGGAAGTATCAGCGCATTAAATAGAGTCATGAGGATTGTGTTGGTGCAAGGGCGAAAAATAGGTGTATAGAAAGGATAATTCCCTGGATGCCAAATCCAGGTTTGGGGTGGGGCAAGTGTGTCACTTCCACATGACCTGCCTATTGAGTAACTTGATTTGCTTGTGGGGAGACTGGCTATGTATTGAACATGCACTCTGATTTGTTTGTGGGTTGGTTCTCCAACTCCGTTACAAGCAATTGTTTTGCCACCCTTTCCATTGCATCTTCTTGACGCTTTCCTTCTTGCAAAAACGTCCGGTTTTGAGGGGACGTGGGGTTTTTTTTTTGTATCAGAGCTCCAAATAACGTTAAATTGCACTACCTGAATTGGCTGGTGATTGAATCCCACCTGAAAATAGTAACAGTTTGGAAGAGCTTTAAGTGTACAGTGGTACCTCGGTTAAGTACTTAATTCGTTCCGGAGATCCATTCTTAACTTGAAACTGTTTTTAACCTGAAGCACCACTTTAGCTAATGGGGCCTCCTGCTGCCACCGTGCCGCAGCAGCACAATTTCTGTTCTCATCCTGAAGCAAAGTTCTTAACCTGAAGCACTATTTCTGGGTTAGCAGAGTCTGTAACCTGAAGCATATGTAACCTGAAGCGTATGTAACCTGAGGTACCACTGTATTTAGCAAGGGGAAATGGAATGGCATTGCCTGCTGGAAGACAGCATTGCTAGTGGGAACCTGAAATAAGAACACTCCTATTGAAAAGTGAGAATATATTCCAGTTTTGTCCTACTTGTCCTGTATACTAATAGCAAACTCCTTTCCCTTATACAGCCAAAACAGCACCACCCATGCACAAGAGAGAAGCATTAGTAGGCTTGAGGAAACTGCAAGGTTTGCTGAAGCTTTTTAGTTTTAAAAATCCCTAAGCAGAGGAAACCCTCAAAAGAGCCTGGAGGGAATTGCATATGTTCAGTGACTATGGAGTGCTGGGTGGCTGTTGAGAGGGAAAAAATTGAGAAGTGGAGGGGAATGGAGTGGCAGATCATGGAAGAAGGCATGCCTGGAACACCAAACAGGTGCACCCCATACGGCAACATTTTGTTGCAGTTTCCCACCTTCTTTCCTGCCCTGAATCTGCAACTTAAATCACTGCAACTTAAATTTCCACTGCACATTTAAAGCAGTTTCAGGTTCTTGAACTCAATCAAATGTACAAAGATGTACACAGGGGCTATAAGGGATCTTAAAACAAAGACATCTCAGTACTCACAAACTAGTTCCCAGGGTTTTTGTGGGGGAAACCCTATACAAGTGACGCTTCCTTATCTAGCCGCTTGGTGTATTTGCCTTTGGTGACCAAGCAAGTGCTATTTACAAATGCAATGTTCCATTTGTATTACAAACACAGGGAAAGGCAAAGAGCACTTTTAACGCTATGCGTGAAAGTCATCTCCATAATTGACTGAATCTGCTTCCAGGCTAAGCTGTGTTTCCTCTGTGTTTATGTGTAACTGGAATTAGATTTTCTTACTGACTCTGCAAGGACACTCTCTCACCACTGAGTGCTGTGGACTCTTCTGATCAGACAATCTAGGAACATACCTGCTGCCAAAGTGGAGGGTAGCAGTTTTTCCAGGAATCCCTCGCTAGAGGCCAGCCTGTACCTTTAGGAAAACTATGGACAGGGAACTGTGTTCTCTGCTCTTGGGCAAGACCCTACCTCTTTTCTACCCACACCTCCCTGCCATTGACTTCACACTCTGTTCCTTTGCTCATGGCTTGCAAATCATTAATAGGTCCAAGGCCGGGACAGATAGGACAACTGTCGGAAGGTTCAGAATCAGCCATCATACGACAATTCAGCAAAAGCCAGGAGCAGCAATGGAGGAAAACCCCGACTTGGTTCGAATTTAAAGCTGAAACTATCACTTTTGCACTTTCTGAAACAATATGAGAACTGAATCTCAGCCGTCCTTTGAAATTTTGGCTTATCTGCATTTTGTGATGCGGTTCTCTGACCAACCAGTGTTTACAACAATGCATATGGAAGGGGAAAGTATGCATTAAAAAGAAAATAGTATTAAAAATGCCTTATATTAGGAGACAACAATATGTATACTAGTCAAAATTACATACAAAACTGTGTTTAGTAGGATAAATATGTGCTGTCAGGGGTTCAGGAGCAGAGGCAAGGGCAAGGGAGGAAACAGAGAGCGAGGGGGAGGAGGCAGAAGAAAAGATGAGTGATGACGACGACCCGAGATCTCCGAGTCTTTCCAGTGAATCAGAAGATTCACAGAAAGGAGCACCAGTGGCCAGGGCAAGGGGGGAGCCTAGGGGGACACCCCAGGAAGATAGAGCCAGAGGGGACTCAGAGGGGAGCAGTTGGAGATCGGGACCAGCGTCACCGCCAGAGAGCAGGGAAGAGGAAGGGCGCCAGGGATCAAGCACTGGCAGCTCACAACAGGAGGGAGGGCACGAGTCAGGAGTGGCCACACCTCCATCGGGGAGCGAAGAAACGGTCAGACGGAAAGTGGAAGGTTGGGCGCGCGCGCCAAGTTCAAATGCACAGGAAAGTGACGCAGTAGGCAGCCCGGAGAGGGAGCCAGGTCCTAAAGCCCGGCGCAAGGAGACAGGAGGGTCCGGGGGGTCGGCGTCGGAGGAGTCCCGGAGGAAGGAGACCCCGGGGGGCAGAGGGACCCAGAGGAGAACAGTCAGGTGGAAAAGGTGGAGCAGGGCTAGGATATTAAGTTGGTGCACAAGGGGCGGAGACTCAGACGGAGCTTCGCCGATCTAACCATAAGACGTAGAGTTGCACGCAGCAGCTTGAGAATGGAAACTGTAACTCAATAAAGACTTTTACTTAATGATCGCTGGCTAGCGTGATCCTCTGTGAGCTAGGATCGGGGAGCAACTCTGACAGTAAGCTCCGTCTCATAAATTGTGGGCATCTACGGCCTCACAGAGAAGAGAGAAAGCGGGTGCCTACTAGCGAGCTCACGAACGGCAGACAACATGACGGCTGAACAGAAGATAGCGGAACTCAGAGAAGCAGTGACACGACTGAATGCCGAGGCACTTGCATCCAGGAAGAGAGAGGAGGATGCAGCTGCCGCCTACAGGGATCTCCAGGTCAGGTTGGAAGTGCTTACTAAGCAAGGGCAACTGACACCCAAACCGGAGGGGATTGGGTTGGGGAGACGAACAGGCGGTCTGGTCTCTCACTTCGATGGGAATCTGCAACAGTACCCCAACTTTAGAGCAGATGTAATGTGTGCACTGCAACTGCTGAACAAAGACTTTAGAGATGAGCAAGAGAAAGTGGGATTCATCATGTCCCATTTGCATGGAGATGCTAAAGCATGGCTGCGCAATTTGTGGAGGGATAAGGATCCGGCGCTCCAAAATGCGGATGCCTTTATTAAAGCGATGGATGGGTGCTTTTTATCAAGCATTGACGTGGATCTTGCCCGGCAACAGATACATGGACTGAAGCAAGGGAGGGCCAGCGTAAGGCAGTACCATGCCCGCTTTTTCGCTTTGGTCAGTGCCCTGGAATGGGACAGAGATTCGGCTCCTGTAAGAGACCTGTTTTGGGAGGGATTGCACAGCTCGGTTAAAGATGAAATTGCGAGGGGGGAGAGACCCCGGACCACGCAGGAGATCGTTCAGAGGGCGCTGGCGGTGGGGGTGCGGCTGGAAGAACGTCCGTGGAGCAGGGACGAAGGGCGTGGAGGGCGCGAACCAGCCAGGGGCTCCTCCTTCCTTCCCAGAGAAGCAGCACGTGCGCAATCCACGCCTCCGCCAGGAGGAGGGGCGGAACCTATGGAGGTTGGAAGTGCAAGGGCTCAGTCAGCAGCCAGAGCCCTAGCACCGGCAACAGTGAAAGCGAAGCCTCCTAGAGGGAACAGGAAGTGTTATATCTGCGATGCTCCACAGCATATGGCGAAAGAGTGTCCCCGGAGGCTCCACAAGCACACTGCAGCCTCAGCAATGGTAACTGCAGCAACGCAGCAAGGAGAACCACAGCAGGGAAACGACGCAGTCTGGCTGGAGGAAGAGGCACTGGGGCCCAGCCAGACGTGTCAGTGAAGCAGTCCCCAGAGATTTTACAGCCCATGGACCCCCTCCCGCCCAAGCCAGTAGTGAGGCTCACCGCATCGCTCCAGCTGCCCAATGGAATCACCATGGACGTGCCAATCACCATTGACTCAGGAAGCAATGCGGACTTTATAGGGCAGGACTTTGTCGACCGGCACGCCATACAGTTGCTGCCTGCCACGCTGCCCCTGCAAGTTGTCACGGTGGATGGCAGGGAGCTGCTAGGGGGGCAATGGTGATGCGACTTGGGAATCACAGGGAAATCATCAGCTTCAACGTCACTCAACTATCGGACAGGCCCATTGTATTGGGCATGAGTTGGCTGGACAAGCACAGCCCGACGCTGGCTTGGTACCAGAGGCAGCTGACCTTCGGCTCTTCCTTTTGTGCTGAACACTGCATCGTGCCCCGGCAGGAAGGAGAGGAAGAGGAGTCACAGCTGCAGCTAGGCACGCTGCAAGCGGTTCCCCACAAGTACGCGGAATTTTTGGAGGTTTTCTGCGAGAAGGAGGCAGACAGGCTACCCCCCCACAGACCATATGACTGCAAAATTGACCTGCTGCCGGGGGCGGCGCTGCCCAAAGGGAAGCTGTATTCCATGTCTGAGGACGAACTGCAGGAACTCAAAGAGTTCATAGATCATAATTTGGAGCGCGGTTTCATCCGAGAGTCCAAGGCAGCGGGGGGCAGTCCTGTATTCTTTGTTAAGAAGCGGGACACGCCCCAAAAAAGGCTTGTAGTGGACTATCGCATCTTAAACAGTGCGACCAAGCCATCAGACTTCCCCATGCCTCGAATCGACGACCTCCTCGCAAAGGTACGGAAGGGCAGCGTGTTCACCAAGTTGGACCTGCGAGGGGCGTACAACCTCATTCGCATGCGGGAAGGAGATGAGTGGAAGACAGCCATGTTCACGCCCCTGGGCACCTACGAATATAGAGTTATGCCTTTTGGATTGCAAAATGGCTCCCACGTGTTTCAAGCGTTCATGCATCACGTGTTGGCGGGGCTCCTCTACAAGACGTGCGTCTGTTTCTTGGATGACATCCTGATCTTTTCGGAATCGCAGCAGGAGCATGACAGACACGTCAAGGAAGTGCTGAGCAGGCTACAGCAGCATAGGCTTTACGCCAAGCTGGAGAAGTGCCAGTTCGACGTGACAGAGGTGGATTTCCTGGGCTACAAGTTGTCTGACAAGGGGCTCGCCATGGACAGCGCCAAGGTTCGAGCAGTGTTGGATTGGAAAAGCCCACGCAACCGGAAGGAAGTCCAACGGTTTGTCGGCTTCGCGAA
Source organism: Podarcis vaucheri (assembly GCF_965113315.1). Lineage (NCBI taxonomy): Eukaryota > Metazoa > Chordata > Lepidosauria > Squamata > Lacertidae > Podarcis > Podarcis vaucheri. The sequence goes on from NC_138751.1 coordinate 19,158,214, forward strand.
CTTCTATCGCAAGTTTATCAAAGGCTTTGCTATGCAGACGGCGGCCATCACGGACACGCTCAGCTCCAAGAAAAAGAAGTTCATCTGGACAGAGCAGGCGGAGCAGTCCTTTCAGGCACTCAAGCGGCTCTTCGCGTCGGAAGAGCAGCTGCTTCATGTCAACCCCAGCAGGCCGATGAGGGTGGAGACAGACGCCTCGGACAGAGCCGTGGGAGCAGTCCTGCTGCAGAAAGACCCGCAGGGGGTTTGGAGGCCGGGAGCGTTTTACTCCAGGAAGCTCAGCAAGTCCGAACAGAACTACACCATCTGGGACAGGGAGTTGCTGGCCATTCATGCAGCGTTCAAAGCGTGGAGGCACTTCCTGATCGGCGCCAAGCACACGGTGCAGGTCTGCACGGACCACAAAAATCTGGAGCACTGGCGCACGGCGCAGTTCCTGAACCAGAGGCAGATACGTTGGGCTGAGTTCTTTGCGAACTTCGACTTCCGAATAGAGTATGTCCCGGGGGACACCAACATCATGGCGGATGCTCTCTCCCGTAAGCCGCAGTATCTGGAGGAGGCAACGCCAGCGGCCGCCATGCACATCTTCGCACCAACAGTGTGGGCGTGCGCTGCGGCAACAGTTGACCTGGAGGCGGTGCGACGAGCGTTGCAGGATGACTCCTTCGCGCAAGCAAAGATGGCAGAGGTGCACAGGGGCACGGCAGCGACCGACGAGTTCCAGCTGCGAGATGGCTTGCTCATCCGTAAAGGGGCCATCTACGTGCCAGGAGACGAACTTCGCGCCAAGGTACTGCAGCAGCTGCACGACGCGCCCACTGCCGGGCACTTTGGCAAGGAGAAGACGGTGGAATTAGTCGCCAGAGACTTCTGGTGGCCCGGAATGAGAGGGGAAGTCGCGGACTACGTGGCGAGGTGTGACACCTGCCAGAGGGCCAAACCAGTGCACAGACCGCCGGCCGGACTGTTGGAACCGCTGCAAACTCCGTTCGAACCATGGGAGAGAGTGGCCCTGGACTTTGTCACGGATCTGCCCAGCTCGAGGGGCAAGACGGCCGTGCTGGTGGTGGTGGACTTGTTCTCCAAGATGGCACATTTCATTCCGTGTGCTAAGGTGGCCACGGCGGAACAAACCGCCAAACTGTTCATAGACCACGTGTTCAAGGTTCACGGTCTGCCGCGGTCTACTCTGTCCGACCGAGGGCGACAGTTCATCTCGAATTTCTGGCAGAAGCTGATGGGCTTCCTGAACGTCAAGATCAACCTGGCGTCGGCTAGACACCCGCAGACCAACGGGCAAGCGGAGCGGGTCAATGCCATCATGCAGCAGTACCTGAGATGTTATGCGAATCAACAGCCTGCGACGTGGGTGGATTACCTGCCTCTCGCCGAGTTCGCCTACAACAACACGAAGCACGTGTCCACGGGGGTCACGCCGTTCTTCGCCAACAACGGGAGGCACCCCAGAACCTTCCCGGGACTGGAAAGAATGGGGGAGGGGGAGCCGCAGACAGCAGATGCGTTCGCGTCAGAGTTGCAGGAGGTCCACGATCAGCTGCGGCGGCACCTGGAGCTGGCCAAACACGCATACAAGGTACAAGCGGACAAACACAGAAGGGTTGGCGAAGAGATCCATGTGGGAGACTGGGTCTGGTTAGCAGCCCACGCAGTGCCGGCCAGGTCGTTGGCCAAGAAGAAACTAGGGCATAAGCAACTGGGGCCCTACCAAGTCGAAGAGCAGGTCAACCCGGTGGCTTTCAGGTTGGCGCTTCCGGAGGGTTCCAGGATGCATCCGGTGTTCCACAGATCGGTGCTCACTCCCTACAAGGCACCTCACAGATTTCAGGAACCAGGCACGGCACCAAGTCCGCTCCGAGAGAGAACCGAGCAAGGGGGAGTGGCACAGGAGGAACGCATCAACGAAGTCACAGAGATTTTGGACTCTAGATGGGGGGAAGAGGGGGTAGAATACTTTCTCGCCAGGGAGGGCACCCCGGCCAGTGCCAACAGCTGGGTGCCGGGCTACGCTTTAGACGAACCTCTGCTCAAAGAAGAGTTTCATGCCCTCTTCCCACACAGGTCCATGCCAGCTGATTTTTTCGACGACTGGCTTTTCACGCCCACGCTTTCAGCCAGCACGTTCCGGGGGTTCGACTCGGATGAGGAACCGACACGCGACGCACGTTCCCCGGAGGGGTCACCCTCGGGATCTGCCTCAGAACCCTCGTATTGGTGGGACGATAGACCAGAGGAGCAGTGGCGCAGAAAGTGGCTGGAGGGTCCAGGACGAGCGACGCCCCCGGGAGGAAGCGAGGGAGAGACGGACATGGATGTTTTCGGGGACGACCCGGGTTTCGAGCACGGCGGCACAGAGATGGAAGCGGAGGTGACCGTCGTCGACGAGAGCAGGGAGGAAGAACCGGAAGACCTCAGATGGAGGCCCGCCACGGGAAGCGAACTGTATCCGACATTCGTCCCCCTGACACAGCAGCACCCAGCTCCCGCACCGGAAGGAGGGGAGGGGGGAAGAGGGGGCTTCGAGGGGGGGATGGATGTCAGGGGTTCAGGAGCAGAGGCAAGGGCAAGGGAGGAAACAGAGAGCAAGGGGGAGGAGGCAGAAGAAAAGATGAGTGATGACGACGACCCGAGATCTCCGAGTCTTTCCAGTGAATCAGAAGATTCACAGAAAGGAGCACCAGTGGCCAGGGCAAGGGGGGAGCCTAGGGGGACACCCCAGGAAGATAGAGCCAGAGGGGACTCAGAGGGGAGCAGTTGGAGATCGGGACCAGCGTCACCGCCAGAGAGCAGGGAAGAGGAAGGGCGCCAGGGATCAAGCGCTGGCAGCTCACAACAGGAGGGAGGGCACGAGTCAGGAGTGGCCACACCTCCATCGGGGAGCGAAGAAACGGTCAGACGGAAAGTGGAAGGTTGGGCGCGCGCGCCAAGTTCAAATGCACAGGAAAGTGACGCAGTAGGCAGCCCGGAGAGGGAGCCAGGTCCTAAAGCCCGGCGCAAGGAGACAGGAGGGTCCGGGGGGTCGGCGTCAGAGGAGTCCCGGAGGGAGGAGACCCCGGGGGGCAGAGGGACCCAGAGGAGAACAGTCAGGCGGAAAAGGTGGAGCAGGGCTAGGATATTAAGTTGGTGCACAAGGGGCGGAGACTCAGACGGAGCTTCGCCGATCTAACCATAAGACGTAGAGTTGCACGCAGCAGCTTGAGAATGGAAACTGTAACTCAATAAAGACTTTTACTTAATGATCGCTGGCTAGCGTGATCCTCTGTGAGCTAGGATTGGGGAGCAACTCTGACATGTGCTATAATACTAGAAAAAATTCATGAGGATTTTCAAAGAAATTGCAGAAATATGGAAAACTGAATTCCAGGTGAGAAAAAGGAGAGGACCGAAACCAACAGATCTTTCCATCCCTAGCTAGGAGCAGACTCTTCTTCACCATGTAGAAGCTTCTGCCTGCTGTCAACACTCATCAGTGCTATTGAGCTTAGAAGGCCCTGCCATTAAACAATGGACCTCACTCACTGCCCCAAATACCTTAGTATCCTGTTGATGGGGAAAGTGTCGACAATGGAATGCTCACAAGCTGCATCCTAAATGTTCCAAATGCTGTGGGGGGAAAGAGTCAGGGTGGAAAGGGTAGCTAATTGGACTCTAGGAAGGCTGAGGTGAAAGAAGCCTCAGCTGAAAACATTGCTGTTAAATGAGACAGGAAGTGACCTAACAATGCAAATCACCTGCCTGGTGGTAGGAATTCTTAGGATGTTATGCGACAGGGAGTTGTCCTCCATTAAAACTTCCTTTTTGTGAAGCTATATCCCAAGTAGGGATGGGGGAGAGGTTTGTTTAAGTTTGCATTTAAAGGTGGAACTACCTAATTTGCAGTTTCCAAAAACAATACTCGGCACTTCTCCAGATTTTACGGTGCACTTCTCCAGCCAAGTAAACCGAGTAATGGCTACAAAAATGCATCTGCTAGGGTAAAGTATGCATAGAAACTCATATATTAGTGAAAGAATACTATACACAAATGCTTTGCATCTGGGAAAATTGCTTTGTGAAAGAGGTGTATTTGGCAAAAATGCATAGAAAAATGTGTATATTAGGGTAACGTCACACTAAAATGTAGATGATTTTTCAAAAGGACTTTAAAAATAAATTTCATTCTGACATGTGGAAGACTAAATTTAAGGCTATAAAAATGAGAAACTAAGAGGAATAGAAAATGACAGATTCAGCCCTTCTGAAATTCAGAGTCTGATTTATTTCAGATTTTGGGCTGGGAGAACATGTTGCTCTAGGTCAGCTTAGCTAACAAGTGACCTTGGTTTTGTCTGGGCATTTCTCTTCCCCTGCGTTGTGTGTTTCCACTTATTGGCTTAAACCATCTCTGCTCTGCAGGTAAAGGTAAAGGGACCCCTGACTATTAGGTCCAGTCATGGCCGACTCTGGGGTTGCAGTGCTCATCTCGCTTTATTGGCCGAGGGAGCTGGTATACAACTTCTGGGTCATGTGTCCAGCATGACGAAGCCACTTCTGCCGAACCAGAGCAGCGCACGGAAACGCTGCTTACCTTCCTGCCGGAGCGGCACCTATTTATCTACTTGCACTTTGACGTGCTTTCGAACTGCTAGGTTGGCAGGAGCAGGGACCAAGCAACAGGAGCTCACCCCGTCACGGGGATTCGAACCACCGACCTTCTGATTGGCAAGTCCTAAGCTCTGTGGTTTAACCCACAGCGCCACCTGCATCTGCAATTTTCCTGTTCCTTCTCTTGTCTGGAATGTACTGCCATTGACTGTGATTGGCAAGAGGAGCAAAGAGGAGGTGGGTTCTGCTTTGCAACCAGATCTTCGCAGCATCCTTCTGTTCTGCTTCTCTTAACACGTCATCCAGGAATGTAGTTCATGCAGCCATTCTGCAGGGAGTTCAAGAGATGTATGCCAGCCTTATCTGGAAAAAATAAATGGCACAGTTCCTTCTTCCTTAAGCCTAGACAGCGGCAGCAGGAGTAGGTGCAGAAATGAAAGGGACACTGTTGAAAATGGCTGTCCCCTGGAGAGGAGCTTCAATTCCCCATCCCCATAGCTGAAAATAAGGCCATGCTTGTGCCCCCCCCTTCCTGGTTATTGCTTGTTGAGTCCCAGCCCCCCCATTATTTCACATGCTTACAGGCTCTTTGCCTGCAGTATGCTGCATTCATTTATTCTGAAATTGCCCAATGGGTGCTCCTAGAAACCATAAGAGTAACTGATGGCGCTTTACAGAAAACATAATTGTCCTAGAATATCTTGTCAACTCAGCAGTGGAAGGAGCGGGCTATGCTCATGCTTTGTGATCATGCCCAAGGCCTGATGCCATAGTGTTTGTGCATGTGCCTTCGGTGCTGTGCAGCAGTTGCCAATGTGGTGCTCTGCCACCAAGTTTTGCGCTACAACCCCTATCAGTCCCAGCTGAAGATCAATGATCAGGGATGATGGGAATTGTAGGCCAGAGCATCTGGCAGGACAATGTGCACCCATTCCCCACTTAGAGATGATGGCTGCCCTGGCAGCTTTCATTCTGGAGGAATAAGATCTGGAGGGTGAGGGTTTTTGTTGGTAGTACAGGAGAAAGAGGTATCCCTCTGTCCTCATCGGCTGTGGTCCTAACTCTGGTTGCTTCTTCTACATCTTGGCTTCCTTCGTTCCTTCCAATAGATACATGAAATGCAAACACATATTTCACATATTTCTGTATTGACCGTGAAACACTGAATATTTGCAATGCCAGCAACTCAACTCACACAGTGGTACACTTAGGTAATTTTTAGGCCCTGGACTTTCTATGGGGGTGCGCATCTTTAGGTGCAGAATAATGTAAGATAGCAATGCTGCATTTTTTTGAAGGTGTCTGTTTATTCCGATTGTTGGGGTCCTGGATTCTGCCCCCCCTCCCCCAAGTCCTGCCATGAATACCACACAGCTCACACTCCATTAACATTTTAACAAGGCATCTCATTTAAAAGCAAAAATTAGGGACAAGAAAAGAAGATTGTCCATATTTACCAGAGTCTGGATAATAGGGGCTGTCCCTGGCAGCTGGAACATATAGCATCCTAGTTACTCACTAGGTCACTCACCCTTTTTAGGTGGCTTCCAGGAACTTGGAGGGATGTGGAGGCTGTGTTTTTGCTTTTATCCCAGTGGCAACCATTACTTATACTTGGCCTGGTGGTTTGGCAGGAAAGAGAGAGAGAGAGAGAGAGAGAGAGAGATATCAAGAGAGAGAGAGATCATTTTGTCGTCAATAGTGACCTTCACCTCTTTTTCCTACACACATGGTCACACATTGCATACAAAAACTGTCAGGGATTTTTTTTTTCTGGAATAAATGCTTGTGTACATGACCTTTGCTAGCAGCTGGCAGCTATACTTTGCATATCCAAAAACTGAAGGTTTTTATTTTATTTTAGAAAAGCGATGATTAACACAAAGGGCAATCCTGTGCCCAGCCATTTTGTTCACCTTTTGCCTCGTTTTATCTTTTGTAATCTTTAGCTTGCATGCAGTTTGTAAATCTTCCGTTTGTATGCTTCTCTCCTCTCTTTTGTTTTTGTTTTAAAGAACGTCCAGACTGTTAGTATTTTGAGAGAGGGATTCATGTGCATACCAGGGAAGTTTGGTTTGCTCAACTAAAGTAGATCAGTCATTCTAGCATATCAAATGCACTTTTGAAAAAGAAACCAATTTTTTGCAGCTAGGAAAGTGACAGGGAAATGGCTTGAAAAATGGGAATTAATGGGAAGACAAATGCACGCCCCATAAGCAAATTGGAATGAATGCTCAGTGTCATATAACCTTCCCACAACCAAATCAGAACAAATGCTCAATAAAGACTGGATATAATCTAAGCTCCCCATAAACTTTGGGCAACCTGTTGATTGAGTATTCCTATTTGATTTGTTTGCAGGGACAGGGAGGATTAGTAGACAGTGGCTATTTAATCAGCATTCATTCTGAATTTTTTGCAAGTGTGGTTAGATGACATTGCATCAAAGCAAGTGTTATCCCTCACTTTCCGGTGCATTTTCCCATTGCTTTCCTCATTGCAAAGAAGTCTGACCTTTGGGGGAAGAAGCTTTGCTCTGCAAGACCTCCTAATCAACTATAATTGTGCAACCTGCAATTGCAGGGATGTGATTGTATCCTTCCCCAAAATGATGGAAGCACCAATTCACTCAAGCAAATCAGGATGAATGCTCAACAAATAGGTTGACTGGATGAGCCCTAAGTTGTCTTTGTCTGGTTTGTGAGCAATAATGAACATATTTGAAGATGGTGATTATTGAAATGTTTCTTCATATTTAGTCCCAATGGCTTTATTCTGTGGTTGTGCATGATTTTCTCAGTCAAACAGTTCTGATGTCTTTTCAAGTCTGTAATAGTAACTTTGATAACCAGTGACATGGGCTTGAAACTAGAGTCACTCCGAAACAGGGCTGACAGTGGTTAAGAAGGTGAAATACCTAGGGGTTTATTTGACATCTAAAAATGTGAATTTATATAAGGACAATTATGAAAAATGTTGGTCAGAAATCAAAAAAGATCTAGAAATATGGTCAAATTTGAAATTGTCAATGTTAGGCCGAATTGCGGTGATTAAAATGAATGTATTGCCTAGAATGCTATTTTTGTTTCAGACCTTGCAGATTCTTGACAAGATGGAATGTTTCAAGAGGTGGCAGAAAGATATTTCGAAATTTGTCTGGAAGGGCAAAAAGCCCAGAATTAAATTTAAAATATTGACAGATGCAAAAGAAAGAGGGGGTTTTGCCCTGCCGGACTTAAAATTGTACTATGAGGCAGCAGCTTTCTGCTGGCTGAAAGAATGGATGCTCCTCGAGAATACGGACATTTTGGATCTGGAGGGTTTTAACAATGCTTTTGGTTGGCATGCATATCTATGGTATGACAAAGTTAATAGTATCTTTAAAAATCATATTGTTAGAAAAGCACTATATAATGTTTGGATAAGATATAAAGATTTGTTGGAAAACAAAACCCCTAGATGGGTGTCACCAGTGGAGGCTAAAGCAGTGAAGAAACTCAATATGGAGGTCGGATGGCCGAAGTATTGGGAAATTTTGGAACAGGATGGAGATAAGTTTAAACTACAAAGCCAGGAGAAATTGAAACATAAAGTACAAAATTGGTTTCAATATCGTCAAATAATGGAGTTTTTTAAACAGGATAGGAAAATTGGCTTCCAGGTGGAAAAATCAAAACTAGAAACTGAGTTACTAGAACCCAATACTAAGAATTTATCTAGAATGTATAACTTGTTGCTGAAATGGAGTACACAGGACGAAACAGTCAAATCGGCTATGATTAAGTGGGCACAGGATGTTGGGCACAATATCATGGCAGCTGACTGGGAATGGTTATGGAACACTGGTATTAAATTCACGGCATGTAATGCCTTAAAGGAAAATATTATGAAAATGGTTTACAGATGGTACATGACTCCAGTCAAGCTGGCAAAAATTTATCATTTGCCCGATAATAAATGTTGGAAATGTAGAGAGACTGAAGGCACCTTCTACCACCTCTGGTGGACGTGCCCGAAGATTAAGGCTTTCTGGGAAATGATCTATAATGAAATGAAAAAGGTACTTAAATGTACTTTTCCTAAAAAGCCAGAGGCCTTTCTCTTGGGCATTGTCGGCCAATTGGTGTTAAAAAGGGATAGAGCTTTTTTTATGTATGCTACAACAGCAGCAAGAATACTCATCGCGAAGTATTGGAAGACACAAGATCTACCCACTCTGGAAGAATGGCAGATGAAAGTGATGGACTATATGACATTGGCTGAGATGACAGGCAGAATCCGTGACCAACGAAAGGAGACGGTGGAAGAAGATTGGAGAAAATTTAAAAGCTATCTTAAGGACTATTATAAACTTAATGAATGTTAAAGTGTTGTGGTTTTTAGAAATAAAGGGATACAGTGATATAAGGTCAGAATATAGAGAGGAATAAGATGACAGAGGGTGGAAGTAACAATTGGGAGTTGCTAAAAATTATGGACATTGGGATGCAGAAAGGGGGGGGAAGGGGAAGTCCAAGAAAAGAGGCTTATGAAAATATGTTATGAAACTATACGTGTATGTTTGTCTTTTTAAGTGTTTGTTCGTTATTTAAAAACTTTGTAAAACCAATAAAAATTTTATTTTAAAAAAAAATGAAACTAGAGTCACTCCAGCTCAAAGTGCACTGGGTAGGACTCACTGAAGGGCATCATACTCAATACTAAATTTCCTGGTTTTGTGTTGCTTTTGGATTTGTGTAGCCTTTAGATTTACTGCCTCCCTTTTCCACACGTTACCTAGTGAGGTAAAATCCAGTTCCCACCCAACATCTTGTCACCTCTTTGTTAATCTAAGGGGTTGAGTTGACCTCACTTGCAGATATTTGTGGAAACTTTAAGGCCCTCCTCAGAGACTCACACCTCCCCCCCACCCCATGTTCCTTTTATTTCTCTCAGTTTAGGCACTGGTGTCGTACCCCAACCCCTGTCACCATTGCTAAGGCTCCAGGGGGAAATAGGCCTGTTGCCTAGCAACAAGCCAGGAAGGGGTTGGGGAGCACTTTGTGACAGAAAGGGGACTGCTAAATGCTTCCTGTCTCTATTTGTAGAGGAGCTTAAAAATGGAGGCACAATACATGGTTTTCCCTTCCACATTTTCATCAGGCTGAAATATGCTTGGCCCCAGTCAGTCTAAATCTCGGCCTAGGCTCTCTCCCCTTGAACTGCCAAAATGGTTGGCCAAAAAGCATGGGGTGGAGAGAAGAAGGTGCATGTGAATGCTAGCCAGTAACCTCAAATTGCTGTGTTCCCATCAAGTAGTGCTCCTTTGACTTTTAAGAGCTACATGAAATGCAGAAATTCAACAGATGCAGACCTTCCAAGTGTCCCTATTTTCCAGGGACGTCCCTCATTTAGATAAGCCATCCTAGTTTCTGATTTGATCCCAGAATGTCCAACTTTTCCTTAGGGCGTCCCTATTTTCATTGGAGAAATGTTGGAGGGTAGGGAGTTATCCGGCCCCCAAGCTGCCTGAAGACAATCCTGTATAGGAAAGTTTTTTTTAAAAAAAGTTTAATGTTTTATTATATTTTTATATATGTTGGAAGCTATGGCTGGGGCAAGGCAGGAAGATGTGTGGGGGTATAAATAGTAAAATTATGGAATGGGACATCCCTGTTTTCACTGGAGAAATGTTGGAGGATATGCAGATGCAGCCAGAGCCCTCAGTTCAGGGGGACCTCAAGACAGTGCTACTTGTAGGCCTTGCCATAGTTAGAGCAGTATGGGCTACATTTGTAGTCCTGTTAGAATGGTAAAATCTGAATTTGTTGTGGATTCCCTGCATTCCGAATCAGCACAAGCTCTTTTTGATGTCCTTCTACCTGCTGATAGCAGACTGTAAGCTATAGTAATTAGAAACTGACTTAGAGCAGACATATCAGTGCTGGGAAAGCAATGTATGATCAGAAATGCCTACCTCCTGTGTTGATCGCAGTGGATCATGACATTCACCTGGGTCCCATTTAATGACACCCCAGGTTATCAAAACATGACGTACAGCCACTTTGGATGGGAGCCAAGCTTACATTAAGGAGTTTCAGTGCCACCCACCCAAGTGATGGCGATGTCCCTAATTTCATCTGTGGAAAAGCCCTGCTAGAAAGAGTGGCAACTCTAAAACCGTCTGCAGCAGCACGACCAGCGCACCTCAGAGGTCTGTTTTGTTTCTCTCTGTTGCATGGTGAGCACAAGTTCACACTGTTGTATAACAAGTGCAGTTTATTATGTACAAATCAATTTACACGAGTATTCAGTAGCATCAGCTGTAAACCTCATTCCAGGCTTGTTTTTCAGTTGCCTTATGTTTCCATTCTCTTCATACACAGCCCCATGTCACAAGGCCTCGGGGCCTGGGACGAATGTTGCACTTGCCCATTGTTACGATTGGCTTCAGCTTGCTTCCTGTAGCACCACCAATCTGAGGCTATGTTCAGGGTTTTTTGCCTGTTGCACAGCTCAATTCTGTGGATGAGTTGCAAGAAAGAAGGCTGCAGTTCTACATCAGCTTCCCTGGGAGTAAGCTCCGTTCAGCTCAATGGGACATACTTCTGATGAGATGTGTAGGACTGCATTGCAAGCCTCCCTCATCAAGTTAATTTATGTTTACTCCAAGTAAGAATGCATAAGATTGCAACTTTAAACTCTTTTCCTTCCCCCTTTTTAATTTACTTGAATATAATCACTTTTGTGGTGGACGAATATTTTCTAAGCATACAGAAAGCTGGTGTAGCATAATTCGTAAGATATGAACTGCAATACAGTGGTACCTCGGGTTAAGTACTTAATTCATTCTGGAGGTCTGTTCTTAACCTGAAACTGTTCTTAACCTGAAGCACCACTTTAGCTAATGGGGCCGCCTGCTGCTGCCGCGCCGCCGGAGCACGATTTCTGTTCTCATCCTGAAGCAAAGTTCTTAACCCGAGGTACTATTTCTGGATTAGTGGAGTCTGTAACTTGAAGTGTATGTAACCTGAAGCGTATGTAACTCGAGGTACCACTGTATAAGATCAGAAGTCCTTGGTACAGATTAACTTCCTTGAGCCACATATGCTCTCTGGGTAACCTTAGCCATTCACTGTTTACTCAGACTCAGCCCTCCCCTCGTATATAATGGATAATTCAAATCTCACCTTCCAGGGCTATTGGTAGGATCACTGCAATTAATTTATGTGAAGTGTACTGAATGCTTGACACCCTATATAAAAACTACTGCATGAAACTGCCTTCATGTTTAAAAATACCTCCAGTGGTATCATGTTGGCACTGATTTGTCAATCCAGCCATACAGCTTGATGAATGGAGAAAAACAAGGGGTACATAGGAAATTGACTTGCATGTTTTTATGACCTGAAAGGGATCTCTTGCTCATCTGGGGAGCAACAAAGATAGAAAATAAATAGCGTACAATAAAATAGCTAGCTGTTGGCCATAAGGATACTTAAATTCCCAGGCCCGATCTCTGTTTCAAATGTGGCTGGTTTCCTATTTGCTTGTGTTGATTGCCTCTTTTCCATCTGTCTTTTCTGCACTTCCAAGAGGCCTGCTGAGCCAGAACAAGAAGAGAAGGAAGCGTCTCATTGGGGAATGTATGGGTTGAAGGTGTGCTCAACAAGCAGGTATTTCAGATACAACTCTTTTGGGGAACAGGTGGTATTGCAGATAGGTAGGCTCTGTAAGAAGAAAGAGAAGGGAATCAGCAAAGCTGTTTGCAATGAGGGTTGGAATTTAATGAAAATGGACCCTCTTGACTATGTATGGTGTCCCCCATCCCTCAAACAGGGGGTGGTGCAAATCCTCTGTGAAGCTAGCAGAATATCTAAAATAGGAATACTAAGATTTTATGCTATGCATTTCCCAATCCCATCTCAAGCTCTTTGATCAGAAACGAACGGTTCTATAATTGCGGTTAATTACTCAAGTGTACTTCGGTTCCTTTGCGTGCTGATTGCACAATTTTGGTGTTAGAGGGATGAATTTTTTTATATACTTGTCAGACTTCAAGTTCGTTTTAATGAGGAATTGAACTTCTCCACAATGAAATCTGGAAGTGGAGCCCCAAATCGAGGACAGTGCCTGGAATATGGCACATATCGCACCAGTCATGAGCTCAATGTTCTGAGATATATTGCAAGAGAGACTAGCTTGTGGAGACCTGCCTCCCAAGAGCATAAAGCAATAAAATTCATAACAGTTCCAGTCTCCTGCCCCCAGTCTACCAAAACTTAACACCCAATGTTGTTTTGTGCAGGGTTGTTTTCTGTCTCACCATCGTAGCAGTCGGGCATCTTCAACACACCATCGAAACACTGGCTGTCGGCCGTAAAACTGCAGGTCTTGTTCTCACTACGGCAGAAAAATGTGACAATTTCTCCATGATGAACCAGACCATCAGGGATCTCATAGACCCAGAGCTTACGCCCTTGGTAGATCATCCGGCTCCTCTTGGCAGTGATGGGACAGCGGGCTGGTAAGGGTAAGAAACAAAGCCTGTTAAGTACGGTTGACAGACCCATTGGCTTTTTACCATCTGGAACAGCAAAGACAATGGGGATGCTGGTATGGAATCTAATGGATGGATTGGTAAAGTAATTGTCAGTATGTAAAAAGCAGTGGGGATTAGGAGGAAAGTACCTCTGCAGTAGGGTAGTTGGGACCAGTTTCCATTCTCCAGGCAAACCACTCGGTTAGAGCCATCTAAGAGGAAGTCCTTGTTACACAAGTAATAGATGACAGTTCCCACGGGGTATTCAGACTGATGCACAGCAACCAGGGTTGCTTCAGCAATATTGGGGGGTCGCGAACAGGTCACAGCTAGGGAGAGAAAAAGAAAAGTATTCTAAGTATGTGTGTGTGTGTGCATAAATAGATGGAAAGGATGTACAGATGTACAGATAGATAACTCATGGATGGGTGTTTATTTGGATTTATGAACAGAGAAATAAATATGGAGTGATCTATAGAAGGGTGATGGATGCTTTATTGGGTAGGTCAGCATGTGAATGGATGGATATATCAGCCTATTGGTTGGTAAAGGCAGAAGTTGCTTGGCCTTTGACTCAGAACTTATAATGTACTTCCAGGTGGAGTTTCTTCTGGTTTATTTGAGGTATATGTGGTAAAATGTGTGGACCTGTGTTACCAAGGAATAGAATACTACTGAATACTAATCAAGTGGCCAGAAAGAAGCTCGGTCCCCCACCCCAATAATCTTGACTACTTACGGTGGCAGGTTGGGGCTGTGTGTGACCATTCCTCATTCTCTTGGCATAAAAGAGAGCTGGGTCCCTCTAGGCGATATCTGTGAGGTAGGAGGAAGAAGAAGAAACCAGAAGGAAGTATTCAGTAGCTTTCCACTTGAGGGCAGATATGAGATAGTATTTATTAGATTTATATTTTGAGGCAGACCATGTTTTTATGCTTTTTAAAAACAGCTGACTGACTTTTTGGGTAAATGTTCTACCTCATTCTATGAAATTGTAACATATATATATGTTCAGACACTCTCAGTGGTGTTTTTGCACGAGAATGGTATGATAAAGGTAAAGGACCCCTGACAGTTAAGTCCAGTCACAAACGACTCTGGGGTTGCGGTGCTCATCTTGCCAAGGGAGCCGACGTTTGTCCACATACAGTTTTTCTGGGTCATGTGGCCAGCATGACTAAGCTGCTTCTGGCAAAACCAGAGCAGCGCACGGAAATGCTGTTTACCTTCCCCCTGGAACGGTGCCTGTTTATCTACTTGCACTTTGATGTGCTTTCGAACTGCTTGGTTGGCAGGAGCTGGGACCGAGCAATGGCAGCTCATCCCATCGCGGGGATTCAAACCACCGACCTTCCGATCAGCAAGCCCTAAGTGCCACAAAAATTAAATTAAATTAAATTAAATGGGATGTGTATGCTGATCAGCGTGTTGGAGTAAGTGATGGAGTTGAGGATAGTTTTATTTACATCATTTCCAACACACTCTTTAGCCCAGAAAGACTCTCTGAGCCACTTAGAACAAATCAGTTCTAAGACAGTCCCTGCCCTCAGGCTCACAACCTGAACAACTGACTTACCCATAGTCACACAAGTAGTGCACTTCCCTTCCTGTGTTGTAAGGGCCCCCTTCATGGGATCCATTTTCGATCTCTGGTGGAGATTTGCAGTGGGATGGTGGGTTAAGAGCATCTGATAAAGAAGAGGAAGGGGGAGGGAAAAAATGCTTGGTAAGTCTGTATCCTTGGTGCATTAGACCAATTGTTGGATTTTGTTTGTCACCTGGTGGAGGCACTGTAGTGGTGGAGGGTTAGCAGTGGCTGTTCTAGATTGAATAAGAGGTGCTTGCGAGCTTGGTCCCTCCTGGTAATTATTGATGACAATGGTAGGAAATGGTTGATTACCTTCACAGGGTAAAGTGAAGCTCCACTTTGCGTCTCCTTGGCAGCGACTTATTGCCACTTCCAGCCCATCAGCCATTAGAAATCCAGGCTTGCATGTCACCTCCATTAAGTCCCCAAACATAGTGGATTCCTGGACCAGCTGTGTCTCAGCATTGTCAATTGTCACCGGCCATGCACACCTCAAGCCTTGGAAGAATACAGAAAGAAAGATGGCGGCTGATGAGAACCCTGAATTTTGTGGGAAAGAGTTGAGCCTGGATTCTCAGGGTCTAGTGAGCCATGTTGGAAGAAGAACTGCTGGGTTCTTGTGAGGAAACAGAAAGTCTATTGGACAGAAAGAGATGAAAACCAGGAGTTCTGATCTTTTGGGGTGGAGTAGGTAGAAGCAACAGGGAACTGGCAATCAGGAATATTGAATTTTCTTAAATGGGGCAAAGGAGGGGTTAAGGAATCTGGAGGCCAGGACTCCTCTGGAAAAGGAATAAATGGAAGGCTAGATGCTAGAGCAGGGCTGGGAATACTAGAAAACAGTTCTTCGCACCTAGTGGGATGGTGAATGTGGGCTAGGTGGTGTTTGGGAGTTATGGGAGCCAGAAGAGGAATGAAACCTGTTTCATAAGGAAAAATGAGAGGCTATGACCTAGCATCTTAGGATCATTGCAAGTGGAATGTGATTGGAGATGTGCAGGGAGGAGAAAAGCATCTGGGAACAATTATTGATTACCGTATTTTTTGCACCATAACACTCACTTTTTTCCTCCTAGAAAGTAAGGGGAAATGTCTGTGCGTGTTATGGAGCGAATGTCTGCAGGTGGGGGTGGATCTGCTGCAGTCATGAGCAGAGGATCCATGGTTCCCCTTCCTTCCCTCCTCCGTGGTTACAAAGCATGGATCCACATGGATCCTCAGGATTTTTGCATTGGGCTACTCCAAACTCACTGTCAGATCACAGGTCTGTGGCCACAGCATGAACCACAGAAATCACATATCCACTATTTTGTTTAGAATATTTTTTTCTTGTTTTCCTCCTCTAAAAACTACATGCGTGTTATGGTCTGGTGTGTGTTATAGAGCGAAAAATACGGTATTTATTGAATTTTTTTTAACCAAAGTAACTCAAAGCAACTTTCAGTATATAAGCAAACACATACATATCTTGAAACTGACATAAAACTACAAATCTTAGGTTCTTCTGGAATGGGGGATGAAGACTATATGGCTGAAGTTTGGAATTTGGGAATCAGAAGTTTCAAGTTCTCAAAACTGGTTTAAAGGATTTTTTTCTGGTAACAGAGCACTTCTGAAATCTCTATAAAGTGGCTAGGGCAGAGTTAGGTAGGAAGGACTGGGAAGCATGTAAATGCCTGGATTTTCTGTGAATATTCCTGTGTGTGGACTAGGTGGTCAAGTTTCTACCTGTAGAAATGCAGCTCATTCCACATTCCCCGTCACATTCACACTTCCTGCTTTTAGAGCACCTGCGGCGCTCACAGTTCTTCTGGCACGTCTGCCCTGTCAGCATTGTAAAATTCTTCTTCCGCAGTGGACATTTGGGGTCGGTCAGATTCCTGACTGCAAATAGAAGAAAAGATAAGTGGTTACACAGATATGAGGGAATGAGACCGGGGAAAGAGGCGAGTGATGATATACAATCGTATTTAAGAGCTACGTCTATGTGTCTGTAATGGGGGAGTCGAAGGTAAAGAAATACCTTCCTTCCCTTCCCTAACACATAGCTGTCAACATTTCCCCCCTTTTAGGGGAAATTCCCTTATTCCGAATAGGATTCCTCACAAGATAAAAGTTGACAGCTATGCCCTAACAAGAAGCTCCAAGATGCTTTGTTGCCTCAAACAAAAAATTCAAATAGTGTCTCCTCCTTTTGAGGCGATACAAAATATCACAGTAAACTAAATAATTGGCAGTTGGCCGTCCTTTAACGTTGTTTTGAAATCTCCCATCAGAGTGGGCTGTCTCATGGTAGGCCTGGTCCTGCTTTTCCCTGTGGTGAATGAGATAATTTCGGCATCGTGGCTCATTTCCTCCTAGCGAGCTTCTCAAATGTCCCTCAGCTGAACCTAATTTTTAAGCTGTGCCTCATTACTCTCGCAATGTTCCGTCTCCTGCCGGGTGCTTGTTTGTTTAGGTTTGTGTACAAGCAGGATGTCAGACTGAACCTAAATCTGAACTCAAAAAACCACGCAGAACCTTCACCCCCCCAACCGAATTGTAACAGAATAAGAATTATTATCTGTTGAATCTGTTGACAGCCATCAACAACAATTGGGTTACCTTACAGATAGGTAGCCGTGTTGGTCTGCCATAGTCAAAATAAAAAATTCCTTCCAGTAGCACCTTAAAGACCAACTAAGTTAGTTCTTGGTATGAGCTTTCGTGTGCATGCACACTTCAGATACACTGAAACAGAAGAATTTCAGTGAATGTTTCAGTGTATCTGAAGAAGTGTGCATGCACACGAAAGCTCATACCAAGAACTAACTTAGTTGGTCTTTAAGGTGCTACTGGAAGGAATTTTTTATTTTGAATTGGGTTACCTGTTAGAATATGAACCTAGCTTTTTTTTTTTTTTAAAAAAAAGCCAAATCTTTTGTTTTTATTATTTTTAAAAATTCAAAACCATTTAAAAACTGCTTATTATTAAACCAGTATTTAAGTGATGTACAATAGAACATAACCCCCCCCAAAAAAAACCCCCAGCGTGTTGTGCTAACCCCACCGGCTCCAACCAGAATGAATCACAATGAGCACATAAAAACAGAATAACATCTGGAGATTTTGGGAAAGATATTTGGGGGCTGCTCAGTGAAGAGAAAGGCTGACAGCAGGGAATATCCACTGAGGTGGGAGAGAAGTGAGATGCCTTTGGGAAGCTTGAGAGCAAGGGCCCTCTCCCTCCTGTGGTTGCCACCAACTGGTATTCAGAAGCGTACTGCCTCTGACTGGGGAGGCAGAGTGTGGACTTTGTGGCTTGTAGCCATTGAAAGCCTCTACCTCAGCGGACTTGTCTAATCCTCTTTTAAAGCCATCCAAGATGGCGGCTATCACTGCCTCATGTGGCGGCAAATTCTGTAGTTTTACTATGTCTGTACTGTGTGAGGAAGTACGTTCTTTTGTCTGTCCTGAATCCTCCAAAATTCAGTTTCATTGGATGTCCATGAGTTCTAGTGATATGGCAGAAGGATTTCCCCCCCTTCTCTATCCATGTTCTCCATGCTATGTGTAATTTCATAAACTTCTAGCCTTTTACTCGCCTCTTCTCTAAACTGAAAAGCCCCAAATGCTGCAACCTTCCTGCACTGGGGAGTACAGTGGTACCTCGGGTTACATACCCTTCAGGTTACATATGCTTCAGGTTACAGACTCTGCTAACCCAGAAATATTACCTCGGGTTAAGAACTTTGCTTCAGGATGAGAACAGAAATCGTGCTCTGGTGGCGCGGCGGCAGCGGGAGGCCCCATTAGCTAAAGTGGTGCTTCAGGTTAAGAACAGTTTCAGGTTAAGAACGGACCTCCGGAACGAATTAAGTACTTAACCCGAGGTACCACTGTAGTTGTTCCATCCCTTGATTATTTTGGTTGTGCTTTTCTTAACCTCTTCCAACTCTACAATATCCTTTTTGAGGTAAGGCAACCAGGACTGTACACAGCATTCCAAATAGGATTGCCCCATGAATTTGTGTAACCAGTTTATAATATTGGCACTTTCAGTGTGCCAATTCCTTTCAGTTCCTTTCAGTTCCTTTCCTAATGATTCGCAGCAGCAGGAGGAGGAGGCTGGCAGCCAGTGCCACCCCCTTGGAAGGCAGACACATGGGGGCTGGCCAAAGGCAACTGGTTGGGCAGTGCCCCATTCACTCTAATGGGCTGTAGTTCCACCGGCTGTAGTTTCCCAGTCCAAGGTAGACGACATGTTCCGGTCAGGGTTGTACTCCCTCTAAAACTCTCATTATCACATCATTCGCTTTCCAAAGCAAGTTGGGTTCATCAGTTACCCTGGTTCTCTTACAGATGACAGAATCACTGGTGGCCTGAACAAAAGTCCCAGAGTTGTGTTCCCTGTCTGCTAGGCTACCGTATTTTTTAAAAAATAGACATGGGCCTTGACTGTGTACTTGCAGTCTCAAATGTGGGGCTGAAATTCTACATATGCGCATGTTGAAATCACTGATCCTGATTACGGGAAGGGTTACAAATGGACCAGAAAGAAACTTCTTTGGCATGCTGTTCCCATAGTTTTAACGGCCCTTTTGCATGTGCCAGTGAAATCAGCCAGTGGAACTTTCCACGCTATGGAGATAATAAACATTATCACCTGCTAATTCCTGTAAAACTAATTGTGAGCATGACAGCAGTTGGTAGGGTGTTAATGGGAAGTAACACTCATTTGAAGAGATCTTGAGACTTTGGCTTAAATATATTCTGTATGGAAGGGCATGAGGGTTAAAAAGAGGGATATTTAGAGCTTTGTATCTTAAGCAAAATGAACATTTCCTTCCTTTCCAAACTTGAATGAGAAAAGTTGTGATGCTGGCAATGGCCACCAGGTGGAGAAATATATACTTGGCTTGAAAAGCTGCCTTATACGTACAAGAAATGCTGTCTACCTGTTTATTTCCATATGTGTTTTTTCTATTAAAAAAATATTATTTTAGTGTTTAGACTGCAACACTCGAAGGTGCCATGTGAGTAGCAATATATCCAAAGGTAACACGCCTAATTATAGCTGACCCAGAAATGAAAAAAACCTCCAAAAGCTGGATTTTGGAAAAAACACACACCCCAAAGATCCACTTTTATTAGGACCAACCAAATTAAAAAATAATAGCAAGCTTTTACATTCTCCAGAGCTCTGCAACAGGCAAAGTGTTACACAAAACAGGAGGCAAAGGGACAAAGGGAAAGTACAAGGAAAAGTACAAGAATTAGATTGGATGTTGTAGCTCTAACATCAGCTTGTAAACTCAGTTCCTAAATTATATTGCACCGAGGTACAAATTTTAATGGTCCTGTAAGCTAACAAAATTAAAATAAAATGCACAGTATATTGAATATTCAATCAAATATATAAAAAGATACTATTATTAAACAGCTTACATTTAATAACATGACTTATGCAGTCCGTCATGAGGATGGTTTATTTGTGCAGGTAAGAACCTAGCTATGTAGCAGTCAATGTGCTTACCCTGATGATCTGCAAAGCGAGCCTCAGTTGCCTTGCTTGCTTTGTATAAGCCCACAGCTAAATTGCAATAGTGCTACATCCATTCTGCAGTCACGTTACTTCACATAGCCCTCTAAATTCAAGAACTAACTTGTGGGGGAGGGACAGGAAACCTATTTTCTGGGATTGGTAGGAGATATATATATATATATATATGGTTTTAATTGCAGGGGAAATGTGATATCCTTGAAATAGAAGCGTGAGCTTAAAAGAAAGATGTCTGGATCTTTCTCAAACCCATTAATCCTCGGCAACACATTAGTAACAACTGTGTGCATTTTAATAATTTTTTTTTTGACAATTTGCACCATGAGTAGATGGATAGATACATTGATTTAATAATAGACAGAGATAAAATTAGGCATAAAACCTTGATACTTCCCATTTTAGAAACTGTACACAGGATGGAGAGAGAGAGAGAATATGTGTGGGAATAGGGAGAAGAAAAGTGAATGGAAGTTAGGAAAACAGCAGAAAGAAAGAAGCCCTACCTGGCAATCTTCCACAGTAGGCAGAGAACAAGGTATCTGGTTGGCCACTGTGAGAACAGGATGCTGAACTAAATGGGCCACTGGCCTGATTCAGCAGGTTCTTTTTACGTTCTTATGAGTAAGGGGCTCAGAGTAAGCTAACTAGATTCCTATCGTAGCTCAGCCCAATTCCAGTCTCTCTCTTTGTAGGCTTGGCTTTTGCTTCAATTTTCTTTCTATAAAATGTGTTGGAAGTGACTGCGAGGGAAGGGATTCTGGTTATACATCCTCAGTTTTAAGACTGGAGAGCCTAGAAATCTAAATATATGCAAGTGTCTTTATGAGGGTAGAGCATGTTAGGTAAATGGAAAACTATTTGGACACAGGAGAAGGTTAAGAGCCCTGGCGTCTTAAAGTATGTGCCAAAAGCCAACGGATAGTTGAGGATATATAAATTCTACAACTCTGTGGCTCTACAGTTTTCCCACAAAGTGGTGCGTTATACTTTGGGCTGCTTGTATCCTATGATCCTCTCCAAACACGGAACGAGATCAGAAAAATCTGGCACCCTGAGCCTTTAGTGAAAAATGCTTTAGGGAAAAGTACAAAGGGGTGAGAGAAAATGAACAGGTAACAAAGTCACCCTCTAGATGAACATGGGAAGCTGTCTTATCCCAGGTCAGACCATGGTTCATCTAGTTCCACACTGTCTGCACTGACTGGTAGCAAGTCTCCAGGATTTCAGACTGCTTTCTCTCCTAGCCTTACCCAGAGATGCAGAGATTGAACCTGGAACTGTTTGCCTGCAAAGCAGCTGCTCTACCACTGAGCTTATGGCCCTTCCAACCTACTCGTCTTTGGGGGCAGGGGAGAGTATATTATTTTCTCCTGTGTCCTCTTTGAGGCGCACAGCTGGAACAGCTGGGGGTTTTCTGCTCCAAGTGGCTGAGCACTACAGTCAGAGCCCCAGAATACTCCAGTACCCCCTGCAACATTGCAGCTGATGCCAGGATATGTCATTTCACTGATGGGCCTAACAAAAATGGTTGCTGTAACTATGTTTGGCTTGCTTGTGCCCAGCAGCCTGCATTTATATAAGATGGTAGCTCGAGTTGCAAATGGGCAGAACACAAATACAATGGTACCTCGGGTTACATATGCTCCAGGTTACAGACACTTCAGGTTACAGACTCTGCTAACCCAGAAATAGTACCTCAGGTTAAGAACTTTGCTTCAGGATGAGAACAGAAATTGTGCTCCAGCGGCATGGTGGCAGCGGGAGGCCCCATTAGCTAAAGTGGTACCTCAGTTTAAGAACAGTTTCAGGTTAAGAACGGATCTCCAGAACGAATTAAGTTCTTAACCTGAGGTACCACTGTACATTTTTTCCACAATGTGTAGAGATTGAGCACAGCTCTAGGGCCGGTCCAATACATTTTTCTCCCTGAGGTAGAGTAGCAAATGCTGCCTTCCCTTGTCCCTCCCTCAGCAAGTCAAGAGCTTTGAGTTTCGTCAGTGGCTGGAAGGTGGAGCGGAACTGGCCCAAGACATTTTGCTGCCTGAGAAGGAGCGGCAGATGGCACATAACACACCTGCCCTGCCAAAGTGAAGGCACATAGTAGTTCCCAAGGATTGCTTTGGCACATGAGGCAGAAAATCTCTCACACACGCCTCTCCCAGGAAATGAAAAATAAATAAATCACAATAATAATCTAAATCGCTGTTGTTATTTTAAATAATAATTATTTATTAATTTATATAATCCTTAATGAAAAATAAAAGTCTCCCAAGCAGTTTGCCAAATATAAAAACTAATTACACAATTCTGTTTCCCTTTCATGATACCCCAAATCATGACTGCCTGACACTTCCTAATGGTAGAGCCAGCCCAGCATTGCTCACTGCTTAACGTGCTGGACATCCCAGGTTAAATCCCTGTCACCTCCAGTTAAAAGGATCAGCTAGGAGCTGATGGGAAAGACCTTTCTGCCTGGGACAGACTCTGGAGAGCTCCTGCCTGTCAGACAACAGAGGACTAGATTGATAAATAGCCTGACCTGGTATATGGCACCTACCGACCTTCCTAATATAGCAGCTTGTAAGGGACGACTGAACAAGGAATATGAGGAAGGGGAGGTGAAAAGTCAGGTAGAGGGACTGAAAGCAGAAAAGGGGTGAAGCGACTGTGGGGACTCACCTCCCACTTGTCCAGAGCCTTGTGAGAACCAGAGAACCGCCAGCAGTGCCAGGAAAAGGAGCGAGGACATGATGCGAGGAGGATGCAACCTGCGTCTCTTGATTACACCTATGTTTTGGGGAGACAGGTTCTCTCCTGCGTTCTCTGGGAGAGAGGCAATGGTTAGTTGGTCCGAGGAAAGTTTTTGGGAGTGGGTATTAGCGCCTCCTAGATAATGCAGAATGAGACAAGGGTGCAGAGATACAAGATTCCAGGGTGCTCTGAGAAAGGAACCAAAATTAATGGGTGCCAGGGTGGCAGCCGAAGCTCCTGGATTTTGTCTTGCAGGCTGAGGGGACGGCCTTATAAGTAACTGGGATTTGAGCACCCCTCTGAAATATATGTCCATTTCTCCCACTGTGTGTCCGAAGTTATTCATTAACAAGGCTTGGATGGGACCCTGCCAAAGGGCAACCTGCCTTCCACATTTGTCACAGGGAACTCTGAACTCCAAAGCAAGACAACAGACAGCTGGGGGGGCTTGTCAACATATGGAGAGAGGAACCCAGGAGTCCTAAACCTCCACAGATCCCACACCTGCCTAAGCCCTACTCTTCTCAAAAAGGGATCACCCTAACTCTCTCCACTCTGGATTTCTCTGCTCCCCCAGAGAATCCAGAAAGGCTGGCTCCCTGTTGTGAGTCTTCTTTAATAGCACCGCTTTATTCTTCCACAATCCCATTCAGGAGGCGATCCTTTTAGTATCTCAGCTTCTCCCCTCAGCTGCTTTCACCAATCTCTTTAGATTTTCCTTACTCTTGCTCAGAAATTCTGGTTTCTTCAGGGAGTGAGAAAGAAATCCGATGGGTGTGTGCGTGTGCCTGGTGTGTGGGCGAGAGAGGGGTGGATACCAAGGCACCTGGTGGGTTTTCTTAGTGGGCAGCACAATGTAGAAAAAGGGTTAGAGGGGAGAGATCCCTGGCTGCTTCTGTGGGGGGAGAGAAAAGCCTTCCCAGCGATTCCTCTTTAAACTCAGACTCCTCCCCCTCCTCCCCCCTTGCTCAGCCTCAGCCTCCCCCGTCCAAATCTCCCATTCCTGGGTGAGAAACAGACACAGCCCAAATCCACAACCTGTTTGTTTCTCTCTCTCTCCATCTCTCTCTGTCTCTCCTTCTGTGGAGCTGTTGCTGGGAGCTTTCCCCTCTGCCTCTTCCCTTTTTTTCCATCACCAGTTTTGCCAGTCTCCCTATCACTATCTTCTTCTCTTTCTGTTCTCTCTTTCTCTTTTTTACTCCATTCACCTCTTCGTTGCCCACCCCTCCTTCATCTCCCATCCCTCCCCATTCCTTTTTCTCCCCATCCATCCTTCTACATCCCTCCAGTCCTTTTCCATCCTCCATCAGTTCTCCACTTTCCACCTCTTCTCTCATTCATTGCACGATCCACCGGTCCCTCTTCCTCATCCATCCATCCATCTGCTCCCTCCAGCTCCCATATATTTCTTGCCTGCTTTTAATCGCCTCTTCCCTCTGGTTCTTTCCTACCCCTCCGCCCCTCCCTCTTGAAGACCCTAGCAGTTAAGGTGCTGGGGCTTCCCCCAGGTGGCACCATGGCGCTGCTGAGCTCCCCAACAGAGACTGAATGCTTGACTAAGCCGCTTTTCTGCCGCAAGGGGGCACTACGCCAGAAGGTCATCCACGAGGTGAAGAGCCACAAGTTCACCGCTCGCTTCTTCAAGCAACCCACCTTCTGCAGCCATTGCACAGACTTTATCTGGTGAGAGAACCTGACCCTGTGATGTTGACCCTATTTGCATTGACCCCCTGTAACCCTTTGCCTTTGATCTTGCCACCCCTTTTACTGCTGCTTGTGCAACCCTGCGCCCCACATTCCATAACCCCGTGGTCCTATCACTCTACTCCATAAAGGGCTATCTTATTCAGGGCTTCCTGTGTTCTGTAGTTCTGTCTAGATGCTGAAACAGTAGCAGGCACAGAATTCAGCACCCTGATAACCTGATTATTCTGTTTTTATTTTTTTAGGTACTTTTCTAGTCCTCATTGTGGTTGTGCAGATTAGTCTTGGGCCATGCTTGGTGAAATCTCTAAAACTCAGAGGTTACTAAGTAGGAATTCTAGTGGTTAGGGGGTAAGGCTGCAGTGTCCAGTGTAAGTCCTTGCTCGTCTCTGTAACAGAAAAGTGATGCTAATTTATGTAAAATTTGGATAGGTCATATAATTTCTTGCTGGAGAATTTGGGCAGTCTTGGTCCTGAAGTTGAGCTGACCAATGGTCCTGTCCTCCCCTACCATTACTGGCTTTTATTTCAAGTTTTTCTAACTAAGGTATCTACTTTTACTCTGCCACCTAAGATGATGCCAAGGTTCAAACGGAGGAATTCATACAAGCAAAGTGATTTTCTCTCTCTTGTCTTCCTTCTGGCAGATGTTCCTTGTCCTATAATCCCATTACTCCTCTATATGTCTCTGAAGCCCCATAGATCTACATGAGCTGATCACCTTTTACCACCCTAGTTTTGTTTCTAGAGATTTTCCTCAATCTATAAATCCATACTTCCATCCATGCAGCCTCTTATTTATATTTATTGAATTTGCATGTAATACCAAGCCTTTGTCACAATTGATCTAGTTAGTTCTTTCCAATATATCTCTACATCTTGCCATATCCTCTGTCCCTCCATCTCTCCTATAACCCATGGCCCTATATAATTCAGTTTGACCCTGCAGATCCTTTAGTTTCAGCCAAGAGCCCCCATGACTACCTGTGTGTATTCTGTGCTTCTCTCTTTCGCCCACATTTCTGCTTCCGGGAAATCTAATTCTGCAATCAGAATGTGTTGGGCGAATTGAGTGTATCAAAATATATTATGCAAATTAAGTATATTGGCGTAATGTGTCTAGTTTTGCATAATTCATCTTACTTTCTGTGATTCAGCTGTGGAAATAAGTAGAATTTATTTGTGGCAAAGATGATATTGATGGAGGTGAATAGAAGTGATGTTGATGGAGGTGATATGATAGCCGTTCAAATATATAAAAGGATGTCACATAGAGGAGGGAGAAAGGTTGTTTTCTGCTGCTCCAGAGAAGCGGACACGGAGCAATGGATCCAAACTACAAGAAAGAAGATTCCACCTAAACATTAGGAAGAACTTCCTGACAGTAAGAGCTGTTCGACAGTGGAATTTGCTGCCAAGGAGTGTGGTGGAGTCTCCTCCTTTGGAGGTCTTTAAGCAGAGGCTTGACAACCATATGTCAGGAGTGCTCTGATGGTGTTTCCTGCTTGGCAGGGGGTTGGACTCGATGGCCCTTGTGGTCTCTTCCAACTCTATGATTCTATGATTCTAAGTGAGGGAAGGGCAAGGAGATGTTTCAAACGCATAATAACCAGGACTAGAAACTTGGATATATATTTTTAAAGGATGCGATCCTTAGGATGTCAAAACCCACACTAGAAATAGTGTTTAAATAGTCATCATCTCCAAGATCCATAATCCTGACCCATATTTTGGAAGTTTGGAAATAGGTTCTGAGTTTATGCAACAATGCATGGCCCATGCATTGCCTAGGAACACTCAGGTATTCTGAAGAGATATTGCTGGTCAGAGATATCCCTGGCCTTTGGTTTCAATGTATTTTGTTACTGGTTGTCCTCATTTTGGGATTGTTTTCCTACAGCCTGTAGTTCTGACAGGTGCACAATTGTGGTAGTGTTGCTGTGTTTGTAAATTCTCAAATGGTGGACTATCCCTCCATTAAACCCATTTAGTGGGGGAAGAGCATTTAAGTTTTATATAGTAGGACATCAGGGGAGTTGCTGAAATCACAGTACTCTCATGGGCTTCTTGTCATCTTTAAGAGATACATATGTTATTAAGTATGGGATATAGCTCCCTGCTGCCTAATACACTCCTTTATATACCAAATGGCAATTTCAGCTCTCAGAGTGGGTGTAGCAAGACAAAACTACAATGTGATGCCCTATATTTCTAAATATCAATGTGCCACAATTATGTATGATTCCCCCTCCGCAACCTTTCTTATTTGGGGTTCCTCTTTGCTGCCTCCAGAAGCGCCTTTTCTCAAACACACACACACACATTTCTCTCAGACATATTCCTGAAGGCTGCAGAAGTGATGGAAATTTGTTCTGACACATGGTTCTGTGGTCACACACACACAACACGCGCACACACCAAACAGCACATAATACATTTTCTGCTTATTATGGGCAGAGAACATGAAGGATCCGTAAAAATATAACCAACAGGTGGGAGGCAAAGCAACGGTTGTAAGGCTCAGGTAACAACTGTTTTTCAAGTACGCAGAAAGGTTGGATTGCTATGAATAGACAAGGAGAGCAAGCCATATTCCTCTGCAGCTGAATGGAGAAAAACAGGGGGATGGAAAGAAAGTGTTTTGTGTTAAATGTATCATGCTGATGAGATCTTTCTCATGGTTAAGCTGCCCCCTTTATCACTCTGCGCTCAGATCCCAATACAGATCCCCTCTCCAAGACTATTGCTCCTTCAGCAGCTTCACCACCCTCAAGCTGAAGCCACACCATCCATTTAAAGGACTTTTATAGCGCTTTTAACAGTCATGGCTTCCCACCCCACCCAAAAGAGAGTGTGTGCTGGAACCTGCAGCTCTGTGAGGCCTGCATCCTTAAAAAACCTACAGCATCTAGGCTTCTCTGGGACTGTTAAAGCTATAAGAGTGCTTTAAATGGATGCTGTGGATGTGACCTCAGTCATCCAAATGTCACCTGTTCTCACAAATGACTCCAGCCTTTCTCCCACGCTGCAGTCAGTAGGGGACATGGCTCGATGGCAGAGGATACGCTCTTTGAGGAATGGATCTCAGGCTCAGTCCCTGGCATCCCCAGGTAGGGCTGGCAAAGACCACCTGAAACCCTGCCAGTCAGACAATAGACCAGTTCCCCAAACTTGGGTCTGCAGCTGTTTTTGAACTACAGTTCCCATCATCCCTGATCACTGCTCTTGTTAGCTAGGGATGATGGGAGTTGTAGTCCAAAAAACAGCTGCAAACCCAAGTTTGGGAAACCCTGCTATAGGCAATGCTGTATTTAGGCCTTGCAGAATTCCTGTCTGATGCTGCTT
Source organism: Podarcis vaucheri (assembly GCF_965113315.1). NCBI lineage: Eukaryota > Metazoa > Chordata > Lepidosauria > Squamata > Lacertidae > Podarcis > Podarcis vaucheri. The sequence continues at coordinate 19,186,270 of NC_138751.1, forward strand.
CTCTCACTTCCTTCAAATTCCATCTCAACCCTTCCCCTCAACCTTTTCTGTAACCCCTTAGTCCAGGGATGCAGAAGCTGTGGCCCTCCAGATGTTGTTGAACTACAACTACCACAGAATAGTACCAAAAGGCGCACAGCTATAGCAACGATATACAGTGGTACCTCGGGTTACATACGCTTCAGGTTACATAGACTTCAGGTTACAAACTCCGCTAACCCAGAAATAGTGCTTCAGGTTAAGAACTTTGCTTCAGGATGAGAACAGAAATCGTGCTCCGGCGGCACGGCAGCAGCAGGAGGCCGCATTAGCTAAAGTGGTGCTTCAGGTTAAGAACAGTTTCAGGTTAAGTACGGACCTCCAGAACAAATTAAGTACTTAACCCGAGGTACCACGGTACAATCTTTATATTGAGGTAGACAAAATGCCAACACAATTGCAGCATATACATTTCAGCACAGCTTACAAAGAACCATATGGCTCAGCAACAATTATTATTGCGTTGAAGAAGGCTCTGTAGTGCAGCTGCCTACAAGTTTGCACCCTAGCAATGGTGTTATCCTCTTGGAATCAAGCAACTTCTTTGGAGATATAAACATTCTGGTTGTGAAAACTGCGGCCGGGGCCTCGAAATGCTTTTTGCGGGTTTGTCATCTGAGGAAGGCCTTCGAAGCAGGACCTTATCCAGAAGCCTGTCTGTTGTCAACTGCTTAGAGCAGTCTTCGATGCAATAATAATTATTGTTGTGCCATATGTTTCTTTGCAAGCCTTGCTGAAATGTACATATTGCAACGATATTTTGCATTGTAAGCTTCTTATTGCAGTTACAGTTGTATGCCTTTCCACACTTCTCTGTGGTGGTTTCATCTAGGACTGTGTCCTTGTATGTGATGTTGAACTACAACTCCCATCAGTCCTAGTCATTGTCCATGCTGGCCAGGGCTAATGGGAGCTGGAGTCCAACGACATCAGGAGGACAACAGCTTCCACACCCCTGCCTTAGTCCCTGACCCCTACTGAAACTGAAGCCTTAGTACAAGGGCGTGAAATTCTTAGCCTACATCTCTCCCCCTCTCTTTTGACTCCCCGAGGTCATTTGTTAAGAGCCGTGGATTTTATTGATTTTTAAAAACAACAAGCAAAAGAAGCATAACAGGTGCCTCATGTCAAATTTTAGATGGTAAGCTCCTTGCAGTAGGAACCTGCCTTCTTGTTCTTTGTAAGCTGCTACAAAACTTTGATAGCTCTATATGAACAGAAACAAACAAATTCAGGTAAAAGAGCAAAGGTGCTGGTCCACAAGTAAAACAAAAAAACCCCTCCGATATCCACCGTAGGGTATTAATTTTGTTAGGCCCAACCAAACTGTCACAGAGTTGTTGCAAGCTTTTGAGTTCTCTAGAACTGTTTACAGTGGTACCTCGGGTTAAGTACTTAATTCGTTCCGGAGGTCCATTCTTAACCTGAAACTGTTGTTAACCTGAAGCACCACTTTAGCTAATGGGGCCTCCCGCTGCTGCTGTGCCGCCAGAGCACAATTTCTGTTCTTATCCTGAAGCACTATTTCTGGGTTAGCGGAGTCTGTAACCTGAAGTGTATGTAACCTGAAGCGTACGTAACCCGAGGTACCACTGTATTGGGCAAGATGTTGTAGGAAATCAATGGGAATGGAGGGAACAGGGCAGAAGGAGAAAAGAAGAAATCAGGGTCCCCACCAGACTGTCACTGTTTTGCAGGAGGGATTCAGCAGCATACTGGCAAAATTCGGATTGCACAACTAAAAGTGGATCAAAGAGCTCTTCTGCAACAAACCCACTTCAAAACAATTCAGACTTTTTGTAGTAAGGAAAGTGATGGGAAGATGAAATGGGGTGGAATGGTGGGCCAGACTATATTTCTTGGGGGGGGGGGGATGAACGAATTCCTATGCCCCACAAATAACCCAGAGATGCATTTTAAGTAAAAGGACACATTCTACTCATGTAAAAACAGGCTGATTCCCGTACTGCCTGTGGGCTGGATTGAGAAGGCAATTGGGCCGCATCCGGCCCACGGGCCTTAGGTTGCCTACTCCTGATTTTGCTGCTGTGCCATGCTGAGAAAATCTATGGCTTGGCTTAGTGTGTTCCCCGAACCTGGGTGCTTGCAATTTAGCTCTCTCTAGGCTAACCAAGGTTTGTACTTCTTTTAGCTCACTGTGGCGTAGCAGCAAACTCCTCCCCTGCTTTCGAAAAAGACATCATGGGTAGGGGGAAAGCAGAATGATGTCACAGATCCCAAATGGGAACCTGCAACAAAATGTTGAAGTGCTCTGGTTCACTGGGTCTGTCAGTCAGCCATGATCTCCTCTAAGATTCCTATTTCATGCTCTCCACCCCCAAGAGACAGTCTGTGGCCACTGAGCATGCTAAATCCTGCTTTGGGCTGCTCTTTTTGAGGGTGGGTGGGTGGGTGGGGGTGCCCATTAGGTTGTTTTTCCTATATATTCTTTGTACTTTTTGCAGGTTAGCATTCAACCAGAGGTTCTGATGCTACCTTGCTATTTCTTACTAGGTAGCGTCCTGTTGGCACTCACCAGCTGAGTTCATTGTTAGAGGGAACAATGACAGGGTCTGTCACATTTAAGGAGAACTTGTACAAATGACAGCAGAAAGTTCATGAAGTTACAGTATTGGCCACACCATCTGGTTATGTGTGCATTTTATGCAGCGACCTCTTCCTTCAGGCAGCTGCAGGGCATAAACATGGCCCCCCCTTTTGTCCCACTCAACAATTCTGTGTGAAGCAGGTTGGGCAGATTGCCGATGACTGGCTCAAGCTCACTCAGTAAGTTTTACAGCTGAGCAAGGATGTGAACCTATGTCTCTCCATTCCTAGGCCCAGTACTCAGTACTTGCATCGCAGGGGGTCGGAGTCCATCATGTAGCTAAATCTGAGGGGAGCCAAGGGGTGGAGCTTATGGATTTCGTTAGGGGCACCCTCGCTTTTCCCTCCTAAGCCCTGACAACACTTTCACCACTGCCTGACACTACGCTGGCCTCTGCTGGCTACTCTTTAGATAACACAGCAGCTTCTGCTTGTAATGGGATGTGGAGTGTTGACTTGGTGGGTGGGTGGTGGTGGTGGTCCTGTGCTCTCACTGGTGGGTAGAAGAGATGGGAGGCATCTGGGTCAACATGGCTGCATCATGGCCAAATGGCCAGAAGTGACTGTGCTGGCAGTGGAGTCTGATCTCACTGAGGGTGGTCTACACTTCCGCTAGTCCCATGGCTAGGAAGCATGAGTCTGAGTGGGTTTCCCTCTTGCCCCACTCCCTTCCCAAGGAAGACCTGCTCTGAATCGGAACAAATGCCAATCCTCGGAAAAACCCAATTGCCTTTTGCTCCGACTGAGTGCTAAAGAACAGTTTTCCCCAGGAAGAAGCAGCGGGACAAGAGGAAGTGTGGATAAGCCCTTGACCAGTTAGACTGCTGAAGTACAGTACTTACAGCCTGATCTTAGGTGTTTTTATAGGGCTGTGAGCCCTGTTGAATCCACCTTATTCTTCAAAGGGGTGAACTACATGTTACACTCGGCTATGAGGAACTTTTATCAGATTTTCTCCCTTAAACCAAAGGCTGCCTCTGAAGCTGTTTTCTTCATGGATATGAGAAAGTAGTAAAGGGAGAGATGTGCCTCTTACCCCTTTCCCTTCCAGCTGCTTTCCCATTCAACCCCCTGGGCTGCTTCCCTGCCCCTCCAGGAAAGGATACAGGTTCCTGCATGACCCCTCCACAGAGCAAAAATCCCCCCACCATACTGAGGTGAGAAGGAGCTTCAGTTCGGAACAGGTCAGAGAGGCAGGGGAGTGTAACACTTTCTTTCAGTGCTATTTTGCTCAATTAAAACAATCTCTTCCCAAGTGGCAGTTTGTCCCGTGGAGGAAAACTTGCAGGTACCTATATGTTTTGCCCAGCAGGCCAAAAAAATATTAGGACTTGGGAAAAACCCCCTGATAATAATCCCTGCTCTTGAATCTCCTGTCATGCCATGCCAGACATGGCCCTGATTCTGCACAATATTTCTCCCTTGTTAACCATTGCCTTTGTTCTGTTATCCTCCATACTATCTAGATTTGTAAGCTCCACAGGGCAGGGAGTTCTGCTACGATTGTGTGACTCTATAAAGTGCCACATACAGTAATGGCACTGTATGGATAAGAGGATCCTTCCCAAAGACTGATAAGGATGTGATGAGGAGAAAAGGCTGTTGGAAGAGGTATGAAATTCTGTTTGAAGTTAGCCGAAAAGGCATCTGTGTGTCAGCTTGTGGAAAAACCTGGAGCTTCGACACCAGCACCCCCGCAGCCTCGGGAGTTAGTGTCAGGCAGAGACAAAATATGCTAAACCCCTCATCTCTGTTAATGACTCACATAGCAGAGGGCACAGAAGTCTTTATAATAACTACTAACTCCAAAGACATACAAACATTTCCATCCCCATTTGGGGGATGTGACAGCTGGGGACTTGCCACATAGACACCCAGATCTTACCCTCGTATTTATTTCATTCTTTATTTATTTATAAAATCTCGTGAGTCAACGTTTGTAGCCCATATTGGGTGCTCAAAGTGACATAACACAAACATACAGAGAATCTATTTAAAACGCATTAAACACAGTAAAAGCAGAAAAGTAAAAATAATGAAAACCGTCAACCCTAAACTCTGCTAGAATTTAAGGCAGAGAAGAAACAACAGAGGGACAAATCCAGTTCCCAGCTCATAAGGCAAGAAGCAAAGTTGCAGTCTGTTGAAAGTAAAACTCCGCTGTATTCAGTGAGACTTACTTTGAGTAAATGTGCATTTGCTTGGGCTGTGAAACAGAATGCTGGCAAAGGCTGAAGAAACCAAACAGTTCCCACTAGTGTGTCAAATGCTCATTTGGGAAAGGGGCCAACCACCCCAATCTCTCTTGGGAAGAAGGTCTTAAATGGAAGTTACCACCATAAACACGGTCCTTCTGGAGCAGGCTAAAATATTTCCCCTGTTGATCTTACAGAGCAGGTGCAGTGGCATATAAGGGAGAAGATGCTGGGATAGCTCAGTTGGTAGAGCAGGAGACTCTTAATCTCAGGCTTGTGGGTTTGAGCTCCACATTAGACAAAGGATTCCTGCATTGCAGTGGCTTGGACTTGATGGTCCTTGTGGTCCCTTCCAGCTGTACAATTCCATGATACTTAGAGCAACAGGACCTAGGACACTGCCTTGAACTGGGCAAGGAAGCAAACTAGAAGCCAGTGCAGATGGGTCATGCACCAGAGTAAAAACACCTTTTTCCTACTCAAGCTGGCTAACGAGCAGGCTTGCTGTATTCTGCAGAACCTGAAGCTCCCGAGTCATTTTCAAGGGCAGCCCAGTGCCAATGCATTCCCATAGCAGTTAAAATGAGAGGTTACTGTTGCATGCATGAGAGCGTGCTGCATCTCCTAGTCGGAAAGGAGGGATTTCAGCTGGTTTGTTGGCCAAAGCTCATTCAAGGTGCTCTTGACTGTGACCTTCATCTGGATAACTGCCAGCAAAACAGGACTGAGGAGTAGGGCAGCCCCTTTTTGAACCAACACTTACTCCCCTGCTTTAAAGTGCCGTTTGGTCTGCAGATGTTACCAGGCAATTGATACTAGGTGTTTAGCTCTGTGTCATGAAAAGCTTTGCTTGCTGATTTCCGTAGAACAAGGTCTCGCTTCCAGACAGCCTGTTTATTGGATGTTCATCCTGATTTTTTTGTACACTGTTTGCAAGGAGGTTAGACAACACAAGCTATTCATGGAAAATTCATTCTGATCTTTTATATGGGGAGGCTTCACAATGCAGTTGTTACCCACAAAAAGTGTGGGTTTTTGAGGAAGTGGATTTGTTGCAAGAGTACCAAGTCAACTTTGATTATGCTACTTTAATTTGCCAGTATGTGATTGAATCCCACACGAAAACATCTACAGTCTGGAAGTGTCCTAAACCTCAGTTAAAGACAGAGACACAAGACAGGTCCCCCCACCTTGATTAAGTAGAATAACTACCATCTCCTGGTTCCATAAGCACAATTGCGAATGATATGTTCTCCCCACCGGGCATTTCTCTAATAAGCATGTTTGTGTGGTCCATAAGAAAAACCACAGCCATGAACATGCCATGTGAGTTCTGAGATTCTGCTAAAGCATGGGGCCACATGTGCATTTTGACATGGTGTGCAGAAGTTAGCATCCTGAGAATCTTAGCTTTCAAGTAAAATGAACCAAGTTTCTAGTCCTTAAGGCTGTAAAGATAGGTCTTGAAAGAGTGTTAATGTTAATGCTTTGCAAGTAGAAGGCCCCAAGTGCAGTCCCTAGCATCTCCAGGGAGGGCTGGGGAAGATTTCTAAACGAAATTCGAGGAATTTAAATTGGGGAAAACATCATGGCTTTCCTGTATAACCTATGGTTTGGTCCTTAAAACAAGGCCTGCAGTTCAATTTCAGGTTACCACTGAGAACACAGTGGCAAAAACAGAAGGCCTTTTTCCACAGCCAGGAGGGATTGAGTCCTGCATCAAAATGCAACTCCTTCTAGATTCTAGTGCTACTGAACTGCAGCATGCAGAGCGAAGGGTGGGGTAGGGGAGTATTGCTAGATGTTGCTAGAGCTGCCACTTCCAGTCCGTGCCCTTTATGTGGCAGCAAGTTCCTTTTAAATCAACAGGACTTACAGTTTATGGTTACAGATTCTGCTGACATTCACCTACTATGGTGGGCATCTGCAGATGTTTGCCTGTTCTCCGTTCTATGCAGACAGAACTCTCTCTTGAACTTTATTTCCAAACCCCCTTCAGTTTCCAGATTTATCAGTAGGAAAACCCCCTGACCTCATCCTGTACCATTCACAACACTTTGATCTGCAAACATCAGCAAATACAGTAAAACGTTTCAAGGCCTGGTGGCAAACATTATCACCTGCTAATGTCTTCAGAGCAAGCTGCTGTTAAATGCAGAGCAGAGGAGCAGGGGGCCGGTGTGAACCACACACCACACAGTGCCTGTTTATTTTGGCATCACTTTCCAAGATTATGCATGCCCCAGCAAAATCAGAAGTGTCTATGTGGAGCAAGCATTGCACTGTGTGCAGTTTTGGAATGATTAAAACACATGTTTTCATGGACACACAGACTGTCCCCTGCAAAGAATAATCCAGCAGTCATAGAAAAATATTTATATAAACCCAGTCTTTCCCTGTTCATCTGTGGCTACCAATTCTAATGTCTCTTTTCTAGCTCCTCTGTCAGAGGTAGTATGCTTCTGAACACCAGTTGTTGGAAACTTCAGGAGGGAAGGGTGCTCTGGTGCTCAGGTCCTGCTTTCAGGCTTCCCATAGACATCTGGTTAGCCACTGTGAGAACAGGATGATGGGTTAGGTGGCTTGATCCAGCGAGGACTTCTTATGCCCTTAGTCTTAGTGTTAACCCTTATAGAACTCAGAAAGGAGGAAGATGGGAAGAAATGCTGCTTGTGGGCTTCTCTGAGGTGTCTGGTGGCCTAATCCAAACAACCTTTTCTTACGTTCTTTTGCTCAGCACCCCCTAACAGGTGGGGTTATTGAGCTGGTTATAGGGCATAACAGGCACAAGACTAAAGGCTTATCCATACTTCCTCATGTCCCATTGGTTTCCCCCAGGGAAAACTGCTCTTTGGCGCTCAGTCAGAACAAACAGCAATTCAAGTTTTCCTCGGCTCGCCATTTCTTCTGATCTATCACTAAAGAGTGGGTTTTCCCTCGGAAAGGAGCGAGGCAAGGGGAAAACTGCTTGGACCCGTTCTTTCTAGGCACAGGACAAGCGGAAGTATGGATGAGCCCCCAGGGTCGTTCCTGATTGTTTACTTGCAGGCCCCGGCTCCCTACTTGACTTAAAGGAGCAAGGGTGAATCTTGGATGACGGTTCAAGTATGTCTGCCCCTTCAGAAAATCAACGAACTACCTTAGATCATATTTCCATACAACAGAGAAACTGCCTCATATGTGATGCTGTAAGGAGCTGTCCAATTTTGTAAGTGGGTTTTCTTCAACCCTCACATTAAAATAACAATTATAATAAAGGGTTGGGGCACTGCACTCCCAAATAGTCCTTGGTAAGTCTTCATGAGGTACTTTCTGATCCTAGAGTCCTTTATAGTTGTAATTTTAACATGAGAGATGATACATACAACCTATTTGAAAGGGTGTGGACTCACCAGTCAGTAGATTTCTTTCTCTCTCTCTCTCTCTCTCTCTCTCTCTCTCTCACACACACACACACACACACACACACACACACACACACGACAATGTCCCCATTATAGGGATATATGGTTTGGGGTGGTCCAAATCCTATTTTGGTGTACAATTGTGTTTAACCCCCTTCCCACTTTCCTGCACTGTTCTGAACCTGTTTTTTTTTTAAAAAAACCAACTAAAAAATAGGGAACTAGGAACTGCAGATAAGGAACTAGGATAGGAGCCATCTTCAGCTTGTCAGCCTTGTTTGTTGTGATCCCCATTAAGGGATCTGTAGGCTTCCCCCTCGCTGCTCCTCCACTGAGAGAAAAGCATCACCTGTCAAATGTCCGCTTGTCATGAGGCAGCTGTAAAAGGCAGAGAGGCTCTGACGGGGACAGGGAAAAAGGCTGGCAACCCGAACTGTGGGGCAGAATCTATTCTTTGTCCAGAATTCAAAGCCTACAATTCTGGGTTATATCTCAGCATCCTTCCTGGCCACCTCCTGCTCTGTCTTTGTCCTCACATTTTAAAAGCTGTAAAGATGTAGAGTGGCTTTGATCCATCCCTGGAACACCAGGAACACCAAGGGATCTGGAAACTCAAAGACATAGACCTGTAGTGAGGGGAAATAAATAAAAACACCAGTCAAAAAACAGAGAAATCAAACCCTTTCACTGCACCCATTAGGCTTTCCTCCCCCCCCCAAGAGGTGGGATCAAATGTTTCAGGGTCTTCACCACCACCGCCCCACCCTGCCAGCTTTCCTTTTCCAAACATTTGTCAGACCCAGAGATATGAGCTGTTTTTCTTTCTACACCCCCTTTTTTCTTAAAATATCTCCACAGAATCTCTGGGTCAATTTCTCTAGTTGTATTCACCCACTCAGGCCTGGGAAGAGAACGCCCCTCAGGCATATATATCTTCGGGATCTCTCCTTGTGGAGTAATTGCTACAAAACATATTTCAGCTCACATTTCTTATCCATAGTTGGGTAGGGAGGGGGTCTCTCTGTGTGTGTGTGTGTGTGTGTTTAAAAATAAGTTTGTTTTTCCTCTTCACGGTTTTTTGGTGATAAATGGGAGACACACTCCCCTGTTGTACTCATATGTTAGAATGTGGGAGGGGTGAATTCCTATAAAGCGGGGTGGAGATCGAAAACACAATCCTGGAGAGACGGAAAGGGGCATGAATCTTCTCAAGTCTCCTCCACCAAACTTTCTCATCTATTTACATTTCTTAGAGCTCCAGTGAAGAAAAAGTTGCTTGGGAAATAGTGCTGTTTTTGTGCCTGGGGGAGACATGGGTGTGAGGAGGATTCAGCCCTCCCCTCCCTCGCATACTATGCTTTATGTTGGTCCTACATCTCCACCCCTCCCTATAGGAATCCAGTTTTAAAACACATGTCCGCTGTGATTATGTATCATTTACCCCAAGAGGAAGATCTACCTTAGAAGGAAGAGCCCACATTTTGTGCCTCCACATGAGTCACTGTTCTATTATTTATTTAAGATATTTTTAGGTTGCCTTTAAGGGCCAAGCCCTCACAAGCTTCCAACTTATAAGAGCACAATATACATAATAAAATTATATATATATATATATATAAAATCATCACTAAAAACAGCAGTGCAATCCAATAACTGTTTTGCTGAATAAGAGTACCATTCAACCCAGTTGTGGGTATGTAACCCTGCTGCATCTCTTGCTGTACGAATTCATCCTTCCTGCAGCAGTGACCATAGAATTGTAGAGTTGGAAGTGATCCCAAGGGTAATCTAGTCCAACCCCCTGAGAATGCATGCAGCAGAATGACTTGCCACCAGTAGAAGGTGATTGGAAGAGGTGAGGCAAGAACAGGGACTCATTCAGAGATGCAGTGGGCAGCCTCCTTTTGCAGTAGGTTCACAAGGTGCATCTATCTATCTATCTATCTATCTATCTATCTATCTATATCTATCTCTTGTATGACAGGCTAAAGCGCCCTGTCACACATCTTAGGAATTACTATCCTTGCTAGCGATCATGAATTGGCAGACAATAGTAATTATTTTGGATTACCTGTTCCTATTCAGAAGTAAGTCCTATTGAGTTCAGTGGCACTTACTCCCAGGTGAAATGCAAATAGGACTGCCTCCTTAATCTGGAATAAAAGGGTGGTCTCCTGAATGCCAGCCACCTTTATGCCCTCCCGCTCCAAACCCACACTCCTCTTGTAAGATTGCTTTCTTCCCTTTATGGCAGAAACTCTCTGCTTTTAACACACACTTTCCTGCCCTGCAGAAATTCAACAAGTGGAGCATTCCCCCACAAGGATATGCAGGGATGGGGGAAGTTGCACACAATACACACACACACTCCTGTTTGCTCTGCATCCAGTGAACTCCCACTGCTGGTTTGAGAAATGGTATACACATGACTCCAGCCACAATCCATATCCTGTATCCATACAGTTCTTTCTTGTGAAACACGGCATTTCGAGTTTTGACGCATCTTCCTCACAAACCAGCTTTGGTTCAAACTGAGAAAAAGAACCGCCTTGCTGTGCTTTAAGCCAGTAATGCGTACACAGCATGTCTTATTCGTTTCTAATGGCACAAAATCTCCTACAGCTTCCACACAACACCTTCTTCCTCCAAGTCCATTCCCACCCTCCTTTACTCTGGATTTACCATTTCTACCTTTTTTTGTTTGCGTATCAGAATTTCTGCAGATATAGTAAAACTGGATGCAATGAGAAAATAATGCAGAATAGCAGTTTGGTGAGGACAGTGTCATGTGGATGCTGGGAAAAACCCTGCATACATGAGCAGAGTCTACAAAAACTATTGTGTGGAACTGGACATGCCCCATTTTTGTTTTTGTGTGGACGGGTGGGCAGGAGGAACAAAATTTGTGACCACCATTCCTGGCCCAGAATTCCTTTCTTTCTGATTGCTCAGAACTCAGGACTGCTGAATCCTAATTCTTGCCCCTTAGCCCCTTTCCTTCACAAACAGCCAAAGAGTCCTACATTTCTCAGGCTCCTCCCCCATACCCCCCCCCATTTCCTATTATTTCTCATTTATATTTAGACCCGGAGTAAGCAGACTCCACACCTGCTGAAATCCCCTCTTTTAAAAGGTCAGGATCCCTGCCCTCTTATGCTTCTGGCTATCCTGATTAGCACCCCACTTTCAATCCTTTGGCATCTCTGGGGAGGGTGAGGAGAGACACCTGCCTGAAACCCTGGACAGCTGCTGCCGGTCAGTGTGGACAATACTGAGCTGGATGGACCAATGACCTTACTCAGTACAAGGCAGCTTTCTAGTGCCCAATTAAAAACTTACCATGAGTTAAAATATACGTGCATTTGTGTATGTGGCAGAGAGGAGATGTTTGCAGCTCGCTTTTCTAGCACCTTGTTTCCCGCCCCCCTCCTCATGTTCCCAGTTGCTCTTGTCATCATAACCTCCTGCTTGGCTAGTTTATTCCTTTTGTGCATTTTTAATTAAAGCCAAATGCTGAACCTTAAAATAAAAAAGCGACATCATCAGTATTCTAATGACTACAAAGAGAAGTACAGACACACACACACACACACACACACACACACACACACACACACACCGTATTTCCCTACATGCTGAAAGAGGCTTTGCCATCTCCAGTGTCTGTTAGAGCTGGTGGAACATTGAGATACTGGCTGTCAATTTTTGGAGACTATTACCATGGCATGTGCGTATGTGTGGATTTAACCAGCTGACATATTTAACTAAGAATCCTGGCTGTTCCACTCCCCCCCCCACCTTTGCTTCAGTCTAAAGGTTCATACTACAGGAGAATCCTGGGTACTGTAGTTGGTTAAGAGTGCTGGGAATGGTCACTGTGTGGATGTGTAAGCTACAGTGCCCAGGATTCTTTGGGGGAAGCCATGGGACGCGGGTGGCACTGTGGGTTAAACCACAGAGCCTAGGACTTGCTGATCAGAAGGTCGGCAGTTTGAATCCCCGTGACGGGGTGAGCTCCCGTTGCTCGGTCCCTGCTCCTGCCAACCTAGCAGTTTGAAAGCACCTCAAAGTGCAAGTAGATAAATAGGTACCGCTCTGGCGGGAAGGTAAACGGTGTTTCGTGCACTGCTCTGGTTTGCCAGAAGTGGCTTAGTCATGCTGGCCACATGACCCAGAAGCTGTATGCCGGCTCCCTCGGCCAATAAAGCGAGATGGGCGCCGCAACCCCAGAGTCGGTCACGACTGGACCTAAGGGTTAGGGGTCCCTTTGCCTTTACCTTTATGTGAATTAAATGTGTAGTGTGGCTCTGACTGTGGTCAACCTGTCCCGGTGAGGAGGATAAGGAGCAGCAGTAAATTGTTGGACAAGAGATGTTCAGGGCCCTGTGCCCCCTAAGCTAGCATTCTGCCCACATGAGAACACAATTGCCCATTTGTCAGTGTTGAAATAAGATTTACCTGTTAGTCTAGTGTTGGCTTCTGCCCATGGAAATGTGGGGAGAGAGGGTGCCATCTTGTCCTTTGCCTCAGGCAGTAAAATGAGCTAAGACTGTATCTGATACTAATTTAAAGACTGTTTATCCCCACATGAACCAACCTGACCCCTGTGCTCATCATCTGAGACCCTTCTCCATGTTCCCCCTCTGAGGGAGGTGTGGAGAACATCAACACAAGAGCAGGCCTTCTCAGTGGTGGCTCCCCACTTATGGAACTCTCTCCAGGGAGGCATGCCTGGTGCTGTCGCTACTTATCTTTAGGCACGAGGCGGGGGGGGGGGGAGATTTATCTTTCCCCAGTGTGGTGTAGTGGTTAAGAGCGATAGACTTGTAATCTGGGGAACTGGGTTCGCATCTCCGCCCCTCACATGCAGCTGCTGGGTGACCTTCGGCCAGTCACACATCTCTGAAGTCTCTCAGCCCCACTCACCTCACAGAGTTGTTGTGGGGGAGGAAGGGAAAGGAGAATGTTAGCCGCTTTGAGACTATCACTACCTTTGGGTAGTGATAAAGTGGGATATCAAATCCAAACTCTTCTTCTTCTTCTCCAGGCTGTTTGTTTTTAATCATCTGTGGCCTCCTTCTGTGGCTGGAATTAGTTTATTTTAAAAATACAGATGAGTTTCAGATTTCATTTTGTTTTCGTTTTATGCTGGTTTTAATGTATGTGTTACTTTTCTGTTGTGTGTAGCTTTGAGTTACCATATTTTTCGCCCTATAGGACACACCGGCCCATAGGACGCACCTAGATTTTTTGGGGGGGGGCAATAAAGGGGAAAAAATTATCCCCCCCCCAGGCACGGGACTGGGGCAGGGGAAGCCCGAGCTTCCCCAGCCCCCAGAACGGGTCTGAGAGTGCTGGCGAAGGTGCGCGCACGTTCGCCATCGCTCTTGGAGCTTGCGACGCTGCAGGCGGGGGAAGCCCGAGCTTCCCCCGACCCCAGCCCCCAGAACGGGTCAGAGAGCAATGGCGAAGGTGCGCGCACGTTCGCCATCGCTCTCGGAGCTTGCCGGGCTGGTGGGATAGCTTCCTGAAGCCTGGAGAGCAAGAGGGGTCGGTGCGCACCGACCCCTCTCGCTCTCCAGGCTTCAGCGAAAGCCTGCATTTGCCCCATAGGATGCACACACATTTCCCCTTCATTTTTGGAGGGGAAAAAGTGCATCCTATAGGGCGAAAAATACGGTACTTTTTGATGAGAGAGAGAGAGAGAGAGAGAGAGAGAGAGAGAGAGAGAGAAGTGATTGATAAATTTAATAAATAATAATGCATGGAGGCTGCAATCCTGCACAAACTTACCTGGGATTATACCCCCCGCCCAAACACAGTGGGACTACTCGTAAGTAAAATTCATCGGATTGTGCTTTCAATCACCCAGCGATAATTATCATCAGTGTAATAGAATGGAGGATTCTGTTCCCACTCTCTGCTTATGGAGATTGTAACCCATGTTAAGGATTATGAGTATGTAACCAGGAGGATTATTGTTATTGTAGGTTAAATTTTCCAGTTAATGGACATAAATTTGTATTAGGGTTGCCATATTTCAAAAAGTATAAACCAGGACACCCCCTTTTTTTGGAAGACCCCAAAAATGTTGAACTCCCACCCCCGAGTGACTTGTCTAAGATATATGGCAACCCTAACTTGTATGGGCATGGTACAAGAGACTTTGCATTTTTGAAATCCACACTGTTTTCTGGCATTCTAACCACTCAGCATGACTCCCTTCCTATAAGTCTGTCTTATCCCCCACCTCTCCCTGGCACATGAATGTGCTGCTAAAGTCACATCTAAGGGATTTGCTAGCTGAGTGCTCCTTAAAGCTGGCATCCTACGCTTTGTGTGAGCTAACAACCTGTTTCTTTTCTTCCTTCTTTTTATTTTAACTTTCTATGCAGGGGGATTGGAAAGCAGGGGCTCCAGTGCTTAGGTAAGAACTTTTTTTTTGGCTTTCCTCTCTGGGTTGGTCCTCCTTTCATGAGGAGAGCACCACATGTTGTGAAAGCACAATTAGGCATATGAAGCACCCCAGCAGGGTCACAGCGGGGAAGGAATTGCAATTTTATAAAAGAGAGGTTGCGGGAGCGGAAGCCACATGCATCGCTCAGCCCAGATAATGTGGTGGATTGCTTGTAGCACGTCAGTGCTCAGGGAAGAAGTGCACTCTGCATGTTCCTCAGAGGCACTCTCTCCACTCAATTTGTATGTGTGTAAAGACAAATTCTGGGTCAGGAGTTTGCTCTTGGGGGAAAAGGGCTGTGTAACTTGAAATCTTTCTTTTTGATGGCGGTTCCATGACTTTTACAACAGATCATAACAAGAACAGTGTTCTTGTGACATGGAGTTAGGGAGAAGATACACCAGTTGAATTTCTTTCTGTTGGGTAGCTTTTCAGTTTACAGAACCTCTGTGGGAAGACAAAGCAGCAGATCTAGTTGGAACAGGAAAGCTGGGAACAAAGGGCAGGATTCACCCAGTATACCTGAAGGAGTGTCTCCACCCCCATTGTTCAGCCCGGACACCAAGGTCCAGCGCAGAGGGCCTTCTGGCGGTTCCCTCACTGCAAGAAGTGAAGTTACAGGGAACCAGGCAGAGGGCCTTCTCGGTAGTGGCACCCGCCCTGTGGAATGCCCTCCCATCAGATGTCAAAGAAATAAACTATATTGACATTTAGAAGACATCTGAAGGCAGCCCTGTTTAGGGAAGTTTTTAAATAAGAGCCAGGGCACCTGGGTTCTTTGGGAGAAGAGTTACTTCCTGTGGAGTACAGGCTGGCATGTAGGGGACAGAAGAGCTGGGATTCAGGACTCACAGGCTCTTAGTAGGAAGGGAGAGCTGGATTTGTGTGGGTGCTGGGCTGGGTTGCTTCTAATTTCCCTAATTCCCTTTTTAATCAGGCAGTTCACACACACATGGCCCCTGAGCCAGGTTTTATTGTTTCGCTGAACTAGATTTCTTCGTCTATTTTAGGGCTGTGAAATCTCTCTCTCATTCTTCTTGTATTTTATATACACTTCTGTCTCTTCCGCTCCCCTTGTACCTGACACTTCAGTCCAAATTTACCTTCACATTTGCACCTGCTTCCAGCTTCCTTGTGCTCTGCCCCCACCACAGTCAGGTGTGTGTGTGTGTGTGTGTGTGTGTGTGTGTGTGTGTGTGTATGCTAGTATACATATGCACAGTAGTGTGGAAGATGGCAATTACACCATCCACCAAGATACTTGTAAAGTTAGCCATAAATCTCCACCTCATACTTAGAAGATCCTACCTCAATTGGTTTCAATATGTTTGGAGGGCCAACAAAATCCACCACAACTCAAAACATGTTCAAAGTATGTTTGGAGTTGTGTGTATCCACTTCACATTTTGTGCATTTATCAGGAGTGTTTTCTTCCACCGTGTGTGTTCATGTCAGAATCCCCCTGCACACCCTCCCAGAAACAAACCCTGCACTTTATGCCATTACTGTATACACATTTCCCCCCTATATAGAAATGGTTGTTTGTTGTTGTTGTTGTTTTTTGCATGTTGTTGTTGTTGTTTAGTCATGTCCAACTCTTTGTGACCCCATGGACCAGAGCATTTCAGACACTTGTGTCATCCACTGCCTCCTGCAGTTTGGTCAAATTCATGTTACTGGCTTCGAGAACACTGTCCAACCATCTTGTCCTCTGTCGTCCCCTTCTCCTTGTGCCCTCCATCTTTCCCAACATCAGGGTCTTTTCCAGGGAGTCTTCTCTTCTCATGAGGTGGCCAAAGTATTGGAGCCTCAGCTTCACGATCTGTCCTTCCAGTGAGCACTCAGGGCTGATTTCCTTAAGAATGGATAGGTTTGATCTTCTTGCAGTCCATGGGACTGTTTTTTGCATAGGAAATTACAGTCTATGAAGATGCACTAATTCTTCGGATCAACCTCTGCATAAAGCCGTCGTATGTGGTTACCTTGCAACTCCATACTCCCCTGATTTTAAATACATATATACATTTATTGACTACATTTTTATCTATTTCTCCTTCTCCAGAAAGCTTAGGACTGCATACATGGTTCCCTCTCCGCTTTATTCTGACGACAATCTCACAACACAGGCTAGACTCAGGCCATGTACATGTTAATGGCTGACAATGCAGCAAGATCATCTGTCTCCACCCCCACCCCTTTGCTTCAAGAGTTGCATTTGTATGCTGTTGTACACACCAGATGTCTGCACCCGATGACCTATTTGCTTTCCCTGCCCCTGCAAGCCCCTGCAACTCCTCTGATTCATATTCATGAAGCTGCCATCTGCCCATGTGCAATGGCTGCCTCAAGTGTACACACCTCAGTTTCACTGTGAAGTGAATGTGGCTTCAAAGCAGCAGTATTTCTCAAGGAAGTACAGAATAGCCCTGCATTGTGGGTAACATTGTGCGTATACACAGATTCAAAAGCCTGTGGTGAGACTGCACTGGAAGAAGAGTAAATGATAATGTAAACACAATCGAATACAGAGTTACTGGTTTATGGTCACCCAGTGGGCTTCATAGCTCAGTGGGATCACGCACTCTAGCCACTATTTGATCACACCAGCTCTCCAGCACTGTGAAGTATGCAGCCTTCCACTAAAGACCAGAAGAGGAGAGTGGCTCCTTATCCCTTTATCCTCCAGTATCTTCCTGTGGAAAATCACACACAATTGGGTTTTCATCCCACAGGGGAAAAGATAAAGTCACCTATATATTTTCCTCTGCTGGGAGTAGGGGAAGCAGCTTGTGGTATGTTTCCCCCCGCTTCAGCAGACAAACTGGAGGGTAAGTGGTTGGTAACCCATATCCTTCAGGCCTCTATGAAAAACCACATCCTGCGGGGGTTTTTTTTGCAAAATAAGTAAAACGCCAAAATGATAAACAACATGTGCCATGCACAGTTAGGCCCACATTTATCCATAGGCCTTTCTCACATGTTACAGAAAAACATAAGTTAATTGCTTACTGGGTTGTGCCTTTCTGGTCTGTTTTGCTCCTCCCTGCGAGCATACGGAAGAAAGAAATTCACGAGCCCTGGCTTAGCATTATGTCTTAACCAGGGACTGTGTCTTGTTTCACTGCCAACAAACCACAACCTATCGACGAGATTTGTTCTTGGCATACTGACTGTGGTTCGTTGGAGCAAAACAGACGATTCCTGGTTCAGACAAAAGTGTCAGCAGGGGAAAGAGCCCTTTTAGGCCCCTTCATGACATGTGAACTGGGCCGTAGACACAATTGTGCTTAATTAGACAGCACGGATGTGCTCTGCTGCACACCCAATGAAAATGTAAACGCACATGCCCTGCCATGTGCTCATGCCCTTTCGTTTGCCATGAGATGCGAGGCCCCCCCCCCACAGACACCTTTCTCCGACAGGTCTCCAACCCCCCCTCTCTGACGTTCGCCCTCATGCATGTGAGCACGTGCAGAAATTCTCCCATGAACATACATTTCGGGCCTCCCATCCCTGCACATTTTCACAGGCCCATATGCTTGTGTGGAATTTCCTCCTCTACCAGTTGCACTTGTGAAGAAGAGTCATGCTGGCAAGCCAGCACTTAACACCTGGAGATGCCCCTACCCTGCCTTTCACAAACATTCATGTCAGCTCCCGTCCAGTTTAATATTTATGGCTTCCCCCTGCTGCTTCTTTCCACAGTTCATTTTCTAGGTTCAGGTTTCCCTTCCCCATGGAGGCCTAAGGATCTCCCCCTGCCTGCCTCCCCTCTCACCGCCCCCCCCCCCCGCCCCGCAACTTTATTACATTCTGCAAAACACATCTTCAGCTCTCTGTGTCCAGACCTGCCGGTTGCTAAGAAACCACACTACGGCTGCTAAGCAACCCCCCTCCTCACTTGCCAGCTCTGTCAACACCTGCCAATCAACTGATGTCCCATATCATATCCTACTTTTCCAACTATGCATCCCTTTGCCCAGCTGAGAGGACCCAAACATCCTCGTTCCCGCACCCAATTTGCTCTCTTAACTCATCAGCCGCCACTCCTTTCCTGGAGAATTTAGGAAGTCTGGCTCCAGGGATGTTCCATCATAGCCCTCTGGGTACCATTCTTGCCCCTTCCCACCCCACCCTTAGGTATTCTAGGTCTCAGCATCCACCACCTTCACATCATGTTGTAATTCCCCTTAATGTACGCTGGACATCACACACACACACACACACACACACACACACACACACACACGGCAATGGCTCAGTTGGGAAATCCGTTGCCATGGGAACCCAAGGCATTGACAAAAGTGAGCGAGCAAGAGATATGGATCAGGGATAGGGGTTGCCAACTGGCTAGAAAGTCATGGGCTTGGGCTGCCCTTGTGTATTTTACAGCGGCTGGATACGCAGGAAACAGCAGCAAAACAACAATGGCATCTTAAAGATGAACAGGAAATAGCAGGCAAAGGTTTCAGCGGCTGGACTGCACACGATCCCCTTCTGTTTGCTGTAGGTCAAATGCCTGTTAACTCGGCCCATCTGCAAATGAAACAGGGACAACTGTATTGTGGGGAGGGGGCGCTGAATGGATAAGTGAAAAGCAGGCCTAGGCTCTATGGGAGAGGGCTGTATCCTAATTGTCTCAGGGGATGTCAGTGTGTGTGTGTGTGTGTGTGTGTGTGTGTGTGTGTGTGTGCCTGAGCAAATGTCTTCCCTGCCCCCTTCCTCTGACTCCGTCCGATCCCCCTCCCCCGCTGTGTGCGGGTACTTGTGGATTCGTCCCCCGCCTGTTGCCATGGAGACCCATCTTCCAAATCTCAGGCCTGAAGATGCTGAAGGCGTGGGGGGGGGGGAGGAAAGGAGAGAAAAGTCACCCCCTCACCCTGCACCTGCATTTGCAGACTAATAAATATCCAGTCTCTCCTCTCCCCTCAGAAAGCCCACTCACTCCTTGCACTTTTGCTTCTTGGATTTAATGGAAAAGCCCATGAGTACAAAGTCGAGATCAATTAGCACATATTAATATTGGCCCATTTAGACAGCCTGGCATACTAACATAGAGGTGGTAAAAGGTTAGGGTCTGCCCTCCCTGCCTTCACCATTTCAGTGAAAGTGGATAGGGGAAGTAAAGATTCTAATCTGCCATAGCCAGTGCCAGAAGCCAGTGAGGTGATAGTTTTCTCCGCAGCATTAAACACAGAGTACTAAGTTCCAGCGCCGGGAGGAGATCCCATAGCTCAGTGGTAGGCCTCATGTTTTGCGAGCAAAAGGTCTCGCATTCAGTCCAGGCTTTGTTTTGTCTTTAATGATCAAGTAGCAAGGATAGGAAAGGAACTCTAGCCAGCCGCTGCCGGCCAGAATAGATAACACGGGGGCTGTGTACACACCATTCACTTAAAGCCCATGACTTCCCCCAAAGAACCATGGGAATGGTAGCTTACCCATCACAGTTCAAAATGCAAAGCAAAACTACAGCTCCCAGGATTCTTTGGGGGAGGGGAAGTCATGTCCATAGCTGTCAACTTTTCCCTTTTCTTGCAAGGAATCCTATTTGGAATAAGGGAATTTCCCTTAAAAAAGGAAAATGTTGACAGCTATGGTCATGTGCTTTAATTGTGGTTTGTATGCAACCTGGAATGAAGGACCAATGGTCTGCCTCAGCATACGGTAATGTCACATGGTCATGTTTTTGTGCTGCTAGACACCTGGGTCATGTATGGTTTCACGATGCAGTTTCCTCCAATAAAGAACAACAAACATTTATTCCCCCCCATTTTCTGCCATGTTTAGTTTTCTACTCAGCACTTAATCCCCCCCACCCTTTCCCCAGTAAACTTTTCTCTCTTTCTCCGTCCCTTTTCTTAGTGTGCAGCTTTGTCTTACACAAGAGATGTCATGAATTTGTCACTTTTGAGTGCCCAGGAGCTGGGAAAGGACCCCAGACAGATGTAAGTGAACCCCTTCATATTGTCAAATTATAAGTGGCTACTTATAACTCTTTTTGCTGCTGCCTCCAAAATTGATGGGGATTTGTCGGGGTGGGAGGAAAATAAATTATGGGTTGGTGGGGGTGGGGGAAATAGATAAGTTAACCACTTCTGTTTCCGTGACTTTGGTGGGCAGAGTACTGTGGGGAGGAGGGCTTGGCAGCCAGGACTTCAGGCCTCACTCCTCCACTCCAGGTGAGCGTCCCGGTTTCCTTGCTATTTATATTGCAGAGAGGGGGAGTGGGGAGTGGATGTCTTCATGAGGCTGACACTGTCCCATTTCTGTTGTCCTTGGCCTGGAAATCCCAGGGAAGGAATAAGGAAGGATGGGAGGGCTTGCCTGACTCGCTCCTTCAATTGCAAACAAATTGCCTTGCAGAACTGCTTCGCACAGAATTACCTGTCCCCTGAGTGCCTTCTCAGTTGCATGCACTGAGGCATGTGTCATGCAACTTCAATTGCATCCAAGCTTGTAACATGCATGCCCAGACCTGCATGTTCTTACGGGAGAAGAAGATGCATTGGTGGCGCCCAGGCCCTAAAGGCAGAGTTGTTAAGCACACGTGTTTAAAAATCTAGCATTTGGTACTATGTGGTTTTGTTTGAAATTATGTGTTTCTGCCACCCTAATTGTGCTCCGAATGTTGAGTATGTTTTTGTGCTAGCATGCACACCTATTTGTTTATTTATTGCAGCTATTTCTATACCGCTTATTTACTGAAATATCTAAGCAGTGCTACATGCTTGTGGAATGTACTGTGTACATATTCATAGAATAGTCATGGAAATCCACACCCATAGACCCCCAATTTATGTTTATAATCCATAATTGTGTGGTAGGAGGACATGTAGCATCTATATTTGAGGTCCCAGAATCAGTCCCTAGCATTTATTTTTAAAGGCTCTTAGGGCCAAACTACACATGATGCTAAATGTGTCACTGGAAGCAACATGTATTCCCAACATGTTCACCCCCACCATTTAAATAGCCACTGTTCATGAGGTTAACCTTTACCTTTTGTGATGTGTTCCCAATTAAAATCCTCCCGAGTTGCTATTACATCTGGGAGGGGAGCTTCAAGGTGAGCTTCCCTCCTGGGATGAATTGTACCTTTGTAGGGAGAGGAAAGATGAGGTTAAGCCCTCCATACACCGTGACTCTGATCTTGATTGCCCTTCCAACATGGCTAATAATAATAATAATAATAATAATAATAATAATAATTTTGTTGCCCCAGCCACTGGGCTGATATTGGAGTAAAAGAAAAATACCGTATTTTTCACTCTACAAGACTCACCAGACCATAAGACCATAGTTTTTAGAGGAGGAAAACAAGGGGGGGGGAATTCTGAATCCCAGAAGCCAGAACAGCAAGAGGGATTGCTGCGCAGCGATCCCTCTTGCTGTTCTGGCTTCTGGGATAGCTGAGCAGCCTGCATTCGCTCCATAAGACGCACACACATTTCCCCTCACTTTTTAGGAGGAAAAAAGTGCATCTTATAGAGCGAAAAATACGGTAATGCTTGCAGCTTCTAGTGCTCCCCTGGGTGTCACAATGTACATTGTGCACCCCCTTTTTCTCATGTACTTGTTTCCACTCCATGAGCACTCTCATAAAACGTCCTTTTCACTTGCACACAAACTGCACATTCACATTCCAAGCCATACCTTTTGCCTTCCACGTGCTTCTTAACAACTGTGCATTCTCACTTCCAACCTCTAAAAGGCGGCGGCGGAGGGGGGGGCGGGCTGAGTCTCCCCTAACAACCTGCATGCCAGAGGTTTTTACGGGTGGTGTTGGTAGGGATGGAACTAGGACAAAAGATGCAAGTGTTTTAGAGAATCGTGTGTAGGTTCCCTTCGTCATAGATGCTGTGCTTCTGTGCCTTTCCCCTTTGACAGGATCCTCGGAACAAGCACAAGTTCAAAATTCACAGCTACAGCAGCCCAACCTTCTGCGATCACTGCGGCTCGCTCCTCTATGGGCTGGTGCACCAGGGGATGAAATGCACCTGTAAGTAACCACTTGCCTTCTGCAAAAAAGAAATAAATCAATCCTGTGGTGCTGTAAAGGCTAACTGTGTCATGGGGTCTCTAGAGCAAAAGCCTCTTTTGTCAGAAGGCTGTTGTAGCGTGGGGGTTAAGAGTGTGTGCTATGAACAGGAAATCCTCAGTTCAGAATTAGCTCCATCATGCACTGGGTAGGTAAGGTGGTATTCTTCAACCTCTGCTCTATATCTGCAATGTGGAGGTAGTTGCTGTGCCACTACTATTAAGACTATGTTCCAGGGTTGCCTCAACAGTGGCTGAGGTTGCATATGTCCATCTTTTCAATGACTTAGGAGATGTGGTCCATACATGCATGGGCGTAGGCAGGATTTTTGTTGGGGGGGGGCAGACCTTTTGGTGGGGGTGGCAGAACCTCAGTTAGCTATGTATTTTTATTGATTTTTATTGATTGGGGGCAGTTTCCCCTCTCTGCCCCTCCTTGGCTACACCCATGCATACACATCAGCTAGTCTTACAAAGTGGACCGATAAGGCAGAGGGTGTATTATCCATGGCCTCAGTGTAGTGAAAATTAGCTGTGATTGAGGCTGGATCTACGTATGCAGCAGGACAAGATGATGGTGCCCTGAGATGAAAGAAAATAGACTGCGCCTCTTAGGAAGACAGCAGGGGGGAGATTTCCTCAAGTAAACAATACCCAGTCAGAAAACCTAGGAGAGATTCACCTGCCTGCAGTCTGAATTGGTATTATAGGCTATTATATCACATCATTCCCACCCAGTGTGGACTGATCCCCATTGGGATTGGTAGGTTGGAAGGCAAAGAGACCACGAGTAGGTGGAGCTAGAGGCAATGACAGGCAGTGTTGTTCTCCTCCTCTCTGCTCTACTAGGGCAGTACTGAAATCAGGAGGAGAAAGCTGCCACCTCTTAAACTAGTTGTAAGAAAGAAGGCAGGCAGACAGGTGGAGGGAAGTGTCCCATTCACCCATATGGACTAGCTTCCTCCTATCCCACCTTCGCCTTCTGCATGTGTAGGTCTAGCTTAAAGGTAAAGGTATCCCCTGACCGTTAGGTCCAGTCACGGACGACTCTGGAGTTGCAGTTCTCATCTCTCTCTATAGGCTGAGGGAGCCGGTGTTTGTCCGCAGACAGCTTCCAGGTCATGTGGCCAGCATGACTAAGCTGCTTCTGGCGACCTTCTGATCGGCAAGCCCTAGGCTCAGTGGTTTAGACCACAGCGCCACCCGCGTCCCTCTTAGGTCTAGCTTAACCACTAAATTAAGCTTCATGGATTTCAGTGGGAGCTAGTCATTATTAACAACAGCTGGACTGATACCCACATTTATATTTGGAGTAAGAGGAATCTGATGCAGTTTTGCACACATCACTATCGCAAGCTAGCCCCTACAGATTGTCCTGAGCATACAAGGAAAGGCTCTTGTGAAGTTTGCAAATTCATGCACATGAAACTGCCAAATGGATGAAATTTTCACCATCATCATCAATACATTGAAATTGCCAGGTTTAATGTAAGCCAAGTATAGTGTGTATCCTATATCAAAACATTTCTTTAAAATCTGTTGGATTAATAAAACACAATTGTAGTGAATTGGAAGTCGTTGGTTTTTCTGTTGCTTGTTTTTTTTAAAAAACAACTAACCAGTTAGTTGCCTGGACACTCCTATGTCTGCTCAGAAGTAAGTCCTATTGAATTAAATAGAGCTTACTCCCGGGTAAGCGGGGTTAGGATGGCAGCCTAAATGCTGCAGAGGGAACGGCCGTCTATGGTTATCTGGTCCTAGCTTAACTCGCCCACCTCTGTTGCCCCCTGCAGGCTGTGAGATGAATGTGCACAAGCGCTGCGTCCACTGTGTGCCCAGCTTGTGCGGTGTGGACCACACAGAACGCAGGGGACGCCTGCAGCTCCACATTGAGACATTTGGGAGTGACGAGATCCATGTGACTGGTAAGAAGAGAATGGTGGTGACTGGGGTAAGTGGGGAAGAATAGGAATAGGTCGGCCTGCTCTCACCCGGAGCTGACTCTTTGTTGACATCTTCATTGGAGCTTAGGTGGGTGACAACAATACAGAATTACGCTTTCTCTGGCATGATGCTCCAGTTGTGGATTACCTTCTCAAGAGGAAACCAATGTTTGGCTCCATCTCTTCTCTCTTCTCAATGGCAAACTGCAGTAGCTCTTTTTGCCCAGTCCTGTGATGAACTAGGATGAGAACCCTTCCTTTCCTCTTATGCTGCTCTCAGTTGTCTCATATTTAAGGGAGCAAACAAGATGTGATGGGGTAGCTAGATCAGAGGCTTTCCTCTTTGGCCAGGGAAAATCCTGCTCAGCCCTTCTTTAACGACTGAGATTTCAACAGCCATTGTGCAAAGCTTATTGCTATAGCAGACGAGGACTAGAATTGTTGTTATTAAATACAATTGAAATAAAAGCTGAGATGTTCAGGATGCTTGATTCTGCCTTTAAGGGACCAACGACACATGTAAGGCAGCCCCATTCCCCAAGTGATTTTGAGAGTTTGAGGAAGGAGGTACAACTGCATAACAACGTCATTTCTTCAGCTGAAAAAGTCTCCCACAGTGGCTGACAAATCCCACCCTTTACACTTGTGTTCTAAGAGACACAACACAAAAGGAAAAGGGAGTTGGGAGGGAGTAGGGAAAAAGCAAGCCCAGGCACTAATTCATAGTTACAGGGATCTTGTAGTGAACAGCAGGAATGGAAAAAATTGGCTGGGAGCCAGAAGTTCCTGGTCTTTCAGCAGAGCTTGATGGAGAGGCAAGGCAGCCTCATCTCTCTGCATCTCTTGCAGAGGGATGCAGTTTGGGCCACCAGTACTACTTGCTTTTTGGCGGGTACCAGCCATCAGGGATATATTTTAACTGGAAATCTTCATATTCTAAAAGTGAGCCCTCACTTTTTAAACAGAAACTGTCATGCCACAAATTAAAAAGCTTATTTTTAATTTTTTTAATCTTAGCTGATGCAGACACAAACTCCAGGCATGCTGCTCTGCATACATCTGAAATGGTGTCAGGTGAATTGAGAATGATAGACAGGAAAGTGGGCTGTCGTAGACTTCCAGGGGTCTGGAGCCATGATTCAGAGTTCCATGTAGCCTTTTCTGGCTCCCCGTCGCAGGCGGGGATGGAATAAATTATGCAAATGCATGCACACTTGCTCAATTTGCATAATTCATGCAACGTTTGCTTGATTCATACAGATCACAGGATTCAGCTTAGTTTGCTTCTTGGACTGAAAACTGCCTTGGTGCCAAATCTTTGAACGTGCGTTCTTGTGCACAGGGAAGGGCGGTAGCTCAGTGGTAAAGCACCTGCTCTGCCTGGAGAAGTTATCAGGATCAGTCCCCTGGCACAGCCAGTTAGGGTTGGGGGGAAACACCCTCTGTCCCCTGAGGAGCTGCCAGCTGCCAGTCAGTGTAGGAAATACTGGGCCACATGGACCAATGGTCTGACTCAGTCAAAGGCAGCTCCCTGTGTCCCTCAGTATGCACAGCTCAACACAAGTATGTAACTATTTATTTATTTATTTATTTATTTATTTATTTATTTATTTCTCTTCCTTTCTTTATATTTACCTCAAAATAACAATAATGGCTATTGTTATACAGTGGTACCTTGGGTTACATACAGGTCAGGTTGCATACGCTCCAGGTTACAGACTCCGCTAACCCAGAAATAGTACCTTGGGTTAAGAACTTTGCTTCAGGATGAGAACAGAAATCGTGCTCTGGCGGCGCAGCGGCAGCAGGAGGCCCCATTAGCTAAAGTGGTGCTTCAGGTTGAGAACAGTTTCAGGTTAAGAAGGGACCTCTGGAACGAATTAAGTACTTAACCCGAGGTACCACTGTAATACAATATATTGATTGATCGATTGCATCTATATCCCCTGTAGCCTCCAAGGAGCTCAAGGCGGTGCACATAGTCCTCCTCTTCTTTATTGTATTCACACAACAACCCTGTGAGGTAGGCTAGGCTGAGAGATGGTGACAGGCTAAAGGTCACCCAGTGAGGTTCATGATGGGGGATTTGAACCCCAGTCTCCCAGGTCCTAGTTCAACACTTTTACCTGCTACACCACACTGGCTCTCTGATAATAGTGACAGTCAGGGACGGCATTGCTATTAAGAACAGCCAGGCCAGATAATGGGGCTGCTGGGCTCTGCAGCAGAGAAGAAAACCTTTTGGGGTTGAGGCAGGTGGAGAACAGCATGGGAGCAGGAGGCCTGGCTGTGGCTCTGGCTGGGGCGGCGAGTGGGATTGATTGAGCTGGTGGAGGCTGAGAGCCAGGACGCCTGGGTTCTATTCCTAGCTGCAGAACTTGACATCCCCCGCCTCTGCTTTTCACACCTTCTTTCTCTGCACACTTTCTTCCCCGCTCTCTCATTTCCCTCCCCCCCCTCTTGGAACCCTGCATGTAGGTGGTGAGGAGAAAGCCATCGCTGCAGTTTTCTTGACAGAAAGGGATTTCCTCACCCACCCCTCTACTATCTCCTTCACGTTCTCCACCCCCAACGCGCACACAAGCCACATATGAGGGTGGGAGCAATTGCTGCCACAGCAACTTCCTTGGCCCGCAGCAGGTGGCCTGGGATGGGAGCCAGTGGATCCTCCTTCCTCCGCCCACTAGGGAACGCAGGAGGTCTGTCTTCCCGCCCACCCGCCCTCTCCTCCAGTACTTACTCTGCTGGAAGCTAATCCTCTGTTGGAAGCTAATATGCGTGTCTCCCCTCCCCCCCTGCCTCCTTTTCTTTGTTAGTTGGTGAAGCCCTTAACCTGATCCCGATGGATCCCAATGGCCTCTCGGACCCCTATGTGAAACTCAAGCTGATCCCTGACCCTAAGAACCTAACAAAGCAAAAGACTCGGACCGTTAGATCCACCCTCAACCCAGTGTGGAATGAAACCTTCACTTTGTAAGTCCTGCGGATGTGATGGAGGACCTAGAAGCCAGAGCCATGGTGGGGTTTTGTGTGTGTGTGTGTGTGTGTGTGTGTGTGTGTGTGTGAGAGAGAGAGAGAGAGAGAGAGAGACTCTGACCTTCTTTATACCTCCCCAGCACCCTGCAGCCAGGGGACATGGAGCGGCGCCTCTCCATCGAGGTGTGGGACTGGGACCGGACAACCCGCAATGATTTCATGGGAGCCATGTCCTTTGGGGTGTCTGAGCTCTTCAAGGGTCCTGTGGAAGGCTGGTAAGGGGAAATCTGTGGGGAAGCAGGGCCGGAGGGGGGGCGGTGGAGAGAAGCAAAGATGGAAAAGTATGATGGAGCAACTCGGGGGACCACCAGTGGCTCATTTTCTTTCTCTTTCCCCGTCCGTCTTGGCGTCTCTTTGGGTTTTTATCTGTTTGCCTGGATGGCTCCATTATCTAATCCAATCTGTCTATCTATCTACCTGTCTTCTCTGCCTTATCTATCTACCTTATCTATTTTAATCTACCTTAACTACTTATCTATCTTATCTAATCCATCAAATACCCCTCATTTCTCCTCCCACCCCTCACCCCACTCTTCTGTTTCCATTTCCTTCTGCATTCCTCCCCATCCATCTCTCTCCCTAATCACTCCCTCCTCTTGTTCATCTTCCTCCTCCTCTTCCTCCTCCCTGCCTGGTGTCCCTGTCTGCGTTGCTGTCCCAGGTACAAATTGCTCAATCAGGAGGAGGGCGAATATTATAGTGTCCCTGTGGCCGATGCAGAAAACTGTGGGCTGCTGCAGAAATTTGAGGTAACCTTGTGGCTCTCTGGCCCCGCTTGGACTGGCACCCTCCCCTGGTCTGCCCCCGCCAACTATGTGCCATATCCAGCCCAAACACAAACCACACCCCTAGCTGGGGGTGGTGTGGCAGGGCCACTGCTGTGATGAAAGGAACCAGGTTGGAGGGACTACCTCTGAATCACTTCTTCTCTTAGGACTCCAAGGGAGGGAGAGAGGGTGGTCGGACTCGATCACTGGCAATTGACCTGAAATGGTACTCCTAGCCAGGAGATAGGAATAGGGCAAAGTTTACTTGTGCATCTGTCTTAAACCCTGATTTATTTTTATTTTTGGTCTTCCAGGCTTGCAACTTCCCACTGGAGCTTTATGAGGTACCTGCGATTCCCTTAGTTTCTTCTGCCTTTTTCCTGTTGCAATGAGATGGGGAGGGGGTGAAGTTGATTTCCCATTTGCTGCCCGTAAGGACACCAGTCAGTCTTGGAGCTGATTTCAAGGGCTTTATAGAGTGGGAGGGAAGCAACATAAGAGGAACAGCTACGCTTGGATGGGGGGAAAGTCCAGCAATACCAGCAGTTCCCAACGTGAGCTCCAAGCAGTGACACAGATTTGGATCTCCGGGTACTGATGTTGAGGGCAGCAGCAAACAGGCCCTGCATCTGCACTTGGGCTGGCATGGGCATCCTTTCCTTTTATTACTATTATTATTTTTTAAAAAACTGAATAGCGCTCTATATAGGGGGCAGCTGGCTATAAATGCACATGGTTGCAGACACCAATCAATCAATTAATTATCCTTTTCTGCAACAAAGTGGTGCTTATACCCAAGTCAGTGTATTTAGTGTCAGGGCAGCAGATGCAAATTCTGTTTTATTTCTGTGTCCCCCACCTTTCCCCCCTCCCTCTAACGTAGCAGAAATGTTAAAGCAGTCGAACCACAGAAGCAGGTGCCTAGGGGAGAAAGCCACCCCCTTGTTGTTTTTCTCAGTGTGTGTGTGTGTCTATATATATATATATATATATGCAGGTTTTGGTGTCTTCGGGTGTCTTCCCGTGTAAGAGTCGGGGTGTCTGGGCGACGTTTCGACAAGGTCTCACTCGTCATCTTCAGGCTGGTGCTTTCGGCTTCTTGAAGCCGAAAGCACCAGCCTGAAGATGACGAGTGAGACCTCGTCGAAACGTCGCCCAGACACCCCGACTCTTACACGGGAAGACACCCGAAGACACCAAAACCTGCATTCCTGTACCCGTGAAAATCTACGAAAGCAAATATATATATATATATATATATACACACACACACACACACACACACACATATATATATATGGGACGTGGGTGGTGCTGTGGGTTAAACCACAGAGCCTAGGACTTGCTGATCAGAAGGTCGGCGGTTCAAATCCCCGCGATGGGGTGAGCTCCTGTTGTTCAGTCCCAGCTCCTGCCAACCTAGCAGTTCGAAAGCATGCCAAAGTGCAAGTAGATAAATAGGTACCGCTCCGGCGGGAAGGTAAATGGTGTTTCCGTGTGCTGCTCTGGTTCGCCAGAAGCGGGTTAGTCATGCTGGCCACATGACCCGGAAGCTGTATGCCATTTCCCTCGGCCAATAAAGCAAGATGAGTGTCGCAACCCCAGAGTCGGCCACGACTGGACTTAACGGTCAGGGGTCCCTTTACCTACACACACACACACACACACACACACACACACACACACACACGTGTAATACTTCTGAACACGGGCACTGCATTCTGTATCATGGCTCATAGCCACAGATGTCGATACAAACCCTCTGTTATGAGTGGCCACCCTGAGCTGCTGTTTGAATCCACACTTGCACAGAGAGGAAATATTTCCTTTTGACTGCCCTGAACCTCCTGCAGGAGATGAGCAGAAGGCAGAAAGTACTTGTGGGGCAAATGGATTAAAGAAAGAAAGGCAGAAGGCTCTGAGACAGGACTGGCTATTCCTGGGCCTCCCATATTGGATAAACCCTTGAACATAGCATGGTGCCTCACACTGTGCCAGGTGCCATTGGTCCAGTGAGGGTCATTCTAGCTGGCAGTGGCTCTCCAAGGTTTCAGAGACGCTTTCCCAGTCCTGAGATCTCGCTAACTGGAGTTGCTTGGGGTTGAACCTGAGACCATCTGCATGCAAAGCCCTGAGCCATTGAAAGTCCCTTCTTCATTGCATGCATCTGCCACTCCACAAACTGCACACAACCCCTGCTTTATAAATGTTTATAAGGAACTACACATGCAACCAAGCTACTTTACAGCTTTTGCACAAGTTTCACAAACTCTTCCTAACATACAGAGTGTGTAATAAGGTAATAGACTGGCGACTGGGAGCAGTCGTCGAGACCATATAACACCGGTCTTGAAAGACCTACACTGGCTCTCAGTACATTTCTTAGCACAATTCAAAGTGTTGGTGCTGACCTTTAAAGCCCTAAATGGCTTTGGTCCAGTATACCTGAAGGAGCGTCTCCACCTCCATCGTTCTGCCCGCACAGTCCAGCGCCAAGGGCCTTCTGGCGGTTCCCTCGCTGTGAGAAGCCAAGTTACAGGGAACCAGGCAGAGGGCCTTCTCGGTAGTGGCACCCGCCCTATGGAACGCCCTCCCACCAGATGTCAAAGAGAAAAATAACTACCAAACTTTTAGAAGACATCTGAAGGCATCCCTGTTTAGGGAAGCTTTTAATGTTTAATAGGTTATTGTATTTTAGTGTTTTGTTGGAAGCTGCCCAGAGTGGCTGGGGAAACCCAGCCAGATGGTTGGGGAATAAATTATTATTATTATTATTATTATTATTATTATTATTATTATTATTGTGAGTAAACATGGGGCAGGGGACATATTGACTAAAATAAACCAGTGTGCCACTAATGGCATAGATACTGCATTAGTTGTATTGCCGGCTCTCCTGCCCCTTGTTCTGAGCTTAAGGAGGAGATGGTACTCATGTATATCCCTGTCTGTGTTTTCCTTTCCTCCCTGCCTCGAACCATGGTGCGCCCTGCAGAAGGTTCGCCATGGCCCCATCCCATCGCCATCCCCCAGCCCCACTGACACCAAGCGTGGCGGGTTCTTTGGCATCAACCGCTTCCACATCTCCGACTTCAACTTCCTGATGGTGCTGGGCAAGGGCAGTTTCGGCAAGGTAGGCCTGCTTTTTTTTTTTAAGCAGCCGGATAGGGATGTGCGCAGAGGAGCAGGGAATGTTTTGCAACTGCAGGCACAGCAACACATTGAACACATTCCTGTTTGGGGAAGTGCGATGGCGAGAAAAGGATGTACGTGCACGAAATACTTCACCTCCAAGAATGTGTGTAAAGTCACCTGCTTCCCCTGCAGAACGGTCACGGGATTTGGAGAACCTTTCTTTGTTTTCTTTTTGCCTCCTGCTCCTCTGGTTCTTTGGAGGCTGAGCACACCCTTCTGCAGTGCTGGAACTCTCATCCACCCAGAGAATTATCTATCTAACATCTCTATCTCTATCTCTATCTCTCTATCTCTATCTCTATCTCTATCTCTATCTCTATCTCTATCTCTATCTCTATCTCTATCTCTATCTCTATCTCTATATCTCTCTAGCTCTATATCTCTATATCTATCTATCTATCTATCTATCTATCTATCTATCTATCTATCTATCTATCATCTGTCTATCTATCATCTATCTATCATCTATCTATCATCTTCCTTCCTTCCTTCCTTCCTTCCTTCCTATTCATATTGAAGCTTGTGCTACTTTGAAGCTTTTAAGAGACACCACTTGTATAACAATCAGGAGGAAGGCTCAACAAACAGGACATATGGACCTGTTCTGTGTCCCAGCATCAGACATGCAATTGACTGGGGAACATGGGAGGGCTTCCTTTGTGGCCACACCTACATTGTGACACTCACAGCCTAGGGAAGCCTGCATTTCTCTCTCTTTCTCCACCTCAGGAAAACTGCTTCATTTTGACAGGCTTTGGGCCTGTCGTTAAGCTGATGGTGCTTTTGCTCCCGGGAATTTTTCTGAATTTTTTATCTTGCATCTTTTCTCTGCCTTTAAACTGTTTAGTTTTTAATTGTGCCATGTGCTGGTTGTCTGTTGTATTGCAAAAGTTATATTGGTTGGTGGTTGTTGTTTTTTTAAAGTGGAAAGGCAAAATGTAATGTATTTCAGGAAAAGAACAAATAAGTAAATGGAAGCTTCCAGGTCAAAAGAGCACTTTGCAAAGTTTTAAAAGAAGTTTAAGGGGGGTGGGGAGGGAATAACTAAACTGCATTCCACTGCCCATGGAAACGTCCCTTCCATAAATCATTTGGCAATTTTCGCCCTATGAAACATGCTAGAATGTTCCCTACAAAAATTCAACACCTGCCAATGGGCTTTCAATTTGTGTTAGGGGTGTTTGTGTGCTGTTTTCATTTAGCATCACCTACTGTCTCTGTTCATAGGAAAACAATGTTTTTATCATACCACCTTGAATTCAGTAAAAAACCCCAAACACTACTGTCCCTATGTGGGAAGTAAGTTCTGTGTAAGGGTTGGAGTGTGTGTGTTCCCTGAAGGGTTAGAGAAGCCCAGGTTGTCATGAGTTTGCTTTGGGTAGGTGTGGGCAAGACCCAAACTTTTGGGGTTCTCTCCCCACAGGTGAGGGACGCGGGTGGCGCTGTGGGTTAAACCACAGAGCCTAGGACTTGCTGATCAGAAGGTCGGTGGTTCGAATCCCCGCGACGGGGTGAGCTCCCGTCGCTCAGTCCCTGCTCCTGCCAACCTAGCTGTTAGAAAGCACGTCAAAGTGCAAGTAGATAAATAGGTACCGCTCCGGTGGGAAGGTAAATGGTGTTTCCGTGCACTTCTCTGGTTTGCCAGAAGCGGCTTAGTCATGCTGGCCACATGACCCAGAAGCTGTATGCCGGCTCCCTCGGCCAGTAAAGCGAGATGAGTGCCGCAACCCCAGAGTCGGCCACGACTGGCCCTAATGTTCAGGGGTCCCTTTACCTTTACCCCACAGGTGATGCTGGCGGAGCGCCGTGGAACGGACGAGCTGTTTGCCATCAAGATCCTCAAGAAAGACGTGATCATCCAAGATGACGACGTTGAATGTACTATGGTGGAAAAGAGAGTTTTGGCCATGGGGGAGCGTCCACATTTCCTAACCCAGCTGCACTCTACCTTCCAAACTGCAGTAATTGCGTGTGGTTATTTAAAACTTGATTAAAGAAACCGTAGCTATTTAACTGTATGCTGTTTTGTTGATTAAGTAATTCATTGCATCCACTTAAATTTGCATGCAAGAGAAAATGGATGAAAATGGATGACACAGCAACATCTCGGAAGAGGCATTTCCCCTCATCTCTCTTGCGCAGGAGGGAATGTCTTCTTATAAGATGGCAGCTATATCTTTTTAGAACTAGTGGTTAAAATAAGTTTCAAAAGGTTGCTGTCCAATTAATTGAGTCACATTCAATCTTAGTTTAGGGGTTCTCAAATGGTTCACTGTGCTTCATTCAGGCGTCTGTGGCATGTCCGTGAGGAACACACACAATATGAATTCTGTGGAATTCCCAAACATTAATACAATAAAGGGGATAGGGTGGGAAGAAGCAATAAAAATACAATTTAGAATTATATAGCATCTGGCACAGTGCATTACAATTGCTACTAGAGGCAAGAAAAATAATTAAGAGGTCCATCAAGACCCTTAGCAATTTTCAAGTGGCCCATGAGAGAAAAAGTTTGGGAATCCCTGTCTTAATTGATTTAACTGACTAAGCATTACAGAGAGGGAAGGGGGGCATCCTGTGGTATCTGGATCTTTCACTTTATCTGCCTCTGGCAATAATGGACACACATCCTGTTTTTTTCCCCTTCAAGGACCGGCTCTATTTTGTCATGGAGTATGTCAATGGAGGAGACCTGATGTATCATATCCAGCAGGTTGGGAAATTCAAGGAACCTCATGCTATGTACGTGAGTCTCTTGGGGAACTCAATTGAGAATGGGTCTCTCTCTCTCTCTCTCTCTCTCTCTCTCTCTCTCTCTCCCCCCCCCCTCTCTCTGCTCTCACATTGGAACAGCTCTGCTTCTTCACTCAGTTCTTACAGGGCATTTGTACAGTATCATTAACTAAACCCCCCCTCTCAAGTTTCCCCACATTTTTCCTCCTGGGGGCTCGTAAAACCTAACCCCCTCTTTGTAGAAAACTCAGTGCACAATTTCCCTTGCTGTAGACAGCCTATGTGCTGCTATTTCATCCTACTAGATTGCTCTAGCTGTTTCCTGGGATGTCCTCCAGCCATTTCCTTCTCAATCATTTGTCTCCCCTCCGTAAGAATCAGCTCTGCCACTCCATTCCTTGCATTTCCAAATAGCTTTGGCTTTCTATATCTTTTTTTTCTCCTCCCTAAATTGCAGAAGGGGGGGACACTACCATTACTGGGAGTGGAGTGGTGGAGAAGGAGTCTTTAACTTTTTCTTCCCACATAATGATCCCAATGAAAATTGCCTTCCAACATTTGGAACAGGTGAAAGAGGGGCTGCCCAGTCGGCTACAGAATGCCAGAGGTTTGTAAGTAGAGCTGCTATTCCACTTCCGGCTTCAAGCAGGACAGTGTTGAGTGCGTGTTGCTAAATTGTCCTTGTCCAGAAGTACCCTCTGCCTGCCTGTCTTTACATGCATAGTCACTCCAGTCCAAAACATGATGACACCTGAGAACAGCTTTTCTTACATATCGTAAGACCAGGGTTGGCTTCAAAGGGTGGTCAGGTTGGGCATTTGCAAAGGCCTCGTGTTTGGCAGATGGGCGCACAGTCCCAAGTGTCACTGCACACCCAAACTCTTTCAGTTCAAGATGCTTAATTTAGGGATTCCCCAAATCCTGGAACCTGCACTGCTCCCCCCCCCAATATTTTTATTGATTTTGCAATAGTATTCATTAAATGAACACAATGACTTTCATACAAAGAAAAATCATGTCATTGTCTCCGCTTCTCCTCCTGTTGCCAGAAGCCTAGTAAGTATTCTTATGAATATTCTATTGTACGCCCTTCACCTATGTTCACTACCTACTTTTGGCATTCTCTCAACAGGGATCTTATATGTCATATCATCAAAATCTCTGGAACATAGTTTTAACACTGTTTAAGAGACAAACTACATATGACCGCTGTCTAAATCCTTTGTGTAACTAAAGGCTGTTATGGGGTGCTAGCTGGATCAGAGAAATAGCTTGGGGGTGTAGGTGTTTAATGCTTACACCTCCTGTACTCTAAACCACAGAGCCTAGGGCTTGCTGATTGGAAGGTCGGCGGTTCAGATCCCTGCGACAGGGTGAGCTCCCGTTGCTCAGTCCCTTCTCCTGCCAACCTAGCAGTTCGAAAGCACATCAAAGTGCAAGTAGATAAATAGGTACCACTCCAGCGGGAAGGTAAACAGCATTTCTGTGTGCTGCTCTGGTTCGCCAGAAGCGGCTTTGTCATGCTGGCCAGAAGCTGTATGCCGGCTTCCTCGGCCAGTAAAGCAAGATGAGCGCCACAACCGCAGAGTCATCTGTGACTGGACCTAACAGTCAGGGGTCCCTTTACCTTTAACTGTGTTGTTTTCCTGATCTAAATCCTTTGTCACCCGAACACATGCACACTTGCTGTTTGCTCTGTGGCTGATAACATTCCAGCATGGTGCATGCAGTCCCCCTGCGAATGCACTTAGTAAGAGCATAAAATAAAATGTCTAGAGTTCAATGGAGGATTCCTGGTGAAATGCGTACTTTGGTCCTAAGAGCCATGTGTTTGATGATCCACTTCCGTGTCAGGTGAATCAGGAGTGCTCCACATATGTAGCAGAATGAAGTGGGAGTGAAGTAATTAATAGAGTTCTGAGGTTGTAGAGTGGTCTGTACCACTTCAGACTGCAGGTGAGACCTCACATTTAAATACCTTTCTATGTAAGGAAAGCAAGCAGCACCCACTTCCTTCACTTGCAAATGAGCACGGCAGGGAGTTAGCTGGGCAAGAATTTGTTCTCCCTGACGTACTAGATTTCTCCTTGTGGAGAGTTTTTACCTGGATGAGTGTTCAAAAATGTGGCACACACACACCACCCTCTCACAGCGGTCTGAAGTGGTACAGTCTGCTCTATGGCCTCGGGATTCTACCGCTTCATTCTGCATGCTTACGTATGCCAGAGCTCAGTTTCATGGGAAATTATTACACTCCAGTGAAGTTGTGTAATTGAGTGACCTGAATGTGAAATCAACAAGCGTCCACTTGCTCTAAAAAGAAACATGATTGAGAAGGAGTTTAAAACACCCACTCACCCAACCTCTGTCCAAGCCGCTGAGAAGAACCATGGGAAGTAAGCTTGTGCTACCAATTTTTGCTAGCGACTCCCCTGTCTTAAAATGACATTCAGATGGAATGTGAGAATGACAAGGCAGGCAGCTACGTTGGAGATAGGATCCCTTTTGTGTGAAAAGCCAGAGTCTTAGGCTGCCTGCACACCATTCATTTAAAGCACGTTGTAGTTTACCCCCTTAGAGAGTTACAATTGCCAGCACCCTTAACAAACGATAGTTCCCATGATCCTTTGAGGGAAGTCATGTGCTTAAGATGTATGATGTGTATAGCAGCCCTCCTGTTCCTGACGTGCTGTGTTGGGGTGTGGAGTGGCCAATCTCCTGTATGCATTTCTGGGACCACTACATACCTCTAACCTTATCTTAGCTCTGCCTTTCATGCAGAAGGTCCCATGTTAAAGGACTCCTGCCTTAAACGATGGAGAGCCACTGCTAGGTGGACAACACTGTGCTAGGCGGACCATTGATTTGAGATGATAGAAGGCAGCTTCCTGTGTTCCTATCTCTTTCTAAAATGGAGCCAACATTGGTGTAGGGCTGGTGCGTGCAGCTGGAGAAAATGGCCTCTCTGGTAAAATTAGGGTCACTGCTGGACTTGTGGGCTGGAGGTTCCCCATATTTGCTCCAACCACCACACTCTGCACTGTCTCCCCCCACCACATACATACATACATACATACATACATACATACATACATTGTTCTTCCTATTTATCCTTGCCTGCATCGCCCCTCTATTGCCTCCACTGGGTCTGATTACAGATTGTAAGTTCCTTGGCACGATGACCTGCCTTCTTACTGCTCTGTACAGCACCGTGTATGTTGCTGGTGCCATATAGATAACAGAAAACCTTTAAATTCACAAGAATGAAAACTAACCTGTGTGCCTGCCAACCCACTTCCCTGGTGACATGTAAAGGTTGGTACCTGCACGTGGAAAATGCTTCAATCCTAACTTGATGCAGCGGAAAGCAGGTCTACACACAGTAACTTCCAGCCACTTGTACGCAGAATAAAAAGCTCTCTTGTGATCATGCACAAATTAACATATTACCTTTCTGATATGAGTATTATTACAAAGGTGGAGAGTGGGGGAGGTGGTAAGTACTGTGTGGAGGAGCTGTATGGTACTGGAATGGCATGGCTAGTGAGTGTGGCTGCTTGTATTTTTCAAACATCATGTGAAAAGTGGCCATCAGAGCCACCATGATGACTTCAGTGATGCTGCTAATGAAATCCTTGCCATGTTATCTCTTTCCCTTCCTCCCTCTCCCTCCCTTAACCGTCCTCACCCTTTTCCCCTTCTCTGTTACAGGTTTTATGCTGCAGAAATTGCAATTGGCCTGTTCTTTTTGCATAACAAAGGAATTATTTACAGGTGAGTCTATTCTGTTCTCTATAGAGGTCCCAGACTCGACTGCA
This sequence comes from Podarcis vaucheri, assembly GCF_965113315.1. NCBI lineage: Eukaryota > Metazoa > Chordata > Lepidosauria > Squamata > Lacertidae > Podarcis > Podarcis vaucheri. The sequence goes on from NC_138751.1 coordinate 19,224,501, forward strand.
AAACCCCACTTTCCCCCCTGAGAATCCAGGGGTTCTGGCTCCATCTCTTCTGCCCCCCCCTGCCCCCTCTCCAAATCTCTACAGGACTGCCTCCTTCCTTCCTTCCTTCCTTCCTTCCTTCCTTCCTTCCTTCCTTCCTTCCTTCCTTCCTTCTTTCCACTATCAAGATTCTAACAGGCAAAAAATGCTGGCAACATTACGATAAATTCAACAGAGTAAATAAGTTTTGATGGATGTAACAGTGGAAAACCAATTTGAATAGTTATTGTAAAAAAATGCAGGGATGTAAGATATGCAAAATGAACCATGGAAGGAGAAGAAGGGAAGTCATTGGATATTCTAAAGTATGTAAAATGTTTATTTGAAATCGTAAAACAGAATATATATATATATATATATATATATATATATATATATATATATTTGCTTCTCCTTCCATGGTTCATTTTGCATATCTTACATCCCTGCATTTTTTTACAATAACTATTCAAATTGGCTCTGTTCCAGTAACAAGAAGCCGAAAGCACCAGCCTGAAGATGACGAGTGAGACCTCGTCGAAACGTCGCACAGACACCCCGACTCTTACACGGGAAGACACCCGAAGACACCAAAACCTGCATATATATATATATATATATATATATATATATATATATATATATATATAAAGAGATATTCTAATAGGCAAATCATCTTTCATTCTGGATTGTCCTCTTGGAACTAGGAATGGGGGAGGAATTCAGTTTGCATTTAAAGGTGAACATGCCTTATTGGCACTTCCCATAACACTGCACGAACTGAAACATAGCCAGTGGTTGAAATGCAGGCTTCTCCTAATGTTCTCCAGCCAAGTAATGTGCACAAAGATGCATATCCTAAGATAAAGTATGCACAAAGATGCAGGCGTACACATGAAAATAACTTCCAAAATTCATTATATTAGGGGAAATTGATTTGCAGAAATGTGCACATCAAGAAAAAAAATCATACTAGACTGCTGGTGAATTTTCACAAGACAAAAAATCACAAATTGATGTGGAAGACTGAATTTCAAGCTGGAAAAGTGAGAAACTGGGAGAAGCTGAAATTGATAAATCTGCCCATCACTTCCTTACTTGGAGGACGTAATTCCTAGCTGTAATTTGGCACCCTCTGCTGGGCACTCCTATTGCTTGCTTTGTCTCTCCTGCCCAGGGATCTGAAACTGGACAATGTAATGTTGGATGCTGATGGTCACATTAAGATTACTGATTTTGGGATGTGTAAAGAAAACATTTTTCCTGGCATCACCACACGGACCTTTTGTGGAACACCGGACTACATCGCTCCAGAGGTACAGAATGCTCCTAAGTCTCCCATTCCCAATCACACAACTCACCACCCTTCCAAAGAAACATCAGGTTCCTTCTGCTCTAATCTAAACTCTCCCCAGGGATTTAACCTTATAGGTTAGACTTGTTGCCTTCTAAAAACTCCAGAGCCTTGGTTTCAAATTCCTACCTCTTATGCTCGGATCCAAAACAACTGTATGTGACAGGCACAGCCATTATTGTATATTCCTGTGCCTGGGGTCTAATTTTACAGTTAAATGTGTGGGGTTGTGAGTGGAATAGTTGGCCTCCTCCGCTGCCTTAATTCGCTGTGTCCCTTTCATAATCCGTTTGACCATCAGAGCATTCGGGACGAAGCAGGTTGTTGAATGAATGAATCTGCTATCCCAATTCACCCTCTTGCCAGGAATCTTAGAACTTAACTCTCCAATGCATGCCTTGGTGACTTATAGACGAGGTTACTCCCCAGAGGACGCAGGTGGCGCTGTGGGTTAAACCACAGAGCCTAGGACTTGCCGATCAGAAGGTCGGCAGTTCGAATCCCTGCGATGGGGTGAGCTCCCGTTGCTTGATCCCTGCTCCTGCCAACCTAGCAGTTCGAAAGCACATCAAAGTGCAAGTAGATAAATAGGTACCACTCCGGCAGGAAGGTAAACGGCATTTCCATGCGCTACTCTGGTTTGCCAGAAGCGTCTTAGTCATGCTGGTCATGTACGCCGGCTCCCTCGGCTGATAAAGCAAGATGAGCGCCGCAACCCCAGAGTCGGCCACGACTGGACCTAATGGTCAGGGGTCCCTTTACCTTTACTCCCCCGAGAGGCTCGCTTTGCTACTTCTCTACTAGTTTTTCAGACATTGGGCAAAAGCAACTTAATTTCTAAGGACATTTGGGACCAATTGAATCGTGTTTGTTGCCTCTATTGGGACTTCTTGGTTTATATGGTTTGGATTTCTGTTACTGGTTGTTATTTACTACGTTGCTTACGGTTTTAGAGTTTATTTTTGTAAGCTGCTTTGTTGGACCTGTTTGGGTTAAAAAAAAATGGAATGAAAAAGGTCTGTAGATTTGAAGGACCTAACCTCCCATTTCTACCCATCTTAGATTATTGCCTATCAGCCATATGGGAAGTCAGTGGACTGGTGGTCATTTGGTGTCCTTCTGTATGAAATGTTAGCTGGGCAGGTAAGTATGTTGAGGTGGGTTTTTTTCATGATCCAGTCCAGGTCAAGGGATACATTTGTGGTATCAGGGGATGGTTTGTGGCTGTTGCCAAGAGACCTCAAGGCATTAATTCCTTAGTCTAAATATTCCACCTGCCATAGTTCTCACTCTAGCTTTACCTGGTGCTCCTGGTCCACAGCCACCATTTGATGGAGAAGACGAGGACGAACTCTTCCAGTCGATCATGGAACACACGGTGTCCTATCCTAAATCTCTTTCACGTGAGGCTGTCTCCATCTGCAAAGGGGTGAGTCCTGGCACATCCAAGAGGGGAAAGGCTTCGTGCCACATTTCCTTTGGCTGCCCTGAAGGTTGAAAACAGGTGGTTGTGAGTGAAACAATGGGTGACTCTCATTGGGAATAAAAGGACTTTCAGGGAAGAATTGGCCAGAAGGTGGGGGGGGGTGCTTAACTCTGAATTCATAAGCTGATTGTTCTGCCCCTGGACATTTTTAATGGACAGCAATAATGGGGGAGCAGGGATCCGCAGGGGAGAATTGGCAGGGTTGTAAAGGGTTAAACGCTTCTCCCTCTCACCCAGGGCTGGATTTAGGTTTGATGATGCCCTAAGCTATTGAAGGTAATGGGGCCCTTTATATGTCCAGCTGTCCTTTGTCAACAACGAATTGCCGCTATTTTTTGTGTTGAATATATGCCATATGGTAATTTATGGATCTAATAGGTATCTAAAGCCATTTGTACATAACAAAATATGTATTTTATCAAAGTACAAAGTACAAAGTACAAAGTTATTGATATCAAAGTAATCTTATATTTTGGAAATGTACATCCAGTTTTTCCCCATTCAATTTTTTGGGGAGCCCCCAATAGAGTGGGGCCCTAAGCTATAGCTTGTTTAGCTTATATAGTTGTACCTCCGCTTACGTATCCCTCTGGATACATACATAGATCAGTTTATTAGTATATCCCTCTGGATACGTAAACTTCAGGATGCGAACATGGCAAACCCGGAAGTATTTTTTTGGATTTCACCGCATGCGCATGCACAGAAGCGCTTATCCGCTTGCAAATTCCTCGGGATGCGGCCCTACCTCCGGAAAGGATCCCGTTCACAACCAGAGGTACCACTGTATGTAATTCCAGCACTGCTCTCAACTTGCTTCCCTGTCTTGGTGCATGCAGATTGGGAGACATGCATTTCTTGAGAGAATGTCCAATTTCCATCCTGTAATAGGCAATCTCGGACTGTGGTCCGCACCCCTTAGAAGAGGAGGGTGTTCCTAGCAAATCTCTTTCTCTTTCCCCAGTTCTTGACCAAGCATCCACTGAAGCGCCTGGGCTCAGGACCAGAAGGGGAACGGGATATCCGGGAGCACGGCTTTTTCCGCTGGATGGACTGGGAGAGGCTGGAGCAGTTGGAAATCCCCCCACCGTTCATCCCCCGCCCAGTGAGTAGCTTTGGGTCCCCAAATGAGCTCGGCCACATCCAGCCATGCAGACTCCTGCCACCAGGTGTGAATAGGCACACACCTGTATTTTTGCATGTGGATGGGCACACTCAGGTTGTCCTATGGACCTGTGGCTCATGCACAGTGTCACGTACCTCCATTAAGAATACATGCATTGCTGTACATTACTCAGGCAGAACTTTGTATATCTACAAATCTGAACCTCTTCACACATTCATTGCAACATGCATAGATCACTTTATTAGTATATTTACTTTCTGTATGCCTTCCTCCAAGGAGTCAAGGCAGTGTACATTGTGCCCCCTCCCATTTTATCCTCACAGCAGCCTTGAGGTAGGTCAGCCTGAGAGTGTGTGACTGGCTGAGGTCACCTTCATGGCCAAATGAGGATTCAAACCTGAGTTTCCCCAGACTTATTCCAACACTCTTAAACTACTACACAATACTGCGTTTCATATCTATTAATATCTGTAAACACCCACAGACACCAGCTCTAGATATTTAAGCTGCAGCATGCAGAGACCTTCACACAACACAATATAATGACATGCACCAGGAATAAATAAAACGGTGATCAAGATTCAGGGCTGTATCCAATGTTAGTCATACCCGTAGATCCAATTCAAACTCCTTTCCATTCCCCCGTCTCCCTGAGATGGAAAGAAATGTCAAACAAAACTCAGAAGGGTAACAGAGCGGTGGGGTTTTTTAAGGTTAAAAATTCAAATGTTGTGTTTGGTTTTTAATTCTGGAAACGTTATGAAGGAACGCCTTTGAAGACGTAGCAGGTTCAAGAAAGATTATAAAATGGAGAGGGAGGGGTTGTGTTAAAGAAACCAACAGAGATAATACTTATTCCCTTTCTCTTTCCGTTTTCCTCGTTCCCCTCATCCCTCCTATTCCCCTTTTCTTTCTCTCTGCCCCCATCCCCCCATCCAGTGCGGCCGAAGCGGCGAAAACTTTGACAAGTTTTTCACACGGGCACCTCCAGCGCTGACACCCCCAGACCAGCTGGTCCTCGCAAGCATTGATCAGAGCGAGTTCCAGGGGTTCACCTACATCAACCCTGAGTTTGTGCACCCGTCCACGTTGCGGCAGGGGAGCCTCTCCCCAACAGCCCTGCCCCTCTCTCCAACCAGCATGCCCCTCTCTCCAACCAGCATGCCCCTCTCTCCAACCGGGATGATCCCTTCCCCAACCTCCCTGGTGTGAGAGTGTCTCCCGGATGACCCTTGACCCTAAGAACCCCAATTCAAGCCCTTAGAATTCTGCTCCCGGGAGCATGACTCCTGCTCAGAGCTCAGCCCTATAAACCCTACGCTTGACCTTATGACCCCTGCCTCCCCTAGAAAACACTTTTTGTGTTGTTAATTGTCTCCAGTGAGTTGCTTCCCTCCTTCCTTACCTCCACTAGGTGAAACCCAGATCAGTGAGGTTAAGAAAGCACACTTATATCTATAGAGGGATTTTTAAACTCCACCAATAAAATAGGAATATTCCCTAGGTCAAGGCTAATCTTTTTTGAGCATCCCCCAATTAAACAGAGTTTGCGTTGGCACAAAGAGAGAAAACTGTGCCAGGCGTTTCTGTAAAAATGGCCCCTTCAGTACTGTGTTTACAAGGTTTCCCCCCTATAATCAGAGCAGTGGATAGCTTCCACACCATCAGAAATTCCTCTAAATTGACCAAAACATGGGATGGCCTAAGCAGGCAAGGGGGCAACAGACAGGACTGCACACACTTTGTGACAAAACAATGGAAATTGTGGCTGGAATCTGCCCAGAAGACATGCCCTCTGCCCTAAATCCAGGCTGGCCACATGACTGCAAAGTTCTGGCAAATGGGTTGAGTAGGCAGTGAAATGAAGGTGTGTTGCAAAAACAGAGGTCCAAACAGGAAGCAGTCATGGAACTCCTTAGTTCAACGTGTATTTTTTCATCCCTTACAAAAGGCCATGCGATTGTTTATTTATTTGGCCCTTGCAAATTTTTCTTTGGTGAGTTTGGTTTCTCTAATGGATAAGGGGAATGCAGTGGGCATAATTATTCTCTGGAATCGAAGAAGCAACCATAAGGTGAGCATGTGATCACTGACCAAAATAGCAGCCTGTGAATTATTATTCCATGTGTTGCTCTGCACTAAGGTGGGGGGGTGGGGGAGGAGAGCCCACCCTTTCACTGCTGTCTGTCCTGATCATGAGCTTTCCTTCACAGGGCCATGGCTGAGTGGTAGAGCGAAGGCCGTGGGTTCAATTTCTAGCTTCTCTAGGGCTGGGAAACCCCTAAGGAGAGCCACCACCAATCAGTTCAGACAGGACAAAGCTAGATTGGCCCAGTGGTCTGACTCAGTATATGGCAGCTTCCTCAGTCCCTTTATACAGGCTTAAAATATGAAGGGATGCCTAATCTACGTTTAAATGATCCTGAGTATCTGTTTGCCCTGGAAGTAATTTTTAAATTTGGGGAAATGTCAGGAAGCAACACCTTCCTTCCCTCTCTCTCCCTGTCTCCCCTGCTGATTGACTGCTCAGATAATTTCCGAAAACCCTTCTGGTCTTCATCCCTTGCCCTGTTCCCAGATCCTAGTCCTAAATTTCGTCTCCGTGGTGCTTTCCTTACCTGCTACAGTGTGACGATGTAACCTTGAACTCGATAGATCTTACCCAACTTAGTTGGAGCCCTTCGATTTCACGCATAGCTAGGATGCCTGCCTGTACAAAAAGAGTGTAGAACCCCAAACTGGCCCTTCCTCTACACCCCTACCCACCCACCCACCTCTTTGTGACACAGCCCTGCCCTTGTTGAGCCCCGATGGCTCCGTCCCCCATTGCCCCCGGCCCCCAGCACTGACACCTTTGCCTTGCTTCCTTCAACATGGCTGCTTGCATCACCCACTCAGCTGTTGAAAACCAGACTTTGGAAAGGAAGCGATGACAGCAACAGAGGTGGCGCGCTAGACTCTTGAGGAGAAAATATCGCCCTCCTTTATAGTAACACACAGCATGTCCAAATGCGACTTTTCTTTTGTTCTTTTCTTTCTCTCTCTCTTTCTCTGGTGCATGGACTATATTACATGAACATTATAGTATATTTATTTATTGATACCTATCTTCCACGTTTCCATCCTGCTCAGTGGACACCGCCAACCCTCTGCATCTGCCCTCCCAAGTTAACACCTGGCAGCCTCTTTCCAGCTTTAAAACTCGAGGTGTGTGGTAAACTGAAGATGGCACCTTCTCTCCCCCCCCCGCACCCCCCCCAATTCTCTGGGACTCCTCTTAACAGATCATTTCATTTATCATGAATACCCTGATGCTTTTTGATGTGGGAAAGACACCCTGTCAAGCTTGTGTTGTGAATATTTTTCATTATGTGGCAAAAGACTGGTATTTGTTTTTACCTCATGAGGGAGGCCCATCGAGAACTGGTCTTTGTCCTGATTTGCCCAATGCTGGCGATTTCCGTAAAAGCGAGTGCTTGCCATGTTAAATGGGTGTGTGTAAGATGATCCTGGGGTGTCTCTGCTGTGCCAAAAGTTACAAAAACTGGTCTTAGTCGGCGACTGATTGATGGGCGGAGAAATAATTATATTCTGCTGGCAGGTCATGTAGATGAGCCAAGCGAAAAATTTCAAGGCCATTCTCTTCCCTCAGTGGCGTAGCATGGGGGGTGCAGGGGGGGCCGGCCGCACCGGGCACAACATCTGGGGGTTAGGGTTAGGGGGCGCAAATCCACGGGTTAGGGGGCGCAAATTACTTGCCTTGCCCCGGATGCTGACAACCCACGCTACGCCACTGTCTTCCCTTCATGCATCAGGCTGCAGATTCTGGTGCATCTGGGCCAACAGTCCCTCTTTACCTTTCTCCTCTCACTTTGAAATTGGTGGAAGCTAGATTCGGCCTCTGTCACCTCATGCCTGCCCATTCTATGCCGACCTCATTCCTCCTTCTCTGGCAGAGGGTTTTTATCAAGCACCCAGCAGGCTATAAGCTTGGGCAAATGGGCGTCAAAAGTGGGTAGCCCTCTTCAGCCCATCCCTAACTCAGCAAGGGCATGGGGTTAAGAGCGAGCATGGGAGCTAGACCACAAGTACCTTGTACCTACCTAAGGAAGAGATAGCCTGTCGTTAGACCAGAAGATGTTGGGATCCAGAACTGCTGCGCTCATGAAAGATGAGTAAGATTGCTAATAGGACCGGAATTGTTCTCCTGAGTCATTTCCAGAGCTCTTTCCCCTTTGGTTTGCCTGATCCTTCCAGCACATCAGTCTTCCGCCAGTTTCCAGCCTCGGTCTTTTTTCTCTTTGCTGACATCCCTCCCACCCCCGCAGCTTGGGAATAATCCATGCACACCTCCTTCCCTTCGGCTTGTGGTTCCCTGTAGCCAGTACCATAGATTAATGGACTCACCTATGCATTTCAATATAAAAGATATTTATCCAACCCGCAGTGTGTCTTGCCTTTCTGTCTCTGTATTGGTTGGCGAGATGTTGCGTTGTCATACTGGATGAAAGGGACTTGGGCTGCATCCCCTAAGCATCATGACCAGGGAGTAAGAAGGGAAGCGGACGGTGGGGTGGCACCCTTCACCTGACCCATGTTTGCTGGAAGGTGCAGGGGAGAGGCAGCGGGGAGCATCGTCTGGTGCAAACGCGGCAGCAGGAGCATGAGATTGGTTCTGCTGATGCATTTGCACCGAGCCTACTTTGCTGCTGCTTCGCTCCTCCCCTTCTACCTCCTGGCAAGCAGCAGGAACTCAGCCAATCTGAGGCCAGGTGAGCAGCAGGACCTCTTCACATTATAAATAGCAAATGGCATCTAACACCATGCAAACCCTGTGCAAATAAATCAGGGCGAATATTCAGTGAACAGGTCATCAGGAAGCAACAAAAGGTCCAATTTGCTGGTGCCGGTGAGAAGCACATTTGTTGCATCAGGGTGCCAAATCTTAGAAATACAGCCCGAATTTACTGGAATGTGATTGACTCTCAGCCCAAAATAGTGACAGTCCAGCAGCAGCCCGGGTTTTAGCCACTTTTGCCCAGATGAATCCTCCAGAGATTTCTACAGAATTCTTACAAAGTTTCCATGTCCGGATCTTGTCCAGGAATGTTGTCTAAATTGATGCAACCCCATGTGGTTTAGCTGATCTCCACCTGAACAGAACTTCAGATGTTGGTCAAGCAGAGAGAATTGGGATCATCCCTGCCACATTTGGGAGAAAAGATCAGGCTATGATTCACACCACAGTTAAAGTGGAGTTGGGTGCAGACTACCCAGGGGTACACAGCATCACACTCTCAGTAGTAAAACCTCATAAGCTTAGAGGGACTTGCTCCCATCCCCAGTGAACACGGGGAGGATCACAGCCTTGTTCCAGCTTAACAGAGCAATCCTAAATAAAGAAAACTATAAATTATGCACCTGAATTACCCCTATTCCAAACTCCGTTCAGGACAATTTTTTCTTACACCATCCTTTCTCTGGCTATGTTTTGCTGGGTTGCTAAGTTGTCCCAGAGTTGAAAGGTGTTTGGAATAGGTGCAAATCCTTGCCCCGCCCCTGGAACACCCCTTTTTGGGGACATGCTGATGTAAGTTACACCGGTTTTAAGTTCTGCCAGCTGTGCCCCAGTTTAGGGAGTTAAGCTGGTATATCTCCAGCTGAGCTAAGCTTAGGGACTTATGCCAGCATAGCCCCAGCTGTGCCTAGTCTCAGCGAGGAAAGACCAACACCTGCCAAATCTCATGCTGTTGGATTTTGGGTTCGGATTGCATTGTTAGGGAACCTGGTTTATGCATGCCCTTGTAAACATTAATCACATGCACTCACAGATCTACAAATCTGGGATTCTTTTGCAATATGGTTTCCACTGATGGAGTTGGTGTAGGAGGCTCCTATTTAAAGTATGAACTGTTTAAGGGAATAATCAGAGGCTCACTTTTCTATCTTACGCCTCCATCCCCCTCCCCTGCCACAAGCCTGTCTCCCAAATCTCCTTGATTGGAACAGTCCCCCTTGTATGTTGTTGTTGTTATTTAGTCGTTTAGTCGTGTCCGACTCTTCGTGACCCCATGGACCGGAGCACGCCAGGCACTCCTATCTTCCACTGCCTCCCGCAGTTTGGTCAGACTCATGTTTGTAGCTTCAAGAACACTGTCCAACCATCTCGTCCTCTGTCGTCCCCTTCTCCTTGTGCCCTCCATCTTTCCCAACATCAGGGTCTTTTCCAGGGAGTCTTCTCTTCTCATGAGGTGGCCAAAGTACTGGAGCCTCAGCTTCATGATCTGTCCTTCCAGTGAGCACTCAGGCCTGATTGGAGCCTCAGCTTCGCGATCTGTCCTTCCAGTGAACATTCAGGCCTGATTTCCTTAAGAATGGTTACGTTTGATCTTCTTGCAGCCCATGGGACTCTCAAGAGTCTCCCCCAACACCATAATTCAAAAGCATCAATTCTTCCCTTGTATATTTACTCCAAAAAGAGTAAGGGTAGCTACCATTTATTTGCTGTTAGCCAAATACCAGTCTTGCTTACAACAAATAAATTTTTTTTGGGTGGGGGATAATAATAAGTTGGGAGAGAGAAAGGAAGGCTTAATTGCTTAATTGTTCAAATAGAAACAGTGAAACACATATGCATGAACACCCTAGTGTGGGCACATCCCAGGACTGGGGGAAGCCCAAAAGGTTAGATCCAGGTGGATCTTTTGTTTCTGATGTTTCTAGTGACACTAGGCATTTGGCCTTCCCTTTCTTGCAGGAAAGTCAGTTTCTAGGCACTCTGCACCTCATTCCCCGAGGACTCTGAAGAACAGTGTGCTCTTTGACATTTTCAGTGGACAATTCATTTCCCCCCAAATGTAGCTAAAGACAATGGTCACAAGAGGGAGCTGCAGGACAGAGCAATGCTCAACTAATGAAAACTACTGCTTGCAACCTTCCCTGCACCCCAGCCTCAATCTAGCAAGGCTCCTGCACTTTTAACAACAGCTTTGTGTCTGGAAGAAATTCAGCTGCTTCAGGTTTTCCTATGCTCTAGTTCCTGGAAAGGAGGGCTTAGGGTGGATGGGCATTGCTGGGCTGAGGAGTGAGCCTGCTGCTGCTCCACCCTCCCAGCATCCAAAGTCTGAGGTGGCTGCTTCACTCTGCCTAATGGTAGGGCTGGCCCAGATGCTTCAACTGGGAATGTCTAGGGCAATGCCCAGTTTTTGCCCTTATCTTAAAGAGCACTATTCCGTTTCCCTTTTACAATACGAGAGAAAATGTATATTCTAAAATGAGTACTGTAATTTGACCATATTCTCATTTGAATTATTTTCCCCCAGTTCTGTAACATTTTTAAACACTTCAGCAAATATAACAAGGGGCACTCCCAGGCGCTCACTATTTCCAGGTGGGATTCAATCACATACTACTGGCAAATTCAGGCTGTGCAATTATACTTGATTGGGGCATCTTGTATGGCAAACCTGCTTCCCCCCCAAAGAGAAGACTTTCCCCCCTCCCCAATAAGGAAAGTGATAGGAAAATGCACTGGAAAACGTGGGATGACACTGGATTTGACGCAATGTCGTCTAACCTCCACACAAACAAATCGGGACGAATGCTCATTAAATAGCCGATGTTATCTAACTTCCCTGCAAAGAAATGAGAACGAATGCTCAAGAAGCAGGTTGCCTGGAAGCAGCCAAGGTAATGTATTTAACTGCTGATGCCTAACATTCCTGCCTTAGCATTCCTCAGCAAAATATAGTTTGTTTGAAGCATCTTGCAGAGGTGTGGGTGTTTATTTGTGCGTCATCCTGCCTTCCCAGATGATCAGGTTGATAGATGCCACCTGTGCGTGTTTTTATGTGGCAGTCCTCAGTGCATGGTGTTTAGACAATATATAGACCACTTAACATTTCTAAATGGTTTGCAAGTATCACAAAATATTACAAATAAATGTGTTCCAGGTGATCCGAGTTCTGTATGTTCTGTCTACCCATGTGTTTATGTTTAATTTTATATATTGATATATATATTAACCCCAAGTGGCAGGAAGGGTCCCTGCTTCTGGGAGGTTCATAGAATCATAGAATTGTAGAGCTGGAAGGGACCCCGAGGGTCATCTAGTCCAACCCCCTGCAATGCAGAATTTTCTCACCTAAAGCATCTATGGCAGATGGCCAACCAACCTCTGCTTAAAAATCTCCAAGGAAGGAGAGTCCACAACCTCCTGAGGGAGACCGTTCCACTGTCGAACAGCTCTTACTGTCAGAAAGTTATTCCTGATGTTGAGTCGGAATCTACTTTGTAACTAGAAGCCACTGGTTCGAGTCCTACCCTCCAGAGCAGGAGAAAACAAACTTGTTACAAGCTAAATGTTGACTGTGGATCAAAAGCAATGATACATACTTAGACTTCTTTTCACCTGAAGACAGGACCTTGCTTTTAAGGCTTCGTGGAACATGTGTTTTGAGGAGAGATCTGAGGGAACGAAAGAGCTGGCACCATGTTTACAACCAGCGTTTCTTCACTGTGCCAACCAGTAAAACATGTTCTCTTAACTAACCAGTGTGTTCTTTCCAAGTAACCATGAAAAATCAGTAAACTTCAGATTCAGCCAGGTTCTAGCCATAACTCATGTTTCCACCCAAATGTTGTAGAGACTACAACTTCCACCAGCACTAGCCAGCATGGCTGGCGTTCTGGAATTATGGGAGTTGTGGTCCAGAAACATGGGTGGGGGCACCACATTGGCTTACTCCTGTGCAAGATTCTTCCCCGCTGAACTTCCAGTATATATGGACTATATATATATTCTATATGGACTAAGGTTACCAGACGCCCCCGTTTCCCAGGGACAGTCCCCGCATTTACAAATCAGTCCCCTGACAAAATCCATCTACGGTATTTAATAGGAAGTTGAAAAGTATCCCTGGATTCATTGAAAAAAATCTGGTAACCTTAATATGGACACCTTCCAGATTTTTTACGGATTCAGAGAGCTGGAGATGTATGAGTGGATATGTGGGGTGCATGGGTGTGAATGGGGACATGATGGTCTGTATTTAAACCAGCTAATACACTGTCCATTGAGTGGCTGCACTTTTAATCCCATGAAGTCACATACTGTGTTGGACGCTGGGTCTTATTTCCAAAAGCATCAGTTTTAGCAGTTTTTCTGTGTGTGCCCTTTGCATACAGCTGTTGCTTGCAAGAGATACACGGTTGTCTGGCATGGTCTGGGTGTTTGATGGTTGCCTCCCAAGTTATATTCCAGCTAGCAAAGCCTAATGAAATTGCAAAGCAGTTTTATTAAGCCTACAGTATTACTTGGAGTAGATCCTGATTACAGTAGGTGCCATTCCCATTATGTAAATATGGGCGGCATTAGTGGGTTGCTTCAATGGTGTGGGCAATGGCCTGAGGCTTAAAGTTAATTCATACATCATTGTGTGTGTGTGTGTGTTTTGTCTGTCTGCTGCATATAAACAGCTTGGTCTCTCTCCAGTCAGGCTGATACGTCTCTGATGTATATGTGGGTTTCCCTCCCCGCCTCCCGCTTCATGTTTCTCTGTCATCTGGCTGGTGGCTGCGATTGTGTGCTCTGTATCTCCAGGTGATGTGGGTGTGTGAGAGAGAGGTGCTTATGTGTGTGTGACGTCACTATCCGCAGTGGTTGTGCATTCACATTCCAGTCACCAAGTCTGAGATCGACACAGAGACAGCTGGGCATCCCTCTGCCCTCTTTCTTTTTCTCTGCAAAAGAAATGAAGATGTGAGAGGGTAGCAGGCTGCACAGGAGAGGACTAGAGAGGAGCCATTTCACATTTTCATTGGAGGCCAGGTGGGGTGGTGGGAATATTAATGAGACCTGCTCTTGGATGCATTCTAATTGAAAAAGGGGTGTATTTTAATGACATTTCTTTCCTTCCCCCCGGCATATCACAATATAGCAATATCATCAACAGAAGAATATGAGCGAGTTGGGTGCCTGGGAAGGAATTACAGTGATGTCTAAAATCTGGCTGAAATAAATTAAAAAATTGTCCAGTAGCACCTTAGAGACCAACTAAGTTTGTTCTGGGTATAAGCTTTCGTGTGCATGCACACTTCTTCAGGCCCATGAAAGCTTATACCCAGAACAAATTTGGTTGGTCTCTAAGGTGCTACTGGACAATTTTTTAATTTCTTTCAACTGCATCAGACCAACACAGCTACCTACCTGAATCTAAAATGTGGCTAACCAGCCATAGGGGAGGGCAGCAGTTAGGAAAACTCCTCGGTTTCTCTGGGGATGAATGTGAAAGATGGTTGGGGAATATAACAGATTATGGAAGCAGCTGAAATGAAGGAATTCTGGGTTCTTTAGAAGGGTTGCCAACTTCTTAGCTAGCATTTCCTCCTGCACCTTTAACCTATTGGATGGCAGACTATTAGCAGATGCTTGTTCTCATCCCCAAACAGGCTTCACTTGATTTAATCAGATCAAGTTCCTCTTGAAGTAAAAAAAAAAAAAAAAAAGCACTCAAGAAACATCCCCCCCCCCCACATTGAGTTGGCAATTTTATTCCTTAAGTGCACATACAACAGATTATGGTTGGAGCCAGGACTCCAGGGTTTGATGAGAGGAGCGTACATAAGGTAGAGCTGCAGCTTAAAAACAAACAAAACCCTGGCGGGGCTTCTGTAGACGTTGATCGATAAAGAAATTCAACAGGTGCAGCCCTTGGCAGGGCTGTGAGAAAGCTGCTCCTCTGGAATGGATGCCCCACCAGAGTTCCCTCAAGAGGGACTGGAGGTTAACAAAAAGGGTGTGCTCCTAGGAAGCAGGGCTGCCGGGTTGTATTTTCCTGACCTGCCTCTCCCTTGCTGCGCAAAACACTGCCGAGAACCAAAAAAAGCTCCCTCGCCCTGTTTACATCTCAGGGTGTAACTGGAGAGCCTGAGGGCAGGAGGACCAGAATAACCGAGGGGAGAGACGTGTTCCTTGCTGGAGAGCATCCCCTTCTCCCTCTCTCTCTGCCCCCACCCCCAGTGGGGACGCCCTGTCCCCAGGCTGAGATGCTGACAAGGAGGAATGGAAGATGGGCCGCTGGCTCCCTGTGTAGCAACGGCTGGGCAGAAGAAGCCAGGCACAGTTTCCAGCAATTGCTGCCCCCCCCCCGCCGCCTCACCTTCCTTCACAATGCCCCAAAAGAGCCCTCCTGGCCTTGCCACAGCGGATGCCATGCCTCAGGCCTGGGCGAAAAATGAAGATGGCTCTTTGTATTGGGGAGCTAGGGCAGGGGAGTATCTCTGTCTTAAATTGCTTTTTGGCATTTCTCTTGTTCCAAACTGATTTTAATATTGTATTTTTTTAAAATTGCTGTAACCTGCCCTGGAAGATTATTGTGAAAGGTGGATAATAAACTGAAATAATGATAATTCTGTGTCATGTAAACATCATGCTGCGGTGACTAGAAGATACGTTTGCTCTGATTCTTAAGAATTTGATTATTATTTTTTAAACGGCCGTTTCTTCTGCTTTCACATTTGTGCTGTTCAAAAGGCATTACCAAAAGGTCCAAAAGCACATTGGAAACTCATTTTAACCAACGGGAAGACTTTTACATTAATTTATTTGCCCCTGGGTCATGTTGGCCCTTCAAGGAACCTGTGTGTGTGGCATAATAATTCCAGGGAAACTTTTTATAGGGTGCGCACTCTTAAAAGGGCCTGCTTTTTAAAAAAAAAAGTTTGTGCAGGGTAGTCAGTGCAGCCTGTCTCTTTAAGAGACCGGCCTTGCCTCTATGAGAAACTCTTCTCACCCTTTTTGGGTTTGGTTACCTCCATAGCTCATTAGGAACCCAATGTAACCTTAACCTTGTCTGTGGAGCGGTTGAGTTGCTGCTCTGCTGCTCATGAATAAACACAAGTAATGAAATGGAGATCTCCTGCTGCTTCCCTGGTATTAGGGCTGACTTGTGGCATAGTTCCCCAGTGAGTACCCTTACCAAACCCACAGGATGCTACGTGGTGTTAGAAGTAGATTACGGGTTGAATAGAGCCACCTGTTTTAATACGGTGTGTGCCAAGCCCCTCAAAGCCATCTGGAAATGATCCTCTGTGGATGCCACAAGTTACTCTTTACACCCTCCTGAAGTGGTTCTGGGCAATACAAACTGGTCTACCCAGCAGGGCTGGTTCACATGTGCACACAGATCAGCAAGTAATAATGTTGGATATATATCTGAGTGTGGGTGTGCTTCTGGCCCCCCCCCCCATGCATAAGTACAGTTAATTCTGATCAGGAATTAGCGCCTAGAGCATTCTCAATTCAATACAGTTGTGAGATTGGCATAATCCCCATTACTGCTTGTTCGCAATTAATCAGGGTGGGGGAGGATCTGAGACACAGACATCTTCGGAACACCAAAACTCTCAAGATCTCCACATACCTAGCACCCAAACCTTCGTCATTGCACCCGAGTGCCCTTTGAACCCTTTAGCGCTGAATTGGAACAAACGGCAATCGGGTTTTCTGTGGATTGCTGTTTGTTCCAATTTAGCACTAAAGAGCGGGTTTTCTGGGAGGAAGTGGCTCGGATCCATGCCTAGAAAACACGGCACAAGCAGGAAACTGCTCACACCTATGCTTTCTAGGCATGGGACAAGTATGGATGAGGCCAAACTTAGCGATGTCTCTCATCAGCAGGGCAACCATGATTATGGTTTGCCCTTTTGTGTTAAAGCTTTAAAGAGCAATTACCATTAATGGGCCCTAGGTATAAATTGACTGGGCGAGTGATGTATCTCAGTCTCGTATCTTTAGGCTGCTATGAAAATAAGGATGGAAGAAAGTCTCAGGCAGAAGGCAAAAATAAGGGGGAGAAACTGATAAGTAGTGAGGGGAGACTTAGAGATCTCAGGGAAGTTGGAGTTGTGAGGATTCTTTTATATTTTATCTACTACATTTATTTGTATTCTACCTTTCCTCCAAGTTCAAGGCAGTGTACATGGTTGACCCTCATTTTATCCTTACAGCAACCCCATGAGGGAGGTTAGACTGAGAGATAGTGACTGGTCCCAAGTTTACTAAGTGAGTTTCATGGCTTTGAACCCAGGTTTTCCTGAGCCCAGCCCAATGCTCTAACCACTACACCCTAGCAGTCTGTGTGTTTGCAGCTCAACCATAATCTCAGTAATCTTCCACAAGTTTGTGGATGCCTGAACACCATGGATAAGATGGTTTCCTTTCATGCCATCTATCCTTTAAAATACGGTATATTTGAGGGCTAGAAACCATGTTTGTTTGTTTGAAAAGGAACCCAAGAGTCTTAACAGCTACAAATTCTCCACGATGTAGATTCAGGTGATACTGGATTTTTACCACCTGCCATGGGACCCAGTCCCTGTCGCTCCCTCTCTCCTTTATTCCTTAACCTCTTTCCACTTTAGAGAGTGTAACACTCCCATCTTCTCTCAAAGCTTGCTTTTTTGCCCTCAGATCTGCGTTCCGCTTGTCACCTGGTTCGCTGATGCTACAACTTGACAGTCGTCTCTTCCCATCAACCCAAGCCAACACATGAATTTTCAGCACACAGAGTACACCAAGGAAAACGAGTTCTCTCTCCAACTCCCACCCCAATCTTTCTTGGAGAAATTCACTTAGATGCAAAGCCGAACGGACAGCCTGGCAACGATGCCTCAGTGGCTCGTTCGTGGTAAGGCTTGGACAGTATATTCTGAAATTATAAGAACATGGAGAGCCTTTTCAGATCACAGGAGAGGGAAAGTTCTTTTTCTTTCTTTTTAAAGCACATTTGCCCCAGCTGAGCATTATTAGCACAATATCCAGTTCGCAAACAGTGTGCGTGTGTGGGGAATCGATAGCCTTGCTCAGAGTGGGTTGGTTATGCTTCAAGGTAACTGCAATCTGTTCATTGGTCAGTGTTGATTTTAAACACAGGAAGTAAACACTTATGCTGGAGAATGGAAGCATGCAGCCTAGAGCCAGGGCTGCCATCAAGGGTTGGCATCGTCTGGCAGCTGGCAAGGCCCATGCCTCCACAGAGGGCCCTGCAGTGCTGCCGTTCCCCCTTTCCATGGCCACTCGTTTACTCACACTATCCCTGTGGCCTAGTGGGATCATGCCACCGAGCAATAAATATGAGAAGGGGCAGTCCCTGCCATTGCCTGTTCACTCATCCGCCCTTTCCTTCTGGGCGGTGGTGGGGATTGGGGCCAGAGGTAAAGGGAGACTAAATGAGTGATGTCAGCAAGGTGGAAGGAGTCCAACTGAGAGCATCTCGCACCAATGTGTAATATCCATCCTATCTAGAGAACCTTTGGCGCTTCAGATTCTGTTGAAGTCCCACTATCTCCGATGGGAGTCCATCAACTTCTGGAAGGTCGCATCCCTAGCCTAGAGCTAAACTTCTAAAAGAATTTGTAAAAGGCAGTTGCTTTGGTAAGAATATTTTGGTAGGTGTACCCTTCTTCCTTTTATTTTTTTAAAAATGGGCTCATGAGTGTACCTCCAGCTGTATGGAAAGCTGAGCCTCCCAAGACAAGAAGGTCTGCAAACGTTAATCAACAGGTCAATCGGCTGAAACTTTTAACAGCTGTGCCTGAGAGTTGGAAGCACACAGTTGTAATGGTGACTGGTGTTCACTGGGAGTGCTTGGGTAGGCGGCAGGGAGACCAATGGCAGGTGGAGCCAGAGCCAAGCCAAGCCGAGCCCCCCACCCCACGCCCTCGTTTGTAAGGCAGAAGGCAGGCAGGCTTTTGCGGAGGGTATACTGAGGCAGGTGAGGCAGTGCCCCACCCTCCCTGATGGGCCAGCCTCCGCTGCACAGCTGTTATTGTTTAAGGCACTTGCTTCTGGTGTATTGCCATAATAAGATTGTGGTACAGAACTTCCTGAACTCTCAGCTTCAAGGGAGACTGCCAACAGCTCACTGCATGGTCTTTGCCAGGGCTGAAAGGAAACTTTTCCCAGATTCAAAAAGTGGTACATTTACAAAGTCAAATCTGGAATTTCAAGTTGCGAGAAGTATGTATTATTAATTATTATTATTATTAATAATTAGGGACGCGGGTGGCGCTGTGGGCTAAAGCCTCAGCGCCTAGGGCTTGCCGATCGAAAGGTCGGCGGTTCGAATCCCCGCGGCGGGGTGCGCTCCCGCTGCTCGGTCCCAGCGCCTGCCCACCTAGCAGTTCGAAAGCACCCCCGGGGGCAAGTAGATAAATAGGTACCGCTTACCAGCGGGAAGGTAAACGGCGTTCCGTGTGCGGCTCTGGCTCGCCAGAGCAGCGTTGTCACGCTGGCCACGTGACCCGGAAGTGTCTTCGGACAGCGCTGGCCCCCGGCCAATAGATGTGAGATGGGCGCACAAACCCCAGAGTCTGTCAAGACTGGCCCGTTCGGGCAGGGGTACCTTTACCTTTACCATAACATTTATCTCAACGACCTAAGATTTAAGGAGTCTTGTTGAGCACAAATGCCCGGAATTCAGGATATGATCCAGTTGCTCTTTGTGTTCCCCTAGTACCTCTTCTCCACACAGTGCTCTTAAGGTGGGCATTTTCTACTCCCACCTTTTCTCCACAAGCAGAGAACTGCACCTGAGGAAGAGCTGCCAGCTGGACTGAGTCCTTGGCATTTAATATTTTCCATGCTTTCTTTAATACGTCACCTCTAACAACAGGAAGAACTGGGAAACGTTAACTATTTTTTTAAAGGTGAAAGCAGGATAATTTTACTTTTTTTACAGGAAAAATTCATGTTTTGAGAAGGTTGCCTCTAAATTCATTTTGGGGGCTTCCAGATTGTCACTGTATTCTGGTGGGATTTAATTGCGTACCGGCAAATTCAGGGTGCACAATTCTAGTTGATTGGGAGAGCTTGTGCAACAAACCCGCTTTCCCAAAGGATCTGCTTTTTTTGCAGTAAGGAAAGGGACAGGGAAATGCACAGGAAAGTGTGGCATGGCACTCGCTTTGATGCCACCTTGCCTAAATTTCTCACAGACAAATCAGAATTACCGTAATGCTCATTAAATAGCCAATACTGCCTCATCTCCTTGCAAACAAATAGGGATGGGTGCCCAATAAGCAGTTTGTCTGGAAGTCCCCTCACTTTTGAAAGCACTGAGCTTCATGGCTGCTGGCAGGGCCCTTGACAGAAATTAATTATGGACCCAGAATTTCTGACCCAGAATGACTCGTTAAAAATTGCCCTGTGTTTCAGGGTACCTGTCCATAATTCCTTGGGATTTCTAGGCTGATCCTGTGTGTGGCTTTTTGCCACCGTGTAAGAGTCATAGGGCCAGTTGGGGACAGGGTGCTTTTAATTTTTGTACTTGGAGGTTGTACGAAGAAGAAAAAGGAAGAAACTCAGTTTTACAGGGGAAGGATTGGGATTTTTGCTCAGCGTGGCACATCACTCAAGGGGGGAACTGAGACAAGAATCTAACGCTTGACCGCATGGCGTAGATTTAAAGGAGTCCAAGACACGGCCCCTCCATTGAGCTATAAATAGCCATTTATAAAAACCGGGTTTAAAATACAGCCCTTTATCCTCCCTCCCCTCGTAATTTCTCAGTTCATTAGCACAGCTGTCCCCTCATTCACAAGCAGAGCCCTTTCCTCATAGCTGCCCCCCCTCCCGCCAATCTAAAACAAAACAAGCACTAGAGGTTCTATTTACAAGTCACAAAACAGGGAAGGGAGAAAACTGAGTCCAGAGGATGGAGAAAGAGGGCAGGCATGTAGGAGGGAGAAGGTCGGTTCTTTCTGCCCCCTAGGGGTGGGTGGAGGTATATGTATGTTTGTTTGTGTGTGTGTGATTGTGTTTGTGATTGTGTTTGTTGGCAGAATGAGAGAAAGAGAGACTTTGGGGTTCTCTCCCGGACGGTTTTTAGGAAGCGTTGCTGCTGCTGCTGCGGCTTTTCATGCAGTATTCCCAGGGCTTTTTGGGCAAGCCAGGGATGGACAAAAGGATAAAACAGCCTCCGCCAAAGATCAGGATAGCCCCAGCTGCCACTGCACAAGCCACGGACCAGGAATACTCGTACTCCAGCGGGATGGTCTCATCAGAGGTGATAAGCCACCGAACCGAGTGCCGGAAAACCTCCAGACATACGAGCACCATAATGCCTAGAGAGGGAGAGAGAATAAGTGAGAAGACAGTCCCGGGAGTTTCGACAACCTCCCTGCCCCATCCCTGGCATCCTCCCCAAATTCTAGTTGTGAACAAAGACCGCAAACAAAGGACTATGGGAAGCTTCCCGGATAGACATTTGGCTTAGAGTTAACTGGACCACATGAAGGTACATTGTGTTGTGCTTTCTTTTAACTGTCACCAGTCGCTCACTTAACTCTGGGTGCTTGGCCCATCTAGTACAGTATCCTGTTCTCTCAGTGGCCAAGCAAGTGCCTGGAGGAAACCCACAAGCAGGCCTGAGTACAGGAGCATTTTCCTTGCAACCCGCCATGGCTTCTAGTAACTAGTATTCAGATGCATCACTGCCTTCAGCCATGGAAGCAGAGCATAGCCGTCCTGCTTAGTAAGCTTAAAGGTAAAGGGACCCCTGACCATTAGGTCCAGTCATGGCCGACTCTAGGGTTGCGGCGCTCATCTCGCTTTATTGGCCGAGGGAGCCGGCATACAGCTTCCGGGTCATGTGGCCAGCATGACTAAGCTGCTTCTGGAGTACCTGAGCAGCGCACGGAAATGCCGTTTACCTTCCCGCTGGAGCAGTACCTATTTATCTACTTGCACTTTGACGTGCTTTCGAACTGCTAGGTTGGCAGGAGCTGGGACTGTGAAACAGGGGCTCACCCGGTCATGGGGATTTGAACCGCCGACCTTCTGATCGGCAAGTCCTAGGCTCTGTAATTTAAGCCACAGTGCCACCCATGTCCCTCTGCTTAGTAAGCTTAGGTTTCCACAATTAAAGTAGTCTTGAAGTTCTTTTGCAACAAACCTGCTTCTGTCCACTCCCCCTTTACTCATGAAGGAAAGCAATGGGAAAGTAAAGCGTAGGGTAACCATTGCTTGATGCAGCATTGTATAACCTCTGCATGGACAAAAAAGAACGATCCAAACCAGACAGCATTGTGTAACCTCCCTGCTGAAAAAATACCCAATCTTTATTGTTGTATTCGATGCCCAATGCCAAGCAAACAAAATAGGAAGCACATAAAAAATGCAACAGAGTGAAAGAGAATAAAATAGATTAAAAAATGTCACAGAGTAAAATGAGATGGGCATCAACGACTTTAAAAAGGTCGTGTAACCTCTCTGCTAATTTTGTGCAAGCAAATTAGGACAAATGCCCAATAAAGAGGTTGCCTGGAAATGACATTTGTTTTTCAGGAACGCAGCGGCTGGGGCAGCAGGCCTGAACAAGGGAAGGAGGTTTTGCAGGGTGAGCTGCCTTACCTGATATGATAAAGAAGCAAGATGCTGGTTTCAGGAGAAATTCAACCCCTTTGCTCAGAGCCACCGTGATGCAGAGGGACCCCATGGCCATTAGGGTGATGCTGACGAGGGACACAATGGCCGCCGTGATGTTCAGTTCTACACAGCGGTGCCAACCAAGCCAGCAGGGCGGTGGAGGGAGATAAAGCAGACATTTGTAGACACAAAGAGTGACGGATTCACAATTACCCACTTGACCTGCTTCCTCTGTGTGTGTGGCACAGAAGGGAATGCTCAGCCTCTGTGGCATTACAGGGACACACAGCGACACAATCATGTGCTATGTGATAAACAGCCATGGCTGAGGAGTGGTGTTGAGTGAGGCCCGATAAGAATGGAAGTGTAGGAGATGGAGCAGGGCAGCTGGAGAGAGGCATGGTAAACCAGCCTGAAGGGACCTTGGGCTGCAGACGGGGAGGAATGCCAGAGAGAGATTCAGCTAACTGCAGGTTATTTTATGTTTTCGAAGGGAGAGCCGCCCGCCACTGCTTGTCTGTCCCAGCATGCCTCTGTGTAATCTGAGATCCTCTGAACAAGGCACAGGCCTTAACCTAAATAGCCTGCTTAAGGTTAAGATTCTTAACAGTTTTTAAAAGCTTTAGACAGCAGCACGCCACCCCACTCCTGTTAAACTAGGGCAGGAGTGATGGATTGACTAATCAACCAAAAGCATGGGCAGATCTTTTTAATTTTCTAAAAGTTATTTTACCTGCAGGTGCTGGGCAAAATCCCTCCTGGTTCCCTCCCACTCTTCTAACTGTGGTGATGTTTGCTATATGACACATGCTCCAAAAACAAAAGCCTGTTGCTTCAGAGCTCTTGCTTTTAATAAAAACAAAAATGTCTGTGTTTCCAAATGATTGCTCAGTGGATTCAATCACGAAAACGCGTGGGACACTGACTGCGATTTCCTTAATCAGGTGGCAGTCCCAGCACTAACCCCGTTTTCTCCTCGAGTTTCAGTTTGTAGAACGGCCTGCCTGAGGGAGGAGCTCTGTGAAACTCAAAAGCCTGCACAATACACTGTGTGTGATGGCAGAGACCCTTGCTCTTCAAGAGTGGTCCTTCCCTGTACATGGATCACGTAGGGCGTGTGTGGTAGAACAGACTAAAGAGGTGCTCAGGGTCATGTCTTTGTGTGAGCCGAAGTGTTCCTTTGTTCTGTCACTTTTATTATTTACTTATCCTACCCCTCACACCCAAAGTCTGTAAAACAGATGAGCATAAAATGGCGGGCAATTCAGTTACCGTATTTTTACGTCTATACTGCAGCCCCCATGTATAAGATGCCCCTTATTTTGGGAGACTCATATTTAAGAAAATGGGGGGGGGGGGAGAGAGATGACCCAGAGTATAAGATGCCCCCTAATTTTTGACATTATTTTTTAGGGGGAAAACCTAGTCTTATACACAGAAAAATATGGTAATTCAAAATCTGTCTCTCCTGTTGCTTTTCCCCCAGCTAGGTGGCAACTGCTTGGAGGAAAGTACCCTGGATGGTGAGGAGATACAAATGCCTATGTGTAGCAGGAAGGACCCCCCCCCCCGACCCTTTGCCTCTTTAAATATTGTTTGTTAACTGCTCAGATAAAGCTGTTGTTGTTATTCTGATCTAGGATTCCTTTAAGAGGATTGGCTGCCCCAGCATTGAAGAATCCTGTTTAGAAGTGACATAAAGGGCCATTGTCATATATCATTTTAATTGTGTTTTATTGATAGTTTATTTAAGTTTGTAAACCACTCTGAGCTCTTGGGCAGAATGGTGGGATAATAACATAATAAACATGGGCGTTTTTAATTTGGCTCCCTGTTTTCAATGGGTTGATGGACTCACCTTTTTTAGTAGTCCTCTGGAAGATGTGAGCATTCTCCCCAGTAGTGAAGAATTTGAAATAAGAACAGTTGGCTTCTGAAAGGAAGGCAGGAAAAGGGCATTGAAAAAACAAGAGCAGAAGGCGAAGGAGGGAAAATAAATGGAAGCTATTGTAAATTCTCATCACACACTTTGTGCCAGATATATATGGTGCAGAATTTTTTTAAAATGTGCTTTGCTGGTGGTATAGTTTTCCGGTTTTGTGCAAATCTGATGGATCGAAAGAAACAGAAAATAAGTGAATTATAGTGGTTATGGGAAGGGGAGTAGCAGAAAGTGTCAATTAATCCACCCACCCCAAAACACAGAAACAAATAGTATGTGACCCTGAGTGGAGCACTTTGAAGCCCAGTTTTACCCAATTTGTCAGATTATCCCTGTATCAGATACACTCTAATTTACAAGGGGGGGAGCATAAAAATTGGTGTTACATAAATTAAATGGAATTGCAAAAAGCTGCAAACACATAGTAAAAGCTGGTGTGGTCCGGTCTGGAGCGACATAGGTAGTGGAGAACACAAGAATGCAAATTCACTTCTCTAAAATGCCGCTAGCTAGGATGCTTAAGTTAAAATGCAAATATATATGCCTGCTTTCTCTCTATCCTGCTTAACGCAAGAGCAAAATGCACCGTGGGTCCGTTCTCCTAGAGCAGAGTTCCCCAACCTGTGGGTTGTTGCAAAGCCTTTGCAAGTGGGTCACAGGCTTTATAAGTAAACCCCAAATAATTACTGCTTCTAATCCCTAACTGGTACGATGAGTACCTCTTTCAACTTTTTGTTTCGTTGGCACTGTGTCGACACTTGTAATCGAGCATCAGAAAGGCTCGAGTCTTATATCTCGACACCTGGGAGCTGCTCTCTGCCAGCTGGTGGCAGATCCGGTGACAGTTCACCATAAGATGCTCGTAGAGGGAGTTGTTTTGAGTGACTATTACAGCTCACCTCGGCTGCGCAGGCTCTTCGGCCCCTGTCAACAAATCCTGCATTGACAGGGGAGTTACATAAATTTTTTGCTTGGATGCCTCAAGGAATTGTTATAAAATAGGCAAACTTGCAGTGAAACTTGCACAAAACCAGTGGCTGATGAAGACGTAAGGAGTAAAATCCATGTGACAATAAATTGATAGGCCAGCGTACCACGTAAATTATTATTATTATATACATACATGTGGAGCTCATCACTAAAATATAATATGTGAGCGGAAAATAGCTCAGTTTGTTTAACCACAAATGTTGTGACAGTCCCTTTTTCCTACAGTTGTATACATTATAAACTAGTTGGCATCTGCCTGTCTCAGGAGACAATGGAAGAGTGTGCCTTTGGGGGTGGAGTCGAACTGTTAGGAGGTTATTCTAGACTACACATGCTAATATTTGCAGTGCATCTGCTAATTTTGCAACATACAACATTGGCTCTGGGATAGCTCAGTTGGTAGAGCATGAGGAGCATCTTGATCTCAGGCTCGTGATTTCGAGCCCCACGTTAGGCAGAAAATTCCTGCATTGCAGGGGGTTGGACTAGATGTCCCTCATGGTCCCTTCCAACTCTACAGTTCTGTGATTCTATAACCTCGCTGCAAACAAGTCAGAATGAATGCTCAAGAAAGAACAGGCATAATAAGATTTGTGCAAGCAAAACAGGATGAACAGGTCATCTGGAGAAGCCTTTCAAAGCAAAAAGCAGAGAGCACATCATGATTTCTTAAAATGCTGCACAGTTCTGTGGTAACTTAGAAACGGATAGATGCCTAGATTTTCCAAATTCCCACCATATTTGCTGGTGGATATAGATTTTAAGCGTCATATAGGGATATTGTTGAGAAACTCGGGAGTTAAGGTAATTAGCCAACGTTATGTACACACACTTTGCTCAGGAAGGAGACAATTTCTAGAACATGGCAACCGAAGCAGAGGTTTTGGGGGCAAAGAAAGATTCCTTGCCTCTCAAGCCTCAGGGATTGTCCTTTCCGAGATTTTACATTGCCTGGTGGAGTGGATTTAATTGTGTCCCCAGAGAGAGAAGAGCTAGCAATTACTGCAGCCTTTGCAGCTGGACAAATTCCAGGTAGCCCCAGGGTATGGGGAGCAAGTGCACCATGTGGTTGAGTGAGAGAGAATGTGCATGCATGCATGTGTGAGACATTTACAGGAATTATAATTGTGCTCACAAAAATGCTCAATGTTAAGTCTACTGGCTCCCTGGTTCTCCCCAATAACAGCTGCCTCTAGGTTTTTGACCAGTAGGGTTCTATTCAAAGGAAGGCAGGGAAAGAGGGGAAGGTTATGGCACAACATCACATGTAGTTGTGAGATGTATACGCAATATATTAATAGTGTGGCAGGGCCTGATATGTTTAACAAGTGTGTAGAGCAGGATGTGGCCCATAGTGTTCTGACAAGGCCCACTACTGGTACAAGTGCCTCCCCTAGTTGCCTTGCACCTGCCAGTGGCAGGCGGCCATTTTATATTCTCAGAGCAATCTCAATGCAGTGTCGCTTTGGGGCACTCTGAGAAATTAAAATGACTGCCTGCCACTGTCACCACCAGCTAAGCACACCACTGGGGTCCTATTAATGTAGAAGGAGCCCTAAAAGAGGGCAATTTGCCAAGGGCTCCCTCAAATGTGGTGCTGGTCCTGAACAACATAGACTATGAAAAAATGAAAGAAAGGCATCTCTGAGCATATGCTTGGTCCAGGAAAATTTATTTGGAATATACAAAAACAACGTTGAATTAGAGAATACAGTATACTTTCAGATCTCTCCTCAACTCCGCCCCCAGGCTAACTAGACTAAATTGAATTTGGTTCAGAATTGCACTCCGGCCCAAAATTCATTTTTCGATGTCAGTTCTAATTATTAAATGGTGAGTTATCTCACCCTGAAAAGCAGTGATGTCTTATCTAACTGTCCTCTAGAACTGGGGAGAGTTCAAGGCACACACCGTATTATATTAAAATTATATAAGGGCAAAGGAAGAATGGAGATTAGTGATGGCAATCAATCTGAATTGGTTGCTGAGTTTCAAGCACTACAGTTGTCCTTGGGAAAATAAATTTCCCAGCAGCTACTTGCATAGCAGAACACCAGGCAACAGAGGAAGAAGGGGAAACCCATCCTCCTTCGCTTGCTGCCTTCGCTGGAGCCACCATTACCATCAAATAAATAGATTGGAGAAAAGGGTACGTTTGTATACCACCCTCTGGAAATGACCATCAAAGTAGGATCGGACCCACTGCAAAGCAGTGCCACACACTCATAACTCAGACAGCTGCTCCAGAAGGATACCATGGTTGATGGTATCAAAAGCTGCTGAGAGGCAGAGGAGAATTAACAGGGACGCATTTCCCTGTCTCTCTCCCAATAGAAATTTGCACCCCAACATCGAACAGTCATGGAAAGACTTTACAATTTGATTTGTTGATTATGTTAAGTTGTGGGTGGACATATCAGACGACACAGCGATTCTTCAAACAGCTCTTGTTTATTCACAAGCCAGAACAGAACTGAACTGAAGGGTTCAGCCAGCCTGCTTATATAGAGCTCCACTACAACGCAACAGTAACCACTTTCTGTAACTCTTCCATCACTGAACATCACTTTCAATCCCTTATTTGCATATGCGGACCTGAGTGAAAACTACCTACAGTATCCCCCTGCTGGCCCAGGGAGAGAACTTCAGTACGTAACAGATTATATAAACTGGCTCACACAGTTTGAGCATACGGATGGCGGCATGGGGGGGGGCGATATTAGCCCCACTTCCTTTCCTCAGACACTAATTTTGTTTGTAAAGCTTTGTCAGTGAGCCGAGAGCAATGCTGAGGTAGACTGCTGAAATATAGTGCTTTTGCCCAAGACAACTCCATCGATGACTTTAAAAAACTAAACCTATTACACGCCAGCAAACTTGCATATGATTGCCATGTGTACACTTTCCAGACATGTCTTCCAGTGGTTAGTTACTCAGAGTCGGGCCTAGCTCAGCAAAACGCAGGGATGGCTCTGGTTACAGGGAGATAAGCCAGGAGTATTAGCCAAGTAATTGGCTCCAATCCCTGTTTTCCGGGCTGCGCTCCAAGCTGTGGCCCACCAGCCCAAGCCAATGATTGAGTTACAGCACAGTCACTCAACCCTGTCAGGCTAAGAAAGAAACCAATCGCTCATGGACCCAACCGTGGGAGACAGCTGAATATAGGGGCCCTGGCTCTCGGCCTTCCCATTATGTCACACCAAGCCCCAGTTCCTTCCCACAGCAACCAGAAACGGTTGCTGCAACTCCCCTGATTTCACTTTCCTCTCCTTGACAATCCAGGAGTCCTGGCTTTCAGCCAGATGTAAGCCATCAAGCTACACCCTATTCCAGTGAGGCCTGGTTGTCCATTTTGCTAATCCATGATTTATTTGCTTGATGTATTTTTAATCCCATCCTTCCTTGAATGAACTCAGGGCCAAGAGCCAGGTGTGTGAATGTGTCTGTGTGTCCCTTTCATTCTCACAACAGCCCTGGGAAGCAGGTTGGGGCTCAGGGTCCATCCGCACTTAAATTTCCTCCACATTTTTTTACACCATGGCCCACATTTTAAAGCTCCGTGTGCAACCACGCTTTGTTTCGCTCCAGAGTTTTCCCTGCGGAAACTTCCTCTTTACTGAAAAATGCCAATCCGCAGAAAACCCAAATTTGCTTTAAAGAGACTGTTTTCAGCGTCACCGAATAAGCTTTGTGGCTAAGGGCTGGGTTTGAACCCAGATCCCTGTAAGTTGCCAAATTTAACCTCCTCCCATGAGCCACTTCAAAATTGCTGAGGGCCCGGGGACACACACACCACTTAATTATTTTTTCCTGCCCATTGCAACAATTGCAGTTCCATATAATTCAAATTGTAATACAATACAGTGGCACCTCGGGTTAAGAACTTAATTCGTTCTGGAGGTCTGTTCTTAACCTGAAACTGTTCTTAACCTGAAGCACCACTTTAGCTAATGGGGCCTCCTGCTGCTGTTGCGCCGGAGCACGATTTCTGTTCTCATCCTGAAGCAAAGTTCTTAACCCAAGGTACTATTTCTGGGTTAGCGGAGTCTGTAACCTGAAGCATATGTAACCTGAAGCGTATGTAACCTGAAGGTACCACTGTATTAGAAATGAAAGAAGCAATAAATATACAACGGAAATCAAAATGGATATTTAATGTGATGGATGTGCCGTCTCCCATATCCAGCCACAAACCCACAGACACACCACAGACCACCTGAATGAGCCTCGTGGACCACTGGTGGTTCATGACTACAGTTTGGGAACCACTGCTTTGAATGTAAATCTAACACTCAAAATCATTACACCTCACAGGTGTAGCAGTTGCGACACACAATGGTGCCTTCTTACTAGCTGACTCCTTGTTCATCTCCTTATGATCCTTTTTTAACCTTGTGACTCCTCCTGTTTGCTTTATGGGGATAGAGGAGTTCTACAAATTTTGAAAATTAAAAAGGAAACAAGAAAGCAGCCTTAGTGCAGGGCATTTTTCTGAGGTCAGAATCAATCGTCTGGAGTTGCCACATGCTGATTTCTTACCCTCAGTCAGACATGCTCCAGGCACCCATCCCCATTATGGTAATAATTATAATTAATAACAAACACTCTCGTTAAAATATGTTGGGCTTTAGTTTCATTAATAGCATGCATATATTACTGAACAGAAAAAATATATCTTTAATGATGCCCCAGATTCTTCCACCTGAGGCAGGTCGCGCACCACCTTGCCCAATCAATACAACCCAAGGCAGCTTCCTGTGCCTATTCATGGTCTAAGGGGGACTGTGGCAGGTGGCTAGGTCTGGGTACCCACCATTTAAATTTCCCACAATGCCCCAGAGTGGTGCTTGGTGGTGGGATTGTGAGGAATTAAAATGGCAGCTGCAAACCTGCAGCCCCCCCACCCCAAGCTTCTCTGTCTGGCCCTTGGGAGTCTCCTCACAGTAATGGGTTTTATTTTATTCTACGTGTGCTCAGCCCTTTATTTTTATTGTGCCAGCCTGATGTGTATTTTTGCTGCTGCTGATAGTCCAATTAAAAACAAAATAAAAAACGAAACAAAGATTCGTGATGTTGTAGTTAAGAGTGTCAGACTAGAATGGGGGAAACTTAGGTTCACCCCCCACCTCACCTGCCATAACCTCACTAGTGACCTTGGGCCAGTAGTTGTCTTAGCCTAACCTACCTAACAATATTGTGATGATAAAATTTATATGTGAAAGACAACTGTGTATGCTGCCTTGAGCTTATTGGAGGAAAGGCAGAGTATAAAAATAATAAATAAATGAAGTTCTATTTCCCTGAGTTTTTAAAATAACATTTTATGTTTGTATTGCTGCTTTTAATTGATGCCCTGCTGCTGCTATGTTTATTATATAT
This sequence comes from Podarcis vaucheri, assembly GCF_965113315.1. Lineage (NCBI taxonomy): Eukaryota > Metazoa > Chordata > Lepidosauria > Squamata > Lacertidae > Podarcis > Podarcis vaucheri. Next base: position 19,255,223 of record NC_138751.1, read on the forward strand.
CCGATTTTGGCCCTTGCCGCTAATTTACTCACCTTATGTTGATTAGCTTTGCCACCAGCTGCTTCCCAAATAAGTACTTGTTAGATAATTAATGCTGAAGCATGCTTTAAAAATCCTCAGACTTTTGAGAGGTTTTTGTTATTCTAAGCTTCATTCTTCTTCAGATATTGCTCAACTTGAAAAAGAGAATGGGAGGGTCACAGCTGTCAAAGGTCATTCATATAGCTGGATATCAGACAAATCTAATTCTTCAGAAATCCAGTAAAGTGTTGCAGCTCTAGGACTGGAGTTCACCAGACACCAAATGTGAATTTCATTTATGGAGTGACAGAACCTAGGTCATATCACCTTTGTTTAAATCATCTCTCAGAAACTTCTATCAATGACAAGGAGCCCCAGTGATTCTGCAATAAAGTCTTCTCTTTGGAAATAATAGCTCTCTGCCTCTTCTGCTCTGTCTCTCTGCTTCGACAATATGCTTTCTTACAGGTTTCCTATCTGAACTTTCTCCAGACTTCAAAAAAACATTTCAAATCTTGTAGAGTTTCTCCTCTTCCTATATCCTTTCAACTCTACCACCTCACCCTTCATCTTCAGCAAGCTCTGTTTTCAATGGCTGCTGTAGGCCATAACCAGGGTCTTCATTAGAACCTACACAATGGGGAAAGGAGTCAGTTCTTTAGCTCATTTTGTATTCTGCTGCTGGCATTACATCTTAGGATAAGAAAATACATAACATGAAAGCAGAGTATGAGGTGTGTGCTTCAATCGTATGTCTTCCTAACATGCTTCTGGTTTCTCATATGAGAAGTGACTATAGATCAGTGACAGAGCATCCCACGTTTTATCCCTGGCAGTGCTGGGTGAGAAAGGATACTGGGATGAGGAAAAATCTCTTGCTTCAGACCCTAGAGAGCTACTGCCAGTCAAAATAGAGCCTAGTGCTGCTGCTCAGTTAGATGGACCACTGGTTAATCTAGCAGCATTACTGGTTTATATGGGAGGTTGTTCATACATTCCCTATTCTGAGAAGCATATCCTTGGGCTATAGGAACCTGTGGTCCTCCAGATGGTGTTGGACCCCCTCCCATCAGCCCCGGCCAGCATAGCCAATGGTCAGAGATGATGGGAATTGTAGTGCAGCAACAGCTGGAAAAGTTACCCATCCCTGTACTACAGGAACAGCTTGTGAATCTTGTCTATGGGGAGTTGGTTCAAGCTCCTCCTGGCATGAGACACTGGGGATACACATCACTCACACATTTTCCTTTGTGCTTTCACGCCACGCATGAAGAAACTTGCCGCTCGAAGGAAAGACGAAGTCACGGCACCAACAACAATCATCCTTCTTGCCCTGTTCCATAGCAAAGAATTGCCTGCCTGCTGGTCCCCACAGATTAACCAATGCAGCCCTGGTGGTTCCAGTGTGCCAAAGAGAGAAAGCTGATGTAGAAAGAGGCTGGCAAACCAAATGGTGTTAGATTACTCAAGCAACTGGGTCAAGTCACAGGAGGAGGCCAATAGCTAACTCATTCAGTCTGGAAGCAGTACTCATGTTTAGGGATGGTGGAGAAATTCATCTAGCTCACATTTTTTCCTTTGAGTCTGTCTAATTCACACTTTCTGCATTCATAGGAAAACCGAAACACAGCTATCCTTTGAAATTTGCAAAATGCAAAAAAAAAGTGTAAAGGAAAGTGTACACAAAAAATTGTATTAGGAAAGGTTTCTTTAAAATGTGTATATTAGGCAAAATACATACAAAATACATACAAGAATGCTAGCATGATAAATATACATGATACTGTGCACAAATTTCCATGCAGACTTAAAAAAACAACCTGATGTGGAAATTGAGCTAACTAAACACAGGTTTGGAAAAGTTAGAGACTGAAATTGATTCCTATATAAATTTAATCTTGGGGTCACTACTTCCTACCAAACAATGACCAGGTTGCTTGCAATAGGTTAATAGCATAGGGTGCTTCCAGGTGGGTTGTAAAGCAGGTTGCTGAGGTATTACAGATGGGTAGTTGGTAAGCAGGGGTTTTTTTGTTTTGTTTTGTTTTTTAATTTATCAGATTTTCCCCAGAAAGGGAAGATCCAGATTAAATTGAAGTTTGGTGGGGTGGGGAATATAGGCTGGCATTTTGGTGTATATGACATTGTGTGGATTCTGCAAAAATAATGATAATAAAATAAAATACATTCATGAGGAGCACTGATCCCACAGCAAACACCCATTTGGAAGTACCCATAAATATACTAACAGAAACAAAGAAAAGGTTAATGGAAAGAAAACAGTTGGCTTAAAAATCATTACAATATTATTAGAAAAAAATCAGAAAAATAAAAACAGAGCAGACAGAAATATAAATGTGCTATTCAGACAGCTATTCACTCGAGCTGCATTGGTTTTCAGTGACAGGACTGAGCTCCAGAACATTTGAAGTAAGAAATGGTTAAAGTTTTCCCTGAGGAGGCACAGTGTGCATTTCTCTCATCACGAATCCATATACAGTACAGTGGTACCTCAGGTTAAGTACTTAATTCGTTCCGGAGGTCCGTACTTAACCTGAAACTGTTCTTAACCTGAAGCACCACTTTAGTTAATGGGGCCTCCCACTGCTGCTGCGCCGCCGGAGCACAATTTCTGTTCTCATCCTGAAGCAAAGTTCTTAACCTGAAGCACTATTTCTGGTTTAGCAGAGTCTGTAACCTGAAGCGTATGTAACCCGAGGTACCACTGTTTCTTTTTAGATTGTCTAGAGTCCCAGCATCTAGAAATGTATCTCTCCTTAATTTCTAGAAACAGATATCACAGCGTCCATGTCTATCTATCTGTCTAATTAACTATCTGTCCTTTCCCTCTCTCTCCTGGGCATAATAAGGGCTCAAGATTTTTTGTTTCCAGGGGTGGGGGGTGGGCAGGAGCTCTGTCCCACAAATTGGGAACGGACTACAGCCTGCACCAAGTGGTGCCTTTGATTTATGTCCTCCTGGGCAGTTGTCTAGCCTGTCTATATCATTGTGCTAAGCTTGTGCAGACAACTGGATGCAGAACCAAAGTGTATGAGAAAAGCTGTGATTAAAGCCAAGAGGGACATCCAAATCAAGCCCTTCCATCTTCTGTCTCTTTTAGACAGGCGTCTAGTTTCTGTTTGATGGAGAGAGTCTGTTTCCCTGCCATGGCCGCCTGGCTAAGTCATTACCCTCCTGCTGTGAAAAACTGGTGCCTCGTTTCTAAACTGGGAATGTGTCCAGATATAACTGGCACTCTTTCATTTCTATTTCTTTAAACCAGCGGTGCCCAAACTTTTTTCAAAGAGGGCCAGATTTGAAATGAACATGCGCAAGGGCTGACTAACGTTGCTGAGCTTTTTTCCCCCTTTACAATTTTAACCCAAGACATATACTGCCACAGGGACCGGATTAGATCAACTGGCGGGCCGGATTAGGCCTCTGAAACGGGTTTTGGACATGCCTGCTTTAAACCTTCCCCGGTCCCTCCCCCCCTTTTCAGCCTTGGTCTTTAGTCTCTGGAGCTCTGTATTGAGACTGTATCACTGGACTATTTTTTGAGCTGCAGGGTGATGGCTCATTTTCATATCGGAAGGACAGGATTATAATCTGTGTGTCATTTTCAGGGAAAGCCCCAACACTGGGCATCTTTGCATTCATACACTGTAGTCGTCTTCAAGCATTTGCCTAAACAGGCAAGGGTCAAAACTGTGCAGAGGGGCATGCAAGCCTCACGCCCAATAACCCTGCGTGCATGCGCTCCTTTCAGCAGGTATCTATGTGTGTTCAGTTGAAAGAGTTTAGAAGTCTCTGCCAAATTAGGAAACTTGACTTATAAATAAATGGTTGGTGGTTGGATGTGCAAGCCTCCCCGCCCTTTGGTTTGGGGCCCAATTCAGTTCAGATCAATGCATATCTGACGTGATTCGAACCCCAAATCTGAATTCAGAAATATGAACCTTCAGATCTCCCATTAATTTGTACTGGGAAACAAACACAGCCATATTTTTTTGTTTGTTTGCATGAAAGTTGGTGACGTGGTAGCCTAATAATAATAATAATAATAATAATAATAATAATAATAATAATTTATATCCCACCCATCTGGCTGGGCCTCCCCAGCCACTCTAAGTGGCTTCCAACAGAATATTAAAAACACAATCAAACATTAAAAATTTCCCTAAACAGGGCTGCCTTCAGATGTCTTCTAAAAGTCAGATAGTTGTTTATTTCCTTGGCATCTGGTAGGAGGGCATTCCACAGAGGGGATTAACCATACCAAATTTCAGACAGGTAAATCCAGGTTTTTTGTGCTAGCCATGTTAAAGATGATTCCCTCCCCCCAAAAAATTAAAATACTGTAAGTACTTTAAAGGTAAAATGGCCAAAACCTTCTTGTTGTTTCAAGAATGCAACTTAGAGACATGGTAGGCCTTCCAGGGGTGAGTATCTGTACCAAATTGCAGGCGCCTGGATCCAGAGCTTTTTCGGTGTGTGCTAGCCACCTTTAAATTATGTCTTTTTCAAAAAATAACATATACAGTATTTTTAAAGACTGTACAGTCAGCATAGTGCTCAGTCCTGCCATTTCTCAAGCTCCCATGTTCAGGCAGCTAAGGACAGCAGACACATCTCCTCAGAGGTGTTGATGTCCAACAGTGGACTGGATTTCCTCTCCTTTCCAACCACAGTTGATGCCCCTACAATGCTGCTACTGCCAGGGCCTATTTCCTCCCCAAATAATCTCTTGGCAATTGGAGTAGGCTTGTTCCCACTACCAGCAGACTCAGGACAAGGAAGAATCTGCATGGGCTGCTGCTGCTGCCCACCACCACAGACTCCACTAGGATAGACTAGCTTAACTGGGAAAAGGACCAATTTGGCCAGTGCTGTTGCTGCTACTGCCAGCACTGCTTGTCATCTCTGCCTCTGGTACTGGCTGGCAGCTCTGCCATCTCTGCCTCTGGTGGTGGCACCATGGTTGCTTTGTAGATGTCTCATGCTAGTGCTAAAACTTCAATATTTATACACTCACTGTGTGCTTGTGCACTGACTGTGTACAATGTACTTATAAGACTTTCTGGCACACACGCTCAAGCCAAAGTACTAACAAAGGCAGGCACAGAAGACAGAACATGGCTGCAAATAATGACCGCTCCCCGCTTAAAACGGGGGGCGCCCTTTGCGTGGATGCGTGCAGCCCCTGGATCTGGAGCGGCTCCATCAGCATAGGCTTGGCTTTGCCTTCCCTCAGGTGGGATACCTGGAGGTCTCCACCTACCTCAGTCAGTTGTCCAATCCCACCTGGGGGAAGCGTTGCCAAGGAGACCAGGCCACGTAGGGGAGGGATTACCTGCCCACACAATAGAGGGAGGATCTTACCTGGGAATCCTCACTTGGCTCCAGAGCTTCTCCCACCCTACCCCCACCCTCAGTTAATGTCTTATTTTGCAGGTTAACTTTTCTTCACAGGTATGCGGGCGCTGCTACGTTAAGGTCGCTGTTAAAGGGCTGGAAAGGAATTTCCCTGCATTGGCAGGTTTCGCCTTTCCTGTAGCAAAACGTCACAACTTTGGCGGTATCAGGCCTTGGGCAGAATCCTTTAGTCCATCTTCCTCTTTGCGGCGGCGATACCAGTGTTCCCCGTTAAAGGGGCTTCTGAAGGGAGGCTTTGACCGTACGCTGAAAGGTCGTCATTGCTCTCCCCTGCGGCGGCGGCATAACGGGGGTGGCTATCTCTGCTTGAACATATGTTCTCCAGAGCCGGCCCATCCCCCCCCCCACTGGATAACCCTGATGCTCTCTAGGTCCCCGGCTGGGGACTGGGGAGGGAGAACGCCCAATGCCTGAGCCAAGGTCTACCCACATTTGAAATTTAATAAAGTTGTGGCCAATTTAATCCCATAGCACGTTGTCTTGAGTTGTTAGTCTACATGACGGGGGGGGGACCGCTCGGGATCTGGGGACTCTGCCCGTCCACGCAGATTGAATACCTAAGCTAAAAAAAAACTTGGACCAAAATTGTGGGCGATAGGGATAAGGGAACTGACACAGCCTGAGTCAATAGTAAGACTAAGACAACAAACTGTTTTTATTTTTAAGATTAAGGATGGAACTGGGAATGATTGGGAAAGGACTTGTAACCAACAGTTAAATAAGAAAGGTTGGGTACTGGTATGAACTGAAGGATTAACATAATATAAACTGAACAGATGACTGAGGATGGGACAGGGATTGATTAGGAAAGGTTGGAAAACAAACAGATATATATATACACACATGAAAGACTGAGTAGGAAACTGAAGAATAAGTAAAATACAAGTGCAGCAAAAGCTATCCAATACTTTCTAGTGTTCAGAGAGCTTCCCAATGAGTGAAAAGCAGTGAGAGCAGTTGTTAACACTTCTCTACCTCTCCCCATAAACACTGATGGGAAAAGTGTTGGCTCTCCTGCTTCCCCTTTCCCCGCCCTTACATTCTTCTTATTTGGTGTTGTTTTGAAACACTTTGGAGACAGGCCATCTGGCTTTCTTAGAGAGTGTTTTGTGCTCTGGATTGGTCCAAAGCACTTTGTATCAATCAAACTCACTTCTGACCAATCTGGAGCTGTCTTGACTCACTTCAGACAAGGCTTGCTTTGGTTTGAGATTCATCTGAAGTGGTTGCACAGCTGTATTAGTTGCTTAATGTTGCTTATTGATTTGAACATTTTTTTGCCATTTTTTTGCTGCTTAGTATTTTGTCGTTTTCTGCTATTTTACTGTTTTTAATAACTGATCTGTCTTCTTTACTGTTCCGTAACGCTGTTTTTAATGGAATGTGTAAGCATAAGGTGAGTAAATGTTATTTAAAATAAATAAATAAATAAATAAATGAATAAATCCATGCATTGCCATTGCCATGACCAAGAATCCTATCCCCTCTTCATCAAGTTGCCTTTTTATTAAACAACAGCCCAGTGTTTTAAACCCTTTCCCTCCAAATCATTACATACCATGAAATGAAGTGTGATAGATAGATTGTAAATTCCTTGGGGCAGAGACTTGATCTCTTACGCTTTGCAAAACATCATGAACAATGAGTGTGTTGATGATGATACTAATAACACCACCTTTTAAAATCTAATAAATGAAATAAATCAATGCCCTTTAATTATGTTCTGAACCTGTTTCTTGAAGTAGTTGCCACAACCTGGCTTGTTTTAGGCATTTTTCTTGTGAAGTGTAAAGCCAAACTGACCCAGCCCACCTAATTCAAAAGCACAATACTTTTTTTCACAGTTCAGAAGTGAAGGGGTGTTCATTCCCTCTGTTTTCCTTCATGGGTTCCATCTGCCTCTTAAGCATCTGAAACCAGTTATCACGCCTTCGTTTAATCTTCTTTTCTCCAAGCTAACTACCCTGCTCCTTCCGTCTCTCTGCCTGCCTCCCATTTGTCTGGCATTCTAAGCTCTCCAATTTGTCTGCAAAATGATTGTGGATGGAGTAGTTGCTGTTTGGGGAAGAGGACCATAATGATAAGGATTAATCCATCAAAGGATTCTTTTAGTCCATTTTTGCGATAGGTTTGCACCTGGAGCTCACAGTCATTTAGCCAGGAAGTGATTTAAGAGCAGCTCTGCTATGATGAAATGAAGCAGAAAGGTTTTTGGGTGTGAGTGAAAAGGGCAAGCCTTCAGAAAAATGTAGGCTGGCTAGGAAAACCCTGTCAAAGCAGCACACCAAGCAAGTATTTGGTCCTGGCAAATACATTGTTTCTAACTTTGGCCTTGGTAAGTTTGCTGACGTGAGTTTTGAGAGGACATAACTATTGATAGCAGGCAAAATTTAGCCCAGGGCAATGGGTCTTTTGCCAAGATTGCTTCTCTACTGAGCCATTGTCTGCCAGTTCACACATGCGTCTTAATTTTTCATCAGGTAATTACCGTATTTTTTGCTTTATAGGATGCACTTTTCCCCCTCCAAAAATGAAGGGGAAATGTGTGTGCATCCTATGGAGTGAATGCAGGCTCCTTGGCTTCAGCGATAGCAACGCGAAGCCTCTGAAGCGCAGAGGGAGAGCTCCCCCCGCGCTCCAGAGGTTTCGCGTTGCTTTCGCTGAAGCTCCCGGAGTGCAGGGAACTCCCGCTGCCCTCTGGGGGCTTCAGGCAGCTATCCGCAAGCCTTCGGAGAGCAGCAGGAGTTCCCGCTGCGCTCTGAAGGCTTGTGGATAGCCGCCTGAAGCCTGGAGAGCGAGAGGGGTTGGTGCACACCGATCCCTCTTGCTCTCCAGGCTTTGCTTCGCTGGAGAGGCGCTGCATAGTTTTCCCTCTCTGTGCAGCGCCCCTTCAGCGAAGCGGGAGGGGAAATGGAAGGGGCTCCGTTTCTCCTGCCGCTTCGCTGAAGGGGCGCTGAGCAGAGAGGGGGAGAATCCCCCCCCCGTTCTCCCCCTCCTATGGTCCGGTGCATCTAGAGCGAAAAATACGGCACTTAACACACTTCAGCAGCCAACCTGGTTGCTCATGTGCCTCTAACAACAATTCCATATACAAAAACCATCAGGTGAAACATTGCACAGCACAGGGATAAACGTGGTCACCTGCACAACAAATCCTGAACCACAAAGCTGCTGTAAAAAGTTGGCAACCTCTCAGAAGCATGAGGTGGTATGAAATTTCAGCCAGTGGTGTTGAAGGTTCATTCACACATGTACATTGTAAGACACACACAAGGCTTGAGGGGTTGACTTTGATTTGGAAAGTGGTGCATGCAGCTGCTCCGATCGAGCTGACGAGCTCCCACAGCTGCATTTCATTCATAAAGAATCAGCAAAGGTGATGTGCAGTTTGGTTCTCAAACAATCTTAATTTTTGGCATGTGCCCAAGATTGGAGATGAATCAATGGCTTGCTCGGGGCTTGAGAGAGAGGAACTTTTCAGTGATCTTTTGCCTGCGGCGCCATGCAAGGAAGCTCATTCATCAACAGAATGCTTCTGATGGGTGATGAGAAAGTTGAAGTGATGCAGCGCTGGGCACCAGCTGCTGGAGGATTTAAAACTTATATAGGGCTTGGGGTTTTTTTGTCACGGTACACATCAGAAAGGAGTACCGTCATGTTTTTATGCCCATGGTAGCCATTTCAGCACTTCTATCAAGATGTGAGTTTCCCTCCCTCCCCATTTGTTCATTTATTCAAGGAGGACCAGTCCACCTCAGCTGTGAGAAATTGGAACTTTTAGCAGCAGCACTGTTAAAGATCCACAAATGGTTTTATTTTCCTCTAGTATCAGTTTCCAGGAAATGGCCGGGTTAGGTGTAGAGCTGAGATGCTGCCCTGGACCTCAGAAGGACTAGTTATTAACTAGTTTTTGCTAACCCTGGATCCTGACACGGAACCAGGGTTTGGCAGTATTTAGGCTTCTGGGGGCGCTGTGGGTTAGACCACAGAGCCTAGGACTTGCCGATCAGAAGGTCGGCGGTTTGAATCCCCGTGACGGGGTGAGCTCCCTTTGCTTGGTCCCTGCTCCTGCCAACCTAGCAGTTCGAAAGCACGTCAAAGTGCAAGTAGATAAATAGGTACCACTCTGGCAGGAAGGTAAATGGCGTTTCCGTGAGCTGCTCTGGTTCGCCAGAAGTGGCTTAGTCATGCTGGCTACATGACCCGGAAGCTGTACACCGTCTCCCTTGGCCAATAAAGCGAGATGAGCACCTCAACCCCAGAGTCGGTCACGACTGGACCTAATGGTCAGGGGTCCCTTTACCTTTAGGCTTCTGGGATCTACTTTGCTTTTTGCTAGAACCCCCATATCCACCAGCTGCACCCCAGTGCAAAAGACATACAATTAGAATTAAATTATTCCGAGCCCAATATTGTTTCTTGAGTACCAGAACTGAAAGGGGCTCAGATAACCCACTCCTGGTTACTCTAACACCCCCCCACCCCCTTCTTGCTTCATTTCTGCAATATAATCTAGAGTAGAGAGTAGAGATGGATCAAGGTGTCTATTTCAGTTCTCTGTTTCTCGTTTTCCTAATCTTAAATTCAGTTCTCCACATTTCTGCAATTTGCCATTTTATAAACAGAATCCTCATAAAAATTCATCAGCACTTTAGGGCAAATATCTCCCAGTGAATACAGTTAGTATGCAGTTTTGACTAGTGTACATATTTTTTGCATCTCTGTAGCTTACTTTCACTAATATGCACATTTTTATCTACAAGTTGATCCAGACCTGCCCTTTGCCCACCTTTGGATGAAATCACAATTTGTCTGGCCTTTCTCTACTCCTACTTGGCTCCAGCCTGGTGCTTTCCAATTCCTTCCCCTCTTGACTCCATACAACAGGGCCTGCACTAACTTGGCTTTTGGCCTCACTATGCTTGGGTGCCTGTTGTTTCTGACGGTCTCACTTGCCAGTTGTTTTTATATCACACTCTGGCTTGTCCTGTGAAATATACTCAGAGTCAAGTGTGGATTTCATGCTCTTTATTCAGCTCATAGTAGTGAGGAATGGAAGTTCCCCCGAAATGTCTGCTTTATATATATTATTTACACAATGGGCCCCACATGATTGGCTAACTCTGGGATTCTCCTGTAGGCCAATCAGTTTGTGGATTCACTTCCACCTGGAGTTGGATTGGGTGGCTCCTGAGGACCAATCAGACTGCTGCATTCTGGAGCCTATTGTTCTAGGACCAATCAGACTGCTGCATTTTGGATCCTATTCAACTCAGTACATAACACCCTACCTTCTGGAACGTCCCCTACCCACTTTCCTGAAACAACATGGCATGTTGCAAGTTCGATTGTTGCTATTCCAGCTTTGGGCCTCATCCCAACATACCCTACTGACAATAACAAAACAGGAGACATTCTTGAGCTGAATTACAGTCAAACCTTGGTTCCCAAGCGCTTCTGATTTGGAACATTTCGGCTCCCAAACGCCAAAATCCCAGAAGTAAGTGTTCCGGTTTCCGAACATTTTTTGGAAGCTGTACACAGCTTCCACTTGAGTGCAAGAAGCTCCTGCAGCCAATTAGAAGCCGCGCCTCAGTTGTTGAACATTTCGGAAGCTGAATGGACTTCCAGAATGGATTGTGTTTGACAACCAAGGTTTGACTGTACTTGCTTAGCCAAAATGGCCCCTTGCTTCTAGGCAAAAGGTAGCCATGAATCACTCCACAATGTCTGCATTAGAAGCTGGCTGGAGGCCTGCCAGAGCGGTGTAGTGGTTAGAGTGCTGAACTTAGGACCTGGGAGAGGGTTCAAGCCCCCATGTGGCCAAAAAGCTCACTGGGTGGGTGACTTTGGGCCAGTCACTGTCTCTCAGCCTAACCTAACTTTCAGGGTTACTGTAAGAATAATATGGGAGAGAAAAAAAGCATGCATGCCACCTTGAGCTCCTAGAAGGAAAAGGTGGGATATAAATATCTTCCTATATACATAAAAACGTGAGGCTGTCATCTTGCTGAGGATTCCATGGGTGCCAAGGTGGACATGCCAACCCCAGCATGACGACAGGGTGGTAAATGACCTAGATGAGCAGTTTAATGTGCTTGCAAACTGCTCTGTGAAGTTCCTCCCTCCATTCATTCAATGCCACTGCAGCCATGCTTAACAACGGGAGTGGGGGGGGGTGCTTCACAAACGTTCTGTGGTGCTTCTTTCCCCCTCTTTTAAATGCAGCTGCGGTGGGGCTGTAACAGAGTGGGGAGAGGCACTTCAGGAAACTGCTCTGAAGTGCTTTCCCTTTCCTTTAAAAGGGGGTAGGAGTGGTAGTGAGCTGTGAGGGGAAGGACTGGGGATGAGCTCTGAGGCTGAAGGGAAGGCTTGTGGCAAGCAGTGGGGGGGAGAGATAGGTGAGGGGGGAGGGTTAAAGGGAGGATGGATTGGCAGCTGTAAAGGAAGCAGGGTTGGCAAGTAGGGGTTGCGGAGTAGGAAGGGGTTGGCAAGTAGGTGGGGTTGGGGAGTAGAGTGAGCAGGGGTGACTGTCCTAGTAATAGTATAAATAAACATTAGTTTGATCCATCATTTTAAGACACTAATAGGCAAACTTCAGCCTTCTTCACCTCTACCTCCTCACCATGACATATGCATTTCACTCCTCTGCCCATTCGCTTTCCAAGCTTTCTGTCTCCTCCTTCCTTCTGGACCATACCCTCTGCCCCAGCTTCCCTAAGCCCTCTGCAACTTCCATCCTTTCTTCCTTACATACTGCTTCCTGCCATTCCCCGCTCTAGGCCCAGACTGTGTTAGCCAATGACATTCAGAGACATGCTTTGTCCTTCTGTGATGCTAGCGCAGCTCTAATCGATTACTGCCAGAGGCGACTTCATCGCCACAAAATCTCTGCCTGCATCAAAACACCTGATACTCTATAAACAAGATTCCATGCAGCAGAGGATCTTTGCATTTAAAGAGGCAGACACTGTGCAATAGAAAATTCAGACATTTGTAGAGAAATACTGTGCTTTATCTTCTCCTCCCAACTCACTCTGTGAGACACACCCCAAATGCTAGAAAAGGAATACATTATGCAAATTCAGTAGCAGACATCACATATAAGTAAGTCTAAAAGACACAAATGCTCTTTTTGGCTTTAGCTAGTCAGTGGCTTTCACTGTGGAATGATATGCATAAGCATGATTGATGTGCATCCATTATTTATTGATTCCTCACCTCCCTCCCCTTCCCCCCAGAACATGTAGTTGGTAGCAGGAATCAGCTAATATAGAAGGGACAGAGGGGCATTTTTTAGAAAAATGAACCTGCTTGTTTTACAGCTTCTAAATTTAATATATAAAAAATTGAAAGTTTAAGTTCTCAGGGGGAAAGGGGGATTAAACCATGAACGGGCACCTTGCCCTTTTCTCAGGGGTAAATATGTTCTCTAGTAGGCAGTCTGGAGACCAGAACTATATTTTCTGTATATGAGCTGACACCTCACCCATAGTAAAGTTGGGGCTATCTAGCAGTAAAGGTTTCATAAGTTACAGAGAACATGGACTCAGGCACAGCTCAAATTTCATAAATCTGACATAAAAAATCCAAGAGAGGATAATTAAAGCAAGGAGTATCTCCTTTGTGTATAGCTTTGTAGCGTTTTTCTTGCTTTTCCCTTATGAGCAAAAAGATGGGGAACAAACTTTTTACTACATCTTGATGAAAATTGGTTAGGACTGCCAAGGGCCAAATAAAATGGTCTTATGGCCTGTATCTGCTCCCCAGGACCTCAGCTGCCCACCTCTGCATTAGAGAGCAAATGCTATAAAGAACAGAGTTGCATAACTGTTGTTTTTGTTTTCTGTACACGGGATATTTCTAGATATTTCTGGATATTTCTTATACATATTAAGCAGTGTAGAAATGGTCTAAACAAAATAATAAAGAAAGAAACTGATGAATAAAATAAGAAAGAAAGAAAGAAAGAAAGAAAGAAAAAAGGAAAGAGACAGATTAAAACACCGTCAAATAATCCACACTTGAACAAGGAGTCTTTCAGCATTGCCTGGCAAGGAAATGCAAACCAGGACTAGGGTAGACACAGATACAAATCTGTACTCCATCATGAAGTCACTGGATGACCTTAGGAGAGTCACCATCTCTTGGCCCAATATGCCTGCCAGGGATGTGGTGGGGGTTAAAGGGGGCACCATGTGTGTTACCCCCCCCAAACTCCTCGGAGGAAGAGTGGGATCTAAATGTAATCAATAGCTGATATTAGCATATCTCAAGTGGAAAGAGTACAGTGGTACCTCGGGTTACATACGCTTCAGGTTACATACGCTTCAGGTTACAGACTCCGCTAACCCAGAAATAGTAGCTCAGGTTAAGAACTTTGCTTCAGGATGAGAACAGAAATCGTGTGGCAGCGGGAGGCCCCATTAGCTAAAGTGGTCTTCAGGTTAAGAACAGTTTCAGTTTAAGAATGGACCTCCGGAACGAATTAAGTACGCAACTAGAGGTACCACTGTAATGCTTTCCGGGGCTACAGACTAACACCTTGTCTTCAACACTGAGAAGAGATACATGAATCATTCCAAGAAAATGGGCTGATCGTGTGTGTGTGTGTGTGTGTGTCCCAAGAAATCTCTATAGATGTTTCCCCTGAACAGGCTACTCCAAATTTCCTGAGATTTGGATTTAGGTGAAATTCAGAAACAATTCTAGATAGTGGCTAGTGGCAAGATGTTTCAGAAAACCCATATGATGTGTCGATGCAGAAGCAAAGGATAATAATACTCTTAAAACATTTTAAAGTTGTGTAGGACAGGAAGTTTCAGGAGGATCAGAATTTTGCATCCCTGCATGACAACCTGGACCATTTGAAATTCTCTCTAATGCAGCTATTGAAAGGCCGGAATTCTCCCTTTGTGTTTAATGATCACCACAGTTTCTTGGAAATCTAAGAAATGGGGGTTAGATATGGGTTATGATGAGCAAATCTGTCAATTTCACTTTTGCTCAGTTTCTCATTGTTCATACCTGAAGTTCAGTTCACATTACTGTGCCAGTTTGCAATTTTTAAAAAGTCCTCATGAAAATATGTCAGCTTTTTCAGTGTGCATTACTCCTAATACACACATTTGTATATGCATTCTTTCCTAATTTGCATATTTTGCAAATACAGTTCAATTTTTAATGTTATTCTCACTAATATGCACATTTATACACATTTATCTGTGCTCTTTTGCACACATTATTTGGCTGGAGTGCCATTTGCAATTTGGAGAAATGAGACTTCTGAAGGATGGTTGTGTTCATGTATTGTTTGGGGCAGTGCAAATTAGGTATATCTGCCTTTAAATGTGGAATGAACTGAATTCATCCTTCAGTGTGGATTTGAATCTCTTTAAAATGGCTGTCTTGGATGATGGGAGTGAAGGCCAAATAAGGTGAAATCTCTCTGCCTCTCTTTCTGTCCCCAGTGTGTGGACATAGGGTTGGCTCTGTCATGAAGGAGGGTGACGCAAACAAAACCTTTCAAAGTATTGACCCTACTAGGAAGTGGGGACCCGTTATTTGGGCCCTGCTTCAGGCATCAAAGTGTCCTGTGCCAGCACTGTGCACAAGTGCATATAGGCGAACATTAGGAATGGGAGAGAAACTTGATTTTGTTTTGCCATTTAATGAGAAACTACATAATTTGGAGAACACACAAACTGTAACAGGGGGATTCTTTGAAATTTGCACTTCTGAATTTTGCACACACAAAAAATGTGTACAAAAATGCACACATTAGGGGGAAGTGCACTGATTCACAAAAAATAGCTACAAAAATCAATTATATTAGGGGAAGTGCCCCCCTCCCTTTAAGGACTAAGAAGAAAGGAGTTCCCACAGTGGTTCTCCCTTAGGCTGACTGTGGTTTCACGCCCATTCCTCTTCAGGCTGTAACAGGGCGCTGCTGAAATTTTAAGCCCCAAGCCCACCACTGCCTTGTTCTCAGGTTGAAACCTAACTTAGCTGTTTCACATTGCTGGGAAATCTCTCATGAGGGCCATTTTCAGCTCACCAAATGTAGGAACACTCATGCTATAGTTTTCAAACAGCAGGATAGCATTGTGCCTGCTGGCTTAATTCCTAAACCCCCCACATTTATTAGTTCTTCTGTACTTGACCTGTATAAATATATATTACACTTTCAGTGTGACACAGACAGAATGAATGAAGCACCCCCCCCCCACACACTGGTGTCTTATTGTTGATGTATTTTGCAGCATCCTCTCGACACAACAGTGCATCAGTTGTGAATTGATTCTGCTCCGTTAGTTGTTCTGCAATGCTTCTCCAATGCTACCACATTACTACTGTCCAGAGGGGTTACAGCACAACAAAAAGTTTGTGTGGTATAGCAGTTTAGATCAGAAAAGTATCATGGGCTAGGGCACAGCTGTCAACCTTTCCCTTTTTTAAAGGGAAATTCCCTTATTCCGAATAGGATTCCTCGCAAGAAAAGGGAAAAGCTGACAGCTATGGGCTAGGGGTGTGGGCAAAGGGTTACGTAACCTCAACCTCCGCGTTTCTTCCTCAATCCTATTGGTGGTGGAGCCTCTCCTTTGTATGCAGAAAGTCCCAGTCTCATTCCCTGGCATCCCCATGGTGGGGCTGGGGAAGACCCCTGCCTGAAACTCTGGAGAGCCACTTCCCTGTCAGTGTGGACAATGCTGAGCAAGATAGATCAATGCTCTGGCTTGGTATAAGGCAGCTTCCTGTGTTCCTTCCTTACAGGTGTATTTCGTTTAACATCAGCAATGGGAGATCATCCAGGGATCTTTGGGTGTACAGTGGTACCTTAGGTTAAGTACTTAATTCGTTCCGGAGGTCCGTACTTAACCTGAAACTGTTCTTAACCTGAAGCACCACTTTAGCTAATGGGGCCTCGCGCCGCCGGAGCACGATTTCTGTTCTCATCCTGAAGCAAAGTTCTTAACCTGAAGCACTATTTCTGGGTTAGCAGTGTCTGTAACCTGAAGCGTATGTAACCTGAAGCGTATGTAACCTGAGGTACCACTGTAATATATAATCTGACTCTTTGAAACCCCAAAATAACTTTTCTTCAAACTTATGGGTTTTCTGCGTGCACCGTCTTCGCTGCCTCTATCCCAACCAGTCTTCTGTCATCTGTCCCTTATTTTACTCAACCTCAAAGCCAAACAATGGATTTACATTAAAAGATGTGCGAGTGAACAATAGAGATGAGCAAACAAGTTCAGGAGTGAAACGCAAGACGCTTGCAGCTTAGAATTATATATGTAGCCTATTTGGGGCAGGGGAGATCAGCTGTATGGGTTTTTTATGTACGTGAGGAATACTGTATGTGTATTTCTGTGTATGCAAAGTCTCTAAACTCCAGGTTGAGATCACAGGTTCCAGTCCAAAGCCACATGTATAAGTTCTGCAAATGGCCCATCATAGCTGTCTAAAAGCAGCCAAGTGAGAAAAAGAACTATTTGAAAGATCTCTGCTTCCAAACCATAAGCCAGGAGAAACAAAAAATAGAATCAGAAAATAGACCTGTGCAGATTATGATTCTGCATTCTGATTTCCCTTCCAAACTAGACCTCATCATCCAATGCATAGTCTAGGAAGGCGTGAGACAGAGGCCCAATTCAGAGTTAACAATAATAAGAAAATGTTTGTTAAGATTAAGTTGCACACCTGCAGAGGTTGTTGTAGGAGAAAACTAAGGGGCAATCTGTACTGGGTGGCTCTTCACAGCTGAGGCATTGCAGATGGAATTGCCATTTAGTGGGCAGAGTGTGCTATATTAATAAAATTAATATCAAATTCCTTGCCACAACCCAGTGATTACAGTGGGAAGTTGCTGATTAGTAGACAGCATTTTCTCTCTCTCATGGAGAGAGGAGTCAGGCAAATGCCTGTGCAAGAGCCAGGGGCGGAGGAAGGAGGGTGTGGTGGGTGCTGGCCGCCCTGGGTGTCACCACTGGGGGGGGGGGCGACAAAATGCCAGGCAGTCTCCTGGGAGAGACGCGGTGGCTTGGGTGTGCGCAGGTTCCGCGCAGCCCAAACGGTCCGCCTGCTGCCTCCCCCCCCCCAGCTATAGGGCAGCTGAGTGGGAGGAGGCAGGCAGACTCTGGAGGCCCTGCAGTGCGCCCTGCCCTCACCCGCCCCTATGGGCGGCACGCACTGTCCCTGGGCGCGCCACTGCAGGGTCCAGGCACCCGAGCGGCTTCCTCTGCCGCTGGCAAGAGTCAGTTGGTGTGTGGGCGGGCAGACACGTTAAAGCTAAAAGTACTCTGCAGTGCTTCACGGGATGTGGCAATACAAATGAAGCTGTTGTTGTTTATTCATTCATTATTATTTCAATTGATACCCTACCCTTCCTCCCAAAGGAGGGAGATTAAAAGATTTAAAAAGCAGTTCCTCGCTGCTTCTCTGAAACAAAGCCCTTCTCTTTCCTATTGTTGCAAAATGGAGGTTCAGGAATGAAAACAGCTGATAGCAATTTATGGCCCAAGAAGCCACTCCTTCTATCCATAAGTTAAGATACAAGTTGAGGGGGGGGGAGTGTTGGAAAAAAGGTTTTTCAAGTTTAAGGCACTCCCAGTGATTTCAGTGAGAACTGTGCCTAACCGCAATTTGACCTACCAACAGCAGAACAATAACAAAACCCAAAACGCCACTTCACACACACAAAGCTGCTAATAAAACAATTCTGAAAACACACAAAGAATAAACAGACAAAAATCACAGAGGGGAGACGGATGGACAGATTAGCTAGTGAGTGCATCATGTGGCGCACATGGAACCCACGCCCTGCTGTCGTGAAGTGAAAACCATCGTGCAAATTGGCCCACAAATAGATGGCTGGATTAATGCATTTCTCAATGCCTATAATGGGAAATGCCACATTTTGAGCCTGCCTGAAAGCCACACAGACTTGTAGGCAGAGATTTTGTGGCGATGGGGCCTGGGCAGGAGCAGGATCATTGCAGAACAGCCAGAAGATAAATACAGGGGGTTCAATATTGCAGTTACTTAATTGCATGATTTTGTAATGAATGATTGAGTAGAAAACTACTTACATTGCTTTTGCTTATGCTTATATCTTGTTAAGTAAAATAATGAAAGTCTTAAGGCAGGAGCAGACCTGATGCTATTAGCCAACCTTTTTAATTAAAGGGGCAATCCCCCTTACCCACCCCAGTGTCCTGGCCATATCTTTCCCTAGAAGCTCTGCTAATCTAACATCAAATATATGGGTGTTGGTTGTCTTGATTAAGTGTTAGCTGGCAGACTCTCTGCATAGTCTCAGAGGCACTCTTTTTTCCCTTTCCAGTTTACACATGCACTGAAAAAATAGTTACAGTTAATATGGAAAACTTGGCTTTGGGGTCTCTATGGAGGTTCCTGATTCTGTGAACTGTCATCCTTACGTCAAACAGAAGATGATACTTTCAACCATAACTCCCCCGTTTCAAGCTATACTGTGTTCAGGTAGAGCCTTTCCCTGCAGAATGGGAGATGGAAGAAAGATGCTTAGCAGAGGCAAGGAGATTATCCTTCATTAGCAGGAGGTAATCAACGCATCAGCATTCTGCATTGCAAGTGCTTGGGCTAAGCCTGAAATTGCAAACAGATGCCAAGGCTGAGGTTGTGAGCCGCGGGTCACATGAAGGCCTGATGGATGTGGCTGGGGTGGAGCAAAAAAGGAAAGGGAGAAAGACAAACACACTGGACTGCTTTTTGGTAAATAGATGAGAACAATGTATTGGGTAGGGCGGCATATGCAACGAAATAATTAATTGAAGAATGGATAATGGAGGGCTTTACTAAACTGGGGAGGAGGGCCTCACACTTAACTAGGGGCTGCCAGCAGTCCAGATCTAGCCACCATCGTCCCTTGTTAGTCCACACATCCCATCCCTTATGATCCTGCATGTAATGCATTGAATGTGCTGCATCACATGGAAACACCAGCCCACATTCCCCAGATGCATAGCAGAAAAGATGGTGGGGTTGGGGGTTGGACACAACAATGCTGGGAAGTGGAGGAAGCTGATCAAAAGGAGGGGGCAACTTCAGGAACAGGGTGTGTGTCTGTGTTTGTTTATGAAAGTGTGGGTGGGGTGGGGTGGGGAGTAAGGGAAAAGAAAACGGGAACATGCTCAGGTAAACCGTTACCTCCAGGCAGCTCTGCGGGTCCACAGGTAGCCCTCTCTTCCTCCACAACATCCATCCAGAGTTTCTTGTGGCAAAACTTCCACAAGCCATAGTGGGCCGCCTCGCAGACGAGGGATTGGTTCTGCTTGTAGGTGTTGAGCTCCACCCAGAATTCTGTGCCCACGGCCAGCACTGTCAGGGTCATCCCCACGATGGCCACAAAGAAGGCCAGCTTGATCTTGCCCTCTTGCTCATCCGTCAGGACCTTGCGCCGCTTGACCCCTGCCCGCGTGCGCCCCCCCATGCGCTGCTCCTCGTCATGGAGGAAAAAATTTGGCCACATCATAGCCCCTTGCCCTGCTCCCCCTTGTCTTTTGAAGGGATCTATTTTGGCTCTAGAATAGCTACCCGGAACCCGGTTTGCAAACCCCCCAGGCTTTAAGCTGGGTCTTCGGTGAGGGCTCCTCGCAGCTTCTCTTGGCTCCTATCTAGGTCAACACGTTGCATGCAGGGCTGAAATGTTGCTTGGCCACCCTCACCCCACCCCTGCCTTCTCTGCCCAATGCCCTGGCTTCCCAGGGTGAGGCCAGGGTTGGAACAGCAGCTACCTCACCCCACCCCCCCGGCCGCCTTGGCAAATGTGCGGAGCACCTGTTCCTGCTCTTCATCGCCTAGGCAATCAGGGTTATTTTAAGGCTCCAGGGCGCATAGACAGTCTGGATGTGTGTGTGTGCCTGTGCGCCTCTGAAGGTTTTGACGATGCAGAGGCCAAAATGGAAAGCTCTTTCAGCAGCAAGGGGGGGGGGACCCTCTTGCCCCACCTTACGACAGCACCCCCTGCTGGGACCGGAATACCTCAAGGCATTTTCACAAGTCTCTGGAACTTGCACCGGCTGCAATACCTCTTTTGGATTCACACTGCCCTGATTAACAGCAAGTATGCACAGCACTAAAATCATGTACAAGTCTGTCTACTGCTAGGCACACTTCTTTAGAAGTCCCACGGGAAGCAAGCGTTGTTTCAACAAGTGCTTTCCAAGCAAGTATGCCAGCGCTTCCTCCTTCTGCATTTGCAGTTGTAAATCTTACCTCTGCTATGACTTTTCCTTAGGCCAGGTAGGGAAGCCGTAGCCCTCCAGACATTGTTGGACTACAGCTCCTTTCTTTGAGCCATGCTGGCCAGAGATGATGGGCTTTTGAGTTCAACAACATCTGGGGGGCCGTGAGTTTCCCATTAGGCAAACTGCTGTCTCTCAGCCCTCCCTCCCCTCCCCTCCCTCCAATACGCAATACAGACAATAGCAATGCTGACTGACCTTTCCGGCTTGTTGTCAGGATTAGGAAGTGGTCATCTCCAGACCATCAGTGTTTTGTGGGAGGGATTTAGTGCATACCAGAAATTTGAGCAATTAAAGAGAATTAATGTGCTCTGTTGGCCTGATGCAACAAATCCTCTTACAAAACATACTTGATCTTTTTGCGGTTAGGAAAGTGGTGGGGGAGTGGACTGAAAAGTGTGGGATGGACAAACGATTAACGGGAAGATGAATAACTACCGAAAAAGCAAATCTGGATGAATTCAGGCAGACTGCTCCTTGCCTTATAACCGCCCCATAAACAGATCTGAACGAATACTCAATAAGGACTATTGCTGGGGGAGAAATCAAATTCCATTTGCACTTAAAGGAAAACCCACCAAACTTGTGATTTCTGAAACAATTCCTGAACGAAATTCACCTTTTTTGAATTTTGCGATGCAGGGCTCCAGCTAAGTACTGGCTACGGAAATGCACATATTAGGGTTAAAAATGCACATATTGTTGTTGGGGTGTGTGTGTGTGTGTGTGTACAAAAATGCATTGTAAGAGGGGGAAATTCTTTGCAAAAATAGGGCAAATTCTCATGAAAATGCTGATGATTTTTTCTGAGGACTTAAAAAAAATCACACACTGTGGGATTGTGCAGAATAGAATTTAAATTTGAAAAAAAATGAGAACTAGACAGGAAATTAACAGAAACTGACAGGGAAAATGTGAAACGAACAGATTTATTTTGCAAATTTTTGTATGCAATTTTGCCTAATATACACATTTTTGCAAGGCAGCTTTCCCTAATACAATACATTTTTCAAATAGAAAATATGCATGTATATGTACAGTTTGTATTTCTGTACACATAACTTGGCAGGGAAAACTGCATTGCAAAATTAGAAAATGTGTGTATTCTGATGCATAGCTGCATTTTGGTTCACTTATTGTTTCAGAAAGAGAGAATTAGAGAGAAAATTTATTTTTAAATGCAAACTGAATCATTTCTCTCCCCCATCCCAACTTAATCTCCTTACACAAGCATAGCTGAGCATTTTATATTACCAAATAAGAGAAGCCTTTCTTGTGAAGAATTTCAAACTGTAGGTTCCTCAGGGCAGTGACCTGTCTTTTTGTATTTCGTAAAATGTCATGTGTATGGCTGGTGCCACGCATCACTGTCAAGTGCAACACACATTGAGGAAGGAATGAAGGATGACAGAAATAAAGAAAATAAGAAAGAAAGAAGAAGTATAAACACTTTGGGGGGGTTGACACTCTACCCTTTTAGAGGCATCTAAATCTAAATCTAAATCTAATCCTCTGTGTGAACATAGAGGATTAAAAGAATGATGTTGTTGTTGTTTAGTTGTTTAGTCGTGTCCGACTCTTTGTGACCCCCTGGACCAGAGCACGCCAGGCACTCCTGTCTTCCACTGCCTCCCGCAGTTTGGTCAGACTCATGTTAGTAGCTTCGAGAACACTGTCCAATCATCTCATCCTTAATTAAGAAAGTAGACTACGAGGCTAGGGAGAGAGGACTGTGGTTCCCAATGGCCGGTGGCTGGTTTTCCGGTTCTTCACTCACTCCTCATATTTCCTTTTTCTTGGTGACTTGGATATAATTTTTAAACTTAATTGCATATTGCTGTTCTTGTTGTTGTTATTGTTATCCCTCAAATGCGGCTCAGGCGGTTGAAAGTCTATTGGTTTGTAAACAAAATTGGGCCACCCAAATATAGGACGGCGCTTTTTATATACTCTGGAGATTTCCAAGTTTATAAATTTGCAACTTAAAAGGAAAAGAAAAGTTAATCTCGCAAAAGTTGGCTGGGCAAGGAAGGACCTGTGAGTTCCAGAATGTATGGAATGTTGTGGTGGCAAGAGAGAGAGGAGAAGAAGCTGGAAAATGGGGGGGGGGTAATAATGTTTTAGAGGGGGACAGGATTAGGGTTGTGGAATGCATGCTATGAGATTAAAAAAACACCCATGGATGTTTCAGGAGAAACAAAAGGAAAAAGAATACATTTTTTCTTTCCCTCTCACCAAAACACTCTCCTCCCCATTTAGCTACAAAGTGATTAGATTCAGGGGGTTGGCACCCCCCAAGGGTTTGAAATCTCTAGCGCTGTAGGGCAGAGCAGGGGAAGTCTTTCAGAGAGGTGAGAGAAGACTTCTTCCTTTCCCTCCTTCAGAAGAAATCTTTCCCCCCTTCCTGCTACCACACTCTCCTGAGAGGCCTGAACAAGGCTCCTATTCCATGCTGGCTACGTATGTCCCTGAAAAGCAACATTCCTCTTGGGGTGGGGGTGCAGAAATACGCTGCGGTTTGTGTTGCAAGGCATCACCACCTGCAACCTTGCGTAGATTCCTGGATTTCTGGAAGGGGAATGAGACCAAGCAGGTTGTCAACAGGTGTTCCATCACAGTGGCACCTGTTCAGAACCTAAGAATGAAAATGGGACCTGTTGCAGAATGATGTGCTCTCTCCTTGGTGAGCTCCATATAGTCTCTGTTTCTTGCTTCCCTTGTTCCACCTGTTGCTCCTGCTGTTTCTGGCTCCTGACTCCTCACCCCCTTCTTTGTTGCTCCTATCTCTCCCCCCCCATCTCATCTGTTGCCCCCCTTTCCCTTCTGTCTCTCGCTCTTCCGGCTGTTCCTGTCTTCCCTCCACCACCAATTCCTTTCTCCTGGTTCTTCCTCCTCCCTTCATACACAGCGGAGAGCCATTGAAATGGCTTTCAAATGCCTGATGCACAAGCCTTGCTTAGAACAGGAGATAAGAGTAACTGAGCAGGGTGAGTCACTCCTGGGGAGCATGCATGCTCAGCAGACATGTATCATTTGGAAGATTTTGCCCCTTCTAGGGCGTCTGGCTTTAATTTCTTTTGAAACTCTGCATACATTAGCTGGGCATGCTGGAATGGCTGTTTTTGTCTCTTTTTGGCCACATTTCGATTGGCACAGACCACTCGAGTTCAGCATTAGTGGGAGTAGTAGCAATGTTCCTGTTTTTCTGAATGGATCACAGTTGCTTGGCAGCAGTGGCGTAGCGTGGGGGGTGCAGGGGGGGGGCGGCCGCACCGGGCGCAACATCTGGGGGCGCGCGCTCGCACTCGCAGCTCTCTGCCCCTACCTGGCTCACTCACTCTCTCTCACTGCAGTGCTGACTGTGCGAATCCGATCCGAGCCGCTGGGTCGCCGCCCACTGTGGAGGGGGTGGGTGCCAGGCGTGTGGTGCGGAGAGAGAGCGAGGGACTATCTGGGGGAGGGACAGTGCAGCGGCCGCCCAGCGCAGCGCTGAGCGCGGGAGAGAACCACACCAGACCAGACCAGGCAGCAGCAAGAAGAAGCTGGCAGCGGCGCCAGGTTAGGGGTTAGGGGGCGCAAATTACTTGCCTTGCCCCGGGTTAGGGGGCGCAAATTACTTGCCTTGCCCCGGGTGCTGACAACCCACGCTACGCCACTGCTTGGCAGCAATCTTGGGGCACCTCCCCTTCGATTGTCCAGCGTTCCCTCTGTTGCCCATCAGGAGGCAGATTTTCTCATGAAATTACGCTTTGTTGTTGTTGTTTAGTTGTTTAGTCGTGTCCAACTCTTCGTGACCCCATGGACCAGAGCACGCCAGGCACTTCTGTCTTCCACTGCCTCCCGCAGTTTAGTCAAACTCATGCTGGTAGCTTCAAGAACACTGTCCAACCATCTCATCCTCTGTCGTCCCCTTCTCCTTGTGCCCTCCATCTTTCCCAACATCAGGGTCTTTTCCAGGGAGTCTTCTCTTCTCATGAGGTGGCCAAAGTATTGGAGCCTCAGCTTCAGGATCTGTCCTTCCAGTGAGCACTCAGGGCTGATTTCCTTAAGAATGGATAGTTTTGATCTTCTTGCAGTCCATGGGACTCTCAGGAGTCTCCTCCAGCACCATAATTCAAACGCATTAAGCTTTAGACAAGGGCTAAAGGAAGAGTGTAGGACAGGAGGGTCCAGGCCTGAAGGTGTTAAGTAAAATCAACAGAGGGCCAAGTGGCGATTTTAGAGTGTTCATCCATGCAATTAGGAGCAGGCTGGAGCATCTGGTGCCACAGTCCCCCCGCCCCCGCCCCACTGCCTTCGGGGAGCAGGATGCTGTGTGTTCTCAGCACAAGCTGATTGAGGAAAAATACTGAGTTAGCATGAAATGACAGCTGTTTCAGGGCTGGCAGGAAATGGCAGTGGGAGATCTGTAGGGGGTGCTGTGCTGCAGGGAGTGAGATGCAGGCCGAGAAGACATGCTGTGCTGTCAGGAAGAAGGATGAATTGAGTACTGCTTTGTTTATTAATTTTTTTGTTATGTGTGTCCTGCTTTATTAACACCTGAAATGTGTGATTGTACCATGGGGCTTTGCTGAAAATTAAGTCAGGTTTGTCAGCAACAAGCTAGGCTAGCACATTATTTGCAGCAAGCTAGGCTAGCACATTATTTGCATCTCAAAACTGCTCTGTGACAGCTGTCAGCGTCTAAGGGCAGAGGTGACAAGAGTTGACGTTTTGGGAAATAAAGAAGTATTTATTTATCCTATGGCACTTTTACCCCATACAACGTCTGAGGTTGATGGGGCAGTGCCCCATTCACCCTATTGGTCCAGCCTCCACTAGTTCTTAGTCAGACAACATGCACTCATGTGCTTTGCATGCAGAAACATCCAGGCTCCATCTCTGACATCTCCAGCTGAAAGGATCAGATAGCATATGGTGAGGAAGACCCTCCACCTGCCTGAGCCCCTGGGGAGCCACTTGCCGATGTGGCTAGAAAGACAAATGGACTTACCTGAACCTTTCCAAACCAAATATCATAACCACGTCTTTGCATAATGGTTTCTGAGATAGCCAAGCAGGTTTTTGCTTATGTTTGGATTCAACTGGATGCCAGGCGGATCAAACCTTTGAGAACTGCACTGATGCTAACCAATTTTGCATCATGGTTCCAGAGATCATGGAGTTGGTTTCCGTCTATGTTTGGATACAACTGGGTGCCATTTTGAATCTTTCAGGAAACTGCCCCGATGTTAACCATCGTTTTCAAAACTGGATTATTATTTTGTTTCTTCAAAATCCCAAACAATGCTGAGCATGAGGCTGCTAGCGAGTTCTAGCTCAGGAGCAGGGAACACATGCTTTGACTGCAGAAGGCATCAGGCCTCATCCCTATGACCGCCTGCAGCAGCAAGTGGTGTGAATTGTCTCTGCTGGAGAGCCACTGCCAGTCAGAGGGGAAGGCCAAAGCTCAGCAGTAGAACATCTGCTTTGTGTGCAGGGGGTCACAGGTTCAATCCCTGGTGTCTCCAGGTAGAATTGGGGAAAGACTCCTGCCTGAAACCTTGGATTAGTGGATTAGTGCTCTTCTTTCCTTTTCTCCCTCAGTTCAAACGTGTCTTGACAGCAAGCTTGTTGCCAAACATAAGGAAGAGATGGCACCCAAAGGAAATACAGACCACAGAGTGGGAGAGACCGAGAGCTGCCTATGAGCTAGCTGTCTGCGCAGCCACTCACCCTCAACCTAGCAAAGAATCTCCAGGTGTTGCTGGACTGCAGTCGCCATTGGACATGCTGGCTGAGCCCAACAGTATCTAGAGGGCCACAGATTCCTCATCCCTACTCTAGTGCAAGGAGAGGGTCACCCTTTTCAAAATCCCCAGACTTGATGAACAGTGGGGCTAATATATTTAACGCACATGATTCCCCCATCAAAGAACCCCAGGAACTGTTAAGGGTGCTGGGAATTGTAGCTTTGTGGTGGGTAAACTATAGTTCCCATTGATCTTTTGGGGAAGCCATGTACTTTAAATGCATGGGGCATATGCAGCCCGTGTGTCTGTGATCTCCTCTAGAAAGCAGCTCTGTGGTTAATAGTAAGGGAGCAATGCCTCCTTTTGTGACATAAGCCATTTTGGCTGTGTCCCTTCCCCTCAGTAACAACCTCCCCTGGACATATTTTCATAGGACTTTATTTGAAAGGTAGATTCCAGTAAAAATCCATGCATTTTGTTGTTGTTATGACAAACAGACTGTTGTTTTTATTTGTATTGTTTTTTCCCCCTTCCTCTTGCTTTATTCACCAGTAAGTAGCACAATCAAGTGGATTTTGTCCCTCTGAAAAAAAAAAGTTCTTGTATTTTTGTCTTTTTTTAATATGAAACCCACTTTTATACAGAAAAAAATTAGAACAGGTGAGGCTTTTCCACTGAAAGGTTTTCTTTCTCATTGCACATTTTAAAACGTACACTTTTCCTCTCAAATTTTAAATTGTTCATCCTCTCACATTACCACAAAAAAAGGAAAAAAAGCCCACCTCCTTACACAATTCTAAGCGGCCCCCCCTCCGAAAAAAACTATACACTTTCATTTAAACAAATGAGGGGGGGAAATACTACTTCTTAAAAGGCAGGAAGAAACAGTAAAGAGACAATCACAGTTTCTAACTGTTTTTCAGACATGGCTTTCCCATAAGATTAGCTACTGAAAGACGAGAGTGTAGTAGTCTCTGACAACCCTCTTACCAAGCAATATTTCTATTACCCAAGCACTTAATTGTTTTGAAGTTTTAACATATTGTCTTTGACAATAAGGCTAAATCAAACCGTGCTGTATTCAGGGATCCTTGAATTCTTCATAGGTTGACCCTTAATTCTTGTCGGAGAATTTCAAACCAAAATTCTTGACCTGAATTTTATGTCAGCTGGTTTATTAGCCAGACAGTAAGCATGCTTAATCAGAACGAAGTCCTACCGCTTCTCATTATGCTTACCTTCCTACTAAGTGTGTTTAAGGTGGCAATAGTCTGCACCACCCTTTCCAAAGTCATTTTGGTTTGGTTATACAATTTGGTTAGAGTTTTATTTTAACATATATATTTTTTATATATTTGCCGAATGTGAGACATTCTGTTCCAGTTTTGTTCTCATTCATGGAGAAAGAGAAGTGGAAATTGGGTGGCTGTCTTGTCATTTTTTATGTTTAGTTTTTGATTTCTGCCTTCTCTTCCCCTTCCCTTCCCCCTTCCCAATTAATGGTGAAATATATCCATTTTGTTAATATCTATTTATTGTAACTCTTCCCTGAGTCCATGTTTTAGGGTTGCTATAAAAATAAATAGTGTGGTTCTGATCTGATACCCCTGCTGCCAGTGTTGCCAGGATAGGCCTTAATTTACCTGGCACTGTAGAAGAAGAAGAAGAAGAGTTTGGATTTGATACCCCGCCTTTCACTCCCCTTCAGGAGTCTCAAAGCGGCTAACATTCTCCTTTCCCTTCCTCCCCCACAACAAACACTCTGTGAGGTGAGTGGGGCTGAGAGACTTCAGAGAAGTGTGACTGGCCCAAGGTCACCCAGCAGCTGCATGTGGAGGAGCGGAGACGCGAACCCGGTTTCCCCAGATTACGAGTCTATCGCTCTTAACCACTACACCACACAGTCTCCCCTTCGGCTCTTGCTGCAGATGCAGGATATGTGAGTCCAACCCCCGAGAAAAGCAGTCAGTAAAACTAGTTTCTGGGAGATTATGTTTCCTAAGGAGATGGAAAGGGGTATACGTTATACATTGGGCCACTTGGGATCTTGCGGCACCCGGTCAAAAAGGAAATCCATCCGGATCGGCAGTGAGGATCTGCAGACCCGTTTCTGCATGCAGAAGGGGGGAGCAAAGTCGAGCATGGTTCAGGATCAGGATACCAGGATTGTAAAACCGATTGCTTGCCAGTTGGCACAAGTTCCGCTGGGGAAATAGTAATCCCACTGTTGTTTTAAAAAAACAAAACAACCAACGTAAATCAACCAAGTCCTAAGAAACTTCACAATCATTTTGTTCGTCTTCTCATATATATGTGTGGTTTTTGTTGTTGTTTATATCTATCTATCTATATCTATCTATTTATATATTTATAATACATGTAAGGGATGAGCAGAAGTGTAATCCATTTCTATTTTTACTTCTTGTTTCATTTTAAAAGTTCTTCTTCCCAATATCGAAAAGAAGATTAAAAAAGGGGGTCTATCTATCTATCTATTAAATGGACGAGACAAACAGATAAAGTCAATAATGACTGGTTGATTATCATTTCAATGGGTAAAGGGTGCCTGTGTAAATAGCAGGGACCCTCTCCTCCCCAGAGACCTCTTCATCTCAGGAAGAGCTATGGCTCAGTGTTAGAGATGGGCTGGAAACTGAAAAATACTACAGCCATACATGGACTAGAAGGAGATTGAAGCAAAGCCTAGTGGATTAGAAATACTTCTAAAAGCCACCAGGGGGCAGTCGGTCCTTTTGGATTTTAAAACACCTTCCCCGCCCTTAAAAAATAAATAAATTCTGGCACTGTGTTTTGGCACAAACTTTTTTGTCAGCCCTTAATTAAGCTGCAGTGAAGGAGAAGAGAGGGTTCCCTTATACCCGCTGAGGAACAAAACACCCTCTTGATCCACACTGCAGCCCCAAATTTGGCACAGTACGCTGTGGAAGCCATCTTGTAAGAGGCTTACGAGTGGAGGAGCCAGGGTCTTCAAAACATATACACACAAATGCACGTCCCTTTCAGATTCTGAATCTGGCTGCCCATTAGAGATCTTAACCAAGTAGGCAAGGAAAACTATCCTCCTTCCTCAAGCACCTCTAAGACACAACAGCATCCCCTCTTCTCCATCCCAGTGTGGGGTGGGGAAAAGTCCATCTAGGTTATCCTTGAGGTGCCTGTTTTGAAAGGGCAATGATGTTTGGTTTAAGTGTCTCTTAAGCTGTAGGAATGGCTGATCCCTGTCACTTCATTCATGAAAGCTCCCTGGTGAACCTACTCCTCCGCTACTTTGCCCTCCCCCAAGGTGTGGGGTGTGAATTTGGGTTCTATTGGCGGGTTAGAAAAAAGGAAAGCAATGCGAGTTCATGGATGGATGAGGGAAGGGAGGGAGGGAGGGAGGAAATGCATGGATGGATTGTTTTCTCGCTTTGCAACTTTCTGACTCTCCCAACCTACTCTCTGAGCTGTGTCTTCTCTTCCTCTTTCCTCCTCCCTATGCCCCCTCCTCCCTTAACTCCATCCCTACACTGGCGTTGTCTTCCTGTTGAGCGTGTTGGTGTTGGAGGAGGTGTCTTTGCCCAGGGTGCCAGTCGCCCCCGCTACACCAGGCCCAGTCACTGTGACGGTGACACCAGGGTCCTTGGGGAAGGTGTTGTGCAGCTGCAAGAACCCACCGCCACTGCCAGTTGCGCCCGATGCAGCCGCGCCCGTCGATGCCGTTTCGCTGGCACCGCCGTAGAGCGAGCTGACGTTGGCTTTGGAGGGGTCCCTCGATAGTGTGTACATGGAGATGTCAGTGGAAGGGAAGCCTTTGAGGCCCACCGGTGAAGTTTCCCGAGACTGCGATGGCTCGGTGGAGCGGGAGCTGGAGCGTGACCGGCGGCGGTATCGGAAACGGTAGCTGGGCAGGCGCAAGATGGCCGACGACGAGGAAGATGGGTTTTTCAGTAGCTCCGTGCGGCTCTTGCAATGGGCTTCCCGGTTCTTCTCAATGTATATGTTGACGGCCAGGACTCCAATCATCTCGGCCAGGATGAAGGAAAGGCCACCAAAATAAAAGGACCAGCCGTAGGAGTAGTAGCTCTTCTTCTCGTCGTCGCGTTTTGTGCCAGGGTCTCCGGCATTGGCTGAGATGTAGACGATGACACCGATGATGTTACTGAGGCCTGAGGAGTTGTGGAAATAAAGAACAGTGAAATGAGGGAGGCTGTGGGGTGGGCAGGTAGAGAAGGCAGATGACTCACTGCATATGGAAATGGGTTAGAGAAAGATGAGAGCGGGAGGGGAAATGGTGGCAGTGAATGGATACGTCAGGAGTTGTCAAGGCTTGAATTGGGAGCTCCTGGCTCCGTACACAGCTGCCCTATATGTTGAGACACTGTGGCTGCACTGCCCTAAATCCACCTCTGGTGGGATGAGCAGGAAGAGAAAGGAAAGATGAGGGAATGGGTAAGAAGGTAGAGGTAAATGGTTGTGAAGTTGTAGATGCATGCATGAAGTGATAAAGGAAGGGTATTAGATTGGCAGAGAAATAAGCTGTGTACACATATCCAGCTTAAAACACAGCTAGGTTGTTCTTTTCGCCAATTCAAATTGAAACTGGTTTGAGGGGGGGGGAATGCACTGAAATGCAGCATTTCATAAGAAATGGAAGAATTGATACAGATTGTGGCTTACATCATGTGTATACCTCTTCCCAATGCAGTGTTGGGAACACCTGGATGCAAAGCAAATGGGAGTGTATACACAGCTATAGACTGGGGGATAAAGTTTTTGTTGGATCTCTGTCTGTCTCTCTGTCTCTCTGTCTGTCTGTCTCTCTCTCTCTCTGTTGTGTGTGTGAACTGACCACTGAATAGACACACACATGGAACTACACTAGAGAACCAGAGAGGGATTGTTTACCCCCACTCACCTGCAGCAACAAATAGGATGCCGGCACCTAGGATGATGTTGCGCTTGGACTTGTAGACACGGCTGGCAGCCACGCAGAACCCTCCCAGCAATAGCAAGATTGCACTTAGAATGGGGAAGATGCTTGAGGCTCGTACCACACCTGTGGGGAGGGGAAGGTAGGTTGGAGGAGATTACAATGCAGGAAATAATATATGTCTGAGAGCAGAGCTCTCTCCACAGAGAGAACTAGTCTCTCAGGGTGTGTTCTGAACCAGCCTTCCTCATCCTGACATGCTGGTTTTCTATGCATACAGGATTTCTTCAGAAAAAATATAGAGGGAAAGAAGTATTTGATGGTGCAGTCTGTACCTTCACTCTGAAATGGTGGAATCCAGCAAGGTCAACGCTACAAGATTCTGCCAATAGTTTGCTTTACATAAGTAATGGCTAAATCAATCCACAGCCTCTCTAGAGCCAACTTCATTTACTTGCCTGGTTTTATTGGTTGTAACACAGCATTGATGACTTGTGGCTACTGAGCTATGACACACCCTGTGTGCCTGTGTGTGGGCTGGAGAAGCTGTTGGAAACTGGTGTGGGAAATGTTTCCTGTCGAAAGGTTAAAGATGTTGTTCATATTAATTATCTCCCCCACAACACTTTGGAAGGAGAGGTTGAAATTTTTGTAATTCACCTTGGACCAGTGCCTTGCCACAGTAATGGACTGGATGAGAGCCAGTAAACTGAAGCTCAATCCGAATAAGACAAAGGCACTGTTAGTGGGTGGCTTCCTAGACTGGATGGATGGGAGACCGCCTGACCTTGAGGGGGTTACATTCCCTTTTAAGGAGCAAATATGTAGCTTTGGGGTGCTCCTGGATCCATTACTGTCATTGCCAGGTGGCCTCGGTGGTGTGGAGTGCCTTTGTCTGGTGGCCCGATTACGCCCCTGTCTGGACAGTGGTAGACTAACTTCTGTGGCCTATGCTCCAGTAACCTCTAGGTTGGATTACTGCAGTGTGTTATACATAGGGCTGCCTCTGAAGGTGGTTTGGAAACTTCAGCTAGTGCAAAATTCAACAACCAGGTTGCTCACCAGAACAAGACGATTTGAACATATAACACTGATCTTGGATCGGCTGCACTTGCTGACAGTTTTTGGTTCCATTCTTCAGGACCTCAATACCTGAATGACCACCTCTCCTCATACCAACACTGACCCGGACTCTGCACCTGTCATCCAAGGCCCTCCTCTATGTCCTCCCTCCCCAAAATGTTTGGAGGGTGGCAACATGAGAAAGGGCCTTTTCTGTGGTGGCTCTCCATCTGTGGAATGCTCTCCCCAGAGAGGCTTGCCTGGCACCACCATTACATGTCTTTAGGCATCGGGCAAAAACATTTATTTTTACCCAGGCCTCTGGCCATTAAAAATCTATTGTCTGTTAAATGGGGGGGCTGTTATTATGATTGTTTTATTATTACGCTATGTATTATGTTGTTATTATTCTGCTGCATAAATTATGTTGGATAAAGGGTGGTACATAACTTGAATATAAATAAATAGGCTTGAGCCACCTCTTAGAGTTGCACATAGAACACTTGACTGCCCAATCACATTCCCTGAATCCATTCCCCACACTTCTTCCCTCCTGGCGTTCCCTTAGCATGTGGCCATTTTTAATAAATCATCCTGTCCCACAAAGAAAAGCAACAATCAAAGCCCACTGGAACCAGACCTTGCATACCTGCCAACATTTCACGAGTGAAAATGTAAAGGGCACGCTTGTAACACTCTGATTCTCATAGAAAGATTTACCACCTCACAACTCTGAGCCCCTTTATTATATGTTGATGAAGGCTCTACTCCACCTCCTGTGTTCTGCATTTATTTTAAAGTCAGACCTCTTAAACTGCAGCATGAGAAGGGGGCAGGCTGTGCACTACATGGTGCCTTAGTGGTCATGCACAGACATTTATATATTTGCAGATACTCTAGTTGTTCTTATTTGCCATAGGTCATCCCTGATTTTTTTATTTTTGTACTCATCCCTCACAAATCACAATCTTTTCTTTCCTTCTGTCCTTTTTCTTTATTTTCCCCTTTGGCCTCTTGGGGATGTCTTGTTGGTTTCTGAGAGTGTGAGAACTGTCAGCCTTTGGAATTCTGCTCTCTTCCTGGAATCTCTAGAGGTTTCATGTCAGAGTGAACAGTGAATACATCTTGTTGCTTTTCAATGCATGTGCATGCATGCAAGGGTACGATGCAGTGTACAGCCAGCTGTTCCACACACTGCAGCTGCTGACGTATATTTTAAAATGTTGTAACTTATTGTTATGACAATTATTATTATTTTTCATATAGGTTTATTCCGTTTCAATTGTTTGTACATCACTTAGTTTTAAAAAAATCCCTAGCTTTAACCAAGTGAGCAAGCAGTCTCCTAGCTATTAAATCTGTGTTAAGGGGCAGGCAAGTAAATGATTAAAGTAAGCAAGTCAATGACCAGGGCTTTCAGCAATGTTGTAATGGGAGGGAGGGTGGCTCAGACAGCTATCCTTGGTTATGAGAGCTGGGGTGTAATAAGCATGTCCCTATTTTTGTCTGTGAAAATTGTTGGGAGAGTATGTGCTTGCCTGCTAGAGACAAAATGTATCTTACCCCTCACTCAGATATTTCAATGTCATGGGGGCCTCAGGAGGGAGACGAACCTTGATGAACAACAATATTAGTATATTTCACACATACAGTGGTGCCCCGCAAGACGAATGCCTCGCAAGACGAAAAACCCGCTAGACGAAAGGGTTTTCCGTTTTTCGATGTGCTTCGCAAGACGAATTTCCCCATGGGCTTGCTTCGCAAGACGAAAAAGTCTTGCGAGTCTTGCGATTTCCCCCCTTTCCCCCCTTTTTTCTAAGCCGCTAAGCCGCTAATAGCCTTTTAGACGCTAATCCGCTAAGCCTTTAATAGCCGCTAAACCGCTAATAGCGCTAATAGCGCTAATCCGCTAAGCTGCTAATAGGGTTGCTTCGCAAGACGAAAAAACCGCTAGACGAAGAGACTCACGGAACGGATTAATTTCGTCTTGCGAGGCACCACTGTACTTTAGGCATCCTCAAAAGCTAGATCAGTCATTTAGGGCCCCACTCAGCAGAATCAGTGGGGAATCCCAAACACAGAAGGGCTGGCTTACCACGTTGGCCTGGTTCACACATAATCCTAAGCCGCAGTCTGTTTAATGATGTTTTGTTAAACCATGGCTTAGCATTATGTTTAAACAGTGTCACAGTGACTGAACAATGTGGGGGTTTTGTGGCCATGGTTTCACTGGCGGAGGAAGGCGGGTGCGGGAGGTGCGGTGCGCACCGGATGTCAGCCGCGAGGGTGGTTGACATCGCCGTGCCAACCCCACCCCACGCTCGCTGCGCAGACAGCTAGCAACACCCCTCCCGATGTTTATCATGCAGGCGGCTAGCGGCACCCCCCCCACGCTCGCCAGGCGGACGGCTAGCCCCACCCCCGTGCTGCCCTGGGTTTCGGGGCAGCTAGCTCTGCCCCTGCACGGTTTGTAGCCATAGTTTGTGGTTGGTATACAAACCCTGCTTTGTTTTAACTGTGATAATAATAATAATAATAATAATAATAATTTATTATTTGTACCCCGCCCATCTGGCTGGGTTTCCCCAGCCACTCTGGGCGGCTTCCACAGAAACCAAAAAAACATTAAAATATCATACATTAAAAGCTTCCCTGAATAGGGCCGCCTTAAGATGTTTTCTGAATGTCAGGTAGTTTTCCATCACCTTGACATCCGATGGGAGGGCATTCCACAGGGCGGGCGCCACCACCGAAAAGGCCCTCTGCCTGGTTCCCTGTAGCTTCGCTTCTCGCAATGAGGGAACCGCCAGAAGGCCCTCGGCGCTGGACCTCAGTGTCCGGGCAGAACGATGGGGGTGGAGACGCTCCTTCAGGTATACTGGGCCGAAGCCGTTTAGGGCTTTAAAGGTCAACACCAACACTTTGAATTGTGCTCGGAAACGTACTGGGAGCCAATGTAGGTCTTTCAAGACCGGTGTTATGTGGTCTCGGCGGCCGCCCCCAGTCACCAGTCTAGCTGCCGCATTCTGGATTAGTTGTAGTTTCCGAGTCACCTTCAAAGGTAGCCCCACGTAGAGCGCATTGCAGTAGTCCAAGCGGGAGATAACTAGAGCATGCACCACTCTGGCCAGACAGTCAGCGACACTTTCCCATGGTTTCTTTGGCCCCTGCACTCCAGATGCTCACCAAACTACCAGGCCAGAGTAATTGGGAAACAAACCAAATTTGGGGGGAACAAGCCATGGTTTGTTTGACCATCTTTGGGACAAATTGTGGATAACTCATGGTTTGTTAAACAAGCCACAGCTTAGTGTTATGTGAACCAGGTCACTGTGAAGTAATACACCTATAGAGAGAGGGAGGGCGTAAGTCCAAAGTCTAAAATTACCTAACCGCGCCACTGGAATAGGGGCAGCAGTTTAACAGCGATAAGGTCCAGAAAAAAGAAGGTACTGCCTCTGATTAAGAGAGACAGGGAGCAGCATATGAGAATTTTTTTCAGAGTAGAAGAGTAGATTTACCTATGCGCAAGTGACTCCATCCTAACTCATGTCAAATCAGAATGGATTTTCAGAGGGACAACCAAGAGAACTCTCTTGCCGCCAGGGCTAATGTCAGTTCCAAAAGGTGAGCTTCTGTGTCTCAGCTGTTACAGGCATTGGAAAGGAGGAAGGCAAATCTGTCTTGCATCGTTTTTGGTTAAAGGGGAATGTGAAATGGCTGCTCCTCTTTCCCTTTGAAAAATATCAGGATATTATTTTAAAATATCTATTTATTTATTTTAAATCATCTGTAGGCACAGGCCTGATGGAGCTGTTTAAGGGAAAGGTGAGGACTTCTGAGAAGAAGGAACTGTTAAGAGCACCTGGCAGAAAAGATTGTCATTCATAAATTCTTGGCTAATCTTTAATTGAAAAGACGAGAGTAAAAAGTAGTAAAACTATTAAGATGACATTGGCTTGCAAATAGAGAAGCGCCTCCAAAATTGCTTTGGTCATGAAGAACACCCATGTTGGGCAACAAGGCTTTGCCTTTGAGCACCCGGTCCTAGAAATATACATGGGATATTTGTACCCATCACTGGCCTGAAGGCTCCTTCTCCCCCACCTCCCTCTCACCACGGAAAGAGACTTACTGTCCAGGTTAGTGTATAAAGGTAAAGGTACCCCTGCCCGAACGGGCCAGTCTTGACAGACTCTGGGGTTTGTGCGCCCATCTCACTCAAGAGGCCGGGGGCCAGCGCTGTCCGGAGACACTTCCGGGTCACGTGGCCAGCGTGACAAAGCTGCATCTGGCGAGCCAGCGCAGCACACGGAACGCCGTTTACCTTCCCGCTGGTAAGCGGTCCCTATTTATCTACTTGCACCCGGGGGTGCTTTCGAACTGCTAGGTTGGCAGGCGCTGGGACCGAGCAGCGGGAGCGCACCCCGCCGCGGGAATTCAAACCGCCGACCTTTCGATCGGCAAGCCCTAGGCGCTGAGGCTTTTACCCACAGCGCCACCCGCATCCCAGGTTAGTGTTTAGAGGTGACATTATTCTGGACAAATATCTGCACCAACTTTTGTCATCCCCAAAAGTGTACTATAAGTGTGCTGTTTGAACCAAAGCTTTCATGAACTGAACTAGCCTTGCTAGCTGGCTTTGGGTCAGAGGAGGTGAGATACAGGAGGTCTCTGAATAAGATCTTCCATATGTGTTTTCTTCTTCTTCTTCTTGTTGTTGTTGTTATTATGGTGGTGATCATAAAATTTATTACCTGCCCTTCACCAGCAGGTCCCATAGTGGGTTACAACAATTTAGAATTCAGAATTAAAAACAGGTAAAACAGAATACAAGAATAGGATGGGCCTTGAAAACATACACCTCAGGTATCAAAGGCACTATTTGGTGTCAAAGGTACAATTTGGATTAGGACCTGAGGTCAGTATTGTGTCTCCAGCAGTGGCCAATGAGATGCCCCTGGAAATCTCATCTGGATGGAGGCTGCTTTGGGATGGAACTATCCCCCGCCCCCTGGCTGCTGCAGCTGCCCCTGCCTGAAAAATAAAATCCACAGCCTGAGAGTACTCCTAGATCCAGTTGGATGTCTGTCACCAGAAACTCTTTTCACCTGTTTGGCTGGTTTGCAAGCTGTGTCCCTAATGAGATGAGGTGGATCTGGCCTCAGTTTCCCATGCACCAGTTACATACAGACTGGCCTGTACCATTGTTCTCTACAGGAGAACAACGCAGCTTGGAATTGGTATAAAACCCAGTTGCCAGGATATTTGATAGGAGCAATGCAGTTGAATCATATGCAACTTATGTGACCTCAAACACAGTGGTTTCCAATCAGTGTTCAAGGATCAGTTTAAAGTGCTGATTAATAGCTTGGTCTCAGAACATTTAGGGCCTTAAAGATTATCTTGATATTTGCCCATATGAACCTGTCTAGGCTTAGATCAGCAAGGGAGACTTTGCTTGCTGGTGCACCATTAGAAATTATTTGATTGGTGGGTACCACGGACAAAGCCTTCTCAGCCGCAGCACCACTGTTGTGGCATTCTCTCACAGGGAAGGTCTAACAAGCTCCTTCCCTTCCCACTTTTAGACAGTGCTTGAATATGATCGACAGCACTGCATTTTGCTGGTTTTGAATGCTCCCATGTTTTTCTATTTTTGTGCTCTACTTGATTTCTAATATTGTATGATATTGTTGTTATAATTATTTTTCTTTGAATATAAGTCACTTTGGAAAGTTGGTTTGGCAAAAGGGGTATAAATTAATTAAATAAAAATAAATAGACAGATAAATAAACAGAAACAAGGAGATAACTATCTATGGCCACATGCTCCAAGCGCCTGGTAATCCGAGCTGTATTGCTTCTGAATATGGAGGATGCAGTTAGCTGTCATGGTTAATACCATTCCCCCATGAATGTCTAATCCTTTTACATGAATGACCTCCCGAGGGCTAATGTTACTTATATGCAAGCACACAGGCATTTCTCTCTCTCTCTCTCTCTCTCTCTCTCTCTCTCTCTCTCTCTCTCCCTCATCTCCTTCTGACCAGCCAGTTTGCATTTAAATTTACCTACATATGTGAATCAAGGCAGCACCCCGCCCTTCCCTTAAGAAAGTTTCATGAAAAAAATTAAATGATATTCAGGGCAGGGAAGAATACTTTTTTTATTTTTGCAGTTGCTTTTGCAAATTCAAGGCAATTAAATCACTGCAGAGCCCTAATTTGGCTGGATCCTCTACCCCAGAGAGTAGTCAGCGTAATGATGATTCCAGCCCTGCCTTTGGTATTTACCTGGCAGGGGTGGGGTGGGGGGTGCAAGAAGCCTCTCAGCAGAACTGATGGGGAATCCTTGGCATTTCTGACACAGCTGCATCTACCCTGCTGCTGCCTCTTTATAACTTGTCAGTAATCCTCAGCATGAAGAAACAATGAGTGAACTCCTTCTCTGCAACATGGCAAACTCAAAGGAATCCATGGCACTGAGAAGCAACTCCATCCCTTTTGCAGTGCAGTAACTCCCCCCATCCCGGAAACCACAATATTTGATGCACACACCCCCCCCCTTTGATACGTAGGAGTTGCTGTTCATCTCCAGCTAAATCCTGAGGGCGGCTTCTGTATCTAAGTCCCAGCAACCTCTGACACTGAGATTCAGTGGTATTCAAACTCTGTTTCCCCTGGTAACGAAGAACAGTAGAGACACATTATTGCCGAGGCCAAGGCAGGGGAATGAATAAGCCCCCTATTTATACGTACGTAGGAGGTATTCCGCGCTGTCGTGATCGTAGTCTGTGTCCTCTGGAAAATGGTTGATTTTCACGCACACCCCTCGCTTTAGCCCTAGAGCAGAGGGAGACAGAGATGACCAGCATTCAAAGCAGTTCTGTGAACGCGGCTTGAGCTCAGAGCAGCGTTTTTTGATGCATCTCCTGGTAACTGGCTCCAACTTCGTTGGATTTTCCGTGACACACAATGTTCCCTACCAAATCCCAAGCTCTTACAAAATCTCAGCGCAGTCTGCCAAGCCCCATTTCTCAAGGCAGGCCCGACCACTGTTAAGCGCTACCTCACAGGAACATAAGAAACAGCCTTCTACTGAGTCAGACAACAAATCCATCTAGCTCGGTATTGTATATGCTGGTCAGGGTTTCAGACCAGAGTTTTTCTTTGTCCTATTTCGAGATGCCGGGAATTGAACCTAAGACTTTCTGAGTGCAAGGCTGATGCACCACTGAGCTATTGCCCTTCCCAAGAAGCCACCTAGAGCACCTAGGGGCACTGGGGACCTTCTTCTGGCCTAGAGTGGTAAGTTACCATAGTCACCAACATTGCTCTGATAGTCCCCCAGTAAGCTGAGTTATGACTGGCTAGTTGTAAGACCTATACCAGGCTTCCTCAACCTCGGCCGTCCAGATGTTTTTGGCCTACAACTCCCATGATCCCTAGCTAGCAGGACCAGTGGTCAGGGATGATGGGAATCATGGTCTCAAAACATCTGGAGGGCCGAGGTTGAGGAAGCCTGACCTATACGGTGGTTGCGAGCTCATTCAGGAAAAATGTCTAAACTTTAAGGCACAGGGCGAGTCTCCACTTCATTCTCAAGATGTGGTGATAGTCAGGGTCTTGGGTGGATTTAAGAAGGGATGCATATTTTCACAGGTGACAGTTCTATAATGGCTATCCAGCCACAATGACTAAATAAAATAGTCATATTTATGTGTGCCATTCACTACAGGGTAAATGTGGGGAGGGCTATTATCTTTGCGTTCTGCTTTTGGGCTTCTCTGAGCTGTCTGCTTGGTTGCTATGGAAAGCAGGATGCTGGATTAAATGGTTCTGTGGTCCATCAGGACCCTTCTGGTGTCAGCCTTCACCAGACCTGGTGGTCTCCATATGTTTTGGGCCACAACACCCATCGCTCCTCCACTGACCCTGCCTGTTCTGCTTTCTA
Source organism: Podarcis vaucheri (assembly GCF_965113315.1). Classification (NCBI taxonomy): domain Eukaryota; kingdom Metazoa; phylum Chordata; class Lepidosauria; order Squamata; family Lacertidae; genus Podarcis; species Podarcis vaucheri. The sequence continues at coordinate 19,295,647 of NC_138751.1, forward strand.
CACCAGGCCTTGTTGTCCTGTGCTGCTGAGGCATTCAGTCAGATAGAAGCAGGCCTATCACTATGATGTCACATTTAAATGGCACTGCATTTATGTTTCTCTTAACAATCTCACAGTGCCCATTCCCCATGGAAAAGGCAAAAGCAGGCAGCATTGTTGCACCAGCAGGAGTTTGGGTGTTTGTCTCTTTTTAATTTTATTTTTTAAATTCTTGTGCTTTAGTGCAAAAAAAAGAAAAGCAAAAAAGGAATGAACATTAAAAAAACAGCCCAGAAAAAGGTGAATGACAGCCTGTTTAAAAAGTAACGAGGGAAGGAAGGGACTGCGTTGCAAGTAGGGATAAAAGAAAAAAATCAAATTTGTTTCTGTTTTGCCGAGAAACTACCCAGTGAACCAAAAGACAATTACTCTTTGAAATGTACATTTCTCTGAATTTTGCAATGCTGTTCCACACAACACGCACAAAAAGCATATATGGCAAACAAAAAACGCATTATATTAGGGGGAAATAGCTTGTACAAATATGTGTATTAGACAAAAATGCATCCAAAAATAAGTATTTTAGGAGAAATGTGCAAAATGAAGGTGACAATTCCCCCCCCCCATGAGGACTAAAAATATATTCAGGTTGATGCAGAAACTGGATTTAAGATTGTAAAAATGAGAAACAGAGAGAACTCAAATTGGGCAGTTTCATCCATCCTTAGCTGCTGGCCATGTAATGATGGAAGCGTAGGAAGCCAATGCAGGCAAAAATCTTGCTAATGAGCAGCTTGATGAGGAAAAGGACGGGGGCTGAAATTAGTCTCCCTCTCTGGAGCTGATAATCTGCATCATTCCAACCTTTCTGAAAGGTCTCTGGAATTCAGGTACAAGTGGTAGGTAGTGACAGTGTAATGAAGGAATGCAGGGGCAAGTCATGCAGAGCTGAGGGGCTTCACCAACTCTGTCACCATCGCAGATTGTAGGCTATGCCAGGTGGGTCCCAAGTGGATCTGGTGAGCTGGAAGGGACCCTGAGGATAATCTAGTCCAGGCATAGGCAAACTCGGCCCTCCAGGTGTTTTTAGGACTACAACTCCCATCATCCTTGACCACTGGTCCTGTTAGGTAGGGATGATGGGAGTTGTAGTCCCAAAACATCTGGAGGGCCGAGTTTGCCTATGCCTGATCTATGCCTGCATATTCATTGCAGGAATATGCAGTTATCCCATATGGGGATGGAACCTGCAACCTCAGTATATCAACATGCTCTAATCCACTGAGCTATCAATGATTCTGTTTAGGGTCAGAGATATCACCACAAGCCGTGACTCTATAAAACTAGAGCACCAACAAGGGATTTCCTCTCAGTATGAACAGGGCTTCAGAGGCTTATTTAGGGCCACAGGTGAGGGAAGCAGCTAATGTGGAAGGACCCTAATTTTGCTCTGTGGGGTGTGGCAGCATGAGCAGGAGGAAGAGGGCAGGGAGCGCAAGCATCTGCAGACCTCTGAGCTTTTAAAGGCTTCCTTTTTTTTTGGTGAGAACCTGGGATCTTTGACTGAGCCTTGTGTGGGCAACATGGCAGCCTGTTTACTGTTATGTGGGTAGAGTGAGGAATTCTAGAGTAAGGAGAGAGCTTCATAACAGCAACAATATGTACTTGATTGCTGTTGGTGTCCTGCCCAGGCAGGATTGTGGTGGGTTTGCAGACTGCAAGGGCCACATGGGGGAGGAGAGATGGGGCAGGTTTTCCCCCTCACTGCAGCTGTATCTCCAAGGACAGTGCTTAGGTTTTCTTTTGTAAGATGGCATGCTTTCCTAGTTACATAGGAGAAAGCAAAGGGGCACACTCCAGATTAGGGACTAACCCTGCTCCCTGCCTCTGGTGACCCCACCCATTAAGAATCAAGACTACTCCTTGCTCCATTGTGTATTCTGTTTCTTGGGCACAAGTGTGGCTGAATGGTGGGACAGTGGGATGGAATGTTGGTGGCTGGCTTTTAGAATATATCTATATAGACAGATTCTTTCATTGCTGCTCCAGCTGCCTTCCTCTCATACTGTCTCATCAACTGAATCTCTCAGTCAACAGCTGCTAGGCCATACTATTGGATATTGGGTTGCTGCCAAGCTTGCAGCTTAAGTTTGGAATTGTCATCCTTTGTCTCACTTGTGTTTTACAGAGAATCCAGATATTATTGCCAGCTTGTTGCATTCCAGTGTTTTCTTCAGAACCAATTTGTATTATTTCTATTCATTTATGCAATAAAACTGCTGCGTCAGCCTGTCTGGTGTGGAGCAGGAAACCATTAAACTCTTCTGAGCTACTGTGCCTTTAGTTAGAAGTGTCTGTCTTGTGGCTTCTGCCTCTTAATTGCTTCCCATTCAGCATGGCTGGTGAATTGCCCTGTAATTAGGCAGCTTCTATTCCCCGTAAATGCCGGGGGAGGGGGGGTGTTGATGACTGGTATCCTCTCATATTTTCTTCCTCTTTTCTTATTGTGAAATAACTTTATTTTACAATACGGAAGACAAAATAATGAGGGAAATCAGTAATCAAACCCTCCCATCCCACAGGGTAGGAACTCACTAATTAGGAGCAATTAAGAGGATTCATAGTTAATACTGCTGACACATTACATAGGAAGCAATTAGAGGTAGAAGCTGCAAGGAGAATCATAGAATCGTAGAAGAGTTGGAAGGTACCCTTACGGTCATCTAGTCCAACCCCCTGCGATGCAGGAAGCTTCCAAGTAAAGTTGCAGGGGGCGTCTGCTGAATCAAGCTTACATAACATTTTGCAACCATATTAGCCATGAGCAGAACCACCACCTGAATTTTCTTTCATGCTAAGTGGGGGAAAGCAGTGCCTCAGCAGTACTAAACCGCCCTTGTTTGTAGATGCCCTTCATTTTTAATCAGCACTGAACTACAAAGATTTATGCCTTAGGACCTAGGCCCAATACTTTTCTCTGGAGTTCTTTCCACTAGTTTCATTTCCTCTTCTTCCAGCCTTTTCTCATGCTAGATGAATTGTACACTAAGGGCTTCTCCCTTGTCGCATCTTTGTTATTATTTGCTCCAGCTTGGTGTACTGTCCTACAATTCTCCTGTCTCCCTCTCCTTATTTTCCAGTGTTTCTCCCCCCCCTAAACTTGCTTTTCCAGAGAGGGTGTTCAGATTCCTGGCCAGTGGCCGCCCCTGAATCCTATTCCAGAATTTTATTGAATGGATTAACAACGTTTGGACTGCGCCCCTCACCTTCCAAGCAGCATATCCTCCAGAGGCCTGAATGGGTGAGCCCTCCAGGATCTTTCTTGTCTTTCTGTGGGGTTTCCTCAGTAGATATGTTGGTGGTATTGCAGATGAAGGCACGGGCATACAGCCAGTAATCTGTGCCAATGGCGATGATCATGAGGCCAAAGGCTGCAAAGGCCCCCACAGTGGTGAGCAGAATCTGGACACCTTTCTCACACCAGACCATCCTCTCCTCATTCCAGCGTTTAAGTGACTCCAGCTTGGCGGCAAGAAAGAAAACTGGGAGTGGTGAAGAAAAATAGTGATGGTGATGCTTTCAAGGAAGCAGGTGATGAGTGTCTTGTCTATTGTGGTCGGCTTCCTCTTCCAGTGGGCAGAATCTAAAAGCACAAGAGCTTTTGGAAAATGGCACCAGGGGAATATTGTCTTTCACCAAGTTCACTGTGTAGAAGAAACTGGGATATAAGATGAGCTGGGAAGGTTGTCCTACAACTGTTGCAAAACCCTAGGGAATCCTGTGAAGAACACAAGCAGAGCTCCTTCTGAATTGCTTTTGACTATTAGATTCTCTTGAAAGTGCTCTCTTCAGATATTCTGTAGATTATCTAGTTGGACTTCAAGATCAGTTTCCAGAGAAGATACAATAATTTTTGGAGAATAGCTGGGAATTTTATGGATGGTTTCTGATGAAATTCTGGAGATCTGTCAGACAAGTTCTCTGGAGGCCACAGTCAGAAGATGAAGGCTTGGGTAGCAGTTGGAAATAGCCAGGGGAGGATAACTGAAGAGTTTCTGGATCACTGTTGTGCAAATCCTGAAGAGCAGGTAGAAAAACCTCTGGGAGGCTTCATCTGGATTGCATCTAGATGCCTACTGGTGGAGTACTGGAAGGCTACTATGGAATATCTAGGTACCTACTGGAGATTTTCTGGAAGCTTGCAAGAGCCTTTCTGGAGGTGTACTAAATTACAACTGGAGAGGTACTAGAGATTTCTGGGGGGAAATCTGGATCGCCTCTAGGTTCTTCTTCTTCTTCTTCTTCTTCTTCTTCTTCTTCTTCTTCTTCTTCTTCGACTTTCAAATATATTTTGTCGTAAAATTCTGTTTCTTCTTAATATGCAGCTTCAGCAAGTTTCAGGGAAGCCTAGAAATGTTTCCCGTTTCTTTATGCCAAGTTTACTTGACTTCCTTTTTTTAAATGTGCTTGTCCTCTGTTTCTTCCTTTCGGGTTTCTCTGAGTTTGGGAGACTTTGAGTTTCAGCTTCTGCTCTTCAGTTTGAGGCACACGTCGGTTTATGTGGATCGCTTGATCTCTCTGACTCAGTTTGACATGGAGCCAACTAGCTGTGTGACTTAATGATTTCTGGGCAAAGGGGAGGAAATGAAGAGAGACAGAAAAAAAGAAGAAACTGAGTAAAGACATGCAGAGGGGAAAAGTTTTTAGCCCAATCCCTGATACCTTGATGTTCATTGCAGGTATTCTGGTCCTCAGATAAACTATTTATTTATTTATTTTATAAATTATTATTCATTAAATAAATCAATAGTTCATCTAGTGATTTGCACTCCTATCCTTATTGCTAGTGGACTTGGTGGTTTACAATAACAAAACCAGCAACAACTGCAGAAGCAGGAGAAATTGAGTGTAAAAATAATGTAGGCACCTGTAAACAGTAAAAGGCAATGAAAAGGGCCTCAGCCATTAGTCAAAGCTATTAAAGGCATTTGATAACAAGACATTATTAATTTAAACAACACAGTTTAAAAGTATATAGTTTGATGAGGTGGTGCTTAAAATAATTCAAGACCGAATTTCCCAGCTCTGTGTCCTTCCTTCACAAACATGTACTTTCCCTCAGCACCATAGGCTAGTTGCCCTCTGATGGGTTCTTCTCAGACTTGTATTTTACTTTCTTTCAAGATTACAATAGCTTTGCAGTCATCCGGGGTGGAGGAAAGGGGGTGCGGTGGGGGTGGCCGCCCGGGTGTCACCACTGAGGGGGGTGACAAAATGCTGGGCAGCACTCACCACGGGGCCTACAGCGTGCCCGAGCCATGCGTCTCTCCTGGGAGTGATGCGGCAGCTTGGGCATCCGCAGGCTCCACGCTGCCCCAAACGGTATACCTGCTGTCTCCCCCTCAGCTGTAGGGCGGCTGAGTGGGAGGAGGCAGACAGACTCCTCGGAGGCCCCGTGGAGCGTCCTGCCCCGGCTCACCCTGCCCCACACGCGGCTGGCCCCACCCCTGGGCGCAGGGCACGCACACTGCCTGAGATGCCCAATTGACTTGCTCCCCCGCTGCAGTCATCCCCATAATCAGGATTTTTCTGTGCCTCGTATAGAATCTTCTGTGAAAGGAAGATGCACTTACAGTCCCTATCACCATGGCTGCATCGACACATGCATTTAAAGCACACACATGCCAAGAATAGTGTGAACTGCAAGTTACCCCTCACAGAGCTATAATTCCCAGCACCCTCAAGAAAGTACAGTTCCCAGGAATATATGCAGGTGGGGGCATGTGCTTTAACTGTGTGGTATATTCGCAGCCCATGTCTAATTTGGCCCACAGAGAGCAGGTGAAGAGACAAACTTCCTTCTGGGTGGTTCCATATCTCAGAGGTGGATTTAGGGGAGCGTGATCAGTTCGCCTGCGCTGGGTGCCAGGCCAAGAGGGGGCCGCAGGGTCCCCTGCGACAGTGACTTACAACAGAAGGCAAGAGGCTGGGGAGGCACTGAATTTTGGCGTTGCACAAGACGTTGCTGAAATTTGAAAGCCCAAACTCCGCCACAGGATTTCTAATTGCAAATTGGCGTGTGTGTGTGTCACATGAATAACTGCTTCCCTCATACTGCATATACATCTGTTTGTGGGAAATATGCCCACAGCCACACTGATTTTTATGGGGATATATGCAGATTAGTTTGAGAGATGGCTTAAACATGCAAACTCCTTTTCAGGCTTTAAGCCAAGAAACATAAAGCAACACTAAAAGGGTGCTTCTCTGTCTAGCATGTGCATAATGAAGAGCCTTCATCACCGAATACGCAGGACTACCAATTAGAGTCCTTTCTATCAATTGCAGGTTGGCCAATTGCAAGGGAACATAATTATATTTTTCCAGCTATGTTTATGCAGTGCATACCCAAGCCACCATTTGTCAATGGAATAAAACAAAAAATATATATAACACATCAGGTGGGACCATTTATTTCTTCACTTGCTGGGTGACCAGGCACAAAGGCTGCCTCTGATCATGTGCTGAATTCACAACCATTGAATTGTCATAGCAAGCCCCTATGAAGGGGCAGGGATTGGATTTCAGAGAAGAGGTCTGTGGCTTCTGCAGAAATTTAAGCTTATTTCAACTTTAAGTACTTAGTACATAATCTACACCACAGGTGTGAACTGGTTTCACAGTCATTCCCTTTCTGCAAGCCTGGACCTTAGGAGTCTGTCAGATCTCAAACAGAATACTCTGCCCTGTCGCCAAACTAAAATTCCCAGGATCCTTTGGGGAAAGCCATGAATGTTAAGCAGGTATAGAATTGATACAAATTTGAAGCGGACCCGTATCCTTGTTAGTTTTGTATGAAGATTGCTGTTCCACTGTGCCTCATCAACACATTGCACCCTTCGAGACTATTGCTGTTTTCAGCAGGGTTTCAGTCAACATACTGACCAATTCAGGTTGCAGCATGAAAGATGACTTGGTGCTCCTGTGAAACAAACCTGCTTCCCCCAAAACCACATTTTTTTTGCAATAAAGAAAACGTCCGCACCGGAAAGTGTGGGATAACATTTGCTTGATGCAACGACATCTAACCTCTATGCAGACAAACCAGAATGAATGCTCAATAAATAGCAAATGTCATCTGACGTCCCCATCAACTTTGTGCAAATAGATCAAGGTGCGTGCTCAATAAACAGATTGTCTGGAAGCGACTACTGTGTGAGGATACGCCATGCAGGTTTTAAACAAAACTTGGCTTATTTTCTTAATTCCTTTATAGCATAGCACCCAGCCTTTCTCTTTCATCTTTCCTTCTTTCTTCAGTTTATTCCCACACCCGCCTCCACACCCTCAGTATCCTGGAAGGCCCAGTTAACAAAGTTTAAGGGGATGACTAAAAAGCAGTTATTGGCGAAAACTTGGGCACTGGGTGGTAAGTGATCATCTGGCTCCACCTGAAATGATACAGAAGGTATTGGCAAATTTGCAAATAGGCCACACATTTATGAAGCTGAAGTACTAAAGAGATGAGATCTAAGGTCTTGCAAGCCAACTGTACAGAAGTAGCCTAAGGCTACACACCATATATGTAAAGCATATTCTTCTCCGACAAAGAATCCTGGCAACTATAATTTGCTCAGGGTGCTGGGGATTGTAGCTGTGTGAGGTTCCCAGGATTATTTCGGGGAAATCGTGTGCTTTAACTGTATGGAATTCAGAATTTACCAAAAGACAACAGTGATCGCAAACATAGAATATGAGGCATCTTGTTTTAGCTTTTGTGCAGATTTAGTAACGTTGCCAACCAAACAGAAAAGGGGAAAGCAATATATTCCACCCTTGTATACCTTGCAGTTCTTACTTTGGGTTCTTCCTCGGACAAGCCCAAATCTCCAGCCCTGCCAACCACTGTGGAGTTTTGCCCAGACCTGTCAAAAATTCACAAGTAGCAATGGGAACACATTTAAATCTGAAATGCCTTGAGCAGTGCTATTTTTTTCGGGGGGGGGGACGACGCAGGGGTAAGCATACCCCTAAACATTTTGTGAATCTAAGTTTGGCCTCATTGAGGGGCAGTATTTCAATATGAGTAGGAAAATGAGAAGACACCTAAATTTTTATAATTTTTTTTAGGAAAAAAAACCCCACTGGCCTTGTGTATATTTTAATGGCAGACAGAAAAGTGAAGAGAGAGCCTCCTCCAGGATGCATACACATAATACCTTATCAGTATTGTTATATATTTATTTATATCCCAACTTTTCCTCTCAAGGTGGTTTACAGATAAAATAAGAGCAGATAAAAACATGAGGGGGGTAATTAAAAAAAACCAATTATATTTCCAGGGGTTCCAAGTGCTTACCCAGCACCCACTACAAACTACAGTTCCCAGGGTTCTTTTGTGAGGGTGGGAATGAGTTTTGTATATGATTTCAAGGCATGCTGTGTACACAGTGCCAGACAAATGCTGAGTTTAGCCAACCTAGTTTTTCATTTGAATTACACATGTGCAAGATTCGAGCACCAAAATACAGTAAGTGTCACTTGTCAAATCAGCGCCCAGGTGTGTTTTTCTTTGCTTTGCTGTTTTTGGCCTCCTATAAATACTAATTTTGGCTGGCAGAGACGTAACCTAATATTGGGGTCATCTTGTACCTGGTTTGACAGCCTTATTGATTTGCTGGGTGCTCCTTTCCATTGCAGAGAATCCTGGATTCTTATTCTCCAGATTTCCCACATCTACATCTCTTTATCACACCCTGTCTCTCACCCAGTCCCAAAATATTCCGCCCCCATCCCAGACATTCAGAAGACTGCAAGATACAGTTCCCAAGCAAAGATGGGTGATAATAACAGCACCAGGGAAACAGACTGATTGGGAATGTGAGCTTCAATGTTCTCTACCCCAGTAGCAGTCGGGTGTACATAGTTAGAAATTAACTACTGTACAGTAGAATAAAAGGGACACGGGTGGCGCTGTGGGTTAAACCACAGAGCCTAGGACTTGCTGATCGGAAGGTCGGTGGTTTGAATCCCCGCAATGGGGTGAGCTCCTGTTACTCGGTCCCTGCTCCTGCCAACCTAGCAGTTCGAAAGCACGTCAAAGTGCAAGTAGATAAATAGGTACCGCACCAGCGGGAAGGTAAACGACATTTCCGTGTGCTGCTCTGGTTCGCCAGAAGCAGCTTAGTCATGCTGGCCACATGACCCGGAAGCTGTACGCCGGCTCCCTCGGCCAATAAAGCGAGATGAGCACCGCAACCCCAGAGTCGGTCATGACTGGACCTAATGGTCAGGGGTCCCTTTACCTTTACTTACAGTAGAATAAGAATAATAAAAGCGAATAATAAACAGACAAACAAACAAACAAACAAACAACAACAATAATAATAAACTGGTTACACAATCCTATGCATGTCTGCTTAGAAGTAAGCCCATTGAATTCAATGGGACATGGTGCTTCCAGATAACCTGTTTATTGAGCATTCATCCTGATTTGTCTGCAGGGAGACAGAAGATGTTGGCTACTTAATGAGCATTCATTCAGATTTTTTTTTGGGGGGGGGAATGGAGTTGGATGACTAGTCAAAGCAAAGGTTATCTCACCTTTTCCACTGTATTTCCCAATCACCTTCCTTACTGCAAAAAGGCCGATCTTTGGGGATTGCACAAGATCTTGCAATCAGCAATAATTGTGCTACCTGGAAATAGGGATAAGTCTGGAAGTGCCTTTATTTTCAAGTAAGTGAAATTGGATCCTGGTCTTATATAAGAACCTAAAGTGGGCCTGCTGAATGAGGCCAGTAGCTCATCTTGTCCATCATCCTGTTCTCACAGCGGCTGACCAGATGGGAAACCTGCAAGCTGGACTCAAGCGCAACCGCAACTCTGCCTACCTGTGATTCCTAGCAACCGGTATTCAGAGGCAGCAGGCCTCTGGCAGAGGTGGTGGGACATGGCTGTCGGAGCTTGAAAGCCTCTTTTGCTCTCTGTGCCTCATTCCTTTTCTAAAAATTCTAGATGCCTTGACGGCCTCCACTAGCCAATATTTTCTGAAAACTACACCAAGCTCGCTACAGCCCTGACGGAGAGAACCCAGGCGTCCTCCTGTCTCAAAGGACCTCTCCTGCTGTTTGAGTCTATGGTTCTCTGCTGCACAACTACTGAATCCAAAGAGTGGTAGCTTATAGCCCCCAAGCCAGCAGTGCCTATTCTCTTGCTAGAGTGCCCTTGATGGGTGGGAAGCAATCTATCCTATCAGTATCCATGGATACCATTTATAAAATATTGGTGAGAGCTTTAACTCCACCCCCCACCCCCCGCCACTAGCTGCCTTGAGGCCTAGAGAATAGTGGAGATGCAGATAGATAGGCAATGCCATCTTCAGTGACCTTGGAGCCAAATTTGTAAAATAAGGAGTGTGCTTTACCATGGTAGATAACTGAAACATGGAAAGGATTCAGGAATGGTCTGGTTAATTTTTCACAGCTATGATAGCTGGCTGGGTAAATAGATCTTTTCTTTTTTCTTTCCTTTACCAGATTGGGCTGAATATTGATACCTGCACTGTTTCTGGTGAGTTTTTACTTTCTGACTAGTGTGTTCAAGATGTTTTTTCTTTGCCATCTTTTGTCTCACTTGCCTGATAGCATCTGCTTGACACTATATGACCTGACTGATATGGTCAAACCCATCTGAATTTCCATATTTTTTTGGGGGGGGGGTTTGCTTTCGTTCAGTTCTTTCAGCTGTCTCATCATGCGACTCATTCAGCCATTTTGTTTGCTAGGTAAGAACTTTGCTTGAGATAGCTAAAGAAAAATAAAGAAAGGAAAATTTACATCTGGTTTAGAGAGCCTTGGACACAGGAGGAATTTGATGGGCAGATGGCTCATTTGGGGATGGATGAATGAATGAATGAGTATATGTCTGGGTGTAGGTAGTTAGGTGAATGAATAGATGGAGGAGGGAAATTGAGGTAGGTCGACTGGCTGGTGAGGGTTTATGAATGGATGGAGTGTAGGTTTTGGAATGGCTGGATAGACACAGGGAGATGAATGGATACTACCAGGAGAGACACTAGGGGTGCTAATGGAAAGAGGGGTAGAATGTTTTAATTCATAGGATGTTATGTTTAAAGATCAACTGGTTAACTAGTAGATGGGTTGGTAGAATAAGTTTATGGTGAAAGATGGTTGAGTTAAGAGTTGAACAAGATAGAGAAAGACTTGACCTTATTATCCTAATAGGAGCCTAAGTAACATCCATCAGTTTTCTGTATCCTTTTCATTGGTGGAGGTTTCTCTTGTACCATGTGCCCAGCCATCAATAATAATAATAATAATAATAATAATAATAATAATAATAATAATAGCAGAAGTATGGTAATATATAATCGGCTTTACTTGGGCTGCTTACAGTGGCCCCATAGCCCCATATAATACAGCGGAATCATAGTAAAGCACACTATCAGAGTAAAACAAATACTGTAATTACAACGGGAATTGAGAAACTGAACTAGGGTTTCAAAACAACCACCTCTGATAAGCAAATGCAACACAGTTCTCCTTATTCAAGGTGATGCTCTAAACGCCTTTATCAGTCAAAAGGTCTTGCACATGACACCCCCCCCGCCCCAGCTCTTCTCTGTTTCTTCCTGCCCAGAGTCAACTGTATCAGCAGGTTCAAAAGCTCTAGTCAAAAGCCACTTCCAACTGCCACTTTGAAGACTATGCAAGCTCAGAAATGCTGAGGACTGAGACCCATATTATACAGCTGGTTCTGAATCCGAGGCCCTCTAGACTGGACAATCAAGCACCCAGATAGACTCTAGAAGTACTGGTAGGTAGGTTTCTTTACCTGCTAGTTGCAGCTCCCCTCTCACATAGGACCCTGGAGACTCCCCACCCCCGCCATCTTAACCTAATGTAAATCTGTATAACCCTTTCTTTCCAAGAGAACCCAGGAGTTCTGACTTTCAGCATTGGAACACTCCCTGTTCTAAGCCACAGGACTTGACTTCCTTTATGCAGAACCCAGGAGTCCCAGGAAGGAAAGCCAGGAAGGGCTCCCCACGTCCCACTATCAAAACCCCTCTCCTTCTTTTACAGGGATTTTGATGCTTTGCATTTTCAGAGGTTGTCCATTCCCCCCCCCCCCCAATATTCTGGTGATTCTTCTAACAAGAAAATCTCTCTTGTCAGTGGCAAATGGCCAGATGGGAGATGGATCTGAACCCTGGAAAGCCAGACAAACATTGGCATTTTGTTGGGGTGTGCGTAGCCCCTCTTTTGCAGAATAAGGCCTTAACCTTTGCAGCCAAACTCTTGGAAAGGTGGTCTGTGGTGATGATACCTTTCCCCCCATCTTCTTATTAAAGGCATGGCTGGTTCGAAGCCTCAATGCAAAATGCCGGGAAGAGCTGGCAGCTGAGTGGCAGCGCCGTGCACAGTTCAACCTAACACTGACATGGGCATCTCTTCCTTTGCTTGATTTCCTCCAAGCCCTCCCTGCTGAATTCCCCATTCATTCAACAGCTGCTCCCAATCGGCAGTTCTTTTCAGTAAGGCCAAAAAACCCCAGCATCGCTGGAAATTTCAACCAGCCTCCCCTCGTCCGCCCCCCTCCCCGGTATTCTCAAGCCATGCTGCCATTCCCAACATGTGTATGTTTTTTTCCTTGTCTCCCAAAACAGGGGGAAGGGGGGAAGTGTCAGAAAATAAAAGAGGGGGGAAATGCAATGCAAAAAACCTGGGTGGTATACAATTCAAACCCACCTTCAATGTCTTATTTCCCCCTCTTGCACATGCAAGCCTGTGTGTGCAAGCAGTAAACGTGGAGGGAAATTCACCAAAAGAAAGAAATCCACAGGAGAGGGACACAAAAGTATGGTGCCAAGGGAAATTTATTCCAGTAGATCTGTTGCATATATGCTTTAGCAAAGGCAGTCCGGAGGTGGACATCACCTGAAGCGAAGAGGGAAAAGGCAGTGCCTGGGAGGACCAGAAATTCATTCTAGCAACTGGGGAGTTGTGGATTTATTCCTTGGTGCATGAGAGAGAATCATGACACAGTTGTAAAATCCTTCTCTTGTAAATCACAGGGATATTCCACCACCACCACCCCCAGCTCCTGAATGTCTTGCACGTATATCTTTTGCAGAACAAGGGGGGAATATTGAGAGAGACAGACAGACAGACAGACAGACAAGAGAGAGAGAGAGAGAGAGAGAGAGAGAGAGAGAGAGAGAGAGAGAAAGAAAGAAAGAGAGAGCGCTAGCAGGCTTACCTTGCAAAAAAGGGGGGGTCTGTTTTCCAAAGGTGTCACACACTGGGGGTGGTGAGAGACGGCTTCTCTTTTTGTCCCCCCACCTAGCAGTGGGTTGTTGGTGGCACCAGCCAGAGAAGATTCTGCGAAATGGCGTTTTATATCGAGGGGTATTTTGCTGTATAGGAGAGAGATGCTAGCATGCTGTTATTATGTCATTGGGAGAAACCATTGGACGAAGGAAAAAAAGAAGCAGCAAGCGAAAGAGGCTGGTTAAAGGAACGGAGAGGCATATGGGGTTGGGATGTGTGTATGTAGGGGAGGGGAGGATGGGGGGGCTGTGTGATGCCAGAGCGTTGTTAGGCATTGTGTGTGTGTGTTTCTGCATTGGGCCACCACGCATACCAGAATGGATTGCTTACTGTGTGTTGTGTGGATGGATCACTTGAGCATTGTTGTGAGCTGCAATGTTTGTGTGTGTGTGATGAGCAAACAGTGAGACTTGGGGTGGTGTCACACAAGTGTTGTTGTGAGCGTTGTTGTTGTTGTGCATATGCATCCTTCTTATCTGTGCTGCAACCCCTCCCTACACAGTATATTTGGAGCTATAACGTGACAAGACATGATCTTCTTGCTTACATGTTCTTATGTATGTTCTTCCATGGTTATATACCCTAAAGTGTTGCATTTGTAACATTGCATTGTGTGTTGGGGGAAGTATACAAATAAATATTGTGGGGGGAGGATATGTCTTTCTGAGTTTTCTTAGACAAGTCTCCATTGGCTGCCATTACATTACAACTGGTCATATTGGATTGTACTGGCTGGGATGCAACATCCAGAATGGGCACATCATTGTTGTATGTTGTGTATCACTTTCATCTGGCTAATGCATGATGCGCTGGTTGTGTGCCATTGCATGTTGGTTGCACTTTAGATTATGTCCATTTCCTGTGGCTTTCCATCATTTTTTAGTACTGCATCACTATCATATAGCATTATGCTGTAGTATGGGTGTATTTGGGTGTTTCGTTGAACTCCTGCTGGTGCTCCTCTTGGACTGGCCTCAATATCACATCTGGGTTTGCATTCAGGTCTGCTTGGGGGCTTCCCATAGACATCTCACTGGCCCCTGTGAGAACAGGATGCTGGACCAAATGGCCTGATCCTATAACGTTTGTGACAGCACTATATTATCCAGCATCTATATAATCTGGTTCAAAGGCCAGAACCTGTAGATGTTCTTTCCTTCATCACAGTCCTGAAAGGAAGGTTAGAGTAAGAGGGAATTGCTTGACCAAGGCCATGGAGGGAGTTCCATGACTGAGTGAGGATTTGGACCTGTGTCTCTAACATCAGGCATTCCAAACCCAAAGCGTCCGCTTGTTGTGTGAGTGATTAAATGTGCAGGCATCTTAACTGGTCCTTTGAGAGAAACTGAGTCCTAGCAGGTACCTTTTGGGACTGAGAGCCCAAACAGTAGGTAGAGCTAAATCCAATGACTAGCAGAGCCAACTAACTCTAGTTTTGCACCCATCCTCTTCCCTGCTGAGATCTACAGGGGCAATTCTGAGAGAAAAGGGGGAGGAACCTGCCAGCCTCTGAAGAGGGGGTTGCCTGAGAACAGACTAAGGTTGGTGAGGCAATGTCTCCGTTGCCCTCATGAACCAGCCTCCACTGTCCCCCGTACATATTGCCCTCATGCCTTCACAACCTCCATGTGCATTCCCTGCCTCAGAACTCCATTTATTTAGCCACCCAGAAGTGTGGTTCACCAGATGTTGCTGAGCTGCAGTTCCAATAATCCAGTGATTATTGGCTATGATGGCTTGAGCTGATGAGAGTATCTGGGGTGAGGAGCACAGGTTAAGCACCCTTGCTCTACACAGTAGCTATTTACTCTGCAATGTAGAGTCACAAACAATCAGCAGTTCCTGCTGTGATTTATGTTTCTGGATTTTTCATTATGCAAGGTATGTGTCTATCTTGCTTATTTACTGGTTCCACAAATGTCTAGTCTACCTGCATCATAACATGAGCTCAAGGTGGCACATTCAGTTTTCCCCTCCTCATTGAACAACAACCCTGCGGGGTAGTTTAGGCTGAGAGGCAGTGACTTGCCAAGGTCACCCAGTGTGGTGTTTTTGCCTGGGTGTAATCTATCATTGAACTCTGATAATGCCTCTTCTTTACTTGGCATGTGACCGCCCCCCCCTCCCGCACCAAAGGTTGCCCAGAAGGGAATGAGGCCCTTGGAGTTAAAAGGGCTCCCCAAGCCTTTTCTAAAGGCATCTAAAGTAGGTGGGGCTTATTGAAGAAAGTGTTGCATAATTATGGAGGAGCCACTTTTAGGAAGGTCCTGCTATGAGATCTTGCAAAGTGGGCAGGTTTCTTGGTGGAGGGCCTTCTCCAAATATTTGGTGGGTCTTGGTGGATGGGAAGACTCCCAATGGAGTCTGTGGGTTAACAAATAATAATCATATTTTGAATTGCACCCAGAAATAAAGAAGCAAGCAGTATTGCTGCACTGCAGAATAGTTCCTGGTCATGCACAGAAACCCCGTATGCCTATGGTTTGTACACACTTGTGAGGTCTACTGTGATGCCCTGTATGGATGTTATGTGGATCACGGGTTCCTGACTTCCACATGTTGTCTGATAATACCTGATAGAGCAGGGCATCTGGAGCGTGCTCAATCTGTGAACAGGAGCCCTGACAATTCAGGGATCCTGATGGCATGAAGAGATCCATCTTCATGAGAGGGCTTTTTCAGACATATAGAGGTCAAGGAGGAGCATGCGATTCAGTCCCCTTCTATGTAGTCACAGTAATATCCAGAGCAAGGTTTGGCAGTCTATTGGATATGCAGGTTTTGCAATGGAACCTGTCATTGCAGTCCTCATTTCATTCCTCCCCGTGTGCATACAGTCTCCCTGGATTTGTCATCTGAAGGCTTCAGGACAGGGGACGAGAGCAAGTGGACAGGAGCGGATGAGCTGTTACATATGCATAAGCGCATTCACCTGTGTCCATCTTTCTGTGTTACCATGTAAACTACACTCAAAACATTTTACAGAGGCTGGAATATGCAGTGATTCAGCAGAGTGCACCAGCCCTTGAATGTGAGCTTGTCCTTTCCAGGCTTGGCTTCACCAGCTCCCCTCCTCTGTGTGAGCCCAGGGGTCCCACAGGTGACAGTGGTCCACCTACTCACCATGCTAGACTGAGCTTTTCACAAGCAAAAGGAAGACAGAGGGCTCTAAAGAGGGGAGGGATGAACTTGTGAAGGAATCAAGGGTAGATTGATTGTATACTTATCTGCCATACCTTGCATTGTTTGGGACTTGCATCGCTGGCTGGGGCTGATGGAAGATGCAGTCCAATACCATCTGGGGCATCGGTTACCCTTCCATATCAATGTGCATTGTTAGCACGTCCACCATGATGGTGGAGGGAGTCAGGTGGAATCCACCTAGCAGCAGAATCTGTGGCTGGAGCTTCTCTCAGCACATGACCACCCTGCCTTCCCTGCTTTGGTCATGCTAGATTGTGACAAAGAGACAAAAGCCAGGAACTGGGTGATTAATCTGAGTGACCAATGCAAGTCATCATCACAGTGTCCTGATTATAGTTGGTTATGTGTGTTGTTCTGTGGTGTTTTGATGCGTACTGTTGCACATAATGCATCCTTACATTGTGCCGTGCAATATGTATTAACATTTGTACAGAGTATATGGTTGTATACCTGTGATAAATGTCATTGCCACAGGTTACTGCATCTCCCTTCTCTGTTGTGCTGCAGTGTGTGAGCTATTACACAACACTGTGTTAGCGTATTGCAAAGCAGGTGTGTACTATATGTTTTGTGCTGTTCGTTGCAGTAGCACTGCGAATTGTTAATTACTTAGGAATAGTGGCATTTTTATGTGTTTTATTGTCAGCTATGTATCACCATCATCTATCAGGCTGTGTTGTTCTACATAAATCCATGGGCCTTGGGGGCTATGCATGCCTTATGCTCACTGTTCATGGTGCCTGTTGCATATCCCTGTGCAGTGTGCACACGCAAACTGCATTGTTGTTGTGCGTGACTATCTGCCTGTTGTGTTTGCGTCACCGTGCACTGAAGTTGTGCACAGCCTTGCTGCCGCATTGCATAGCACTGGTGTCCCCTCGGCATAACTTAGAACTATCCAGGGTTGCACACAGCGCACACTGCTGCACAGTGTGGATTGCCCCTGTTCTTTTGGCATATGCTGCTGCTGATTGTGAGCTCCAGACACAGCCGGGAAGCTGCTGCCTCCCTTCTCCCCCTCCCTGCCCCGGTTGCCATGCCAATGCAGAATGCTGTATCTCTCTGTACAGCAGATGCCAGTGCTCACAACTCCACCTCTCTCCCACCCAGAAGTCTAGGCTTGCAGGAGGAGTGGAGGGGGGGGGGTGATTCTGAGATTGTTGTGAAGAACTCCCTGTCTTCTCTCCTCCTCGGCTTTATTTGAGCGAGGGTTCAGCCCCACAACCTGTTTTGAATGTCAGAGCTCATCAGTCTGGGAACGGCACATTTCCCTCTCTGACAACGCTGCGTCAAAGCAACAGGGGTTGATGGCAATGTGGATCACAAAACATGTCAATAGAGGACAAGTCAATTCATTCAGTCAAACCCCTGAATGCACCATCCGTCGCCTGTCAGTCTTGTGAAAGTTTGGCATTGTCTGCTGGGATAGCGGCCCTTGTAAGAAATAATAACTCATGACAACAAAAAGGAAATCTATGTACATAGGCACAGACTTGATCCTATTCTATTCTTATGGACTGAGCTCCTCAAATACAAATGATGAGTTGCCAGCTTTGATGGGCTCTCCGGGGTTCCACCCTAGTGAGATTATTGTGATGCTAGCCTCTGAACAAGATAAAGCTACTGAATAGGGGAAGCCCAACGAATGCTCAACCAACCACCAGAGTCATATTGCTGCCCCCTCCAACTTCATGCAAACAAATGAGGATGAATGTCCAATATACAGGTTGCCTGGAAGCATCAAAAGTATACATACACTATAGATATGAAGCTCCTCCAGATGGCCTATTTATCGAGCATCCATCCTAATTTGCTTGCACAAAGCATACCCAGTATGTCCTGTCTTCAATGAGCATTTGTTCTGATTTATTTGTGGGGAGGATAGTCAACAACAGACATTCATTCTGATTTATTTGCACAGAGGTTGCATTCCTTCCGTTCCATCAATCATTAACCCACGCTTTTTAGCGCATTTCTCTGTCACTTTCCTAACTGCAAAATATTAGATTTTTTAAAAAGTGGATTTGTTATTCCAAAATCCACTTTATTTGGGCAAACCTAACTTTTTGGTATGCAGCTGAATCCCTCCATCAAGATAGTGACAGTTTGGGGGTGACCATGCAGTGTGATCTTTACTCAGAAGGAGATCCCACTTTGTTCTGCGAGGTTTTCTCTTAGATAAGTGTGCATAGGACTCCACTCTTATCTTGATTTATGTTATTTCCTCTTCCTCTAGGAAAAGCGTAAGAAATTCTCGGAATTGTAATTCCATGTGTTGATCTCAGCATCATCACCAAACTTCAGTTCCTGGGTTTCTTGGAAATTAAAAGCCAATGTAAGTTTGTAGTGGAGATAAAACTGTTGTGAGGGTCCTTCTGCAAAATGTGAGCTATGAACCATTTTAATCCTTTTGACCCAATAGTGCCTCCATGATTCTGATCTCTTTCTTTTCTTGCATTTCTTCAACAGCTCTTCCTGTTCCGCAGGCAGACTCACACATCCAGTGAACCTCCACTTTTCTCGATTCTTCTTTGCATCCCTTTAATTTCGCTGTGGAACCTTTCCCAAGCTTCCATACTGGGAGCATTCTCCATCCTATTTCCTCAACTCTGCATCCACTGTATGCTTCCATTTCTCACTGAGCAATTACAGTCATCTATTTACATCGTAGGTCATAAAGGTAAAGGTAAAGGGACCCCTGACCATTAGGTCCAGTCGTGACCGACTGGGGTTGCGGCGCTCATCTCGCTTTATTGGCCGAGGGAGCCGGCATACAGCTTCCGGGTCATGTGGCCAGCATGACTAAGCCGCTTCTGGTGAACCAGAGCAGCGCACGGAAACGCCGTTTACCTTCCCGCTGGAGCGGTACCTATTTATCTACTTGCACTTTGATGTGCTTTCGAACTGCTAGGTTAGCAGTTCGAAAGCACATGCTCAGCTCCTGTAAATTTGCATAGCACCAAACAGGAAGGGGGGCGGCTGTAACATTAGAACATGTTTACCATGGTCTTGCTTCTCCAGCTTCTTGGCTGATAGTAGCTAAGTGGTAAAACACACAACAACAACTCCTCAGCACATGACTACAAACCACTGCCTTCTTTTGAAATTCATTGTTGGATGTGGCATGCCTCGGAACACCAGTTTCTGGGAATTGCAAGGGGGAATAATGCCCTGTTGCATTTATATCCTGCTTGTGGGCTTTCCACAGGCATCTGGTTGGCCACTGTGAGCGCAGGATGCTGGACTTAGATGGGCCATTGGCCTGATCCATTAGGGTTCTTCTTATGTCCACCTCCCTGTTGAACTTCTGGCACATATTGAAGACAAACTTTTAAATTGAATTCTGATTTTAGGGTTGTAACTCATTTTTAGTCTTATTGCATCGGGTCTCCTGTACACTGCTTAGAGACAACTGTGATTAACCAGTATACAAATTTTGTAAAACAAAAAAGGTATTAACTGCCTTTGCACCATGACAAGTTTTCCAGTCTTAAGTTCTGTTCTCTAAATTTCTGTGTCCCACCCCCCCTTTCAGAGTCCTCATAAAAATTCATCAACTTCTCAGTGTGAATTGTCCTAATGTGCATCTTTCTGTATGCAATTTTGCCTGGTATACCCATTGTTTGCAAAGCAATTTCCCCTAACATCATGCATTTTTGTAGGTTGCTTTCACTAATACATGCATTTATAAGCACATTTGGACCCTAGGCCATAGCCTATGTGCACGTTACTTCTATGGAGAGCTGTTTTGCAAAATTCAGAGGAGTGTGGATTTTGATGGGTGGCTTAGTTTTGTTTCACGTATTGTTCAGAAATAGCAAATTAAGTAAGTTTGCTTTTAAGTGGTAACTGAATCTGATTTCTCCTGCATCCCTACCAGTAGCTCCCTTCGGTCACACATCTTCCACTAGTGGCCTTCCCGCAACCCCAACCTTATCCCTTCTTTGTTCCGTGACTTCCCTTCCACCTGCACCCACTCAGTCTTCCTCCCCACCTCCAATCTCTCAGACAGGAGATTTATTCTTCTCTTCGCCCTCCTCCTCCTCTTCCCTTTCTTCCTCTAATTTCCTCCCCCACATCCTGTCGCCCTAATGTCTTCCCCCGTATCTGCTCTCCCACCCTCCCTACTTCTCTGTAGTCAATTCTGCCTAGATTCTATCACTCCCTCCAGCAAAAAATATTGCTAACTAGACTCGTGCTCTTTTTTCCTCAGTTCCTGTTTAATTGATCCCCCCTCCCATCCCAGCAGAGGTTCTCCTTCCTTGCTCCTCTGATCCATTTCCCCCACATTCACTGCCAAAAATCTCCCCCCCTGCAGAACCCTGGATGCTTTTGATGCAACCATCCCCATCATTCCCTCCTGCCCCCACTCCTTTTGGTCTCCCAGACTTCTCTCCCCCACCCCGTGTTCCTCCTATTCCTCTTGCCGCATTTTTTCCCCTTTTCTGCAGCCCCAGCTTGTTTTTCCTCCTTTCCCTTTTCTCCACGCCCCCCTCTGCATTTGATTTCCTCCTCCTATTAGCTGCAGTCGTTGTTCCCGCAATCTACCCACCTCCTCCTAGCCTTTTCTTTTCATCTCTTTCCCCTTCTCCAGAACTCTCCCCGCCGCCACTGATCCTGTACCCCAAAATCTCACACTCCTCCAAACACATTTGCTTTATTCAGCTGCCTGCACCAGCTGCTCCTGTATTTCCTCCTCCTATTATTTCTCTTCTGCTCTCTTCCCTCATCAAAGTGAATCCTCACTCTCCCTGATCTCTCCCTGCACATTCCACATTCATTGCATCCTTCCTGATTCCACAATCCCCCTCCATTCCCCCCTCCCGTCTTCTCTATGCGGCACAGTTTCTGCCAGTTCCTCCGTTGCCACGTGTGCATCCAAGGTACCATATTCCCAGCTCATTGCCATGGTGACCATTAACCCATTCCGTATTTGCCAGGAGGAGGAGGGTGCTCTTATCGCTAGGCCTTCCCTTCCTTTCTCAGGTTAGTGTAGCCCATTAGCTCTCTTATATTGACATTGTTGGTTCCTGATGGAGACTAGGGAAATGGAGTCACAGGGAAATGCACCCATAAGGAATGGGGAAAGATCCAGAGTTCTCCTGCCTTCCAGCCTTGTCCTCTGGTCCATCTTCACTCAGGTGCCAGTGGGCTTCACGGCTGAGTGGAGATTTGAACTCTGGTCTCTAGTCTACTCTAACCACTACACTACACTGGCTCCTTGAACCTTCTTGCACTCTGGAGATCATAGAGCTGTAGAGTTGGAAGGGCCACCAGGGTCACCTAGTCCAACCCCCTGCAATGCTGGAACCTTTTGCCCAACATGAGGCTTGAACCCACAACCTTGAAATTAAGAGTCTCATGCTTTACCGACTGAGCTATCCCAGCTTGGATCCTGTCGCTCCATCACAATACCCATCACTTTATTGTTCCCTTTTCTCAGACAGCCAGGGGGTCCTTCCACCTCAGCCCTAAAACGTGCGAAGCGATAATAATAAAGATGATAGTGCCTCTGAGCACACACAGAGTGATCCCCCTCTTACAGCTGGAAAGGAAGCTACGTTTTAATGAATCGAACTACTGGTCCATTTAGCTCAGAAGTGTCTATGCAAAGTGGCAGTGGCTCTCAAGGAATTCAGGCAGTCTCTCCCAGAGTCCCATCCCTGCCTGGTGAGGAAGGAATCATTGCAGCTCATAATATGAGTTTTTTAGTAGCCTAATCGATACTCTGATACCTATCAATCTATCTAGATCCTATCTCACAGGGAACTCTGTTTCTATGGTCATGAAGAAGAGATATTTTTGTTTGAAATAAAGTTTATTGAAGTTTTATTTACATTATATTACAGAGTAAATAATGGATTGTTTTTTTGGCCCAGTCCCTCCTCCATAGCAAGGAGGACTGGGGTCGGGACATTTTTATTAACCATAATAATAATAATAATAATAATAATAATTAATAACCATTAATAACAATTTTCTTGTAATTAATTATTTTTTTTCTTTTTTTTAAAAAAGGTTCCTTTGTTGGTTAATTAATCCCCTCCCCCTCCCCTTAGGTTCCCCTTCCCCCCAACCCCATTCACCCCAAAATTCTAGGATGCAGCCTAAGAAAATAGAATCAGTGCCACCTCTCCAGACCAGCTGCATCAATTCTGCCTCCATGACCACAGGATCCACTTTTCTCACCGTGGCAGGCACTCTCCTCCCCGTGTTCCAAAAGTTGCATTCCATATTTAACCTTAGACGCTTATAGAGAATAAAATACTCAGCTGCTTCCAAGATGTCTCTCTGTGTGTGCAAATTTAAGTCTTGTAAGCACCACCAGAATATTTCCACTTCCTCTGCCCAGGTGCGGCAGAGAGCTTTCACAAGAGGGAAAGGAAATGATTTAATTGGTATAAAAACTAACACTTTGCCTTTGAGTGTGCCACACATATCGATATACGTCTGTTTATTCCAAAACGCTTCTTCTAGCTTTAATGCTGCTGACAAAATGCCCCTGTTCCCATTCTCCTTAGTCTGTGTAAATGTACAAGATGGCTTTTAGCCCTTATATGACTTCTTCCATCCCAAGGGTTGTTTGTATCCATGCACAGGGGGGAAGGAAGCAAGGCTTAGAGATGTTTTAATGCTTTCAGTACCAAAATTCATCACGGCACTATTAAATATGCCACCCCTCGCCCCCTCTCCTGTGGGGCTCTTGCACTTCTAACCACTCCGCGGTGGGTGGAAGTTGAACAGGTGCAGCTTTTCACAGTGATGGCGAAGGCTTCACCTGTTGAGTTTTTGTTTGTCCTCATGCACCTGTGAAAGCCACAGGAGAAAGCTCTGCCCTCCCCAAAGATGGCAGATTACTTAAAACGGTAAAAGCAAAACGTTTTCCCTCGCTTCTCTCAACTCTTTCTGGTTTCTAGCATGACTGTTTGTTCAACAGAGAGCCCCAAATGCAGAGCTGCCAGATCTAGACTCAGAATCCCCTTGTACCTTCAAGGCTTGCATGGGAGAGAAATTCTTCCCGGGTGTGGCTTTTTCTACTCTTAAAGGCACAGAAAGCCTCTCAGAGGCAGGCCCACCAACCTTACCTAAAGGGAATTTGCTACATTTTCTCTATGGTTTCCCTTCCTCCCCAAGAACAACCTCAGCTCGCAGGGAGAGGAACACAGATCAACTTGGATTGATGGAGAGGTGTAGAGGGCAAGTCTATCCTTTGATGACTGCAAGGGTTCACTTGCCTGTGTGAATGAGCCATTCGATACCAGACAAGATTGATACACCTTTCCTATCATCTCAGAGCAATGTTTATCCCCCCAATGGATTTGGTACACACATTCAATCAGGGTGGGGTGGGTGGGTGGTTGAGTTACCTGTCAAAAGAACTCAAGTGATGCCGCCTGATACATCGGTATCAGAAAGGTGACGTATAAATCCTTTATAATAAATAAAGTGTGTGTTGTCTGAATGATGCAAAGGTGATTTTGCAGTGTGGAGCGAACAACTTCACCGTAGGCGATCATCTCAGCCGTCCGTGTGAAATTCATGTAAAGTGGGATAGAGATTACCGAGAAGCTGACAGTTGCCTTAATTTTAATGGACAAACTCCTGTGTCTTTAAGAGCTTCGTGACACTCAAGAAATGCATAGCTGAAGTTTCCCCCGCATTGCTGCATCTCTAGGGACAGGGTCTCCTGCTGGAGCGTTTTGCCTCTTGTACTGCAATGGATGAAGACACAGGTGGTTGCCCATGCAGAAAGCAGCAATAGTTGCTGGGGCCATGATTCCTAGTCCACTGGCACTTTCTTGATGTGTGAGAAGTCCACACACACCCTGCAATACTTTAAAAAACAAAACAAAACAAAACAAAACATGCCTTATGCTGTAATCCAATGCAGACATACCTGGGGGTATGCCCTCACTGAACATAGTGAGACTTTCTTCCGGGTAAACATACATTGGATTGTGCTTCAGTTTTCCTTGCTGTAACATGATCCTGCGTTCAAACTGCTCATGTATGGATTCTGTATGTTGTCGTGGTTCTGCTAAATGGGTTTGCTTTTTGTGAATCGTCTTGAGATGTATGATTGGTAGCATTAAAAACAACAGCCACCATAACCCTTTAGAAAATTGAGCATCCTGAATGGGGGATATTGTATCAAATAATACTTTGGGAGGAGGGGTAGGGAACACTACTCCCTACTCCATAAATTCAAGTGTGTTACTTTTAAATAACATGCTTATAACTAGGGCTGCAATGCTCAATCAATCAATCAATCAATCAGGTAAACTCAATTAAAACATTTTGATTGACTAAAAAAAGCTGCCCCTGATTAACATCATGTAAAAACAAAGTTTGTATTAGGCTGTATCCAACTGGGTTCTAGTCAGAGTAAACCCACTGAACTTAATGGACCTACGTTAGTAATGCCCATTAATTTCAGTGGGTCATCTCTGAATATGACTAATTGGATGCAGCCCATTCCCCACCCCCACCTTATATGCACATTTATTCTGATTTGATTTATAGTACAGTTCTGTTAACCAAGTCTTGGGCTGATTAACTTTCTGTGTCCTTTTAAATGTGTTTGTGGGAGGGAGGGTTATCAGTCTGTCTTGGTTTTTTTAAATGTAATTTCTGTTCTCATCTTGTATTTTTATGTTGTGAACCACCCTGCCATCTTCTGATGAAGGGCGGAATAATAATAATAATAATAATAATAATAATAATAATAATAATAATAATGTTAGAAGTCTGCTCAGAAATAAGTCTAATTGAGTGCAATGGGCTTAAATCCTAAGCCTACTTACTAGGGAAGTAATTCCAAATGAACTTAGTGGGACTTACTTTTGAGGAAACATGCATAGGGTTGAGCAGTAAGAAGTTAAGTTGGTGAGTGTTGCATTCATTACATTTGTTTCTGAATTGTAAGAGCAGTGGTGGAAAACTGCAATGGGAAGACCAGGGTAACAACTTGATGGCGACGTCATAGAACCTCTGCACAAATTTTGTGAAAACAAACCAAGAGGATGGTTCAATATCTGCTTTGTCTGATGGTGACCTATGTCAGGAAACCTGAGGGCCCATAAGCCAGCCTGGGCCTGCTTTGTTTTCCTGTCTACAACCTTGCTGCACCATTGGCTGGCTTGCTCTCATGCCTTGAGCATCAACCTGACTTGCAAAAATGAGCAAATAATGCTTTTCAAAACCTGGAGACTGACACCATCACCTGCTGAAGTCTGTATATCAAACTGCTGTTAAAAGCACTACTACAGTGACCACGTGGAAAGTTGGCAACTTTGCTTGCAGTTGCCCCATGACCTCTGTAAATTCTTCACACCCCGTCTCTCTCTCTCTGCCTCCCATTTCAGGCAATTATTTATTTATTGCACAGCCCCAGCCCCACGGAGACTAGATGCCCAGTTGCAAAGGAAAAATTGCAGGTCCTATGTCAAGCAGATTTCCAAGGAGGTTTCCATGCCTATCAAATCTATTTTCCAAAAAAAGGAGACTGACACCCTACAACCATTAGCTGCAAAGCTGTCCCCCTACAAGAAGCCATCATCACTGCACCTATGTTGCTGCTTGGCAATGGCTATTGCTGCTGACCTGACCGAACCTCTGAGCCACACACTCTGCTTTCCTCTCTTTATTTGCACTTTGGAATCAGAAGCCATCCTTTGTATTCTTTCCTTCCTGCATTCTGAGTTGCCATTTTTGTTAAATCTCTACATTTATGGACCCACCACCTCCCTGATCTGGTATTGCTATGGAAGCTTGGCTCACAACAGTCCAGTTATTTTTTTAAAAAAACCTGAGGCCCTAGTAGGGAGGGACATGAGTGTCAGCAGTCCTGAAAGTTGCACCCATCTAGCTCTGTAAGAGGTAAAGGGTAAAGCTAAAAGAAAATAGATAGATGAGAATGACTTATGGCTTTACAAACTTAGAAATGCGGATTGGTTGATTTAATGTTATTTTGGACGATTCGTGGAACGACTGAAGGAAGTCAACTTATTTTCTTTAAGTGAATGGATATGAGTCTGGATAAAGTTTGTTATGTATTGTAACTTTTGAAAAACCAATAAAAATTACGCATAAAAAAAAAAAAAAGAAAGTTGCACCCATCTGCTTTCTGAGCAACTGCTTGCATTTCCAGAGCTTCCCTCCCCCTGCAAATAAATAAATAAATACCGGCAAATAAATAAATAAATAAATATCCCAACAACAACAACAGATGAAACACAGGTTCCCAAACTCAATATAGCTTGACAAGGGCAGCAATGATTGAGTGCATTGGACAACTGGAAATAATGGGGTGGGACTTATTATGGGATTAATGGAAGGTTGAGGAGTGAGTGCCTTCTCTTCCCTCCCCCTAATTTGCAAATTATAGATTTAGGGCTATGATTGGTACAACCCAACTGCAGACTGGAAGTGGCCAAATGTTGTACCTATCTTCAAAAAGGGGGGAAAAGAAGACACAGGTAACTACCGACCCAGGTAACTTGACATCAGTACCAGGGAAGAAACAGTTGGTCTGTGAGCACTTAGAAAAAGATGCTGTCATTACTAAGACTCAGCATGGGTTTCTCAAAAACAGGTCATGCAAGATGAATCTCACTTCTTTCTTTTTTTGATGGAGTTACAAGTCTGGTAGATCAGGGGAATGCTGTGGATGTAGTTTAGCTTGATTTCAGTAAGGCTTTTGGCAAAGTCCCCCATGATATTCTTGCAGAGAAGCTGGTAAAATGTGGGCTGGACGAGGTAAATACTAGGTGGATTTGTAGCTGGTTTACTAACAGAACCCAAAGAGTGCTTATTAATGGTTCCTGATCAACCTGGAAAAAGTGACCAGTGGAGTGCCAGAGGGTTCTGTCCAGGGCCTATTGTTGCTCAACCTCTTTATAAACAACTTGGGTGGAGGAATTGAGGGGAGGCTCATCAAATTTGCAGATGATACCAAACTGGAAGCAGTAGCCAATGCTGCAGAAGACAGAATCGGGATTCAAGGTGACCTTAACAGATTGGAGAACTGGGCCAAAACTAACAAAATGAACTTCAGCAGGGACGAAGGCCAGGTTGTACACTTAGGCAGGAAAAACCAGCTGCACCAATATAAGATGGGGGACACCTGACTAGCCAGTAGTACATGTGAAATGAGCTTGGGGTCTTAGTGGACGACAAGCTTAACATGAGTCAGTAGTATAATACAGCAGCAAAAAAAAAGTTAATGCTATTCTAGGCTGCAGCAACAGAACTATGGTGTCCTGATCAAGGGAAGTAATAGTTGTGCTCTGTTCTGACTTGGTCAGAACACACCTGGTGTCTTCCTTGGAGGTTTTTAAGCAGAATTATGGTGCTGGAGGAGACTCTTGAGAGTCCCATGGACTGCAAGAAGATCAAACCTATCCATTCTTAAGGAAATCAGCCCTGAGTGCTCACTGGAAGGACAGATGAGCTGAGGCTCCAATACTTTGGCCACCTCATGAGAAGAGAAGACTCCCTGGAAAAGACCCTGATGTTGGGAAAGATGGAGGGCACAAGGAGAAGGGGACGACAGAGGACGAGATGGTTGGATAGTGTTATTGAAGCTACCAGCATGAGTTTGACTAAACTGCGGGAGGCAGTGGAAGACAGGAGTGCCTGGCGTGCTCTGGTCCATGGGGTCATGAAGAGTCGGACACGACTAAACGATTAAACAACAACAACAACATCTGTCATGGATGCTTTAGTTGAGATTCCTGCATAACAACTAGTTGATCTAGATGACCCCAGGGGTTCTCTTCCAACTCTATGATTCTATGGTTCTGTTAGGGTGGTCAGAGAGAGTGAGACCCTACACCCCAAATAGAGCTCCCTCTACCTCCACAGTGGCCCTTCCACCAAACAGGCACCAACCAAATGGGAAACAGAAGTGTAGGCTATCTGTCACTACAATGTTTCCTTAGCTCGATGAGGTCAAGTGGACCAGAAACATGTTATTTGTAAAGCATTAATTTGTAGGATTGCATACAGTGCTGTGATGTACCACTTCCTTCCACAGCCTTCTGGCTTGGAGACGACACCTCATCCCTAACTCTCCTTTGGCACAGAAACAACTCCCAGAAGTGAAGGGCTACTCACTGAAACAGGGGGCGCTCTCTTGCAGTAGGTGATGATTGTGGACCCCTGAAAGAATAGATGGGGTGGAGTGCAAATATGGTGATGCTGTAGATAGGCCACTTGACAAATAGCAGGAAAATCAGAAACCAGTGCTGGGTTCTGATTTCTTAAGCAATGCATGAAGGTGAACTTAACTGCAGCTGGTGCTGACTCTGCAGTGGGAGGAGGGGGGGACATGCGGAAAAAGAGAATCAGAACACACTCTCTCTCTCTCTCTCTCTCTCTCTCTCTCTCTCTAGCTGATTCAGCAGTATCTTTCTTCTCATCCCTTTTCATAGCTATGGCACGAGAGCAGTCAAACAAGCATCTGCTCCTTACCCTTCAAAAGTCCTTGCTGCCTTCTCTTCCCTCTGTGTAAGATGGGTCCATGTTGTGATTGCATTTATAGCATCCAAGGATATAATTCATCTTTTGCTCAAGGGAATTCTGACATAGTGGGTGCTAAAACTTGCTTCAGATTGGGAAGACTGGGGGGGGGGGGCAGTGCCATGAGGAAATCCATGCATTGGCATGAAGCCTCTTCACAGGAAGCCATATTGCAATGTTGCCTGCAAACACAGTGAAACTTTTTCCCGTTGTGCCTCACATAATGCCCTTCCTTAAACCTTTGAATGCCCTAGGGGAAACGGGTGGGACTAGCCCAGTCTAACAAGAATGTCATTTCCTGCCCCACCTTTTTCCCTGCAAAGGACAGGAGCGGAAGTCCTCCCCCATCACTCAATTTACTACTGTGTGACAGGAAAAGAGGCTGGTGATAGGCAGAGAGAAAGAGAGGGAGAAAACACGAATTCTTCCTTAGCTCAAGTTAGATCTTTGGTCCATCTAGGTCAGTATACCAGTAGCCTCCAGCTTTTTCAAACTTAGGACCCATCTTTCAACCAAACATGGATTTGGGGAGGCCCAGTTTCTTCTTCTTCTTTTTTACCATATATTTGTATGGCAGTCATGCCAAAGTTTCAACCCACTTTAGATCAGCTTGTGTTTCTGTAGTGGGTGCCCAACCCATCGCTTGAAGACCGATGCCCTGCATCAACTGGCAACAGGATTTCAGGCAGGAAGACTTCCAGTCCTACCAGGGACTGATACATGGGCGTAGCCAGCATTTTTTTTGGGGGGGGGAGGACTTTGTTAGGGAGTGGGCAGAACTTTTGTTGGGGGGGGGGAAGGACCAATGTGATTGGTCAGTTAAGTACTTCTATTGTTTTACTTGATGGAGGGCAGCTGCTCCCCCTGCCTCCCCTTGGCTACGCCCATAGACTGATACTGCTGTCTTCTGCCTGAAAAATAGGCTCATTTACCGCACTGAGCAACAGCCTTTTCCTGTAGCTGAAGCGAAACTGGGGGCGGGGGGTAAAGCAGGATTAAATTTTACAGGGAGAGCGAAAATAGTTTGAGCTGAGCAGCCAGAAACACCACAAGATTTTCCCCTCAAGCCTTCTCTTTCTATTCAATCTTACATCCAGTAATATCCCTTTTTTCATTGCCATTTTCCTCTTACAATTTTTCCACCACATGCACCCCCCCTTTTTATTTCCCTCCCCATTCCCATACTCCTTCCGTTCAGGTTTCCCTCTTCAGCAGCTCCCTTCCCTCCCCCACTCCCACCATTTTTGTGTGTGTCCTGTCAGCATCCCTCTTCTACTCAAAATTAATCTCAGGCTCCTTTTTTCCCTGCACCATCTTCCCTCTTTGGTTGAACCACAGAGTATCCATATGCAGGAGCTGGAGTTGCAAAGGCGCAGTGGAGTATTATAGAGAGAGGAACTGGAAAGGAAAGAGACAGTTTCAAAATGAAAGGGGGGGTGGGGAATGCATGAAATGTTAAGAGGAATTAAATGAGATGGGCGGGGAAAAGGAAGAAGCAGAGGCAAGGAAGGAAAACCAGAGAATTATGCACACGGAGTCCTTAGAAAATGATTGTGTGTGTTTAGCAATCCAAAAATAATAATTCAGAAAGCCCAAGAAGGTGAAATGTTGTGAAAGGAAAAAAATTAAGAGGGGTGCAGAAAGGGAGAAAAAACCTCACACACGAGTGAGTGAGGAAATGGGGGGGAAACTGTTACGCAAATGAAACAAAAATAAAAGTAAGACGAGAAGAAACTGATGCAGAAAATATAAGAGGTTAAGTCAAAACAAAGGAAAACCAAGAGTGAGAAATATAGGAAAGGAAAGGAAACAGGGGTTCAAACTTTACTCCCTAGTGTGGTGGATGATTGACAGCTGGATAATAAATTCTCTCTCCCTCTCTCTCTTTCTCTCTTCCTTTCCCCTTGAGTCTTTAGCCTCATAAACCCCAGGTGGCATCATCATGACATGCTTA
Organism: Podarcis vaucheri; assembly: GCF_965113315.1. Taxonomy (NCBI): domain Eukaryota; kingdom Metazoa; phylum Chordata; class Lepidosauria; order Squamata; family Lacertidae; genus Podarcis; species Podarcis vaucheri. The sequence continues at coordinate 19,326,661 of NC_138751.1, forward strand.
AAAAAGAGTTCTTAAGAGTTTCCATTTGCACCACGATGACATGGCCGTGGCCCCTTGCTGATGGACAACTGAATGATGGGGTGGGAATCTTTGAGGCATTGTTGGCTGGAAGACACAGTTATTTCCTCACCCCTCCACAATTGTGTTTTAGTTGTCTCATTTGTAGGGGCACCATTTTTTTTTTTTTAAAAAGGTCTTTTCAGATCATACATTGGGTTCTCCTCTAAAACGCTGACAAAAATAAAGGTGGTGGAAGAGCCAGGAGGTGGAGCCAGGAAGAAAGCAAATGGTATGAGATCTTGGAAGAAAATTCAGATGTCAGACTATTTTCTTCAACAATAAGAACAGAAACGGGAGTGGGGGCGTGCACATTTCCTGACAGGAAAAGGCCTTATTTTAGCCAACCCCAAATGGTGGTGCAGTACTTTGCTGTTGTGTTCCAAGGGGAAGTGCCTGAGAGAATAATGAAACCTACAGGATTGATGCCCAAGCTGGTCATTTGTGGGCATACAAAAATGATGATTAGTCATTTCCTGTAAGAACCTAGAAGGCAAGAATGAGGCACAGTGGGAGCAGGTTTGTGTGTGCGTGCTGGGGAGGGAAGAGGACATTTAGGGCAAAGAAGAACGGCAAGGGAACAGTTTCATGCTATAATTTGGTTGACTGAGATTGAGATATTGGTAGAAATAAACTGAATAGAGTATTCCTCTCAGGGCTAGTTGTTTTGAGACAAATAAACATAGCAGTATTTGTAGAGCTATGTCACAAACCGGCACGATGAAAAGGGGAATGGAAAATATAGCACTACATTTTACCTGGTCATTTTTGGTTGAACCAAGATGGCAGTCTAATGTATTTCCTGTCATCACCTAAGAAGCTGGGATGGATGGATGGCTGTTGTCAGGTGGATAAGCCTGAATAATTAGGGCCTTTGAAGGATGGAGGTAAAAATGTCAAGGAGATGTCGTTTATGGTCAGGAAACTAGAGAATGATGACAATGGTAAAGCAATTACTTCTTGTCAAGCTAGTTTTGTTTCTTCGTTGTTGTTTTGTCAGAGGGAGATGTTGGCAATGAGCCCTCTCCTTTCAGGAATTGGATTGATGGGAGAAAACGGCTTCTGGGCATGTTCCTCTCACAAGATCTGAAAAATGCAGATGGTTTTGAACCTGCTTGCTGTCGAAACCTCTTCAGGGAGAAGGTTGAGGGGAACATGCTTCACGAGTCATTTCCCACTAAGGTTTCCAACCACCTGAGTGAAAGGAGAAGTATTCTGAGGCAGCAGAACTGAACTGGGAGATATATCCTTAGTTTCCGCTGCTCTGTGGAGAATGAACAGGGTGTATGCGTGACTTCGAGTTTCGAGGGGTGGGCTTTTCAAATTGGTAGTTTCCCAGGGAAGCAAGGAAATAAGGACAGTTTCCAAGAGGGCGGAAGGGGTGGTGAGGGGGGCACTGGCAATCTCAAAAGTTGGTTGAATAGTTCCCACGAGAGAGAGAGAGAGAGAGAGAGAGAGAGAGAGAGAGAGAGGACATTTCTAGCAGAGTAGGTGGTAAAGAGTCTTTAGAGAGGGGAAGACAACCCACACTGGTAGGGGAGTCTCCTAGGCAGGTTGGGGTAGAACGATATAGTCTGCAAGCGAAAGCTGGCTTCCTTGTCCAGCTCGTTCTCTGGTGCGTCTAGCAAGGTGAGGTGGATATGTGCATATGTTCAGGGTACTTGATGGCTGGTGGGTAGTTCTGAGTCATCTGGATGGAAACGTCGCTGGAGATGTCGGAGGGGCTACGTCCACGGTGCCACACTTCGGGGTGCAAGAACTGGCCGGAGTAGTCGGAGCAGTCGCTCAGGCGTGGCCGGTAGAAGGCTGGGTGAGGGCGGTACATTTCCTCCTCAGCGTAGCGCTTGGTGAAGAGGTAGACAGACATCACCCCTGCGCCCTGCAAAGAGCCGTTACAGAGGGAAAGATCAAGAACAAGACATACCCCTTAGATGCAACCATATGGTCTCACAAGTTGTGGTGCCAGTATGTTGTGGTGTAGCAGTTGCAGTGCTTGGCTAAGTATTGGGAGGCCAGGGCGCAAATCCTCGCAGGGAAGCCTGTTGGGTGGACTTGGGGCAACCACAGTCTCTCAGCCTAACCTACCACCACAAGGCTGTGAAGATAATATGGGAAGAGGGAGAACCATGCAGGCCACCTTGACTTCCTTGGATGAAAAGTGGGGCACAGTGTAATAAACAAATAAATGTTTGTGTATGTGTTATGTCTGTAACTCGTGTCGCTCGTTGTAGCTCACCTGTGGCTCACTGCATCCAGTTTCATCCCACTCAAGGATGCCTTCAGGGCATGAGGAGTCATGCTCTGGAATGCGCACATGCACAAGTAACTCTGAAGCTTTTGTAGACTTAAGGCCGTAAAGCATTCTGTTGGTCACTGTGATGATACTCAGCTTTTTGCAAGTGGGCATGATCATCCTAGCCCATAGATGTTTGACTCATGCCAAACATCCCAAGAACGTCCTTCATGATTTCTGTTCAACGTGTATTGAAGATCCTTCAACTCCCAACCCCTGTGTTCGGCATCAAATGGCCACCATTTTAATTTCCACAGTGCCTCAGAGATAGGGAGCAATATGGGAAATTAAAGTGGCAATTATCAGGCACCAATTGGGGGCCCCAGTAGCCTAGAAGGGGAGCCACTAGAGGCACTATGCCAAAGCCTTCTTCAAGCCTGGAGGATGTGTGCTTGTGAAATCGGCACTGAAATATCCTGTCCCCCACCCCACTAATTAAACTTTAAGAACTGCCTTATATCATCAGATCAAGTTTTCAGCAGCTGCCAAGGAGTTGCCACTAGGAAACTCACAAGCAGGTGAGGAGGGTGATATCTATCCCCTGTTGCTACTCCTCAGCAACTGGAACATAGAAATATGCTGCCTTCATATAAGAGGGTTTCATTTATCTATCCTGGTTGGCTTTATTCACTGTTTTATCTTCTTTTTTATTCTATTTTCTCTTCACTTTTTTCATCATTTTGCATTTAAGAAAGAAAGAAAGAAAGAAAGAAAGAAAGAAAGAAAGAAAGAAAGTCCTCATGAAAATTGATCCACATTTTAGTGTGGCTTTCTTCTAATTTACATGTTTTGGCAAAGCAATTTTTCTAATATAATGCTTTTTTGTGTGTTATTTGCACCAAAATATGCATTTTTATGGACACTTTACCCTAGTAAATGCATTCCTGTACAAATTATTTGTACAGGAGAAGTGCACTGCAAAATTCAGAATCGCGCGAATTTTGGTTGGCTGTGTTTCGGTGCCGTTGCTGTTTCTGAAAGCGCAATTTAGGTGGAGTCACATTTAAATGCAAACTGAATCAAATATCTCCCCCAGCCATAGTCATGTCCAGTTTGGCCCAATGTCTTGTGCTGCTGCTGAATTACTGTGAGAGTCAGGGCTAGCTTATGCACCAACATTTCTTCTCTTAGCAATGTTTTTTTTTTGGGGGGTGAGTGCCAGTCTTTATGAGGACAAAATAGAATCATTCATGCACAATAGGAATGTGCAGAGAGTTGGAGTTCTATGCTTGTTTGGTCCAGGAGCTCTGTGGAGTGAGTTGTTTGCCCATCACGGTTTTTGAGGACAACCAACCGTGCCTGAAATTGGCTGAATCGGGGCAATTCAAGGCCAGGACCAAACATCTAGACATTCGCTTTCTTCCCTACAAGGAAGTATTAGCATGCTTGAAAGCCCAGTATTTGTAGAAGTACAGAAAACAAACAAACAAACAAACAAACAAACAAACAAACAGAACTTAAGGGGAATCCCTCCCCCCCCCCGGTAGCTTCAGAATACTGAATTAGTTGGCAGGGAAAACTGAAGGTGTGTGTGTGTTTTGGGTGTGTGCGTGTGCGTCTGGCTGGCTGAAAGGATCAAGGGAAGAGGATAATGTGGCTGAAACAACTAGGGAAGCTTCAAAACTCTGCTGCTCGGGCAGGTGTGAAAGAAGGCAAGAACCACTCTCTGCTCTGATTCCCTCCTTGCTGGAGAGAAACACACCAAAAGATGATGGAGAAAGAGGCACAAAGAGATAAAAAGGACATCATTTTTGTCCGGACAGGTAATTTCCTGGTTCATACGGAGTTTATTTTTAAATGTCCTCAGAGAAAAGTGCAAGGAAGAGCTGCCCATAGGTATAAGTGGATAGCATCCAAAATGTTAACGCAACTGGAATTGGGCATCATTGTGTCCACCCACCCAGACAGCAAAACTCCAAAAGGTAGCAGCAAAGAGACGAAAGAGCTCCTCTTCTTTTTAATGCAATTCTTATTCAGTGTGAAACATTTAAAGATTTTTATTTTATTTTTTTGCTAATATAAATTCCAAAGCAAATGTGGTTCACATTGCCAGCTGGAAAACCAGTAGATCAGTAGACTTGAGGTTTTTTAAAAAAATATCTTGCAGAGCCCCTTCTTTAATTCTTGTCATAGACAAGGAGACTTGGGTTGTATCCAGATAGGTCCATTAATTTTAAGTAGAACTTAAGTTAGCCATGCCAATGGGCCTCCTCTGGGTATGACTAAAAGCGAGTCTATCCTGTTAAAAGAGAGTCAGGGAGATGTGCCAATCTCAGATTCAGGGATTTTTTTACCCTCTAAAACCCTTCCATGTTTTGGGAGCTAATATAATATCTGTTTAGGAAAGGCTTTGGCTATAATGCAGCCCTGAAGTAACATTCACACAGAATGGAGGCCAGGGAACATTTTAACCTCTAAGTGGTTTGCAACAGTCCTACAGTGCTGTCGAGAGATGTTGTCCAGAGGTAGAACCTTACTGCAGCCTGGGGTTTGACCAAACATGGGGCAGTAGCTTGCAACACAGCTGCAATGTTATCCTTAGTTTTTAGTCGAGTGTTTCAGGTTGGCTTGAGAGACTAGTAATCAACAGTGTGGCTCTTGTAGTGTAGCTCAGTGTTCCCCAACCTTGGGTCTCCAGCTGTTTTCGGACTACAATTCCCATCATCCTTGACCACTGGTCTTGCTAGCGAGGGATGATGGGAGTTGTAGTCCAAAAACAGCTGGAGACCCAAGGTTGGGGAACACTGGTGTAGCTCACTGCTGTATCCTTACTGCAGGTTGAGAGACTGTGCTGAATATAGGGGAGAATTTTGGTTCAGTTCATATTTTGATGGGAACCTACCTAAACTGCACTTCCCCAAACAACATGTGGTCAGGTAGCCTTCAAAAATTAACACCACTCTGAATTTTGTGGTGCAGACTTCAGCTATATACAAAAATGTGTACGTTTGAAGGAAAGTGTGCATAAATGTGCATATATTTCTGAAATAAACACACAAAGATGCATTATATTAAGGGAAACTACTTGCTCAAGTGTGTATATTTGAGAAATGTGTGCTAAAATGCTGGCAGTTTTTGTGAGGACTTTTAAAAATAAAAATTTAAAAAGTAATTGCATATTGATCTGGAAAACTGAAACCATCGAGAAATTGAGAAAGAGAAATCAAAACTGATACATTTGCCCATCCCTAGCTGGGAGGGAATATTTTATAGGAGTAATGCAGTACTCTGATTCCCTGTTAATAATCCCTAATCAAGTTGCAGCAAAAGTCAAAACTGAAATTGTCCCCTGAAGCCAACCTCCAGCCAAAATGGGAGGGGGGTCATCATGCTTGGGGAAAGCTACTTCCGAGCTGGGGAGGAGGTGGGGTTGCGGGCCCACCCCCTTGCCACACACACAGGGGCTGGCTCACAGCCCCCGCGAGAGCAGGGGAATCCTCGGGCAGCCAATCAGCAGGCCGGGGGGCGTGGCCTAGTGCACTTAAGGCAGGCATGCCCAGAGACTTCCCGCTCTTCCCCGTTTCAGCTGCTCCGGTCTCCATGCCTGGTAGTCGACAGGAGCCAATGCCTAAGGCCAATACCTCTCAATTCCTGTAATCAATAAAGTTGTGGCCTTTTTACCCCCATTAACCTTAAATAACGTGTCTGTGTCTTCATTTCACAAGGCGGGAGGGGACTCGCCACGCAAACTCCAGGGTTTGCAGAAGTTAAAATAAAATAAAAGTATATTGGTGGCAGTTGAGGGGTAGTGGAAGAAACAGAACAAATAATAATAATAATAATAATAATAATAATAATAATAATAATAATACAGCAAACATTAATAGTAACAATCTGATCCAGTATAAAAATAACTTTAAACTTGAGGGAGTGGCAGACTCTGGGCTGTCCTGCTTAGGTGATTTGACAGGCAGGAACCCTAAACAGGAGCAATCTCCTTAGGAGGAAGGAGATGTGATGGTCCCACTTGTTAGACTCCTAACGAGGACATGGATTGTCAATGGTACAGTGGCCGCCCTTTCTGCCTTCTGGCTTTAAAAGCCCCGTAAAGCCAGCAAAGGAAAACTTGCTTTACCCCTTGGCCAAAATTTAAATCTGCGATTCAAGATTGGGAGTCAGGAGAATGTGTGTGTGTGTGTGTGTGTTTGCGCGTGCACATGTGCAAGTGCAGTGTGGGAGCTAGTGTTGTGTAACAGTTAGAGTGCCGGACTTTGACGTGGGAGACCAGGGTTCGAATCCCTGCTTAGCCATGAATCTCACTGGGTGACCTTGGTCCAGCCACACACAAATTCTCAGCCTAACCTACACCACAGGGTTGTTGTGAGGACTCATGGGAGTGGGGAGAACCATGTCCACCACCTTGAGCTCCTTGGCTGAAAATGTAATCGATAAATAAATGCTGGGAAGTGTACCTCTTTGAGCAAGAAGGAAGAAGCAGCAAAGGCAAAGGACCATCCGTAGCGGTATTGGAAGTACTGCTCTGAGCCGCTGGGGCGGTTCATCACTTCGTCATTGATGCTGGAGATGTACAGAACCAAGCCCACCACCAGAGAGAGCCCTGCAGAAAGAGCACAGAGGGAGAGGGGTGGGAAGGAAGAGGCTGTTATCTTCAGCTGTTCATAAAGGCCTCACTTGTGGGGAGGAGCCACAGCTCCAGTAGCAGAGCCCCTGCTTCACAAGTGCAGAAGGTCCCAGTTCTAATCCCTGACATATCTAGGTAGGGCGAAGCGTTTTCAGTTTGAGACCCAGGGAGAGAGCTTCAGTCAATCAGTATAGACCAGGGGTAGGCAACCTAAGGCCTGGAAGCCGGATGCGGCCCAATCGCCTTCTCAATCCGGCCCATGGACGGTCCGGGAATCAGCGTGTTTTTACATGAGTAGAAGGTGTGCTTTTATTTAAAATGCCTCTCTGGGTTATTTGTGGGGCATAGGAATTTGTTCATTTTTTTGCCCAAAATATAGTCCGGCCCACCACATGGTCTGGGGGACAGTGGACTGGCCCACGGCTGAAAAAGGTTGCTGACCCCTGGTGTAGACAGTATTGAGCTACATGGACCAATGATCAAACTCAGTATAAGGTACCTCCCTCGGTTCGTATGTTGTACCATAAACCTACCTCACTCTCCACATTTAGCTCAGAGCAGAGATGCCACTGCAACCAGCCGCAGTGCGCGTGCACACACACACACACACAAATGCACACACATCGCCCCTTTATGGGTTCCTTTCAGACTATATGTGTTGGGTGGTGGTGGTGAACAGCGTGCCCATATTTCTGTCTATTAATTGCCGTATATCATATAGAAGGCAGCGAGAGCTACTGTAAATCAAGCCTGCTCCTATCTACATAATTGCACCCCTTCAGCTGCATAGCTTCACCCTGCATTGCATTTCTTGGTCATAGTAGCATGGGACAAAGAGAAAGAGTGCTAAAATGCAGCTGGCTCAGTAGTGCAGCACGGTGCCGTACTGTGCTTGTGATGCAGCATTGCAGACTGGCCTATGTGCCGCTCTTCCTCTGTTTCCCATTAAGGGCCCAGTGCTGCCCTTTTCGGCTGCTCGCAGATTTACTTCTTGGGTTGCCTTGCAGCCATTGCTCTTCACCAACTCGTAATATCATCTGAACTGAAGAAGACCAACCTGGACATAATTGCCTTCCATGACCCGTTCTTCCCTTGCCATGCAATTAGAACTATAACATTGTTGTTCAGCCTCACTTGCCTGGCCCCATTGCCTTGGCCCCCATAGCCCCTCTGTCCTTCACCCCTCCAAATTAAACACACTTATTCTCTAAGTGGAACTGATTAGGCTCTGCAAGGCTTTGGAATGTTTTTTTTTTGGGGGGGGGTTTACTATTTTATTATATATTTTATCAGAACTGGCCCAGCCATTATGTGGGGTAAAGCCACTGCTTCAGGAGGCAGAAACCCCACAGGTAACAAGCCCATGGGTGCCCCACCTGCCCCACTGCCTCCACCAGTGATGGAGAAGCGCTACTGCCATCAGTGCCAATTTTGGGCAAGATCATGTCCATTTGGAGCAAGATCTTGCCTGAAATGGGGGGGGGGACTTGAGGAGCACACAAGATCTCATGTGATTTGGAGTGAAATCTCACCCGAAATCAGTGTGCTCTTGCCCAAAATCAGTGCCAGGTGGCTTCAGATGCAGCTGGGGGTAGGGCAGGAGAAGGTAGGTGGTGGAGGTGGCAGGGGCAGGGGAAAGCAGCGCTTCCCATTTCATCTCAAGTGGTGAAATGGGATGTAAAGGTAAAGGGACCCCTGACCATTAGGTCCATTCGTGGCCGACTCTGGGGTTGTGGCGCCCATCTCGCTTTATAGGCTGAGGGAGCTGGCGTACAGGTTCTGGGTCATGTGGCCAGCATGACTAAGCCACTTCTGGCAAACCAGAGCAGCGCACGGAAACGCCGTTTACCTTCCTGCTGGAGCGGTACCTATTTATCTACTTGCACTTTGACGTGCTTTCGAACTGCTAGGTTGGCAGGAGCAGGGACCGAGCAACGGGAGCTCACCCCGTCACGGGGATTCGAACCACTGACCTTCTGATCGGCAAGTCTTAGGCTCTGTGGTTTAACCCACAGTGCCACCCGCGTCCCTACAAAATGGGATGTACCAGCCCTGTGTTTCATTATTACATTTACACCCCACCTTTACTTCCATGGAGTTCAAGGTGGCTTGCCTGGTTCTTCCTCTCACCACTTTATCCTCCCAACAACCCTAAGAGGTAGATTAAGCTGAGAGGCAGCGACCAGCCCAAGGTCACCCAGTGAGCTTCATGGCTGAGGGGGGATTTGAACCCTGGTCTCCCAGGTCCAGCACTCTAACCTCTACATCATGCTGGCTACCTACTATGCCCCGCTGCTTTATTGCTACCTGCATTTGTTGCTACTTATTGCATTAATGTTTTGATAAATATGCACAGGCAGGCAGCACCATTTGTTCCTCCTCCTCTGATCCGCCCCCCAGACCCCAGTATGGATGTGGGCCTATGGTTGCCCTGCCCTCTTCCCTCTTCTTCCCCCTCCTCCCACACTGGGGAATGCAGTGGCAGCAAGTGGACAAAACTGGGCTTTTGTCGTAAATCTAAAGGCCGTTTTGTGCTTCGGTTGTGTTCTGGCACTTCTGTCATGCTTGAGTTGGAGCGTGACAGAAGCGGAGGGTGGATGCGGCAGGGTGCAGCTCTTTGCTCCCTGCTTTGCTGCCATTCCTCCGCTTCCTCTCCTTCTCCCATGCTGGCCAGGGAGTCGTGTGCCCCCCCCCCGAGGCCTTAGCAGTAACGCCAGCTCACCTGCCTTCTGAAGTGATGGCTGCTTACTGCTGGAGCTGGTGGGCAGGGAAGCTAATGGGAGGTGAAGCCAGAGGCAATTCTGGGTTTTTTTTTCCTGTCCTCCTCTCTTGCAAAAATACAGTGGGTGCTTTAGCAATTCTCAGACAAAAGCATCAGAGGAGAAAAGCTGGACACAGAGAAACTCCACATTTGTACAAACCAGCATCCAGTTTCTAAATATCTAGCTGGATAAATGAGTCTTTATAGCAAGTGTCTGCAAGTTAGGGGTTTAGCCTTGTTTTAAATGCATTTGCCCTTTATGGTTTTTTTAAAAAACTTTTTTATTTTATATGTAAGTTGCCTTGAGATGGTGGTTTAGAAGGTGATTAATAGTAATAATCCTGTAATTTTTCAGTTCTGCTTTTACCAAGATGGATGGAAAGAATGTCAGGGAGTCTTGGAATAAGAAGAAAATTATGAATATGATTCTTGGAGTGGGGGGGGAGGCATGAGACTGCTGGACTTTGGATTTGGGGTGTAGAAAAAATAATGGTAGGACCTTGCCCCTGGCTTCTGAAATGTAAGTGTTGATGGGGGAGCAGAGAAAGGGTATAACAGGGAAGGCATATCGCCACCTTTTCCAGCTCCTTTCTAGTCAGTGCTTCTTCAGGGTGTTTGAAGAGAGCGTTGCTGAAGCTGTCTTGGAGGGGAGAGTGATAGCTCAGGGGCAGAGCACCTGCTTTTCAAGCAGAAAGTGCCAAATTCAATCCCCAGCATCTCCAGGTGAAGCTGGGAATGATGCTTGTCCGAAATCCTAGGTAACCGCTGCCAGTGAGATCAGGGGTGGGGAAACTGTGACCCTCCAGGTGTTGTTGGGCTACATTTCCCGTCATCTCTATTAATTGGCAATGCTGGGTATCCAACAATATCTGGAGGACCACAGACTCCCTGGCCCTGAGCTAGGTGGACCAATGGTTTGCCTTGGCAAAAGGCAAGTGCTCATTCTAAACTCTATATCAGGCCATGTCAGCTGGTAAGTGATGGGAGTTGTGGTCCAAAATAGCCCTAGACTACGCAGGTGGCGCTGTGGGTTAAACCACAGAGCCTAGGACTTGCCGATCGGAAGGTCAGTGGTTCGAGTCCCTGCGACGGGGTAAGCTCCCGTTGCTCGGTCCCTGCTCCTGCCAACCTAGCAGTTCGAAAGCACGTCAAAGTGCAAGTAGATAAATAGGTACCGCTCCGGCAGGAAGGTAAACGGCGTTTCCGTGTGCTGCTCTGGTTCGCCAGAAGCGGCTTAGTCATGCTGGCCTCATGACCCGGAAGCTGTATGCCGGCTCCCTTGGCCAGTAAAGCGAGATGAGCGCCGCAACCCCAGAGTCGGCCACGACTGGACCTAATGGTCAGGGGTCCCTTTACCTTAGGAATCTTCAGAGACAGTCCTCAGATGATGGCAGTCTCATGTGGAGCTACAGTCGCTACAGCCTACCTCTCCTCCCCTGAACCCCGAGGAGTCACCTCTGCCACCAGACACCAAAGGCTGGACCACAGATTTCAGAGGATTGGAAGATCCCTGTGAAGAGATCCCCACAGCTTGAAAGCCCAGGGCCTAGAAGAAGCAGCCAATGGCTGCAGGATAAAAACTTTGGCCTCACTGGCCAAATGAAGCATTAATATGGTGTAGCCGCTAGTCAATAAATAGCTAAGCCAGGCTATGAAGAACTATTTATTAGGTGCTTCAGTAATGTATACAGTCTGGCTCAGCTGCATGATCGCTGACCATGGTCCTGAAATCCACACCTTGACCCTTCTCCAAGGTGCTGATCCTATTGGCCTAGGACTATGGACCTCCTCTGTGCTTGGACCATCACCCGTGTTGAAAACCCCCATGGAACAAGGTTGTGAAAGGCTACTCTGTGGCTTGTCAATTCTTAACAGAAGCCACCGGCCCACTTCAAGGGTTATAGTCCCCCTGTTGCCATGACCCTGCTCCACTCTGAAGACTACTACACAGGATTTATTTAGCTATCCCAAATGTCATGGTTAGCACACAGATTCCAGGAATAAATTGCCCTCTGATGAACGTTCCCCCACACCTCACCAGAGAGGATGAAGAAGATTCCTGAAACGAAAGCCAGGATGGTCCTCTGGGGGCGGATATGTCCGATGTTGCTAATGACAAATGCTGTGAAGACGAGAAAGAGGCTGACCATAGGGAAAGGGGTGGCTGTGCGGATGGTCTCTGCCAAGATAAAGAGAGAAAGAGAAGAGTTAAATTTGAGTCGATCCTCTTCACCAAAGCGCAGTCCTAGAACCAGGTTTGAATGCTCAGATTTCTGACATGTGAAGCAGTTGTATTCCTTGGAGACCCCCCTGAGGACGCACAGATATATTCCCCCTACTTCCTGAGTAACCACAGGCAGCATGCATTCCTTTAGGAGTAAAAGGGCTGGGGCTTTAGATGGGCTTAAACTAGCACTCTTTCTTTTAGAAATGACCCCACAGTACACACATCAAGTTTCAGTGAGTTGGATGCAAAATCATGCCTGGTTCTCTGCAAACTCTATTTATTTAAATTGAAATTCCTAACATAGCCCTGTTTCTAGAATTTGGTCATATAGACATCGCAGAGGAATACTCCACACATAAAATAACTCACATCTGAATGTGGCAAACAAATGTAGTAAAATTTCCAAAGTAATTTCAGGATTGAGCTTTGATTAAATGGAAGGGGGGGTAGAAGGAGGGGAGCAGATAACATGTGTGACTGAAATGTTTGAGGCAGAGCTGGCTGAAGACATTTTGCTGCCTGAGGCAACAGTGCAAAGTTCCTCTGAACATGTACAAAGGCTACAGACACATGGTACAACTAAAGCATGGCAACTGTAGTTTGTTAAGGGTGCTGGAAATTGGAGTTCTGTGAGGGGTAAACTACCATTCCTAGGATTATTATTGGGAGGGGCATTGTGCTTTAAATGTATGGTGTGTGCACATCCAAAATTGACTTTAAAGGGACATTTTATTTCAGATCAGTAGGTAGAGCAAAAAAATTCATACTGCTATGCCACCTGCCATCTCTTCCTATAGGACCATAGATGTGGCTTCCCAGAATTAAAAGAGCTGAGGCAGGGGCAGAGGTAAACATCTGCTATGACATTCAGTAAAGTGGGCCCCGGATCTGCAAAGGTTGAAGATGCCTGAATTGAAACGTACAAAAGTATGTAAACCGTAATACATGCACCATAATAATGTAAGCTTACAAGTGCTACACTAGATGCATGTCCACCACATATCAAAACATCTCTTTGCCCTTACATTCAAGAGTCCTTATCTTTAGACACACACACACACCTTTTTGATGTACAAATGTGCATGGGTGATAAAACTAAATCCCTTGTATCTCAGTTGTTTCCCAAGCACATGGAACATTTCCACATACAGGTGAATTCTTATTTGCATGCAGATGGCCCACATGACAAAACAACACAGTCCATTGGATAAATGCTTGCACCAATACATTCTGGAACTGATCCAAAGTGTTCTTTTCATTTTTGAGTATGATCTTAGGTCGACCTTAGTCTATCCTATTTGTCAGGCCCTCTTCCCAAACCCATAAATTTGACTTTGGTATACAACATGAAATATACTTTTTCACACACAAAAATTGAGTTTTCCAGAACATGAGATTCAATTACCCAAAAGTTGCCTTTCTAAAAGTCTCTTTAAACTGCATGTCAAGTGTGATTCCTGATAAGGTGATTCCTGCTTCTGTTAAAAGGGCATGAACCCCATTTGTATTTGGCAACCCTGAACACCAAAGCATCAAACCTTGATGGCTCAGAACTCTAGCTAAGGGCTCCAGCCTTTTTGGACAATGTCAAGTTATTTAAAAAATTAAGAGTGCCACTGAATATGTGCAGAGTTGATTGCCCTCCACTCTGTGTAACAGCAGCTTACTACTAGCCATTTCTGGAACTACAAGGTTCACTTCCAAACAATAAGACACCTCTCTTGGCTGGAACTGAGGCCTGGTCTGCACATGCTGCAGATCTGAGGAGGTTGAATTCTGAGGTGGTAAATGTGCAGCAGCATTTCAGACTTCAGCTGAATGCATCACATTTTTGAATACTCCCTCGGTTTCTTCATTTGTAAAGCCCTCCCTGTAAGTTAAAGAAACAACCACAACTATAATTAGGGAGGTTCTGGCCTAGCCTGCTCCCCGCTGAGTTGGTTTGCGCTTGTTGGAAGATTTCTTCTGCTAGGGGAGAATTGAAAATGCAACACCCTTCCTCAGAGCTCAGTTGTAGAGCAGGAAATTCTTAATACCAGCGTGGTGGGTTTGAGTCCCATGTTGGGTGAAAGATTCTGGCATTTGCTGGGAGGTTGGACTAGATGAGTGTCATGGCCCCTTCCAAGTCTACAATTCTATGATTCTTCCACCTTTTTCTAGGTCCCCTCCACACCTCCAAAAGAATGGATCGTGGTAGGGTGTCGAATGCCAAAGGTGGTAGAGTGGACTGTGGGGAGGAGATAGTTCTCCGTGTAAATACTCCCTGCAAGTAGAAAACTATATACTGTCAGGGTGCTGCTGGTGGCTACTGGCTGCTTGCCCAGTAAAGCAGAGAGAGAGAGAGAAAGCGAACTGTTCAGTTCTTTTTTATTATTAGAATTACCAGGACAAAATTCCATCCACACCGTTCATTATCCGGCGTTGCCTCGAGTGAAGCTCCACCTCCCCTTCTCTGTACTTCCCTTTTCATCAGACTCCTCCTCCCTTCTACGGCAGTTGTCAAGTGCCACCCACCTCTGAACCCTCTTCTCTGCCATTTTCAATGAACGCCTGGTCTGGGGGGTCAGAATGGGTTCTGGGGTACTCTCCAGCGACAGCATGTCAGTCAGCCACTGCTCAGGCTCTGCCTGTTCTGTGCTACCTGGTTCTTGCTCCTCATCTTCCATTATTTCCCAACTTCTTCTTCTGGGTTGTGACCTGTCTCGAACCACTCTTCTAGGTCTATACTATCGGCCCCTTCCTCCTCCCTGGAAGGCTCCTGGGCAGGCTGTCTCCACCATTCCTCTTCATCTGCCCAGTCCCTGACATATACATATGCTAGAAAAATTCCAGAATTATCCTCTCTGTTTTTTTTCTACTCACAGAGAGGTTTTAAATAATAATAAAAAGCAGGAGAACATTGAAAAGTATGATTCCCCTATGCAGCTGATGTAGTATAAAGCATTCTGCAATCTCCACCCAACCTTTAACTAATAAGTGTGTTCACCCAGTTAGCATTAAGGCAGATGCAACTAAAAAATAGCCCTCCTAAGTGGCTACGTTGTGTTCTCCAGATGTTTTGGACTACAATTCCCATAATCCCCGGTTATGAGCTATACTGACCAGAGCTGATCAAAATTAAGAGCCCACAGCATCTGGAGGGCACCATATTGCCTATTCCTGATCTAGGAGGAGGAAACATGCTATATGATTCCAGGAGAGAGAGAAGGGGTAAGGTGAAGATCACTCCAGAGTTTGTTCCAGCTGCGTATTCACTGGGTCATCAGTCATCAACTGCCCAGTGGGAAGAAAAGAGAGGAACTCAGACCATCTCAAAGCTTCCAGTGGTGGCTGGAACCCATTGCTACTGGTAGGGTGGGAGGCAGGGAGTCCAACAGTAGGTGGCGCCAGAGCGAATGACAGACAGAGCTGCCCGCTGGACTGGTTGTCTGTAAAAAGGCAGGTAGGTAGGATAGGGCCTGGCTGAGGGCAAACTGAGGTGCAGTGCCTGTTCACCCTTATGGACCAGCCTCCATGGACCTCCTCCAGCGGAACTCTCTGCTTGCCACCATTTTACCACAAACTGGGAAGGATCCTGAACGTTTTCTATAAGTTGCTGTTGTTTGCTGTGGTTTCTTTAAAACATAGCTTAATGTTTCTTGCATGCCACCTTGGGAAATAAATTGTTCAAATAAATATAAAGCCTGATGCCGTCCCCGTTCCACCTCATTAGCTTTCACTTGGCAACGGCAATAAAACTTAGCGCACGATGATTATGTCATCCCATGCAGTTTAGATTGCCAGGTGTTAAAGCATAGAAGGGAAGACTGGGGTACGGAGGTGGTGAATTTGGCTGCAGCCTGAAAATGGGATATTGCTTGTGTGACATCACCCTTAATGACGAGCTGCAGAAATCTTGCTGCTGCTCTGGAAATTCAAAATATTTTTCCAGTTGAGATTATAAGAACCTAACTATTCCTTCTTTTGTCCAGCAGGGGGCAATGATATTCTCTCTCTCTCTCTCTCTCTCTGAATCAAACACACACACACAATTATCTCAGTTCTGTTTTCAAGATTAAGTGTTTAGTAACTGCATGAAATAAATTTGGTACTCCAGGAGGGAAACTTGAGAAATTATGTCATAATCAGAATAGAATTGTTGTCAACTGACCAGAAAACCAAGCTGTGCTCTTGTGCCTTTTGAAAGTAGATTGATTTTGCAAGAGAACAGCAGGTGAGGCTTTTCATGGCATGGAGATCAATGGTAGCTCCTCTGCTAATGCCTGCTGCACGTCAGTTCACTTGTTCAGAGCACTGGGACTGGCTGAAAAGTTGGCAACCTTGAAACCAAGCTATTGTTAGAAGTAGGGTTTTCCTTTCAGGTAACCTGGCCTCTCCAGCTCCCACCGCAAAGGCCTTAGCAGTCAGTTTGCTAGCTTTATTGTCTATGTTGGCTCTTCATGGCCAAGGCACACAGAGCAGTTGTCAAGGCCAACTAAATATTTTCAGGGCAGAGCTGTGGTGGTAGCTTCCACTCCTCTCCTCAGCTTAAAGCAGTAGTGACACCCACCCTCCCCCAAATGAAAATGGGGGCAGGTACACAAGGGGCAAATTTGGTGTGTGTGGGTGTGTGTGTGTGTGTGAGAGAGAGAGAGATCTGTGCCACATGTAAGAAATTTTTAAAAGCGAAACAATGCAATATTTTCTGCTAATGCTCCCATCTTTTCTCTGAAGTTCCCAGTACAGGGTGGCCAAAATAGAAGGTTTGCTTAGGATTTCAATGTGAACCTCCCCAATTTGCACTTTCCAGAAAAATATATGAACCGAGAATCCTTCAAAATTCACACATCTCCCGAATTTTGTGGTGCGGTTCTCCAGCCAAAGAATGTGTACAAAAATGTGTATATTGGGGGGGGGGAATGTGCATTAAAATGCCTATATTACCATATAACATGCATTATATTGGGGAAAACTACTTTAAATAATGTGTATATCACACAAAATTGCATACAGGAATGTGTCTATTGGAAGAAATTTGCACTAAAATGCAGACAAATTTTCATGGAGACTTTGAAAGCATACATTGCAAACTGAAGCAGTAATTTGGAGAACAGAACTTAAGACTGGTGAAACAAGACGTGGAGAGAAACCAAGTTGGCAGGTTCCTCTATCCCTAGTACTGTGAATGTGACAGTTGTACAGAAAAGGGAATTTCAGCAGGTGGAACTGGTGTGCCAAGATCACCTGTGGAAATTTCCTCTTTTACACAACTGTTAAACACTCAGGAGCTCTGCCTGGTTTATTCACCTGGTCGGCTTAGATCCTATTAATTTTGAGGGAGCTAAAAATCTTCCCTACCCCAGTTCTGTCACCATTGGACAGACGTGAGCCCACAGGGAACTGCTCTCTCGCTCTCTCTGTCTGCTGGAAATAAAGAAAAAGCGCTATTCTGTCTGTGGAAAGTGCCTTTCCTTTAAGTAGCCATAAGGGTCCTGCAGTGGCAGTGGGATGGAGGGTTACTTGACCAGGGAGAGTGCTGCTCCCTCTAGCCCCCCCCATGCCACTTATGCCTCAAAGACCTTCATCAACATTGTGCTCTTCAGATGTTTTGGACTACAACTCCCATCAGCCCCCAAGCTGTGGTGACTAGGGCTTATGGGAGTTGTAGTCCAAAACATGTGAAGGGCACTAGACTGGCAAAGTTTGACCTGGGAGGAGAAGCATTGTGTCAAGCCCACCTGAAATGCCAGGTGCCACACAGACAGTCCCAAGCAGTTAGCAAATATATGTGTTTTGTTGCATGAATGGTGAACTACACCAAACTTGAGCAATTTTGGCTGTCTCTGGCTTGGTTGTCCAAGCTGCAGGTAACCAAAATCCAAACTGCACTACTTGTTGAATAAGTGGATATTTCCCAAACTGTGGTCCATAGACCACCAACTTTATTCAGGTTCATACAGAATTCAAATCGGAGACTTCAGATTATAATACAATGCAATGTAAGAAATAAAAGACGCAATAGAAATACAATTAAAGAATCGTATAGCTTCTAGCACGTTAGAATTGCCACAGCAGGTAGAAAAACCATGAGGTGGGCTGCCAAGACTGCAATTTTCAAGTGGTCTGTGAGGGCAGGTAGTTTGGGAACCACAGGGATATTTCATTGTTGTAACTTGGCCTGGGATCTTATGGTAAAGGGTAGGTCAAAAACCTAATTAATTA
The DNA here is from genome assembly GCF_965113315.1 of Podarcis vaucheri. Lineage (NCBI taxonomy): Eukaryota > Metazoa > Chordata > Lepidosauria > Squamata > Lacertidae > Podarcis > Podarcis vaucheri. The sequence continues at coordinate 19,344,782 of NC_138751.1, forward strand.
ATTGTTGTTTTTAAATAACAGATAAGTGGATTTCCACTGCAAAGGTCCCTTCGGTCCTCACTCTTAAAACCAAGTTACCGTATTTTTTGCTCTATAAGACTCACTTTTCCCCCTCCTAAGAAGTAAGGGGAAATGTGTGTGCGTCTTATGGAGCGAATGCAGGCTGCACAGCTATCCCAGATGCCAGAACAGCAAGAGGGATCGCTGCTTTCACTGCACATTGATCCCTCTTGTTGTTCTGGCTTCTGAGATTCAGAATATTTTTTTCTTGTTTTCCTCCTCCAAAAACTAGGTGTGCCTTATTGTCTGGTGCGTCTTATAGAGCGAAAAATACGGTGAGCGTCCACAGTGTGTTGGATGTTTGAGGGGAGAAAGCTGCGGCAGTGCCAGCCACCTTTTGTGGGGAAGAGCCATAGTAGTCCTTCCGCAGGCTCCCATAGGAGTGGTCAGCTAATGCTCCCTTTGGAAGGCAGTTCTGCTGAAACTGGCAAGTCTTACCTGCAAGTCAAGAAAGAGTAGAACTGGGGTGTGAGAAGAGCTTGTGTTACGTGTCCTTCCACAGCATTTCAAAAACTAGTCATTGTAATGGAACAGGGCCACCAGGGGGCGCCCTAATAGCTACAGATACATCCAGCCTGCACCTTAGACTGGAGTTCAGGTAGTAGTAGTAGTAGTAATAATAATAATAATAATAATAATAATAATAATAATAATAATAGATTCACTTGCACAAGATGCAGTGATGGCCATCAGTGTGGCTGGCTTTAAAAGAGGATTAGACAAAAATTGACTACTGACAACGACTCCTACCCATTATGGCTACATTCTGCCTCCATTGCCTGGGGCAGTTTGCCTCTGAATACCAGTTGCCACGAATTGCAGGCAGGGAAAACTACTGTTGCACTCATGGCCTGTGAGTGGGCTCCCCTGCAAGAACAGGAAGCATTGCTAGCAGCTTCGTTGCGTCAAAATAGCATTCCTAAATGGACTTTGCCCCCCAAATACACATTTCTAAATGTATTTTCTGTCAAAATAGGCAGTCATAGATGTATTCTCTTGTCAAAACCATGCACTTTAAAATGCATACATTTTTTAGGCAAGAGCTGTACCACCGTAACATTTGGATGAGGGTGAAATCCAGCGGATAGCAACAGTCTGATCCTCACCTTAGTCTGGCAAGTGTGGATCAGTTCAGTTTGTATTGGAATTCCCAGGGACTCAGCTCCTCACGGAGCCCTAATCTTTTCTTAGAGAGCAGTGGGATATAAATCCATACGCTTTGGAGAGTTGGAGTTGAACGGCTTGTTAACCTTTTGCTGGCATGAGTGGCTGGCCCTGTCATTCTTCAAGGGCTCAAATCCTGCTCCATGTCGCTAGAAGTTAAATCTCTGAGCAGGTGGGTGGGCGCATAGCCTCTCTGCAGTGCATGTAGGCAAATGCCTGAACATGAGCGCAAACTGTGGCTGCCGAGGGGTATTCCGAACTGCTGCTGACACATTGGGCCCGGCCATTACGTGTGCTTGTTCTGTTCAAAAGGACAACCACCCTCTTGGCTTTTAAATCAGCCAAGGGCAAGCTGAACAGCAGGGAGCACCAATGTGCAAGTCCGAGAAACTCTTGTGGGCAACACACACAGAGCAACGAAGAACATGCCACAACCTATCCTGTTGGTTATAACCGAATGCTTTTTGCCCATCTAATCTCAGCAAGGGGAGGGGAATCTGGGGCCACCAGGGGAGGTCTCTGTGAGCACCCTCAGCCACCATGCTGGCAACCCCTGTATACATGATAAAGTCAGGTGAAGGGTGCCTACAAGCCTGCGCCATTGTGGAGGGGGTGTGTGGGTGGAGGTGGCCAAACAAACATTTCTCATTTTAATCCCGTGTTTCTCAACCTGTGGGTCCCCAGATGCTGTTGGACTACAACTCCCATCATGCCTAGCCAGCACGACCAGTGGCCAGGGATGATGGGAGTTGTAGTCCAACAACATATGAGGACCCACAGGTTGAGAACCGCTACTTTAATCTGTGAAATGTGCATGGGGAGTCATAGATGTGGTGGGTGGGATGGGAAGAAACAAAGGCCAAAGGCGAGGGGTAGGCATTCACTCTCCCTTCTCCCCAAGGCAGTCACCTCACCTTGGTTCATGGGTGGGCCGGCCCTGGGGATTTAACCATTTCCCCACCAGCTGGGACCTGGTCTGGAGCAGGGCCTTCATGCCTGTTATTTAGTTGAAGTAAGCCATTCATCCTATTGCTACAAGTGGGGTTAACATCATGTCTAGGGTCATAGCCACACCATACATTTAAAGCACATGGCTTCCCCAAAGGAATCCTGGGAACTATAGTTTGCTAAGGGTGCTGGGAATTATAGCTCTGTAGTAGAAACTACAGTTCTCGGGGTTCTTTGGGGGAAGCCCTGAGTGTTGCAGTGGTATAAATATGCTTTAAATGTGTAGATGTGACTGAGTTCGACCGTCAGAGAGCCCCTCTTAGCTTTATTTTTCTCAATGCCCAACAAACAGAAGTGTATCGACTTACTAAGTATGTTTTCTGTGTTCTCCGTTACGAGGGGGCCTTCAGGGTCAGGGTCAGGCCTGGGCTCTAGGAAGTACTCGGAAGCAACACAGCTGCCCTTTTTCTGACCTGCAGAAGAAGAAGAAAAACACATCACATTCATGGTGTCAAAAGCTTCTGGGAAGGGGCCAAAGGTTAGATCAGGTGGGAACCTCATACAGGTCCAAGGGGTGGAAAGGACTATATGTCTGGCCAAGGTAGGTCTGGCCAAGTGAGAGGACCAGCAGGGCCAGCCCTACTATTAGGCAGAGTGAGGCAGGTGCCTCGGATGGTAGATGTTGTGAGGAGCAGGAGGCAGTGGCAATCCCCTATGGCCATTCCCTGGAGCTGAAGCCCCAGCAGCAGTGGTGTTTCCTTGTTGCCAGTCTGGTTTGAGGAGGGTCTGGTTACCTGCACCTCTCACCCATTCAGCTTCTTCCGATAGGCCACAGACAGCCTTGCGCCAAGTGAGCGCCAGAGCACAGGGCCTATCTAGTCCAACATGCTGTTCTTACCAGATGCCTGAGGAGAACCCACAAACAGGACCTGAGCACAAGAGTTTGTGATTCCTCCAGCAACTGGTCTTGAGAAGCATGCTGCCTCTGGTAGGTAACATGGCCACTGTGGCAACGAGCCACTGACAGCACACAACTCAACTCAGGCCGCATATTTCAGCAGGCAGAGCATGAGGGCGTATGCTGCTCTGCTGACTTGATGCATGCCAGTGCTGCCACACGGCAGGTTTTATTTGCGTGGGTAGCAAAGCAGGGGCTAGGAAGCAAGGCCGCCCCAGGACATTTTGCTGCCTGAGGTGATCTGCTCCCCTCCCCAGTATTCCATCCATAGAAACCTCCTGAGCTGTTGACTCTTCCTTCAAGTTGAGAAAGTTATCTTCTACCACACAAGAGGGCAGCTGACTAGCTTAGGGAGTGTGAGGCTGGCCATGTGGCACACACAACTTGCCATCGTGGCTACCTCCAAGGCACCTGAAGCTTTAGTCAGCTGCCTCACTCTGCCCAATGGTAGAGCTGCACATACTAGATAGAGCAAGCGGCGGCAGCAAGGTGGTATTATTATTATTATTTATTTCATTTGTGGGAGCGAGTTCCATAGTTTAACCACACGCTTCATGAAGAAGCACTGGCTGAAGAAGAGGCAGGACATTTGCATTAGGGATTTGAGGAATGGGGAAATGAGAGCTAGAGAAGTTCACACAAGGCCTACAGGCAGCAGATACATGTATGCTCTTGCATGGGGAAAGTGACCACAGAAGGAAGTTTCAGAGGTGAACAGGTAGGATAGGGGGATTATAGAAAAAGGCGGCCAAGAATGTATATTGCAGCTGTGTGGGTGAGCGATGAAACACACATTATAATTCGAAGTAACCAACCAAAGTACAGTGGTACCTCGGGTTATGTACACTTCAGGTTACAGATGCTGCTAACCCAGAAATAGTACAGTGGTGCCTCGCAAGACGAAAAGAATCCGTTCTGTGATTCTCTTTGTCTAGCGTTTTTTTCGTCTTGCGAAGCAAGCCCATTGACGGATTAGCGGATTAGCGCTATTAGCGCTATTAGCGGCTATTAGCGGCTTTTAGCGGCTTATCTGCTGATCAGATCAGCTGATAAGCGGCTTAGCGGCTTAGAAAAAGGGGGGAGGGGAAAAAACCAGCAGGAACTTGCAAGACATTGTCGTCTTGCGAAGCAAGCCCATAGGAAATTCGTTTTGCGAAGCACCTCCAAAATGGAAAACTCTTTCATCTAGCGAGTTTTCCGTCTTGCGAGGCATTCGTCTTGCGGGGCACCACTGTACCTCGGGTTAAGAACTTTACTTCAGGATGAGAACAGAAATCGCGCAGTGGTGGCACAGTGGCAGCAGGAGGCCCCATTAGCTAAAGTGGTTCTTCAGGTTAAGAACAGTTTCAGGTTAAGAACAGACCTCCGGAACAAATTGAGTTCTTAACCTGAGGTACCACTGTACAGGATTCAGGTCTTGTGGTTTTAGTTCCTTTAACTAAAGGAAGTAGGCTAAACCCTCACTCTGAAGGCAGTTCTGAACCTACAGAATTCTTCCACATTTTGAGGTACACGCTGCCAGTATTGATGCCACTGTATCTTGAGTGGTAGATTAAGATTCCGTGGGCAGTTTGATCTCAAACATTTGTTTCAGGAACAAGGTTCCTGAATGATGGCTGTTCAAGGAACCTTTTTGAAAGCTGAGCTGCTGTGTCACACCACAGCTCCTCGGAAGAGTTTTGCTCTTCTTTTAACAAGCAGCAGTCAGATTGTGTCCAGCAGCCTAAGCTTTGCAAGAGTTCAGCTGCAAGTACATGTAGACTTGCAGGCAAACAGAGCAAAACCCAGATATGTGTTGTTTTTAAAGCCCCAATACATGGCCTTACAACTCACTCCCCTCTCATGATCACTTTCTTCAATTAGATGAAAACACAAATTATGGAAGCAGAGGAAGCCATGCAAGCCTAACGAAGCAGTTTAGATTTGGCCTAGTGACATCATCATCTGTAACTGGAGTCTCCAGGTGTGAGCGGGGAAACTTGACTTTTCAAGGCTCTTACCGGCAAAGAAACAGACCCTCCAGAGCCCAGCGTGCAGTGCCATGACTATCTCGGTGGTCTGGTTCTGCGGAAACACAATCCCTTCCTCCATGAACAGCCAGTAGTCAGTACTGACGGCGATGCCCACCAGGAGCAGTCCACACGCTCCGAAAACACTAGACAGCAGGGTCAGGGCGCGGCTGCTGCAGTTACTCATCCTAGGTGACAGGGGGAGCCACTGGCCAAATGCAGCGCAAGGACCTGGAGGAGGAATTGATAACAATCAGCCAGAGAAACCAGATATTCACACAAATCACACACCCCGCCCAAAAGCTATACTCACATTAAATTTGAGCTTTTCCTAGTCAAACCGATGGGTTCTCAGAGGCCCCAATAGTTACTGGCTCCCATATGCTTCCTCTTTAACCACAATATCTTTGTTTTCACTAAGAGAACATGACAGCTGGCTCTAAACACCACCCTAACTCACTAAAACCTCCCAAAGAATCCAAGGGGTCTTGGCTACAAGACCCTTCACCTTCTTCTAACTCAGGAGTGAGGAACCTCCAGGCTGCGGGCTAAACTAGGCCTGCCAATCTGGCCCGCGGAAGCTGTTTTTGGCCAGCCACGCCCATCTGTCACTCATATGATGTTTTATGGCCACCTATCTTTTACCAGGATAGGCAATGCAGCAGCTGCCAAGGAGCAACCAGCAGGGCACAAGGTGCAAGATGCAAGATGCAAGCCCTGCTGCTTTGGGGGGTGAGGATTAGTTCTACTTGCCTGCCTATCAAAAGTGAACCCATGGAGGGTTGGACACCTTTTTAATCCAGCCCACAGGACAAAAGTAGTTCTCTCCTTTTGCTCTGACCCAGTAGATTTTATTAAACATAAAAATAAATCCATATCCCGTCCATTCTCCCAAAGGATGACTCAGGGCAACAAATATTTCTGTGATTTAAAAAATTACAGTTAAAAACAAAATAAAAACATATCAAAGGCATTTAAAGACAGTTGGAAGCTTTTAAAAATGACAGAACAAACATCTAAAACAAATTTAAGAACCAAATCAGGTGACTGGATAGTGCCAATGAAATAGAAAAGAATTCAGCAGGCACCTGCCGAATTTTAAACTTCCACTCTACATGACAACCCTGAGAGGCCTTCTAACGACCCTCTCCTAGCTTTCGTACTCTGATGAGGAACCCCTTCATGACTGTCCTCAAATCCCAGAACACTGCAGAAGATTCTGGGGCAGTATTCTGTTTGTGTAGGGTGTCATCCAGGTCTGCTGGGATTACCTATTACAAGGACTGAGAGGGTGCCCAAGAATACTCCCACAATGACCCTGAATAACACTATTCCTGGTGCCCTAGAATATGCCCACAATATATCCTTCAGGCAGCTGGTCCACCATTATTGGTCTCAATAAAAAACTCACAGTAAGTTTCTAAGGAGCTCCAGATTTCCTGGAAATAATTTAAAAACTCTTCTACCAGAAATGTTTACTTCCACCTACATATTCTCCATAAAGGACCCCTGACAGACGACTCTGGGGTTGTGGCGCTCATCTCGCTTTCAGGCCGAGGGAGCCGGCGTTCGTCTGCAGACAGTTTTCCTGGGTCATGTGGCCAGCATGACTAAGCCGCTTCTGGCGCAATGGAACACCGAAACCAGAGCAGTGCACGGAAACGCCGTTTACCTTCCCGCCGGAGCGGTACCTATTTATCTACTTGCACTTTTTGGTGTGCTTTCAAACTGCTAGGTTGGCAGGAGCTGGGACCGAACAACGGGAGCTCACCCCGTTGCAGGGATTCGAACCGCCGACCTTCTGATCGGCAAGCCCAAGAGGCTCAGTGGTTTAGACCCCAGCGCCACCCACATCCCTACATATTCTCCTTACTCTCCTCCCAAAAAAATCTGGGTTATGAAATCTCCACCACCCATACCCTAGCTAGCCCATTAGGCCTTCTGACATGACGCAAGCAAGATTTATAGTTCTCGCCATTCCAGCATAATTCTCTAGCTCACAGTTCATGGGTTTTCATTCCAACCAGTGTAGCCTTGCTTCTTCCAAGAGCCATAGAATCATAGAGGTGGAAGGGACCGCACAGGAATGTTTTGCCCAAGGTGAAACTCAAACCAACAACCCTGAGATTAAGAGTCTCATGCTCTACCAACTGAGCTATCTCAGAGCTAATGTGAAGAAGCCAGACACCCTGGTGTCTACCATGTCTGAGGGGCCCTCAGTAAAGTGCCTTCTGGCAGGACCTGTCCTACATTTCTGGGCCTCCTCCCTCAGATAGTGGCTGCAGCAGGGCTGCCATCACCACTGGGCATCTGGGTCTGAGAGCTGCCCTGTTAATTTCCTGGAATTTCCTGACGTGCCAGACTTTGTTTTTTCAAGAGGAACCCAGGGCAGGTGTCAGAGGTGGACCCTCCCAGGGTGTGGGCTCCCAAGCACTTGCCCAATCAATCCACTTCATGGTCATGATCTCACCAAGTTTTCTTTTAAAGGGTCAGGTGGCTTTCCTGCCTTCCTTGCTCTGGGCCTTCCTGCCACCTTCCCCAGAACAATCCAGCATTCCTGATCGCCAGTTTAGGAATAGCGATTCTCAAAATGTATGTGGGGAAAGGCTGTAGCTCAGTGGTAGAGCATATGGATCTTAGGAACAGTGGAAGTTGCCTTATCCCAATTTCTTGGTCCTTCTGACCATGTCCCAAGTCCTAGGTGGAGATGCTGTGGATTGAATCTGAGACCTTTTGCATGCAAAGTAGATGTTCTGCCACTGAGTTCTGGTCCCGAGTTAAGGTCCCGGGTTCAATCCCCAGCGTCTCATGGGGGAAAGACCCTTGCCTGATATGCTGGACTGCCAATTGATGTGGACCAGCCTTCCCCAACCTGCCACCCTCCAGATGTTTTGGCCTTCAGCTCCAGCCAGAGCAGCTGTGGTAGAATTCTGCTGTAGGCCAAACTGAGCTTAGATGGACTAAAGGCTTTGGCTTGGCATGAGGAGGCCACCTATGTACAAAAAAACCCCCATTTCTTTAGAATATTGTTGGGATTTTTAACAAAGCAAAATGCAGGATGCAAAACAGACCACCACAGTCCTCAAAATGAATATTGCAGAAGCATATTCGGTTCATGCTCGTTGCAACCACTAAAGCAGAGAACTCATCAGCAGCTCATAATGACCAAGCCTGTTACAGAGATAAGGCACACTGCTGACTTTAAATGCTCTGGGTAGAGCTGATCCCAATACAGTGGTACCTCAGGTTACATACGCTTCAGGTTACAAACTCCGCTAACCCAGAAATAGTGCTTCAGGTTAAGGGCTTTGCTTCAGGATAAGAACAGAAATAGTGCAGTGGCGGCACAGCAGCAGGAGGCCCCATTAGCTAAAGTGGTGCTTCAGGTTAAGAACAGTTTCAGGTTAAGAACAAACCTCCGGAACGAATTAAATACTTAACCTGAGGTACCACCGTACACCAAAAATGATCCCATAGATTGGGAATGGTGAATTATGAGCATGTTTACTCATAAATAAGTCCTGTTGTGTTCAATGGGGCTTGCCTCCAGGTAAGGGCTTAACCCCGCAAAAAAAAATAAATGGGTAAAGAATTTATATTGTAATACACTAAGAAATCTGGCTGCCACATAGGGCTGAGGGAGGCATAATGGTTTTCGCTTTCCTCCTAGGAAGTCAGAAGGGTCTAGTTCAGTGGTGGGGAAGCTGTGGCCCTTCAGATTTTGTTGGACTCTAATTCACGTACACACCATAGACTTAAAGCAAACACGACTTCCCCCAAAGAATCATGGGAACTGTAGTTTGTTAAGGGTGCTGGGAATTGTGACTCTGTTGGGATAAACTACATGTCCTGGGATTCTTGGGGGGAAGGCATGTGCTTTTAATCTACTTTAAATGTATATTGGCATGCCTTGGTTTGGTTCCAGATGGTTTCAATAAAGCGAATATCGCAATAAATCAAGTCACATCATATTTTGGGGGGTTTCCCAGTGCATGTAAAAGTTATGTTTGCACTATACTGTGGTCTATTAAGCCAGGCCCCCTTGGCTGCTGGGGAGGGGGGGGGGAACCAGCCCCAGCGCTAGCCAGCTCCACTCCCTTGGAGAGAAGAGCACTGGTGGCGGACTTCCTTCCCCTGCTGGCACCTGCACCCACGTCCTTGTGAGAAGCAATATCTGTGAAGCACAATAAAACGAGGTGTGCTTGCAGTGTGTATATGCTGCCAGAGAAGAAAAGGCCAGGAAACATGGAGGGAAGGGAGTGTGTGTGGACAGGGAAGAGGAGTAATTGTAGGGCTGCCATCCGTTCAGATTTTCCTGGGATTTCAAAGGCAGAATTAACATCCAGGGGAAATTTCCGAAAGGCTGCACATTGTCAATCGAAAATTGTGGTGTTTTGGCTCAACAACTTTTTGGGTGTGCTGGTTTTTACGCTTTGAAAGATGGCTACCCTAAGCAACTCACAAGGCTAAGGTTCACATGTTGATTTGAAATGACTAGACAAACCTTTGGCTGCAAGCCTCTAGACCAGGGCTTTCCAAACTTGGGTCTTCAGCTGTGTTTGGACTACAACTCCCATCATCCCTAGCTAGCAGGACCAGTGGTCAGGGATGATGGGAACTGTAGTCCAAAAACAGCTGGAGACCCAAGTTTAGAAAGCCCTGCTCTAGTCCACTACTAAAGCTTTATAACCACAGCAGTACACCACCATCACCTTCGAATCATTCATTCTAGTGCTTGTTTCGGGTTGTGAGGGCAAGACTTGGAGGGATACCTACAATGGGCAGGAGTTTAATTTTGTGCTGTGTGACATATATTTGTATCTTGCTTTTCTGCCTAGGTGCTCAAGGTCATGTATATTTCCCCCTTCCTCCCCCCTTTTATATTTGCAACAGTCCTTTGAGGTAAGCTAAGCAAAGTTACTATATGTCCATAAGAAGCAGTTATTGTCAATAGATTATTGGTGGAGGGGGGGGCGCCTCGGAGGAAAGGCAGGGACTGCAATCCACAAACAGTGGTACCTCAGGTTACAGACGCTTCAGGTTACAGACGCTTCAGGTTACAGACTCCGCTAACCCAGAAATAGTACCTCGGGTTAAGAACTTTGTTTCAGGATGAGAACAGAAATCGTGCTCCGGCAGCGCAGCAGCAGCAGGAGGCCCCATTAGCTAAAGTGGTGCTTCAGGTTAAGAACAGTTTCAGGTTAAGAATGGACCTCCGGAACGAATTAAGTTCTTAACCTGAGGTACCACTGTACAATGAACTGGGACCTCCTCCCTCTTGCCCTCTCCTTCTGGTGCCAATCTAAACAAGCACTCAGAGGAGAATAGGGTGACCATGCGCCCTGGTTTACAGAGGATAGCCCTCTCTTTGAAGGGCTCTATCCTGTCCAAGTCTGGATTAAGGAGAAGCAGGAGAGGCCTTGAAGGTGCCCGTCACTGGTGAGCCCCTGAACAGCAGACAGAGCAGGCCACCAGGTTGCAGCCTTTCCCAACCATGCCGAGAGCCAGTGCTGGTCATACTCATTGCCCCTTGTTCCGCAAGGGACAATGACAATAAAGATATTGTATATCGAGTAGACCCGTTGAAGTCAAATTCACACGACTTACTGAGGTGCATGCGTTTTCTACTACTCTGACCCGAACTTAGTTGAATGGATGCATCCCTGAATTTGCATCTTGACAGAAAATCAGCGTATGGAAATTTGACGCAGACCTGGCACCCTCTCTTTTTGTTGATGCGCCGCCGTTCCTCTTTTGAGCCAATGCGTGTGTAGCCTCCTCTCTTAGAGGAGAGAGTGCAAGGGGACCAGGAGGCTCCAGAGGCCGGCAGTTGGACCTCTGCAGGGAGTGGGCCTTAGCAGATGCCCAGTGTTGTGACCCCTTACCCCCTACACACATGCCCCACAAAGTCTTGAGCCACGCTCTACCTGCCTGTCCCCAAACACCAGTCTCTGCTTCTGGTCCTTCATGTAGATGTTTTAAAAAGAGATTTGGAAACAGCAGAAACAACGTTATACCTTCTCAGTCTCACTCTTCTTCCCACACCCTGAATTATCCATCACACCTGCGGCTGGTTTCTCACCCCCACCCAATGGCTTCTGGGATTCAAGCTTGCAGTGTGGGTTGAACTGGCTGGTGCTTTCGAACCTCTCCACCTCTATGATTTCCTGTCTGACCTGAAAGCCCTGCACCAGTTGTGCCTGAGTTGGCTGTAGTAAACATAGGGAGAGCTGGATGGAACTCTGCACATGCTCAGAGACAATCTTCTTGATATAGTCTGGGGCTTAGCACTGATACAGAAACGGTCTGTTCTGGGAATGGAAAGCAGTGAGATCTCACCTGAAGCGCTGAGCTCCCCTCATCCCTTCCTCAATTTCCTAGCCCCCAGTGCTCATAATTTCAGGCCAGTTCTCTTGATGGGTTTCTGTGGAAGGATGGGGGGGGGATAAGCCTTCTTGTGCAACCCACCCCCCACTCCATGGAAGACTCATCTCTTCCATTGATTTATCTCTTGCAGAAGTTGATGTCATGAAACACAAAGATGACAACTATCCTCATGTCCCAGACCCGTATATGGGAATCACATGAGAAATACATTTGCAGCAGTGGGGTGGGGGTTGAAAACATGTAGAGCAGAGGTGAGTTGCTTCAAGTACATGGCTGCTGCCCCAACCTCCAGTCTCCTCCAATTACTGGGCCTCTGGAATCCAGGGTGCCCCCCCCCCAGTCTGCCCCATATGCACATCTCCACCACCACACCACCCCCGACGCCCCAAGCCATCAAGGCTTTGCTCCCTTCTGTTGCATAGCTATGGTTTTCTCCAAGATATGTTTGTGCTTTCAGAGAGTCCAGCATCATCCCCCTCACAATGGATTTTCAAGCACTTTTTTTCCCTGGCTTGTGTCTCCAGGGGTTTCTATTTATGCCCTCGACTGCATTTGTGCTGAAGAGAGGGACCAAAAAAAAGACCTAAACACTCTCTCTCTCTCTCTCTCTCTCTCTCTCTCTCTCTCTCTCTCTCTCTCTCTGCATGTGTGTGAAGGATAGGAAAATAGTATCTGGCCTAGAATGGAGGGCTGTGGGGATAGGGGCAGTCTGAATGGCAAAGAGTCTGTCATGGAGAGGGGTGGCACCAGAAAAAGGGTGGGGGGTGCAGAAGGCACAAAGTATATTTTTAGGTAGTTGAGAGAGAGAAATAGCAGCATATGTTAACAACAAGAGTCCAGAAAGGGGGGGGGAGTAATGGGGGCAGTTCCTTGTTAGAGGGCCCAAATCCTTGTGTGTGTGTGGGGGGGGGGTCAGATCCTTGTGGCACCCTCTGACACTGCCCCTAGTTAAGGAGAGAAATAAAAATATACCCTCTCCCCCCTTTCCTCTTTAAAGATGGAGGGCACAAGGAGAAGGGGACGACAGAGGATGAGATGGTTGGATGGTGTTCTTGAAGCTACCAGCATGAGTTTGATCAAACTGCGGGAGGCAGTGGAGGACAGAAGTGCCTGGCGTGCTCTGGTCCATGGGGTCACGAAGAGTCGGACACGACTAAACAACAACAACAAATATCAACCTCCCTGCCCTACTCCCTATGTAACAGCGCCCCCTACTGCCTGCCCACAGCATTGTTTATAGCCCCTTAGCAGTGAAGTGTCACCCCACCCCCCAGAGGAGAACCTTTATTCGATTCCTCCCATCTGTGATTGTTTTATTTTGGTTACAGAAGGCGGCGCAATATGGTCACCCTACTCACACACATTCCTCTTCCTGTTCCAGATCTGTATATGCATACACAACATTCAAGGGAGAAGGAGCGTGTGTGTGTGTGAGGCGGGAGAGGGGGGGAGAGAGTGGATGATATGTTTGTGGGAACGGATAGGAGGAGGTTTGCAAGGACAGCCCAAGTCCCATCTGCACTGTCCGTTTCAAGACATATCATACCACTTTAAACAGTCATGGCTCCCCCTCACCCCAAAGCATCCTGGGAACTGTCATCCGATAAGCTTGCTGAGAGTTGTTCGTTAGGAGAGCCCTATTTCCCCCCACAGAGCTACAGTTCCCAGAGGGGTTGATTGTTAAGGGGAATGGGGTGTCTCCCAAAAATGCTTGGCACCCTTAGTGAGCTACAGTTCCCAGAATTATTTGGAGGAAGCCATGACTGTTTAAAGCGGCATGATACCACTTTCAACGTACTGTGCAGATGGGGCCAAAGACAAAGGTATGGATGGGAAGCAGCTGCCTTAATGCTGAGTCCGACCATGGCTCCATCTAGGTCAGTATTGTCAACTTTGACTAGTAGCGGCTCTCCAGGGTTCCATGCAAGGTCTCTTTTCCTAGCCAACCTTGGAGATACCAGGGATTGACTCTGGGGCCTTCTGCACTCAGAGCTGGTGCTTTGCCACTGAGCTGTGGCCCCCCAAACAAACAGAAGATCACATGAGCAGAGAGAGGTTTAAAGACCTGGGTGAGGCTGTCACTCACAGGAAGTCATTAGGCAGAGGCTGGGCAGCCGCCGTAGTGTAGTGGGTAGAGTACTGAACCTGGGAGTAGAGTACCTGGGAGACCAGGGTTCAAATCCCCACTTGGCCATGAAGCTCATTGGGTGACCTTGGGCTGGCCACTATCTCTCAAGCTAACCTACCTCACAGAGTTGTTGTGAGGATGATGTGGAGAGAGAGGCAGAAGTGTGTACACCCCCTTGAGTTATTTGGAGATATGCTGTGATTGATATATAATAATAGTAGATATGGAGGTGCTCTGCCTCTCAATTCCTGCATCACCCAGGGGGGTTGGACCAGATAGCCTACAAATACATTTTCCAACTCTAGATGGTAAGATTATAGGATGGACAGACAGGTGGACAGACGTTTACAAGAGAAGAAGAGGAAGGATGATTGGCAGACAGATATTTATTGCCATGATGGATGCGCAGATAGGTACTGACGGACGGGTTGCACTGTGGCTCAGCTTGATGACATAAGTTTTTCATGCAGTTTCTGCATAATTTACTGTAAGTGGTATGTTGTTTCTCACATTGAAGTGATGCACACAATAGCAGCTTAAAATGCAGCAATGTCGCTTCCCCTCCCCATTTCAAGTCGACTTGCATGTTGCTGTATGCGCCTGAGGGCGGGAATGTCTTTACCCGATGCACTTTATGTTTCCCTGTGCCTGCAATGCGCCCCCCCCCCCAAACTCCTGTTCAATGAAGCTGTCATCTGGCCATGGCCTGCCATCTGCACATGTGCAATGACTGTTTCTAACGTACACACCTCAGCTTCACCATGGCTTCCATCTTCAAATCAGATGGGAACTGGTTTGTGAGGAAACGCCTCCAACAGCTGTATTTCTCAAGATACATAGGGATTGTGGCTAATGTTATGTGTACAGCGCTTCAAACACCAGCAGTGGGAGCGCACTGGAGCCAGAGTAAGTCGTAATGCGTACACAGTATCAATCACAATTCAAGAAGGACACTGACAAACTGGAACGTGTCCAGAGGAGGGCAACCAAAATGGTCAAAGGCCTGGAAACGATGCCTTATGAGGAACGGCTAAGGGAGCTGGGCATGTTTAGCCTGGAGAAGAGGAGGTTAAGGGGTGATATGATAGCCATGTTCAAATATATAAAAGGATGTCACATAGAGGAGGGAGAAAGGTTGTTTTCTGCTGCTCCGGAGAAGCGGACACGGAGCAATGGATCCAAACTACAAGAAAGAAGATTCCACCTAAACATTAGGAAGAACTTTCTGACAGTAAGAGCTGTTCGACAGTGGAATTTGCTGCCAAGGAGTGTGGTGGAGTCTCCTACTTTGGAGGTCTTTAAGCAGAGGCTTGACAACCATATGTCAGGAGTGCTCTGATGGTGTTTCCTGCTTGGCAGGGGGTTGGACTCGATGGCCCTTGTGGTCTCTTCCAACTCTATGATTCTATGATTCTATGATTCTATGAATCTGCAGGATAGGGCCAATTAAAAAATTAAGGGCAATATAGTTATACAAGGAAAACAGACAGGATTGTGAGAGGTGCATGAGCAAAAGACAATAACTTGGCAGGAGAGGAGATCCACACCTAGAACAGGATGAGTGGAAATCTCTCCATTGAACTTGTATTCAAAGAGCTGGCCTGCAGGGTTCATCATACAATATGTCTAATGCAACTTTCCGAGACCTATTATATACTGATCTGTAAGTGCTCTCTGTCACAAATCCTGAAGTTCTCTATACGTAAGATATTATATTTCCATGCTCAAAACCATCTGGAATAACCATTGTCCATTTTTAATAGCAATCACAAACTCCAGTTGCTCAATAAACATGTTATGAGAGAGTATGAGACATCTACCCTTTTCACCCCCCATTTCTAAACTCAACTCGTGAGTCCCATAGGGTGGTTGAAGATACTTAAGGAACAACAAATCTGTGCTATGTTGCCTTGAGTATGTGCTCCTAGCCTGAGTACAAACTCATTGAGTAGCACCTACAGATCAAGAACCAATGCTGGCCAGTTGTTAAGAGTGAATGAAGCCCATAGCTATCTATAAACCCATCACCTCAGCTGGGCTTGCAGTGAAGTGCCTATAATCCAAGGCTGTGAGTTTGAGATGCACATGCTTTGCATACAGAAGGTCCTAGGTTTGATCTCAGCCATTCAGTAGTATCTGGTGCCCACTGGGACTGGCAGGGTGGAAGGAAGGAGGACAAACAGTAGGTGGAGCCAGAGCACCAATGACTGGCAGAACCAACTCACTCTAGTTTTGCTCCCTTCCCTTCTGAGTTCTACAAGGGCAACAAGACCAAGGAAGAGGATGCTAATAGGCAGTGCCATGCCCTGGACTGGTTGCAAGCAGGAAGGCAGGGAGCTGGTGGAAGATGGCTGATGGCAATGCCCCATTTGCCCTAATGGGCCAGCTTCCATTATCTGCTGTAGCAAGTCCTGAGAACCCCGAGACCCCCCTGGAGAGCCACTGTCCGTCAGAGTAGGCAATACTGGTCATCTGGTCTGGTTTAAGGAAGCTTCCTAGGATCCCATGAGTATTGACATTTGACCCCTTTCCCTTAAGTTAGGGTGACCACCCTTTCCCCCTGTCTTGCTCCTGAGCCTTTAACAGCAGCCTGCTCCATAGAAATTTAGCTGGTGGAGCTTTTGCTGCCACATATTTCCATGGCAGGAAAAGCTTCCCGTTAACTGCAGTGGCTGGTGTCCGTTGGGGCTGGTTGGGCGGATGCAGGGAGCCTAGTCAGTAGGTGGCGCCAGAGAGCCAATGACCTGCAGAACCAACTCATTCTAGTTTTGTTCCCATCCTTCTCCTCCCTGCTGAGTTCTACGTGGAGATTCAGGAGCAAGAGGAAGCTGACAGCCAATGCCTTAAATAAGAAGGCAGGCAGGCAGGCAGGCAGGCAAGGGCTGTTTGGAGGCCAATTGTGGAGCAGTGCCCCATTTGCCCCAATGAACCAACTTCTACGGCCTGTTAAGCCACTGACTGCAGTGTGGTGTTCTGACTAGGGAGACGCAGGTTCAAATCCCAGTTCTGTTATGAAACTGAGTGGATGATTTTGGCTATCAATTGGCCTAAGAGAGCTGTTGCAAGACTAACACTGGGATATTATTAGGGTAAAATGGGATAAGCCCATGTATTTTGCCCTGGTCACTCTGGATCAGATTGTGATGAATTAAACATATAAATGAGGACTGCTGCTGAAATGCCACCGAAAGTGAAATCCAAAATGAACTTGTAGGCTCCTTCTCAGGCGAAGCCTCTGCATAATTTCAAGAAAAACCAAAAGAGTTCAAATAAAACTAGCAACATTTCCCAGGAGATTTTTGCGCATGCACCCATGTACACACACATACACACGGGTGCACTTTCAACCTAACACAGACTTTCCATGTTAAAAGGGCCACCCGTGTTCATAGGCCAGATAAATAGGCCAAAGGAAACCATCTTTGTTACAGTTTAATCTCACTCTTCCCGCAAGGAGTTCAAGATGGCACTAACGGTCCCATCCATCCCAATTCATCCTCACAACAACTCTGTGAGGAACGTGAGTCTGAGAGAGCATGACAGGCCCAGAGCCAGCCAGTTAGCTTCATGGGTGAGGAGGGATTGACACTAGCCACTATACCACACTGCCTCCCATACAATAAGTGTAAAAGTGTTTCCCCTCCCCATAACCACTAGTGTAACTCCTAAAACGATTCCTTCTCCTCTACCACCACCACACTGGTCCCCCCACATTCTGCCCCACAGCATGCTGTTGTCATTGTATAGTTGGTTGTGTGTGCGCGCCCCCCACAAATGTAACAAACCTAGCACAAATGCAGCACACATTCTGCTTGACCCCTCTGTATCTCATGCACCAATATGCTAGATTAAATCTCACCCTTTAGCTCAATGCCAGAACCCACCCCAAATACCTCTTCCTTTCTCCCAGCTCCACAGCAACCACATCTCTTCCCTCCAGCAAATACTGTACCATATTCATCTGTGGCGGGGAATACAATCTTACAGCAATGTCACCATCTGGGATTAAACATTTGTGGGTTTGTTTGTTTTCAGGGGCGCGCAGTGAGACAGAAATATACACTGTATTATATGCAAAATCTTGCTCTTTTTGCTTGAAACCCATCTCTCTTTCAAGTAGACTCACACATCCAGCAGAAAAACACGGAGGGGGGAGGAGGAGGGGTTGGGAATAGCTCCTGGGCGCAAGCTGAAACCTCAGAATTGCTGTTACAATTATAATATCACAGTCTATACACACAAAGGGCTCGTTCCGAGAATTTTGTATTTGTGCGCTAGCATTGAGAATTCACATGCACACCGAGGGTATAGAATTCACATAGACTTCAACGTTGAAAGGAATTCACTTGCGCGACCACAGTACATACTCTCTCAAAGAGGGCAATCTGCCAAGAATTAATGGGAAATATGCAAACATTAAATCTACTCCTGCCACACACACACACACACAAACAGTTAAATAAGATGCACATATAAGACTACACACACATACACACACCATCCTCATCTTTATGCACCATGTAATCTAAGCACCGAGGCGTTAAAGGGGCCTCCCATTAATCAGGTACCCTCATGTGCACTAACATGAAGAGGGGTGGGAGGTAAGCGTAAACATAATTCAATTGACACCACCCTGTGAAATTGCACACACAAGCTAGAGAGACAGGAGCTAATAGTAATCACAAACACAGACACACACCATTGGATAACCTAGACAGATTGATGTTAAAAGGATTGAAGAGGAGCTCTCTCTCTCTCTCTCTCTCTCTCTCTCTCTCTCTCACACACACACACACACAGTGCTGTAGAAAATCACAGGCACATGCATTACATACCAGTGCAACACCTTGACAAAGGTGTCAAAGCTACCCTAATGCTGCATGCTGTATTTAAACAGAACAAAACCAGTGAAACATACTAGTGCTATGTTGGAAGTGTGCTAAAGGGACAGCACCAAACTACGGGCTGGAATCACTCTCCTAACATAGAACACTGTTTTTAAATCACAGACATCCTGCCTGCCAGGCAGTGCAGTGCACAGAGAAAGGTGCAGAATGAATTTACATCCAGCAATCCTCTCTCTCTCTCTCTCTCTCTCTCTCTCTCTCTCTCACACACACACACACACACACACACACACACACACTATACTGGTGCAGCATACGGCTCATCTAAATTAGCAGTTCTGGCTGTTTTGCAACACACATACAAATTGCATTTAAAGGGATTTGTATCTACTAGGCGTCAAAAAATAAATAGGAAGATGGGTGTAGTGTTGTATAAAGGCATGAACCCACACTGCTCCGTATGTAATGTTATAGTTGGAAAGGTTTAACTGAAGGCAGCTTTTTGAAATCAGTTTTGTGTTCGTGCTTGGCTCTACAGAAAGCCAGAGAAATCTACAGAAAGGACGCTGAACCGTACATGCTTACTAGGTGTAATGGGAATCACACACACTGAAAAACATGAGATTTCATATGAAGTGACATGCAGTGTTTTGTATTGACTATACGCACATATATGTACTAGCAAGGGAAGTTCCCACCTGCACAGACTCCACATCTCTGGGGGAGAGGAGGATAATGCCAATAAAAATTGCTTCCCATGCACCTCAGTGTAATAACAGAACCGCACAGAAACGAGTTAAGGATGTGTGTTCTCTTCACTAACTTACTACCAAAGAATCCAAACACATCATCGCCAGTCTGTGCTGTTATGTACCAGAGAAAACCCAGCCTTCATCCAAGAGGATCTGAAGGAATTCACTAACACACCAACCAGAGGGCTTAAAAGTTAAGCATCTGCAATGCACATCAGGTGCTACAAAACAGCCATTCCGCTGCCCCTCAAGGAAAGGCCACAAGCTCACACCCAGGCCAAAGTTGTCCAAAGTAACACAACACTGGGCGAATCATCCAGAGGGGGAACGCAAAAGAGCAGCATGACATTAGCGAGATTCTCTTTTACTTAGGGCCAGCCAAGCAGGTTACAAGCTTCTTAATTGCACAGAACTCCGGGGCTGCCGGGGAAGAGTCCTGTGTAACTCTGAGGCTTCCATCCTCTTAGAACTATTAGCTGATCTGAGCCATGATAACCCCTCTCCTCATTCTGGGTCTCTAATGCAGATGGACACACAGAGAGAGGAACCTGCCTTGAAGCGAAGGGAAGGCGATTCCCAAGCAGGACAATGTAGCAGCTGTGTTACTAGCAGGGATTTCAGCGCACTGTTGGGAAGGGAGGTGGGCTAAGACGGGGTCTGTATCTCTCACCTTGCTGTTAGAATCCCACCGGAGCTTTGAGATCCTTGCTCTTCCACCGCACCTGCATCGCTTTCCTGCTTTTTATTCTTAGTTATCTCTCCTTTTTCTCTCGCTCCAACCTTCCAAGGGGTGGCTGGGAGTTGGGATGGGATGTCACCCGTTCCCTCTTTCTTAAGGGAGGGTATCTTCTTGAAGGGCCGGTGACTACGCGACCCCCAAGCGACGATGGGTCTCTATCGCGGAAGGCCCCATCCAGAAGTTTGCTTCATCCAAAAAGTGGGAGAAGGAGAAGAAGAGGAGGAAAGAGAGAGAGAGAGAGAAAGAGAGAGATGGATGAGAGGAGAAGGGGCTGCAGTCTTCTTCGAGGAGGGGGGACACGGCAGAATGAAAGAGGGAGAAGAAGGAGGGAGCTCTGGGAAGGGGGGGGCGCGACGAATGCAGCAGCCAGCCGCGGTTCTGTGGGGTGGGAGCAGGAGGGCGAGCTGGCGGTGGTCAATATGGAGCTGGGGGCCGGAGGAGCCGAGCTGGGGGGCCGGAAGAAGGAATGCAGCAGGAGCAGCAGGAGGGAGACGGGGAATGACAGGATGAAAAAGGGAGCCAAGCGGACGAATGCAGCAGGGGGAAGAAGAAGGGAGCGCGCGAGCAGACGACAGAACGAGGGACGCAGAAGGAGAGGAGGGGAAGAGGCAGAGGGGCGAAAAGAGGGGTGCAGGAGAGGGGGGAGGCAGAGGGGGGTTGAAAAGGGGTGCAGCGGATGGGGGAGGGGGGAAGGGAAGCCCTCGAAGGGACGAAGGAATCGGGGAAGCGGAAAAGGGGGAGAGAGAATCGAAGAGGGATCCCGGCAGAAGGAGAGAGAGGGAAGGAAAGGAAGAGGGTCCGGAGGAGGAGGCGGAGGAGAGGGGAGTGCTATGGGGGGGTGTTTCCAGGCAGGAGGCAAAGGACTGAAAAAGCCACGCAATGGCGAGAGGCTGGGGGGGGGGGCAAGGGAATGCAGTAGCAGAGAAAGGGAGAACGAGCGAGTGGGGAGCGATCAGAAATCGCAGCAGGAGGAAAACCCGTTTGGGGGGGGGGAGTCAGGGAGCGCAGCAGAGATGCGGGTAAAAGAGGGAGGGGGAGAATTAAATCAATAAGTCCCAGTTGGGGAAAAGGAGGGTCTCCCTCAGCCAAAGATAGCCTCGTTATCTGGAGGGCGACCCCCAAAAGGGGGGGGAGAGAAGGGTGGCTGTGCGGGGGGGGGGAGGGATCGTTGGATGGAAAAAGAGAGCGGGCGAGGGGGGCTGCGGTGGAGGCGCGCCGGAGGAGGGAGGAGGAGGGAGCTCGAGAGAGAGAAAGGCTGCTACCGATTTTGTCCTGGGGGGCTTCGATCGGGCAGTGATGCCGCAGTCGGGTGCCGAGAGGTGGCTGCCTGTCTCTCGGTCCCCCTCCCTCCTGCTTTCCCCCTCTCTCCCTCTCACACACTCGCACACTCACACGCACGCACACAAACACACAGGCTGGCACGCACAGGGCGCCCCCGCGGCCGGATCCCGCACGATCACGGGATCCGCTTGGCTGGGAACTGACGAGGGGCGCGAGGAGAATTCACAATCGCCCCAGCCCAGGACACACACACACACACACACACACACACACACACACACCCCAGCCCGGCTCCCTGCAGCTGGCCGTGATGTCAGAGGGACCACTCTTAAAGGGACACGACGCCCCGGCTTCCCGCCCCGACCTCGCCAGCCGGGGGGGAAGTGGGCTCGTCTGCTGGGTGGTGTGTGTGAGAGAGAGACAGAAAGCGGATAGATCTGAATAGGAGAGGAACGCACAGGACAGATAGCAAGCGAGCAGGATGCAGCGGTGAATATCCGAAACGTGGGGAATGTCGACATTCTCCATACGTCTGACACTCGCGGTAACATTCGCTCTGCCCGCATTCACATGTGTGTGGAGCGCGCGCGTGTTGGTCTAGACTGTCGACAGTCAGATATAAAAGTCAGCCTTCACCAAATTTCGGACAATGAGCTAGCCTGGATGTCTGCGTATGTTTTGGTACACACACACACACACACACACACACCACACGTGTGCCTTAGAGCCCAATGCATTCACAAAACCGACCTGGGATTGTCAGCATTTCGTCTATGAAGGCGAAGAGTTAACCAATGTTTAGACAGTCATTGTAGCCTATGGAGGTGTTTTTCCCCTCTTGGTACCTGTCATATACAACAACTATCATTAGCATCATCATCATTATTACCTTTATCAGCAGCACCAAAGATTCACAGCTGATGCTGCTGGGATAATGCCAAGTAAATACAGTTCGTTAAAAATGTTAATGATAACAAAACGAGACACCCACAACTGGCACCTGCGCCTTAGAACACCACCTTGTTTTCTGCACACCTCTATGAAATGCACGTAACTCTCCTTCTCACCACCACGCGGGCGCGGAGTCCCCTTTAGTGTGAGCATCAGGATGGGTGGCGAAGGGAGAAAAGAGGTTTTGTAATGAGCCTTCATACGAGGAGTTCCTAGGACTGGCCGTGAGGGGACTGAGCGTCGATGCTCTCTGGAGCCAGAAATCTTGAAAAGGGGAGGGAGATCTGGCTTGGCTTTCTTTTTTCCTTTTTTTTTGTGGTCTCGGTTCCTGAGGTTTCTTCGGAAGCTGAAGGGACTCCAGCCTAAGTCAGGAGGGCTCCTGGTCTCTCTCAATGACAACTTCGTTCAGTACACAACAGAAGATAATCCTGTTGACCCGCAAGAAATGACCCAATCCCATATTATGGCAAAACCTTTATCAGATCCTCATTAGATATCATGGCCTTATGAAGCTAATTGCCATAGTTATTAATATGAGTTTTGGTCACGTTGGAAGCTTCAGATTCCTTGGATCTCCAAGTGGTAATCTAGTGAGTTTACAGAACTGGGTTTTTTGGTTCCCTTGGTATGTGGAGGAAGTAAATGGGAAGAAACTGGGAGAGGAGCAGCTGTAGACAACTGGGAGGCAAGAAACTGGGAGGCAAGCCAGCAGCTGAGGATGATGGGAGTTGTAGTCTCCAAGACGTCTGAGGGTCACCTGGTTGCGGAAGCCTGAGTCACAGGAGAGACACATCAGTGGGTTTTAAAAAATTTATTGTTGTGATTTATTCATCACCTTCCGCACATGTCCCAAGGCGATGCACAAAATAGGATTGAAACAGCTAAATAGCAGTTACAAAAATAAACAGAAACAATGTAGAGTGAGCACCGTATGGGAAACACTTATTCATCCAGCTGGGTGCAGCAAAAATGTCTTCTGGGGAAATGTAGAGAGTGGGCTCCTGGCCTATCTCAACAGGGGGCGCTGTTCCACAGAGCAGGGGCAGCCACACTGAAACCCCCGATACTTCATGATTTACTGTTTGGAGCTGAGCTTCTGGCCACTGCAGGCAATAGGAGCCAGTGCTCAAGGAAAGTGGCAACAGGTAAAGGGACCCAGGGGCTGATGGAAAGTGAGGGCCTGCGAGAGTGGGAGCAAGCTGTAGGAGCTTGTGGGAGCCCAAGGAGCAATGAAACTGATGGGGATGGGTGGGAAGGAAGAAAGGGACTGAGACTCAGGTAGATACAGCTGTAGGGGTGAAGGAAGAAGGAGGGTCTGTTTCAAGATTTCAGCATGCTTTAATCTGATCCTCTGTGTGTGGGAGCTAGGACTATTCAGGGCCCACACTTTGCACGTGCTCAGAGGCACTCTTTTTAGTACAGTGGTACCTCGGGTTACAGATGCTTCAGGTTACAGACTCTGCTAACCCAGAAATAGTACCTCAGGTTAAGAATTTTGCTTCAGGATGAGAACAGAAATCGTGCGGCGGCAGCGGGAGCCCTATTAGCTGAAGTGGTACCTCAGGTTAAGAACAGTTTCAGGTTAAGAACGGACCTCTGGAACGAATTAAGTTCTTAACTCGAGGTACCACTGTACTACTTCATACAATCACATGCCTCTTGAATTTTTGCATGCCATGTATTTGTTTAAAAAGCAACACAAACACACAGCCCTGCTAGGAAAAAAAGAAGTTGCCAACTTTGCATTTATTTGTTTGTCAACTGTATACCTGCACCTTTCCTCCCAAAGGAGCCTAGAGCCGCAAACAACAAATGATAAAAAACCCCTCTTTAAAACAATTCCAAATGTAGACTGTAGAAACATGCAAACATTCCCCAGTAAGCCTTCAATGAACTTCAAACCACAACCAGGCACTCAAAGAATCTGAAAAGATAAGATACCACAAAACCCAAATTTGCAACCCTGTCCCCTCCAGGGTATGGGACGCGGGTGGCGCTGTGGGTAAAAGCCTCAGCGCCTAGGGCTTGCCGATCGAAAGGTCGGCGGTTCGAATCCCCGCGGCGGGGTGCGCTCCCGCTGCTCGTTCCCAGCGCCTGCCAACCTAGCAGTTCGAAAGCACCCCCGGGTGCAAGTAGATAAATAGGTACCGCTTACCAGCGGGAAGGTAAACGGCGTTCCGTGTGCTGCGCTGGCTCGCCAGAGGCAGCTTTGTCACGCTGGCCACGTGACCCGGAAGTGTCTCCGGACAGCGCTGGCCCCCAGCCTCTTGAGTGAGATGGGCGCACAAACCCCAGAGTCTGTCAAGACTGGCCCGTTCGGGCAGGGGTACCTTTACCTTTACCCCTCCAGAAGGCAGCTGGGCCTTCCCATTCTGTTGCAGAACTGGGCTTCTTTGGTACCAGGTGCTGCAAAAACACCAAATGGTGTCCATTCCTCGCCTTGAGGCATTTTGAGTGGGCGAATGTAGAGATATATTTATCATCAGACAGTAACAGAACAGAAGCCTCCTTTTATCCTTCTCCCCCCACAGCCCACAAACTCAGCCTCCCTCTGCTCCAGTGACAGAGATGAGGGAAGATGGAGAGAAATCTCAGAGCTGGTGAGACTGTAAACAGTCAACAGGAGGAAGGTGGCCAAAGGGTAGGCTGGAAACTGCAAAAGTTTTGAGTTGTTTCTGCAGAGGGTATTTAAAAATCTCCAACTCCTTCTGTGAGATACGATAGCCTGAGATATTTAATTTGTAAAATTAATGTCTCAAATATGCAAACACAAAGGCACAAATCACCTCCTTTATTAAAATCAATAACATGAATACAAAAACAACATATTCCTTGATCTGTGGTTGACATACTCCTCTGTTATTCTGTTCTTTAATCAAATGTGTGATCAACCAAGCTGTTTACTCTTTAATTCTTCATCTATGCCCCCAAAACTGAGAGGTGTGTTTTTTTAAAAGAAAGAAAGAAAAAGATGCGGAGGTAATCTTCTCAGGGTTGTTGCCACAGTCACACATCACTTGCTTGCAGACCACTTTGGATCATGCAGTGAGGTCATCATTGCGCGTCATGAGAGGCAGCTGCCACCACCCTGCGACACTTCCTTCTCCTTGCCTTCTCCTTCAGTATTGTGATGTCATCACACCCAGCATTTCCAGGGCTCTGATCCATTTCCTTGACTGTTGCTTGTTCATGGCAGCCAGAGAAACACTGAGTGTGATTGCCACCGCTTTATAAGTATTATCATTATTAATAATAATATTTATATATTGCTTTTCAACATAAAAGAAATCTGTAAAACCTAATAAAGCAACAATATGAGAGCAATTAAGACCAGTCAAACAAACCATTAAGCAATTAAAACAAAGCATGTAAAATCCAGGGATTCTGCATAAAACAAAAGCCTTTCACACCATCTATGTGCATGGTGCTGTACAAATAACAAGTTTGAAAGGACTCAGCCCCAAAGGACTTAAAATCTAAAAGAGACTCAGGGAAGCAGCAGGTGAAGGGGGCAAATGGAGACGTGAGGAGGCAAGGGAAGAATATGTGATTGCATCAATTAAATGTTCTTTAGCTTAGGGCCTGGGCAGCGGGAGATCCAAAGGCTTTGTGGGAAATGTGAGGTTTGGACTTGAAGCAAACAGGACTGATGGTCACAGGTGATTCCAGGCATGGGCAGCAGCAAGAGAAAGTGGGTAGAGTCCATTCAGGGTGCAGGAGACCCTTGGACGACTGAGCATGGTAGAGTTGGTTGGGCGATGATCACAGGAAAGGGCCTTCTAAACTAAGTTCGTGAAATCCCACCTAAAAGAGAGTAGAAATGGGGGTTGGAGGAGCCCTCTGGAATGTGTGCTTATGCTTTGAGATCTTCAGACAAAGGG
Organism: Podarcis vaucheri; assembly: GCF_965113315.1. Classification (NCBI taxonomy): domain Eukaryota; kingdom Metazoa; phylum Chordata; class Lepidosauria; order Squamata; family Lacertidae; genus Podarcis; species Podarcis vaucheri. The sequence continues at coordinate 19,370,887 of NC_138751.1, forward strand.
TGGTATACAAATTTAATAAATAATAACCAGGGGGCCACAGCAAGCAAGGCCCTGTTCCTGGCATCCAGCAATCAGATCTAACCTGGCAGCAGCTCCAGTACTCAGGAAGGCTCAATTGCCCTGGTGACTTTTTCTACTACTCAATGGCGTCTTCCCTATATAATCTGCTTTGGGCTACAGATTCATAGAGAGATACATTGGTTTATCAAAGGTCGGAGCAGCAATATGCAACCGGAGTAACAATCACACAATGACAACATGGCGAAAGTGAGTGAGTTGTAAGTTGATGGCAGCCACAAGTGTCGCATCCCTGCATCCTGCCCCTACCTCATTTGAGCCTGTGCATGCTACCAACCAGAGATAACAGCTGTGCCTGTTCGCTCCCCCCCCCCCCCATTTTTCAGCAGTATCCCATCATGATACTGCTGGGGTTAACATTTGACATTTTGCTAGAGTGAGCTACCACTGTAGAGAGGCATCAGTGTTTAGCCTCCCTCCCCAGGGTTTCTAGAAGTGGGTGAATGCATCAGAAATTTGAGTGGGTGGGTAAATGCATTGAGTCCCTTGGGCACACAGAGATGAAGTGCATGGGCATGAAAGCTAAGGTGCCATGTAGGGCACAGCCTGCCATTTTAACACATACCACAGTTCCCAAGGATAGCATATTGTCAACCCCGTTTTTCACATCTAGGGAGTTCATAGCTAAGAGGAAATTTGAGTAAAGATGTGATGGCCAGGGAGGGAGGAGATGCTTGTGGGAAAGACTCAAAAGCATTTCCTCCCTATGAAATGGGGAGATGTGGGTATTTGGGGCGGAGGTGATTGGGGTTTATATCTTGTGAGCAAGTTTCTGTTTCAGAAGGATGAATGAAATAAGTTTTAAAAGAAGTGACTTGAGCTAATGTTGTTACTCAGCCAATTCACACTGCCTGCAAACCTGTTGGTTCCAAGCTTCATAGGTGGTAATGTTAGTGATGACAGCATCGCTACCATGTTGGATTTGGCGGCTAAGCAATCAACACTCTTTGGTGTTAGAAATGTACTTTCAGAAGTTGCAGAGCATAGGCCATCTTGATGTGTTTCAGTCCAGAAAGGCAGTCTGGGAGTCTGGCAAGCATATTGCTCCTACAACAGGGATGGGGAACCTGTGCCCTCCAGATCTCATTGACTCCAACCCATATCGGCCCTGGCCACCCAAGCCAATCTTCAGGGATCATGAGACTGTATTCGAAGGGTGTGGAAGCTCCATCCCAAAGGCCAGATTTGGCCCACCAGAGGTCTCTGTTTGGCTTGCAAGGCCATGTCCCTCCAAACCATGCCCACTTGCTCCACATTTGATGATGTACGTGATGTCAGGTGTGGGGCAAATACTGATGTGGCTGAAATGGAGCAACTGTGAGCTCTAGGATTGTTCCTTTGCTGCTGGAGCAAGGAACGCTCCCACTGCTCATCTGTTGGCTTTCAGAGGTTCAAAGAGCAGCTCAGAGCTGTTTGCAAAAGGGCTTTCAAAAAGCCCCTACACTGCACTTTGAAGTTGCAGCGATCTGAACTTCAACACACAGCATCATCTGATATTGTAGTGACACTAGGTGATTGACAGGTGTGTAGCCCTACCCATGTGTCAAATTTGCCCCCCCCCAGCCCACCCTAGGGTTGGGGGATATAAGGGTCTGGCATGCTGACTGGAAAACATTTGCAAAGGTTGCTATAGGGCTTCATCTCTTGGCTTGCACAAATCTTTTAGAGCAGGGAGTCTGTCCCATCATTCTTGGCCAGTGTGGCCAATGGCTATGCACTATGCACTTTGCATAGGGCCTTTAAAAATCACATTGTCAGAAAAGCGTTGTTTAATGTTTGGATAAGATATAAAGATTTGTTGGAAAACAAAACCCCTAGATGGTTGTCACCCTTGGAGGCTAAGGCACTGAAGAAACTCAATATGGAGGTCGGATGGCCAAAGTATTGGGAGATTTTGGAACAAGATGGAGACAAATTGAAATTACAGAGTCATGAGAAAATGAAACCTAAAGTACGAGATTGGCTCCATTATTATCAAATAATGGAGGTTTATAAACAAGACAGGAAAATTGGCTTCCAGGTGGAAAAATCCAAATTAGAGACTGAACTGTTAGAACCCAATACTAAGAATTTGTCAAGAATGTATAATTTGCTGTTGAAATGGAATACACAAGATGAAACGGTTAAATCAGCCATGATTAAGTGGGCACAGGACATTGGTCATAACATTCTGTTTGTTGACTGGGAAAGGTTATGGAACACCGGTATTAAGTTTACGGCATGTAATGCCTTAAAGGAAAATATTATGAAAATGATTTACAGGTGGTACATGACCCCAGTCAAGCTAGCAAAAATTTACCATTTGCCTGATAATAAGTGTTGGAAATGTAGAGAAACTGAAGGTACTTTCTATCACCTTTGGTGGACATGCCCGAAGATTAAGGCTTTCTGGGAAATGATATATAATGAAATGAAAAAGGTACTTAAATGTACTTTCCCTAAGAAACCAGAGGCCTTTCTCTTGGGCATTGTCGGCCAATTGATGCCAAAGAAAGATAGAACTTTCTTTATGTATGCAACAACAGCAGCAAGAATACTCATCGCAAAGTATTGGAAGACACAAGACCTACCCACCTTGGAAGAATGGCAGATGAAAGTGATGGACTATATGTCATTGGCCGAGATGACTGGCAGAATCCGTGACCAGGGAAAAGAGACGGCGGAAGAAGAATGGAAGAAATTCAAAATCTATCTTAAGGACTATTATAAACTTGATGAATGTTAGAATGTTGAGGTTTTGAGAAAGAAAGGGTTACAGCGATATAAGATTAGATTAAAGAAAAGATTAAGACGACAGAGGTTGGACAGAAATATTTAGAAGCTGCTAAAAAATTTTGGACATTGGGATGCAGAAAGGGGAGGTATGGGGGAGTCTGAGAAAAGAGGTTTATGAAAAAATGTTATGAAACTATACGTGTTTGTATGTCTTTTTATATGTTTGTTTGTTTTAAAAAAACTTTGTAAAACCAATAAAAAAATTTATATATATAAAAAAGTGTGGCCAATGGCTAAGGATGATGGAAAAGGTACAGGTGTCTCCCCACATATGCACATTTGACCTGTGAGTGACCACATATATATGCGAGGCTGGGAAATAATTGAATCAATTTAAACTGCAAAAAAGGCACACAAAAAGGGCGAAAATGGCCAAAGAACAGTGAGAAAGCTGCAAAAATGGAGCAAAAAGAGCAATCCCAAGGACTTTGGGGTGCCAATATATTTCTGAATCACAGCCAGGCACTCCGGAGTACCCCCCCCCATTGCTGTTTCCACATCATCAGTGATGAGCAAGACTGAGAGCCACCATTGCCACCATTCATGCCAGTCTGCTAAGTGCTGCTGGTTTTTCAAGGGTTCCCAGTGGTTTTGAGGGTGTTTGCAGGCTTTTCGGATTATGTTCACCACTACACGTGTTTTCACAAATATGTGCGGTAGCCGGGAACGTAATGTAACCCCCGTGTAAGTGGGGAGATGCCTATATGTGCACATGAAACACAGAAGGTTATAACTGCCCCCTTGCCAAACTATGAAAGCTCACGAACGAAAGAAGTAGTTGTTCCCTTGCCCCTTTGGGGGCTGGCTCAGACCTTGCCAGTCTGTGATGCTGCTTAAGGCCTCGCCCTCTCCTGTTGCCCATTAAATGCCTTGTCTGCCTGTTCCCAATCTGACCATCACCCTTCTTAAACTATTCCCCCACAACGAGAGCCAGGCGCAATTGTGAAGGAGCTCTGGAAAGTCAAATTTTGAAAAGAAGATTGGGGGGGGGGGAGAGAGAAGAGCAAGGGCGGGTGTCAGATAACACTGAACTCAGCACCCAGAGCTCAAAGTGCTGAATTGCCTTCTCTCTCTCTCTCTCTCTCTCTCTCTTCTCCCAAGTACATTTTCCTCCTCTAATAGCTTCATGTTTCCCTTTGCTCAGCTGTCACAGCTCACGTCCCCTTCAAAGACTCTGCTTTGAAACACAACATTATTTATTGAACAGGCAATTTGCCGGGGATGGGAGGAAGTGGGGGGAAAGAGGTATCCCTGCCCAGTCCTGCAGATGACCCTTGATCCCTGGACACCCATAAACCAACAGGCAGTTGGCCTTTCCTTCTGGTTTTCCCCCAAACCCCTGGCACAAAACTGTTCAAAACATCTCTCATTTCCTTGCAGCGTCCCTGGGTTCCCTGCATTTTCGCGATTTGCCGACAACAATGTGCAGCAGCAGCAGCAGTTCCTGAAGATTGCTGCAGCGCCCAACAAATCCTGGAATGCCACTGTTAACTCCAACTCAGGGCAAGCCCAAGGCATTTTGCTGCCTGAGGCAAAAGATGAGAGGCCCCTCTCACCCATTCCATGCTCGGAAGCCGACCAGACTGGTTGCTGAATCTCAGTGGATGAGACAACGTCCTCCAGAATATCTCAGGGCAAAAGACCTGCTTAGGGGGCACAGGGCAGGCTGTGTGTGACACATAGCTTTGCCATCCCAGCAACTCACCGCTGACCCCAACACCTATATCTGCTGCTAGAGGCTGCCACCACATCCTGCCTAATAGTAGAGCTGGCCCTGGCTCCCACTCTCCCTTAGTGACCAGGAACAGCAGGAGTTACTAAGAATTTAAATGGCCTGGGTCATAGGCTCCCAACATGAATGAGCATAAATGTATGGCAGGCCTGTGGGTGGGTGGGTCTAGTAGGCAGGTGCCCTGGAAGCAAAGGTTTTTTTCCAAAAAAGGAAGAGGGAAGGGGCAAGAGACCTGGGGCCTGGCACAAGAGACCTGGGAATTCCCTTTGGGCCAGCCCCTAATAATTAACACCCCTGCCTTGTGTAGTATACATCCCCTGGATCACAGTCCCAATAATTCACTGTCCTTACTTTGGATACTTCCAGACAACCTGTTTCCTTGAGCATTCGTCCTGATTTGTTCCTGGGGAGGTTAGATGACATTGTACCAAAGCAAGGACTCAGCTACATTAGTTAAAAAACAACAGTGTTTTGAATGCATTATAAACATGTAACACCAGATGGCGCAGGAGAGCAAAACAAAATTCTAAGTGCTTTTCCATAGCATTTTTTTCTTTTGTATTTAATTTCTGACTTATTTATAGTGCCCCCCCCGGGTGTAGATCCACCCCAAGTGTTATCCCTCACTTTCCAATGCATGTCCCCATCACTTATTGCAAAAAGTCCAATCTTTTGGAGAAGCCGGTTTGTTGCACAAGAACTCCAAACCAACCTGAATTTGTCAGCACATAATTGAATCCCACCTGAAAATAGTGATAGCCTGAAAGTGCTCGCTTTTGAGAAAGTCTTGTTAAAATGTGTTAGTCCAAGTTGTGAGTGTTGTCGTTCTTCAGAATTCAGTTGTCTGTCTGTCTGTCTGTCTGTCTGTCTGTCTGTATGTCTATCCAGCAGATGTCAAAGCGATAAACAACTACCTGACATTCAGGAGACATCTTAAGGCAGCCCTGTTCAGGGAAGTTTTTAACGTGTGATATTTTATTGTATTTTTGGTTTTTATGGAAGCCGCCCAGAGTGGCTGGGGAGGCCCAGCCAGATGGGCGGGGTATAAATAAATTATTATTATTATTATTATTATTATTATTATTATTATTATTATTATTATCTGTGTCTGTCTGTCTGTCTGTCTCTCTCTCTCTCTCTCTCTCGGTGCCTAGAAGTTAGATCTCTGAGCGAGGAAAAGGTGAGTCTTGCTACCTCTAGTGCACATGTGCACAAATGCTTTTGCATGAACACTAAGGCATAACGCAGTGTACACAACAGCAGTTTCAAATGCTAGTAAGGCTTTGAAACTTCTGTTAACAGATGGTAGGACAATTCTACACACACACCCAGCATAAAACACCTTGGTTTTGAAAAGTGGGAAATGACATGTTACTGCACACAGCAAATAGAGCCTTTGGCAATATATGGGTGCAAGGGGCAGGATGAGCATGTGTCAAAATAATAATCCCTTGTGTGCATTAAATGTTTCCCTATTTTTGTCTGTGAAATTATGGAGGGGACAACTAGCAAATTTATGTCACAAACACAGCTGTCAGTCTGGGTGATAACAACTTCTGAACACTCTTCAACCTCTGATATACTTGTTCAAAAGCAGTGTTTGATTATCTCACTCACCCTCTCGCTCTGAACTGAAGTGGGAGCAGAGCATCTTGGCTTGCTGTGTGCATTGGAACCAAGAGCCAATGTGAGCTAAGGGCTGTGGCACAGCAACCCTCAGCCCCCTTCTGGTTCTGAGCTTGTTTTCTTCCCTGCCCCTAGGGGCAGATGACTCTTTTAATTTTGGTTTCTCTGAGTTACTCGGTTTTCCAGTCTTAGGTTTGGTTCACTGCCCTTACAGATCCATTTGTAATTTTTGGGGAAAGTCCTCATGACAATTTGTCATTATTTTAATGCACAGTTCTCCTACTATATACATTTTTTTTACAAGCAATCTGCACACAATTTTGTATGTTGTTTTCACAAATATGGTGTGTTGTTGTTGTTTTGCATTCTTTAGTACACGCTTTTTGTTTGGAAAACTGCCTTCCAGAATTTGGAGAATTCCAAAAGGTAACTGGTTTTTTTTTTGTTTTGTTTGCATATTGTTTTAGGAAGGTGCGAATCACCAAATCGAATTTCTGCCCTGTCTGCCTCCTCCTGCCTCAATTCTAAGCTTAGAGCCATAAAGATGAATAGGTGCTTTCTGCCAGAATTCACACTGCGTTTCCGAGACATATAGCGTAAGGTCAGCGACACTACCTTGTCCCGTGTGTGTGTGTGTTAGCAACAAGCAAATTTTGGATGGCCACTGAGGCCACCAAAGCTGTATCAGCCCTTGCTCAAGAGGTAAAGGAGATTCAGACCTGGTCTAAATATAATAAGCAAAATAAGCTGGCAAACGAAGTGATGAAAAAACTCGAGGTGTTAGTGTGGATTGTACCAATTCAGCTGGGGAATCCAGTTTTTTAATTCTCCTCCAGTGCTTTTCTTCTTGGGGGGGGGTATGCAGGGGTACGCATACCCCTAAACATTTTGTGAATCTAAGTTTGGCCTCATTGAGGGGCAGTATTTCAATACGAGTAGGAAAATAAGAGTACCCCTAAACATTTTTTTAGAAAAAAAGCACTGTTCTCCCCTATGCATGAAACCCCCTACAGTAGAAAAAATGGCATGATTGGGAGAGGGCTGAGCTTGAATCCTCCTCTCTGAAGTATTTTTTAATTTTATTTCTTGCTTGCAGGGATTAAAATTATTTTCTGAGGTTCTTCTTCTTGTTGTTTTCACCATACCTAAACAATAACAACGAGAAGCTGGCTTGCAGGTTCTCTGCATGCGGTGCTCAGAAGTGCTTTCCCACTCAGTCTGAAGTGGTCCAGGTTCATCCCATTATCTCTCCACCGCATCGTTCTGCGGGGTGTGCAGAGCAGGCCTCAAGGGGCTGGGAATCGAAAGAGAGTCAACAGCACTTGTTGGCAGCAAGGGGGCGGCTTTTGAGTCCTTGTTCTTTCATCCCAACACCAGTTTAAACTGCAAAGCTTTCTCTGCTGTTCCCTAGAGGAACAAAGCATCCTTCGAATGAATCAAGAGCGTCAGCAGGAGAGTGAGAGTACTGGCCCTGTTTAGAGACCCTTCTGGACTTCAGCCCTAAAGTCCTGCATTGACGGTAACCAATGCAAGAGCCTATGATGGATGTAACTCAGGCGGTAGAGCTTGAGACTCAAGGTCGTGGGTTCGAGCCTCACGTTGGGCAAAAAGATTCCTGCATTGCTGGGGGTTGGACTCAGTGACCCCTGTGGTCCTTTCCAAATCTACCGTTCTATGATTTTATTATTCTAAGAGAGCGTGTGGCCAGGTAAGAACGCTGGGACTTATGGACAAGGCCTCTTATGTCTGGATAACCACCTTGCAAGGACAACCTCTGAGCTGTGGCTGTGTAAACATGACATCTCACCAGAAGCTTAAGGACAGTCACATGTCAGAGATCTTCTCCATGTGGTAGAGTTAGCTGGAGACTCTGCGCTGCAGAGAGCAGGGCGAGAGCTTCACCAAGCCAGCACAATGTCTGTATTTCGGTGAGAAAGTAAACATGGATGACTGCCTAGGCAATGCCTAAATCCAGGTGATTATTAGCTATCAACTAGGCTTTATGACGTTGGATGCGGGTGGCGCTGTGGGTTAAACCACAGAGCCCAGGGCTTACCAATCGGAAGGTCAACGGTTCGAATCCCTGCGACGGGGTGAGCCTCCCGTTGCTCGGTTCCTGCTCCTGCCCACCTAGCAGTTCGAAAGCACATCAAAGTGCAAGTGGATAAATAGGTACCGCTCCGGCTGGAAGGTAAACAGTGTTTCCGTGTGCTGCTCTGGTTCGCCAGAAGTGGCTTAGTCATGCTGGGCACTGTACATCGTCTCCCTTGGCCAGTAAAGCGAGATGAGCGCCACAACCCCTGAGTAGGTCACAACTGGACCTAATGGTCAGGGGTCCCTTTACCTTTACCTAGGCTTTATGACAGAGGTGGAGAGGTGATCCTCATGTCCCCTCCATCCTCTGTGGCTTTTCTTTGATAGGTGAGCAGAACCGCCCACCTGCCAATCACCTGGTGTCAGAATGACACTAGATGATGTGTTTTGCTTTGCAGCATGGTTTGAAATCAGACCACAGCAGGCAAAGGACTTCAGGGGCAGAGGGAGGAGATGGCAGATGGGACAGTCTTGCAGCGTTTGGGCAGCGAACTGAAGCGAGTGACTGTTTAGTCCCTACCAACTCTCCACATTGACAACTCTCCAGAACTGATCAGGTTAGGGGGTGTAATGGGTTTGAGTTACTCGTGCGTAAATTGTCCCCGTTAGGGGGCTTAATTGCCTTGGTTAAACCGTCCTGACTGCACAGCCCATCTCAGCGTGGCTGCCTCAGTCGCTAGCAGAATCTGTCTGTGGGCGTTTCTTAAACCTTTTCCAGCATGAAAGCTGTTTGACTCCCAGTCGTCTCCGCCTCTCACTGCGCGGGAGTCTTCTGCGCAGGGAGGGCGTGGGTAGTGGAGGACCAGTGCTCTCCTCACTGATGTCCAGGGAAGAATCCCGGAGCTCTCCCTCCGCTTCCCCCATTTGCCCTCTTGATCCCTGTTGTTACGACAATTTCCTTCCTCCTCTACCAAGCTGCGTCTCCCCCTGGTGCTGGTACCTTCTCCTGCAGAGTCAGGGAGCCTCTCCTTCGCCTTTCGCTCTGATGTCAGTTCCCTGACAGGGGGGAAAGGAGCTTGCTTTTTAGGACCACTATCCTCATTGCCAGGTTGGCAGGAGCTGGGACCAAACAAAGTGCAAGTAGATAAATAGGTAAACGGCATTTCCGTGCGCTGCTTTGGTTTCGCCAGAAGCGGCTTAGTCATGCTAGCCACATGACCCAGAAAAACTGTCTGCAGACAAACGCCGGCTCCCTCAGCCAGTAAAGCGCGATGAGCACCGCAACCCCAGAGTTGTTCGCAACTGGACTTAATCACTGCCTCAGCCACCCTTCTAATACAATGTCCAGGGCAGCAGCCCCTACCACTAGGCAAAGTGAGGCAACCTCATCAGGTGACAAATGCTGGCTGTTTCTCATGACTCATCCTGACCGAGCTGTGTATGGCACATGGCTTGATCTGGCCTCTCAAACAAGCCAGCTTCCCCATGTGTGGTCAGAGGTGGTTTTAGGATACTGTGACCAGTTTGGCTGGACCATGTGCTGTGCTGCAAGCGGCGCCACAGCAATGCTGCAGGATGGAGCGCAAGAGGCAGGGGGCAGCAAATTTTAGCATTGCATGGGGTGCCACTGAAATTGGAGAGCCCAAAGTCTGCCACTGGAGTTTCTGAGGCCCCTATTTCATTGATGGTCAGATGAAACAGCCAGCCCACTCGGCTTTGCCTCAGGCAGCAACATGCTTTGGGCTAGCCCTGACAATGTCTGCTGCGTGTCAGGGCTAATGCTGTGTTTTTACTTTGCATTAGTGGGTGGGGAATCTGGCTTTTTGTTAAGAACATAAGAGCCGCGCTGGATCAGGCCAGTGGCCAATCTAGTCCATCATCTTGTTCTTGCAGATGCCTATGGGAAGCCCAAAGCAAGACCTGAGCACAACCGTTTAAACCAGGCATAGGCAAACTCGACACTCCATATGTTTTGGGGACTACAATTCCCATCATCCCTGACCACTGGTCCTGTTAGCTAGGGATGGTGGGGGTTGTAGGCCAAAAACATCTGGAGGGCCGAGTTTGCCTATGCCTGGTTTAAATCAATACACCTCAGCATCTGTTTCTGAGGTCTAGTTCTCTGTGAGGGACAGGGAAGCCGTGGTGCTGCAGTTGTTGTACTCCAACTCCCATCAGCCCCAGGCAGCATGGCCAAAGGTCAGGGGTGATGGGAGTTGTATTTCAGCAAGATCTGGAGGGCCACAGCTTCCCCAAGCATCCTTTGGAGGCTAGAGGGTGACCTTACTCATGTATGTTATGGGGTCCATACACTGGGGTGAAGCTTTATCATCAGCCGAAGGGCTTCCTTCCTTCGTGGACAACCTTCTGCATGTCAAGAGGTGGCCGTGGCCAAAGGCTGCCATGGGCAGAGCAAGGGACATGACTCTCATTTTTGTACCATCGGCTCCATTCCACCCATGAAAACTCCAGAGGTTTCTAAACAGGCACAAATCTTTACATCAGCCATCCAGGCAAACAAGACGCATAATCAAGGTATCAAGGCCACAAGCCAACCAGCCAAAAGCATGCACTGAAGGTGCAGAGTGAGGCCCAGGGAGAGTTCTGAGGGCCTAATGATGAATGGAGGGCCACATTTGCCCCCACCCCAGATCTAAGGTTCCTTACCTGTGTTGCAAAACCTATCAGTCCTGCTGGCTCCCTCCCGTTGCCTCTGGGATCTCAGTGCCCCTGATTATTACCGGTAGTTGCTTCTCCCTCCCTCCCTCCCTCCCTCCCTCCCTCCCTCCTGCTGCTAGCTGGATGCCACAGCCAACTCAGGTAACCCATCCCCTTCTCCCCCTATGCTTGGGCTGAGTTTTAGGGCTTTCAAAAAGGCATTTTCCTTCAAGTGCATCAGTCATAGCAGCAAAAGAGGGGGGAAATGCTTCGCTCTCCTTGTGACTCCTAGCCTCTGCCCCTCTCTCTTGGTTCACCACATTGCTTACCTCTCCTGGTCTCATTTATTCCATGTATAACACTGTGCATATGATGTGCCCTGTTGGACAAGATTAAGCAGACATTGTCTGATTCAAGGCTGAGATGGGGGAACCAGAGCTCCCTCTGCTGGCGATGACCCACACTGGTTCATTTTACTCCTGGGAAATGTTGCTCAGGGATACAGAGAGAGTGCCAGAAGGTTTGAAGGGTGAGGCTCTTGTTGTGGGGGCTGCATGTGCACAAATGCAAAGGGAACCCCAATGAGCCTGCCAGCAGCTCTGGTGTTCAATGTGATCATGAGAAGGGGGGAAACTTGCAGGTGAACACACCAGGGTTTTGTTTTTTAAAAATAAATCAACAGCACTTGGAGAAAGGAGACCCACACCCTTGCTCCTTTAGCAATCTGCTTTCCTCTGCAGCCCCTATCCCAGTAGGCAGCCCTGTCCATTGACATCTCTAAATTGTCCCCCCTTGTCAGATGCATGAGACTATCTGAGTTCCCAGGCTATAGTATGAGGAAGGACCACCAGTGGCACATGAGCTTCCTTCAAGTGGTCCATGGCATGTTGGTAAAAAATGGCAGTGGCTATGAGTGGTGGGTGCAGGGACCTTTCCTGTGTTCTCAGAAGCCAGCAGTCTGGCCTGCCTGGAAGGTGAAAGGGACAGAGCCAATGGAATAGCTCAGTCGGTAGAGCAGAATAATCTTAATCTCAGGGTCAAGGGTTCAAGCCCTGCATTGGGCAAAATATTGCTGCATTGCGGGGGCTAGATGACCCCCCCCTGCTGATCCCTTCCAACTTTTACAGTTCTATGATTCCATGAAAGGAGTGGAGAGGATTATCATCGCAAAAGACAGAGCGCCAGGAAGAGAGAGGAGGCAAATTTAAAAGTGTGGTAAAGGTCTACGGAATTTAACACCAGTGGAAATCTGCTTATGTACTGTATTGGAATGGTTTTTACATACTTTTTAAATTGTTTTATCACTTGTGGTTTGCTGCCCTGGGCTCCTTTGGGAGGAAGGGTGGGGTGGGGTGGGGTATAAATTAAATAAATAATGATTTAAAATGTAATACAATATAGAAGAAATAAAAGAAGTGTTAAAAGTGGCTGGGGAAACCCAGCCAGATGGGTGGGGTATAAATAATAGTAGTAGTAGTAGTAATTAAAATACAAATAATAGAGCATCTACCACAGCTCATTCTAAATTATCGCTATGGGCCAAAAAAGCATTAAGTGGTCCACCAACACGCTCTGCAGTTTTCAAGTGGTCTGCTGCAGAAAATGAAGAGGTAACTAACCTAAGTGGCCTAAGTGTGCTGAGTCGAGGACTTTCAATGATGATTGAATTATTCTCTCATGCTCTCCAGCTATCTTCACAGGTACTTTGCAATTAAAAAGTATGGTGTTCACCCTATCCACTCTTATGTGTTTTTATGGGCATAAAATAAAATAAAAATCCCCATTAATGACAATGAAATATATGCCAGACCACTTTGGTCCATCTAAACCCAGCCATCTAAACTGGCAGTGTCTCTCCAGCCAAGGTCTTTCCCCATATTGGCTTACCTTGACATTTCTTTTTTTTAAAAAAACAGGGGATGGTGGGAGTTGAACCCAGGACATTCTCTATGGAAACTATGCGCTCTTACCACAGAGCTACGGGAACAAGAAAGAGAACATTTAAAGCTGCCAGGCGGTTGATCCCTCTAGCCCAATGTTGTCCTACTACAACCAGCATGGTGTCCTGTGTAGTAGTCTATCTGTTAAATATTCTGTCTTGGCTGGGGGACTGCATGCTGAGCTTCCTGCATTTCAGGGGGTTGGACTAGATGACCCCCCAACCCCAGGGATCCCTTCCAACTCTAGGATTCTAGGATTCCAGGCCTTGCTAATAGTCATCCTTCGCCATCTGGTGGCCATGTGTCCTCACTGCGCTTGGAAGGAACGCATCTGCTATCATCTGTTATGCACACTCTGCTCATTCCAAGGACCAGCAGCCCTTGCAATCCCTGTAAGGCTACATAGCCCCTGCTGTCCACACACGCCCTTGTGAGTGGTAGCAATACACAGTCAGTTTCCCATCGTTGGTGCTGCGGTATCCAGGGGCAGGGAGTGGCCAGCAGGGAAGAGATGGCTGAGGCTTTCTTTATCCAGGAAGACTTCTGGTTGTGCACTACGGGGTGCAACTGAGACTTCTGCTCAAGGGCACAAAGGCAGACATGACATTTGAGGGTAGTGAGGTTTTCCATAATTGTACTGCTATGCTCTGCCCAACCCACTTCCACCAAACAGTGAGGAGCTCCAGGATGCAGTAGATTCAGGTATATATATATATTTGGTAGGAGGTAAACGGAGGCTTACTGACGTTTTTGTAATATTTGCATTTGTTTACAGGTTGAGCATAGGTAGAGGCATCTGGTTTAAGCCACACAAAGCCAAAGCCCTTCTGTTGGTTCTGCATCAGATGTCTACAAGGGAGACAGGGCCCCAGGGTTGCACTTGGAAATCTAAGCAAATGCAATGGTCACCGCATTATTCCATACAAGAAAAACCGCTGGTGCTTAGTGCTTCCCCCTCAAAAAAACCCCCAGGAAAACAGCTACCTCCTTTCCAAAATAAAACAAATAAATCACAAATAGTAAAGTCACCACCCTGAGAAACAAGCAATCCAGCTCAAAGAGAAAGAAGTTCAAACATTTCAGGTAAAAGATAAAAAATATATACTGTATTTTTTGCACCATAACACTCACTTTTTTCCTCCTTGAAAGTAAGGGGAAATGTCTGTGCGTGTTATGGAGGGAATGCCTACGGGTGGCATGCCTACGGATTTTCCTCCTCTAAAAACTATGTGCGTGCTATAATCTGGTGCGTGTTATAGAGCGAAAAATACGGTATTTGGGAGCTGCAAGGGATCTTGGCAGGCCCCAAGGGGGCGCTTGAGGGTGCCACAGAGTCCATATTGGGGACCCCAGTAATAGTGGGTATTATATACACATAGCTATAAGGGATCGGGGGGTGTAAGGTGTAAGAGGAGTAGTACCTCTGGTGGGGGACATGTTATGCTCCTTCTGGGGCACTTTGTCCTTTCATCCCTACCCTGCACTGTGCTCTCACCTGCGGTTCTTGGAGCTGCCAGAATGTGACAGAGGCCACACCTGGGAGTGTCTTTGACTGGCTAGCTAAGCCATGTGAGGGGACTTCCTCTGGTGTGAAGACAGGCTCCAGTGGAGTCAGCGGATGAGATCAATAGTGGGTCCGATGGTCAAGAAGGCAGTTTCTGCACATGCAGAAGCGAGGGGCAGATGGGGCTCCTCAATTTGGGGAAATAGCCCATCTAGGAGAAGGAAAGCTCTGGTCGTAAACCTCCGCTGCATTGTGGGACATCTTCAGTAGAAGAAAAGGCAAAAGAGTAAACCCCACACAGATCCAGAGTGGACCCCCTCAAAGACGATTGGATGGCACCTTTTATGCCTCCTTGCGACAACTCCTGTTGCCAGACATATTGCTCTGCTTTCCTCTGGACCACGTCAGCGAGGCTGAGAGAGAGGCCTTGTCGTCTGGGCAGCCCAGGACTTCCATGCGCACTGCCCAGCCTTGTGCCCCGAGGAGCTCACTTTAGTGCTGCTTACCAGTGGCGTAGCGTGGGTTGTCAGCACCCGGGGCAAGGCAAGTAATTTGCGCCCCCTAACCCGTGGATTTGCGCCCCCTAACCCCCAGATGTTGCGCCCGGTGCGGCCGCCCCCCCCTGCACCCCCCACGCTATGCCACTACTGCTTACATAGCAGTTTGACTTCACCCCCGGAGGTGCGTTCCATCGTCTCTTGAGGCAGACGGGTGCCAACAACAACATAATGGATCAGCACACATTTTTGGATTCTCTCTGGGGGTGTAGCGCAGAGGGTTGTCACGGGGAGCTCCTGAAATCCACCACAACAACTCTGATGGCAGCTGCTGCAATCGCCACCGCCTCCCCTCCCTCCCACCATGGCTGTCCCCAAGCTAGAGAGAGGGAGCTGTTTTCAAGGTGCTTTGTTCCCCAACAGGAATGGGGTGCGGGTGGGGAGTGGAGATGGCGGAGGTGGAGCAGCTGGCCAGGAGGAGGAAGAGGGGGCTGCAACAGATGCCAGCATTCAATACGCTGCTATACAGAGCTCAAAGCGCATTTGCAGTTCTGGGGGCCTCTTTTTGACTGACGTCTGTTATGTCATAGAGCTTCACTGATTACTTTAGGCTTGCATACATACCCCATCAGAAACACATCCCCCCACAAACAAAAAGAATATTTGGAACTGTGATAGGAAAACTACAGCTCCCAGGATTCTTTGGAGGTGGGATGTATGCTTTCAATTTCCTTTCAGTGCACGGTGTGTGGGCAGCCTAGGAGAGACTGCCCACAGAATGATCCAGAAGAAAGATGATCCACGAGGACTGAGAAAATACACACCTCAGTGTTTGGATTGAGAATTGTAGCAGAGCTGAAAAGCTGCAGTGGAGAATTCTAAACATCCTCCCCCAGTGTTCAATATATCACAAAATTCCTTTGTACCTTAAGCAATAGCCTAGGGGGGTTCTGAAACAGTTAAAGCATTCTAAAAACAATCGCAGTGAAAAACATCTAAAAGCAGTTACAGCTGAAAACATTCTAAATGCAATGACAGTAAATAGCATTCTTCTGTCCAACGATCACAGAGTTGCCCGGAACAATATTCTTGAACCACCAAATGCCTGGGTAAACAGGCTTGTTTTCGTATTCCTCCGGCTATTTAATAATGATGGATGCAGCCATGCACCTCACGAGGGAGGACCTTCCACAACGAGGGGGGCTACGGCTGAAAAGGCCCTGTTAGTGTGAGTTGCTGGCATTGTCAGCCGCCTCTTCAGACTCTCTGGGGCCTTCTGTAGTCCTGCTTGAGCTGCTCTCCAGGGACTGCTCACTGTTGATGGGTAGGACCCCCATGCTCTCTTCCTGGGGTTCTTTGATGGGAAAAGAGAAGAAGGGAGTCTCTGTCAGCTCCGGGCTGTAAGCATCCTTTCCAACATGTAAGGCTGGGCCACTAGGGTGAGTGGAGTGCTGCCTCGCCAACTTCAGTGTGCACTCAGCCCATTTTCTTACTTGCAACCAGCTCAGAGCGTGGCCCTGGCTGCCAGCATCCTCCTTAAGCCACATTTATGCCCTACGTTTTAAGCACCATTATATTACTTTAACCCATGGGTAGGCAAACTAAGGCCCGGGGGCTGGATCAAGCCCAATCACCTTCTAAATCTGGCCCATTGACAGCCCGGGAATCAGCATGTTTTTACATGAGTAGAATGTGTCCTTTATTTAAAATGCATCTCTGGGTTATTTGTGGGGCATAGGAATTCATTCTGTTTTTTTTTCTTTTTTTCAAAATATAATCCGGCCCCCCACAAGGTCTGAGGGACAGTGGACTGGCCAACTGCTGAAAAAGTTTGCTGACCCTGCTTTAACCCATCATTCTTCCCTCAAAGAATCCTGGAAGCTGTAGTTTGTTATGGACACTAAAAAAAGTTAGGAGACACCCCACCCACCTTCCACTTGCAGAGCTACAGTTCCCAGAGTTTCCTGTGAAGGTAAAGGTAAAGGGACCCCTGACCATTAGGTCCAGTCGTGGCCGACTCTGGGATTGCGGCACTCATCTCGCTTTATTGGGCAAGGGAGCCGGCGTACAGCTTCCGGGTCATGTGGCCAGCATGACTAAGCCGCTTCTGGCAAACCAGAGCAGCGCACGGAAACGCCGTTTACCTTCCCGCCGGAGCGGTACCTATTTATCTACTTGCACTTTGATGTGCTTTCGAACTGCTAGGTGGGCAGGAGCAGGGACCGAGCAATGGGAGCTCACCCTGTCGTGGGGATTCGAACCGCTGACCTTCTGATCAGCAAGTCCTAGGTTCTGTGGTTTAACCCACAGCGCCACCCACGTCCCTTTTTTTCCTGTGAAGAGGGATTGCCTATTACTCCACTCTAGGAATTGGCCCAAGGGGCTCCAGGCATCACTGCTTTCCACAGATGAAAACAGCAGCATGCTTGTAGTATTATTTTGTTAAGATCTTCCTATTCACTTTTCTGGAAGGGGCAAATATTTTTGTATATCTTTTGCAGGGAGTGGAGCAGGGAATGGTACTCCTGGTGCCTGTTAAGTCCCAGCTGTATGGATGCCCTCAAAGAAGGTGAGCTGAATAGCCAATTGAACAACAGTAACAAAACTTCCCAGGTTTTACAGGCTGCCTTTGTGTGATGCCTGATCGCCAGGCCTGCCAAATCATCCCTGCCAAATTGCCAATTCAAGCTCAGCGTTTTGTACTGGGAAGCCTGACGGAGGCAAAATGGCTTTTTATTGACATGTGGCACTCAAACGTACAGACTGGCTGTCGGGTTTCAGGCACCATTAAGGAGAGCGGAGCGGACCGTAGCCAGATCTGACCCAGGAGCCACCATCTGCCAGGAAGATCACCTGCACAGGACTTCAGGGAAATGAATGAGAAATACACAAGAACTTGGCAAAATTATGCTTTTTCCCCCTCCTGCATTTCCAGTTCATTTATGTGGGGCTTGCCCTAGAGATCTTCCTAGTGCATCCCACTGGGTGGTGTAGGCTTTTACTCCTTACACGCTGGCCAGGCTTGCACCCCAGAGAGGTCACTTTGATGCCGCAAACACAGAAGTTTGGCTTCACCCTGGAGGCACACTCCATTGTCTCTTGAGACAGACAGATGCCAACAGGCTTTTCCTTAGAAAGCAAAATAAAGTAGTTCAGAGCATCTGCTTTGTATGCAGAGGCTCCCAGGTGCAAACTCTGGTATCTGCAGATAGGAGTGGAAAATCTAGAAGACCAATGCTCTGACCAAGTGAAAAGCATCTTTTTATATTCCTATTAGAAATAAAGAGCGGTGGTCCCGGTTTTTTAGGGGCGGGCAGCTGCAGTCCAGTGGCTGACCACCCGCTTTGCATGCAAAAGTTCCTTTGTTCAATTCTTTGGCATCTCCCTACATGACCTGAAAGGGACGCAGGTGGCGCTGTGGGTTAAACCACAGAGCCTAGGATTTGCCAATCAGAAGGTCCGTGGTTCGAATCCCTGTGACGAAGTGAGCTCCCGTTGCTCAGTTCCTGCTCCTGCCAACCTATCAGTTCGAAAGTACGTCAAAGTGCAAGTAGATAAATAGGCACCGCTCCGGCGGGAAGGTAAACGGCGTTTCCATGTGCTGCTCTGGTTCGCCAGAAGCGGCTTAGTCATGCTGGCCACATGACCCGGAAGCTGTATGCCGGCTCCCTCGGCCAATAAAGCGAGATGAGCATTGCAACCCCAGAGTCAGCCACAACTGGACCTAATGGTCAAGGGTCCCTTTACCTTTACATGACCTGAGGTGGGAAGGAAAAAACAACATTCCTGGAAACTCTGGAGAGCTGCTGCCAGCCAGTGCAGACAGTACTGAGCTAAATGGACCTGTAGTCTGACTTTTATCAGGCACTACGGCTACCTGTCCTGGATGCTTCAGTTGAGATCCCTGCATTGCAGGGGGTTGGACTAGATGGCCTTTGGTGGTCCCCTTCCAGCTCTATTATTCTACGATTCTATGTTCCAGCCAAGAAGCTCAAATGCCTCAGTCATCCTACAAGCCCAGCAACCTCACCATCTGCCACCCAGCCTCTCCTCCTTTCTCTGAAGACACCCTTACTTTTCCTGCGAGAGAAACTAGGTCAAGGAAAGATACCTCCTTTTGCAAATGACGTTTCGCACTTGTCACGGCTTGGGATCCTCATAGCAACAGCCGCCGTACTCTCGAGATAGCCTCCCCGCCCTCCGGCTCTCATCTCATCCGCACTTCCTGTATGCTCCAGCCGGGGGCAGCATTGTCTATCTGCCTGGATGTCTCCCATCCATGCGCATGTAGACGGAAGGAGATCAGATTGCTTGAAGGCCCCCCCCCCTTTAAAAATAAAAATGCTTAACTATTTAACAAGCAATGCTTCGTGAAACAAAAACAACAACACACACACACACACTCCACCAATGTTTTAAGCAGCACTTCAGTTTGTGGTACATTATACTTTCGGAATTGACCGAAAAATAACAACCGTTAGATGAAATAATAGTTAAAAATGATGTCCTTATGTTCTCCATCATCATCATCGTGTGCCAGCTGTGGAAGGACGTGGTGGGGTCTCCTTGATCACAAGCCCCCCACAGTCGGCATCCTGGGTGTGGGGGTGTTACTCCATCACATCAGACAAACGTGTTACTTTGGACAATGATTGCCTGCATCATTCCTGGTTAGAGCGCTGGGCTGGGGCGGCCCGGGTCCCATCCCTCCTTGGGCTCAGGGCTTGCCCGGTGACTTTGGGACAGTCAGTCTCCTCAGCCTTGCCTACCTCGCAAGGTTGCCGCGAGGATTAAATGGAGGCTGGTGGTTTCTATGTGTTCCGTCTGAGCTCCCTGGAGGTAGGATTGGATCAAAACGGAATGCCGCCCCTGCTCTCATAAAGGATAGAAAGAAAAGTGCAGGGGCTTAACTTCTGTGACCTGGTTCCTCTCCTGCGGTAAAGGGAAGCACTCGGCATGACCTCAGAGGCACTCTTTCTTCTTCAAATATCCCTAGGGTGTGAAGGTATGGTAGCGGGTGTGGGGTCGGGAATGATTTCAAATATTTTCAGATTAAGCGCTGGCTGGATAGATGAGGCATTCACCACCACCATCATCATCATCATCATTCCACTCTTCACTCCAAGGTTCTGGTATCAGATGTGTCCGGGGTTAAATCTCACCCACCGCCCCAGCTGTCGTTCCCTTCTTAGATGCACGAAGAATCAGTAGTAAAGCGTTTTGCACATGCTCAGAGGCACCCTCTTGGTTTCACATATTATACAGACGAGCCCTTGCATTGGAAAAAAAATGGTTCCGGGGCAAAGGCTTCAATCTCATCCGATGCAGCCTTAAAACGGGGTGTGTTGGGGGGCGAGCTCTCCGGCCACCCTCTGCCTGGCGTTCCTCCCCACCCGCGACCCTCCCTTTGCCCCACTCTCCCCAAAGCCCCGGGGAGCGTTGCTGCTCCTGCCGCCGCTGCCTCCGCGTGTGGTTATTGCTGTTTAGCATTCCATCACGCACTCGCTTCCCCCTAATCACTGCTAGGAAAGCGGTGCCTTTACCGGCAACTTCAGACCTGCCAGGAACAGCTAACGGCCCTGACTGCGCATGATTAGCTCATAAACACCACCCAAGCCAGGAAGAGCAGGGAAGAGAGAGGGAGAGAGCGCAGGGCCAGGACGCCTGGGTTCTCTGGCCAGGGAGCGAGGGGTCCAGAGCGCTGCTGTGTCAGGATGCCGAGGCTCTCTCACCAAGGGGGAGTGGCGAGTCGCGGCTGGCTCCGTGGCTCCATTGGGGCGGGTGCCTTTAGTGTGTGTGTGTGTGTGTGTGTGTGTGTGTGTGTGTGTGTGTGTGTGTTGGATTGCTGTAAAATAGAAATACATCTCCCCCCCCCCCACTCTTCCCTGCCCCCAGCCATTGATATTGGATGTACTGACTCCATTGTTTTCTACTGCACACACAACTGATCGGGGGTGGACAAGAGATGTTGCAGCAGCAACCCGCACCTATTCTGCATCCCTGACGCAATGTGTATACTCATTAAGCTCACACTTCTGGGAGCTACTGTGAAAAGAAGGGAGAGTGCCAGTCGCTATAACCATTAAGAGGGATTTGCAAACGGCGAAGGATGTAAAAATGATCATTGTACGTCAAGCATGCCACTTTTTGCAGACTCATTCAGCACTGCATGCACATCTACATATAAACACATCTGCGCATGGGTAACATTGCCCATACAGACCCCACGTGCTCCATAAGCACTCGCCAGAACGCCATCACACTATACATTCAAACCAGGATATGTACATATAACGCCATGTGTGCAAACTGTGTACACTCCCCCCCCCCCGCAAAATGTACACAGACACTGTACTGATGCACACAATCATATTTGTGTGCATGCTCCTCATGTGTCAGATATAGGAATAGAAATAAACACACCCACATTGGGCATCATATATGAAGGCATTTTAATGCATGTGCACACACCAAGGGGACACACAAACATATGTACACCTTACACTGCAATAATATGCACAGACAAACCATAGCTATGCATTCGCAGTATTTACCCTTAAGGAATGATCTACGAATAAACGGATACAAGAAGCAAGTAAATGTGCATAGGAATACAGCACTATGCACACACTCCAGGGCAAATCCACAAGCTCCATGCACATGCCAATTTTACACAAGCATCCACCTATACATATGGGAAGGTATACACCTGCATGTCTGCACCTGCCCAAAATGTGTATACTTGGTACTGGTGTTACAATGGTTCTGTAAAATCGAGAGGTACAGTACAATAGAAGTATATTAAATAAAACTAGCAAGTGACCCCCCCCCACCTATGTATTGCATTGATTTCTTTTTCACATTTGTATCATATCAGGGTCAAGGTGGCAGACATGGGACCGTCGCGTCTACATCACAACAGCCCTACAAGGTAAGTTATGAAGAACATAAGAAACTGGCTTGTATAGAGTTGACCAACCTAGCCCAAGCACACTGGCTGGCAGTGTAGGACTAGCAGTGGGGTGTCCAGGGTTTCGAACACAGGTCTCTTCCAGCTGTATCTGGAGATGCCAGGGGTTGAATCTGGGACCTGCTTAATGGAATGCATGAGCTCAGCCACGGAGTTTCAGCCCCTTCCTAAGTTAGGCTCAAAACCAGCAACTAAACTAAGGATAATCTCCAAGGCTCATTCCAACCCAGCTATCTCCCTGGCCCAAGTCCACCACTATATGTGTAAGACTTGTAGCATTATAATCCTATATCCAAAACCCACAGGATCAAACATAATGTTGCTGCATAGTGAGCAAGCTTTGGAACATTCTCCGAACTCTTTCATCAGCCTAGATATTAGGTAGATAAAGGAACACAATACAGTCATACCTTGGTTGTCAAACGCCTTGGTACAGGTATGTTTTGGCTCCCGTACACCGCAAATCCGGTTTGCGAATGTTCTTTGGAAGACAAATGTCCACCGCGGCTTACGCGGCTTCTGATTGAGTGCAGGAAGCTCCTGCAACCAATCGGAAGCTGCGCCTTGGTTTTCGAACATTTTCAGAAGTCGAAGGGACTTTCAGAATGGATTCTGTTCAAGAACCAAGGTACGACTGTATCTGCAGGTTATAACAAACAATGTACTGTATTTTTCGCTCTATAACACGCACCCGACCATAACACGCACGTAGTTTTTAGAGGAGGAAAATCCGTAGGCATGCCACCCGTAGGCATTCTCTCCATAACACGCACAGACATTTCCCCTTACTTTCTAGGAGGAAAAAAGTAAGTGTTATGGTGCAAAAAATACGGTATGTGTAATGTATATGGAGCTTTAGGGGCAAATGAGGGTCAGCAGATTTATCCTCACACGAACCCTGTGAGGTGGGTTGGGTTGAGAAACAGCAACTGGCCCAATGTTACCACCTAGCCATCATAGCCATCATTGCAGCCGAGCTTGAATTCGCACCCTGGACTCCCCAATCTCAACAAAACACCCGATCACCACACTGTAAAGTACCGTTTATGTTCATCTCCAGCTTCACTGCTGAACAGGAACATAAACCCAGGTCCCCATTCCATGCTCTTCCCAGAACACCACGCTGTAAAAGTAATAGTAGGTAAAAGGTAAAGGACCCCCGGACGGTTAAGTCCAGTCAAAGGTGACTATGGGGTTGTGGTGTTCATCTCGCTTTCAGGCCAAGAGAACCACTGTTTGTTCGCAGACAGCTTTCCGGGTCATGTGGCCAACATGACTAAACTGCTCCTGGCGCAACGGGACACCATGACGAGTGTCAGAGCGCACAGAAACGCTGTTTCGCTTCCCACCACAGCAGTACCCATTTATCTACTTGCACTGGCGTGCTTTCAAACTGCTAGGTTGGCAGGAGCAGGGACAGAGCAACAGGAGCTCACCCCACCCAGCGGATTCGAACCGCTAACCTTCTGATCAGCAAGCCCAAGAGGCTCAGTGGTTTAGACCACAGCACCACCAGCTCCCCTTAGTTTGTTGTTGTTTAGTCGCGTCCGACTCTTCATGACCCCATGGACCAGAGCACACCAGGCACTTCTGTCTTCCACTGCCTCCCGCAGTTTGGTCAAACTCATGCTGGCAGCTTCAAGAACACTATCCAACCATATCATCCTCTGTTGTCCCCTTCTCCTTGTGCCCTCCATCTTTCCCAACATCGAGGTCTTTTCCAGGGAGTCTTCTCATGAGGTGGCGAAAGTATTGGAGCCTCAGCTTCAGGATCTGTCCTTCCAGTGAGCACTCAGGGTTGATTTCCTTCAGAATGGAGAGGTTTGATCTTCTTGCAGTCCATGGGACTCTCAAGAGTCTCCTCCAGCTCCATAATTCAAAAGCATCAATTCTTCGGCAACCAGCCTTCTTTATGGTCCAGCTCTCACTTCCATACATCGCTACTGGGAAAACCATAGCTTTTACTATACGGACCTTTATATTTTACTATACACCCCTTAGCAGTAGTAGTAGTAGTAAGTAGCAATAACAATAACACATTTGTATTATTTATTATATTTATGAGATGCTTCATTAAAAATCCCTATAAAACTGCAATAAACTTAAGAGACAACCAGCCTACGAAGTCAGAAAGCAAAACCAGTGATGATATTCAGCAGTAAAATACTATCTATAGCACTTCCAAGTGTTCAGAGCGTTTCTCCGTGCGCCAAGCAGTTCTAACCCCTTTAACAACTCTGTTAGCCAAGTCACTATTATTACCATCTCTCCTCTCTGAGTTCACAGCCTCGGCCTCTATTTTACAGGGAGCGATGGGGGCGGGTGGAAGTCAGTGCCTGGGTAAGACCGCCTAGCGGTTAGCTCACGGCAGAGCCGAGATTCGAACCGGGAACTTTGTGGCCCGCGGACCCGTCGCTTAGCCGCTGCGCTACACCGGCTCTCATTGGATGTTCCTCTCCATGTTCCGCGCACAGGACGCTCTACCTACACCGCCTAATAGGTGCGCACGAACAAAAACTCCTGCTCCGTGCACGCGCGTCAGTGCAAACTGCCCATGTGCAGAGGGCAACCTCATGTGCAAAGTGAAAGCGGGTGGCTGGAGCGGGAGCCGTGGCGGCCACTTGGGGGAAGGTTTTCCTGCTTCGTCTCTTGGGACGCCTGGCCGCGAGGGGGTTAAACGGGTCTCGCGTGGCTGTTGTTTTTTTGCTTTTCGGCCCGCGGGATCTCCCTGCAAGCCCCTGGATCACCTTACCCAACCTCTCTTCCCTCTTCTGCAGCAGGGATAGGCGGGGACCAGCTCGCTTTCCCCTCCTCCTTACCAACAGTCCCCTCCACACTTCCAGGAATCACCCAGGAAAAAAAAAAAGGCAGGAGGGGGAGGGCGAGGCGGAGGGAGCCTAGCGGGGTTTACACAGCCACTTCCTGCCAATCAGGAGCCTTCCAGCCACCTCCGGCGGCCAATGAAAGTTCTGACCATTCATAAAAATAAATACTCTTGCCACACTCCACCCCAGCCACACACAGGCACCAGGAATCCACGCCTCTCTTTCCCCCAGCGTGTCAGTTTCCCCGTGAAATATACAAGCTCCTCTTGGAACCGGAGCAGCTCAAATATTATTCTTGTAGCTCTCGCTCTCTTTCCCGCCCTTCTCCGTCCCTCCAGCTCCCAGCACGATGCGGCCAGCAGCAGCCACACGCTGACATGAGATGCGAGTTCACCGGCTCTCGCTCTCTTCCTCCTCCTCCTCCCACCGCCGACCAGCCCCGCTTTACTCTGCTAACGGGAAAAGCGCTTCAGAAACGCGCGCGCACATTCACACGCACTTCCAGGAAACCAGAAAGACGCTGCGATTCTTGGCGAGAGGAAACGGATCGGTCGGCCTTTCTGCGCGCACACTCCTTCCCCCCCCCTCCTCCTCCGCCCCGAGCAACTTCCACCACTTTCGACTCCTCTTGAGTAGTCCTAATCCGGGAGGTATCCGGTCGGTGTGTGTGTGCGTGCCGGGGAGGGGGATGCGAGGGGGAGAGAGAGATTAATTGGCCCAGCCTGGGAACAAGCCTGCCATCCGGTGCGCCCCAAGCGCGCGGGGCGTTTGCAGACTCTGCTCGGCGCACCGCTTCCCCCTCCCGACCACAACCCGCCCCCCTCGCCGGCGTTGCAAGTATGGCAAAGGCAGGCGATCGGACTGGGCTCGGTTTCGGCAGAGGATCCCGCGAAGGGGAGAGCATTTTTAAATTTTGATCCCCCCCACCCCACCCGTTTTCTCCCTCCCTCTCTTTTCTTCCACTCTTGGAGAGACACACACAGGCACCTCGCTGCTTTCACGCCGCCAAAGGTAAGTGAGTTTAAAATAACGACGACGGCGAGAGCATTAATAACCCCCATCCCACTCCCTGTTTTATATTGTTGATGCCAGAAGTGGGGGACAGGGCTGAGATTGCGAAGGTGGGGAGAAGACGAGGAGACAGGACCAGCCCGCCCAGAGCTGGAAGCGAGGAGTAGTCAGTGCCTGGTAACTTTGGCTCCAGCACTATTGTGGTGGTTTTCATGTCGGGTGCTAGTCAGCCTGGGAGAAATAACTTTCTCCAAGTTTAATTTTGTATCCTCGTCATAAAGGATTAATTATTATGAGGGTTATTAATTATTTAGGGAAATAAGGGGAATCCAGATTATAGGCAAAGCAGCACACGGTGGTTTAGGTTGGTTGGGGGGGGGGGGTAAACAAGGACTAGAATCTGTACAAATTGGAAATCTGACCAAAAAGGGGAAAAAATCAGAGAAAATGCAAACTTCCAAAACATTTAACATTTTGCTTTTGAGAGCTGACTTCTGGAGGATATTAATGTTCTATCTTCGTGGCTGTTGTAATTAAAACAAAACAATACGCACAGCCAACTTGCTACATTCAGGACTTTTCCATTTCCACCACACACGCCTTAAAAAAACCTAGTGGGATTGCACAACTGGGAGTATTGGGAGGGAAGTGGAAAATCAGCAGGATTTTTAAATTCAGCTAACCCAACAGAAAATTTATTTAGGAGTTGGTTTTCGAACCATAGCAAAACCTTGCTTGGAAGCCCCAGCTTATTTCCACATATTCCCCTTCTAAAGATGAACAGTGTTTCTTTGCTATTTTGTGGAATTCTATCCCTAGTATCATCAACATCATCATTATTTGTTATCGCCATCATCAAAATAGGTATTGATTGCCTTTCCGTAAACCATTCTGAAGGCACTGTTGCTGCTTTAAAAATGAAGGAGACAATAACATGTAATTAAGAGCAGCGAGAAAAGGAGGGGCCTTTTGGGGTAAAGGCTGCAACTCAGAGGAAGAGCATCTGCTTTGCATTGCAAAAGGTTCCCTGGTTCAGGTGCGGCTGGGCATGTTCCGTGTCTGAAACCCTGGAAAACCACTGCTAATGGTGCTCAGACTGAACTAGACGGACTAATTGTCTGACTGTGTTTAAGGCTTTTTACTATGTTCCTACAGCCCAACCCAAGATGTGCATATTTAAGTCCTGTTTATTTAAGTGGGAAACTTACGCCCATGCTTAAGACTTCCGTTTTAAATGCGATCCCCTTTTCTAAAGCCTTCAAGTCCAAAGCAATTGCAAAAAAGTTTTGCTAACAAGAGAGAAAGAAAGAGAAAGAAAGAAAGGCAATGAGGTGTGGCCAGCTTGGCAGGGTGTTCTGCCATTGCAATGCCACCGTTGAGGAGACTCTTCCTTAAGTATAGAGAAAAAGGTGTGTGGGACTCGGAGTAAAACTGCCTTAGAAGATCACCGGTGCCAAGAATATTCCTATGTGCCTCTTGTTTATGGCTAACCATCAAGGACTCGATTTAAACCCATGCAGAGATTCAACAGGTAACCTCTTCCAGGGGACCATTCTGCAGCTCCCTCCCCCCCCCCGGGAGTGAATTGTCCAACTGCACCCAAGGCAGAAGGAAAACCCAGAGCACCGACTCACACAGAGATATGACAGGCAACACCCATCTGACAGCAGTTCTTGTATGACTGGAAGCTGCTAGCACAGCTGATCCAAGCCAGATTTCTCTCCTCCAGCAAAGACTGGAAAGCTAGAGCAGCGACTCACTCAGAGAGGCAGCCTTATTGTGGATGGGTACTTCTGGCTCACAAAAACAGTCAATCATTTACTTTCTTTTTTCTGGGGGAAAAAGAACATAGGGAGCTGACCTATGCCTGGTCAGGCTGCTGATCCATCCAGGATGTAGATCTACCTACTGCCTTTCCCATCACCTGCTACCTGATGTTTTTAAGTGGGGGTCCAGGGGACGCGGGTGGCACTGTGGGTAAAACCTCAGCGCCTAGGACTTGCCGATCGTCAGGTCGGCGGTTCGAATCCCTGTGGCGGGGTGCGCTCCCATTGCTCGGTTTTGACTACCATAGAAGCGGGTGGCACTGTGGGTTAAACCACAGAGCCTAGGACTTGCCAATCAGAAGGTCGGCGGTTTGAATCCCCGCGACGGGGTGAGCTCCCGTTGCTCGGTCCCTGCTCCTGCCAACCTAGCAGTTCGAAAGCACATCAAAGTGCAAGTAGATAAGTAGGCACCACTTTGGCAGGAAGGTAAACGGCGTTTCCGTGTGCTGCTCTAGATCGCCAGAAGCGGCTTAGTCATGCTGGCCACATGACCCGGAAGCTGTACGCTGGCTCCCTCGGCCAATAAAGCGGGATGAGCGCCACAACCCCAGAGTCGGCCATGACTGGACCTAACGCTCAGGGTTACCGGTACCTTTACCTTTATGTGCCTCTTACAAAATCATTTTATGACCAGTCATATCCATATCATTAAATGTTTAGCACATTTAAAGCACCTGCCTTTCCCCAAAGAATCCTGGGGACTTTGGGGGAAGCCACCTGTTGAACTACTGTAAATGTGCTTTAAATGTATGGTGTAGATGTGATTTCAGTAGAGGGATTTGAACCCAACTCTTTAAGCAGGCCTGGTCCTAGTATAAATAGCATCTTGGGGTGAGGGATGCCTGCAGCACTCCCTCTGTGGCTGGTTTTGTAGGGCTGCCAAGTTATGTAGCTTGTGCAAGGTTGCAAAACCTGACTGTATAACATGCCCTTGTTGCTCCCAGGCATTCCCAGAAATGCTCATGAAAAGATCCCGGAGCTACCTGTCAATGATTTTGCCCCAGCAGTGTAGACAGAACAGTCAACAAACTCTGAACTTAGCTGGACAACAACACACACACACACCCCTTCTTCAGCTTGGCACCCAAGGAGAGCAACACAACTCATCCACCGCTATGTTTGAGCTACAGCCATTAGTTCCAAGTAATCACACAACCAGATCTGCTGCGAGATCAAACAGTCTTCTATGCTTCTGTCCAGTTTAGTAACAGGAAAAGCTTTGGAGATGTGTCAGCAGAACAAGGTGGGAGAGGGGTGAGGCAGTGGAAGGGAGAGCACCACTGTACACTGCAGATAAGAGGTTCCTACAAGAGCATCTTCTCAATGCTTTGTCCCTGCAGCCTGTTCCTGTTTTGGATATACAATCCCCTGGATGATGATACTGTGGGGGAAATATCATTGCTTCTTAGAATGATGGCATTGTAGGGTTGGAAGGGACCCCAAAGATCATCTCTGCAATGCAGGAATCTCTGCTAAGGCATCCACCAGCCTCCACTTAAAAACCTCCACGGAGAGTCTGCCACCTTCCAATACAAGGGAGTCTGTTCCACTGTTGAACAGTGCTTGGTGTTAGACAGTTATTCCTGTAGAGTCAGGATCTCCTTTCTTGTCACTTGAATCCACTAGTTCCAGTCCTAATCTCTGGAGTGGGAGAAAACAAGTTTGCTCCATCTTCCATGTTAACAGCCCTTTAGATATCTGAAGACGATTATCATATCTCCTCTGAGTAGAACTTAGTTGGATACAAGTCATTGATTTTAATGGGTGTATTCCCTGTATGACTAATTGGATATCACTCAGGATCCTAATATGTCCTCCCTGCTTTGATATCTGGGCACCCAAATTTGCCTTTGTTCTTCTGGGTATAACTTTCATGGATGATTCCCATAGCTACTAGTGGCAAAGGCTTGTGCAAGAGCTGAGTTTGCTCAATCATAGCCCAGCAAATACTGGACAACATAGCTAAGGCTTCCTGCAAGAAGTTGAAAGCTGTGAAGCCAAGTGCTCCAGCTTGATGCACTGGAATGTCAACACAACATCCTTGGTTTGATCTGGTCAGCAAAAGAGGGGTTTTTTCTGTCCCCGCCCCAAGGCCTTACCAATTTTGATGACGTGGCAAAAAAATAAAAATTAGGTACAGCACTAGAGTGGGCAGAGAGACCTAGTGCCCTAGTTATGTTGCAAACTACCTCCTGCCCAGTTGGCAGATTGATCTGGTGGCCACAACCTCCCATCTCAGCTGATCTGCATGGAGTTGTGTGTCTGCAAGTGTGTGAGGTAGCCACACACACACACACACACACACACACACACACCACTGATGGACAACACCTGGAAGTTTTTGGCCAAGGGTGAATGTGGCTCTCAAACCAAAAAAACTTACTTTAGATAAAATGTCAAAGCTACTTTTCCAACAAACTTTGCTAAACCGGCTTTGTTCAGTTGTGCTGCTCTGAGATCTTTCACAGCAAATGCACAGGAATAATATGAAGCGTTTTTAGTTAGCGTGTCTCCATTTATGCACATATTGAAATAGACCTATTTCCCAAGTTTCTTGGTTCTGCTTTTATGCTTTGTCTCGAGCAAAGAAGACGGGAGTCCAGGGGAGAGACCTGCACCTTTCACCTGGAGTTTGGAAGCCAGCAGGTTCCTGCTGCATGAACCGTCTCTGCCTTCCTTTTCAGATGCTGCTCCGGTAACCGACTGAGCGTCTCTCCCGGCCACCTGGAGGCGCAATGGTCCCCTTGTGCTGGTGCTGCCCGCCAGCACCTGCTCCAGCCGCGGCGGCCATGACGGGCACGGCCACAAGCTCCTACCACTTCAAGAGTTTCTGTGGGGAGTTTGAGCGGGTGGAAAGTGCCCTGGAACGCCTCGAGGCCAGCGGCTTCTACTGGGGCAGCCTGTCTGGGGCCGAAGCCAAGCGCCTTTTGACCTCCCAGCCGCCCGGCGTCTTCCTCGTGCGAGATTCCTCCGACCACCACCACCTCTTCACCCTGAGCGTCCGCACCAACACGGGCATCACCAACCTGCGCATCCAGCAGCAGGGCTCAGCTTTCCACCTGGAGGCCTTGCCAGGCGCTGGCCACCCCCCGGCCTTCCACTGTGTGGTCCGGCTAGTAGAGCACTATCTGTGCCTGGGAGCGGTAGAAGGGGGACCTTGCTACCTGGAGAGGGAGGGGCAGCCCCCAGTGCCTTTGGCCCTCGCCCATCCTCTCTGCTGCAAAGTGCCCACCTTGCAAGAGCTGAGTCGCCGGGCAGTGCGTGCCAGTATGAGGGGCAGAGGCGATGCCAGGGCTCAGCTGCAGGGGCTGCCAGTACCGCAGGGACTGTTGAACTCGCTGTGCACCTGAAAGGCTCGTTTCCTTCCTAACATTCCTTGTACAGTACATAAGCAGGCCTGTCTGCACAGTGTATTGCTGGGGGCGCCTGTTTATCATTATCTTTGTGGAATAAACCAACTGGTATACTGGGGGCAGCCATCTCTTCATTCATCAAAAGCCTTCAAATTCATTCTGATGCTCTCAAGATGTCAGGTATCACCAGAAGCAGAGAAAAGGAAAAAAGCTGCCTATTCCAAGACCTGGGTGGGCTTGTAAGACAAGCCCCCATCTCAAAAGCACATTCAGAGAAAGGTATAAAGAACTCCTGCTCTCAGGAGGAGTTGCATCCTTGCAGGTTCACACTTGCAATCTTGATGGCCTAAGATGTAACTGTTGCCCTAGAACAGGTAAGAGTTCTCTTATTCACCAGAAAGTCACTAGGAGATGCACTGCTCAGTGTTAAATGAGGGGTAGATGCAGTAAATCTAGCAACCATCAGAAGTATAGTACAGTGGTACCTCGGGTTAAGTACTTAATTCGTTCTGGAGGTCCGAAACTGTTCTTAACCTGAAGCACCACTTTAGCTAATGGGGCCGCCTCCTGCTGCTGTGCCGCCAGAGCACTATTTCTGTTCTCATCCTGAAGCAAAGTTCTTAACCTGAAGCATTATTTCTGGGTTAGCGGAGTCTGTAACCTGTAGTGTCTGTAACCCGAGGTACCACTGTAATTTGTCAGAATAAACCTGCAGTCTTCTAGGTGTGAGCAACTCCGTTCCTTCAGATGTTGACGAACTAAAAGCCCCCTCATCCCTTCAGCAACATCTGAAAGGATAAAAGTTCCCCATACCTGTTTTAATGTGCCACAAGCCAAGCTTCTTAAACGTTTAGCTAGAAATTGTGCACTATGCTACAAATGAGAAGCCCTTGCTTCCCATAGTGTATGGGGAAGGATGTGGGCATTCCATGACCAAGGAAAAGGCATTCTTTGTACAGGTCAGACTGGTTTTCCTTTGCAAAGCATCCTTCTCTCCGCACCAGAGCCTTCTCCCACTCACTTTTCATGTTTGACCACCACCACATCCCATTTTTCTACATGTGACACAAATCTTTCCAGTCACTGCCCTAAGGGCAGGTCATTACTGTAACTTGACAGGCCTCGAGAATGTTGACACAGGAAACTAGTTGAGAAAAAGACGTTTTGAGGCAAAAAGAAAGTACAAGCTCAGCTAATCTTGATGCTGCATCTGGCGACTCTTTAGCTTGTGTATGTTTTCATTAGCAGCCTGGTGTGTGCAAAGGCCGTGTCACTGGGGAGCTTGGAAGAGCAGAGGGGGCCACAGATCTGCAGCAGTGTTTAAAGAAAGGAGTGGCTTCTAGTTTATTACAAGGGACTAGGCTATACCAGTGAGCATATATGCTCAACACTTGCCATGCACTCAAACCCTGTACAAACCAGCAGGAACAACCTGCCATACCAGATGTGTTAAAGCTTTAAAACAAAAAAAAACTTAAGCTACCTTTGTCTAAAACTGTACCCGACCAATTAATAATTGAAGTTAATTTTTGTATCCTGTGCTGTTCCAGTTTACCCGAACGTTAACTCGAGCCACCCTGCCCCCATTTAAATCAACTGCAGTCATGTGTTGTCTGATTTCAATCTTATTCTTGGGTTGTAGATTCTGCATTTCTTGTTGGCAAGCCAGATCTCTTACTGGAAACTCTGGGAGTCCCTGCCAATTTGCCTCCAAGGCGAGGTGACCCAGAGCTTCAAGCTGCTCTGATAAAACTTGAAAGCTAATTTAACTTCAACTTCTGTTTGCTTGGAAGTCTCCTTGAAAGCAATGAGACACAGCACACATGGGAGGTGCATGCAAAGTTGGCACCCAAAGCGCTCAATTCTGCTCCTGGACCCCAAATCTCTCACTTTTCCACCTGCCATCTGTTCCCGTAGATGCCTCCGGGAAAGATCCCAACTTGTTTCCTGCCAATTTCTTTAATCATCGCTCACCTTTATGCTATTTTCAGCAGCGATCGTTTCCATCTACTGGAGATAAGGGTTGCAATTCAGCTATACATATATGCATGCTAATTCCAGGAATAATCCCCCTTGAGAGTGTACAGAAAAACAAGGGGAAATATAGTATTATGGGTCCAGGGAATGAATGACCCAGGAGGCCATTGGGAATGGCCTCTCCTCCAGATTTCAGTTCCAACTTTCCAAGGCAATGGGGAGGGAGTTGGCGGAAGACAAAAAACAACTACCGCTCCTTGTTTTTGGACCCTTGTGTGCAATGGAGTTAACCATTTCATAGATGGAAAAGAGGCATGTATATGTTAAGAGTACAGTATTGCCGCATTGTACCCTCCTCAGCCACACTCCACTACTAGCCCCATTCCCAACCAACAATTGGCTGCTGCTCCTTCCTATGCAGATGTCCTGTTTGCTAGGAACAACCCTCAACTGAGTTTCTCATCTGAACAGAGCGCCCCATGCAAGTTCACTTGTTGCAGGTATTATCAGGTATTTTCGAGATGCACCCCCGACACCAGAAGGGCTACAATATTTTATCCACAAATATTTTTTATTGTGTAATGTTACAGTTAAGGCAGGTTTGATTCCCCACCAGCATGTGCGGAGGGGGGGCACCCCACAGCTTAATCTTCTTCCTCATCATCACCGCCTCCAGCACCACCCTGGCCCTTCTTGGCATTCTTCCTCTTGACGCGACCTGGGCGGCCACCACCATATGGTGAGCGGAGGGAGAAGTCAATATGCTTTTGGGAGTCCAGGCGGACGATGAAGGAAGGGATGTTCACTACTTGCTTCCTTACACTGAAGAGGGAAAAAGGAAGCAGTTACAGACGTTCCAGCTAAACCCGGCAGCATTCTTCTTAAGAATGGTTTTTCACAGAACTAGAGAGCTAAAGTGATTGATGGAAGAGAGCCAAGTGAGGAATCAAGTGATCATCCCCCAATTCCAGCACTCAGGGAGTTTAAAATTTAAAAGCTCAGCATTTGGGAACATGGAAATTAACATCCTGCTCCTATTAGCAAAGCCAGGGTTAACCTCAGCCCCTTCCTTAATTAACACTGCAATGAATTCCTAAACAAGATACTCAGAACTAAGCCCCACCATTCAATAGGTCTTTCTTACACATTAATAAGTGTTGAACAATACAACTCAAAGCAACTATGCCCTCACAACTTTTACTCGCAAAACTGGTCACAGAACAAAGGTTCAGAACGAACCAACAGGAAATGCTTGGGAGAAACTGACTCAAGTTTGACATTTACTGCTGTTGCCCTCAGTATACAATGGCAAGATGAATGCCTGGTTATACTGAAAACTGGGTGTAACAGCAGACAATTCGCTAACAAGAGGGATAACATCAACACTTTGTGCCGAGAAGGAGCAGAGTTGCTAGTTGTTACCTCTACTGCCCACACGCCAAGACCTTCGCAAGGTGTACGGCTGAGCCGCAGTGAACCTTGCCGAAACTGTTGGTGCTTTTGGCATACAGCCTCATTAGACAGACTGCAGGGCTTTTAGGTTATCCAGGGTTCCAGTCCAGGGGAGGGATTGGTGGGGTAAAAAGACACACGGCTGGGACATGTCCACACATCTCCCTGCACAGGCTACACATAAGAGACATCAGATGCATTACTTCAGAGGTAGACCCTGTCTTTACAACCCACAGCAACTCAGTCATTGCTTTTGACTTGTTCTGCTTAAGCGAAATGCCACTTCTAAACATACTCCAAGGCAACATACCGGATGTGTCTTTGACGGATGAGCACCCGGGCATGGTGGATGGACTTGGCCAGGCCCAGCTTGAAGACCTGGGTTTGGAGACGCCTTTCCAGAAAATCCTCAATTTTCAAACCCAGGATGTAATCCAGCTTCATCTTGCCCTCATCCAGCACCCCAATTCTGACCAGACGGCGCAGCAGGGCATTACCTAGGAAAAGATATGGACATGTAAACAAGCTGAAGAGGCCCACACACGATTAGAGAAGTGGGCACAAGATTCATGTATTTTGGTACGTCTTAAGTGGCCATGAAAAAAGCATTCTCTATGAAATGTTAATGACGGGTGGGGGAGAGAAGAGAAAGAAATGGCACCAAGTTGACGCCTGCATCTGAAACTCCCTTTGTTCTAGGTGTGCTTTGCGAAAGGGAATTTCATTAGTGTGAGCAGTTTCTGAGCTCTGGGTGCAGTACTGCGCCTAAGATTTCAGATTAAAATTGCCACTGCTAGAAGGAAAGGAGGACTTTTTTCTGCCTCCTCACTTTCAGCCACTCTGAAGACTGAAGAAGGGACCCTCATAATATTACAGGGGCAGGCAGGGGAGGTATGGATTTGTTTTTTGCAGTCTTCAGATAAGGACCAAACCATGTGAAAACTGAACTTAAGACATTACCTGCAGTTCATTCATTTTCAGCTTTGTATTCTTGTTATAAAAAAGTGAACCTAGAAACTCTGTTGCAACACCCATAACATAGGTTTAAGGTGCCATTTAGCTCCTAGCTTTCATATCTCAGTTTCTAGCACAGGTTGACATGTTTAGTTACATACTACTAAGCAGCACTATAGAATATTACATTGACCTTGAAATCACAGTTCAAATCCTAGCTCAGCCACAAATGGTGGGCAGTCTTTGAGAAGACAGTCACTCTCAGCCTTAGTCTCTGATCTGAAATATGGGACTGATTTAAAAGATTCTCAAGACAATATATAAATATAATTACAGCAGTAAAAACAATTCAACATAGGTAACTGATATTAATCCAATAGATCTGGTCTATTCCCTTAAATCTAACACAAGAAATAAGCACATCTGAAAGGCATTAAATGTGTGTGTGTGTGTGTATATATATACACACACACACACAGAGAGAGAGAGAGAGAGAGACCGGGACCTGTATCATAAAGTAGCACTTACAATAAAATCTATATATAACACACTGAAATCTAAAACCAGAGACCATCAACTAACCATTATGGAAAGATGAAAATATTACAACTGTCCATAACAGTAAGTTGATAATCTCTGGTTTTAAATTTAATTGGACTAGATCCAAGAAACTGGTAGGATTCATAAAGGAAGTGAACTCACATCCCAGATCCCTTAATCTGCTGGTAACTGTTAAAGGGATCTGCAACAGCAAAAGAACCATTAAAGATGCCGAAGACTGGCACGCCCAGCCCTAACATACCCTCAAAGAGACGCCTCTGATCCTTCTCATCCAGGGTGAGCAGCTCTCGGGCAGCTTTGCGGATCTTGGCCAAGGTGAACTTCACCCGCCACACTTCACGCTTGTTACGCAACCCATATTCACCTAGGAGGGGGATATAAAAGTTCAAATGTAACATGCACCTGCCTTTGGAGAGTAACTGTTTAAATGAACAACTCTCTTTTTTTCATCCAGGATAAACTAACCAATCAGTTTCAGTTCCTGGTCAAGCCGGGATTTCTCAAAGGGCCGCCTTGGGGTGACATATGTCTTCCGACATACCCAACTCCTGGCAACTGGCATGTTGGCCTAAAGGGAGTCCAGTTCTGTGGAGAAAAAAGTTGAGAGATCTATAGAAGTAGCAGGCAGATGAAACAAGTGAAGCAAATGAAGTTTTGATATATGTCACAGCTACTTCTCTGTATAATTTATTATTAGTGTCTCGTCATTTATACATTCATTCAAACCTATGATGCAGGCTAAGCCGGCCAGGAATTTCAGGTCTAAAGCCAGCCTTTCCTACTTGTAAGGTCAATACTACCCACTGAACCACACCACCCAAACTGAGTTTACGGTAAATTCAATACAAGTTTTGTTTTCTGGAGTCTAGACTGACCCTTAACTGACACTACTGGACACCAGAGGGTCACAATTTTTCTTTGTAAAGTTGTGTTGAAGCCCTGAAGGTGATATATATCATGGAAACTTACCCATTAGAAAGGGGGAGAATAGTTTGTTGAAGCAATATGCCACTTTGGACCACTTGCTATATCCAAAAGAAAGCAGCTACTTGCATCCAGTCAGCATTAAACACTGCACCACATTTCAGTGCAGATACTGAATTACAGCAAGCAACTAAAGTACACTTTCAGGGAAGTACACGTTCAGGGAAGTTTTTAATGTATGATATTTTAGTGTTTTTTTGGTTTCTATGGAAGCCGCCCAGTGGCTGGGGAAACCCAGCCAGATGGGCGGGGTACAAATAATAATAATAATAATAATTATTATTACTTTGTAACTATTTCAATAAACCAGCAAGGCCCTTTGGCCTCTTTTAAAGTCCTGCTCCCCACAAACTAAGCTAAGCTAGACCTGTAATATATATGGCACAATTTACTGCTACTTCAGCATTCTAATGTGGATATAATCTGAGCAGGGAAAAAAAGAGTGTGATTCCATATAACAATGGTTAAGCCCAAATGTTCCCAACTGAGCAGGGAGGTATGAGAATTTGTGAAATGCTGAAAGATGTTATGGGCCATCAGTAAAATAATCTCAAAGAAAGGCACATTCCCTACTCCTCATATTAAGGATGATTTTGCATAAGCAGCATTCACCCACCCAGCCTCTGGGGAGGAAACATTAACAATGAATCAACTGACAAAAGTTTTGAAAACGATTCCACCAAAATTATTGAAAAAAGGAGCACCTAGAAATAGCTGCTATTTTTTCAGCAACACGTGGGGTGACACCAAGTTATAGAATCATAAATTGCAGAGTTGGAATGGACCAAGAGGATCATCTAGTAGGAATCTTTCTGCCCAACGTGACACTTGTAAAATTCACAAGACAGGGAAGGCTAACTCCCCTTTAAAAAAAAAAAAAAATCACGTGAGACCGGCGGTTCGAGGGAGCGCGTTTAATCCCCACCATCCACGAATCCCCTGAATAGGCCGAGCAGCGCCGCGGAAGCAACCACCCGACACGTGTGGTCTACGCACGCGGGGCTGCCCTAGTTCTACAACCCACGCATGCGCACTGAGCGAGTGAGGCAGGGGCCGCGCGAATAAAGGCTCCAACTCCCTGATTTAAAGTGGATGCGCAACCGCTGAGGCACCAATTTATTCGGAGTCACTTAAAACGTCCTTCTCGGCCACCGGGGCGCTTCTTATTCCCGACACCGCGCCTCGGGTAGCCATGAAACGAAACCTCCGCTTACCTTCTGACGCGCTTGACGGCCACTACTAAAAGGAAGGGAGCGGCCTATGAAGGTTGCTTATATATGTCGTGCGGTGCTCCGCCTACCGTCTCCGCTAGCCAATAGCAAGGCGACGTCTTTCCTGCCTAACCTATTGGCGGAGGGCTGCTTCGCAGCGCTGTAACCAATTAGCGCTTGCTCCAAGGATGATAGAGAGGAAGACGTAGAGAGGGCGAGGGGAGAGTAGCGCGTTGCATTAACGGTCCAGTGTCTGTGTGGCGAGTGGAGCCGCCATTGCTTTGTGGGGTTGAAGCCCTAACAGAGTTCTTCCCTGGGGGCGGGGAGTTTCTCCCTCGTTGCCCGCCGCCATCCCTTGCTGCGGTTTGAAGTTGGCTGAAGAGAATAAACAGGAGTCCCTGCTGCTTTCTGAAACGGAGTGTCTCAACAGTTTCCCTATAACACCTCCCCCCCCATGCCCTGAACCATAGAGATGCCAAAGAACCCACAATGTGTTTCCGCTCCCTTTTCGCTATAGAGATACACAAAAAAAGGTTAGAGTCGGACATACCTTCGCCGCTGTTTCTCACTTCCGGTCTTTAGACCTGGCGTTCTACTCTGTTTCTATCAAAAGAAACGCGTGACCAGTGACGGCTTTTTCTGTTTGTGTGCGTGTGTGGTATAGGATGCGTGTCAGCTCTTAGAATTTTCTGTCTCCATGCTCTCACCCAGTAGTACCCTAGTATACAGCAACTGGCCAGTACCTTATGAGAGGCAGAGGGGAAAAGATGGTGCTTCAGTCACAGCCGCTCTGTGACAAGGGTGGTGGCAAGGAGCGTGTGCGGCAAAAAGTGGCTAATTGATTTAGTAAATAATAAGGGGCGGGGCAGGGGGACATGGGCAGAGAAAGTGTTGGGAGCTCAGGCAGCTTCAGACATTTTTTTAATAGACAAAAACAGTATTATACATCAGTTTACATAAACTATATTA
This sequence comes from Podarcis vaucheri, assembly GCF_965113315.1. Taxonomy (NCBI): domain Eukaryota; kingdom Metazoa; phylum Chordata; class Lepidosauria; order Squamata; family Lacertidae; genus Podarcis; species Podarcis vaucheri. Next base: position 19,409,824 of record NC_138751.1, read on the forward strand.
TACATACAATACATACATGACCTACCTACGTACCCAGACATTTCTTTTTCCTGATTTCCCGAGACGGCATGCGCTGCAGAGACGTGTGTGTGTGTGTGGAGTGGCCCATCTCTTTGCCCACCCAGGTACTCAAACTATACCAGAGGGTCACTCCACTGGGAAGTGGTTTGACCATAACTAGGTGATAAATCCAGGGTGTGCCTTCGCTTCTGTATTAGACCAGTGACAAGCTGAGACAGCCCCATGGTTGTCATGAAGTCCAGTGCTGGGTCTTGGCATGGATGTTGAAGACCTCCAGGAACAAGGCCTTAGGGTTTTTCAGCACCATGCCCAAGAAAAGCTCATGCTTCAGAGTTGTTGGGCAGCAGGGTGCATGGTATACCAGCAGGAGGCCCCTGTATGTCTTCTAGCCTTATGCCAAATGCAGACTCTCATTGCCTGACCAAGGATGGAGGGGTTTCCTGGCTAGTGAAATGGTACTTGTGTGGACTATTTATTTTGTTTACATCCCACAACTTCCTCCCATGGTGGCAGCTCCCCAACAATAACCCTCCCCAACAATAACCCAATAACAATAACAATAACCCAATAATCAAGTCTGTCTTGATGCTGCACACTCACACAGGTCTCAGTAATACGTGCTGGCACAACTTCCTTATCCATGATTTAATAGTAGATGGGGGAGATTTCATTTTAATGTGAACTGACCTGGTATTCACCAACAGCACCACCAGGCTAGAGGGCACAGTGGTCAGTCCACCAAGTGCCTGTGGCATGGGGAGGGAGTTTGAAAATGGGATCAGCAGTAGCTATCTTGGGTCTCACCTCTCCACCATTAATTTAAAATACTTTATTTTACAAAAATTATATATGGCTTGATTGTAGTAAAAAACCCTAAGCGATTTACAACAAATATGAAAATTATCAATAAAAACAGTTAAAACAATTAAAAACTTGTACAAATAATGAAAATTACAATAAAAGAAATTAAAATACATCAATGTCTAAGTGTGTGGCTCTGCTTGCCTATATTTATTTTCCTGTATTCTAATGTCCTTCGGTATTGCTGCTTCTGACAGTGGCAAACAGTAAAACGAACATGTTAGCAAGAAAATAATAAAGCATGTCATGAAAATAATAATATATATAAAAAGCAAGGCAGCAAAAAATATACCGGTAATCACAGTGGTGGAATAAATCCTAAAAATGCCATTGCAATTTTAAACGGCCTCAGAAAATGAAGTGGTCTTCATCCAGCATAAGAGAGATCTAACTTTTCTAGATAGCTTGGGCACTGTATTTCTAGCATTGCTAACTTTGGAAGTAGACTACTGCAACGAGTTTTGTTTGAGGTTTCCCTTGTATTTCCCAGGAACTTGTGCAGAATGCAGCAGCCTGGCTCCTGATGGGGGTTTCATATCAACAGCACAGAACCCCTCTCCTTAAGGATGTTTAGTGGCTGCCTATATACTACTGGGGCCAAATTAAAAGTCTTACTGCTAGCTAGTTTATAGAGCCCTGAACAGTTTGCTTGAGGGACCGCCTGTCTTCATATCTAACTGTCCAGGTTTTATGTTTGGCAGGAGAGGCAGTCTCTGCAAGACAGAGGGCATTTTGTGTGAATGCACCTAGGTAGTGGAACTCCTTCCATCTGTACTTTTCTGCTTACACAGGGGCCTTTTCTGTGCATATCACTGTCCAGCTGCTGGCTAAGTATTCTTATGCTATGTGCTATGTTCAGCACCTGGGCACTCTGTTTACTATGTGGTATCTAAGCTGGTCAATCCTCCCCACTCACCTCAAGCCTCTTGGTTTGATAAAAAAGAGAGAGAGATATGGTAAAGTTAAAAATAGAATTCCCTGAATGCCTAGAGTCAGGTTGGGGGCAAGTACTCTTTGGTGAGAGAGCCCCAGGAGAGATTAAAAATCACAAAACAAGCAGCAAAGTAAAGTGTGGAAATATAGACCGTTTGACCTTTAAAATACCCCAAGTTGCTTCTAAAGTCCCCCACTTCCCTTAGCTTAGAAAGAGGCCACCAGTTTGGTAAGCTAGAAATGGTTTACTTGCAAACTCTCCAAAGGTCAGATTCATGTGCTTTTCCATGCAGCAGCAATAAAATACAGGCAGTACAGTACAACATGGATTCCAAAATGGCAAGTGTTTCTAAATTATTTTTACAGAAACATAAAGATGGCTTTCTTAAGCCACATGGCTTGCAGCAACCAGCTTGGACCTCCTTATTGGTAGGGTTCACATGGTGCAATTGAGAGAACAAAGAGTTTGATAACCCTTCCTCCCAAGGTGAGGTGGAGTGATCCAGCTAAGCCTGGCAGAACAGCTTACTCCATGGTCTTAACCTCTTCATACTTTAATCAGAGTTAAGCATCTTGGTTATATGAGGCTGGATATCCCGCAAGGCTCTGGTTTCAAGCTGTGGTCTCCTCTCAAACCCATTTCTGTCTTGGGCTAGAATCAGTTTTGAAGAGGGTGAAAATGGTCTTCCTTGTATGTGATATTTACACTGAAATTAAGATTTCTATTTGAACAAATGGGAGCTTGCATTTCAAGGCAAATAACAGATGCACCCCCACCCCCCGCAGCCGCCACCTGCCACGCCTCTGATTTACTTTCTTTAATGCCTGAAATTGCTAATTGTATGAATGATGGTGTGTCTTGCTTGGCCCTGAACGACACTGAGAATGCTTGTACATAACTATTTCCACATTAACGAATGCAAATACAGCAGAACATATGGAACTCAGGAAGCATGAGACATAAGGCACTAACCGCTTCATATTATTTTTTCTTTAAATGAATGATTAGGAATGCTTCACTAAGTATCAGACCTGGACAAATATATCTTAGGGATAGACACATTTGGATGCCGCTAAGAGGTAAATACAGTCAAAGAACAATATGGAGCAAGAACCACACATTAGATGACTAGGATTTTAACTTGCTCAATGTAAAGTGTCTTTCTTTCTTTCTTTCTTTCTTTCTTTCTTTCTCTCTCTCTCTCTCTCTCTCTCTCTCTCTCTCTCTTTCTTTCTTTCTTTCTTTCTTCAGTAGGTGGCTGAATTTGCCCAGACAATGAGTTTCTTTCCCCTTTCTCCTGCACTGTTGTGTTCTGGGATGTAGAAAATTGCTCTTGGCTCAGGGAGCCTGAAGGCTTGTAAATCACACCCCTTTCATTAGACACTTTCATTTGGTAAGCAATAAAGTGCTGAGGAACAGAAAATGCTAGATAAATGAAGCTGCTAATTTACTGGGTGTCTTTTAAAGCAGGGGGGAAAACAATAAAGTTAGGTTTGGGTAAGCATTTGTTTGTGGCTCAGCCTCCTGTCCTGCTTCTATCCTTAAAGCTCCGCTTTCTCTCTCTCTCTCTCTCTCTCCCTCCCTCCCTCCAAATGATCCTCTCAGAAGACATGGCTCCAGGCATCTATTTGCCTTCAAGACAAAAGTATCCAGGATCCTTAACATCTTGTCCATTTCTCTCATGTAACTTCATGGCTGAGTGTGGATTTGAACACAGGCCTCTCTGGTCCAAGCCCTAAGAACGTTCGGCATATTACAGGACAAATAACCCGGGTTTACCACTAGGGGCTTAACTTTACATTATGTGCAAATGTGCACCAGAGCTTAAATTCCCTTTTGTTAAAAGGAGAAAAATGGTTTGAGGAGGGTGTAATTGAGAGTCAAGAAGTGGTATCGCGGGACGCGGGTGGCACTGTGGGGGATGCGGGTGGCGCTGTGGGTTAAACCACAGAACCTAGGACTTGCCGATCAGAAGGTCGGCGGTTCAAATCCCTGCGACGGGGTGAGCTCCCGTTGCTCGGTCCCTGCTCCTGCCAACCTAGCAGTTCGAAAGCACATCAAAGTGCAAGTAGATAAATAGGTACTGCTCCGGCGGGAAGGTAAACGGCATTTCCGTGCACTGCTCTGGTTCGCCAGAAGCAGCTTAGTGATGCTGGCCACATGACCTGGAAGCTGTACGCCGGCTCCCTCGGCCAATAAAACGAGATGAGCGCTGCAACCCCAGAGTCAGCCACGTCACTTAAATGGTCATAGCTCTTCCCAAAGAACCCTGGGAACCCTAGTTTGCCCGTCACAGAGCTATAATTCCCAGCACCTTTAACAAACTACAGTTTCTAAGATTATTTGGGGAGGTATGCTTTAAATTTATAGTGTGCATGGAGCTAGCTGCACCCCTGGAAATCCTGTTTTGAGTAGCCAACCAGTTATTGCTGGAAAGCCCACAAACCAGTAGCATGATGGCAAGGGTCCCTCTCTCACTGTATGCCTTCAGTACCTGGTAGTCAGAAGGCACAAATTGTGTGTCTTCTTACTCCGTGGTGCATGAGGAATAGCACCAGGTATCTGTGCGCCACCATTTTGTGTGAGTGAAACACTGTGGCAACTGGGGTCTGCATGCCTGTGATTATTTGTTTACTTAGTTATATCATAAAATTTATACACCGCTTGGCTGTAATAAAAAACAACAACCTCAAAGCAGTTTACGACAAAGTAAAACAATAAAACCGATAATAATTCACAGCCAACGTACAAAAGTTTAAAATGCTAAAACAGATTAAAATTACCTCATCTTTCTAAGCATCTGAGCAGACTTGTCTGAACAAGAATGTTTTTAGCAGGCGCCGAAAAGAGTATAGCAAAGCCACCCGCTTGATCTCAATAGGTAGGGAGTTCCAGAGTTCTGCCACACTAAACAATCAAATTCTCACCGCAGCTTTAATGGCTGACACAGTGAAATTATTACTGTAAGCCCACAACTCACACAGGGGTTACATTCTCGGGATGGCGACTGAAGGCAAAATCACATCTAGTCAAGACCCACTGGGTTCAATGGCGGGTAGGATTGCCAAAGTCGTTTCCCCCAGAACCCCTTTTAGGTTTTTTAATATTATATTTGCCACATACGTAAAGCTAAATGTGCACAAGTTAAATGTGTGTAAGTTGCAGGCTTACTGTATTATTTTTTAATTGACCACACTGCGTATGATTCCAAGACCGTTTCAGCATGTGTGGAAACTGCTGCCATTTTGCACTGGATTATTTATTCATCCTGTTTGCATTCTACCTCCAACAAACTCAGGGCAGAGTATTTTTCAGCATCCCATAATTTTCCTTTACAAAATCCTAGGAGGGGGCTTAGGCTGGAAGGTAGTAACTGGATCAAAACCATCCAATATGATTATCAGAGTTGAGGAAGGCTTTGAACCCATGTTGAAGAGTGCCTGGCGTGCTCTGGTCCATGGGGTCACGAAGAGTCGGACACGACTAAACAACAACAACAATGAACCCCTGTTTAAGGCTGTTCGCCTTGTGGTCAGTGCACCCACTAACTCCGCCTTCTGACACCAATTGGCCACACCCCTCATTGGTCAGAATTGTGGAGGCCTGTCTGTACACAGGCCTCTTTTCAGACCAAAGCTGAATGAGTGGCTATCAGGCAGATGTGGCCTCAGTGTCATCCAGTGCTGTGATTGTGGCTTGCAGCAGGTCCAATCCCCTGCCCCATATGTTTGTTGAAGATGGGTCATCTGAAGATTTATTCTCTCTGATCCGAATGGGAATCTTTCTCTGGGATGCATGAGGCAACGTGTATGGATGACCTTGAGAAAATGGTTCTATGTGACAAAAAATACAGTTCATAACACCATGGGAATGGAGTCTAGTCTGCCGTTGAGAAGGAGCAGGGACTTCTCAGTGGCAGCCTCTGAGCTCTGGGATTCCCTCCTACCCATTCTGTGGTTCTTGTTCGCACATTCTGCCACCTCTTCCTTCCAGAGGACAGGGAAAAAATATATTTCATTCTGCTTTTCCTGTTTGTTTTTATCTGATAATTATGGGATTCTGGCACCACTGTTTCAGCAGCTGTTTCCCTTTATTCAGTGTTTTAATTTTATTGTTTACATAACAATTAATTGTTTTCACAGGAATACCGTTTTAAATATTTTTATCACTGTTGGACACTGCTTGGTGGTCGAAAAGCAGCATGCAGCTACTGTAAATAAATACAGCAACACTTCCTATCTACGTGTAAGACATTTTCTGCAAGCATGAAATATTGTGCATGATCTGTTATGTTTGTGTGTGTATGTTTGTGCGTGAGAGACTCTGTTTATGCCTGTGTGTGTGTGTGAGAGAGAAGGAGATTCGCCTTATGCTTATGTGTTTGTGGAATATGGAATATGACACTGAATCTGGCAGATGCTCAGCGGCGTAGCACTACTTGTGTGCAAAATATCCACTCCCCTTTTGCAACTCTCTCTGCCTCGCTGCCCTGAACCCCTCTTTTAATCACTCCATCCTTTCACCTTCTTGCTCCTGCACTCCCTACTGCTGCTGCTGCTGCTGCTACCCAAGAGCAGGTCTCCATGGTGATAACACCCCCCCCATCCATTCCTGCATCCTCCTCCCTTCAGCCTAAGTGACATGCCCATTGTCCAATCCACAACCCCGGCTGCATGGGAGGGCTTTGATCTCCATCAATTTCTCTGCTACCCGAAGAGCAAGGTTTCCGAAGGGGGGGGGACACCCAGCCTCCTTCCCCCCCTTTTTCTCTTCCCCTCTTTTTTTCTCCTCTTTCCTTCCTTCCTCCTTCCTCCTTTCAACTGGGATTTTAGGTTTTTCTCCTTCACCTCTTCCCCACCCCCCCTCTTCCCCACACATCTGCTTCCTCCTGTTCCCTCCCCCTCCCCATGTGAGATCACCTATTGTTACAATGGCTTTCTTCGCCCCCCCTCCATCCTTGCCGCCACTTCTCTTCAGCCACCTTTGACTATCCTCTGCCCTCCCCTCCCTCTTTATTTATTCCATTTCCCATCTCCTCCCCTTCCTCGGGCAATGAGAGAAGATGATGCCTGGGGATGAGATCCAGGTAGCAGCCAGCCAAGCGGTCGCACATCCTCCTCCGAAGGATGCAGGCGACACAACGATCTGTTGGGTACCATTGTTCTTGGCGTCTTCAGCTCTGCTCTATCCCTTCTGATGACTGATGCCCACCGTGTCTCTGCTTTTCTGTGCATTGCTGGGTGGCGGATCTCTCCCTCTCCCTCTCTCTCTCTCCCTCTCTCTCTCTCTCTCCACTCCCCACCCCCACCCCCCACCTACGTCTTGAGACCTCTCCCCGCCTTCCTGATCCATGATCCCAGACACCCCCTAAGATGCTAAGACAAGGCCCCTTCCTTCTCCTGGCTGCGTCCATGTCGTATTTCAACCCAGAGAAAGCTTTGGCAGCGCCTTCGGAAAACGGTGAGTCTTCTTGGCAGGTTGCGAGGGCTCCCATTCATCTGTGACAGTGGCCACCCCTCCTTGCCTTTGCCTCCCTCGCCTCCACCATCTGTGGCCACCTGTTTGTGTGATGGGTTACCTGCCCAAATCAGACAACCATCCCACTTTCATGTGTGCAAAGCTGGGCACGGCGGCAGGGCTTGTGGGATTTCTCGCTTCCCAAACAAGAGGCTGGCGGTGTTTTCTGGGTTAATAAATTCCATTCCGGAGAGAAGGCTGGGATTCCTGTACAGACCAAATTAATCATTGCTGGTTTTCGTCAGATGCCTATGCCGGCCGTGTTTGCTGGTTGACTGGATTCCCCCCATCCCTTCTTCCTTTCCGACCCTGGCGAGGGAAATTGAGTAGACCTGGAGGGGCTGAAGGAGTGGGAAACAAGAATAGAAGTTATTTGGGGCTTACGAGAACAAATATGTTTTTGTACATGGTGGGGGCCCATGATTAGAGAACAGCAGCAAAGATCTGGGATTAGTGTGTGAAGAAAACAAGGAATGTGTGTGTGTGTTTTGTGTGTGTGTGTGTGTGAGAGAGAGAGAGAGAGAGAGAGAGAGAGAGAGAGAGGTGGGGAGGGGTGGGCGTGAGGTCTGTGGCATCTCGAATATATAGCATGAAGCCACATTTGGTCTGGCAGCCATCTGGAGAGAGCGGCGTGACTCACTATGGATGTGCCCTTGGCACAAGGGTCTAGTGGTGGTAGAGTTTTGTGGGAATTGGCATGTGCTGTGGGACCGCTAAAGTGCTGGGAGGGCCTGAGATAGAGAAGGTACTTGGGGCCCGAAGATAACAGGGGGGTTGTGAAGATGAGCTGAAAGAGAGAGGAAGGTAGGGGTGTGTGCGTAAGGGACGGACAGGTGAAGGGAAGGGTGGGTGGATATGTACTGATGGATCATACAGGTAAGAGTAAGTGACAGGACCTCATCCACTGGTTACCTTCTGCAAAATGGAAGCAATAAAGACTTTCCTCCTAATGTTAGCTTGTGGGGTGTTTACAAGTGTGTGTGTGAGAGAGAGGGTGGGGTGGGTGGGGTGGGGTGGGGGACAGAGGTCACACCCACATCATACATTTAAAGCATATGACTCCTCACAGAGCTACAATTCCCAGCACCTTTAACAAACTACACTTCCCATGATTCCTTGGGGGAAACCATGCTCTTTAAATGTATAACGTGGCTGCGACCAGAAATTAGGACAAGGGAACATTGCTTGTGGTTTTACTGGAAGTAACCGCCTGGCCTGTTGCGTGAAACAGGATGTTTGCATTGGATCAACTTTTGGTCCGATCCGATAGGGTTCTTGTTTTCTGCGAGACAGAAATAATCACAAAGATTAGTTCCTCACAGTAAATTCTGAAACACTGTTGCATCAAACGGCCTGTCAAACAGGCCAGGAGTTTTATCTTCCTTATACCCTTAAAGGACATTCAAAACACATTCTTTTCATCAAAGAATTCTAAGCTTTGTAGTTTACCCCTCATGAGTTGCAGTTCCCAGAAATCCTTAAGAAACTACACTGCCTCAAATTCCTTGAGGGGGAGGGGAATGTGCTTTTAATGTGCTTTAAAGCTATAGTGCGTATGCAGCATTGGACAAATTCAGTGTTATTCTTGACAAAGTAGCTAATGAGTTTTATTTCAGGATCCTGTCACCCCTACTGTTCCAACAGCTGGAACGTTTTCCCCTGAGTTATAATCAAAGCCCTTTCTCTTGCAAAGTCAGTGTGTTCCCTCATGTACAACCCTTCCAATATTTCTCTCTCTTTTTCACCTCTCGTTCTATACATGCTCTGGTGCCATACTGCAGGCTGGAGCCGTGGGGCTCAGGCTACCATTGGCTTACTTGCCATGATGTCACCCGGAGGGTAGGGCGTCCTGGATTGAGTGCTAAGGAGGCCTTGGCAGACCTTGGACCTTTTTGGCCCAGATGCTTTCTTCTGCACACAAGGGCAGATAAATCCATAGGGAAACAAATGATTGTTCTAGTAGCCCATTTAGGGACAGGCTAATCAAGGCCATTTGGGTGATGTCAGAAAAACAGCTTGATGGGAAGTCCCATGACTTCATGATGGTCTCGGGACAGAAGATGTGACATTTCTCTTTGCATCACCAACAAAAAGTCTATGGGCTCACCACAGACTGTTTGCCAGGCTTCTTTTAATGTAGGGATTCATATATTTTTCCTGGAAAATCCAGCTGGATTTCCATTTCTGGTATAACTTTTTCCATGTAACCACCCCCAAGCCATTAGAAAAGAGACACCTCCAACTGCAGGCTTAAACTGGTTTAACGGTCATTTCCCGTTCCTACAAAACCCTGGGAATTGTAATTATTTTGGAGGAAGGGGTTAGACGCCTCAGCATCTTCACCAAACTACAGTTTCCAGAATTATTTTTTTGGGGGGTGGTGGCAGTAATGGCAGTTAAAGGTAAAGGTCCAGTCGTGATCGACTCTGGGGTTGCGGCGCACATCTTGCTTTATTGGCCGAGGGAGCTGGCGTACAGCTCCCGGGTCATGTGGCCAGCGTGACTAAGCCGCTTCTGGCAAACCAGAGCAGCGCACGGAAATGCCATTTACATTCCCGCCGGAGTGGTAGCTATTTATCTACTTGCACTTTGACGTGCTTTCGAACTGCTAGGTGGGCAGGAGCTGGGACTGAGCAACGGGAGCTCACCCCGTCGCGGGGATTCGAACCGCCGACCTTCTGATCGGCAAGTCCTAGGCTCTGTGGTTTAACACACAGTGCCACCCACGTCCCTATAATGGCACTTAGAGAGGTATAAAACAGTTTATATAGCCATGGCACTATATTGACTTTTAGTTTTTTCAGTTTTAGATCTGAAAAATACATCTGCACAGTTTCAGTTTAGAGTTCTGCTTCTGAGGCACCAAATGGACAGGTGGTTGGCAGTGAATTGAAAGTGGGATGGATAAAGTAACTGACAGTGAGTTGGTAAAAAGTTTCCATTGGGGAAGACCCGGCCTCAGCACCCAGCATGTCAGGGCAAATGTCAGGACCCTCCTGGATGGGTGCCACCATCCTTTCATATAAATTTTGCTTAAGCATTTTGATAGGGGAGCAAATGCTGCCACAGCCATCTTTATCGCCTAGAATGTGTCTAGGCCTCAAGTCCATGGAGCCCAAAGGCATTCTGAAGGGAGGGAAAGATGGTGGCAGCTATAGCTGCTTTCCTCAGCTGCTGGTAACCTTCTGGGGTGTCCAAGTAAGGTTGTGGGGAGTGAGAATTGGTAGGGATGGGTGGTGGTGCTGAGCCCAACATGCAGCAGAGTGAGTGGCAAGGCGCTGGTGTCTTCATTTGTCTGGAAAAGCCCACTAACATGGCAGTGTGGAGGACTGGGAGAAAAGCTTGCTGAGGACTCATTCACACTGGGCGCTGTAGGGCTAGATGTCAGGAGGTCTGCATGTGAAGAAAAGAGGAGAGTGGAGTCACGTGGCTGGGAGGGTAAGTAGTACTGTAGTTTGTTAAGAGGATGAGGAGTGGAGGAATGTTTATGATGATGAGTGGAAGGAACGGTTTCTGCCCTGGTCTAGATAAGTGTGTAGCCAGATTTGTAGAGGAACCGGATTAAACACGAAATAACAGATGGAGAATGGTACTGTAGGTCCTGAACAGATGTGTAAGGGCTGAAACCACAGAGAATCTGTTTACATTTGGGGGGTTGAAAAACACACACACCCCTGACATCTGTCCTCCATTCTCTCTCATTGACTGCATCTCAGTCCCAAGATGTAGAATTCTGGAATAAAATTTGAATGCTTGCTTATTTACTCTCACTCCCGGATCCTAGCGTTAGGCAGAGTGAGGCGGGTGCCTTAGGTGGTGGATGGTGGAAGACAGGCAATGGCAGCGAGGTGTTGGACAAAGCTGTGTGTACCCTAGGGGTTTCTCTGCACCTCCTAAGCACGTATGCTGCCCTCAGGGAAGGTGGAGGAGGCTAGCCTGTCGCCCGTCTTCAGCTCTCAGGCTGCATATGCACCATGTCTTTAAAGCACATTGAAGGTACATCGATTCCCCCCAAAGAACCCTGCAAATTGTAGTTTACCCCTCACAGAACTATAGTTCCCAGCACCCTTAACATACTGCAGCGCCCAGGATTCTGCGCGGGGAAGCAATATACTTTCAATGTGTGTACAACCTAGTCTCATTTCTTCTTTACAAGTAATAGGAGGGTGCCATATTGTATTTTGCCTCAGGCAGCGAAAAAAGTTTGGGTCAGCCCAGCTGTTTTGGCAGATTCTTATAAATGCCATATTATGGGTTGTGGACGAACATAGCTTTTGACAAATGTGCTTTAGAGAAAGACCCTGTCCCCTTTCTTCCTCTGCCTCTTGCCTCCCCTGCAGATGGTTTGTCCCAAGGCCGGGCTCCCCTGGCCCCTCCCTATGCTGTGGTCCTGATCTCCTGCTCAGGCTTGCTGGCCTTTATCTTCCTCCTCCTCACCTGCCTGTGCTGCAAGCGGGGCGATGTGGGGTTCAAGGTGAGCCTGGTTGTGGGGATTTGAGGTGGACATGGAATGCTTTGGGGAAGGGATGCTGCTGTTGTTGTTATTTGCTGAGAGGCATTTGTGGCTTGTATTCTGTGAAGCTAAACAGCATCATGGATTGGAGTGTACAGTTTCCTAAGCAAAACCTATACCCCACCCATTAGTCCCTGATGGTCAGGGATGATGGGAGGGACACAAGTTCCCCATCCCTCGTGTTGGTGAGCAGGCCTTGTACCAGCGGTTAACCACATTGGGCATTTCCTGTGGGCCCCATTACTCTAAAGTGCTCCTCACCAGCCTGATCTGCTGCCCACCAGCTCACCACTGGGTCCAGCTCCACCCCATAGCAGCTGGCTAGCAACCTCCACCTCCTTGCTTGGGCACTGGTGAGAAAGGGGCAAGAGGGTCCTTCTTCTCAGATTCTGGCATTCTTGGTGAGATGGCCAGGCATTGCCTGCGCCAGTGCGGTTTGCCGTGATAGCTAAAAAGGCTTTAAAAAATCAATTATTTTTTTGAAAAAGTTAAAAATAATAATCATAGACTTGTACAGTTGGGCCCAAGAGAATTGTCTAGTCCAACTCTCTGCAATGCACGATTCTTTTGCCCAAAGTGGGGCTCGAACCCACAACCGTGAGATTAAGAGTCTCATGCTCTTATTAAATGAGCCGCAAGAGTAGAAAGGAGCGCCAGAGGTCAGTCCTCTGTGTTTAAAAAGTCTTTCGAGCCACCATGGCAAACCGCAGAAGTGACGACAGAGGCATTCTCCAGGCCACCACATCACCAAAATGCCTGTCTCTATAAAGGATGTCTTTGGCCCTTTCTCAGAGCCCAGGTGCTGAGGGAGGTGCCAGCGAAGCTGTTATTGTAGCCGTGAAGAATGTTTTAAAACAGGATTAAGAGAGAGGTCAGGGCGGAAGGGAAGAGGAGGGCGGCAGTGTTGTCCCACAAAGGGGAAGATCAGGTGCAGCAGGGGTAACTCTGGTGATGGTGGTGTTGCATTGGCCATGCCAAGGTCCCCATTAAACCTGGCACCAGCCCTGTTGGTGGGTTCTGACGCTTGGGGATGGCAAGGCCATGGGGAAACACTGAGGTTGCTAATTCAGGCAACAGACTGGGAAATAATGGGGAAACCAGCAGAATATCTTATCACCCTTACACTCACCTCTGCCCACCTGGCAGGAATTTGAGAACCCTGATGGAGAAGAATATTCTGGAGAATACACACCACCTGCAGAGGAGACGTCCTCCTCTCAGTCTATCCCGGATGTCTACATTCTGCCTCTCTCAGAGGTCTCTCTCCCGTCCTCCAACCAGCAGATGCCCAAAACAGGTAAGATGCAGTGGAGAGGGGCTGCATGCACCTGCCTGTCTCTTTATTTGCTGATTTGCTACTGGGTTAGGTTCAAGGTACTTGTGTTTATCCACAAAGTCCTAAACAACTTGGGCTCAAAGTACCTTGGGGACCACCTGATTCCTCATGCTCCACCTTGATCCCTGGGATCCTCTGATGGGGCCCTTCTGGTGGCTCCCCATGGCCCTAAGGATCAGTTGGCCATCTCTAGGTCCCAGGCCTTTTGCATGGCAGACCTTGCCCTGTGGAACTGCCTACAAATGGAGGCTTGGCAGGAACCATCCCTCTCTTCCTTCAGACGTCGTTTGAAAACTTTTTCTTTTACAATATTCCCCCCTCCCCTCATAGGCAGCCAGTATTTATTGATATTTATTGCTGTTATTATGGCTCTTCTGATTTTACCCTTATATGTGTACTCTGCCTAGTTCTATTTTTATGGAAGTGTGGATTATAAATTTGTAAAAATAAACAAATCACTGACATTTCCCACACCAGCTTGGTCCCATATAGATGGCAGAAAGGCTAGAGCAGGAATGGGGAGCTTTTGGTCCTTCAGACACTGTTGAACAACAACCTCTGGCCATTTTCTGTGTTTGCTAGGGCTGATGGGAATTGTAGTTCAGCAATATTTGGAGGGCCAAAGGTTCTCCATTCTTGCCTGGAATGATAGGTGGCCTACAAAGGGAGAAGCAGCGCTCATTATATTTGCCAGGAATCTGGTACCATCCTGCCCCATCAGCTGCTGCTGCTAGCTTATGTCCCAGTAGCTTGTCTATTAACTTTTGAACGTGGGGGGGGGGGGGGACAAAATTGGGAGGTTCATGCTCACGTCATCGGGTCATGACATTGACTTCTGTTACTGCCACGCTCTCTCTCTCTTTCAGATCTAGTTAAACACTTGGGACTCAGCAGACAACACCTCAGTTATTTGCAGGAGATTGGAAATGGCTGGTTTGGAAAGGTGAGCAAAAGCTTGTTGTTGGGGATGTGATTTTTGTTGTGGGACCCAAGGTTCTTTCCTGCGGGCTCCAGTTTTATTCTCAGGGAATATGAAGAGCCACTGTAAGTTTAAAAATAGCAATAATTTGAAATATTATTATGCAGCTAACAACAACAACAACAGAGTTAACAGGACACTTATGTAATGCAGATGCACAAAATGAAACAACAGTAAATAAAACAACAACCATGGTTACATCCACGCCATATATTTTAAAGCACATGGCTTCCACCAAAGGATCCTGAGAAGTGTAGTTTGTTAAGGTTGCAGGGAATTGTAGCTCTGTGAGGGGTAAACGACAGTTCTGCAGATTCTTATGTCCTTTAAATGTGCGTTAAATGTTCTCTAACTGTGTAGTGTGGGTGTGACCAGTCAATTGCACAATACAGGAAAAATAAATAAATCTCAATATTGGGTGGAAAGGATAAAAGAAAACCTACAGCCATCTTACATTTAAATAACCAGGATCGAGAAGGTCCTCTCTCTCCAGTTGCCACCTGCCCAAATTTAGATTAGAGGGACATAGAGAGAAGCCTTCAGAAATGAACAGAAGGTTCAGTGAGTCTTGTGTGGTAAAAGGCGGTATCCGGACACAAAGCTGGGTAGGGCTTTATAGGTAATTACGAATTACCTTTGAATTGTGCCCAGAAATGAACTGGCAGTCAGAGTGGCCCTGTAATAACTGGCGAGATGTGTTCTGTTTAGTTGTTTCCAGGCTGCATACATATCCCTGGCTTAAATCTCTCCCAGGTCATTCTTTTTCTGAACTCTGAAGCTAGTTTGGAAGAGAGAAAAAATGGATGTGCAATGTTTCATAAGAAATGACAGGATAGATATGGATCATGCCCAATGTCGTGTGGACACCGCTTCCCTAAACCAGTGGTAGGATCACACTGGATGGGAGCGTGTGTTCACAGCTCTGGTTAGTAACCGTTCCCCCCCCCCCTTCCACAGGTTATCCTGGGTGAAATATTCTCAGATTTCACCCCTGCACAGGTGGTAGTGAAGGAGCTACGGGTGAGTGCTGGGCCACTGGAGCAGAGGAAATTCCTGTCAGAGGCCCAACCATATCGGTAAGAAGCAGGAGAAACTGAAGCGGGAGGAAGAAACAAGGGGCAAAATATCCCCATATAAACAGCTACCTTATTTTGAGGCGGCTGCTGCAAGAGCTAAAGCTGTCCATGATTCCAGTAAGTGTTATAACTCATGCCAGTCTCCCCAGTAGCCCATCATCATGTAAAAGGCGAGACTCCAGTAACACAATTGCAGTCGTACCTCGGAAGTCAAACAGCTTAATTCCCAAACGTTTTGGCTCCCAAACACCGCAAACCCAGAAGTGACTGTTCCGGTTTGCGAACTATTTTTGGAAGCCGAACGTCTGACGGGGCTTCCGATTGGCTGCAGGAGCTTCCTGAGGCCAATCAGAAGCTGCACTTTGGTTTCCGAATGTTTTGGAAGTCGAACGGACTTCTGGGATGGATTCCGTTCAACTTCCAAGGTACGACTGTACTCCCTGCTCTAAATAAAAAAGCCTGGTGGGACATAAGAAAAGGGAGGAGCATAGGAAAGAAGGAATCTTTTTTAAATGGATTTATACTCAACCCAGTCGAGCTTTGTGTTAAGTTGTGGGTGAACATATCAGACGACACAGCGATTCTTCAAACAGCTCTTGTTTATTCAGAGGCCAGAACAGAACTGAACTGAAGGGTTCATCCAGCCTGCTTATATAGAGCTCCAGTACAACGTAACTGTAACAACTTTCTGTAACTATCCAATCACTGAACATTACTTTCGATCCCTTATTTGCATATGTGGACCTGAACTATCTACAGTATCCCCCTGCTGGCCCAGGGTGAGAACTTCAGTACATAACACTTTGTAGTGTCAGCTCTTTTTAATTTTATTTGCTAAAATGCAGTTGGGGTACACTTTCAGCCCTTGAAAACTGAGCAGAAACAGGTGCCGCCTCTTTGTGATGAATGGAGCAAAACCTTCTTTCCCCCTCCTCTTTCTACCCTTCTCTCCATCCCCCCACTTCCCTCAAGAAGCCTCCAGCATCCAAACATATTGCAATGCCTCGGCCTGTGCACAGAGACCATCCCTTTCCTTCTCATCATGGAATTCTGCCAGCTGGTAAGTATACTTAAGCCGAGAGATGAATTTGGGTGGGAAAACACAAAAGGAATAGATTGCTCTTGCCAGGGGTCCAAACAGATCGCTGTGGGCAGTGGTGGGGAAGGTTCTCCTAACATCACTCCATCTGTTTGGCCATAGCTGCCAAGTGTCCCAGAAAAAAAGGGACATTCTGTTTTTTCACATGAGGTTGGGGAATTTGCTTGGATCTATAGGAAACTTTGTGCTAGCTTCGCTGACTTCGCTCACCAACCCTTCTCTCGCCCTGTGTTCCTCTAGGGAGATCTGAAACGTTACCTTCGAGCTCAGCGCAAAGCAGACGGGATGACTCCTGACCTGCTGACCCGTGACCTCAGCACACTACAGCGCATGGCTTACGAGATCACTCTGGGAGTGCTACATTTGCATAAAAACAACTACATCCACAGGTAGACCAGAGACCACGATCCTTGGGTTTTTCAGGAAATGTTGAGCTGTATGGAGCTGTGTATGGTTTAAGCTCTGGAACTCAAAGGGTTTTACTGATTAATATGAATTTTAATGATTTGAAATGTAGCGGGCCATACTCCAGACGCGGGTGGCGCTGTGCTCTAAACCACCAAGCCTCTTGGGCTTGCCAATCAGAAGGTCGGCAGTTCGAATCCCTGTGATGGGGTGAGCTCCTGTTGCTCTGTCCCAGCTCCTGCCAACCTAGCAGTTTGAAAGCACACCAGTGCAAGTAGATAAATAGGCATCGCTGTGGCAGGAAGGTAAATGGCGTTTCTGTGCACTCTGCCTTCCATCAAGGTGTGAGGTTGTGCCAGAAGTGGCTTAGTCATGCTGGCCACATGGCCTGGAAAGCTGTCTGTGGACAAACGTCGGCTCCCTCGACCTGAAAGTGAGATGTGCGCCGCAGCCCCATAGTCGCCTTTGACTGGACTTAACCGTCCAGGAGTCCTTTACTTTACTTTTACTTTACTTTACCTCTGAGAGGCAAATTCAGTCCAGGTGAGTATAGCTTGAGCAGGTCGGGGCAGAACAGATGTGTGAACCCGCCTATCTGCTGAGCTCTTCTGCTGAGGCCTTACTCGGAGTGTCTCACATTTGAAGATGAGGGGGGCATCTAAAACAGGACTTTTTCTCTGGTGCCACCCAGAGTTGGGAATGCTTTGTTGTCATTCAGCAGAGCAGTTGTAACTGGGGTGGGGAGTGACAGGTAAGGGCAAATTTTGTCTATCTTCATCTCAGCCTATCTTGTTTTCCGTTTGTTTTTAAACCCCTCCATAGGCTTCAGGGGTGGGAGATTAGCTATGCTAGCACCAGGCTGGTATAGCTGATTAGCTTCATTCTGGGATTTTTGAGGGGGGTGGAGAGGCTTTGTATCCAGGGCCATTCCTGCTCTGCCTGCCCCTGGCAAGAATGCATCATTTTACCAATGGAATTACTGCTTTACACCATGGGATTTCCCATGGCATCCAGGGGACACTTGCTTTGGCTCCCTGCAACAGAAAAACTCCTTTCCGCCCAAAGAAGGGCACATCTTTCCCCCTCCCTATCTCCCTCCAACCAGTGGACCTGGTCTTGTAATGGTGTCCATTACAATTTTTTTCTACTGATTCCCCCCCCTATTTATCCAAGCTCTTGGTGGCACCTGGTTAGTTAGTGCTGTTCTGTTTAGTTTGGGCCAATTGGCTGCATTAAATAAATAGAAAGGGAAAGCTGGTGAAGAAAGGTGCTCTTTACTCTCTCTCTCCATCCCCTGGCCCACCCACCTCCAAGCCACCCTTACTGGGTATTTTTCTATCCCACTCTAGTGATCTGGCCCTTCGGAACTGCTTGCTGACCTCTGACCTCACAGTGCGCGTTGGAGACTACGGCCTGTCGCACAACAACTACAAGGTGAGGGGCGGGGCCATCCATGCCACAAGGCCCCTGCAGGTAGATTGAAATGTGTTTGCTTGTTTGCCTGTGTCTGGTGACATCAGGTTTTTTTGGGTGATCCTCCTGCATAATTTCCAATCAGCACATATATAGTAACTTTCTGCTGAAATCCCTTTTGCTATCACAAAGGATCTGGTTTATTTTTGTCCTGCTTTTGTTGTTCTGTAGCCCCTCTGGGCAGCGGTAAGAGGGTAGCATCAGTGGCGTGGCGTGGCGTGGGGGGTGCGGGGGGGCCAGCCGCACCGGGCGCAACATCTGGGGGTTAGGGTTGGGGGCGCAAATCCACGGGTTAGGGGGCGCAAATCCAGGGTTAGGGGGTGCAAATTACTTGCCTTGCCCCGGGTGCTGACAACCCACGCTACGCCACTGGGTAGCATTGAGGAAGCACCACAGAACAGTTAATAAAGCAGACTAAATCCATCAGTAAATGCACCAATATTGTGTCAGGGACATATTGTGGAATATACCCACAGAAAGACACCTGCTTGGAAAGGCTCAACGCCCCTGTTTTCATCTGTGAAGCTTTGGAGAGTCTGCATCTCCAGCCCTGTTCCACCCATTCCTCATATCTGTTCATAGGAAGACTATTACATCACTCCGGACCGGCTCTGGATCCCTTTGCGCTGGGTTGCCCCGGAACTGTTGGATGAGATGCACGGAAGCCTCATTGTGGTGGATCAAACCAAGCAGAGCAATGTCTGGTGAGTTGCTAAGAGCCACTCACACCCCACGCACCTGTGCTTGAGGGAATTCACAGCGCAACCCTATACAGTGGGACCTTGGTTCTCGAACTTAATCCATTCTGGGAGTCCGTTCGTCTCCTGAAACCATTCAAAAACCAAGGCGCACTAGATGTTCGGCTTCCGAAAAACGTCCGCAAACCAGAACACTTACTTCCGGGTTTGCGGCATTCTGGAGCCGATTTGTTCGGCAACTAAGCCGTTCGGGAACCAAGGTTTGACTGTATGTCTGTTCAGAAGTAAGCACCACCAAGTTTAACAGGGCTTACGCCCAGGTAAATGTGCATAGGATTTCAACCTTAGTTTGCATTTTTGCACGCCTAGATCCACATTGGGCTAGAGCTGAAACAAACTTGGTTTTAAAATCCTTAAGGGAATGCTCCGAACTTTGCTTACAAATATTAAAATTTATATCCACCATGTTCAGTGGTGGGGAACCACTGGCCAGTGCGCCTGATTAAGCCCAGCAGGCCTCATATGACTCATGAGGCTGTTTCTGCTGAGTCATGACCATCTGCCCTATGTCAGGTGTAAATATGTAGTAATGTGGGGTTTACAGGCACCCCACACCAGCTGATCTGTGCTTTTGCAAAAGCTGATCATCAGTACTTTGCCTGGCTGTGTGCCTTCAAAGCACATTTACAGGCACTCTTTGGTGTCAAACCATACCTGCAAACTTGACATTTTCCCTCTTCATTTGCAAGTGCAGTCTGACTGCAACCCTCCCTGTAAAGAAACTTCAAAGGGCATTCTTTGAAGATGTACTGTCAGCCTCAAACAGCTGATTGGCGCTAACACCATTCCTTCAAAGGAGCTCACTCTCAGTATCCATCAGCTGATTGGTGCTGAGAGTGAGCCTTTTCCAAGTGGTTACCTGATGTTATGACATCAGGCGATTGACAGGTGGGCACCCACTAGTTTAAAAATTGACCAGCAGGGGGTGGGGGGGAGATAAGGGATCCAGCTGGATCCAGCTCAATTGGGGCCTAGTTGATTTGAAATTTTAAAATAACATGTCTAGTTTATTGATGCTCTTTTGGTTTAGGGATTTTGTGAGAGGCTGGGAGCCTTATTGCTGTTTCACTTCTGCTCTGATTTCTGGTTGTGTTATTTTGTTGTTGTGTGCTGCTGTGTGATAATGTACGGTCGGCCTCTCTGTGGTCCCACTGAGAGAAAAAGGCAGGAACAAGTACAAGAAAACAAACATACACATAAATAAACCAACCCAGGGTATAGAATTTTCAATCTGGTATGTTAATACCTTATATTATTTCATTTAACACTCTTAGAATAATTTATTGTTAATGCCCCTTATCAGGGGGTTGATTAGCTGCTTGTGCTTAAAAGTGTGCCCCTTCAGAGTTTGTGCGGCTCCACAAGCCTCTGTGTGTGACAGAGCTCATCAGACATGTCTGCTCTAGTCACTGGTGGAGTCCGACAGTGGCTGTTTGCGGAAACGCCTCCAACAAAGAAGTTCCTTAACGGAAACACGTCTCCTGGACTCACGACGTGACAGCTTCCGACGAAGCATGGGTCTCCCTGCAGTTGCTTCTGACACCTCCCCACTATTTTCGCTAGAAGTGTCTCTCACCCCTTTCTCTCCCCTGCTTCCTGCCTGCGTTGCTGCGTCTCTCTCAGTATTACTGAGATTCCCCTCCAGAGACCCCGTGCTCCCCCTGCTGGTCCCTGCTTTGGCTGTTGAGTCTCTCCCAGTCTCTGGGAGCCCTACCACCTCCTTTCCCTCTGATGTCAGTTCCCTGACATCCACCTCCCCTCCAGGGCCCCCTTCCCCCCCGCCCCCTCCCTCTCCTCTGGGCGGTGAGGAGCTGAAACCCCGAAACGAATCCTCTTCATCTTCAGACGTCTCGAACATTTCCCTCCATCGGTCTTCGTTCCGACTCGCTGAATCCTCCTCCACCTCGGAATCAGCGAACCCCTCCAACTCTTCTTCTTCGTCGGTGGTGGCGAAGTATTCCCTCCGGAACCTCGCCACTGGCTGGGGTTTACGAGGGAATCTCTGATGAAAGGCTTCAATCAGAACCTCGTCATCTACATCCTCTGCCCTGACCCAGGTGTTTTCCAACTCCGGTTCCCCTTCCCACCTTACCAAGTACTCTACTTGCTCTCCCTTCCACCTGGAATCGAGAATCTCCGCTACATGGTAGCTTTGTTCTTTTTCCTCCATCGCTGGTCCCCTATTGACCCTCCCCTCTCTGTCCCCTATATACGGTGACAGCAACGATCTGTGGAACACTGGGTGCAACTTCATGTGGTTCGGTAACCGGAGTCTGAAAGCCACTGGGTTGACCTGTTGCGTGACTTCAAATGGACCCAGTCTTCTGGGTCTTAACTTCTTACAACCTCCTTTAAACGGTAACCCTTGGGTGGACAGCCACACCTGGTCCCCCACCCTAATGCTTTCCCCTTCCCTTCTGGTTTTGTCTGCCTGCCTCTTATATTCCTCCTTCGCCCGGTTTAAATTAAGTTGAAGTTGGCGGTGGATAGCTTCCATTTCTTCAACGAACTGTTCTGCGGCTGGAACGCTCCAGTTCTCCCCCTCCCCCCCTGGGAAGGCTCGGGGATGACACCCGTGATTGGCCAAAAAGGGGCTCATCCCCGTGGACACGTTCTCTGCATTGTTGTAGGCAAATTCTGCCAACGCCAGCTTCTCCACCCAATCATTCTCTCTGTCATTAACATAACACCTCAAATATTGCTGGAGGACACCATTGGCTCTTTCCGCCTGCCCATTGGTTTCGGGATGACGGGCAGTAGAGAAATTGACCTCTACATGCAATAAGCTCATGAGTCTCCTCCAGAACCTGGAAGTAAATTGTTTCCCTCGGTCCGAAACCACCCTCAAGGGGGCGCCATGCAACCTAAACACATTTTCCACAAACAATTTGGCGGTTTCTTCTGCTGTGACCGCATGTGAGCAGGCTATAAAGTGGGCCATCTTGGTTAACAGGTCTACCACCACCATGATGGCTGTTTTCCCTTTGGACCTGGGCAGATCAGTCATGAAATCTATTGCCACTGCCTCCCATGGCCTCTCCGGCGTGGGTAGTGGTTCTAATAAACCTGCCGGTGCCCGCCTCTCCCCTTTGGCTCGTTGGCATCTGTCACACCCTCTCACATATTCCCGCACATCTTCCCTGACCTTGGGCCACCAGAATTCCCTGGTGACCAGCCACATGGTTTTGTGTTGCCCAAAATGCCCGGCTGTGGGGTTATCGTGCAGTTGCTTGAGTACCTTTTCCCTCAATTCCCCTTCAGGTATGTATAACGCTCCCTTGTAGTACAATGCCCCATTTCTCTCCTCAAAACCCCCGGGTTTGTCTCCCTCCCTCCTGAGACTCCTGAGTTTGTCCTGGGCGTATTCATCCTGCACCGTTCCCTCTACCAGCTCCCTTTGCCCCACCAATGCCGCCCCACACACCCAGCGGTCCTCGGGAATGACATGGGTCTCCTCGGGTGCACCCTCTCCCTCCAAATATTCAGGTTTGCGTGAGAGAGCGTCAGCCCTAACGTTCTCCGGGCCTGGTACGTAACAAATCTCAAAGTTAAATTTGGAGAACTCCTGGGCCCATCTCAACTGCCGTTGGTTGAGCACTCGCGCAGTTCTCCAATACTCTAGATTCTTATGGTCCGTGCACACTTGCACCTTCTGTTGTGCACCAATTAGTAGATGCCTCCATCTCCGGAAGGCCTCATAAATGGCAAGAAGTTCCCGGTCGTACACCGTGTAGTTCCTCTCAGATTTGTTCAGCTTTCGCGAAAAGAAGGCACACGGTCGCCACTCTGACCCCTCCTTCCCCGGCTGCAGAAGAAGCACCGCCCCTATGGCTCTGTCCGACGCGTCTGTTTCGACCCTCAGCTTTTTTTGTAAATCCACATGTAGAAGTTGTTCGTCAGAGGCGAAGGCCTTTTTCAGTTCATCAAACGCTCTCTCCGCCTCCCCCGTCCAAACAAACTTCTTTTTGCCGCTGAGACAGTCCGTGATGGGCGCCGTCAGGTGGGCGAAGTTCCGGATGAACTTACGATAAAAGTTTCCAAACCCTAGGAACCTCTGCACATCCTTCTTGGTCTTGGGTGTTTTCCATTCCAGCACCGCTTGAACCTTGCTGGGGTCCATAGCCAACCCCTTATCGGACAAGCGGTACCCCAGGAATTCCACCTCCTTGGTATGAAACTGACACTTCTCCAGTTTCACCCACAGTCGGTTGGCTTGCAGCCTGCTCAACACTTCCCTGACGTCTCTCACATGTTGCTCCTCGTTCTCCGAATACACCAACACGTCATCTAGGAAGGCCACGCAATTCTTGTAGAGCAAAGGCCCCAGCACGTGGTTCATAAAACTTTGAAAACACGCGGAGCCTGTTTGTAATCCAAAAGGCATCACGAGATATTCAAATGCCCCCAAAGGGGTGAACATGGTGGTCTTCCATTCATCCCCTTTCCTTATACGTATCAGGTTGTACGCCCCCCTCAGGTCCAGCTTTGTAAAAATCTTTCCTTTTCGCACCCTGGTCAAAATATCATCAATCCTGGGCATGGGAAAAGCCGCAGGCTCAGTCACTGCATTTAACTGTCGAAAGTCACATACCAGCCTCGGCTTGTCCGTGTTTTTTTTATCCACAAAAAACACTGGGCTACCCCCCGCTGCCTTAGACTCCCTGATGAAGCCTCTCTTCAGGTTCTTGTCAATGAACGCTCTCAACTCCTGCATCTCCCTGTCTGACATGGCATACAGCTTGCCTACAGGAAGCTGGGCTCCAGGGAGTAGATTAATCTGGCAATCAAAGGGCCTATGCGGGGGTAGTTGATCAGCTTCCTTCTCGCTGAACACATCGTTGAAATCAGCATACTGTGGTGGCACCTTCCCTTTCTCCATTACTTCAGTCCCTGCCAGGGTGGCTTGGGCCCCTGCTGAACCCCTTTCCCCCCTGCAGTGTTCTAAGCAATGTGCTGAACCGAAGGAAACCACTCTTTGATGCCAGCCCACCAGCGGATCATGTAGGGCTAGCCAGCTCATTCCCAAAATAATGGGAGCGCCTCCCAAGGTGGCCACATTAAACGCTATCAGTTCTGTGTGCCTTGCCACCCTCATTATCATTGGGACGGTCTGCAAGCTGACTCCTCCTCCCAACAGCTCCCTGCCATCGATTGTGGTCACCTGCAGGGGGTTGCTTAAAGGGATAGTCTGTATCTGATGTTCAGCAGCAAACTCCTTGCTCATAAAATTGCAAGAGCTGCCGGAATCCAACAGCGCCTTTATTTGTAGGGGGTGTCCATTTTGCAGCTCTAGCGACACTTCAATCACTAGGGCAGGTCGAGGAGCTTCTGGTACGGGCACTTTCACTGCTCTTGAGCCTGGTTGCAGTGCCCTGACGGCAACCAGGCGTTGGCTTTTACTTGCTCCGTTTCTCCCTGCTCTCCTCCCTCCACTGCGCCCACCATCCCTTGCCATTCCTTCCTCTGGGGGCAGACTCTGGCAAAGTGGCCTGGCTGTTGGCAGAGATAGCATTTCCGGGCTCCCTTTCCCTCCTTCTTCGCTCCCTCACTGGGCTTTGAAACTGCGCGCGCGCGGGCTGTTCCGATTTCCATCGGCTCTGCCGGCGGGAAAGCTGGCTCAGGAATGTCTGGAATGCGTAACTCCTTCCAACGTTCCCCTCTCCCTTCCCGCCTCTCCAAGGCTCTTGCCTCCTGGCGCGCTCCAATGGTCAGCGCAGACTTGGTCAGCTGATCCATCGACACAGCCCTGGGGCTCCTGGACAGCTCGTCTTTCACAGCCGAAGAAAGACCTTCTTCAAACAGCATCTGAATGGGTGCTGCCGATAAATCCCACCCCAATCTGTGAATCAGCATGGTAAATTCAGTCCAGTACTCACGGACAGATCTGTTTCCCTGCTTGCAAGCCATCAGCTGTCTGCGCACCAACCCTTCCTCAATATCGCTGGAAAACATGATATCCATTGCACGAAAGAATTTCATAGTGTCCTTTAGGATATCGTTGTGCGTTGCCATCAGGGGCCGAACCCAATCACGCGCGCCCTTCTCAAGATGCCCAATTACGAAAGCAACTCGCGATTCCTCATCAGGGAACTCATCAAACTGCACATTCAGGGCATATTGCATCTCTGTCCTAAAGGCATGATAGTCCTTGGGGTCCCCCCCAAACTTCTGCACCAATCCTGGTACCTTTCTGGGGAACTGAGTGGTTCTCCCCTTCTTGTCAGCATCCTGCGCCCTCCTCTCCTCCAGCCTCGCCGTCTGCAGCGCAAGTTGGACTTCCAATGCTCGGTATCTTTCCTCCAAGCTTGGATCCGCTCCTCCGGCTCCGGCTCCTGCTGGGTCGCTCATGATGCTTTCTCCTGCACAGGCAGCGTACAAAGACTGTCGGACTGCTATCAGGGGGTTGATTAGCTGCTTGTGCTTAAAAGTGTGCCCCTTCAGAGTTTGTGCGGCTCCACAAGCCTCTGTGTGTGACAGAGCTCATCAGACATGTCTGCTCTAGTCACTGGTGGAGTCCGACAGTGGCTGTTTGCGGAAACGCCTCCAACAAAGAAGTTCCTTAACGGAAACACGTCTCCTGGACTCACGACGTGACAGCTTCCGACGAAGCATGGGTCTCCCTGCAGTTGCTTCTGACACCTCCCCACTATTTTCGCTAGAAGTGTCTCTCACCCCTTTCTCTCCCCTGCTTCCTGCCTGCGTTGCTGCGTCTCTCTCAGTATTACTGAGATTCCCCTCCAGAGACCCCGTGCTCCCCCTGCTGGTCCCTGCTTTGGCTGTTGAGTCTCTCCCAGTCTCTGGGAGCCCTACCACCTCCTTTCCCTCTGATGTCAGTTCCCTGACACCCCTCAAAAACCAACATTAGCAGTCTTGAAATTTCAGACTTCTTTTTTTTTAAGGGTTAAATTTGTATTTTCTTTGTACAGGGAAAATGGTGCCTAGTGCTACCTGTAGCACCATATAAGCTCTCAATACTGTCGTGTTCCTTTACATCAGGTGTGAGGAAGCTCTGGCCCTTCATATCTTGCTGAACTACAGCTCCCATCACCTCTGACCATTGGTCATGCTTGCTGGGTCTGATGGGAGTTGTAGTCCATCAGCATCTGGGAGGGAGGGCAAATTTACCACTGCTTTACCCCTAGGGAGTGGGAGAAGGGGGAAGGCTGTAGTGTTGCAGACATTTAGGAAACGTACTATGTGTATTCTCAGAGACATCTTAATCTTCAGCTGTTCTAAGACTCAACCCTAGGTATTGTACTTCAGTGATAGAGCCTCAGCCATAGGAATCAACTCCTAGGGGCTGAGGTCCCTTTGTCCACTCCCAAATAAATTATTCTAAGAGTAAATAAATAAAATGAGGGAGCCCTCAAATAAATTGTTTGATGACTCCCTCAGTTGATGGGCATTGCCATTCAAATGGTGTGTGATCAATTATGTGGGATGGGGCTTAACTGGGCCCCCCAATATTTTATTCAGGTTGGCACCCCGGCTCTGCCTCGCACGCAGAAGCTATCAGGTTTGAACCCTGGTGTCTCCAGGTGAGCCTGGGAAAAATCTCCTCCCTGACACCTGCTGCCAATCAGACTAGAGGATACTGAGCTAGATGAGCCAATGGTTAGACTCCGTATAAGGCAGCTCCCTGCTTTCCTGAAACAAATCCCTGGGCTGCCATTTCCTTCAGTGTCTGGGCTGGGATTCTTGGTTTTTGTGGGGCTAAGCAAGAAAGGGTAAAAGGGGTGGGGTTATAAGGCCTCACCTATGGCACCTGCAGTGATTTTCTTCTTTGTTTTCTGCTTGCACTTCTCTGGAGTCCATAGTTCTGGGCTTAATCTCTCTGTTCCCTTTGTTTGCCAGGTCTATGGGGGTGACCATCTGGGAGCTTTTTGAGTTTGGCTCCCAGCCTTACCGCCACCTCTCCGACGAGGAAGTGCTGACCTTTGTCGTCAAGGAGCAGCAGATGAAACTGGCCAAGCCACGCCTTAAGCTTCCTTACTCTGACTATTGGTGAGTTGATTCTCCTCTTCTCCCTCCTGCCCCCCATAAGGGGAAAAAAAGTATTTGTTGTCCAGGACTCTCCTCCAAAGAAAGCAAGGCCCACCAGCTGGGATACCTTCTTCCCGAGTCTCCTCCATCCTTGACATCTGTTTGGTGCCTCCTGAGCAGCTAGTGACTTGGGAGTAGCTGCAGCCCTGTGCATTAAGATTGTTCTTGTCCTCCTAACGTTCTTTCATTCTTCCCTCTCTGTGTTCCTCTAACTATTCCTCTGCCTGCCTGCCCATTTCCCTCCCTGCACTGTCATTCTGCCAGGTCTTCCTCTGATTGTGTGACATACCTTTTCCTTGCCTGCTCTTCCAGCTGCGCTGGTGGTCTGTGAATCAAATTCCCTCCTTCCAGATTTGTATTTTCAGACCATTCTTCTGGCAACTTTTCCAGTTGGTTGTCTGTTTTTTGGGCTATGGATCTCCTTGTGGATGTTGTTCATATCTGCATAAGGACATATCTACACTACAGGCTTATTTGTAACTTTTATTCAATATTAAGCAAAGTTTTATATAGCGAAGAGAGAGAGTCCCCACCATCCCAACCACAAGACGTATGCTCGTGAGTAGGGATGGCGGGAGAAATTAGATTCAGTTCACATTTGAAGGTGAATCTATTGCACTTTCCTGAAACAATATGTGAACTGAAACGCAGGCATCTTTTGAAGTTTGAAATTTTGCGATGCAGTTCTCCAGCCAAACTATGTTTTACAAAATGCACATATTAAGAAAAGCTGTGCCTAAAAGTGAATGTATTCATGAAAATAACACACACAAACACATCATAACTGGGGGGAACGCTTGGCGAAAATGTGTATATTAGGCATAAATTGCATTATGAAACATGAGTGTATAAGGAGAAATTTGCACCAAAATGCTGATGAATTTTTGCGAGGATTAAAAAAAATCAAGTGATGTGGAAGTGGGGAAAACTGAAGACTGGAAAAATGAGAAATTCCAACTGTTGCCTTTTCATGTCTGCTTGTTGTTCTGACTGTGTCTGCTAAGGCTTCCAATTGGCTTTCCGGCTGTTCTCTGCCCCACAACCCATCTCCTGACAGTTTCTCCACATATCACTGCCCATTCTAGTACTCATGCCCCCTTTAGCTTCTGCCTCTTTTTCTGTCTCCAACTCTATTCGCAGTGCCTGTGACCATCTTTTCTGCAACTCTATTATTATTATTATTATTTTAAAATGTTCCCGTTCCCTATCCCCACCCCCAACTGTTCTCTCAGGCTATCTCCCCCCCACAACTGTTTCCCCCCTCCTGCTCCTATTTCTGCCTGTTTTTCCGACTGTTCCTCTATCCTTCCTCCGTCCCTGCCCCGCTGCAGGTATGAGGTCATGCAGTCCTGCTGGCTCCCGGCTTCCCACCGCCCAACCATGGAAGAGCTGCACTTGCAGGTGAGCTACCTGTTGAACGAGCGCTCCAACGCTCAGGCGGAGGAGAGCTTCGAGTGGCGCTGGAGCGCCCTGAAACCCAAGCGGTCCTCTTCGCCGCCCCCGGCCTCCTCTTCTTCCTCGGCGTGCCACCGCCGCCCCTCGGGAGAGATTTCGGCCTACCCGTTGCTGGACGGGTTCCACGGCGGCGACATGGACGACATCCTGACGGTGACAGAGAGCAGTGGGGGGCTGAACTTTGAGTACATGTGGGAGAAGGCCCGCCTGGGGCGGTGGAAGGGCCCTGCCTCGGCACCGCCCGACTACCCCTCCAGCAACGGCGGGCTGGCAGTGCCGGGCAGCAATCCTTTCTACGAACAGGCAGCGCAGCGTGGGCACAGCCTGGAGACACCCAGCGTCGTGCCCGTCATCAGCGCCCGCAGCCCTTCGGTCAGTAGCGAGTATTACATCCGCCTGGAGGACCATGGCAGCTGCGAGGGGCCCGTCTGCGCCCCCAGCCCTGGATCCCCACCCCAGCCTCTCTTTCCCTCGGATTGGGACTCCCACGGCGCCCCCTACCGGCCGCAGGAGCAGCCCAGCACCAACCCCTTCTTGGCCGGGGGCGGCGGGGACAGCAACCCCTTCCGCGTAGATGGCGAGATCCAGGAGACGTCCCTGACCGAGACCCCGACGTCGGGGGGAGAGGCGTTCCTAGCCGAGTCCCTTCTCACAGTGTACCGTGAGCTGGAGGACCAGCATCGCAGCTGGGATGCTGAGATGATGGAGGAAAGAGGGGCAGGGGAGACGCTGGCCGGGGACCCCTCGGAGTTCCAGGGTTCGCCCTCGTGGGAACAGGAGCCGTCGCTGATGGAGGACCAGAGCTCTGGCAGCAGCACCGACGGGGGCGGGAGCAGCATCGGGGGCGGGCGCCACAACCTCCTGCCGTGCCCGCTGTGCACCCGGGCACGTTGCACGTGCGCCATCCCTCGGGGGGACATGGTGAGTGGCTGGAGCAACCACGGGCCGCCCCTGCGGCGCCCTCACCGCGACAGCTACGGCACGGAGGACGACTCCTCGCTAAAAGTGGAGCGGGGTTCCCTTTCTGACTGTCCAATGCTGCCCCCTAGAGACTGTGATGGGGATGGCGGGGAGCGCAGAGAATTCTACGACCCGCTGATGGGCACGGCGGTGAAGACCTATGAGCTCCAAGACTACCCGAAGCAGAGAGGCGGGGGGAGCGCTCGCCCACCTGGGTCGCCCTTCCCGGCCCTGCCATCTGGCTGCTGCAATGTGATTGTTCCGGTGGAGATACCACCATTGTCTACTCTAGCCGAAAGCAACGATGAGGAGACCATCGCGATCCTCCCGGAAGTCATCGATGGATTCTCCACTGGCCCCGTGACCTTAAGCCTCTCCCCCGCGGTACCAGATCGGCAACGGGGAACGCTGGACTCAGTGGATTCCTTGGACATTCCTTCCAACACCAGCTCCTCGGATGTCTGCAGCCCAGCATCCCACTACTCCTCTCCAGGGCAAAAGTTTGGCGACAGCGGCTACGAAACGGAGAGCACTTTCTCACCCGAATTCATCTTCAAAGAGGAACCGCCACCGCCACCTTCTGGAGAAGAGGAAGAAACAGAGGCAGAAGAAGATTCTGGCAAACTCCCAACAGCATCCATCTCTCAGTCCACTAGTGATCTTACCTTGTCAGTAAGTGAAGAAGGGGCGGAGCTAGAGGAGGAAATAGGGAGGAGCCTGGGGCTAGCAACACCTCACCGGGACTCAGCCTACTTCTCTGACGGGGAGGGAGAACCGGCTGAAGCACCGGCTGCTGCTGGGCCTGAGGGCAGGAAGCCCACAGAGAAGGTGACGGTAGACGGAGGCTTTGTGGTCCAAGTGTGCAAGGAGCAGCTGTTGGTCACACTGCAAGAGAATGTCACACGCAACCTACTCTGTAGTCAGAGTAGGCTCCCGACTGTGAGGCTTTCTCCAGCGGCTCCCTTGAAGGAGCAGGCTGTTCTCAGGCTGTGGACCTTAGCGCCAGAGGAGGGGAAGGAGACGGAGGAGGAAGAGGCCAAGAAAAGCCATAATGGAGATGCAACGGACTCCCAGTGGCCAGAAGATAAAGTGGAGGAAGAGGAGGAGGAGGAGGAGAAGAAGCAGCAGCAGCAAGAAGAGGGAAGAGGAGATTCTGAAAAGTTGCCGTCAGAGCTGGAGGAGGAGGAGAAAAGGAAAGAAGGGGAGAGGCCAAGCCAGATGGAGACCCAAAGTGTAGCAGTGCCCATTGTGGTCGAAACACAGGATACTGCCCAGGAAGACAGATATGTAGCAGCTGAGCAGCCCAAAAAGGATCAGGAACCTGGCGTCCCTGCGAACCAAGCCAGTGACGATATCAAAGGTGAGGGTTCCATCTGTGATTGGTGTGGAAGTACGAACAAAGGGTTGGGATGTTCCTAGAACAAACGGGGGAAGGAGAAGCCAGCTGGGGGACGGTGGCTTAACCTATAGTCTAATTGCTGATTGGCAGTTACACTGCGTGTCTTCAAGCCCATCAGCTGATCGGCAGCACTTGCAAAGCCCTGTTGTGCCTTTGTACATGTCAACAATCAGCTGATCCGTGGGCCCTTGCAAGTGGTGCCCACAAGCACTGCCTCGCTATGTCTTTCCCTGCCTCACTCCTGGCACCATAGATGATCTCAGGAGTAGGGCAGGTGGGTGTGGCTTAACAAAAAATGTTGCCATTGGACAAATGGGAAGACCTGCCAGAATTAATTAGACCCACAGGTCAGGTTGTGTGTGTGTGTGTGTGTGTGTGTGTGTGTGTGTGCTGTTTTGGATGCTAAGGGTATCTATGTGCAAAAACAATCAGTATCATAATGTATTCATATAAATCTGTGGTGTGGCTGCATTAGGGAATGCGTTTGTGTACAGTATGGTAATGCTGACAAGGAGAATACTAATAACAACAACAACTTTATTTATACCCCACCCATCTGGATGGGTTTCCCCAGCTGCTCTGTGCAGCTTCCAAGCAAAATATAAAAACATAATCAAACATGAAACATGAAAAAATCCTGATACAGGGTTGCCCTCAGGTGTCTTCTAAAAGTCGTATAGTTCTTTATCTCCCTGACATCTGATGGGAGGGCGTTCCACAGGGTGGGCGCCACTGCCGAGAAGGCCCTCTGCCTGGATAGATACATTTGGGTAGAAATTCTAGGGACGTGTTCTTAATGAAGTAACCCTCTCTTTCTGTCTCTCTCATCCCAATCCTTCCATCCTCACCTTGCTTCCGTACCATTTGGTCTTCTTGACTTCTGAATCTTGGCTCTTTGACCCAATCACTCCTCCCACCTCCATTTTGACGTCTGGCTCTTCCCTCCAGCCAAGCTCTCCCGCTTATCTCTGTCGCTTCCCCCTCTGGCCTTGCAGACGTTCCCCCCGCTTGGCGGGGGAAGGAAAGGGCCCTTCTGGGAAGGAGCGGCTTTGGGGGAGGGTCCAGCGCTGGGAGGGAGAGAGGCTTCCATAGCGGCAGAGGATGAGGAGGAAGAGGATGACGAGGAAGAGGAAGGAGGCCTGGCTGGAGGCAGAGGGCGGGGTGTCCC
Organism: Podarcis vaucheri; assembly: GCF_965113315.1. Lineage (NCBI taxonomy): Eukaryota > Metazoa > Chordata > Lepidosauria > Squamata > Lacertidae > Podarcis > Podarcis vaucheri. Next base: position 19,441,821 of record NC_138751.1, read on the forward strand.
CATTGTGGTGAGCGAAAGCGATGACGCCCGTAACTTGCGGGGCCTCCTCAAGTCACCACGCTCAGCGGAGGAGGCGGCGGCTGAGCTCGACCGTAAGCGGAAGATGGTCTCCTTCTTTGATGATGTCACCGTTTACCTCTTTGATCAGGTGAGCTGTCAAGAGCACCAAGGTTGATGGTGTGAAAGTTTGGCCACAGTGAGGTGAGAAGGGCTTCTTTCAGCTCCCTCCTCTGTCCTCCTCCCCTCAGCCATCTTGGCTCTACTCCCCTCTTTCTGTTACCACTCCTATTTTGAGGTGTCTTCTTACTAAGCACTCCACACTTAAGCTCCCTTGTCTACCCACAGAGCATTCACCTGGTTTAATCTAAGCCATACTGACCTTTCACTTTCCCTCACACAAAGTGTTAGCCAACATTCCGTAGGCAACAGATTCCTAAATAGTTCAGCGAGTTAGTGAATATTCGGTGATATCGAGCAATAGTGGAAAATATATTATGCACAGGTAGCAGGCAGCAGCCCATATTTAATTGTGGTAGGAATGTCAGAAACAAATTGAAAGTGGGAGGAGCTCTATCACAATCTCTTGTCTTCTTCTGTATGCAGGAGACACCAACCAATGAGCTGAGTTCCCAGGGAGCTCCAGATGGTGATTCCCCCTCCCCTGGTTCAATGGCAGAACCAGGACTTGATGCCTTCCCTTCTGCTGATGGCTTCAGTGAGTATTGGGTCAAGGAGGAGAGAGCAAGTGGGAAATAGTCGCCATCCCCATCAGGAATCTGAAATGCAGAATGAGCTAGTCCAGCTGTGTAGCCAAAGAAACAGTAACCTGGTCACTTCAGTCAGTGCTTGGTGTGAAAATATGAAATGAGTTTCAGGAAAATGTCCTGGCTTCCAGGGGAAGGTAGCTTCTAAGTGCGGAGGGTGAGGGGTAGGTTGTGACGGGGGCCTGGTCCAAAACAGACAAGGTCCAGTTCTAAAGTAAGGCCAGGATTTGAAGCATGAGGCTGAGCTCAAGAGGATGCTGATGGAGATCAAAAGGGCCAGAGCAGGGGTAGCCAGTGCAGAGGCCTTCAGAGGTGGCTGGACTCCCAACTCCCACCAACCCAAGCCAACATGGCAGATGGCCAAAGTTGGTGAGAGCTGTACTTCAAGAGCATATGGCTGTCCAACTGTGTTGTTGGGCATGCTAGTCTGCCATTGGCGGGCTGAGGGCAAGGAGGTACAGCAGAGGCAATTTGGCTGAAGGCAGGCTGGGGCCATCTTGTTATTTCATTAACATACTTCAGCATTGTGGAATCTGTGGCCTTCCAGACTTTAACTCTTTTCATTGGCCATGAGGGCTGGGGCTGATGGGAGTTGGAGCCTAACTACATGTGGAGTTCCTCATCCTTGGTGCATTTATTGTGGCATATTAGCAACCATGTTTTGTTTTGTTTAGTTTTTGAATTAAGGTTTTAACAACAGCACCAAAACCACTTTGTTTGCCTTTTATTAAAAATAAAAATAATCAAGCGATATATAAATTTTCTGAAAAAACAAACAAAAAGAAAAGAGAAGGATTATAATTAAAATAAAAACCTACAGGATTACAGGCTGTGGCTTTCTTCTCCCAGCCATTTTATTAGGATCTAAGTTCAACTAATGGGGTAGTATAGATTCTACCAAGTGTTTTGAAAGCAGGTGTTACCATACAGTGTGACTGCCTTGAAAGATGGTGGACTTCCCTTCTTTAGAGGCTTTTAGGCAGAAGCTGGATCAGGATGTTTGCAAAGGAGTGGTACAGTTGTGGGTTTCCCACATTGGCGGGGTTAAGCTTAGATGGCCTTTGAGGTGCCCACCACCAGCTTTAGGATTCTGTTCTCTTTCCACAACCTTAAAAGTAAGCCAGCTTCAGATGTATTAGTGAAGTGTGTGCTTCCTGTATTAATTCTGATCCAGTGCAATTTGGCTAACAGAACTTCGGGAAATATTGCCAGGGTGTGTTTTGTGTTGATTTTTTTTTTAATTGAATCCATGAATAGTTTATTTTTAGGAGATAAACTCCTAAAAGATTTCTGCTTGAAAGCACACAGTCTAAAATTGTCACACTCAATAAGGCAGATGGTAGCACAGAGCCTTCTTGGTTATAAAAAATGGATTCAGGGCAGCTTTGTGCCGTAGCACAAATGAAGTGAAGACAGGATGCGCAAGTGATTCCATTTATTTTTGTTTTAGGACATTTCTACTCTGCTTTCTGTGGCCCTGCCGCCACACCCTGCAAAAGGCCTCCGAGGCAGCTTCAAGACTAAAACACACGTGTATATACAAACAAATAAAAATGAGAAAAAACAAACAAATATAGTACACGAATTATCTCATTGAAATAGCAGAACAGGAACATAGCAGACTGCCTTAAACCGAGTACAGTGGTACCTCAGGTTAAGTACTTAATTCGTTCCGGAGGTCTGTTCTTAACCTGAAACTGTTCTTAACCTGAAGCACCACTTTAGCTAATGGGGCCTCCCGCTGCCACCACACGATTTCTGTTCTCATCCTGAGGTAAAGTTCTTAACCTGAGGTAATATTTCTGGGTTAGCGGAGTCTGTAACCTGAAGCGTATGTAACCTGAAGCGTATGTAACCCGAGGTACCACTGTAAGGCCTTTGGTCCATCTAGCTCAGTATTGCCCTCACTGACTGGCAGCAGCTCTCCAGGGCTTCAGGCATTTCCCAACACTTCTTGGAAGACAAGGACCATAAATATTCTTAGAAGTATTGCTACATAACCACGTTTCATTGTTTCCAGGGATGTTTTATCCCTGTGCATGTCAGCACCGGAAAGTGTGTGTGTGTGTGTGTGTGTGTGTGTGTGTGTGTGAGAGAGAGAGAGAGAGAGAGAGAGAGAGAGAGAGAGAGAGAGATGATGCCAATCAAACCAAGGGAACAGGCTGGGAGAGGCTGTTTTCCTTATCGCTTCAATCTAGGCCTCCTTCCTACCCTCCCCATTCTTCCTTCTCCACTCAGGTGGCAGTTTTGAGTGGGATGATGACTTTCCCCTGATGGCTCAGAACCCATCCTACGTCTCCGTGGTGCCCGACCCCAACGCAGCCAAGCCCCACCCGGTCATGTCCTCGCCTGTGCCCATGGCCCCTGCCTTGCTGCCAGCAGCCAAGCGGGCTGAGTCCGGCCTTGTGGATGCCCTGAGGTTCTCTCGCTTCACCGTCTCTCCTGCCCTTGAGCCACACCTTTCTTCATCCTGTGACACCGAATTGGGACCCACGGCTGGTAAGTGGACGCATGGATATGGATGCACATGGTTCTTATCCATGGAGTGGGGCTGATGGGCCATGGCTGCGTATGTGCCATATATCTTCTCCCCAAAGATCCTGAAAATTGTAATTTTGTAGCTGGAATTGTACCCCTTTGGTGTGGGATGTTATTGCAGTCAAACCAACAATTCATGTTTTGCCAGATAGGCACATGAAGAGGCAGAGGCTTTCCTGTAAAATTTGCTAGAGAGAACTCTGTGAGATCACTTCCTTTGTCTGCCTTGGCAGGAAGCTGTAAAGCTACACACTTCCTTCCTGCCTGGGCAGCCTGTTTTTCTTCAGCGTGCTGACCACACATGCATACCTGAGCTCTGCAGCTCAGACACCATTTCTGAACTTACATTTCATACTTTTGTAACTTAGTAGTTATAAACCTACCTTCATTTTGCTACTATAATTGCTGCTTCAAGACCTAGATTATGTAAGTAAATACCACTTTTATTTGTTCACAAAACAATGTGCGTGTGTGATTGTTGTTGCTAAGGGGGAGAAAGGGGTATATTACCAGGGAAATCCAGTCAGCCTTAAAGCATCCTGGGTTATTGTTTCTAGGAGGTTAAAGCAACCTTGTTTTAGTCTCCAAGCTTAAGCTGTAAAGTATGGCACTCATGTGAGTTAGGAAAGAATACAGTGGTGCCTCGCAAGACGAAAAGAATCCATTCTGTGATTCTCTTCGTCTAGCGTTTTTTTTGTCTTGCAAAGCAAGCCTATTGACGGATTAGCGGATTAGTGGTTTTTAGTGTCTTATCAGCTTATCGGATCAGCTGATAAGCGGCTTAGCGGCTTAGAAAAGGGGGGGAAGGGGAAAAAAACCCGCAGGAACTCGCAAGACATTTTCGTCTTGCGAAGCAAGCCCATAGGAGATTCGTTTTGCGAAGCACCTCCAAAAAGGAAAACTCTTTCGTCTAGCGAGTTTTCCGTCTTGCGAGGCATTCGTCTTGCAGGGCACCACTGTAATCACAAGCATATTATCCTCTCCTAGGGTTTAAATCCATTCCTACACGTGGTGGGTAAACTACAGTCCATCCACTGGTACAGACTTTCATGTACAACAATGTGAAAATGTAATGTGAAATGCAGTAGGGTGGAGTGAGGTGACCTGGTTTTAAGTTAATGTGTTAAAAGAAGCCTTTTTTCCCTTCTCCCAGATCCCATTGAGAACTGAGACCAAGTAGAAATCGGACAACCCCGCCTCTTCTTCTCTCGACATTCAGGGACGACGCCCAGTCATCCAGTTGACTTGCCCATGATGCCAAGATTTCACCCGCCAGTTCCTGTGGCGGACGGACAGACAGATGTGTTTGTGTGTGCGTGCGTGCGTTTGCGTGCATGGTGTGTTGGGGGGGCCATTGTTGCTAACTGGAGCCTGACATCACAGGGACTGTTTTCGCCCTCCCTCTCCTGCCCAACAACTCACCCCCACTTCCGGGGAAGGGGCAGAACTTTTTGTATAAACAATCATGAGCCAATGAGTGATGAGGAGGGGGGCATTTCCTCGATTTTAGGGGCCCCTGCCCAGCACTGGCTATTGAATGTATAACCCTTGTGCCCCCTCCTGGCTTCCCTTCAGCAATCTGATATGTCCCTTATAAGGACCCTCTGTGCCAAATTGAGAGGGTTGGGTTGGGAAACAGGGGTTTCCAGGAAGTGGCGTTTGACCTGCTCATGAGCCGCCTTCTGCAGTTCCCCGAACCTCATCAGCTGCATCTTGGAATGTGGAACATGGCTGCCAATTTAAAACAACGACACCCTTTTTGTGCCAAATGGAACTGAATAGGGCTGGTGATCCTCCCCTTTTAACCAGCGTTATATACAAAAGAAAAGACCGTTGATTCAAAACTCAGGACAGAGTTTTGTCGGCATCACCAAGCCTTGGAATTACCAGCGGACAATTGGACTCCACAAGGCAGGTGGATGAGATTTGGTTGGGTAGGGGCCCTTTGATCTGACACCTCTGCAAGGGCATGATCCAGAAGTATCATTTTTGAGAAGAGACGCACATTGGCTCAGCACTCATTGGGATGAACCGACATGGGAGGATGTTGACTTGGTCACAACACCTGCTTAGTGGCCATATAATGGACAGCCATGGGTTAATTGTCCCAGGCTGCTTGGTGTGTCATACATGGAAAAAAAATATCCATCGCTCATACTTAGCGTTGACGGAGATGGCTAGCTTTTATTGGGATTGGCCTTTTCCTGACCTTCCCAGCCCTCCACTGGTTGATATTGGGAGGTTAATAAAGGCTACTGGGCCCTACTGGGATACAGTTGAAATTCCTGGAAGTTCCAGGGGTTTGCGGAGCCACCATTCAATTGTGCCAAAAGCACCACGTGAAGACTGAGATTGTATTAGGAGTGGAACGAGGAGCTTGGAGGGGTAGGGAAACTTTGGAGTTATCTATTCCGCGAGCATCTTGAGATGATGGATCTGCTCGCTCCCTTCTCTGCTTGTGGTGGCAATAGTGAAGCATCGGTGTGGGGCAGGGATGGGGAACCTGTGGCCCTCCAGTTGTTGTTGGATTCCAATGGCCATCACCCCTAGGGAGCATAGACAGCTGTCAGGGATCATGGGGGTTGGAGTCCAGCAACATCTGGAGGGTGACACAGGTTCCTCATCTTTTGTGTGAGGCAGTATGTGGGTTGGTCTTGTGGAGTGGGCAGATATATGCATGAACCTGCCTTCCAGCCTGGGTGGGTGGGATTAGATGTCGACTTCCTCCTGAGCTCTCGCAGCATTGATTTCTGAAGTAAATACTCACTGGACCACAAATGGCATATTGCTGGTTTGGGTCGAGCCTACAATAAGAGGCAGTTTGATACAAGCTCATTCTGCCCTTCTAGGGGAAGGGTTGATTTAGAGTGCTAACTCCTTCCTTCCCCCACCCCTCAGAAATATTTTTTCTGCCCAGATAAGAAACAGGTATTTAATTCTGAACTTGGGGTGCATGTGTATGGGAGAGAGATAATAAAGGAGGGAAAGGAGGTGAACAGGAACTCAGAATTACCTGCGGGGAGGCAAGACAGATGACCAGCCAGATGCCACAGGGAGGTGCCAAAGCAAGGCAGGCTGGGAACATCCATTGCTGGTTTGTGGCAGAGATGCCCCATCTTTGAAACTAGAGCTTGCACCTGCTGGCTTGCAGAGCTAGCAGCCACAGGGAGACCCATCCTCTACTTGCTTAACCCAAGGGGTCTGGAGAGATGTCAACAAATGCACTTGACAGAGAGGAGGGGCGCTAGCATATTTCCAAGCGATCAGGTGTGCTTATGAGCACGTGAGCTGAGAGGCAGGAAAGCAAGTAGCTGCAAACTGCCCTTTATCCTGAAATCAAATTGCTTTATTTTACCAGCCAGGCAGAAGTGTGTCCTCTGACCTGCAGTGAACTAGCAGCTGCCACAGTGCCCTCTAGCTATATCGAGTGGCTAAGGTGGCAATCCTAACAATCCCTGCCTGGGAGTAAGTCCCTTTTCATTCAAGAGAGCTTACTTCTGAGCAGGCACGTATGTGTACCTAAGAGCAGGCTAGCATGTGCTTCTTTTGCCAAGCTATCGCAGTGTGGCAAGGAAGATAAGGCCCTTCAGTCTGGCTACCAGAACCTCTCATTTGAGTCTCCTACCGCCTTAGATCAGCCAATCCCTCCCCAAAGGCATTTAAGGCACTCTGCCCTCCTGATATGTCATAGAATCATAGAATTGACAACTTGGAAAGGACCACGAGGATAATTTAGTCCAACCCCCTGCAGTGCAGAAATCTTTTGCCTGACATGGGGCTCGAACCCATGGGCCCAAGATTAAGAGTCTTGTGCTCTATCAGCTGAGCTATCCCATTAAATGTGTGTTAAGAAGTCCCATGCCCATAGGAGGAGTTGCCTGGAAGCACAAAAGCTCGCAGCTCTCTTTTCTTACCTGCTCCTGCAAACCTCCAAAAGTTGCCCCCGTGATCTTCACCCATGGCAACACTGGTGGGACCAAGCCACATCACTTCTGGCCCTAAACTCACAAGCAGGACTGTGTTGGTCCCCCGACTCTTTTCCCCCAGTCTTCACACGATATATGGCCACCCTTGGTGCCTCCATCAGGAGACCTGCTTATCCACTGTGAGAACCCCTTTGCAGGGGTAGCCAACACGGCACCCTCTCCAGATGCTGTGGGGCTCCCAACTCATATCAGCCCCAGCCATCTAGGGCCAATGGTCAGGAATACGATTGGAGTTGTAGTTCAACAGCATCTAAAGGGTGCCATGGCAGCTACCCGTAGATTAAGGGACGATGCCTCTGAGCTAAGATGTTTCCCCGTCCCCCAAAATGGCCTTACCGATGGCATCGCATTCCTAGCCTTTTTCAGGCGGTGCTAGGGAGAACAGGAAGCAGAAAAATCTAGAAAACATCTAGATTGGAAATCAGCATCAGGTCTGTCAGGCTGGCCATCTTTGTCCCGTGTCTTGTGGGCTGATTTTAGATTCCTCACCTGCTGAGACTAAAATGGCCGCTCTGACTCAAGGTAAAGGCTCTCCCACATTAGTACCAAGTTCCCTCTTTGTATATTCTGAAGAAAGCAGCAGGAGATGCTGGGGGCCAGATTTAAAAACAAGAAGCACCACCGACCAGATTACCACATAAAGGGAGGATAACCGTTGCCAATTCTTCTGATCTGCCAAAATGAAAGAGATGTATAAACTAAAAAGGAAGTGTAGGTGGTGGCAGGGTGGGGTGGGGAAGAGGAAATGATCTTAAAAACAAAAACCTGCCACTGCACCCAACTCTCCGTCTATGTGGATGAGTGATTCTTAGGGCAGGGGTTGAAAGTAAGTCAATAGCGGTGGGTGGGTAGATGGATGAAAGGATAGGGAATGTGACTATTCAAGGAATGGGGGTGGGAAGGGTGGCAATAGGCTGCGTAAGGATGCATTGGGGAGGATGGACTGAGGTGTCATGGACTGGGGGGGGGAGTGGCTGGTCAGAGATGTTACTGTGGGCTGACTGTAAGGGGTGATACTTTAATGGAAGGGTTGTGGGAAGGAGTATGTAAAGATGGGGAGAGCATTTAAATATCAGAACTTTAAAAAAAAAAATCTCCAAAATTCTGCAATGGTAATAAATTGTGCATATTTGCATACATTGAATTAATTTGCCTGATTTGCCACTGGGTTCCTCCAGAGTCAGAAAATGGATGTGGAGAAGAGGAGAGCTGTATGAGCAACAGGAACACTGGAGTATGGCCTACATGGGTGTGATGGGACAACCGTCTGAAGGGAATAAAGGGGGGAATTCAACGTAGTGCTAGCCCCTTTGCAGCACACTAGTTGCACCAGCGGAATGGCTTGCGCAAGAGAGAGCACACGGAGTGAGCATGGTGCTCATGGCTAGTTGCGTAAGAGACTGCTGCAGCGCTGCTGCTTTTTGTTGTGCAACAAGCACTAGAGCAACATGGTTGCGCCGGAATTTGTACTGCACATCCTTAATGCTTGCAAAACATGCGCTGTGAGCCAGAGAAAGGCTGAACCTGGGCTACACTTCCTCTCTGACTTTTGGCAAGGGAAGGCCATGTCGGCTGGCCATTTCAAAAGTCACATTAGTCCTAGGCACACATTAAAAGACTCCACATGCTGCAGGGAGCTGGGGCCTATTGCAACGCTCTCTTGCTGCCTTTTTCCTGTGGTATGCACACAGCGGATGAAAAGCATGCTTCCACTTTGCACGTTGTGGGGTGGCTTGGTGGCTGTGCCCATGCTTTGATTGTAGACGGTATCGGGTTCATCTCCAGGTAAAAGGATCGGATGGTAGGGAATGTGGAAGGACTTTCCTTGCCCAAGACCCTGGAGAGCTACTGCCAGACGGAATAGAAAACACAATTTCCTAAGTGAGCAAATGCAAAATTATTTTCTTCATTTATGCATTGCATTTAGCACATACCTGCTAGAAATGGAACAATCTAAAATTCCCATTAATGAATTGTGCTTTTCACAGTTTCCCCCTGCTACCCATGCATACCTTGACCGGCCCACTGTGAGATTTGGTGTCCAGAGAATGAGAAAACCAGAGCAGGAGTAGGTTTATATTAAACTTTATTAATATTAGAATTAGGAAGTATCAACACGGAGATATATACATAGCTAATGAGAGACTCCCCCACACGGCCACGGATAGCTGCACACCTCATGTGTCCCTATGCAATGATGCTTCTTATACACACACACATACAAGACTGATACCCCCAAATGGAACACATCATATCCTTTCCACACTTTGTTCAGGGCCACACCAAGCACCCAGCTATGTACACGTGTACATATTTAGAGTGCATGTGTGCGTACACCAACACAGGCTCATTAAATAAAAAGAGAAAGCTATTTATTGATGGGTAACTTGCTGTGAGGTACACTTGCTGAACTAATGGCCTTGTATTATCCTACCAAGAAGGGAGGAGAATTTTACTATCCAATGCTTCCCTAGATTTCTGATCTGATGCAGATACAGCAAGAAGACTCCCTCTTTTCCCACCACTTAGGACAAAAAAAAATCCAGTTTACTCAGCTGTTACACACACATCAAGGTAAGCCACCACCTTGTAACTTAGCCACCAGCACTGACCCATTTTTGCCCTTGGAAATATGTCAACCGAACAAAGCAGTGGGACAGGATGGATTCTTTCCACTTGGGGGCCACAGAGCACACATAAGCTGGAATGGAATCCAATTTGCTTTCCCCTCTAAAAGCAAACACCAGAACTCTGATTTTGTTTGAGTGTGTTACAATGAGTGCTCCTGCAAATCAAACGCTGCCATCTCTGTCATTCCTTCAAAGCAGAATGTCCCCACATCATTTCCATGCTCAGAATTTGAAAACTTTGATCTCAGGTATGAAATTCTGCAATCTGAATTCACACTACAGGCTTTCCAAGTAGAAATATCCAGAATGCCAAACCCCCCAGAACTGACTCTACAGAAACATGCAAAACAAGAAACACGCATACATAAAACCAACGTGGGGATTGGGGTCATTTCTCTCTAGTGGAGGGGATTCTGCCCCCCAACATAAAGCCTGCCACCCCTAACATAAATCCTGGCTAAGCCCATGGCTGTGAGTAGGGTGAAATTAGGCATTTGCTGTTAATAAGGCACACTTTCCAGCTGCATAGGTTTTAGATAATGTATCACATTCTGCGATCAACAATCTGCTACAGAAAATTCTGCAGCTGGTTATTTCATAAAGGACATTTGCAATCACATAGCCACACCAAAACCCCACATTTGATTCCTCTTCCCCCCCACCCCCAAAAAGCATTCTGTATTTGGTTGTCCATAGTACAAGCAGTAGTTGTCCTGGCAAACTGGTGACAGCTATCCTACTGGGAACCTCTGTCAAGGAGAGCGGCTTCAGACATTACATGGAAATGGAGGGCAGAGGGGACACACATTCACTTTTCACACTTCTGGTGCCAAGGAGGAACTGCAGCACCCCCCTTGCCTTGCACCTGTGGACTTCCCCAGCATCTGGCGAGCACACATCTCATAGCAGAGGAGATGAGCAAGTTTCAGTTTTGGATGACACGCCAGAAACATAAAAAGAAGGCACAAAACCAGTTAGCCTTCTTCACACCCTTCTGTTCAGCACCTGAAGCCATGTTCTCGTGGATACAGTTTGGCCTTATCCAATGCATATGCCATTTCCCTAACCCTATCCAAACCAAACACTGGTCTTATACGCCAATTTTTGAAAAGGTATCACACAGATGGGCAGCTACTTCTCTGTAGCTCATTTTGCTGACCTTGCGATTTTAACCATACACTGTAAGCTTTAATGCTGCCAGTTGCACCCACCCTGGATGGAAATCAACATCCGAGGACAACCAATATTATAAAGAAAACAGGGATGCGACAGAATGGCTGCATCCGTTAAAATCTTAAATTTTATTCTGGGTTTTTTGCCCTGCCAGACAAATTTCGAAATATCCTTCTGCCACCTCTTGAAACAGTCCATTTTGTCAAGAATTTGCAATGTTTGAAACAAAAATAACATTCTAGGCAATACATTCATCTTTATAGCTGCAATTCGGCCTAACAAGGAAAGCTTCAAATTTGACCATATTTCTAAATCTTTCTTAACTTCTGTCCAACATTTCTCATAATTATCTTTAAATAGATTCACATTCTTAGATGTCATATTAACCCCTAAATATTTCACCTTCTTAACCACTGTCAGGCCTGTTTCATTCTGAAACTTCTCCCTTTCCATGGCTGTTAAATTTTTCTCCAAAACTTTAGTTTTTTGTTTATTCAGTTTAAATCCGGCGACTTGACCAAATTCTTGAATTAATTCTAAAACTCTTTTCGTACTAGTGTCTGGCTCTTGTAAAGTAAGTACTAAATCATCTGCGAAGGCCCTTAAGGCTGAGGAGGGGTCCTTGCCACCCCACACAGAACCCATTTACACAGCTGAAACATTTTATCTCCTGTGTTGACAAGCTCTGGCCACATTTCCAAAGGGCCGCGGTTCTTTCAACCCTTCCTGGCCCCTGTGGCAAAGGCCATTGTTTTGCTACGGAGTTGTGAACATCAACAGAGGTAACTACCTTGCATATTGCTTTCGTGATTGCTTATCCCGGGTCTGAAAGAGGGATGGGCCATGGACATTTCCAGAAACTGGGGGAGATGGAGACAAGGTCAAGGACTAGGACAAAGTGGCCAGGACAGTGAGTCTGCAATGGCACATCTGTGCCCACAGGGGGCAGCATGCCAGTCCTTAAAACGAGTGGCTTGCTGGTGTGGGGGCACCGCCTAGGAAATGGGACAACATGCCCTTTTCTCAAAAGAGAAATAACTGCTTCAGACAAAATTTTTGCAGCTGAATTAGCCAGCTTAGGCTTTGACCAAAATGCCTGCATTTTGGTTCCCCAAGACATGTATATTGCTGCAGATTGTTTTCTTCTCCCAGCAACTGAAGTTAAGAAACATCTTCAATTATTTTAACATTTCCCAGATGCCTTTCTCTAATTGGCTACCTCTCTCAAAAAACTAAGGAGTCCTGACTCCTGAGTTTTCTATCTACATCTACATCTTATTACATTACTGGTTCCCCCAAAATGTTGGGGGGACGACAAAATCTATTCTCACAGATGGCCGGCCATATACCCTAGTGTGGTGATGTTATGGTTAAATCTGCTACACAAATCAATATAAATTACACAGTGAACACGTGAGGAAAACTGGTGGCCCAATGTTTCATGAAGGGGTATTTGGGAGATGGCAGGCGTTGTTGTTCTGTGAAAGTATTGCAACTTCTGGCTGAAGAGCAGTCAAAGCTCACTAGCCATGTGAACCACTTCGGTGAGGTCTGTGGACTACCCAGCCGCCCACGGAGAATAGCTCAGCAACCACTGCACTTCCAGAAAACCCAGGAAACCCAGTTCCTCTTTAACACACCACATTGCCCTGCACAGATTATAATGATGGGCTAGTTGTCACATGCATACCATCACTCAGTAATGGCAAGTTTCAAACAGCCACTGTAGATCAAATGCCAACAGAGTTTTTATAGGGTCTGTAGTTATTGACACGCCAGTGGAGACTGCTCATATATTCACCCTCAAGTAGCCAAGGGCTGCTACAAGTGGGTACGTTTACTGCTTGAAGAAGGCAGGAATTCATATGTATTAGTAGGCCAACGCATACCTAATATATTGCAGAAACAACTTTCATATCACTTCCAATTCAATGCTTTTCAATGGAGTCAGTTCACACATTCAGCTGTCAAGTGATGTATAACCACATGTTGCGTAACTGGTGTAAGTTGTATGTTGAAAGCGAGAATCAGCCTTGAATTCAGCCTTTCCCAAATTCCGTTTGTAATGATCACCCATTTCTTCTCTCTCCCAAACTATTCTCCCCTTCTCAGTCCTGAAATCTCTAAATTCTATACTGCAGGGGTAGACCCGGGGAACTTCCTGCTAGTGGTCCCTCTGTGGGATGAGCTCACCATAGGTAGCCTTTTTAACCACAAGGGATATATCCCTTACATGATGTTTAAAGGGCTAACATGTTGAAGTACCAGGCTATCACAACTGCAGCCATCAAGGGAGCCACCTGGACAGCTGAACCCACACAAATTCCAGAGAAAGTGAGGCCAATTTAAGGCTCAAGGAAGTCAGGAATTCTTAAATCCCACTGCTTCTAAGGAGATTTAACCATGCCTCACTTTCAATCTGGTCTCAAACGCCTTACTTAGGAATACATACCACTGAAATGATGGGGCTTTACTTCAAAGTATGGGGGTGAAACTTGGATACAAGTTTTTTTTTTTTTTTTTAAGGGAACTTTGCCGCTGAGTTCTAAGGAGCATTAATTGCATCCACATGCCCAGATCTAGTGACCTGCCTTCTTTAAATAAATTTTGCAATGTGAGAAGTGGCTCCGAGTCCTCCTCTATCCCACCCTAGTTTTCTTCTCCTTCCATCTGACCTCCAGTCCCACATCCTCGATCTTTCTTCTGCCTCTGTTCCTCCAACCATTACACCTGTGCTTGCATCCTAGTGCCTTCTTCTGTCCTGTTCTCTGTCCTTCTGCTGTTGGCTTGTGTCCCCTGCAGGAAATCGCTGCCACCGAGCGCAACATACAACAGTCCGTGCCCAGTACTCTCATTGGCAACTAGAGAGGGTGAGGAGGAGGCAGGCCCGGCCTGGCCTGTGGCGCCGACTCCAAGCCAGGAATGCTTTGTTAGGTAGGAAAGGCCACACGGTGGGGTCAAAAGAGGAAGTGGGTGCAGCGATCTGGCTCCACCAATCGCCACACCTCTCACTGGATAAGCGGAGCGGAGCGGTCGTTGGTCACCGTACGCTTCAGCTTGATGTGAGCAAATGGGTTGGTCCTGCGGTGGGAAAGGGTAAGTCAGAGAAGGAGAAGTGTCACCGTGGCAGGAAGGAAGCACCAGATCATGAAGGATGCTTTCTGAAGCTCTGGGTAGGGAGTTGTGACTCTCAGAACCATAGAGCCACAGAACTGTAGAACTGGAAGTGACCACGAGGGTCACCTCAATGCAGAAACCTTTCACTCAGCCTGGGGCTCAAACCCACAACCCTGAGATTAAGCGTCTCCTAGGGGTTAGCTCAATATGGCAGCAAATGAGGTGACAAGGCAGAATACAGAGAACAGACAATGGATGGGGAAACAAGACTTTTTAATGCTCTTCCATTTTAAAACAAAGAAGCTCACTTTGCAAATATAAGACTCACATTTCAGGGACAAAGGCTCTAGCCTGGCCTTTTGCCCACAGTGATAGTTTCCTGTTTGCATGATTTATTTATTTTTAAATGTACAGGAGCATTGAAAAGCGGCAGTTTTCCCACCTGTAACCGGGAGAAGGGAATCCATTCTACCACTTCACTCTCCTGAATGCGTCAACTAGGCCTGAATCATAAGGCACCCCAGAAGCTTTTGGTCATGGTGCCCTGTGCCCTCTGGGACTCTTAAGGCACTATATGCAAAATTATATCAGAATTGGGGCACTGGATGTCTCACAGGAAAAAAGACAGCTGTGGAAGACACAGGAGGGTTTCTTACCTTGACGGGGAGCCGCTTGGACTGCCAAATTCATTTGCTAGCTGGGAAGCAAAACGAGAAAGAATTGCATTCAGAGAATCCTTTCAGTTTAGGCAAAAGGCCCATAGACTCAGAGATCTAAACCCCAGAGCAGCAGACGAAGCCACAAAACTGTAAAAACTTTGCACTGCAGAATTTGCAACTTGAATTTTGAATTGTTTCTGCTAAGAAATGTTGCTTAGTGGCCTTTGACCACTGGGTGGCAGCACATACACGTTAAGAGGACAGCCGTGGCTAGGGCCCCTCTAGCGCTCTCCAGCTCCTTCTCCACACACAGCCACCTCGCAAACTCACCTGCGACAGGTCTGGGTTCAGCATGCTGTAAGGGCGCTGGCGGGATGCAGTGGCACGCGGTGAAGGCCCGAAGCGTTGGCTATCACCACCATCAGGGCCAATGGGTGGAGAGCCGGCTCGGTCCAAATTTCCTGTGCTGCTACTGTTCATCTTGCTAAGTGGGAAGCTGCTCAGGAAAGGGAAAGGAGAAAGTTTTGTGCCAATTCATGCCAAATGACTTTTGCTTCCTAGATCTGATCCAGGATTTCCCCCTCTCTGTGCTTTTGAGGAAACCCTGTAGCCTGGCCACCCAGCACACCCTGCCTGATCCATCTATATCTTTACCTATATATATCTGGCAGTGGGAGAGGCAGGTGAGCCCAAAACCCACTGCAGTACAAGGATGGGAAACCCTATTCCCACATAATCCCTTGCTGACTGGCAAGTATTAAAACATGAGCAGCTCCCGCAAAGGTCAGCCGCTGGAGACCCTTAAGGCAATCCGTCTCAAAGGGTCAAAGTGACCTGCCCCTCCACCACCAGCCAAATCTCCCTCTGAGACGCTGGGCCCCCCTCTCCCACCTTACCTGCTGAACGGTTTCTCAGACCCTTCGGCTGGGGGGAAGGGCCGGGTGTAGGAGAAAGGAAACCAGCCTTTCCTGTAAAAGGGGGAATGGGGAGGGAGAAGCATGGGAAGCAGACATTTAAGACCAGAAAGTAAAAGGGCCCAAAACTGCTTCCTATTCTTTCTGCGTTTGAGGTGAGGGTTAAGAAGGACAAGTGCTAAGCACAAGGAGCGGTAGAAGCAGGCGTAGCCAAGGCAGAGAGGTTTGGGGAGATCACCTAGTGGGCTAAGAAACAGCAGGGGCTAGCAGCCCAGATGATCCGGGTTCTCAAGAAAGGGGAATGAGCTTGGTTTAGTCACAAAACCAAGAGGCTGATAGCCAGTGTTCTTTGCAGAGGAGTCACAACGGCCTGACCACCAGAGGCAGTATCCCTCTGAATGCCTCTTGCTGGGAATTGCAAGGGGGGGGGAGGGCTGTGAGGTCCTGCTTTCCAAATTCCCGAAGGCCCCTGGATGGCTGCTGTGAGAACAGGTTGCTGGACCAGATAGGCCATGCGATGTTCTTGAAGGACAGTGCCTCTTAGCTGGGGTTGCATCCAACCAAGAGTAGACCCACTAAAATTAATGAACCTAAATTGGTCATGTTAACGAGTCTACTCTGAGTAGGACTCCCAGACCCTTATGCAAGGGAACATAAAGGTAAAGCTAAAGGTACCCCTGACCATTAAGTCCAGTTGCGAACGACTCTGGGGTTGCGGTGCTCATCTCGCTTTATTGGCCGAGGGAGCCAGCGTTTGTCCGCAGACAGCTTCTGGGTCATGTGGCCAGCATGACTAAGCTGCTTCTGGCGAACCAGAGCAGCACACGGAAACGCCGTTTACCTTCCCGCTAGAGCGGTACCTATTTATCTACTTGCACTTTGACATGCTTTCGAACTGCTAGGTGGGCAGGAGCAGAGACTGAGCAACGGGAGCTCACCCCATCGCAGGGATTCGAACCGCCGACCTTCTGATCAGCAAGCCCTAGGCTCTGTGGTTTAGGCCACAGTGCCACCCGCCTCCCCCAAGGGAACATAGGAAGCTACTTAACACTGAGTCAGGCCATTGGCCCATCAGTGTATTGTCTACACTGACTGGCAGCAGCTGCTCATGGTTTCAGGCAGAGGTCTCTTCCAGCCCCACGTGAACCTGGGACCTTCTGCATGCAGAGCAGATGCTCTGCCACTGAGCTACAGCCCTTCACCTCAAGGGAGCTGAGTCGAGCGGTTGCTGGCCGTATAGTCCGCGGAAATCTTTCTAGTCCAGTATCCCTTACTGTGGCTGGAAGTAGCTCCCCAAGGTCTCAGACGGAGGTCTTTCACATCCCCTGCTCCATAAAATGTCAGACTGAACCTGGGACCTTCGGCTACTATTGCCCTACAGGTCTTATCCAAGCTGAACAGGCCTCCCTCTCTCCCTCCCCCTGCAGAGGTTGCAAGAGAATCCTCATACCTGGTCCCTGCAAACTGCACACATGACCTGGACCCACACAGGTTAGGGTAAATTCCCACCCATCCAACAGGGAAAGCCTACCACTTGTGTTTGTATGGGGCAGAAGGGGGAGGATCTTGCTTACATTTTGGTTGCCTCGTTTTCCCCATAATGCCAGCCATCCCGTGCCTCGGTCACTAATAAAAGAATGACGTCTCCCTCTTGGAAGTTGAGCAGGGTGCTGTTCTCTCCTGCCGCATGTGAGAATATCGCCTGGACCCTCCGCCGTTCAGAACGTGGAGGCAGGACCGACAGAGGATTGATGCGGGGCAGGGTTTTGTTCTCCACTGTGAGGAGATGGGAACAGAATTGGGATAGGGAAAAGGCGGTAGTATTAGTGGCTCTCTCTGTACATATGTATATATACTTCTATGACTGGAAGAGCTGTATACAGTATATAGTTTAGTGTCTGGAGACAATAAACACTTCGTTACTTTGAACTGTATGAGAGAGTTTTCCCCTTAACTGGAGACTCTGGAAGAAGCTGTCTGATGGGAGCAGGAAATCTCTGAAGACTCTGCTAGGGCTCCACATCCTCTACTGATGAATCACACAGGTGGAGGTGTGGCAAGCTACCAACTGACTTCTACAAGTCACCGACAATTCTTACAAGCAGTGCTCAAAAGGTTTTATGGCTTCTCTTTAAGTTCTGCATCTCATGCTCCATCCTGGCCAGTTCCCAAATGGTGCAATGGTGAAAAAGTGGCCTCGTGCAACTCCAATATCGTTGTTGTTGTTTTAAGGGAATGGGCAGAATTTGTTCTGTCCTGACACTGCACAATCTGGAGTTCTGACGAGGATTCAACAGAAACATGACTGATCAGATGGCATAAATTACACAGTGGAAGTCCCATTCCATTCATCCCGGTTTTGAACCGGTGCTGGCTAAACAAGGAAGATGGGCTGCAGGTCAAAACCAACCTGGGGCACTTACCCAGCGTTGCCAGGCGGGTCTCCATTGACATTTTGCGTGGCATTGGCAGGGTGCAGGAATAGCTGTCGGCGGTCTTGGTCTGTGGAGGGGCCTGAGTGGTTTGTGTGGGTGGCAGACCTGATGTGAGGGTGAGGGGTTCGGTGACCGGCGGGTGCCCCAAGTCCCGAGATCCCCGCCCACGGTGTGAGTCGCCATTTGGTAACGGCATCACCTCCTGGACTGAGGCACGCTGTGGGGGATTGGTGGGGGGAAAAGGGAAGAGAGGAAAAAAAGAACGGATAGGGTGAACAAACACAGGTGAACCCTGATGCATCCTATTGCCCCACCTCCCTGCCGCACAGAGAACTTATAACCTTTGGGCAAGTGTGGTCCTTCTTCATAGTTGGCTAAAGTGTCACGTTAGTAGTTTGGGAGCTGCCATTTGAATCCTGGAAGTAAAGAGGGAGGTTGGGACCTCCAGGATGAGCGGCCTATTCATCAGTCCACCCCATGGACTCACGTGGTTTGGCCCCAGCTCTGAGAGCTCTTCCAGGACCTTGGAGCCAGGGAGGGCATCATTGGCTGGTATGGGAGTCCCACCAGAGAGGTTATTGGCCGTGAGCTTGACCAGGGCCAGGGCCCGCTCTGGTAAGCGGGTGGGTTGAGTGCATGATGTCTGCCAGATGGGCAACTTGGCTGCCAGCAGCTCCCGTACCTGCAAAGGGATGAAAAGAAGGTCCATGTTGCTTGTTTTTGCTTTCTTTTAGCCAACCGGCTTCCACCCCGTCCCTCTTAAGCTACTAGTGGTTGTCTGTTGGCTCCAGACTGCAGGAAGTTGTGCTGAGTTCTCTTCCCCACCTCTAATTCCCAGATTTCACCTAGACTTGGCTGTACAGGAGCAGACAGCATAGTTTTTTGGGGGGGCAACACTTACCTTACCTTCCAACAGCTGTGTGGCTGCTGTTTACTGGGAGGGAGAGAAACAAGTTGGCAGGGAGGCTGGCACAATCCAAAGCACTGGCAGTTCTATTACTCTAATATTCTCTAACCACAACATCACCCTGGCTGAGAATGATAAATTCTGCGTCAGTGCCAAATTCTGCAGTGCAGTCGCGGAATCACAGAATGCAAATGGCCCTTCCTGATTCGCTCTCCTAAAGCCTACATTGGGGAGAGGAATAGTGAAACAGGGGCTTCTAATCCCTCCTTCTGTGGTGGAGAGGGCGCAGCTCACCTTAGTGTGATAGTTGCTGAAGTGTTTGGAGACTGCACACTGGCGGTCCACCAGAAAAGAGTACCGGCGCCTCTCCTCTGTCAGGGCCGCCTTGTAGCCTTCAGCCACGAACCGATCCAGTTCGCTCTGTTTGGTGCTCATGATCTCCACATACTAAGGCAAAAACCACCATGAGAAGGGAAGGAACCATCATGTTGTAATCTGAGGCCCAACTGCTTCACAGCCAGGCCTGCATAGCAGCGCTGTACACCATTTAGTCTCTCCTATATTATGTAGCACACTTCATTTAATTTCATAAATGTATATCCCACCACTCTTTGACAGAAATCATTCAAGCGGCTTACAATAAAATGGATGTTTAAAACTGAGGTGATTTCTTTAGGAAGTCAAAAGGTGGAGAGGGGAAGGAGGTGAAACGTGCAACATCACACTTGAAGCAAAATCGTTTTCTTATTACACTTTGTGGAAACATGTTTTGACATGTCGCCTTCTTCAGGAGCGAGTGCGAGAGATGTCAACAATGATTATTAAACTGACGATAATAACCTTGCATTAAAAAAACACTTTGCCTCAAAATCATACCAAACCAGGTATATTTAACTTCCATTTTCTCTCTAAACAAAAAAAAGTGAAAAGGAACTGGTGTAGAGGAGAATTCTGAATACATTCTGTATATGTCTTCTAGTCTCTAAACTCTTTGGTTTAACTGAGTAATAAAACAGAGAAACTTAACCAGCAACAGTGAGGGCCAAATCAGGCACGACACCACTCACGCTATTAGCAATTTCATGATTTCTTTTTTTTTAATAATAAAATGGCAGCAAAGGAGTCTCATTTCCAATTGAGACCACAGCAGAAGAGGCTTCCCACACCCATCTCTCTTGCTTTCTCTCCTTCTAAGCAGCCAGTACTAATACAGATCACACCCCACATGCCTGCTATTTACTTTTTAAAAACAGAACGAAATGTGTGGTTGTTCATTGGACGTGTGGTGCTATGTCGAGTTTAGCCTTAACAGCACAATCTGTGCATGTTCACCTGGAAGTAAGTCTGACTGTTCAACGGGTCTCACTCCCAAGCACATTTAGGATTGTAGCCAGAAACACTTCCAAGTATTTTACTCAGTACTCTTTTCATGCATTGCTGTTATCATCTCTCCTAGTGCCCTTGAAGAATGCAACAAGTCAAAACATGTTTGGGGAGTATCACATCGTATAATAAAAATTCTTTTCACTTCAAGCATCATTTTGTGGTTTCATCCCCGCCTTCCTCCTGCCTCTTTCTTGTTGGCTTTTTGACCTTTTGATGCTCTGGGCTGTTCCCTCCCCTCTCCCCTGTTCAAGGTAATTTCTTCCCTACTCTTTGAAATGTTGCCTGTGGGGTGAGATAAAACACCCTGTTATTTTATATTCTATATCAGACATTTACCCAATGCAGTTTTCCCCTGGCTCATGGCTGGAACTGCTGTTCAGCGTTTAGAAAGCTGCACAGCTCACAGAGAGATATTATTACAATCAACAGATACATTAGCGTTCAAATGTACTCCTGTTCGCATGCACTAGGGAAAAACATTAGGCACCGTTTTGTTTGCGCCGCTCACTCTCCTAGCAAAGGACATCTCCATTGCCTCAGGGCAGTTTCTAGAATCCCTTGGCACATTGTTCTGGATTAATTAATGCGGAGTAATTGCCTCTGCCTAATTCCACACTCACACAACCACCAGCGTGAATTAGGATCTGAGCTCTATCCATAAGCAAGCATAGAGAGACGATTGTGGGGAGAAGTCAGTGCTTCCTTACAATTTCAGCCCAATTGTGAGTACAAAAGGATGACGAAGGTGCTCTGAAACAACTAATCTAATTTTAGGAAACATAGGGCTTGTACTGATTTTATATCCTGGGAAGCTAGGGGCAGTCTTATAGGATCCAGGAGATGAAGGGTTATCTCCATACCCCATTCCCTACCAGCCCCCTCCTTGCGGCCTCTAGCCTGAGCAGGCCTTGATCCTGAAGTAATGGTTGCCGCGGCAACAAGGTTGACAAAAGGGGCCTTTCCGGAGCCAAATGCTGCTGCTAGGATTCACAGGATGGGGGTAGGTGGCGGATGGTAGACAGGGCACCAGACCAAATTGAGTCAGAGAGCGAGGAAGACGGGTGACATCTGAATCAAGGCGGGCGCACCCTTTTTGCAGTGTTCTCCATGCACAGCACTCCATCTCCTCACAGAGAAGCTTTGCCCGACCTTTCAGGTTTGTTGTGTAAGTGTGCATGTGAAGGCGGGTGTGCAAAAGCAGCACACTGCACTTGCACATGCATTCTGAACAAGCAGGGTGTTTGTGTAAGGCTCTGGGTACAGGGTGTGCATGCGTAAAGCACATGGCATGTATGATTTGCACAGGTATGCACTTGCCTGTATGTGTGCTTACGGGTATGCCCACAATGAAGTACAGTATATACACGGGTCTGGTGGAGAGACTGTGTACATTTCTCTTTGTATTACTGTCAACAACCCAGGTACCCCCTCTGTAGAGATTACCTCTCCAGGCACTAAACAGCCAAAGAATGTTAAACCCTATTAAAGACATAAACTTCTTAGTGACCCCAATTCCAGCACCCAGATGGCATCTGTATGGAGTGGCCAGGTCTTGAGTGTAACCTGCTCCACTGAAAAACTTTAGAAAGCTGAACTTCCAAACAACAATATTCCTACACCTTTTTGCATTCAGATCTATATTTTTCATTTACACAAACAGAACTTCCCAATATTATACATTTTCAAAATTTTGAAACACAACACATACACAGAACACATGTTCTGTTGTATACCATTTTTTTTGTAACCTATCTGTTGCTGCTGCTGCTGCTGCTGTTGTTGTTATTATATGAAATGTAGCTGAAGGCTAAAATTTTAATTTTTTAATCTCATCCCGTTTGTGAGAATTGACCATTTTGGCCTTGCAGGACTACGCAAACACCTTAAAAGCTCAGCCCAGAATTGAGGTAAGTCAAAGCTAAAAAACACCATTCTCTTCAGAACTTCATGGGCTTTAATATGATATGTCACAAGATGGACTAACTTTAAATTTTAAATTTACAAGGTTGATTTTATTTTTTTAAGTGAGTGATGTGCAAGGTTGTGGGTTCAATCCCAGGCATCCTAGACTACAGGACAGGGGAAAAGACCACTGCTTGAACAGCTGCTTCCAGCCAAGGTAGATGGTAGATGGGCTAGAGAGGTCATTTGTCTACCTCAGCATAACGTAGCTTCACTTGTTATCTTATATCTTGTAAATAAGCTCACTGAGCTTGAGGAGAGAGAGAGAGACATGAGGCTGTTCTGTCTCCTGCCCAGATAGCCTGACCTGGAATTCCACATATCCGCTTCTGGCAGGATGTGACACTGTTCCCAGAGGGAGCAAGCAACATTCCCATTGTTCTCTTAAGCACTTCCCTTTATGGAATCCCTCCCTTCTCCGCTGCCAATCTTACCTGCACCTCGCGATCCCCGTATTTCTGTGGGTTTTTGCTATTCTGGCACTTCTTGCGCAGTTTTTTCAGCTCCGTCTGACACTTTTCAATTGACTCTGCTTTGGAACGGTGCTCACCTTGGTATTTCTTCAGGGTGGCCTAGGAGGTGGGGAGGGAGGGCACCAGACAGTAGATAGCCAGGTCAGCCTTGAAGGAACTGGATCCTTCCTGGTTCTCTGAGCCTCATTCCACATATAAATACACAGAGCAGCTCAACAGACAGGCTGTTGAGCTTTTATTCCTTTCGGATGAACAAGTAGATCAGGGGTGGGGAATCTTTTTTCAGTCTGAGGGCCACCTTTCTGCACCAGGGGGCCGCATGCTAAGGGTGGGATGGACCAGAGGCAAAAATGGGCAGAGCATTGGATGTCTTATCTGTTATCTATATACAGTTTCAGTCACACAAGGCTTTTACACACACTCACCCCTCTCTATCCAGGCAAGCAAGAGGCATTGTCTCAGTTACTGGAGGAGGGGATGGAGCAGGGTCAGAGTTCAGAGCTCTGAGGAGAGGTTGTGGCATAGGGAGAATCCCAGGGGCCAAACAGAGAGCCCAAGAGGGCCGCATTCAACCTGAGCCAGAGGTTCCCCACCCCTGGACAGATGCATGTTGACAGAATGGAAAATACCTCAGGTCACACCCTTCTCAAATCAATACGACATACTGAATGGATTATTGGTTTCCCTGAGGGACAACAGCTGGGCTTGGGCCAAACTGGGTCTTTCTTGAGAGGAATCTTGGACCTGGCAGAAACAATGCTGACAGTGGACGCTTGTTTCTTCACAGCCAGTCTTAAGAGTTGAGCTACACGTCTTCACCTTGGGCAAGAGGGGGAACTTGTGGCCATCCACAAGTTCCCTGACTGATGGCAACGCTAGATGAGGCTGAGGGGAGTTGTAGTTCAACCACATCTGGAGGGCTAAAAGTTCCCTGTCCCAGAGTGCCCATCCCTCAAGCTTTTCCACACAAATAGCAAGGCCTCGTTTTGGTCTTCTCGCTGGCTAGCAAGAAGCTCTCCAGAGAAGTGAAAGCCTGTGAAGAAGTGCTGACCACCGTCTCCTTTGCTTTCTCATAGACTCTGACAATCCCTCAGTCTCATCTTCCTTGGGGAATTATTGTGAGATAAAGACAAGATGAAAGAAACATCACAACCCATGCTTAGCTGAATAAATTCCTGCCTCAATGGCACTCTCTTCTGTGGATAAATTAGATACCTCCCTAAATGGCCAACTGTAAGAAATGGAAATGTATATAAACAGAGATGGAACCAGTGTTTCATTTATGAGTAAAACAAATGCAAGGCACATGCCTTCCTGGAAGCCATACTATGACACTATTTGACCTGGAGATTCCAGGAATGTTGTGACAGGCTCTGTGGTGAGGGAAAGTCATTCTGCACATGCTCAGGGGTACTTTCCTTCATCATTATTTCAGACATTCGGGGCATAGATAGATTCTGATACTGAACCCTAGCAAAGATTAAGCTTCGGATAAGATATTGCACAAGAAGTGATGGGCGGATGAATACACATGACAACAGACAGACAAACTTGAAATGGCAGAAGAGGAGGGTTCAGATATTAATCTTTCTCTCACCATCAGATACTTGATATCCAGTTCCAGTTTGTGTTCTAGCTGGGATAACAGCTCCGAGTGGAAAAGCTTCAGCTGGGACCAGGTGACAGAGAAGCAGGAAAGGAGAGGGTGAGAGTCAGGAAGACGAAGGCCAGTACTACCCCCTCCCGCCCATAGATTGGAGGTCCCAAGAATGGCTTTTGGACATGACAAGATACCAGGATAGGTGGGTCTGCGGTCCTGATTGGAAGCAGCAAAGGACAGGAGGGGAAGAGGGCAGAGGTCTAAATAGGCCCATCAGTCTGATCCAGGCAGGCCTGATGCCAGGCTAAATGGGCCCATCACATACAGATACTCACCGTTTCTTCCAGCTGCACTTGGATCTGACGGTGGACCTCAGCCATTTGGAACAACGTGTCACCTGTAGGTCAAGGTGATTGGAGGCTTAATATACCCCAGACATTCCCTGGTCTATGAAAAGAGTCCTTTGTCCCCTGGACTCTGCCTGTCCCTGGATAATCTCCTTTCGGGTTAATTCCTTTCCTAGGAGTTGACCAAGGAACTCCAACCAGCTTTTAATTGGAACCAGAATGTTGGTGGCAGGCATTTGTGGAAGCACTTGGTACATACACACAAACTTGAGCTCCGCTCTGCAGCTTCTGCTTTGGGGGCGCATTGTGCAATTCACACACCTGGCACAGAGATTAGATCAATGTGACGCAGCACACATCTAGATGGGAGCATCCCCCTCCAAAAGAAAGTGCGATCTAGCACAGGAGCAGTTCACAGCCCTGTCGCCTAAGTAGCTAAAAGTGACAAAAAGATGTTTTTTAAAAGAAAAGCAAATATGTATCCTGCCTATTGGCTGCAGGAGCCCTAAAAAAAAAGGCTTACAGCATTGTCAGTCACAACTATCTTCTGTATACATAATAATCTAAGGCTGTTGTCATGCTCTGTAGTTGGGGCAGCCATGTTAGCTCCAGCATGAAACAGTGCTGGTGACAGGCGCTTAACCGAGTGGGAAGAGGTGCTTCACATAAGAGTTCAGCAAGCTGTTTTGTGAAGCCACCCCACCCCACGTTAAATGTGGTTGAATGGATGAAGGCAAGGCACCCCATCCTTTAAATGGGGGTGAAGGTTGGGACGAGCTGTGAGGGGATAGGTGAAAAGGAGGGTGAGGTACAAAGGGAGGTGGTTTGGCCAGGGAAGAAAGCAGGTATACAACAAAATCACAAGATACAGAAGACGTGAGAGGGGAAAAAACCTGCCAGCCTCTCAAAGAATACCATTCCATGGCATAACCTGGCCCGAAACCATACAGACAGAAAAAAATGTGTCTGAACTATATTTGAGGTTTTACATTTTTAAAAACCCATCTAAAGGTGGCATTACAATTAGGGCTGCAAGGCAGGAGGAACCATCAACAGATTTATAACTGGGATACACATGCAGCAGAATGTGGGCTGTACCATTTCAGGCTGCAGGTATGGATGGCATGTTTGAATGCTCAGCTACATGAAAACTGCCCAATAAATAGTAACCAGGACGAAAAGGAATGGGCAGGACTCTAGAATCTCTTATACCATACAGCATATTATGTGTAATTTATAACTTGCAGGGAGTTGTGTTCACATGGGGCAGTGTTCAAAACCGGCATCCCTACCTCTCCTGTGAAGTGGTACAGCCCACCCTAACCACAGTTTTCTTGCTACCTCCCTCTGCTGCATGGTGGAGTTGATTAATGATAGGGGCCCATTTTAATCAATCGGGCCATGACTTAAGGGCGCCCTTGTTTATGCTGGAGTCTATTTTGGTTCTGGTGTTGCAACAGGGAATTGAAAAGAGGAAATATTAAAGATTGCCTTTGCTTCTAACAATGAGCAGTAGCTTTTGTTTGTGAAATCGTATCTCGTATTTCCTTCAACATCTCAAGAAAGGGCCTGCCGCAGTTTTATTTACATGTAATTGATGGATCGTTTGACAGAACCACTAAAAAAATCTTTAGCCGCTTGGCAGCCCTATCTACAGCGGAGACTAGTACAAAACAGCTACTGCTAAAAACCACAAGGCCCCACAGCCGACAAGCTTAAAGACTAGTTTACACCGTCAGCAGAGCCAAGCAGTAACAATCTCCTTAGGCATGTGCAGTTTTAGGCTATGAGACGCAGTGCTAAACACCAACCTGGATGGCTTTGAAAGAGAATTAGACAAATTGATGGGAGATAAGGCTCTACTGGCCACAATGGCTATGTTCGGCCTCCACTGTCAAGGACAGTGTGCTGATGGACTGAGAGTGTTGCTGTTGCACTCAGGTCTGGCTTGTGGGCTTCCCAATGGGGCAACTGCTTGGCCACTGTGAGAACAGGTTGCTGGACTAGATGGGACACTGGCCCAATCGAGAAGACTCTTCTTATGGGCGGGTATTGAATGCTTGCGAGTGAAACCAAACAAAACCCTTCATGCAGAAAAATAGGTTGGCAGGGAGAAACTGAGGCCAGACTCTCCTCCCTGCCATGCCATTCAAACATACAAGGTTTCTTTCTTAATTAAGGAAGGATTCAAGCATGCTAACATACCCAACACCCTTGCCTTCAGCCTGAAACGGACCAGCCCAAACGAAATTTTACCAAGTGGTTTTGCTGAATGTGTAAACTGGCTCAACGTCTCGGTTCGCACAGAAGCAGAGATGTGGGGTCTCTGCTCTCTTGAGGCATCATCCTTTGATGTTTCCACGATGCTTGAAGGGAAGAATTCCATGGAGTCACCAGGAACACATGGGATGCCGCCCTATTCACCACCAATAGTCCAGATATGGGGTGTGTACATGATGAGACAAGTGCAAGTGGTATCCTCATTGGAAGCGGTTTGGCAGGTGGAGCAGAGCTGCAACTCAAGCCTCCCAGAAGATATTCCACAGCCAATTACGGGAAGCGGAAGGGGTGCAGGAGTGGCTCTGCTGGTGCCCCTGCACTGCACTGACCTCCTTGCAGCTTCACCCTTCCCTTCTCCCTCCTGGTAAGTGGCAGTGACTTGTTTGCTGGTACGCCAGTGTTGCAGTTCTGCTCCACCCAAGAAACCACTTGCAAGCAACATGAGTGACCAATACTATGTGGTTCCAAACAGAGACTAGATGCTGTGGGTTTGCTGGGGTTATGCCTGCCTGCCTCTTACAATGATGCTCGCAAAGTCATAATTTGCTAACACCTTTTTGCAAGCACAAATTTGCGCTCAAGAGTGCTCTAGGGAGAGTTCAGTAGTAGGAAATAAGTCTCTTCCCTCCAGAGGAGGCCACAGGTCGAATCAAAAACCTACCTAACTCCTTGGATCCTTGGCTGTCGCTGGCCAACTCGCCGAGCTTCACTAAGGCATCAAAATAACCCTTGGCGGCCACTGTAACTCCTGCAAAGGGTGGAGGGATGGACCATTGAATCATAAACTCTCAACACAAAAGCTGCAGAGACCTTTCCCCTTTAAGGAACACCAACTCTGACCTGGCCTGAGGTCAAGGGCTGGACTGGGGCATTCCATTACCTGAGAGTGCTTTCTGATAGTTCTTTCCCATAGTAACAAAATTCCTTAGACTGGGGTTGAATTGGTCCAGAATCGCCTGGATACAAGGGAGAAGAAAACAAATAATGCAAATCCTTCTGGCATGATTCAGACAAAGTTTAGGCACTAACTTCCCACAGAAAGGCTGAGGCGTGTGCTTCATTTCCTCACTGAAATCCACAGGAATTAGAAGGACATAAGTGATTGGTTCGTCTCCTTAGCATCACAATTCTCTCCGTATTATCAGGAGAGAGGACTTCCTTGCAAAACAAGATGAATCACGAGTGCTTAGAAGAGACACACACTAATATTATTATTATTTATTAAATTTGTAATAAATGTACTTGATAGAGAAACTGATGGGCAAGTTGGTGAAGAAGAGTCTGAATTCTGTATGGTCTGATTTTAAATTGTATTTGATGTTAACCTATATTTTTCTTACAGTTGGAAAACTACTTTGTATAACTTAATGAAACTTTGGACTTTGAAGAAGCATGAACTCAGGATGAAAGGGAGAAACGAGCTAAGAGGAAGGCACGTTTGGCAAATCCTCACCGTGATCAACTCCCACCTGGAAGCTTATGTCCCCACTGTGGAAGGACATGTGGATCCAGAATCGGCCTCCACAGCCACATATGAACATACTGTTAAGACCATATTCATGGAAGCCAATCTTACTCAGCTACAAGTGATTGCCAAAGAAGAAGAAAAGTGGTCTAAAAATCTTACAAATGAAAAAAATAAATAACACAAAATGACATACTTTGGGAGAAGATATATAAACTGGCACAAGGAAGGGGAGAATTATACGCGGTGGCCTGCAGGGAGTTGAATATGACAGAGGGTACCTGGGAAATAATACACAGACCTGGTTTACATGTCATAGTAAAACAAAACAAAACATGGTTTAGTGTGAACCTGCAGGCTCTGGGAAAGTAGATCGGGGTTGTTTTGTTCCTCCCCAGGCATTCTGAAGCTGTACTGACCTAAGCCCATCATTAAGCTTAGCGTTTTGTCCGGAACTGGGCTTGTGATTTCAATCTCCCCCAGACCAATAACCCCTGATGTGGAGGACAGACTAAGATAAACCACAACTTAACTCAGCATAACACTGAGTAACGAGAGAGGAGCAACGTCGCCATGGAGTACTCATGCTAAACCATGGCTTGACTTATTATGACATGTGAACCAGGCCACAGATAGATGAGAAGTTTAGGAATGGATAAAGAAAGTAGCTAGGTCAAATAGCTTAGTTATCCATGTTTTCCTCTAAGGGGTTCAACTGAGCATATATATCCCTATATTTCTCAAAGCAACCCTATGAGGTGGGGTTCAGAAGCGCTGAGTGACCCATGACAGCCCAACTGCAGTCTAGCAAACTAACCACTACAATGGCTTGATCAAGAGTGAGCAGAAGCCCTAAACTTTACTAAAATGTTGTCCACATCTATAAAATTAAAATTAACATAATTTCTGCATGAAAAATAAAACAATCAAAACTCTACAGATTTTCTTATGACCTATATTTTGTATGTTATATTGACATGCAAAAGTCAATTCATATACAGTATTTGGGAATAGAGACATAATTGTTGATAAGGACTGTGACATTTTATTCATTTCATTTTAATGAAGGAATTGGTTTTAATGTAAGTTGTGTTTTTTTTTTTAACAGGAATGCATTAGGAAAATTTACAGTTCTCCCTGACTCCTGTGTGCTGCTTGGTAGCTACTGGTCGGGAAGCTATTTATCTTGTTTTGACTCCGATCAAGAGTGCTCAAGGGGGGTGGGAATGGAGAGAGGGAGGGAGGATTATCTGGACAGACAGGAATGTGTGGGAGGGTGGAAAGACAGACAGGAACTGGATGAAGGGAGCAGATGATGGACAGAGGGAGAGGAGAAAGGATGTCTTGTGGAATGGAGTTGGCCTGGCCTAAACATTCACCAGAAATAAGTGGTGAAAAAGGGTCAGCTTTGGTCACAGAGTGTCTACACCTCTCCCTACCCCCTATCATTTGGGGCTGTGATAGAGGGCGCCAAACCTGAGAGAGCTACCCTGGTGCTACCAAGTACTTTTTCCCTTCTGGAAATAGGAAATCAGGTCTGGTCTGCATCTAGGGTTAGTGGTTGGACCCAAGCTTGCCTGTGGACCTCGAGAAGGTGCTCAGGTACACTGATTCTTGACACTAGACCTGTGGTAGAATTAGGCATTATAATCATTTAAAGGGGAAACAGGTGGCGCTGTGGGTTAAACCACAGAGCCTAGGGCTTGCTGATCAGAAGTTCGGCGGTTCGAATCCCCACGATGGGGTGAGCTTCCATTGCTCGGTCCCAGCTCCTGCCAACCTAGCAGTTCGAAAGCACGTCAAAGTGCAAGTAGATAAATAGGTACCATTCCAGTGGGAAGGTAAACGGCGTTCGCCAGAAGCGGCTTAGTCATGCTGGCCATATGACCTGGAAAAACTGTCTGCAGACAAACGTTGGCTCCCTCAGCCAGTAAAGCGAGATGAACACCACAACACCAGAGTGGTTTGCGACTAGACTTAACTGTCAGGGGTCCTTTACCTTTTAATCATTTAAAACTGCACATGTCTCACCTGGCCCTTAAATGAAAGTTCCCTGCAAGTAAAAATCTAGCACAGTGAGGAGGATGTTAGCCAGCCCACTTCTTTTGATGCTATTTTTCTACCTACAGATTAAAAATCCCTTTCCTGTAGTCAGATGCTGAATAGTCTCTTCTGCCACCTTATTCTCACCTGATTCTTTTGCTGTTGCTTCATCACAAAAAGGCATTTTCACGCATGGTGTGAAAAAGGGTATTTTGCTTTCCTGTAATAATATACAGGTGAACACCACAATCACATTCTGCCTTTTCTTCCATTTTCTGTTCTAAATTTACAGTATTCATATGTCTTCCTCATTAGCATGATAAGCTAATAATAAGATCTTTTAGCCTAGCAGAAGCAAAAATGCCTTCAACAACTTATTGAAGCAATGGTTAGAGTAATCAACTGAGCAGATCCAGCCTCAAACTCCTACTCAGCCATGAATTCCCATGGGCCAAGTCTCTATCTTTCAGTCTAACCTCATCTCAACAAGTTGTTGTGACGATCAAATGAAGGAAAGAGTCTTACATCATCCTGAGCTCCTCTGAGGAAATGTGAACTAAAAATGTAATAAAAAATTAGAATAAGTGGGCACTGCAACAAAATGTTAGGAATATGCAGTCCATCTCATTCTCCCTTACCACTTGGGCTTTCCATTCCACAACCGTGAATTCTGCCTTGACTGAGCATGCTCAGTCCTCATTTGGTTTCTTTGGGAAGGAGCTCCTCATTTCCAGGTCTCTACCCTAAATATTATTTTATGCTCCTACAAACCTTGGGGTTCTCCTAAGCCTGCTGATACCTCTTGCTCATGGATGGTACCATTTTGGCTACATAACCAACAACACTCACAGCCCAGAGATAGAGGGAATAACAGCACTGGTTAGTACAATGTTCTCCACACACACAAGGAAAGCTGCTCTGAAGACCCAGATTTCAGACAACACCAGCGCCACTCCGGCCCCCACCTTCCCAGCCCCAAGGAGACAATGGCCCCTTCTCGGCATCTGCTTTAACAGCTGTCAGATGTGTCTCTGCTGAGCGAAGACAGCAAAGAAAGCACAGGAACCCCCGGCCTATGTGCGTGCTTCCTCCCCGGATAAGAAGAGAATATCCCATCCAGTTGGAGTCAAGATGTTTAGGCAACACATCTCAAGGGAGCGGGAAGGGTTAAGTTTTCCCTCCTCCTGGCCAAGTACATTGAGGCTGGGATTTGGCATGGGATTTGCTTCATTTCCATATGGGAGAAGAAAACACACAGAAAGAGCAAAAGCTTCCAGCTGCATCTGAACTTAACCAGAAAAGCGGATAACCACAGATTTCATTGAAAGCAGGGAGCCCAGGTCAGAATCTGGCCCCACATCCTTAGCAAAGTGTCTCTTTCCAAGGAAGCGAGCAAAACAAGAACACTTTATTAGCGGTACTATTTCTATTACCATTGACGAACTTCCCCCCAAGTTTTTTCCATCCACATGTCCAAATGCACAGCTGAGTTTCTAATAAAACAGTGGGACTGAATGATGATAATAATAATAATAATAATAATAATAATAATAATAATAATAAAGTTGTCTGTAGCCACATTTCTCCTGCAAATAACAGAACAGGTCCGTTATCTGGAAAAAACTTTTTTAAAAAAAGTTCACACAACTTCTCCATCTTAATTTGGGTTTGTCTGGCTCCCCCCCCCCCCCATTTACTAGAGGGAAGGGGGAACTTCCCAGACCTGGACGTTATTATTAATGTTGCGCTACCTTCAAATCCAGGGCATTTCTCTGCATTCAAAAGGTGGGGTGGGGGGCGCGGGGGGGCAGCGGGGGTGGGGTGCACAAAGTGTGTGTGTTTGTGGAAATGTGGAGTTGGGGGGTGGCTTGTTGGAACAACTTTGCCCCACTGGCCTCTCCTCCCTTTCCCCTGTCCCTTCCTTTTCCGAGGCTCTGTTTTTCCAAAAAGATTTTGGGAGGTGAACAAAAGGCTGGTTAAGAACAGCCAGAAAGGAAAAAAGAAAGGGGGAAGGGGGGGGTTGGAAGGGGATTTTTTGTGTGTGGCGGTGCTGGAAAGGGCTAGTGTGCGATGGGGTGTGGATGGCAGGAGTGGGGCGGAGGAAAAGAAGGACGGAAACACAAATCAGGGACGGAGGGGGGCAGAGTGGGGGGGGGAGTGGTGGGGGGAGAGAGATGAAGGGGAGCCAAAGGGAGAGGCGGAGGGGGGGGGAGAGAAAGGAAGAACAGGAGGAATAAACAGGGGAGAGGGCTGGCTGAGAAATGGACGGGGGCTGGATCTGGGAAGAGAGGGTCAAGGGAAAGAATGGAGAGAGAAAGGGGGAATGAGGAAGGGATGAGGAGAAGGATAGAAAGTGTCCCGCTCACTCACCCTATAGACGTTCTCCGTGAGCCGGTTTACCTCCTCCGAGCGGGACATGATGCCGGGGCAGTGAGCGCCGTGGGGCCTGGACGGGGCGTGTTAGAAAGGGGGTGGGGTTGTGTCCCCCCCCCGGTGGGGGCCTGAGGGGTGGGTCTTAAAATGGGGGGAAGCAGGAGGGGATTGGGAGCCAGATCAGCTGGGAAGGAAAAGGCTGGGAGAGCAGCGCCAGAAATCAAACGGGATCCTTAGCAGGCGGACCACACAGATAGACAGATAGATAGATAGATAGATAGATAGATAGATAGATAGATAGATAGATAGATAGATAGATAGATGATAGATAGATGATAGATAGATAGATAGATAGATAGATCGTGTTAGTGTCAGGCTCATATAACACGGCCATTTTTATCTTATTTTTTAATAGTACACAGGGTGCTGGAGGTATATACATACTGTTGCCAAATGTTGGAGAATTGAATCCCCAGCATCTGAAAGGCGCCGTTTGTTTTGGGTGGAGGGAGGTTTACGTTGAAATCGCTAGTAGGGAATTTTTTTTATCTCCCCGTCTGGAGTCATTTTCAGTGTTTCCCATTTAGGGAATGCTGTTGGATTTTAAGGTTATCAGGAAATAAACGTCCAGGTGTGAAAAAATATGAAAGTTAGCAAGTTAGTCACGGTGATAGTCGTCTTAAATTTTTAAGATTTTGTAAGCTTTTCTCAAGCAAAATTCAGTGTTTGAAACCCACACACGATGTCCGAAGTCTGAAAAGTTAATTTTAGCTGTGTTCAGGATGACGAGGCTAAACGATATTTATTAGGAAGATCAAATGAAGAAGTTGGTATTTTATCTGCATAAATTTAAAGAGGAGGAAAAAAGTGTCCCAAAAGCAGGAAAAAACTTCCTTAGTTTAATATGGTTGCGTATGTAGAATTGCAGCAGGAATCATCTTCCTTGTTTTGATTATTCCTTATTTTCTCTCACACAGCACTGAAGTTTTCGAAAGAGCTTCTATTAAAAATATTAATTGAAAATGTTGAAATCTGCTGGCTTGATTAATCAGGAACCCTTTTTACAATCAATCCAAACATTGTGAAGATATTCATCTTCCTGTCTAAACCGGGGGTGGGGAATCTTTTTCAGCCAAAGGCTGTGTTTCCTCCTCATAGGCAAACATGCAAAGGACACATTCCAGCGATGGGTGGGGCCTTACATATAAAGTGACTAATAAATTTAATCATCGTAGTACAACAGTAGTAAAAAAAAATCCTACGTGGTTATAGACGTGCCTCCCTTCACACTTGGTATGTACAAGTGGTAAAACTTGCACACAAGAAAATCTGCTGTGCAGTGTAAACAAACTTTCAAAGTCTGCAAAGCAGCATTTGAACTCTGATCTTGAAGGTTCAAGTCTAGGAAATAGGTATCATTGACCAGTATAGGTTGGCTGGAGAATACATGAGATGTAACACAGAGGGAGATTCCAAAAATGGTCTCCGACAGCAATGGATTTGGAAGTTGGGCATAAGCGGCCCTGGCAGAGCTTGGCAGGAGGTTTGGCTATGCCTGCTATTGTTGCTTTCCAGGGCTGGCAGGATTCCCAGCCATGCAATGCCAGCTCTGGGCGACTCGTTTTTCCCATGGGACACTGTCCAGGCCCCCTGTAGTGAAAGTCCAGGACCTAGGACTTGCCTGCCAATCCTGTATAAGATGTGTGCATCTTGGTTTCACGCTGCCCCCTGCTGGCTGTCTCTGGCACTTGGAGCTGGCAAAAGGGTTAGGAAAACAGGCTAGGCCTACTGCAGAGCTTGAGGTCTTGATCTGGGCCTGGTAGGGTGAGCCATGGAACATGTTTGTAGCACTCCAATTCCAATACCAGGGAT
Organism: Podarcis vaucheri; assembly: GCF_965113315.1. Lineage (NCBI taxonomy): Eukaryota > Metazoa > Chordata > Lepidosauria > Squamata > Lacertidae > Podarcis > Podarcis vaucheri. Next base: position 19,476,745 of record NC_138751.1, read on the forward strand.
CACTGCCTGAGTTGCCCCTGCCACACCTTGCTGAGGGCTGCAGTCTGCTTGTGTAGCAGGAACCCCCCATCCCAATCATTCAGTTTGTACAAACTTCACACACTCACACTCGCAAACTACATATGCCACACTTCTGTTATAAATTCATAGAAAAATCAACCATACATCGGATTTGCACTGTTCCATTTTTATTTTACTCCATATGACAAGGACTATCAAAGGGGGGTGGCTTGGTTCTGGTCAGCCATAATCCCTTCACCATCCCAGCACATCCACAGGAGCCCTGCCCAGTTGCTATGCCAACCCTGATGGTCCTAGACAGAAGACCATCAAGATCACAAAGAACTTGCATATGGGAGTGGATTCAGCATGGACTGGAACAAAGAACAATGATCAGATCTTCCCTCTGGGGGCAGGAAACTGCCAACTCCCCTTTGTCTCCTGGAAGTGACTCATGGGGAGGGGGAAAGGAGGAACCAGCCAGGTGACAGGACACTCAGGTTACCACCACAACTCTTCCCTCAACCCTTCCTTTCTGTAATGTATGCATGATGTCAACCCCTCCTTTCTGTAATGTATGCATGATGTTTCTGGGGGTGGGCTTGACCTAGAGGATGGGAATTTCAAAAGTTTTTATAAGGTCTTGCACACCATCTTTCTGGGTCTTTCCTCTCTCTTGCAAGTGAGGGGAACACCCTGTTGCAACAGTTCAATAAAGGCCAAGCCTACAGGCTGCTGTTTTGCTCCAAGTTATCCTGGTTGGTGTCTTTGTTTTTGTCCAAGGGAGCCCTCGGATTTTTCCAGTAACACTTGCTATAATCCTGCCTGCACAGTGGTGCCCTCAGGGTAGGATTTGGGGCAGACGTCCAAGGCCTCACTTAGCACGAGAAGGAAGCCCCCCAAATGCAGCAGGGCCAGGTAACCATGTTTTGAAGTACAGTGGTACCTTGGGTTAAGTACTTAATTCGTTCCGGAGGCCTGTACTTAACCTGAAGCTGTTCTTAACCTGAAGCACCACTTTAGCTAAGGGGCCCCCCGCTGCCACCGCGCCACCGGAGCACAATTTCTGTTTTCATCCTGAAGCAAAGTTCTTAACCCGAGGTACTATTTCTGGGTTAGCAGAGTATGTAACCTGAAGCATATGTAACCTGAAGCGTATGTAACCCGAGGTACCACTGTAAGTGAAGAAATGCACATTACCATCTAAGGAATCCAACCACATGACCATTAAGCCCAGAGTCCTGAAATCATCGTGTTGTAGCACGGGCAGCGACAGCACAGGGGTGGTTCCCTCGGGTTAAATTGTTAGGGCCGCACAATTTCAACACCCGGTGCTGCTCAATACAGCTGCACACTTCCGTTGCTAGGCTCCGTTGAAATTCCAGAACTGTGTCTAGAAAATCGGGGCACTTGGAGGGTATGGTGGTTTCCAGCACCTGGTGTTCGGAAACTTACTGCCCCACAGAGCAGAGCTTCCCAGACTTTTACACTGGTGACACACTTTTTTTAGATACGCATCATTTTGCGACACAGCAATTCAGTTTTACTAGCAAAGCAGAGGTTAAACTAACCCCTTTCAGTTAGAGCGGTCGCAGGCAGAGGACCAGGGAGGCTCAAAGGGGGGTTATTCATCCTGATCTCACTATGCCTAAACCCCACCTGTAAGGAGCTGTCCCCTCTAGATCACCTAGCAATGGCCCTACTTGTATCCTGGGGAACTGCAGTTTACTAATTATTAACGTTTTGTTTTTTGTTTTTTAAATTTCTCTTTATTGATTTTTATTACACACAAATACACACAAAACAAATTCATCACAAATAAAAACAAAACACACAACAAAACTAACAAGAGGGGAAAAAAAACAGAAGACCAAAACAACATGTAACTAATTGACTTCCTTCCACCTCGGTTTTGGGTTATGTAACAAAGGATTTCCCCCCACAGTTTCTCTTTAAAATATCTGCACGTTGTAGGGTTATATTGAGCCTACTGTGATCTTTACATTTTTTAAATCTGCTTCGATATATATTATAAATTTGTTCCATTCCTTAATAAACTTTGTTTCTTTCTGATCTCTAATTTTTTGTGTCATTTTTGCCAATTCTATGTATTCGAATAATTTGCTTTGCCAATCTCTTATCGTTGGGATATTAGTTGACTTCCAATTTTGTGCTATTAATATTCTAGCAGCTGTTGTTGCATATTGGAATAAAATCTGGTCCTCTTTCTTGATTTAATTACCAATCATCCCCAGAAGGAAATTTTCAGGTTTTTTGACAAAAGTGTATTTAAACATTTTTTAAAATTCATTATAAACAAGCTCCCAAATTATTAACGTTTATATTCCCCCAACTAGCAAAAAAACCCCTGACATTGAGGGCAACTGGAATAGACTGGATTCTTATGTCAGGTTACTGCTAGCAGATTATCTGGGAGCAAAGGTCCTGCTGGTGGGCGACCTAAATGCAAGGTTAGGGTCTGACGTTAGGGGGTTGGACTTGATGGCCCTTGTGGTCTCTTCCAACTCTATGATTCTATGATTCTATGACCCTAGTTTAGAAACTAAATACAGGCATAAAATAGGGTGCCCTGATGCCTCTGGCCCGGAGGCTTTCCAACTACCAAGGCAGTCAAAGGACCAACCCCTCTCCAGTCCCAGGAGGAGCACGGGGAGTGTTCGCACGACACACCTATACACTGCAGCCGACAAACTATTGTGTCACAACACATAGTTCGGAAAGCTTTGCTATAAGAGCGTAGGTAGAAGATACGCATTGTAGCTAGTAGCCACTGACAGCCTGAGCCTCCATGAATTTGTCTAATTCTCCTTTTAAAGCTCACCCATGGGTGAAAGAGAGAGCGAAAGTATTCCAGGGTTGCTCCACCTCTTCCTCTTTTCGTGCCGCACCTCCTTCTGTCATAAGTTTCAGTTCCCAACTGGCACACCCAGGGAGTGAAGGGGCACATGGCTGACCACAGGAGGAGGAAATAAGCTGCACTTCGACTCAAACCTCACGTACCATGGGAGAAGGAGGAAGCACACTTGAGCAGCTTCTTCAGCGGATGAGAGAAAGACCCAATGCTAAAGGTGGGTCTGCCCATGGCAGGACTTTCGGGGTTTGGTGGGGAGGTTTGGCTTCAGTCACAGAGGCAGCTTGCAAAACGGAATGAGTGGAAGGGCAAAGAGGAAATGATGGGGCTGGAAAAAATGGGTATTTCCCAAGCCTGTCTGGTTGCTTGCACAATAATATGCCCATGGCAGCACTCTTGCGTTTGCAAGGCAAAAGCCCGAGAGGGCAAGCTTTCTGCTGAAATTTTCTGCTGAAACTGCCTTTTAGCAGTCGGTGTTTTAAAAAGAGCGAGAGATATTACGACTTGCAGACCTTACATTATGAGTCTCTGTAAACTCCGGATTTTGGAAATGATTGCTTTCTTGCGTCTGACTGGATCACAAGCCTGCGGTTTCAGATTCCTCCAGTCATACCACCTTGGGCTTCCTCACATGTGGCATTTACAAATCGCTCGACAACTTGAGGTTGCTCAAGGTCTGAAGCGGTCCTTTGTTTAGCTGTGGAGGTTTGCGGAGGCTTCTTTTGTCTCCTCGCATATTGTTATGCTGCTCCTCACTTTCCTGAGAGGAGAGCAGTGTGGTTTTGTGCGGTGTGTTTTGCTTCCTTTGGATGAGAGGGCACCCAGGGATGGAGGCAGGTGCTGGCGATAGGGGGTGATGTTCTGCTGGGCCAGAGCAAAAGACCCACTGCCAATCTGTGCAGCCTGCTTGCTGGTCATCTCTCCTTGTTGCCCACCCACCTGCTGTCTCTGAGGGCACAGAAACAGTCAGACCATTTGCTCCATCTGGCTCAGGACTGTCAAAACTGACTGGCAGCAGTTCACCAGCGGCTCAGACAAGGAAATGTTTTCCCACCAAGAGATTGAACACCCGCACATTCTGAACGCAAAGCCACTTTCCTAAATAAAATTACAGGTGTGTAAAAGCAGTTAGCATGCTGTAACTAGCATGTGAACCGCCTCCCCGTGAGGATAGGGGCAGCAGCGTTGGGGAACCATCACCCCATTGTGATCATGATCAAAATGACACACCCCAATTTGCTGTTAGCCGCAGCAGGAGCCCATGGGAGTTTATTTCCTGATACAAATCACACTTTGTTTGTGTGTATGTGTGTAACCAGGATGGTGGCAGGAAGACAAGGGTTAAACTCCCCGCTCTCTGCCCACCACCATCCGGATTCTGCTCAGCTTCACCCCTGCCCCGTGGTGCCTATTTATTTAATTATTCTAAAAAGTGCAGATCCGTTGTTTCCACACATCTACCATGGCCCTGGCCCTGTGGTGACAGGATAAAGGAGAAGGAACAGCTGACCGCCATTCATCTCACTTTGTGGGCAGCTGTGGGGCTGGTTTCAGAGGAAGAAGGCAAGTGCATGGTCAGGGGTGGCAGTGGCAAGGAAAGAGAAAGAGAGAGTATGTGTATGTGTCCATGCTGGCTGGGGCTGATGGGAGTTGTAGTCCAAATTATCAGGAGATAATGGGGAAAGTTTACTTACACCTACAGCTCTGTTTTCTCCTGCTTCCATTTCCCCTTTGTTGCATTTTAGACGCTATTCTCCTTCATTCAAGAGTAACATATTTTGGGGAAGTCGCTAAAGGCTTGTCTGCGCAGTGTGGAAGGGACACTTTTCACCCCTTCCCAGGATCCCCCTGAGTACCATTGAGAAGATGTTCCCCCCTTCCTATGGCAGGCAGCTCCTTTCAATATAATAGGTGGGGCATGAACAATGGCCCCTTGCTGTGCCTTAGGAATAAGGAGAGAACTCTGCTGTACTCCCATATTGCATCCCTGAGCCTTTGAAGGGGCAGGGAACGTGGGCAGTTTATTACCCCTGTATAGGACTAGTGAATTCATATCTGCACTCCTCCTCAGTAAACCTTGCAGAAGAACCTCACATTTGCAGCTGCCTTCATGTCAATGCAGTATACTAGATTACGCATTTCACCACCCTGAGTTTAACTCACTGGAAGCGTGTTCATATTCTTGCTTTAGGAGCTGAACGTCTTCTGCATGAAGGTTCTCTCAACCCAAGATGGAGAAGAAACAACTGCCTTTGGTCCTGTGAAACCCACAGTATGACATACAGGAAGCACAAAGAGCTCACAATGCCCAATTTTAGACTTGTCTCCATGATGCTCTACATACTGTTAGTCTTCTTTGTGTGGCCGCATCAGGGCGTTCATTCTTTTGGGCTCACTCACTGTATTCTTTCCTCGAACAGACCGGGCCTTGCTACCTGCAGTGGCCAGGCCATCTCCAACTTGACTTCTGTTACCCTCCAGCTGCCCAACTCCACCTGCTGGCTCAACGCCTCCAACAACAAAGTGACGCACCTGACCTCAACGACCTTTTCCCATCTTCCTCACTTGTTGGAACTTTACCTGGACCATAACAACATATCAGGCATTGAGTATAATGCCTTCCAAAGCTTGGAGGACTTGGAGGTGCTTGATCTGAGCTGGAACCAGCTGGTGTCTGTGGAGTCTTCCATGTTGTCCAGCCTCAGGAATCTGCGTGAACTGTTTTTGGGTCACAACAGTATTGCCACATTGCATCCCAGCTCTCTCATATCCCAGGTGGCTCTGCAGGAACTGCACCTTCCCAACAATAATCTCTCTAGTCTCCAAGAGGTGGCAACAGCTACCCAAGGCTTGGCCAACCTTACCTTCCTTGACTTGGGTTCCAATCAGATCTCTACTCCGTGTATGGGCTCCAGTTGGATTGTCTTTCCCTCCCTGAGGAACCTCAGCCTCAACAGCAATGGGATTTCCAGGCTGGACTTGTCTAACTGCTCCTTCCCTAACTTGCAACAACTCAACCTAACCCATAACAACATGTCGCAAGTGGAGGCTGGATCCTTTCGGGCCACCCCTCTTTTGGTGGAGTTGTCCTTCAACATGAACCCCCTGGATATCTCCCAGCTTATCAATGCAACCCTCCCTAACCTAACCATGTTGCATTTATCCAGTATGAATCCACCATTAAATGAGAGCATGTCAGCAGCTTGTTCCTTCTTCAAAAGCTTACCCTCTTTGACCTCTTTGGACATCCAACATTCTCAAATGAATGACACTCAACTGAGGCAGCTGGGTTCCTGCACTAATCTCACGTGGCTGGATCTGTCCACCACGGGGTACAAGTATCTGAAAAATGGGGTCTTCGAAACATTTCAGGGCCTGGAATTCCTCTCTCTGGAGAAGTGCAAAGTCCTGAGGCTCAGCTCTAGCGCCTGGGGGAAGCAGATGCAGCTACGAACCCTGATCCTAAGGAGAAATTCCATTTCCCAGTTGGAGGATTCTGTCTTCCGTCCTTTGAACCAATTGAGCTATTTGGATCTGTCAAAGAACCACCTGACCAACCTTCAGCAGAGATCCTTTTTTGGCATGGAGGCATTGCGGACCCTCATCCTGCAGGGCTGCCAGATCACAGCTGTCACCCGCAACACCTTCCATTATGCCCGTAAGATGGAATTCTTGGACTTGAGGGATAACAGCATCAAATTAATCAAGCCCCGTGCCTTTTTGCTCAAGCACGTGGGGACTCTCCTGCTGTCAGGAAACAAAATCCTCACTGTCAAAAGGAATGGCTTTTACCAGCTGAACTCCCTGAGATATCTCTACCTAGACCACAACTTGCTTTACAAGCTATCTCGGGGAGTCTTTACACCCCTCAAAAAACTAGAAATCTTGGACATCAGTCACAACAACCTCTTTACTTACAACAAATATGATTACCCGAGTCCTTTTGCTGGTCTCCGCTCCCTTCGCAAGCTGGACCTTAGTTTTCAGAGTCCTAGACTACCCATTTGTCCCCCAGACAAAGTCCTCCAAGGCCTTGGGAACCTACAGTACCTCTCTTTGAAGGGCAACCCCAGTCTCTTGTTCCTTAACATCTCGTTTGTTAACCTGACTAGCCTCAAGTCTTTAGATGTCTCCGAAATCAGTCCATTCAATGACTCTTGGAAACCTTCATTAAATTTCTTCCAAGGCCTGGGTAACTTAAGCCAACTCTGGATAGATGACAGTGCCATCAAGGACTTGCCTGAACAAATATTTTCTGGTTTGACATCACTAGAGCAACTCTCCCTGAGCAAGAATGACCTGAGGAACATCAGCAAAAAAACGCTTGGTGGGCTGTCCTCCTTGAAATATCTGGATGTGTCTGGGAATCCCCTGTCATGCTCCTGTGATAATGCCTGGTTTCAAAACTGGTCTGTGTCGGAACCAAATATCCAGGTGTCCTTGCTGGGCTCATATCATTGCTTTGGCCCTGGCGCGACTGACCGTCTCTTTGCTTATGAAGACTTCTCCTTCTGCTTTGAGACCAGGGGAATATACTTCTTCATTGCCACCACTGTGATCACCCTTTGCTTCCTGTTTACTGTTTTAGTCTATGCCAAATTTGGTTGGACCCTCAGACATGGCTACTACCTGCTGAGGGGCTGGGGCTTCAAGCGCCTGCGCCTAAAGGGACAGGAATACCAGTATGATGCCTACATTTCTTGTTGTAGTCAGGACCACGAATGGGTGGTGAACAATGTTCTGGAAAAGCTGGAAGTGCAAGGAGAACCCAGCTTGCGGCTTTGCTTCGGGCCTAGAGATTTCGCGCCTGGAGAATATTACATAGACAACGTTCAGAATGGAATAAGCCAGAGCCGCAAGACCTTGTGTGTGGTGAGCGACAATTACTTGGAAAGTGAGTGGTGTTCGCTGGAAATCCAACTTGCTTGTTCCAAGATCTACTACCACAGGGAGGACCCTCTGGTTGTGGTCTTTATGGAGGAAATCCCTAACTACAGGTGAGTGAGGATAGCTCATCAGCCGCAAAGGTGAGACAGGAATATTGGGTGCCAAGGCAGGAGGTCTTATTTCATTCATTCCTTCTGATTTGAACATTTCTTATCCTTTGTTTAAAATAACCCCGGAGGAGGGTACAATTCCACAAATAAAACCACAATTTAATATTAACACCCATGTTCAGAAATGCTGGGGAAGGCTACTGCCTTTGTGCCCTTGCTTGTGGGCTTCCATATGCAGCTGGTGTGAGAATGTTGTAGGTACTAGGAGAGGATATATTGATTTAATAGTATCCTTCCCAACTCACGCTTGTAAGTCAGCAGCAGAGCGACATTCCCCAATATATAGCAGGAAGCTAGTTGGTAGATTCGTTTGAATCTCTTTACTTAAGCAATCCAATCTGGCTTTGTTCAGATTGGATTTTGTTCCTGATAAGTCCCCTTTTTACCCCTCCTAAAAAATAATAATAATAAAGACACAAGAAGCTTCTTTTCAAAGTAACAAGAATTTTACTCACATTCAGTTCACAGTTGGATTCCTGAAGGCAGGCTTTAGCTTAGAGTTACAGAAGAGGGTTTGAGTTCATCCCATATGGGAATGAGCCCATGTCCTGGTGGCTGAGAGCCAGCAGACAGCAAAATACATCAGTATCAAGAGAGCATGGCATCAAGAGGAAGAGGAAGGGAGGTGGCTGCGTGACCAGCCCCTTTTATGGGGTTTCCCAGGGTCACGCCCACCTACCTAGTCACATGCAGGGGGAGGAAGCTCCAGACAGGAAGTATGACAGGAAGTCCTCCTAGCTGTGGAGTAACCCCCCCCGTGTGTCCACTCTAGGCAAACAGGAAGTGTTGTACTTGACTGCTTATATTACATCCCACAGTTGGTTGGCCACCAAGGGAAGCAGGATGTTTTGCTTAGATTCAGCCTTTGTCTGCTCCAGCGGGCCACTTCTTGAGGACCCCGTTGAGTACGTCTGGGTGTGGAGTATGGTCAGTCTGCTAAGGAATGGGAAACCTCAGCCCTGCTTTCCTTCCTTCCTAGGTTGTCCCCCTATCATCGCCTAAGGAAACTGATGAAGCAAGAGAGCTACCTCACATGGCCGGAGGACCCTGAGGCTGAGAATGTGTTCTGGACCAAACTGCACGAGGCCTTGAGCTGTGGAGAGCCAGAGCAAAACACTACGCAATTTAGCGTGACTTGTTAGGTGACGGCCGCAAAGCAAAACACTGCGACTAGCCTTCCTGGGATCGGTTAACCTACAACTGTGCGGCCTTTTAGCTAACATAGAAATCCCCCCCCCTCCCCACACCCCCTTCAAACCTGGCTCCTCTTGTAAGTTTATTTGAATTTCCATTGAAATGTTGTGACTTTTAATTGTAAATAGCATTTTGTGTTTAATAATAGAAATGAATGTATTTCATACTTTTATAGATAAATAATTTTGTTGTTGTTTTTACTTAGCTTGGAATATATTTTTTAGAAATACATCCCCTCAAAAAAAAAGGAAGGAAGGAAGGAAGGAAGGAAGGAAGGAAGGAATCCCCTCCCTTGAGATCTTTATACAAGCCTCAGGGGTGGCGGAGCCCCACTGGCTAAGAAACACTAACCTAGAAGGACATGAAGCAGAAGGAAGAACATGTACTGCGATTGCCGCCACCAACAAAGGATGCCATGGCACTTTCCATCTCTGGATGACAGAATGTTTTATAAACGATGCTGCCTGTAATTGGACAGGGACTTGTGGGGCTCACATTAACCATCTAGAGGAGGGGGGGAGTATAAAAATATTGAATCTAGTAAGCTGATGCCTTACAGTATTGCCTTAAAATTCATTAAAAGAAAAGAATTAAATTGAGTTTTAAAAAAAATCCGTTGGGGATTAATCAATTTTTTTTGGGGGGGGGAATACATTCTGAGCATGTATTCAAGGTTTATCGCTGCTGTGCGATGACTGGGTGTTGAAGTGCTTTAGAAACATTGATAATATCAATAACTGCGGTTATTAGGTTATTAGGCTCAAAATTCTAATGGCAAAATTATATAATTCCCTCAGATTTGTTCGAAATGTTGTCTGTATCCTGAATGATATGATTTTATGGGTTGCTAGTAGAAATAGCTCTTCTTGACACCTGCTTCTTGTCTGTATGTAATTACAGATGGTTAGTACAATGACTTCGATCCCAAAAGAGTAACTGGGGCTGAATCCATTGCAGACACGTAAATTAATTGCACTTAACCCCACTGAAATCAATGGGAAAAGTAAATCCTATTGATTTCAGTGTGAACTGAGTGCAGCAAGCTTAGCCTCGTTAGCACAACCCAATGTGCTAAAATGTAAAATGCCTGGTACAATGGATCCAACGTTCCCAGTTATAAATGCTATTAGAGTTGGGGGCTGTAAGGGGAAACCCCAATCATGTAAAAGTGTTCTGGCAAGTTCAGTTTCCCATGTCAGATATGTGAAATCAAGACTTGTTAGAACCAACCTGTTGTGCTCTGAGGCTAGGGATGGAGAAAATGCTATTCAGATTGCATTCAGGACCAAATCTATGATATGCACATTTTTCAAAAACAATGTGAGAATCAAAACACAGTCATCCTCAAAATTGCTTGGGGGGGGGGGATATGTTTAGGAGAAAGTTGCATGAATTTTCATGAGGATTTAATCCCCGCCCCTGCAAACTGCTGCAGAAGTGTGGAGAACTCAGTTTAAGATTGGAAAAATGAGAAACAGAAACCCCAAAAGGACAGATGTTTTCATCCCTATCTGAGCTCTGAGCCTCAACTACCTCTGCCCTTGGGCTCTGTCTGAAGTTTACTATAATCTCAATCTGATTTTTACTTTTTTAAAAAATGCAAATCTAACAGAAAGAAAGAAGATACTACTACTGCTACTACTACTACTACTACTACTACTACTACTACTAATACTACTAATAACACCATTGCTAGCTGGCATTAACAATATGACTGTTCCATAATTTAAACATATAAATTAAATATAGGCAGTCCAAATATCCAAAGAGATATCTAAATGAAATTGATGATTATAAGCCCTGAGTTCGAATACATAGGCAGGGGGGGTACTGTTTGTGCTTTTGGAATATATGTCTAATATTTTCCCTATATTTTGGAATATATGTCTAATATTTACAGGTAGGACATATTGATATATCTTTCACAGATATTCCCCCCGTCTTGCTATCCATCCCCCCCATGGTCTACTTGACACCCTGGCTCCCCTTATGTCCTCTTATTCTACCTGCGAATAATGGGCCCCGTGTAAGTACTTTTCATTAGATGAGAAACCAGTGAATTAGTTCAAAGCTCAGACTTAGCTTCTGTGTCTCTCACTGGTAACTTAATTCTTCTGAGTGGAGTTTTAGCTTTGCAAGTCTCTTATCTGCTGGGGTGGGGGTAGAGGAGGAGGAGGGCAGTGGCATGAGGAGGGGCTCTATAAAGGCTTCCAGGCAGAGGCCTTAGCAACAGGGGTGGGAGGAGGATGGGCAAGGGTGAAGGAAAAAGCTCTGCCGTGACACCTTAAGCCCATTAATTTCTCGGTCGCCAGGGGAGACGATGCTTCTCTCCGCATCACCAACGGATTTGGCAAATTGAAAAGGAAGGAGAGGCAGGAAAAGCACAAATCCCGCCTGCCTACACTGTTGGAATACCTGCTGGCAGCTTGGTTCCGCTGGGTAGTAAAGCTCAGATGCCGCCGGCAAGGGAGAAAAGGCTCTGACGGCTGAGGCAACGCTACCAGATTTCAGGGGAGGGCAAGACCTGATTCGTGTTTGGTGACTTGGCGGGCCCAACTTGACTCCCTCCATTGTACGCTCCAGCTGGAATTAACGTCCACTTTTCCATCAAGACCTTCGGATCGCCTTCCTAACAGAGGCCTCTGAGGTGGCCCCTTGGGATTTCCGTTGGCCTCCTAAAAGAGGGCCTAGATGATCGAGGTTGCATCTAAATCTGTTGTGCGGCAACGTCCATGATACCTAGACCACCGGCCTCTAACTAGGATCACCTCCATCCTCCTTCCTTGGCTGCAAAACCCATTCCGGACTGCTCTCCCTACCCCCATCCCTTTCCCATCCGCCAGAGCCATCGCAGCTGTGGAGATGGCCTTGCATTGGGCGTTGCTCTGCCTCATCTTCTCCCCACTGATGCTGGCCACTGAATACGGCTTGCCCAAATTCATCTGCAGCCCTATGCCTCTGGATATGGACAACGGCTGCCAGTCAGCCAGCCAGCAGCGACACGGAGCAGGGGCTAACAGCGCGGGAAATGGGCACTGGGTAGGGACTCTTGAGGAAGCCAAGGAAACCATCCTGCACCTGCGGGAGACTGTGGTGCACCAGAAGGAGACGATCTTGGACCAGCGGGAGACGGTGCGGGAGTTGACGGCCAAGCTGAGCCGCTGTGAAGCCCATTCCCGGAGACATGTTGGGGAGCACCATGGTGGTCACCATGAAGAGAACCACAGCCATGGGCATGGGCATCACGAGGGAGTTCACAGAGGCCACCACGAGGGTGGGCATCGGACCCACCATGAGGATGGTCACAGGGGACATCATGAGAATGCACACCAAGGCCACCGCGAGGATGGGCATCAGGGCCACCATGAAGAAAGTCACAGGGGACACCATGAGGCTGGGCACCGAGATCCCCATGAAGGCATCCATGCCCGGGAGAACGAGTACCACCATTTTGGTCAACGGGAGCACCATGAACTACAGGTGGGGCACAGCAACCACGATGCCTTTCGCAAGGGGGCTGCCGCTGCCAACACCATGGAAGACCCACCCAAGGAGACATCTGGGGTGAACCAGATGGAGAGGATGCTGGAATCCCTCAAGGAGAGACTGGAGCATCTTCAGGTACCAAGTCTTGTGCATCAGCCACCTCTTCTCCAGAAAACTATCCCTTATCTTTCCCAGTTATGCTTTCTTCTCATATTTGTCCATCTGTTCCTTGTCTACCCAAATATTCACCACCCAAGTTTGCCTCCCATCCCTCCCTCCCTCCTTTAACGTGATCACAATAAACAAGGGCAGGCAATGCTCCCTGGTAAAAAAAAAACCCACCTTATTTAACACACAACCCTCCATAAATCCAATGTCCAAAAATATTTCCCATTCTGCCAGATACACTTTCTCGCATCAAGCTTTCCTGCTTCCTCTTCACAAATAGATTCACACGGCTAAGTTGTCTTACCCATAGGGATGATTTTTGGACATTGTGGCATGTGAGAAGCAAAATTTAATATTTTGACAGTTTATTTGAAACACATTATTTCGCTCAAAGAATTCTGGGCACTGTAGTTTACCCCTCACAGAGTTACAATTCCCAGCAACCCTTAACAAACAACAGTGCCCAGAATACTTTGAGAGGTGCTTTAAAGCTATAGTGAAGACACGGCCTATGAAGCTACCCCATCACTACCAACAATATCTGAATGGGGGAAATCACAAATTAAGGTCAGTCAGTACTCCCAGGGGACACCTAGCTTGCCTGTAGTACATGTGAAAAGGATCTAGGGGTCTTAGTAGACCACAGGTTTAACATGAGTCAACAGTGTGGTGCAGCAGCACAAAAAGCTAATGCTATTCTAGGCTGCATCAACAGAAGTATATTGTGCAGATCAAGAGAAGTAATAGGACTTCTGCCTTGGTCAGACCCTCCCTACCTAGAGTGCTGTGTCCAGTTCTGGGTGCCACAATTTAAGAAGGATGTTGACAAGCTGGACAAGAGGAGGATGACCAAGATGGTCAAAGGTCTGGAAACCAAGCCTTATGAGGATGGTTGAGGGAGTTGGGTATCTTTGGCCTGGAAAAGAGGAGATTGAGAGGAGATAGGATAGCCATCTTAAAATATCTAAAGGGCTGTCACACATGGAAGATGGAGCAAGCTTGTTTTGTCCTGCTCTGGAGGGTAGGACTCAAATCAATGGCTTCAGGTTACAAGAAAGAACTTTCTGACAGTAAGAGGTGTTCAACAGTGGAATGGACTCCCTTGGAAGCTGGTGGACTTTCCTTCCTTGGAGGTTTTTAAGCAGAGGTTGAGTGGCCATTTTTCATGGATGCTTTAGTTGATACCTTGCAGAGAAGGGGGTTGGATGAGAAGAAGCTCAAGGTCCCTTCCAACTCTACAATTCTATGATTCTATGAAATATTTTGGATCTCATTTCTTAAGGACGCCGTTGTAGACTGATCAACCTACCTACATGTCTATTCATCTTCTGTAACAGAGGCCTTCATCAGGCAAGATGCTGCACAAAGCACTGGATAAAGGAGGATATTCTCTGTCTTAAGGCAGTATATCTCCTGCTTAAGCCATATCGATCAGGTCCTGATTCTTCCCCCTCTGTAAAATCTCTAGAGCTGGGTCATCTGTAGCTTGGTTCTCATCACAGTTTCTATACACCTTTACCCTTTATGTCTGGCAGAAAAATATCTGAATTGACTCCACTGAAAAAAATTGCGCTGAAAGTCATTTTTGTAAAGAAAATTCTCTAGGTGGATTTATATCTCAGTCATCACTTCTTGTTGCAGTCATCAAGTGAAGAGCATGCGTTTCTGGCTTTATCACATACGGTTGGCCACCATTCTTTCAGTTAAGAAGTGATCCACCCCACACCCCATGTTCCTATCCCTTGAGGGTGCCAACATCTGGCACTCCATATGTTGTTGGACTGCAGATCCCATTATCCCTGACCATTGGGCTGGCTGGGGCTGATGGGAGCTGCTCTAAAACTATAGTATGGTGTAAACCCATTGTCCCTGTCCCAGTCTCTGTTGCAAGAGAGAAAAGATCGCCTTCTGCCACCTTTGTATTAAACTCTCTAAAAATAGGCAGAGATTGCAACTGAGTCCCCTTTTAATCTTCTTTTCCCTAGTCTAAACATACACAGTTTCCTTTACCTTTCTTCATACTGACTAACACACTTTCTAAACGTTTGGGTGTCATGTTGCTTTCCTGCCCTCAGGTCCACCTCCCTCTTTTTCCTTCCACCCCACTTTCCACAAACACCCTGTATTCCTTGTCTCTCCCATCAACATATCTATCTCAGCTGCCGATGTATCTCCTTCAGTAAGGAAGATAGTTCACATGGTTTCTTGGAACTCCCGCAACCTTTTCCCTAACCGCAGGGATAAATGTAGGTGAAATCTTTGTTAGGTGTCAGTGGTCTCTCTGCCCTTTGCCTCCTGAACTTATCACAAATGACCACTCACTCACATGTACCCTGTCTGTCTGTCTATTTCCATCCCTCCCTATGGCCATATATAACCAGAGACAGAAAATCATCTTGTTTTGCTTTTACAAAAGTGAGGGTGTAACAGAACCAACAGCTTGCACATGATACAGCACAATGATTCTAGTTGAAGTCAGTTTTCTGGTTCCAGTTGAAGTCATTTCATTTCTTTTTACAAGCTCAGTATATCCACACAAGATAGCACTCAGCTATCTCGGTACCAGCAAATGAGCAGGTCCTTTTAGAGGCATTTTGGTCTCAGCGGGAAAATGGTCTTCATGAGCCTTTATTCCCCCACACCCCAACACACAAACCTTGATTTCCCAAAGTGCATATCACACCAGCCTCCTCCCTGAGGCCTACCACACCTCCCAAGAAAGGAATAACATGTCGAACAAGCTCCAAAATCGACAGCTGGGTGAAACCTTTATTGGGGACTTACCACAAGCCTTTTAGTTTTCCAGACGTTGTACAAAAAGAGATGAGGCATGGGAAAAAGGAACTTTCCTTTTTCAGCATTTTGAAAATTGAGACCTTGGGTGGAATTCAATGTTGTGCTATGACAAGCATGGCAACCTGCAAGGTGGAATGACCTCCCCACCATTCCCCCATGCACTGTTCTGGGGGTTCCTTCAAACCCCTAAAACAATACTATGGGGTGTATAGGAGGAGGAGAGGGGAGAAAGTCCCATTGCACAAGCAACATATTGCCTGATGATTTTGGAGTGTTTCCCCCCCTTATGGCTCACCATAAGTTTTTAATGAAGATCAAAGTTTTCTTTTCCCTCCCCATCCCTCCTTCTTCTGACAACAGCCGAAACTACTGCCAGGGTGGCGGCATCATTCATCTAGGCCTTAGGAATTCTTTCTGACCATCCTTTCCTCTCAAAGGCTATTATTGAGACGAACAATAATAATACGTGATAAAGGTAAAGCCTGTACCGACCATGTTAAATTGGGCCTCTCTCACCACGTTGCACACCCCGTACCTTACAATTGCATCCCCTCGTGTGGAGCAACTGCAAGATCTCCCAAAACGGCTGTCGGACGAGGGATAACAAATAGGCCAGGAATCTAGGAGAGAGGAAGCATGCCAATGGATTCGTGGAATGCAGAGGTGGATCGAAGGATTATTAGATGCATAGGAAGGTTGGAAGGAAAGCAGGATAGATGAGACAAAGGAGGATGGGAGAACAGATGAGATGGAGTGAAGGACTGGCAGATGTAACACTCAGGCCCTCACTGCAAAAAAGAACTCAGGAGGTCATTTGGTGCTGCAACATTTTTAGGGGCACATAAATAATAATGATTATATGATCTGAAAGAGCATCCTCCTCCTCTTCAGAGACAGGTCAGGAGTCATTTAAGATGGCAGAACACCACAGAATGGCACTTCCATTGAAGACTATGTGCTGCCTATTCTCTTAGTGTCCCCCTCCCCACTTGCCTACCTGGCCATCTGACCTGCCTCTCATGCTGTGCTCCACACCTTTCCATGCCCCTTTTCTTCACCTTCATAGCTTTCCCCTCACACACCACCTGTTAATTACCCTTCGGAGGCCATTCCTGTACAGGTCCTGCCCCATTTTTCTCCTGTGCATATCCGGATTCCCACAATATGGCTCTCATTCTGTCTGGGGTTATATGTGGACGCATACACACCATACATGTAAAGGACATTCCCCTCCACCCACCCAAAGAATCCTGGGAATTGTACTTTACTTATCACAAAATCTACAATTCCCAGCGCCCTTAACAAAACTACAGTTCCCAGGATTCTTTGGGGGAAGTAGTTGGATTTAAAGGTAAAGGTAAAGGTACCCCTGCCCGAATGGGCCAGTCTTGCCAGACTCTGGGGTTTGTGCGCCCATCTCACATTTATTGGCCGGGGGCCAGCGCTGTCCGGAGACACTTCCGGGTCACGTGGCCAGCGTGACAACGCTGCTCTGGCGAGCCAGAGCCGCACACGGAACGCCGTTTACCTTCCCGCTGGTAAGCGGTACCTATTTATCTACTTGCCCCCGGGGGTGCTTTCGAACTGCTAGGTGGGCAGGCGCTGGGACCGAGCAGCGGGAGCGCACCCCGCCGCGGGGATTCGAACCGCCGACCTTTCGATCGGCAAGCCCTAGGCGCTGAGGCTTTAGCCCACAGCGCCACCCGCGTCCCTTGGATTTAGTTGGATTTAGGTATGTTTTAAATGTATGGTCTGTTTGCAGCCTACGTGGGAAACAGGATTAATTAAGCCTTCAAAAGGGGGTGGGGGTGGGAATTGACTGGTTTGATTTTAGACAATGGCCCTTTCAGATAGGAAGCAAAATCATGTTGTTGTTGTTATTGTTTAGTCGTTTAGTCGTGTCCGACTCTTCGTGACCCCATGGACCAGAGCACGCCAGGCCCTCCTGTCTTCCACTACCTCCCGCAGTTTGGTCAAACTCATATTAGTAGCTTCAAGAACACTGTCCAACCATCTCGTCCTGTCGTCCCCTTCTCCTTGTGCCCTCCATCCTTCCCAACATCAGGGTCTTTTCCAGGGAGTCTTCTCTTCTCATGAGGTGGCCAAAGTATTGGAACCTCAGCTTCACGATCTGTCCTTCCAGTGAGCACTCAGGGCTGATTTCCTTCAGAATGGAGAGGTTTGATCTTCTTGCAGTCCGTGGGACTCTCAAGAGTTTCCTCCAGCACCATAATTCAAAAGCATCAATTCTTTGGCGATCAGCCTTCTTTATGGTCCAGCTGCAGTAAAATCATATGGGGGTAATTTGGATGGCAGGATTCCTTCAATTCCTGGACAGAGAGGTTTAATCAGAAAATAATACTAATAATGGAAAGTGCTAAATCTGATGAGTTTTTGACATTTAAGATCTATATGCTGGCTCAGGCATTTGATAGTGACTAATACCAAGCTTTTGCAGATATTGTTGTATTTCACTGCATTGATTTTAATGGGAAAATGTTTATTTTGCTGTGACCTACCCTGAAAGAAAATTACACAAAGCAGTGTACAAAAATAGTAAAAGCACAGAACAATACAGTGAACTGCCCTGAGACCTCCGGGTATAGGGCGGTATATAAATTCAATAAATATTACTACTACTACTACTAATTCCACCACACATTTTCCTGTACAACTGAATCTGATACATGGTAAAAATTCTTCCTGGGACATGGCAGGCTAATATAGACTACGGATGGGGAACCTATGGCCCTCCAGATGTTCCTGGAGGATGTTGTTCCTGTTATTCCTGACCATTGGCCATGCTAGCAGGGGCTGCTGGGACTTGGAGTCCAACAGTATCTATGGGCTATGGGGTTCCCATCCCTGAAATAGACAATCAAGCTACTCTAGGGCCACACAGCTTACACTGGGTGGGGTGGGGGGGTGAAGGTGGAGATAGTTTACCTGTTATTTATCTGGACTCAGTAGGGTACAGGTGGGAGAGTCATATAAGAACCAGGGAGACAGCTTGAAGTCCCTACATAGCCACAAGCCCACTAGTTACAGGCCAAAGGAACCATGCCTCCCTTGCAACGTCCAACCCATCATGGAGGGAAAGACCGTAACTATCCCACCTTAGTTGCCCAGTAGGGTCAACTGGGTTGGGTGTCTGGGCTTTCTTACCCTGGGAGCTGAGTGGAAGTTGGCACCAAGCTTAGCTTGGTGGCTCTGTTTCTGGAGCGTATTGTCTGCTCTGCAGGGAACTAAGGTAGGATAAAAAGCAACGTGTCTCCACTCTCCCCCCCCCACACCTCGGCAAATTATGCAGTTTTCGCACAAGCTACAAAATGATTTTCTGTTAGTCAGCTTTAAAGTCTGCTTATTTTTCAACTTCCAGTTCAATGTGATTTGCTCTCGATAGAAATAGAACACAGCTGTACTTTGAGGTGACACTACCAAGTGGCCAAGCGCTACAAATATTATGAGCACGATAAGTCTTCTTCTTCTTCTTCTTCTTCTTCTTCTTCTTCTTCTTCTTCTTCTTCTTCTTCTTCTTCTTCTTCTCCTCCTCCTCCTCCTCCTCCTCCTCCTCCTCCTCCTCCTCCTCCTTCTTCTTCTTCTTCTTCCATCTGTAAAGAGTCCATTTCAAAACAGGATGACGTTTTTATTTGGTTAGAACTTTCCTTTATTGTTTTCAAATAAGAAAAATCCTTCTCCAGGACTCAAGTAGGCCAGGACTGACAGGTTTGGCAGCAAAGCAGCATATAACTGAGTGGTCGCTCTGGGCGTTTTTCATGGGCACTGCCAGCTTTGGCAACCCTGTACAACCTGAGGCTCAGTAGTACTAGAGCACCTGCTTTGCATGGAGAAGGCCCCATGCTCAATTCTTGGCATCTTCAGGTAGGGCTGGGAATGAGGTACACACGATGGCCTCTGAAGCGTGTCCCATGCACATGATTTCCCCCAAAGAATTCTGGGCACTGAAGTTTACGCCTTAAAGAGTTGCCCGTGCCCATCAACCTTTAGCAAACTACAGTGCCCCGAATTATTGATGGGGAGGGGGAGAGAAATGTGCTTCTAATGTGCTTTAAAAGTATAGTGTGTACACAGCCTAAGGCTTCTTTAAGTGGATGACAGCTCTAATTGCTAGTGTTGTTGTGATTATTTAAAAGATCCTTATCCTGACTTTCCAGTGTAACAAACCTCAAAGAGATTTGTCGCTCCCATTGAAACAGTGTAAAACACCCACCAGACATTCATTGACAAGGGCTAACAGGACATGGGGCATTTGTTTAGGGAGGTAATTCAATAGGAGAGGTTTTTCCACAGTGGAGGCCCTAACCTCCAAAGGGCAGGGCTATTGAGAAGAGGGCCTCAGGCGAACATCCAATTGATGGGCAGCTACAAATGGTAGAAAGTGGTATTTTAGATATCCTGAGCCTAGGCTGCTGGGCCAGAACTGCACTTGCAAATCAGGATAGAAGCCAAAGTCCCTGAGGTATGAAAACAGCTTCTGTTGTGTTGCTATTTGTTGCTATCAAAGTGTTGGTGCTGACCTTTAAATCCGTAAACAGCCTCAGTCCAGTTTACCTGAAGGAGTGTCTCCACCCCTATCATTCTGCCTGGACACTGAGGTCCAGTGCCGAGGGCCTTCTGGCAGTTCCCTTGCTGCGAGAAGCCAAGTTACAGGGAACCAGGCAGAGGGCCTTCTTGGTAGTGGCACCCACCCTGTGGAACACCCTCCCACCAGATGTCAAAGAGAAAAACAACTACCAGACTTTTAGAAGACATCAGAAGGCAGCCCTGTTTAGGGAAGCTTTTAATGTTTGACAGACTATTGTATTTTCATATTTTGTTGGAAGCTGCCCAGAGTAGCTGGGGTAACCCAGCCAGATGAGCGGGAAACAGCTATCATAAAACCATGATTAAAAAAACAATAATGACACCCTACCAAACCCTCTCAACTGATACTTCAGGCATAGAGAGATCTCTGTCCTGAGGCAGGTAATTTCATAGCCTAAGCCAGTGGTTCTCAAACTTTTTTCTCTGGGACACATTTTCAGGGGGGGAAAATTGCTCATTGCCACACTGATTATTTTTTTTAATTGATAAGAAATACACTGGAAAACAAAAAGAAACAACTCCTAGCAGTGCTTGATTTATAACATAGAGAACAAAATACTTTCTAATATGATCATGGGGCATCCAGAAAGTATAAAACAATGCAAATATCCTGCAAATAAAAAAGTATATATTGATACTATACAATACTACACTGAATTGTTTGAACATTTCTTAGATTGTCCTTGAATCTTCCTGCCACACTCTTTGAGAACCACTGGCCTGAGCCCATTTTCTTCAACTTGGGGACTCTAGGTGTTCTTGGACTACAACTGACCATTGGCTAAACTGGCTGGGGATGATGAGAGTTGTGGTCTCAACTGATCTGGGAACCCAAGGTTAAGAAACATTGATCAAGGGGCCACCACTGAGAAGGCCCTTTCCCACGCATCCATCTATTGGCCAGTTTTTTTGTGGAGTGAAGGGAGGAATGCAAAACAGGATTCCTGTGTTTTCTCTTAAAATGTTCAGTTTTTCCTGTGGAGCTGGAGTGCCCAGAAGCTAAGAAATCCAAGATATTTTGTTTCTCAAAAAGAGTAGAGGCCTTCAAAATATGTTCTGAATAGCACCTTTGTACATGGTTTTATGATTCTGCTTCGTACGTGATGGCTTTTACAAAAGAAACCTTGAAAGGAGGGACAGGACAGTTCTACTGCTATCACTGTGGGTGGGAATAGAGATTACTAGAGCATCTGAGGTGTTAACCTGAGTGCAGTGACTAAAAATAATTCTGCTGCCCTTTTCCCTCGCTTTCCCCCTTCTTAATACGTAAGCAAGAATTAGATATCCAGGAACACACCAAACTGGAGGTGGGGGTACAGTATCAAAGTTGGTGGGTCTCCCAGTCCAGGCCTGTGGGCAGGGAAGGGACTGTGGGAATTGGCAGTAGTGGCTCAAGATATTTTGCTTCCAGAAACAGAACCCAAATGTCTTCCTCCCGGCCCCATTTGAGAAAACACCTGAGAAAGTCTTGCTGCATCAGTCAGACACCACTTCTTGTCCCCTCTTGGTGTTGCCTGAAGCAGTTTGTCACACTTGCTGTGCAGCAGGGCTGGCTCCGGGTAGCCAGTGCCACAGATCTATTGACCCATACCTGGGAATAAGTTCCATTGAACTCAATAAGGCTTACTTTTGAGTAGACACATGCAGGATTGTACAGTCAACGAACTGTTTGTTTTATGTAGGCTGCGTCTTAGACAAGTTCTGATACATTATTATTATTATTATTATTATTATTATTATTATTATTATGCCACTAGAGTGTATGGTTGCATACACAACATACATTTAAAGCACAAATGTACACAAGAATCCTGGGAACTGTCATAGAATCATAGAATCATAGAATCATAGAGTTGGAAGAGACCACAAGGGCCATCGAGTCCAACCCCCTGCCAAGCAGGAAACACCATCAGAGCACTCCTGACATATGGTTGTCAAGCCTCTGCTTAAAGACCTCCAAAGTAGGAGACTCCACCACACTCCTTGGCAGCAAATTCCACTGTCGAACAGCTCTCACTGTCAGGAAGTTCTTCCTAATGTTTAGGTGGAATCTTCTTTCTTGTAGTTTGGATCCATTGCTCCGTGTCCGCTTCTCCGGAGCAGCAGAAAACAACCTTTCTCCCTCCTCCATGTGACATCCTTTTATATATTTGAACATGGCTATCATATCACCCCTTAACCTCCTCTTCTCCAGGCTAAACATGCCCAGCTCCCTTAGCCGTTCCTCATAAGGCATCGTTTCCAGGCCTTTGACCATTTTGGTTGCCCTCCTCTGGACACGTTCCAGTTTGTCAGTGTCCTTCTTGAACTGTGGTGCCCAGAACTGGACACAGTACTCCAGGTGTGGTCTGACCAGAGCAGAATACAGTGGCACTATTACTTCCCTTGATCTAGATGCTATACTCCTATTGATGCAGCCCAGAATTGCATTGGCTTTTTTAGCTGCCGCGTCACACTGTTGGCTCATGTCAAGTTTGTGGTCAACCAAGACTCCTAGATAACTGTATTTTACCCCCAACAGAGCTGTAAGTCCCAGCAACCTTACCAAACCACAGTTCCCAGAATCTTTTTTTGGGGGGGGAGAATGTTATTTAAGTGTGCTTTAAAATTTAAAGCTTAAATGTATGGTGTGTATGCAGCCAAATTCATTTAAAGAACAACGAACAAGCAACACAGGTTCCTTCTCTGTGGCACTTAACAATCTAAAATTCAACACAAAGAAGATGGAGGCGAAAGTCACAGGAAGGCCATGTGTTTAGTTGGTTATACGTTCAGCAG
Source organism: Podarcis vaucheri (assembly GCF_965113315.1). Lineage (NCBI taxonomy): Eukaryota > Metazoa > Chordata > Lepidosauria > Squamata > Lacertidae > Podarcis > Podarcis vaucheri. The sequence goes on from NC_138751.1 coordinate 19,499,701, forward strand.
GGGATGAGAACTAATAGATTGTGAAGATGGTTTCACAAAAGAGTAGCTTTCAGGATAAGAAAGATGAGAGAGGCAACAGAAGTGTCCTGGTAGGAGGTTCTGGGGTTTTGAGGCAGAGTTATAGAATTAATGGTTGACATGTCTGCCCGTCTTGCCTTCACCAGCACAATCGGAACAGCTCTGTCTTCTCCACGTCCCTGCGCGATGCTCTCCAGAAAAAGATAAGCATCTTGGAGCATCAGATCCATGAGAAATCAAACGCCTCTGAGCATCACACGGTGGGTGTACCAACAGCAGCAGGCCTCAGGCACAAGCACATCTCTCATGGGCACAGTGTTGAGAAAGGTGAGTGGCAGTCACACACCAGGTGTTGCCAGGGTCAGGGTGGGGAGAGGGGGTTTGGTCTTGAGACAATGGGGTGGAGATGGATGGAAGGAAGGAAGGAAGGAAGGAAGGAAGGAAGGAAGGACGTCATCTTCAAGTATCTGAAGGGTTGTCATAGAATAAATTCATTTTCTGTTGCTCCAGAGAAAGGGTAGTCAATGTTATTGGAGCACAACTCCCATAATTCCCCCTGACCACTGTCCATGCTGACTGGGAATTGGAATCTAAAAACTGTCAGGAGCTTGTCCTACACTCGAGTAGGATCCTGGCAGAGACACATGCCCGACTGGCATGTTCTCTCCCTCCTGGTCAATTGTTCGGGAGCTTCAGAAGCTTTCTTCAGCCCAAACATCACAGCGAACGATGCCAACAGACATCGGCACACTTAGGGATCCGCAGAGTCTTTGCAGCTTGCATGACAGACCTCAGCAACTCAGCATTTTGGCTAATCTACTTTATTTACATATAAACACACACGGAGCACTGCAACATGGCTCCCTCTCTTTCTAGCATCAGACAGCAAAGAGAAAAATAACAAAGGACAATAGTCCCACTTCACGGAACACAGTAACACAAACATCCTTTCTCCATCACATCCCACTCTGTGGTCTCAAAACATAGACCGTCATGTGATAGACAACAATCCCATGACTGCAAACATGGAGCAGGAATTCTAACAAAAACATGTGGAGGTCACCACTGCACTGGCAAACCCTGCTTCAGAGCCATGCTGGCTCTGAATCAAGTGTGTATGAGTGGGCAACCTTTGGCCCTCCAGATGTTGCTGAACTTCTACTCCCCATCATCTTTGCTCACTGACCATGTTTGCTGGGGGTGATGGGAGGTGTTGTTCAGCGACATCTGGAGGGCCAAAGGTTCCTGCTCTAAAATTAATTTCTTAGGCAAATAAATTTATCAGCATGTGGACAGTGGAATAAGTGGATGTCATTATTTAGTGGGGTGAATCATGATCCAGTCAGAAGAGAGATGGGCGGAAGGATGTGTGGAAGGAATGACAACACAGTGGATTCGTAGATCGGCAGAATGAAAGATGTGGGGATGGATGCCTCAGTGACAGAACATTGAAAACATGGCTTGGTAGATAAAAGCAGTCATATGTGGCTCATTGGCTGGTTCATTGGTTGTGGGATACAAGGAAACCTTAAAGATTTTTTTAAAAAACACACAAAAAAACACAAAACATAATTTGCAAATACAACAAAAAGAAACATAGAAAAAAAATTAAATGCCAGCTGACTTTGTCAATAATATATTCCATCAATCCTAAATTAAATGTGTGGATCAATATAAGTAGTCCATATGTACAGATAGATACCTAAAATGAGACTGGCAATTATAAGCCATTCTTTCAAACACAGAAATGACAGTAAGATCTTCAAACCACTGAGTAATATCTGCTGGAGGCTTGTCCTTTGAACCTTATAGTATAAGGCTGTGCCCATAGCATACATTTAAGGCACATCCCCTGCAAAGAATCCTGGGATCTGTAGTCTTAGCCTCGCAGAGGTACAATTCTCAGCACTCTTAAGAAATGACAACTTCTTGGGAGAGGGGGTGTGAGCTTCAAATGTTAGGTGTGTATGCCCATTTTAAGGATTCTCAGAATTCACTTGTTGTATAGGTGGAAGGAAACTTTAGCAGCCGTGTGAACAGATATGACTGGATAGACCATGATGAATGGAAATGGACAGCTCAGGAGACAGACAGCAGAGTGTGATGGATGAATGCTGTTGTTGTCCATTAATATTATTTCATTTGCACCATCAGTGTGCATGGGTACAAAGAAGAGGTACCTGCCCCTAGGAGTGTACAACAGTGTAAAAACCCAGTACAAGGAAGTCCACAGAGAAAGTGGAGGGAGGAGTCAACTAGGAAATTGCGCATGATATTTCTGGTGATCAGGCGTAGTTACAGTTGGTGGGGGGAAGATGGGAATGGATCAAAAAAATATTTGGGGGGCGGATGCTTGGTAGATAAACTGGGCAGTTAGCAGCCGATGGATGGACAAACCCAATTCCCCTCCATTTCTCTGTGTTGGCAGCTCAGTCCCACATCTCTGATCCCCTCTGTCCTCCAGGAAACAAGGTGGAGAAGCAGTCTGAGGACTTCCGGGTGGGCTTCCCCCTCCGCACTAACTACATGTACGTCAAGGTGAAGCGTACGCTCCATCACGAGATCTTTGCCTTCTCCATCTGCCTCTGGCTCAAGTCCAGTTCATCACCAGGAATGGGCACCCCTTTCTCATACTCTGTGCCAGGCCAGGCCAACGAAGTGGTGCTCATCGAGTGGGGAAATAACCCCATGGAACTGCTGATCAATGACAAGGTACGGGAGCAAGGCCAATCTGGGAGCTTCTTGAGTGGGTGGCGGTGGTCAGATATGTTGCGAGACTCACTGTGAGACTTTTGTGGGTGAGCTAAGAGTTTGGACCCTGGATGACAACCTGGAGGCAGAGACAGAGGATGAGTCAGAAGGAAAATGAACTGATATTGATTTACATATATTAGTAAAGGTAAAGGTAAAGGTAAAGGGACCCCTGACCATTAGATCCAGTCGTGGCTGACTCTGGGGTTGCGGAGCTCATCTCGCTTTATTGGCCGAGGGAGCTGGCGTACATCTTCTGGGTCATGTGGCCAGCATGACTAAGCCGCTTCTGGTGAACCAGAGCAGCACACGGAAATGCCGATTACCTTCCCGCCAGAGTGGTACCTATTTATCTACTTGCACTTTGATGTGCTTTTGAACTGCTAGGTTGGCAGGAGCAGGGACTGAGCAATGGGAGCTCACCCCATTGCAGGGATTCGAACCGCCGACCTTCTGATCAGCAAGCCCTAGGCTCTGTGGTTTAACCCACAGCGCCACCCGCGTCCCTTTTCTCACACATATATTTTTCTCTCATATATTAGTAACTTTGTATTAATGTAACATTTTTATAGGTAACGGTGTATTTTTGTAATATTTTGTCAAAGCTTTCTTTTGTTGTTTCAGTTTTCTGTACACCGCTTAGAGATATTTTATAAATATATGAAGCGGTCTAGAAATCAAATAATCAAATATGTTTGAAGAATGGCCACCATGTTCATGTTTTTCCTCTGTCTCGCCTGCCTTTTGGGTTACAATAAATAAAAAACCAAAAACAGTTTTTTTATGATCACTTGGGCTGGAACAATTCAATGATGTCCTACCAAATCTGAAGAGGGCCCAACAATAAATTAAAGAGACAAAAGCCTGCCTTGTTTGCCATTTCAGGCCTTCTGGACTGGGGTTCTGGGATATACAACACAAAATGAATTCTTCACAAGGTAGACAAGAGGGGGCACAGACAGGGGATTAAGAAATCTTGACCAAAGATTTGCTGTAAACGAGAGATGTACAGTAGCTATAGATACCTTGACTTTTGCATTAGAATATTCTGTGAGCTACATCCTCCCATACCTAATTCTGGTTTTGGAATAAATTGTGTCAATTGAACAAACCTTGATCAACAAACATCCATTCATTCACAATTACAGCTACAACTCTAGAGTCCACAGCTGCACCGTGTCTTTATTGGAACCAGCCAAAAAGTCCCAGACATGTGGCAATGTTTTGAGTTTCTCCATTGCTCTTAACCAGATGGGATATCACACAAAGGGACAGACAAGGAAAAGTTTGAAACAAAAAGTACACAACTAGATGTTGTAGCCACGAGGTTGCCATTTCCAAGATGCAGATTGCAAGCTACACAGCTAGTGTAGTTTTAGATAAAAATCTTTACCCCACCATCCTATATTGCCTGATGAAGTGTTCTGGAGAACTCAGAAGTTGCCACATTGCTGTGAATTTTTGGTTGGCCCTATTAAGAGTATTACCCCATTATAGACATGGTTTCTTTTTGACAACCTTTGTCTTTTACGTGTTTTGAAGTTCAGCTTGTCCTTTGGCCACGGCCTTCAGCAAAGACCACAGAAGGGATATTGAGGCATGCCTCACCTCAGGATTCCATTGAAACTGGATCGGCAAAATATATTGTGCTCCATCCTGCCTATCCTCTCCCACTGTATTGCTCTCCCTCCCAAAAACATTGGAGGTGAGGCACAGAGAGATATTCCCAAGGCTTTATAGCTGTCTGGATGGCAGCTATAACCTGCTTCTTCTAGTTCCAAGGCTGTGCAGGTTCAACATAGCTGGTGCCATTCAGATCATGATACACTTATTGCAGCAATACTCTTAGGGCTCAGGATGTTTGCTCACCCCACTTTAACCTTTTTTCTCTGCAGGCTGCCACATTACCACTGGCCATTAATGATGCTAAGTGGCACCACATCTGTGTGACCTGGTCAACCCGGGATGGCATTTGGGAGTCTTACCAGGATGGAGTCCGGAGAGGGAGCGGAGAGAACCTGGCTCCCTGGCATCCGGTGAAGCCTGGGGGTGTTTTTGTACTGGGCCAGGAGCAGGTAAATACCCCTCAATTATTACTTATAGAGAGCCATTTCTGGTTCCTCTAAATCTGGGATGGGGAACACGTAGCCCTCTAAGTGTTGTTGAATTACGCAGTGACCCAAAACATGCATTTTTGGGTTCTGTGCAAGCATGGCTCAGAAAAAAGTGTCTATTCTGAGTTGCGTGATCTCACACGGGACATGTGATCTTGTGGAGGTCATGTGACTCACACAGGAGCACAAGCAGAAAGATGTGTGTCCTGGTTTGGGGTCTTGAGATGTTGGAAGGTGTGTTGTCATCCTTGACAGTTGGCCATGCCAGCTAGGGCTAATGAGAACCAGATTCAAATTCATGGAGGAGAAGGCCACGATCCCTGAAGGCTATGTTCTACCTCCACTCTCAGAGGAGGTAAATGCTTCCGAATATCACTTGCTGGAAACCACCAAAGGGGACACTGCTTCTGCACTCAGGTCCTGTTTGTGTGCTTTCCATAAGCATTTGGTTGGTCAGTGTGAAAACTGGAAGCTGGGCTGGATGGGCCCTTGGCCTGGCTTCTTATGTTCTTATGGAGTCCAGCACCACATGGAGGGCCACAGATTCTCTTGCCCTGCTGTGTGTTCACTCTCTTTCCCCACTCCTCTTCCTACAGGACACTCTGGGTGGCCGCTTTGATGCCACTCAAGCCTTCATTGGGGAAATCTCAGATTTCAACATGTGGGGCCACATCCTGACACCAGGCGAGGTTTACAAGATGGCTACCTGCACCAGCTACGCTGGTGGCGACATCATCAACTGGGCCGAAGCCTCCATGGAGCTTCACGGAGGAGTAGTCAAGCTACCATTTAATGCCTGCCACTGAGAGGCTACGAAGGAAGAGGGACTTCTGGATTCTTGAGAGGAGAGTGAAATCTAGAGGGTGGGGCTGGGCACAAGCCCCCCAGGATTTTATGGAGAGACAAAGATACCTAGTGGTTTTTTTGTTTTTTATAAAAGAGGGTAGGGTTTGGAAAATAATGGGGACCTTTCCATTTGGGACAAGGGTACTCCTGGATCTCTTAGGAGAGGGTGGGGTGTATGTAGCCAAGTTTTGTGCAGGGAGATCTTCGGATCTGGAATCTAGCATGCCTGGATTTTCAACAAGGGTGCCTGATCAAAATTTTACCTTTAAAAAGTAAGCAAACATTTGGAGCATTGATGTCTGTTCTGTCGAGGTGAGGGACTTTTGTCCCAACTGTAAAATGGCACCATCATGTTTTGGAATGGAGCACTTCCTTAATATGTGAAGTAAATGGAAATGGCATTCTCATGGTGGAACATAAAGGTAGATGCATGTAAAATATAGGAGACTGCTTACATAGGTCTTTTGTAAGGCCTTAATAGCACAGCATTGGTTCATTGGGAAGATGATTGGAAATAGATTATCCAATCTCTGGCAAACTGAGTTTCCCAACCATCTCTAAATCTGTTTTTAAATAGTAGCTTTCTTCTGTTGCCTTTGTGAAATATGCTTGGCAGGAATTGGAGGGAAAGTTAGGTACTTTTTTTTTTGTCTTGGAGATCTCTAACACTCCCTCCTCAGTTCAGAAGACAAGATCTTGTGTTGTTGTTTTTTACTAAACTAAATAGCCATTTGTGAACTCAAACCTCAGCTTATCTGCTTCCTCTAACCAGGAAGACCTCCGTCCCTCATCCCAAACATACTGACCAATTAAATACACCCTACACATCCTATTAGGAGAGTTAAAGTTATGTGTGTCAATCTTAGCCCATCCATGAGTTATCCCAAAACTTGGTGGAGCCCGCTTCCGGAACCATTGTTGATTTTAACATCTCCTTTCCGCTCCTTGGGAACAACTTCCAGGATCTAGACCTTCCTATAAGATTTGGGGAGGATCTGTAGGAATATTTTGCTCTCTTTGTCAATATGTATAAAACGTGTGCCTCTACACTGATGCTTCTCTCCTTAGGTGGATTCACATGACCATTTTTCTAAAGGTTTTTAACCCACTTCCACTAGTTTGCGTATCTTAGGCTAATTTGTAAATATTTCAAGATACCTTCACCAATTATCAAGAAAATCAACTGTTTGAGGGAAATTATTCCAAATGTGTAATGTAGACATGGGCTGAATGAAACACAAAAGCCATGGGCCAAAGTCTAGAAGCAAGCTGATATGTGGGTTGATGGGATTCGGTCAGATTCTGGAAACACCATAAATCCATAATGCATATCACCATAAAAGCATATTTTGTTGTTGGTGGCAGCTCAGATTTTGATGTGCTGCGACAAAGGGAATGCCTGGTTGCTACATTTGCTCATATACACAAACTCCAGTTCAGTGCTTCACCTTCTCAACCCTCATTACAGTTGACACTCACAACATGCACATTAGAACACAGGATCATGGATGACACAGACCAGGTAGAAAATAAGTGCTTGGTCACATGGAGAATGCCATGAACTACTCTCATACACACATTCGACACAGATTAATTGCAAAAACACAGTATGTGCTGGAGAAAAACAATGGCAAAATGGTTGTACGGATCTGTATTGATTGTCATTTTAGTAAATGTAGGCCAATATATTGGACCCCTCCATTATAAATAGAAAGAGGAATACAACTACGTTGTGGATAAGAGTATAAAAGTGAGGTCCAGTGCAAGAGGGCAGGTGTGCCTAGAAGCAAGGATGTCCAAAATCTCTGGAGGAGACATTGGGTGGCTGCCTACACCAGGTGTGGGGAACCTTTGCCTCCCCACTCCAATACTGGTGAACTACGACTCCCATCACCCCTGGCCATTGACCATGCTTGCTGGGGCAGATGGGAGTTGTAGTTCTGTAGAATCAGGAGCGGCAAGGATTCCCCACACCTGATTGGGACTGCAAGGGAGAAAGGGCTGAAACAGATGTGATGTTGGAATTAAATCATTTTGAAGCAGCTAGCTTTATCCATTGCAGATCTACAGTAATGGCAGATCAGGAATATCTCACATCACATCTGTTTTGGCTTTCAAGGGAGGGGCCTACAAGCCAGAAATCCTAGCTTTGTTGGAATCAGTGAAGGATGCAGACCAGAGTTTTAATGTTTGCTCCAAATAAACACCAAATGTCTTCTCTTGTGTATGTGTGTACATATATATATATAAACTTAGCATAGGTTTTTCTATCTCTCTCTCTCCCTCTTTGTAAATACTGTTTTTTTTCCTGGGCTTTGATAGCGTTCATTTGTGGAATGGGTGTAGCTACATGGGGGTATGATGTTAATTGTCTTGAATTTTCATACTTCAAACTGGATGCAATAAACCTGCCAAAGAAACTGCAACCCTTTCCCACATGCTTTTTGGTCTTTGCTTTTAAGACTCCAAATGTTTCTTTCATAACACACATTGCATCTAGATAGCACTTGTCCAAGACCCCGGATATTAGCTCATGATCAAACTAGACCTTGACTTTCCTCCACATTTCTTTTAAATACAGTGGCACTTTGGTTCTCAAACTTAATCTGTTCCGGAGGTTCATTCCAAAACCAAGATGCGCTTTCCCATAGATTAATCCATTCCAGACTTTTTTAAAAAAATCCTAAAACAGCAATTTAACATGTTACCACCTAGCGAGACCATTGATCCATGAAATGAAAGCAATAAACAATGTACTGCAGTCACACAATCAATCAATCAATCAATCAATAGCTGAACTGGGTTCCACACAGTCACAAAAACAAAACAAAAAAGCCGCAGAAACAAAAGCGCAAAATAAATAGCAAAAACAGACCTCAGTGTAACATTCAAAGCGGAAGCGTAACACTCAAAATGGAGCACGTTCGGCTTCTGAAAAAAGTTCACAAACCGGAACACTTACTTCCAGGTTTGCGGTGTTTGGGTTCCAAGTTGTTTGAGTACTAAGGTGTTTGAGAACCAAGGTACCACTGTACAAGCAGTTTTAGCAGGGCTGCTAGGCTGAGTGGAAGAATGGCCGGGTGGGGGAAATGCTGCGTTTTTCCTCCAGGAATTATTTTCCAACCTCAAAATACCCCTCCCCAATACGGTGCTCTTAAAATAGTTCTTAAGAGTGAAGGGAAACCTCTGGTTTTTCTCGTTGATGGAAAATCAGGTGGCGTAGGTGCAGTGGCGTAGCGTGGGGGGTGCAGGGGGGGCCGGCCGCACCGGGCGCAACATCTGGGGGGTAGGGTTAGGGGGCGCAAATCCATGGGTTAGGGGGGGCAAATCCATGGGTTAGGGGGCGCAAATCCATGGGTTAGGGGGCGGAAATCCACGGGTTAGGGGGCGCAAATTACTTGCCTTGCCCCGGGTGCTGACAACCCACGCTACGCCACTGCGTAGGTGGGCAGGGATTGACCAGAAAACCAGCTGGAAATGGTTAAGCACCTCCCCCCACTTCTGCTGTTGTCAGTTGCAGCCTCTGAGGCTTCTTTTTTACTTTTCAACTTGCTTTTGCTGCCTCTGAGGCTGATTTTCAGGGGTTTTTTTAATGACAAAATTATTGGGGGAATATGTTATCCCTATATTGTGGGTATGGAGGCTGCAAGTAAGAACTGGACACAGACACACAAGTAAGATTATGACCAAGGGGAGATTTGAGCTCCCACCCAGATTTACAGCTCATGCTTTTAAACTACTGAATGTCATTTATGGAGTTTGACAGTTGACTACCTTTCAGGGAGAGAAGAGTGTATGCAGCACTAATTGCATTTCAGCTATCAAATACTGAATAGCATCCCTAATATACCATCAGCTAAGATGTATTGAACAGAGGTATGAAATATTCAGTCAACGTTGGGCAACGCAATGCAGAGAGCTTAGCAGTTTTTGACCCCGTCAGCTGAGCAGATGGGAGATGTTCCAGGAACATGTGTGAATTGCTATGGAGGGAAGAATAAGGGTATTATGAGCAATTGCTAATAATGTTCAGAGAATATCCAGCGGATATTTTGCATCAAAATTCTCAAGGGGAAAACCTGAGAATTTCATTTGGAGAAAAGTGATTTCAGCATTGCTTTGGCTCGTCTCCAGGCAGGTCATACACTTGTTCTTGATCTCATTAGCAGTGGCTCAGGCCAGATCTGGCCCCTCCGCTGTGGGATGGACATGCAAGGTCAGCAGAGCAGCAAAGTATTAATAGCCTCAGGAAGGATGCATTAGTGACCCCAAGGCCAATAGAGAGATCTAGTCTGGCTCCAGGAAGCAGGGCAGGGGGTGGGGAGAAAGGCAGTATCTTGCTTCCGCTTCTCCACAGCAAGCTGGTCTCAGGAGCTGTAGTTGATGCCCACCCAATATTATCTGACATTTTCCCTTTTGCTTTCCCAAATCAATACAATGCCTGGACCTAAAAGGCTCAGCTCAAATACAAAGTGAGCAGTACACATGGTTCTTCTCTGGCTCAGATTTTCAACTGAACTGGAGAAAGTTCAATCTGATCCAGAGAGGAATCAGTGTCCCCACTCATGGGCTACACCCTTGAACCATATTGCACAGAGCTGGTGCTCTGTGAAAGTCCCCCATCCTTTTGCCTGATGCGTTGCTATGCAGAGGGCGAACATCTGGCTGAAAGCAAACCCTGGAATGGCTGTTTCTCAGAGGCTGCTTCACAGCAGGGAGGTAGGAGAGATTTTCCTCCTTTCTCCCCGTTTGCTGCTACTGGAGTACTTCGAAGCACCAGTCTTCATAAGAGAGGATGGAGGGAAGAGATCAGTGGGTGGGTGTGGTGAAGAGGACTGGGTTGATACATAGAAGACTCACTCCAAATTTGGATTTGGAAATAAGATGAGCTACAGTGGTACCTCGGGTTAAGTACTTAATTCGTTCCGGAGGTCCGTTCTTAACCTGAAACTGTTCTTAACTTGAGGTACCACTTTAGCTAATGGGGCCTCCTGCTGCTGCTGTGCTGCCAGAGCACAATTTCTGTTCTCATCCTGTAGCAAAGTTCTTAACCCAAAGCACTATTTCTGGGTTAGCTGAGTCTGTAACCTGAAGCGTATGTAACACAAGGTACCACTGTATTCCCCATTTTTTTGGAATGGGGAAGAGAGTGGAGCTCACCCATCACTACCCCGGACAGGGGGTGAGGTTGTACATTTGCTGGGCCCCCAAAACCAGCTTACTTTCTTAGTTAGATCCCAAAGAGCTTGTTCTCTCAACCTTTGATTCAAGGGTAGTAAACCATGATGTTGCTGGACTTCCAACCCCCATCATCTCCAGACCATTGGCAATGCTGGCAGAGGCTGATGAGAGGTGAAACCCAATGATATCCTGTGGGGCCACAGGTCCCCCAGTCCAGCCCACATTTAGCTGTACTCACCATTCCCCAAATTGGGAAAAATGATTCAGTTTCCCCCCAACTGTGTGCAATTGCTCCATCTTGGCTCTTTGAGGTTCAATTAATACTACTAATAAAGACTCCTGCAACACATAGACAAGTCTGCAGTGTTTACATATCATCCAACGATGCATACATTAAAATTTAAATAATAATTAACATTTTTTTTCTTTTTTAAAAAAGAGACATCGTCATCATAAAAGGAAATGGATTTAAAAACAAGAAAAAATGCCCACTTTTCTTTCTTTCTTGTTCTGGAACAGGTGGGGGCTGCTATATTGCCCCCACTCCAGCAACACAGGTATACAAATCCACAATGAGAAGTTTGCCATGGGAGGGGTGGTAAGAGTAAAATTTTACCATTGATATTGCTGTAGAACTAGTCCTCATCTTTCAATTGCACCTATTCTGGGCGTTGCCAGAGCTACCATGTGAATAGCTTCTTGTAAAAGTCCAAAAATGAGATGATTTGGAGGCGGATGAAGGTGGGGAAGAGAGAGAAGCTGTCTGCACGTGATGCTGGAAAGAAAACTAGCCACAAATGGCCAGAGAGAGAAACTGGGACTCAGAGCCAAACTATCAGTGACATTAAATGCACCTTTATAATTAATATGCACTCTTTAAAAAATGCAAACAGCCACGGTGATCGTGGCGAATAATTATTAAGATCGCAGTAGGGCAGGAGGAGGAATTGAATTTTCCTTTTCTTGCTGCAGTCATGCTCATTAAAATGTGCAATGGGAGCTGCCATCCAAGTGCAAACAGCAGCTTGGGAGGCACAATTTTTTGCCAGGTGATGTGTCAAACTCCCCCCCCCCCGCCTGCTGCAATCCTGATAATTATCAGCACCCCACTCCACATTAGCTGATATTTGCATTTAGAAAAATTTGCCTGTTCAATGCAGGCACATTTAAAGCCAGGAGTTTTTCTCAGAACTAAAAGGGGACTATGGCAAGGCAGTGAGATCTAACAGGAAAAGGGCTGTAAACTTGGAATTTCCTAGAACTGGGTTCTAGTAGTACAGAATACAGGCTTCTAGGATTTCGGGGAAGAGTGGGTGACTGATGACAGCTGCTAGGATCAAAATTTCCAGGCGCTTTGGGAGCAATGAAATAATTTAATTGCGCAAGGGGAATGGCCTGTTCAGCAGAATAATTGTAAATATATACTTCCCACAAATTTGGAAAAGTTGAATTGAGAGAATAAAGACGGCTGGTTTGCCATCTTTAATATCAAGTGACCCGATTCAGACAATCAATGACACATAATTTCTATAAGATCTAATTAAACTTGGCCCTTACCATGTCAGTTACACCCAAACGGAATAGCTCTCCCTCTCACACACCCATATTAACTGAAAATTAATACCAAACCGTTTTCTTTTCCTTGTCCTGCCTCGAATCCTTTTGCCTTTCTTCCATACGGAAAGAGTGGATCTCACTGTGACTGAGACCAAACTACATCCTTTTTAAATCCAGGATGCCTCAAACCAGATTTACCTATGTTTCAAGGATTTAAAATGGCCGCTGTCCTAAAAAAAATGCACTTCATCCCTGGCTTGCGGGTAATGGGAAGTTTAAAATGCTCACAGCAGAAAAAGACAAGGCCACACTCCTGTTGCAGTCAAAGACCTTTGCAGGCTTACAAGCACTTTGCAGCAAATCTCACCAGGTCTTCGCAAAGGAGTTTATAAACTTTAGTTGAAAAGCGCTTCACGTGGCTCTAGCAATCACACCTCAGGACCGTAATAAGTCCTGCAGGACCCCAGCTGCCATACCCAAGGGTTTGCCTGAGGCAAGTTAAGTGGTGGAAGACAAGATTTTTAGTTAGAGAGTTGTGGGAGGTGGAGGTACAATGTCCCACCCAATAATTTAGAGCTTTATCTGGTTAGAAGCTGTAGAAGCTAGATCTTCAGCACATTCAAAAGGTCACTCTCTTTTACTCCGGGTTAATTTATATGGAAACATCACATCCTGGCCTCTGACCTCATCAACCACTTATTTGGGTTTGACTTCCTGCGGCAGGTATTGGGGAAGGTGGGGAATATCCAGCATTGAACCATCCTGATTTTTCAGCCATGAGAGGTCAAAGTGTGCTCAGGGAATGCTCATCTGTTTTGTGTTATGGAAGAGCCTTTTGGTTTTAGACAGGAGTCCTAACCTTGAAGTAAACTGTTTAGGGAGGGATGGATTGGGGTGGGGTGGGGGAGAGAAGGAGAAGGAGAAGGAGAAGGAGAAGGAGAAGGAGAAGGAGGAGAAGGAGAAGGAGAAGGAGAAGAGGGTGTTGCTTCAAATTTCAGTTCATTCCAGGCAGAACTTTGGCATCAACCACCTCCACCGTGTCGTCTCAGCACAGGAGATGCCTTCTTACAGAGATCGCTGGTCTGAAGTCAAAGTTCCCTATCAGGTTCCTCTTTCAAAGGTATGGAGACATTTGGGACAGGGAAGCCCCAGATTTCTTGGTGGTAGTCTTTGAGCATCAAAGTCTTTGAACAGAGAAGGACTTTGGAGCGGGGAAAAGCAGAACTGATTTCGCAGACAATGGTCCAGTTGCCTCTGCAAAGGTTTGTGAGTAGCAGCTCAGTTTCTTGGAAATGGCAGTGACGGCAGGAAAGAGGGACTGAAGGTTTCTTCCGACCCTGTCCCCCGGCTGTGAAGAGTCAAGAGCTGTCAAGTTACACAAATGTGCTGGCTATTCCTGCTGTAGAGGAACTGGGTAGTGTTTGACATTGTGTCAGTGTGCGCATTGGTCTGTCTGGCTCCCTGCTTCCCCCTCGTGGCTGTCAGTTATGTTCACTTCCTTTCGCAAATGCCAACTTAACAGGGGATAGCAGTACAGCCCTTGGTACTTACTAGAGGCTCAGAGCCGGAATACGGGGAGACACAGTGTAGCTGGTTTGGCAACAGACTCTAAGGGGTGGCCTACACCTTCAGGGAAATGGGTGTGGAACAGCTCTCCCGGGACTGTACCAGAACTAGAATGCAGGTGGGGGAAATCAAGGGACCGAATATTCCCCTGCGGTAAAAACAAAACCGAAGAAACCTCCCCCTACAGAGAAAACTAGCCTATCAGAGAGACACACTAGCTTACTCTTGCACATGCTTTGCTTAGGTGTGCAGGATGCTGTTTTTATGCAGTTGGCCAGGGGAAGCGTGCAATTTCCCGCCTGCATTCTGAAGTGGTACAGTCCTGAGAGAGCTTTCCCATCTCCTTTATTATTCTGAGCATGTAGACTGGCTCTAAACTGGGGAAGCATAAACAGGTATAGTCTGAAGGTCCAATCAGGTGGGAAACCTTCCCTTAATGTAGTCCCAGCGTGTCGCCCTCTTAAGTCCAGGTGGGGTCAAGCTGCAGAGGGGGCTTCAAAGGCATCTACCTGAGTCTGCTGGGGGGCATAAGACAAGAAACCGCTCAGAGAGGGAGAAGCTGCCCCCCCAAAACAGGAAGGCCCACTTCAGACTCTTGCAGAGTCCCTGGCGCAGACGAAGTTCATGCCCCCGTAGGCAAATCCCAAAAGGCCAAGTGGAAGCTCTGGAGACGTGAACTAGGGGAAGGCGGGCAGAGGGCGACGGGTGTGCTGGCATGCCATCAGGCTGGCAGAGTTGTGTGGTGGTCCAACGATCCAAAGGATAAGGGGGCAGGGGATTGGCTGGTTGGTTTCATGGAGCTCAACGCAGGTGGGTTTGTCGGCAGGTCCTAGAGGGGATGCAGGAAGGTAGAGCGCAGGGAGGGAGGAGGAGGGGCAGCAGGACCCCCGCTTCATGCCTGCTCTTGCTTCTGCTTCACCGAGATCCGTTTCTTGCGGGCGGCCAGCATCTCGTAAAACGGATCCACGCTCACAGCAGCCCTGGGAGGGGCAAAGGGAGGAATGGGACAGGTCAGCCACCAATCAGGGCCTCTGGCATTGTATGGCACTCTGCTCTGTCCCAGCTGGTGTGGCACAGCACACCGGGTTTTGGATGGGTCAAGGAGTTCTGGGATTGGAGTCTGGTTCGTCAGAAAGAACCAAGCACTGTCCCAACCTTGGTCTGCTGCCAGCAGCCTGTCTCTCTCCTTGCTTGCATTCCATGCAGCCCATAAGGAACAAAATCAGGTAACATATGGATCTTTGACAAGGTAAGCATGATAAACACTTAAGAGGGGGGTGGGGTGGGGGAGACACAGACTGCCTGAAGTCTAGGAGATGGGATGAAGAGGAAATCAGAACACAGCCCGGACATATGGGGAAAGCAGGGAGAAGCAGGAAACTGCACACCTGCTCCTGATGGTAGGAATGGTCCCTGCCACAGCTAGGATGCAAAACTTCTGGTCTATTCCCTTCTTGGGAGAGGACTGTGATTCAACAGAGGAAGAGCCAGGATTCCTAGGCTAGGCCTAACGAACCTTTGACTCTCTAAATGTTGCTGAAATTGCAACTCCATCAATGCTGGCCACTGGCCCTACTTGCTGTGGCTGATGGGAACAGTAGTCCAGCAACTTCTGGAGGGCCAGAGAGTCACTGTATCTGCTCCAGGTCAGTGGTCTGCAGCTAGTAATGTGAGACTGACTTAAGCAAATGTTTCTATACTACTCTTATTACATAACTTAAAAGGAGTAGAAAGCTGGGGCGGGGGAAGGGAAAAATAGAGAGAGGGTGAAATTATGTTTGTTGTGGTCAGAGCAAAAGAGAAACATTTTGAGAAATCTTTAGTGTAATGAGAAAGGGAGCCTGTGAAGTTGGGGGTTTTCCAAGCAAGGGTTAGAATGGGTGACTCACTGTCTGTGTTGCTTTTTCCAAAACAGCAAATACATCACACCTAAGCTCCGCAGCCGCATCACGCTCTGACCGCAGCTGTTACACCACCCACCCTCTTAAGAAAGGAGGTGTCATGGCTACACTCTTAACACAACTCTTCTCAAACTGACAAATCTACTTAATTCTCATCCGATCAACCCCAAGTTTTCCTGCAAGGCTGCTGCAGGTCAGATTTCTGAGGGAGATGCTTTAATTTCATTTTCATCTGAGAAAAAAAATAGTTTAACCATCATTTAAAAGCTTTGTCTGATTCTCGATCTCAATGGCTGGGGGGGAATGAGCAAAGGAAATTTAAATGAATGTGCCAGCCTTGGGAGAAGCTCTTGGTTCGTAGCTCCAGGATCTTCCCGAAATGTACCAGTTCTAACTTGCTCAGCTGCGATGGCCTTCTCTCTCCCTGCCCATCAACGCCTAGGAATCTTTGCAGAAGGGCGCAGCTCAGTGGAAGAGCCTCTGCTTTGCACGCAGAAGGCGTTGGGTTCAATTCCTGGCAACTCCAGACAGGGCTGGGAAAGACTCCCTGCCTGAAACCCTGGAGAGCCGCTGCCAGTCAGTGCAGGCAATGCAGAGCTAGATAGACCCATGGTCTGGTTCAGGTTAAGGCAGCTTGCCTCCGCTCGCTGGGAATGTAAGATCTGCAGCAGCTTTGCCTCTCCTGAGCATCATCTCCCAGGCTTTCTTAGGGAAAAGGCATCTCGTAAACCAGCATGTCCACAATGCCAGGTGTGGACTGAAAGGCTGGAAAGTCAAAAACTGGACAAGGAAGACATATATTCAAATGCCTTGGGACCCATGTTGCAGCCTGATCTAAGGTGGGTTGCAGCAGCATATAAATACCAGGGAGGTTCGCCTGGCACTTCATTATATATCTTTAGGCACCCGGCAAAAACGTTCCTCTTCAACCAGGCCTTTGGCTGATTGATATTTATAGTCTTTTAAATATGCTTATTTGGGAGGGGGGGGTATTGTTGGGTCGTTTTTGTTTCAACTATTTATTTGTACGTTTACCTTATATTTTTACCTTGTGATCTTTACCTGAGATCTTATGAAGGGCGAGAGATGAGTCTAATAAATAAAGGAATAAAAACAAATAGTAAAAAAAGAAAAAGAAAAAATGGGGGGGGGGAATGGTCCCCCAATGTATTTTTAAATTAAAGCAGCTCCCCAAAAGGCTGAATTAAAAGATCAAGGTATATTTCAGGTTGAGGTTAAGGATGGGCCTGTTGGAGCCTAAAGAGAGATGCCCTAGGATAAGTGAGGTCTAGTCTAGAAATCTGAATGAGGTGTGTCAAATTCTCTGGGAAGTGAGTGTGGTATCTAAGGCTTTAAGAAGGGCTGCAGAACCTATGGCCCCCTCCAGGTATCTCTGGATGACCAGCTCTCATCAGCCCCAGCCAGCACAGCCAATGACCAGGAGTGATGGTAGCTGCATGTCCAGCAACCTCTAGAGGAGCACAGGTTCTCCATTCCTTGGCTAGAGATGGAGGAAGAAAATGCTGTTGATGGGGGTAGGATTCCCAGGACCCCCCCCCCGAATGGAATGGTGCCCTATCCTCACTTGATGGATTTGATCCATTCATCCTTCTCCTCCTGTGTTGGCGCCGAAATGCGATAAACCATGTGGTTCCCCTCAACCACGCGCCCGTCTGCCTCCGTCTTGCAGGCTTTGATAAGCTGGCCCTTGTTGTTGGGAATGTAGAGCTCAAAGCAATTCTAATAACAAAGAAAAGGGAGGAGAGAGAGAGAGAAATTCCTGAGAATGGCAGGTGTCTCTGAGCAGCCTCACCCCCTGCACCTCTCCAGTGGTTCAGAAAGAGGGCTGGGCAGGACACAGGAGGAAGAAGGCAGGTGGGGAGGCTGGCCACACGGGATCTCGCAACCAGCAAGTGGGCAGGAAAACGTCATGGGATTAACGTTTTGTGTTTTCAAAAATTGCTGCTGTTACTATTAAGAGCTCCTCACCATTTTCTGTGACAGCAGAAGGGCGGAATGGAAGTTCCTCCCCCACCAAACAAAGGAAAAGTTAAAGCAGCAATTTGGTAACATCGTTAAATTAATGAGAGAGTTAAAAAATAATAATGAAAACCACATAGGATTCTTAAATAACTGGAACTTGAGTGATACACACACACACACACACACACACACACGAGGAATGAATAACAATCGCAATGCTGCAACCCAGTAGTTATGCTGATTTTCATGAGGCATCCAATAAAAGAAGCACAACCAAGATGCAAAAACAGCACACGGCAGTGCTAACTCACTGGTTTCCGAGGATCTTCCACTTCTCGAATGCTCAGGTTCTCCAGAGGGATAATTCCTCTTGGTTCCTTGTCCTGTTAGCGGATTAAAGAGAGAGAGATGGAGCTGAAATGGAAGGTGTCTGAAACCTGAGCTGGGAAGGGAATGGAGAGGAGGACAAGGGCCTGATCCAAGAAGACTTGGGGGAAGGGTGCAGCTCAGACCTCAGGGCTCTTCCAGCTTCAGCCCTCTGCCACTGCTGCAAACAAGCAGGTCTGGCACCTTCTTCAACACAGTAGCACTTGGTCTTGGCATGCCAGATGGAACTCCCATTCTTTTATTTGTGGCCAAACTTTTTGGGGAGTGTGTGTGTGTGAAGGGTGGTGTGTTTGCTGCTGTTTCTGTTGACCCAGACAGGGCTGAACTTGCAGGACTATTCCCCGTGTCCTGCCCTCTTTGCCCCAAGCAAAGAACTCTGGAGGAGCTCCCATGCTCTGGGTTTAGGAATGGCCAAAGTTCAGCCATTTATCCGCTTTGCAGGCAGAAGGCCTTAGGTTCATTCCCTGGTTATCTCCAGGGCAGGGCTGGGAATGTCCCCTATCTGAGACCCCGGAGAGCCCCTGCCAATCACTGTAGACAACAGTGAACTAGGTGGATCACAAGGTCTGATTCAGTATAAGGCAGCTTCCTCCAGGGCCCTCGGTCGCTGTTCCTCCCGACCCTGGCTGTTTGGCACCCTTGGGAGGCAGATACCGCCCTGGGCTGGGGCTCTTGGGTGCCAGGTTGCTGGTTAAGGGTGGGAGCATGGGATGGGAGCAGGCGGGGAGAGAAACCATACTAACTGTTGTGTATTCAAAGTAATAGAGGCAGTTGTCAGTCAAGATGAACCAGCGTCTCTTCCACGTCTTCACTCGCCCTCCTGAAAGCAAAAGAGGAGGGAGGGGGGAGGGATTTGTGCTCGCATTGATGCAGTTTCTTTCCGCCACTTAACCCTTTCCCACCCATGGAGCCACGGGGGCGGCGGGAAGCCATGCTTACGGACAGAGCCGACGCAACGAAAAAGATTCAGCAGAAGTGTGAAAAGAAAAGGGAAACAAAATAAACAAACAAAAAGCTGACGAGGGGAGGCAAATGACAAAGGGGAATCTGAAGATGGCACCCCAGGGCGGGAAGAAGAAAACTGGCAGCAAACACTCAAAGTAACCACAAAGCACAACTGCAAGTGTGGGAGGACGTTCCTGTAGAATAGGAGTCTGTGGGATATATTCTCTCTTTCGTTCTTGTGTGGGTTTTGCTTTGCAAGCACTGGGTATCCCAGCAGGCTACTTTGAGACGAAAGTGACCAGCGGAGGGCTTGTGCCTCTAAGGCAGCCTCCCCCAGCAAGTTATGTCCTGCTGTTCTGCAACTGGGGGGGGGGGGCAGGACTAGCCTTGTGGTGACCCCTCCCACCCCATTCAAAAAGAAAACAGAGCTGTAATTTGAAAAAGGCATTTTTGCCTCTAGGCAAGGTTCTTCCGGAAGAGGACTTGCCAGCTTAGGATGCTTCCAATGCATTTTCAACCTCTATGGGAGGCAGATTTTGCTGATGAACTGGGTTTTCCTGAATAAACACCACTTCACATATTCAGTAAAAGGACTCCCGATGATATGGACCTCCAGGGAACTGCCACCAGTTTCAGCATGCAAGGCAAGCGGTTGCTACAGGCTTGAAGGCCAACTACTTCTACAAAGCTCAGACTTATCCCCAAATTCTTACTCCCAGATGCTTCCACAAAGCCAACAGATACCCTGGCTTCAGGCAAGGTGAATATGCCTGCATGTCTGCACGTCTAGTTGGAGGTGTCTCATATATGCCACTGGGCAAATGTTTCAGCCCTTGGGGGGATGCTGATTTTGGAAAAAATGCAGTTCATCCTCTTTTAAGCTCCCCATTTCGACCCAAAACAAACACACACTTCCCTTCATTCTGCTCCTCCCACCTTACCCATTAAGATAGTAGTCCTCTGTCTTTCAGATTCAGGACCCCCTGTTAACATGGGACCCACTCTCCGTTCTTTTCTTCTTTTTCTTTATAATAAACACCTTCCACTTTCCTGCTTCTCTCTAGGGTAACCAGATGCAAGAGTGGGGAGGGCTCCTCTGCTTTTAACAGTTATGAAGAGGGTATTTCAGCTAGGGATGTGAAGGCCTGGACAAATTGCCATTCCATTTCCCCACCCCTATTTGTCTCTGAAAAACTGTGTGTGTGTGTGTGTGTGTGTGTGAAATTTCTCAATTTCCCTTGCTTTCTCCCACGCCTTCACAGCTTAGGCTATGGGTTGCATATATTCCTTCCCTCTTAGGAACCCTCAGAAGAGTGCTATTGGAGCCTATCTGACCTTGCATCCTGCTTTTCCACCATGGCCATTCAAATGCCTCTGGGGAGCCCTTGAGCAGGGCTGGAAAGCCACAGCCCTCTCCTGCTCTTCCTGTGGGTGTTTTGCTTCTGTGTCTGCAGGTTGCACTCAGTCATCTTCTGCAACACGTAAGTACATAACAACAGTTCTGCTGGTATCAGGCCAGGAGGCTGGGCTAGCGGAGCCTTTGGGATAGCCCAGCGTTCTGTTTCCACAGACAGGACACGAGCACAATAGTACTTGAAAATTAGAGCTGCCCTTTTCCAGCACCATAATATACTTTCTGAGGTGCAGCGACTTGAATTCCACCCAGCCTTCCAAGGGCAGCCGAAGCCCAGATTTATATGAAGCCTTTATGATATAGTGCCCAGTTCTGGGCACCACAGTTCAAGAAGGACACTGACAAACTGGAACGTGTCCAGAGGAGGGCAACCAAAATGGTCAAAGGCCTGGAAACGATGCCTTATGAGGAACGGCTAAGGGAGCTGGGCATGTTTAGCCTGGAGAAGAGGAGGTTAAGGGGTGATATGATAGCCATGTTCAAATATATAAAAGGATGTCACATAGAGGGGGGAGAAAGGTTGTTTTCTGCTGCTCCAGAGAAGCGGACACGGAGCAATGGATCCAAACTACAAGAAAGAAGATTCCACCTAAACATTAGGAAGAACTTCCTGACAGTAAGAGCTGTTCGACAGTGGAATTTGCTGCCAAGGAGTGTAGTGGAGTCTCCTACTTTGGAGGTCTTTAAGCAGAGGCTTGACAACCATATGTTAGGAGTGCTCTGATGGTGTTTCCTGCTTGGCAGGGGGTTGGACTCGATGGCCCTTGTGGTCTATTCCAACTCTATGATTCTATGATATTGGCAGCTTTATTTCCAATTTATTACCTAAGATCCTCAGCTAACGGTGTTTCTCAAACTTAAGTCCCTGGCTGCTGTTGGACTACAACTTCCATCATCCCTAGCTAGCAGGACCAGTAGCTAGGGCTGATGGGCGTTGTAGTCCATCAACAGCCGGGGACCCAAGTTTGAGAAACACCGTATTAAAAGGTGTGGTATACCTGTCCCCCACTGCATCTGGTCACCGTCTCTCTGATTTTCTCTCTGTCAGGATGCTACTACTGAAACCCGCTATAGGTCATGGTGTGACCCATTTGTGGGTCCTCCTGATCGACTGGCTGAAGATGAATGCATGAAGATGTGTACACCTTCCAGTCAACAAAGGAACCCAAGTTCCATATTTAGTCTTCCACTCCTAGCCCACTGAATCCGTCCCTGAGCTCCCAGCACAATTCATTTCCAACCCCGCCCCCCCCCGCCTCCCCTCCAAAGAGCACCAGGCAAACCAGCTCTCGGCGGCAAAGCAAACATGCCCCCCTCTTCTCACCTACCTCCTGGGTTGGGGGGCAGAATTCAGACAGTGGAACAAATGTAGTCCGCGCCGTGGGACGGTGGAGGAGAGAGGGGGGTCAGGGCAGCAGTGGTGGGGAAAGAGGGGAGAAAGAGAGGTGGGGACCGGGGAGTCAGGATAGAGAGAATGGGGGTGAGAAAGAGAGAGAGAGAGCGAGAGCAAGAGAGAGAGAGGAAGAGAAGGAGAGAGAAAGAGAGAAAGGAGAACAAGTTACATCAACATAAGGTAGAAGTACATGGTCAAATCAAAAATCCTCCGACACAGACACAGGCATTTGGGGGCATCAGGAGTGGGGTGGGAGGGGCAGGCACAGGGAGGAAGGGTTTAAAATTTTATTGGGGTGGATGTAAGGTGATGGGCATCACTTGGCTAAATAACGTAGACCCCTAAACTCTGGCACGTCACAAGAAACCCTACTGCTAAAAGTGTGGATGAGGTTGGCATTAGCGATTGTAGGAATGGTTTCCCAAAACATCAGCCTCCACAGGGAGCTGTGGTGGATCTCGACATCTTAACCAGGCCAGGGATCGAGGTTCTAAGTCCACTTCCTCCTCCTTTTTTTAAAAAAAGGTGTTTACATTATGGTCCCCACTTTTGTGTGGGGAGCGAGGGGGTTCCAAAAAATAACACTGCTTTCTTCAGATGCCTCCATCTTGAAGCCGTGCTGATTCGGCGTCCTAACACTTCTCCTCTTTGCTCTTGATTGGCTGGCCTCCAAGCCAAGGGCAGCCAATGGGCAACTGTATTGTGCTGGGGACACCGCCCCCTCCATCAAGGGCAGAAAGGAGGATTTGGTGGTAATGAAACTTGGCTTCCATGTTGCCCTCTACTCTGAGCAGGTGGTGGCTGAGGTGGAAGGTCTGCCCACACTGAACCTGCTCTACATTTAGAAGAGCAGGGTCAAGCACGACCACCCTCACGCCAATCCCCCTGTGGAGGACAGCGGATGGAGGTCTTGAATAAGGGCTTCCACAAGTCAGGACCCAATAACTCACCTCCTATGCCTTGCCACTGCAAAGCTGCCACATTATGCTTCTGGACAGCAGTAACAGCCTATTCTGGACACTTGAATCATCTCAAGGACCAATGGCAACCTCACAAGGCCCTGGCCTTGGAGTCTTTCATCTGAGTTACTTGTTTCTGGTGTGAGGATACGGCATAAGTTCCTCCCCCCCCCCTTAGATAAAGAACCCCGTTTCTGACCCATCTGGCCACCGTCTGCTGCTCTGAAACAAAATCCTTGCCCATTTGTGGCTGCGCATCTATTACAGGGCTGCTTGGACAGCGACACCCATGTTCTACAATTCAGGCTCTGCAATGGCATCAGCGTTTTGGGAACACCTCACCCACAGACAGCTCAGTACTTGGGAAGCTGCCCAAGGCAACAGATCCAGCAAACAGTGTGTCTTGGGACTACAGAGATGTGATTGTTTTCTGGCAGAAGTTATTCCGGTGGGAATTTCACTAGTAACCCCTAACTCGATTCTGGGAACTTATTATGATTAAGGAGCAGATGAACGTCAGACACTGAATATGGGACCAGATTTTGGCTTCAACATTCTATAAATCCCATAGTGGTGGTGGGTTTTTTGTTTGTTTAAGAAGGCCACTTTCAAGCGCTTCAGGTTGGCTTGAAAACTTATCCACAGCCACTGGCGAAATATTAAGACGCCAGAAAGGAGCTTTAAGAGACATTTCAGTAGCTGACTTCTCCCTACTTTTAGAGGGATTCCGAAATCCCAGCAGACCCCTCTCATCATCCTTCAGAGGAGATCCACCTCAATGAGGAGCTGGGGAGGGGGAAGGGAAGAGGAGGGAGGATCCCGGTTTCTGCCCGATCCTTGCAATCCGATGAGCAGTGGGTCCAAACGGGTTGTTATGTATTTGCTGGTGGGTGGGGGAAGGGCTACTGGGGTGGATTTCAGGAGGATCCCTTTGATCTGATGAAGAGAGAGGTCATGCTTTAAATGACACAACAGGCGGGTGGGGGGGAAGAGAGGAGAGCGCAGAGACGTGCAAAGATCGCGGGGGGAGCGGGTAGCGGTGGTGGTAGGGGGAGGGCAAGGGGAAGGGCAGCGGGGAACGGAAGGGGGGAGGAAAGAGACCACAGTATTTAAAGGGAAGTGTGGGGGTGGGGGCCACCTCTCACCCAGCTTGAGGAGCCAGCCCTCGCGGTCAGGGTTAAAGAACGTGTGGGTCAGGTCGTTCCCATCGTCCTCGGGGATCTTGAAGGGCTCGTTGCGGATGCTGTCGTACAGATTCTGGGGAAGGGAAGGGGAGGAAGGGGAGGAGTTACAGGCAGGATACAGCCCTTCCCAAGGCAGAGAGAAAGGGTGTGTGTGCTTGTGTTTTCAGTACAGCACTGAGACCACCAAAGATACAGCAGAGAAGACAAAACACCAGATAGAAAAAGTGCTCAGGACGAAGGGCATTTTTTTGAAATCAAGGAGGTCAAAGCCTCTCACGAGCCGGCAGAGGATTCCTGAGCGGTGAAGACGACTACGACGGCCTCCCCCTCTCCCAGAAAAACGCCCAAAGAACAAAGCAGCAGGCCCATTGAACCCCCCCCCCCAGGCCTCCCCTTCCCCTCTGGCAGGCCTCTCACCCGCAGCAGCTCCTCAGGCAGGTCTCCTCCGTCGTTGATGCCGCGGTTCATGGTGATGAACCTCTCGACGGTGGGCTTGTCGCGGACGTTGGGATTGTGGAGGCTGGTGTTGAGCATGATCACTGCGAAGGAGAGGACGTAGCAGGTATCTGCGGCAGGGAGGGGAAGGAACAGAGGAAAAGAACTCAGTACCTGCCTCGGCACGTCCATCTTGTGCAGCTAATTCTGCTTTATGGTGGGGGAGGGGGGGGCTAGCTGCCAGGCTGCCTTGCTCCTCCGCCAAGGCCCTGCTGATTTAGGTTGAAGCGGCAAAATATATAGATAAATAAATCAGCGCAGACAACTATTTCTACTGATTTTTAATTGTATGTTTGTGGCTTCCTTCATTTCTTGTATACCGCATTTCATCAATCTGAGCAAAATAGAAGATGATAAAATACAATACGAAATAAATGAAGCAATACGAATAAGAATTGAAAACTGTGCGGCATCTAGAACATCTTGTTACAATTGCTACCACAGGCAGAAAAAATATTTTAAGTAGTCTGCCAAGACTCTCTGACTTTGCAGTAATAAAAGCTTTAATTCTATGAAATATTTGTGAGTGGTGTCAATTAAAGCTGATTGCTCTGCAGCTCTAACAGTTTTCTGACTGATTTCTGTGCTGATCCTACAAAATACAGAGGAGGCAGTGCAATTGCGGATGGTTCTACTTCCGCCCTCAGCCAGAGTTTCCTTCGTTTGGATTTGTTTGCCTTTGGTTTGGTTTGTTTCCCAGCTTTTGCAAAAAGAGGAGCATAGCAGCAGCAGGCAGGTCGGTAAAGGAGGCTCGTTTCTCTCTTGTCGTATTAAACCAAGATAGGATTGCCTGAATGTGATCGACAGAACTGGATTTATTCTCCATCCTGGAGAACACAGGAGCCCCACAATTCCCAGCACCAGATAAGAGTCGCATTCCCTTTTCCGGAAAACCCAGTACCTGTGGACTGAAAGACTCCTGGGTTGCACAGGCAATACCGCTGGGCAAAGGCCTCCATCATACGGTCAATTTTCTGGGCTTCTCCTGGCAGTCGGAAACTCCACAGGAATTGCCTAGATGGGGTTTAGAGGGAAGACGATGAACAGACAAAAGAATGATTTCAAGGTTGTGGGTTTGAGCCCCACATTGGGCAAAAGAGATTCCTGCATTGCAGGAGGTCAGTCTAGACAACCCTTGTGGTCCCTTCCAACTCTACAATTTTATGCTTCTATGCCTACTCCGTAAATACTGTGCCTAGCCTTATTCTCTGTATGTAGTATTTTGTAATTCTGGCCATGCAAGTTAATGCAAATATAACAGAACGGACCTCCAGGACAGTGTTGTAACTGACGACTTTCTAGCCCCTTTCTAGCTCTATTACTCTGATTTGTGTGTGTGTGGAGGGAAACATTGTTGAAAAGAAATGCCTGAAAACCTCCTTATGGTGCCTTTCATTTGCTGCTTTCCTGTGGTGAAGCAGCATTCCAGGAAAGGTGCCCGAGATAGTCGCATTTACACAAGAACTATGCACATGCAGCTGACAGAATTCTGTGTACTGGGTATAAAAAAGCTGTGCTTAAGGAGAACAGGAGGGACATGTGACTGGACAGGAGGTTTCTCTCTCAGAGATAAGGCTGCACGCCCAGCATGCATTTAAAGCACACGACTTCCCTCAAGGAATGCTGGGAACTGTAGTTTGTTAAGGGTGCCTGGAATCGGAGCTCTGTGAGGAGTAAGCTACAGTCCCCAAGAATTCTTGAGGGAAGTCATGTGCTTTAAATGTATGGTGTGTACAAAGCCTGAGCATACAAGGCCCATAGCTGTCAATGTTTCCCCTTTTTTAAGGGGAATTCCCTTATTCTGAATAGGATTCCTCGCAAGAAAAGGGAAAAGTTGACAGCTATGACAAGGACGCCACCATGCCTTCTTTGCTTGTGGCATGTGGTGCGTCTGTGGGAAGGCAACCGTTACACTTCAAGACTGGGATGTATTTTTGAGACAGAGGAAAAGAGCCAAGAGTGCCCATGACTGGCTGAGGAAAACGCCACTTTGCTGGTGCCATTCCCGCCTCCCCCCCCCACCCAGCACAGGAAGGGAGAAGGCGAGAACCTGCAGCTAAAAGGCTGGGAGACCTATTCCAGCAGGCCAGGGCTCTCTATTCTAGAGGAGGGCTGAGGATTCCCAGACTCACCTGAGTGCCTGCACAAGGTTGAGGTCAGTAAATTCATGCAAATCGACAAAGGCGTGGAGTACTGCGATATTAAACTCCTCCCTGAATAAAAGGTGGAGAGAGCTACAGTTAAGACCTCCCCTTTGAACCCCCTCACTCAGCAAGGCCCACACCCTTGTTTCTCTCCTGCTGACTACACTCCCTCTGCTAGGCGAAGCTACTTTTCACCCCATCCCTATGATCCTTTCCCAGGTCCTGGAGACTCCAAAGCTCCACCACCACGGTGGATTATAAATGGTCACTTCTGTGAGGCTATTCCTCCCACATTCCCCGACCCTTCTCACCGCTCGCCCAGGTAGTCGCCAATGGCCGTCTTGTTGAGCCCTTCCCCTTTGTAGAGGAAGCGGGCAATGTCCTCGGGGGTGGAGCGCAGCAGTTCATTTTCCACCAGGAACTGGATTCCCTGCAAAAAAACAACAACAGAGAAGCTGAGAACCGTGGGACCCAGAGCTCAAGCATGCCCCCAACCTAACAAAACATTTAAGTCACAGAGATACTTCCCAGAGAGTACCTGGGAGGACTGGCTCCCTAACCCACTAAATTGCAATTCTGAGGCAATTGCAGAAAACTCAGGATTCACAATTCTCCTGTCCAGCAAAAAGAAAAGAAGTTTCCGCTACCTTTTCACAGGGGTGGGAACAGTTGGCCTTCCAGATGCTGCTGGACTCCAACTCCCATCAGTCCCTGCAAGCACAACCAAGGGCCAGGGATGATGGGAGCTGTAGTTCAGCAACATACAAAGGGCCACATGTTTCCTATGCCACAAACCCCAGAACAGAAGCAGACAACCTGCACCCCTTGGCCTAATTTCAAAAGTAGTCAGTTCTGACCTCTGTCAAGTGTCCATTTCCTGTCAATCCACTGAGGAGGGAGGAAAGGCCAGGAGAGGGGGAAAGAAAGGGAGGCGGCGGCAGAAAGATAGTAGAAGTAGTGGCAGAAGGGATTCCATCCCACTGTGACTCTAGCCCTGCCCTCACTTATCATGCAGTTCCTGAGAGATTAGCCCCCACCCACCCACCTGCCAATCACATGCCATTTATGACTCGTCATTTCCTGAGGTGACTCTATGCAACTGTAATGCCTGATCAATGTCAGAATCCAACTGCTGCATGAGAACAATAATTATCACCACAGCTTGGAGGGGGGAGGGGAACTGTATTCCACCTGTTCCAGGTGGATGGCTGAAGGTGCTACATATATTTGGTACCAGAAACAGTCACTGCATGCACACACCCACGCCACCTACTTTTTTGGGATCCATGTTGAATTTCTTGCGGCCCATCCCCATCTTCCGGTTTCTCTGAAGCGTTTTACTGTACAAGACAAGGAAGCGTACCCATCAGACCTTTGGCCCTTGAAAGAACAAAGGGGCGGCAAACCTCTAGGAGCAAATGGAAACTCTGGGGAAATGTACATGCTACTTCCCACCTGCGCTCCAAAATTGGTACTGCCAGTCTCAGAAGGACTGTGTCACATGCTTACCCCCAAGCGTCCAACCTGGCTCTAAACGATGGATTATCAGAGGTGACACTCTTTACCATGACAGGCACACTAGCAGACACTGAACGTTCTCTCGAAAAATGAAATAAAGTGATAAGAACAGCCTTGTGCCACAGCCAACCAAAGATCCATTACGGCCAGTGCCTGGCTTCCAACACTGCCTGCCTGGCAGTTCACAAGCCCTTGTAAAAGTGGTGAAGTGCACAAGCACTTGTAAACGGCAAAATGGAACCAGAGAACTCATTTGCTTACCCACTGTTACTCATTAAGCAGGGAAGGGAAGTTCTAACTTGAGGCTGGCATTGACACAGGAGGAATCAGGATGTGTTCACAGCATGGTCACCATGAGGTTCTATGGGGCACTCTACAAGGAGCTACATTTCCCCCATCATGTACCTTGCATAGAAAGGGCATTGTAGCCCAAGGTTTTCTGGGATATTTCTCTGACAGTTTAACATGGTCTCTAGCAGCTGTTGGAAAAGAAGAGGGGAAACCTCCTACACAAGTATTTATTGAGGCTAGTGTTTTGAATGAATAGGAACCCCTTTTCAATATAATATAAACATACATTTCTGTTTGTGGGGCTCAGTAAATGTACTTCTGCACACCTGGAGGCTTCTCCACTCCTGGTTTCAATTAGGGCTGCAACCTAATCAAAGTCATTTTAATCCATTAATCACCTGAGTTTTGGCTGATTAATTGACTAAGCTTTTAATCACATTTGCATATGGGGGAAAACAATTATTTCTGAGGCAAAGATGTATGTGTGAGCGGAGGAAAGCTTTCTTTTAAGATGCCTGCTTGCCATCAGCAGTTTTTTTAAAACCTCTTGTGTGTACACACACATTTAAATACATGTTGCCCGATGCCTAAGGGACATCCTTTTGGTCAACTGACAGTTTGCTTTTTCCAACATGGAGTAATCTAACTGATTAATGGATTAAATGTTACAAGAAAATCCCAGGCAATCAAAGAATGGCAGGCAAGGAGGTATTGGGATTAGCACATTCTGAGCTTGAATGCAGATGCTGCAGGAATGAGGTTAGTTGCTGCCAGAAAGGCTTGTCCTGGCACCATGATATAAACAACATTCTGGAAGTGGCCACACTCTGTACTGCAGCCCTCCAGATGTTATTGCACTCCAACGCCCATCAGCTTCAGTCAGTGTTGCCAATGGTCAGGATTGATGCAAGTTGTAGTCCTGCATATTGCATAATGCATATTGTTAAGGAATCTCTGACCAGTGGCCAAGGCAGGGCCATGTCCAAGTACACAGGAGACTGCTTCATACAGCCAGACCATTGATCCCTCTTGCTCAGTACTGTCTACACTGACTGGCAGCAGCTCTCCAGGGCTTCAGGCAGCGAGTCTTTCCCAGCCCTATCTGGAGACACTGGGGGCAAGGGACCTTTAGCACCAAAGTGAGATGCTCTACCAGCAAGCTGCCCCCTGTAAAAGAAGGGAATCCCTCACCTTCCCTCATTGGCTTCCAGCCCCTCCACCTCATTCATGGCTTCGCTGAGCTCATCTCGCAGCCGCTGGATTTCCACCAGGAGCTCCTGCTTCCGCCGGCGGATGTTGTCCAACTCTAGCCTCTCCTCTGGCGTCAGGTCTGGAGGCACTGGGAGAGAACATGGGAAGGAGTGTAATATTCTAGCCATTTTGATCACACACCCTGCTGGTAGCAATGGAAGCTGCAGCCTGGAGGTGGGCACCAAGTCAGAGGATACAATGGGCACAGAGTCAGCTTGGAAGACCGGTGTTATAAATCAAGCAGGGAGACTATGCTAGTCGAGAAAGGTTCCCCACTGCTCTCTCCAACTTGCAGAGGGCGATGGGGTGCAGAGTCAGTGTATTCCCCCCCCCCCGCTATCCCTCATTGTGGGAGGGATCAGAATGCCTGAATAGGGTCGGAGGCAGATTAAGTATGGTAAAGAAATAGAAAAAGCATAGAAAGGGGGTTCCATGTGGCAGGTTAGGGGTAACTAATACTTTAGATGGTTCCTGGGATTGGCCAAGAAGCAGAGTGAATGGGAAAAGCTGGAGCAGGTAGGATTTCCATTTCTATGTCTACTGTACAATCCTATCCTACAGAAACCCCTTTGACATATAAGCAGCACATAAATAAATCTTACTCGGAAGTGCCAGTGAGTTCACTGGTAAGTTAACTTCCAGACAGGACTGCAGCCTTCCAGATAGGATTCTCAGTCCAAAGGATGGCTTTTCCCCATTTGAACCTGCCCAGACCCTTCTTTGCATGCCACTTCCAGGGGAGGTCTAGAGGATGGTGACAATAAAATGGGCCTTTTCTGCAGCAGCCCCCCATTTATGAAAAGCTCTCCCCAGGGAGACCTGCCTGGAGCCAACCTTGTTATTGTTTCAGCACCAGGCAAATGTGTTGTTTCAGCACCAGGCAGCGGACAGCACCAACGATATATTTTACTGTTACATCTTTTTAAAATAACGATGCAATTTTATCATTGTATTTTTTACTTTGGGATTACTTCAGTAGGAAGAGATGTATGGATTTAATAATCCTAAACCTCGAAGAGTTTTCTCTGGATCGGACAAAGCTTGTACACTAGAGAGCACACATTCAATTAACTTATTACCACCCCGATCACATTACTAATGATCCCCATTCAATGAGGACTGAGGAGCAAAGTGTGATCTGAGTTAGTGGCTGCAAACATCTGGATGTAGAGGGTCATGGTGCTTCCAGTTTTATAATGTGGTGTAGCAATCAAGAGACAGACTTGTGAATCTCCCTCAGCCTCCAGTCTTCAATATGAGGATAGATAGTTGCACACAATATAGTTGCAAGGCCTGTTGCTGCCTGTAGGTCTAAAGTATCAAACCACAAAAGGGGCTGGCCAGTGCATGATTCACCCCTCTGGGCTTGTCTCCTTCCTAATCAGCCTCTAGGGGTAATCAGGGAAAGAAGTTAGTAACTCTTCCCGGTCTCAGAGTTGGGTGTGACTGGATCATCCAAACACTCCCAATACCCAGATGTGGCAAAATTACCTGTCCTCAGATGAGACAGAATGGTGTTGCGGTTAACGCACCACACTAGGTCTAAGAGATCTAGGTCACTCCCTGGGTGACTTTGGGCCACTTACTATCTCTCAGCCTAACCTACCTACAAAGGTGAAAATAGGTGCATGTGAAAGAGAACTAGGTAGGCTCCCTCAAGCCCTTTGACGGGAAGATAGGATATTAAATAAATAAATAAGCTTTGCATGAGCTGCTTCCTCCAAGATGGCTTCCTTTGAAACATTTACTTATTTATTTTGGCTGCCCAATAACGTAGTTCTCTGGGTATCTCACAAATATAAAAATGAAACTATCATAAAAAAACAGCTGCAGCGTAAACCTTTCCAGCAGAGAAAGACCTAAAAGCAAAGCTGAGGTACGACACTCCGTGAAAGCAGTGGGATAAAGCAAGACCACAAGTTTAAAAAGTCTGGGAGGATAAAAAGTCCCTCATCTAGTTCTGAAGAAACCACAAGGAAGGTGTCAGACGGGCTTCTCTGTAGAGGCTACCCCACAACCAGGGCGCCATCACCAGGGAGATGGGCTCTCCTGAATAGCCTCACTTAACTTGGGTCACATTCACCCCACACATGTAAAGCAATGTGATACTACTTTAAACAGCCATGGGCTCCCGCAAACAACCCTGGGAAGTGTAGTTTGTTAAGGGTTGCTGAGAGTTGCCCAGGGATCTCCATATTCCCCTCGCTGAGTGACAATGACCAGAGTTCCCTGTGAAGAGGGAATGAGTTGCTGGGAACTGTTGCTTTGTGAGGGGATTATGGGAGATTTCTTAACAACTCCCATCGCATCAGCAAACTACACTTCCCAAGATTCCTTGCAGGAGGCCATGACTGTTTAAAGTGGCATCATAAATCATAAATGTGTGGTGGGGATGTGGCCTTGGTGAGGACCTTCACAGCAAGGAAGCTACACTTGGCACAGCAGCTCTTGCAGAATAGGGGTGTGTATGCCACAGATAGCCTCTTGAGATCGGGTTGTTCTTATTCTTAAATGCAGTAAAACTAAGCTTTCCCCACTTTTTCCCTCTGTGTTTGCAAACTGTGCTTCGAATTTTAAATTAAAATCATTTTAATTAAAAGGATATGTTCCTTATCTCTCAGGAGCCGCTGGGGATGAGGGAAGAAATGCACTGCAGGGGAACCTGAGGTGACACAAGTTCTGAAGCACTTACATAAACTCCTGAGCGCAATTAATCAGCGGCACTAATAATTAATTAATTGTGCTCACATTGAGCTGTCATCCAACACTGGGCTCACAAAGCAACTTCAAAAAAATAAAATAAAATATCAATCTATTGTTCTTAGTAATAATGATGCTTGACCTTCCCGTGCACTGCAAATAAAAGGCAGCCCCTCCAAGAGATAAGATCCTCTCTGACTCATTTTCCAAATATTCCTCCACCCCCGCAGAATGTTTAGCCCCGGGACACAGACACCCCTCCTCCCTAAGAGAGAAATGGTACAGACCATTATTTAAATTATTGTAACTTTATTTTTTAGTCTTCCCTCCTCCGCCAACTGAAATGGCTCTGCCGGTTAACGCCACCCTCCCCCCACTCAGCCAAGTGGTACGACCCACACGCCCCCTCCTTTCATTGTAATAGGTACTCCCAGCTGCTCACAGCAATGGTGCATCCCAATTCCCACCACCACCACTACAATGGTACAGCCTTAAAAAAAACACACCTCCGCCCTGACAATCGAATGGTGTACATCGGGTATGGCTCACGTCACCAGATCCATACAATTTTCATGTCTCCCCCTTAAATAAAATGAGATGGCCCACTCGCACATCTCCCCCTGTCACTGGTATGGTTCAGCCCAGCCCCACCCCTCTTTGTAAGGGATCGGCCCCGCCCCCTAGTCTTCTCGCTCAGAATGGCTCGGCCCGCCTACCCGCTTTTCCCATTGTAGTTACTGGACGGGTCTCACAATGCTCCCTTCCGCCTGCCTCGCCCTTCTTTAAGCTTCCCCGTGGCCGGGTCTCAGGGGTCCCTACCATAGATGCCGTCCTCCATGGTGGCCAGAGTGCCCCTAAAGGGGAGAAATGAGAGCTCCTCACTTTCTCCGTGTCTCCTTTCTTCGGGGCTCCCAACGGCTGCGCCTTCCTCCCGCAGCAGCCTGGTCCTGCACTGAAAGGAACGTTCCGCCCCGTGCGAAGGGCGTAGCCAATAGGAAAAGAGAGTCCCCGCGGAACGCCACTTGAGAGCTCGGAGAGGGAGCCAATAGACACGGCGTGCTTTTTCTCAGAATTGGGATGTACGTCCATCTCGACCAATAGGCACCTCCCTGATGATATTGACAGGGGAGCTATTCAATGAAATCTGGGACTTCTCCTAACAGCCCGCCCGATATCCTTCTGTGGATATGCAGTCGACGCTATAGACTTTCAGCTGTCCCACCCTATACGCTTACCTAGAAAGCAGAGTGGTAACTCACGACGGCTGAGAGGGCGCTTCCTGGTTCCTTTCGACGCTATTTCCATCCGTGGGAAACCACGAAGAACGCGAGCCTTTTCGTGGACCGTTGATTATGCAGCCAAACAAAAGGCAGCGCCAGAGAGAGGAGTCCGTCGTGCCCTTTATATCTCAGGCCTTATTTCACGCGATAAAGATAACGCGTGTGTAGCTTTTAAACGTTTTGAAACACAAAGCCCACACTTGGCAGCGGCGCAAGTGCAGCCCATTCCCACATCGCTGGTTGGTTTGATTATGTATAGGTGGCCGCGCGGGGGGGGGGGAGTTTACGACAGCCCTGCAATGTAGCCTATTGTTCATATTATAAGTTATAGGCATAGCTGTCAACTTTCAGATTTGAAAATAAGGGATCAGCAGCCTCGAAAATAAGGGATCAGCAGCCTCGAAAATAAGGGATCTGCAGCCTCACCTGTCCCGGGGAGAGTCTACGGGATATCTAACAATACGGGATAGAAGCGGGAAACGGCGCTGGAATAAGGGAATTTCTCGCAAAAAAAGGGGGAAAGTTGACAGCTATGGTTATAGGCCGGGGTGGTTTGGATTTGCAGCCCCAAATTCCCCATGCAAAACACTTGGTCGTCGAATTCCCCCTTAAGCCTTCCTGCCAAAATCCAGTTCTCGGTTGCATCACTGCAACGACGCCCCACTGTCTTCCATGAAGCAGTGCTGCGGCTTTGTGCAAAATCCCTACCCACACCCACCCTGCCAACGATCAGGGTTAAAAAAGAAGAAGAGCACGACATCCCCCCCCCACCCCGTAGGAGGACACGCCTAGTATGCGAGTATCCTCGATTTCTCCGTTTGTTTCCTCTTGGCAGCTCTCGCTTCTGCCCGAGGGCAGGAAGAATATTATTCCAGTTTTAAACCCGGAAATCCGATATCCGTTTGAAAGTCTATACGGCACAAGTCTATGCACTCCAAAAGATACCTTTGGTGTCCCGCCCTCGTTGCTTTATTGTCAGTCATGACGAGTGATGTGCAAAGAAGCCAATAAGAGAGTGATAGAAGGCTCTGTCTGAGGCATGGCCAACGGAGCGGACTAGAAAGGGAACACCCTGTTGCCAAGAGGGGCCTAGGCGGTTGCCATAGACCCCAGCAGCCTCACCTAGTAATTCCGTTGGGTAAAGCAGGCCTCTTTATGAATATTAAAAATACAAAAAGTCGTGCTGTACCTGAAAGACTAAGACACATATTTAGGCATGAGCTTTTGTGGACCACACAACCCACTGCATCAGAGGCACGAAGTCAATATCCTCAGTTGTTGGTGATGTGGGAAAACTCCTCTTGAGGCCCATTGTACAGCCAAGTCCCTTTTACTCACCAGCAATGACAAGTGACACCTGAAAATTCTCCAAGAAGCAAAGTTTTATTTCTTACATGTGTAGAAAAGGTTACAGCAAACACTCAAGAAAACTATCAGAGGCTAGAACCTCAGTCTTCGTTCACACACAGTTTATATAGCAATACAGACTAGACGTGCAAAGCACCCATTGGTATGGTGTAACAGCTCACTCTAAATGTCAAGCCCTTGCGCATATCTATATCTTTCATTTACACACTTCTCTGTTCTTTCTTGGTTTCTCTTAAAACTTGCATGATGGTAACAAAAAAAATAAAAATAAAAATGGTGTTTGCCTGGTTCAAGATGACATTAATCTGGCTTTAAGTTACAACATGTTAACTGTATATTAAAGTGTCACTGATTTAATAGGTGCCACTCCCCATAAGAGTTACAGTTAAAGCCAAATTTTCCATCACCTCTTACAAGAAAATTACTCTTTGTAGATAGAATCTTATAATATCTGATAAAGATGGGCACTGAGGGAGAAATTTGTTTGCATATATTTGTGGAAGCAACGTTCTCTCCCAAATAATAATTTGGAAAATGATTTCACCACTAGCACCATAATTACGATCTCATAACTCTAATGGTTTTTCATTTTTGTATGAGGGCATACACTCCCCCAACTAAGTATCCCTGTTTACCGTGGACAAATGTATTTCTGATATGATCTCTCCCAGATTTGTGAATACCTTCAAAAATATTGTTAGCATTGTAGGCAAGTGTGCTAGCGTTGTCTTTCTTCATATTCCAGCTCCCTTCTTCCTTGCTCTCAAAACTTAATGGGGGTGGTGGTGGAGAGTGAGATATATATATGTACAGCGTGATTCTAAATTAGCACACTTACATTACTAATATGTGAATGTGTAAAAATATACACACAGTTGTCACCCCTATTTTCATACCAAAGATCTTGAATAAGATGTTATTCAAGATGTTGAATAAGACCGGGCCCAAGACAGAACCCTGTGACTAGTGGGGTGCCACAGTGTTCTGTCTTGGGCCCTGTCTTATTCAACATCTTTATCAACGACTTGGATGATGGACTCAAGAGCATCCTGATCAAATTTGCAGATGACACCAAACTGGGAGGGGTGGCTAACACCCCAGAGGACAGGATCACACTTCAAAACGACCTTGACAGATTAGAGAACTGGGCCAAAACAAACAAGATGAACTTTAACAGGGAGAAATGTAAAGTATTGCACTTGGGCAAAAAAAATGAGAGGCACAAATACAAGATGGGTGACACCTGGCTTGAGAGCAGTACATGTGAAAAGGATCTAGGAGTCTTGGTTGACCACAAACTTGACATGAGCCAACAGTGTGACGCGGCAGCTAAAAAAGCCATCTAGATCAAGGGAAGTAATAGTGCCACTGTATTCTGCTCTGGTCAGACCTCACCTGGAGTACTGTGTCCAGTTCTGGGCACCACAGTTCAAGAAGGACACTGACAAACTGGAACGTGTCCAGAGGAGGGCAACCAAAATGGTCAAAGGCCTGGAAACGATGCCTTATGAGGAACGGCTAAGGGAGCTGGGCATGTTTAGCCTGGAGAAGAGGAGGTTAAGGGGTGATATGATAGCCATGTTCAAATATATAAAAGGATGTCATATAGAGGAGGGAGAAAGGTTGTTTTCTGCTGCTCCAGAGAAGCGGACACGGAGCAATGGATCCAAACTACAAGAAAGAAGATTCCACCTAAACATTAGGAAGGACTTCCTGACAGTAAGAGCTGTTCGACAGTGGAATTTGCTGCCAAGGAGTGTGGTGGAGTCTCCTACTTTGGAGGTCTTTAAGCAGAGGCTTGACAACCATATGTCAGGAGTGCTCTGATGGTGTTTCCTGCTTGGCAGGGGGTTGGACTCGATGGCCCTTGTGATCTCTTCCAACTCTATGATTCTATGATCTCTGAGTCCTGCCTCAACACTCCTATTATTCCGATAGGAACATAAGAAGCTGCCTTTTACTGAGTCAGATCATTGGTTCACCTAGATCAAACTGATTGACTGAGACACTCCAGAGTTTCAAACAGAAGACATTCCTAATCCTACTTGGAGATGCTGAGGATTAAAGCTGGGACTTTCCGCATACAAGCAGGTACCCTACCACTGAGCAATGGCCCTTCCCCTCGTTGAACACTTTGCTCTGCCAAGTGTATAGATTTGTTCTCCAATAGTCCTGTTCTATCCTGTTTGAAAATAATAAATGAAATTTCAGAAGTAAATTCCCTTAAGTTCAGTGGGACTTACTCCTATGTTCAGTGGGACTGCACTCCTATAGGAGTGCAGACTTATTTGGTGTTTTCTGCTTTGGTTAAACATATGTTGGAAAAACACAGTTGCCCTAAAATCTGTTATCAGTGGTTCAAAATGTGATTTCCCTGTGTGGGAAATGACACTCTCTGTACCCAATATGGTGCCTTATTGCCCATGCACATGCAGAAACCTGACGAATGGGCAGATCTAGCAACTCCCATTAACAATGTTTTAACAAGGCATCCTCAAAAGGCAAAAGTAGGAACAATGCAGGGACCATGATTTATCGGGGCAGACAGTGTCCAGAAAATAGGGGTTGTTGTTGTTGTTGTTTAGTCGTTTAGTCGTGTCCGACTCTTCGTGACCCCATGGACCAGAGCACGCCAGGGGTATGTATCCCTAATAATGTAGTCCATGCATTGGTGACCTTCAGCCTGGATTTCTGCAATGTGCTCTATGTGTGACTGCCTTTAGGCCTGATCTGAAAGTTTAGCCAGTGCAAACTGCAGCAGCTGGACTGCTGATGGGAGCTGACAGCATGTGGTGTCTCTGCTAAAATATCTGCATGGGCTGCTGATGTGCTCCTGGGCTACGTTCAGGGTTCTTATATTAACATAAAAGAAAAGGGACCCCTGACCGTTAAGTCCAGTCGTGAATGACTCTGGGGTTGTGGCGCTCATCTTGCTTTACAGGCCGAGGGAGCTGGGGTTTGTCCACAAACAGCTTCTGGGTCATGTGGTCAGTATGACTAAGCCACTTCTGGCAAACCAGAGCAGCGCACGGAAACGCCGTTTACCTTCCCACCGGAGCAGTACCTATTTATCTACTTGCACTTGGGCATGCTTTCGAACTGCTAGGTTGGCAGAAGCAGGGACCGAGCAACGGGATCTCACCCCGTTGTGGGGATTCGAACTGCCGACCTTCTGATTGGCAAGCCCAAGAGGCTCAGTCTGAGCATTTATATCCCAGCTTGATTACTATCACCTGGAGGAGTGTGATTAGTTGTCCTCCATGTCTTAGCAGACCAAGTAGACTTTAACCAGAATTCAGGTAATGAATTTCAGATTCAGGAAACACAAGAAGTATCTTTGTAAAAACACCCACTCACACCTTGCAGTACCACATACATATATAAAGGTAAAGGTACCCCTGACCATTATGTCCAGTCGTGGATGACTCTGGGGTTGCGGCGCTCATCTCGCTTTACTGGCCGAGGGAGCCGGCATACAGCTTCCAGGTCATGTGGCCAGCATGACTAAGCCGCTTCTGGCGAACCAGAGCAGCGCACGGAAACACTGTTTACCTTCCCGCCGGAGTGGTACCTATTTATCTACTTGCACTTTGACGTGCTTTCAGACTGCTTGGTTGGCAGGAGCTGAAACTGAACAACAGGAGATCACCCCATCGTGGGGATTCGAACTGCCAACCTTCTGATTGGCAAGTCCTAGGCTCTGTGGTTCAGAGCACAGCCCCACCCGCGTCCCATACATACATATTGGATCTTGCTATTCTGCAGACCTTGCTATTCCAGCTGTGGACACCAGAGGGGGTGCTAAGATAATCTATATTAAACCCTACACCTCTCCAAACAGAGGGATGGGGAATAAATGCAGGTGATCAGCAGGCTGCTGTGGGTTACTCTCATGGGGGTGCTGACAGTTCTGAAGGGGAACTGACTGAGATATCCTGTGTGTGAGTCCTGACTCTTTGAGGCTGAGGCTCAAGTGTCATGGGGCAGCTGGCAGGTCAGGGCAAAGAGTCATTTGTGAGCCATCTGTCTCTAATAAGTTGCTCTGTGGATGCTGATTAGTTGGATGGGGGCCAAGCAAGTTTACCAGCAATGGATTTAGTGTTAACACAGGGTGGAGATGGAGCAAATCCACACCCTTCCCCCCCCCCGGGCCTTAATGTTCTTCCTTGCCCCACATGTATTTACATATCCTCCAAAAGCAATTCTTTAGGGCGGGGATACAGTTTGCTGTGCTTTTTCTTGAGCATCTGTATTTCTGATCCTCCTCTTGCTCAATCCTTCCAAAAGTACTCTTAACCTTCAGGAATGAGAGAATTAAAGAGGGGGCCTCTTAAGCTTTGCCACCCTGCGGCACCCAGGACTGAATTTAGGTTTTGGAAGTGCCTTGGATAGAGGGCCTGAGCCATTCTCCACCTTGCGACTCTTCCTTTGCAAGACAGAGATGGTTCAGTTGCCCATTAATGCGACACAACACCAATGTACCGGTACTTAGTCTGGGGAGGAGAATAAAGGCACTTGGCATCACCAAAGCTATTGGAGTTGATGGAGGAGCAGGGATGCTGAAAAACTAACTACTCATAAGCCTCTCTATAGGTAAAGTTACTAGGTCTCAGTGTTTGACCTGTTGTTCCAGTCCTTTTTTAAAGGGTCTCCAGAGTAAGTGAAGGTCCTGAACACAGGGGAGAAATTATTTTCTGCTTGGCTTGAGAGGTTTTGCCTTTTGCTCTGCCATCTCCCCTCTCCACGATGCAGACATTTTGTCTGGTGGCTAGGTACCCCAGGTGCCGCAAGGCTCCACCCCTTTGCTCCTAGACTCCACCCCTTCACCTCGATTCAGATGAGCTTCAGGAGATCTGGCAACCCTCTGCCCAGTTATGTGTCCCATCTCTTCAACAGTTGAACTGCCTTTGCACCTATGTTTGTTTTCACACTTGTGACCTCCAGGGGTGAAGTCAAAACCGCTGTGTTAGCAGCACCCAAGTGCCCTCCCTGCAGCATAGGGCTGGGTGATCTGTATGGAGGTCCTGGGCTGCACAGATGACAAGACTAGCCCCCTCAGCCTCGTTGTTGTGGTTCAAAGGAAAGCAGAGCAACGCATTTGGTGCCAGCTTGGTTGCAGGAGTTGCCAAAAGGAGGCATACAACAAGCACCATCCTACTGTCTTAAGGACTCCACTCTGAGTTTGTGTTGGTTTTACTCCTTAGGCCAGGGGTAGGCAACCTAAGGTCCGCAGGCCGGATGCGGCCCAATCGCCTTCTCAATCCGGCCCACAGATGGCCCGGGAATCAGTGTGTTTTTACGTGAGTAGAATGTGTTCTTTTATTTAGAATGCATCTCTGGGCTATTTGTGGGGCATAGGAATTCATTCATTTCCTCCCCAAAAATATAGTCTGGTCCACCACATGGTCTGAGGGATGGTGGACTGGCCCATGGCTGAAAAAGTTTCCTGACCCCTGCCTTAGGCTTTTCTTTTCCTGCAGAGATTCCTCAAGGCAGTGGAGGTTAGGACCAGAGTTTTCCTTCTTCTAGATGGGCTTTCTTCCCAGGTTGAGGAGCCCCATCCGCCCCTCACTTTGCTCTACAGCACATATAGAAACTGCCTTCCTGTTGGAGCCAAACTGGCCTAATGTGGAAGTAAAGTGTGCATTGGCTGCAGAGCAGGATTGGGGAGGGGGGCAGCAGCTTGGGCAAGAGATGGTTGGAGCATCTCCTTTTCCCAGCTAGGGGCAGAGGGACTAGAATATTCCCTTGTCACACCTCTCCCTACCCAGCACCTCCATACTGGGGAATGCTTTAACTGTTGAATTTCTGCCCATTTGGCAGCTGTTAAAGGCACTGGAGCCATGTCAAGAAAACAAAAGTAGCAGAAGGAAGACTTGTGTTCAAATTCTGTGATTCACCTGCTGAAATTGGTTCGTTGCTCTTCACTCAGGTTCCCTGTTTATGAAACGAAGTTATAAAGGCCTCCCTTGAAATATTATTGGGCATGTGTGGGGTTGAAATAAGAGTCTGAAAACTTCATATAGTAGAGTTAGTTCAGACTAGGACCCAGGAGACCCATTTTCATATCCCCACACTCAGTCACAAAGCTTACTGAGTTTAACCCACCGCACAAGGTTGTTGTGATGATAAGGGAGAGCGAAGGGCGTTGGTAATATAGGCGTAGCCCCGCATGTATTTCAGGTCCCCCATTGGCTGTCCTAAGATAAGAGCTTGTGGTTGACCTCTGTCCCAACCTCTGGCGACTTTCACATCCCAGTCTGATAGATGCCCTAGGCTTGGAGATTAGGGACTCATGAGAGGTTATTTTTGGCTCAAGGAGAATGCCTTTCCACTTGATCTTGTCACCTGCTCCACGGTGGCGAGTTCCTGACATCCCATCACCTCTGCCGTGCCAGTGTGAAGAGTGGGTGCCAGCACCTAAGAGGCACGGGGTGATGGGACAGGGCAGAGGAGCAGAAAGTGGCAGGCGTGCAGAGGGAGCAGACCCCCCTCCACCAGAGCTGGCGCAAAGCAGTCAGGATTAGCGATGGAACTGTGTCATATTAATCTCAGCTCCCAGCTGCGAATCCAATCTGAGCTCTCACCGATCTGACCTTCAGCCTACGCTGCTGTCACCCAACCGGCTTGGACAGCAGCTGTTTATAGTGGGATCACTCGTACAGCTCTGAGATGTCTCCTGCTCCAGGTTCGAAGCAGAGGTTAATATAGGGATCTTTTATCTAGTGCTGGGATTATTTCCCCCTCCCTCCAAGAAGTGGCCAGCAAAGTGGAAGACAGACAGATCTGACCCCGGGGCCACAGTCCTCAGTCAGGTTCTCTTGTGCTTCATTGGAATGAATGAAAGTATATCAATGGGAAGGGGGCAGCACTTCAGGAAGGGGTCATAGGTCAGTGGGAGAGCACATGCACTATATACACAAGGTCTTGTAGCATATAACAGGAAGGCTTCTCCCCTACGATCCTGGAGAACTGCTGCCTGTCAGAAGAGACATTACTAGGCAAATAGAATGACCTGATAAAAGGCAGCTTCGTCTTCAGCCATAGGTATCGCTAGCATGGAGTGTGGTGGTATGGTCAGCGTGCAGCAATCGTGGCTCCCCATCTCCACTGGTGTTTCTTCCTTTCCTGCCTTCTTTTTTATTTATAAAAGGTAAAGGGACCCCTGACCAGTCGTGACCAACTCTGGGGTTGCGGTGCTTATCTCGCTTTATTGGCTGAGGGAGCTGGTGGCCAGCATGACTAAGCTGCTTCTGGCCAACCAGAGCAGTGCACGGAAATGCCATTTACCTTCCTGCCAGAGCGGTACCTGTTTATATACCTGCACTTGATGTGCTTTCGAACTGCTAGGTTGGCAGGAGCAGGGACCGAGCAGTGGGAGCTCACCCCATTGCGGGGATTCAAACCGCCGACCTTCTGATCAGCAAGTCCTAGGCTCTGAGGTTTAACCCACAGCGCCACCCGCGTCCCTTTTTTATTTATTGAGTAAGGTAAATTCTATACATTTGACTTTAAAGCAAGTGTGTGTGTGTGTGTGTGTGTGTGTGTGTGTGTGTGAGAGAGAGAGAGAGAGAGAGAGAGAGAGAGAAACTTGGGATATAACACTCACACCCATATTTTGGCCTTTCCCCAAATATTTAATGGGATGGTGGTGGCAGCGACCATACTTACATTATTTGTTTTAGGGGGCATTTCTTTCCATTTCTTTCCCTTGCTTCTGCTACAGGACTTAAAACAACAACACATGGGACCATTAGTGGTTGGATTTCAGTTTTTCTTTTTAATGACAACCCTTGTTTTGTGGTGTGATTACATTTTATGCGCCTTAACTGTCTCCTTCTAAAGAAAGATTTATTTCAAATATTGCCAGTTACTCTCTCTTTTTTTAAATGCACACACATGAAAACTTCCAGTTACTTCCACTGGAATTTTAGATAGGACTTACTGATTTGGGCTTGGCAAACCAGTTTTAGGGGTGCTAAGACCACATGTAGTTTTGCACCCTGTAGGTGTGTGATTTCTGGCCATTAGATCTGAAAAGAAACACACATTTCTGAAACAAGCTGCCCTCCTGCATTTTCATAGATCCTACAAGGCCAGATACCTTCCAGCAAATCCCCTGAAAAGTCGCCTTCAGAGCTCAATGAACCCTTCTTCCCTCTATATATCATAGAGCCTGATAGATTAGACATCCACGGCTCAAATCCACAAGGGGCAGGTCTTCATTTGAGCAACATTAAGTACCCCCCCTTATAAGTCCTTGGAACTCCGTACAATAAACACGTTTAGCTAGCTCCCACAGCCACATCCATAATTTTATGAACATGAGGTGAGTATTGTTCCTCCTGTCAGGTTTACCAGCTGTATTTAACTTTGGTTCCCGCCCCCTTCCCTTTTTAGCATCGATAACCTCTTAAACCTCCTTCAGCAGTTCCAACTATCACGGGGAAACTCTCAGTTTGTCCAAGGGCTAAAGTGTCAGAAAATGGCCTTTCTTTCTCCCAACAGTTAGAGACACAGACACCACAGCCTGTTCTAGAAAGCCCAGACCTTGCTAGATGTGCTTTTGGGGGGGTCAGGAACGGTGAAGCATGAAAGTGTTATCCTTTTGCTGTGTGAAGAGGCGGTGTTGGTGCTACAACAGCTGCTTTTCTCCCCACCTCCCCTCGGCCCTCCTCAGTCTAAGGACACTGGTGGCGTCACGTGGTGGCGGCTGCCTCGTTCTCCAGGCTCACCCTCCGGCTTCCCTGCCTTTCCTCTTCCTCCTCTTCCTCACGGCAGCAGCTGAGTGCCACCTCGTTCTCGTAGCAGAAGGAGGCGCGAGCAGCAGTGGCTCCTGCAGGGGGCGCCCTGTATTTGCGAT
Source organism: Podarcis vaucheri (assembly GCF_965113315.1). NCBI lineage: Eukaryota > Metazoa > Chordata > Lepidosauria > Squamata > Lacertidae > Podarcis > Podarcis vaucheri. The sequence continues at coordinate 19,543,810 of NC_138751.1, forward strand.
GGCTCAGCTCCTTAGCGCTGCACGTTGGGGTTCCGGGCACCTCGTAGGTACGGTGGAAGTGCTGGTAGTCAACCTCATAGTGGCCGCGCCGTTCAAAGAGCACAGGCTCAAAGCGGTGTCCCCAGCGCAGCTCGCCGGGCAGGTAGGAACTGCGGCACTGAGTGGTCATTGCCGTGGCTTCCACCATGCCTTCCAGGATGACCACCAGCTCGAAGTCTGCCTCGGCCAGGTCTGCGGGGCCGTACTCGTAGAGGGGGCTTTCGGAGTCGATCTCGTGCACAATCGTCACAGGCGACACCAGGAAAATGCGGTCGGTGCCGCTGTCGAAACCCACGTTGACGTCGTTGTGGTCCAGAGGGATGTACTCGCCTTCAGGGGTCACACGAGGCTGCGGGAGAGAAGGCAAAGGAAAGAGGGCATTAGAGGACTTGATAAATGTGTATTCACGGTATGACTCACAGTGCCCAGCAACAGGGGTGCCAAGTGGAATAAAATTAAGGGGGGGAGGCCTCCAGGTAAGCCCCGCCCCGCATAACTGATAACATGATATGGCGCACACACATCATTTGAATGGCAATGCCCATCAATTTTGGGAGGGCCTGCCCCCCCCAATATTAGGGGCTGAAGACTCCTTGGCCTCTAGGAGTTGGCTCCTATGACCAGCAGCCATTTCCAGGGTTGATTGGGAAAACTGCCACTGCAGTTGCTGAAATGGCTGCTGGCTACTGAAGACCAGCCTTTTCTAAAACACAATTCCTACAGAGGATTCTGCTACAGGATGTAGAGGAAATAAGCACCCTACCTGCATATGTCAACTGGCCTCCTGTCCCTTCGAGAAGCTCCACCCTTATATCCATCTTTCCTTCCAGTCCCTTCACGCTTTCCCCTCTCTTACCTCAGACTCATTCATCTATTTATCTGTCTTGCCTTCCATCCCATAATACCAATGAGCTAAGTACTTGTTTTTCAAAAACCAAGCCATGGACCCCCTACTTTTGAACATTTTGAGTTCTCTATGGTATGTGAATGGTGCCCTGGACCCCCTTGGTGGGTGGCCACGAATTGGGAGTTGCTGCCTTATACAAATACAGTGGCACCTTGGTTCTCAAAATTAATCAGTTCCGGGAGTCTGTTCGGCTCCTGAAACGGTTCAAAAACTAAGGCCCGGTTTCCAATCGGCTGCAGGAGCTTCCTGCACTCAGTCAGAAGCTGCGTAAGTTGCGTCAGACATTCGGCTTCTGAAAAACATTCGCAGACCAGAGCACTCACTTCCGGATTTGCAGTGTTTGGAAGTCTGTTTGTTCGCGAGCCAAGCTGTTTCAGTACCAAGGTACCACTGTACTTCTCATAATAAAGAGCAGCTACAACATCCTCTTTCTAGCAACAGTCTGAAAAATATTCTCCACATCTGTTCACCTGCCTCCCACAAACTTCTGTCCTTCTCTATCTAAAGTTCTTCATACAGCTTTGTTGCCTTTTATCTACTCATCCATTTCCCACCTTCTGGTTTAATCATCCCAGAAGAATCATTCAAAGGACTTCCGAAAACCATCTTGCTGCCGCCCAACTCCTGCCTTGCTCCTATAGTGCCGTCCTTACCTGCAGCAGCTGTGCCCGAACATGGGCCTCCACCAGGTGGCTCTTGCGCAGGTTGGCCACACGCCACATGAGGCAGAGCTTCCCGTCGCGCATGGCCACCACGGCTGTCTCACTGAAGACCAAGGTCTCGTTGCGCTTCTTGGGTTTGGCGATCTTGACCATGATGGCCCCAATGATGAAGGCGTCAATGATGCAACCCAGAATGCACTGCAGCACCACAGCCAGGACGGCGCATGGGCACTCCTCCGTCACACTGCGGAAGCCGTACCCGATGGACGTCTGGGTCTCCAGGGAGAAGAGGAAGGCGGCCATGAAGCTGGTGACCTCGGAGAAGCAGGGCTTTGAGTTGGGAGGCTGCTCGGGTGCAAGGTCCCCATTCATGGCGGCAATGAGCCAGAAGGTGAAGCCAAAGACCAGCCAGGAGAGCACAAACGAGAGGCAGAAGATGAGGAACATCCAGCGCCAGCGGATGTCCACACAAGTGGTGAAGATGTCTGTCAGGTACCGCTGGCCCTTCTCGCTCATGTTGACGAACTGCACGTTGCAATGGCCGTTCTTCTTCACGAAACGGCTGCGCTGCCGGACGGGGACGGGCCTGCCATTGTGGCAGCTGGTGGGGGACTCCACTGACTCCTCTTCCCGCAGCTCCCCCACCCCACCACCCCCGCTGAAACGACGGATGGCTTTGGCCACCCCCATATCGGAGGGATTGGCCTTTGTCCCGGCCAAGGCTAGGCCGGGCTTGGGGGATTGGTGGCCCAGCCTGTGTGTTGTGCAGAAAAAAGCTGGTGTCAGGGAGGTGTTAGCAGGTGATAGTGCGGCGCTGCGCAGAATTGTCGCTTTTGAGTAACCTGAAAGCGGAAAGAGGAGAGAGTTGGCAAAGACCGTCATTGACTCACGTCCATTAGCACATCTCCTTAACTCACTTTAAATTCCGATTCCCCCCTCCCTCCCGAAAAAAAGGATGATAAGAAGCCAAAGGGAATTTAAAGTAAGGATTTGTGATTCGCTTCTACTTCATTTTAGGCCTGTTTCCTACCTTGTGATGTCATTTCACTACCAAGATGCAATGGAGCCCGTTCTTGTGAATGTGTGGGCCACCCATTCTGCTAACAGGGCATCTTGTGCCTTAGAGGGTTTAAAAGCCATCTTAACTGGTGTGCACCACATTCCTCTCAAGGCATATTTACTTTATCTTACAGAGCAGCTCAGGTCTTGCAAGGTGCTTTCCTTCCACCTGGGTTCTTAGGTTGTGAAAGTTGTTGAAACATCTCAACATTTGCAAAGCTTTATTATTGTTTATCTTTGCAATATGATTTTTGCTTGCCAATTCATTTTTTTAAAAAGGAGAGGTTGGAATTGAAATTTATATGGAAATCCGGAAGCTGTTATCTGGAGTGTTGTGGGGATATGGTTCTTAGGCATTGAGAACAATACACATTATACTTTTTACATGTTTCAGAGCTGAGCAGTGGCACTGAAAAGAGATTGCAGGCTAGGACCTGGCTCAAACTAAGCCACAGTTTAATTTGATCCAAAAATTTAATCTTTCTTAAATGTGTATTCTTATTGGCAATAATTGTGCACCTCCTTCACTCTGTCTTAAGACTATTACTAACTTTCAGGCTTTATAGTGCCCAACACCTCCCTTCCTGATTTGCTTTCTTGTTTCTTTGCTTAACACCACCTGCTGAAGAGTTTTGTTGAACTTGAAGGCTTGCTGCCCAGTAATTTCTACTCTAATTGCTACTCTTCCCAACATCTTTTGTAAAAGGGAAAAAAAGCCGAAAATTCACAATCGCTGATACTGAACATCCATGCTGTGAAAAACTTCACATTCCTGCAGCTGTGAAAGTGACAGGAAACCAATCAGAAGAAAAGCTGGCGATCTTAACAGAAGCACTCTGGCTTATAACATTTTAAGAATGGTTTCATGCCTTTTCTCTACTCTTCACAATCTTGCTTGGTTGATCTCCCTTCCCAGAGAAACCAGGATTGTCAACTTTTGTTCCTGTTAAGGTTTCTCCATCTTTAACTTCTGTTTCAGTGTATCTGAAGAAGTGAGCATGCACATGGAAGCTTATACCCAGAACAAATTTAGCTGGTCTCTAAGGTGCTACTGGACAATTTTTTAATTTCCCCCCCTTTCGACTCGATCTTTAACAGTTACATGACAAAAATAAATTTAGGGAGCTATGCTTTTTTCTGCCATGCAGGGATACAAAGAGTTTGCCCTGAAGAAATTGCTACAATTCTTAAGTGCAGAGGTGTGTGTGTGTAGAGGGGAGTACACAACTATCAGGTAAGTCAACATCTCCTACTTTCTGCCATACAGCACAATTTACTCCAATAGACCTTTCATTTCTCCCAGAGGTCCAAGCTATCCTGAAGCTCTATATTTCCACAGGGACAGTTCAGTGGAAGAACCCATCCTCTGCATGCAAAAGGTCCTAAGGTTCAGTCACTGGCATCTCCAGGTAAGAAAGACCCCTGTCTGAAACCTGGGGCAGCAACTGCCAGTCAACAGGTAACACTGAGGCAGCTTTCAATGTGACCATCCCCCCCAGAGCTGTCCTGATTCCTCGCTTCGTCCCATGCAAAGGCAGACAGCTGTGCAGAGTATTGTGGCAGGAGTACCATTCCCTGATCCTACAGCACCGTGGTGCCTCCTGCAATTCTCTCTGGTGCACAGAAGCCTTGTTCTCTGTTGCAGCTGGCCTTCCTAGAAAACTCCACTCACCTTCAGGTGGATGTTGCTTCTCCTGCACAAAGCTCTCAAGCCAGTGAAGGGACTTTGATCTGGCTCCTGTGGAAGGCTTGCCTTTTGCCTGGTGTGCCTAGAAAGCATGGTCTCTAAGGGGAAATCTTGCCTATTTATCTGGAAGCAAAGGGTGTGTGGCATGACACGCCAGGAGGCTGGGCCTCTTCCTCAAGAGTGAGTCCCCCTCAGGCCCTCTTCCAAGGTGGCTTGCAAAAGGCACCTCCAGCCCTCCGGGGCAAAGGAACCAGCCAAGATGATCCAGCACCCGCAAGGGGGAGAAAGGATACTGAAGGAAGAAGCAAAGGCCAACACTATTTCCGTCAGAAAAAGAGAAGATTTATGGATAGGGGATCAGGGAAAGCCCAGGTCCTTTTCAAAGCACCTGCGTCGTCATCCACGCATTATTCCACTTCTGAGGTGAGTCATTGCCAGAGTTCCAATGTTTAGGTTATGAAATGTTTAGATTAATCAGTGCAAAATCTTTTGATGGATTCAAAAGACACTTCCCAACAAAGTGGAAATTGTAGACATACAGTAGCTTAACTCAAGAAGTTTTAACCTTCTGCCTGAGATAAATTACGCTACATTTTCAAGCACGAGATTTGACGTAGTGGCAAAGAAACAGAGGAGAATATGTAAGCTCATTCGCCATAAGCTGTCAAAACGAATATACCTCTATGTACATATGATCTTGCTTGTGTGTGCTTGTGTTTAATTTGGGTGCAGTATTATAATTTATTCTTGATTTTATTGCCCCACAGTCAAGTTAATATTGTGTTATTTACTCAAACTGGTTGAAGTATACGTCTTTTGACTACAACAACTTACTGGGTGGCCAGCCCCATATTAGAAAAAACACCCCCATGTTACCCACCCACAAGCCGTTCCCAAGAGATGCAACATCATTTTAAAATGAGGAAAGTATGGTGTTTTCCCCCTTCAGAAGTATTTTATTCCCATGTGAACCTAGGTAGGTTGAATTCATTAGGCCTACAATCCTATACCTGATATCTTGGGAATAAGTCTCACTGAATGTAGTTGAACTTACTTCTTGAGTAGACACACACACGCGCACACACACACACACACACACACACACACAATTTATTTAAAATATCTGTATATACCGCCTTGTTAAAATAATCCCAAGACACTGTACAATAAAACAATTAAGTATGACCCAATTCAATTTATGTATTGCTTCATAATGCAAGAAGGGGTCATGAAGCGATTGACAAGCGCAGAAGCATCCAAAACATACAATAAAAAAATCCATAGAAACAAAACAAATATACTAAAAGTGTTCATCCACAAAAATGAACCGACAACAGAAAATGACCACTGCAGCCCCATAAGTACGAACACCAAAAAGAACAACCCGAAACCAGACCATGAGTCCTGTCCAAATGCCTGGGAGAGTATCTTATTTGCCTGGTGTTAAAAGGCACCAGGCAAACCTCCTCAACGAGAGCATTTCACAACTGAGGGGCCACCACAGAAAAGGCCCTTTGAATTGAATTAAAAAACAATTCAATATACCGTAAAACCATCAAATGAAAAGAATTTGTCATATTTACAGTAACCAGATATTGTTCAACTTGTATCAAAGGTCAGGGAAAATGTGAGTGAGCAAATGCTTTAAATAGCTGCTGGAAGCTCACCACATATCTCAATGGGGAGCTCATTCCACAGGCTAGGGGCCACTCGCCTTCAAGTTATTGTGAGATGAACTTCTCTAAAATGAGGCATAATTATTAGAGCCGACTCGCCAATTCTTACTGAATAGGAAGGTGTATTTGGCAGAAGGCATTCTTTCAGCCAGCTTTGCCCTAGCTTTCTCAAATGTGGTTTGCTACTGCAGATATTATAAGTGCATGGTACAGTGTTCCATTACCAGTCTGGTCATGACATTTTGCTACAGCTTCCACACCAGCCTTGAGGGCAGCCCCACATAGAGTGCATTGCAGTAGACCAGACCTGAGGCTACAGATACTTGGATCACTGTGGCTTTGCAATCATGGTCCAGGGAGGGTTGTAACTGGTGCACCAGCCAAAGCAAGAAAAAAAGAAGCCACTGAGACCACTTGGGCATACGTAGATCAAACCCTGTTCACCCACCCAGGTCTCCATAATACACACCAATTTAGCTACATTATCCATGATGAGACAGTGTATCACTGGGATCTTATTATGAACGGATCTGGCATTAAATACCAGCACCACAACACTGGAAGGCCCAGGAACCCAGTAACCCACCTGAGATATGGAGAACGTGTCAGAAGAGATGGCCTGAGCATGTTTCTATTCCCTTCTTGTTGATGACTTCCTCCCCACCCCACCTTCTTCCCTGGCCTTAAACACAGTGATCAGGGCATCCTTGCCATTCTTCCCTCTGCCAAGCACACCCTTCATGAGTCAACATATTTCGACCAGCACACCCTACACACTTAGGGAGTTGTTCAGAAACCAACGTAAAACACCACCAGGCACACCCATCAACACCCATCCACCTTCACCCTGACCTCTCCTAACTGACTCCAAGTTCATCACAACACATACACATATTAGGATCCCATCTACCACTTTGCCAGTGGCCACAACACACTGAGCAGGACAATGTACAGGGTTCTGTCAACACCCAAGGCCCACAAAAACAGCCCCCCTCATCTACTCATCACTTGCTCCATGATTCACAGTCTACAGAGTCACTAGCCAGGCCTGTTGTCTCAGGGGACACAGCCAACTATCCCAGTTCCTCACCAAGGCATTAGTGTAGTTCACATTCCAACCACTGTGGGCGCTCTCTACTTTCACCCAGGAGCAACTCACATAGCATTCAAGTCAACTCAAACCTACACGTACCTACCTCAAACCTACAAGTAACCACAAAAACTAAAAGGGGTGGCAGTGACAGCACCTCCACACCCTCAGCCTTATCCTCCCTTGCCCCGAGACAAGAAGCTCATGGGATGGTAACGTCAGAGGGTATCAATGAGGTGGCCAGTTTTTCTGAATGTTCCTTCCTTAGCAGCACAGTAGACCATTTACTAGAAAGCAGCGTCTCCTATGGGGAATGGGGCCTGGTGTTTTGAGCCACCTCTCCTTACTCGGTCTGGCTGCAGTCACCCACTTGCAACTGTATAGGATTGCATTGTAAGCAATGGATTAACTACAACTCCTGTGATCGGTGGAGGCTTCTTTAGTTCAGTTATGGTGACATAGGATTATAAAACACCAGTCCTGTTGCTGGCTTTGCCCCTGTTTTGGGCTCACAACAAGGTGGTGGTAAAGAGAGCAGGTCACCCCCACCCAAACTTACACTTGATGCTTGTGGCAGGAATGTTGTTCTACTACAGAGGGATCATGACTCTATATGTGGAACCCGGGACTGCTTTATCTCATGGAAGGGGAACCTGTTGCCCTCCAGATGTTGTTCAGCCAGATGTGGCTCTCCTCTGTTCTTGGCCACTGCTCATACTGCCTGAGCCTGATGGGCGTTGGAGTCCAACAACATTCAAAGGGCCACAGGTTCCCCACCCCTACTTTAGATTAAGGAATCCATAGGTTTTTTTTAAAAAATGGTTGATTTTCATTCTTGTAGATGCATCTTTAGACACTCAGTGTATCCTAGTGTCTAGCTCTTCCCTTGTATTTCTCTACCATTATATATGCGTATGGGGACGCGGGTGGCGCTGTGGGTTAAACCACAGAGCTTAGGACTTGCTGATCAGAAGGTTGGCGGTTTGAATCCCCACGACGGGGTGAGCTCCCGTTGCTCGGTCCCTGCTCATGCCAACCTAGCAGTTCAAAAGCACATCAAAGTGCAAGTAGATAAATAGGTACCGCTCTGGTGGGAAGGTAAACGGCGTTTCCGTGCGCTGCTCTGGTTCGCCAGAAGCAGCTTAGTCATGCTGGCCACATGACCCAGAAGCTGCAACCCGGCTCCCTTGGCCAATAAAGCGAGATGAGCGCTGCAACCCCAGAGTCGTCTGCGACTGGACTTAACGGTCAGGGGTCCCTTTACCTTATATATGCATACATCCCTGCCTGTGTGACCTTCGTTTCTCCAGCTCTATCCTTTCCTACAAAGGACTTCTGTTGCACTCTTCCTTCCCACTGTGCATGGAACTACCTCACAAACAATCCACACTTTCTTCCTCTGAAAGCATATTCCTTCTCTTTTTATCCTTGCTTTCATCTCCGTAAAGTTGCAGATTGTAGCTCCTTGAGGCAGGCTCCTGCCTTCTTCCATTTTATAAAATGCAATGCAGGTTGATAGTGCTATGCATATAGAAATAAAAATGGCCCTCTTTCACAAACCAGTCATGCTCCCCATTTTCTTAGCACCCACATCTCCTGGCTGCCTCATTCTTTTTTTCGTTTTGCCACCCTCCCTGTGTTTCCCCATGGCTCCAAGAAAACCCAGGAGTCCTGCTTCCCGTTCTTCCAATCTATTCCTGATTGATGATAGTGATATAAATGGGTTGGGCTTGAGCAGAGATGGCCATATTTTAATCCGGGAATGCTTAAAAAAAAGTAGTCAAAGTGTCATTTATAAAGGAAAGAGGGAGATCATTTTCAATAAATGCATTCCATATTGTTCGAGGTTCCCTACTCCCCCGAGGAAAAGCAACGTGCATATGCTCTGCCTTCCTTTGGGAGAACTCTGGAGACTTGAGGCACCTGTGTTAGATTTGCTTTATTTACCCATATAAAAGCAGAACATAACTGAAGGCAAGGAGGCCAGGCCAAAGGTCCCCAGAGAGCAACTTGGCTAGTGCCCCAAGACTGCCCCCACTAGTTTCGACTAGCTCCAGCTAGAAACTCTATCTGTCTCTGTCTTAAAAGCTGCCAACTGCTGTTTCTCACACAAGCACACCCCCCTCCCGGCACTTAGACATGGCTCCAGGGTGTGGTTTGAAGACATACAGAGCAGCAACCTTGCTGAACTCAGAGGGTCCAGTCACAGCCTTGATGGGAAACAAATTGGGAATCCTAAGCACGCCACCTCAAAAAATTATATAACGGGGAAAATAAGGTAGGATATTGTCATAGAAGCATAGAATCATAGAGTTGGAAGAGACCACAAGGGCCATCGAGTCCAACCCCCTGCCAAGCAGGAAATGTCATGGATCTGGGGTACCAAAGTCTGCTATTGAATGGCAGAAATTAATAAATGGTAGTACTGAGATGATATTCGGGATATGAAGGGAAAATACAAGCTGCAGAACTTGTGCCGGACAAGAAATTCCTGGGTTAGCTTATGCAGACCAGCCTGGCTGCTCTAGCTAAGTGCAAAGCCATTGAGAAATAATGGGATGCCGGGTATTGGGCCATTAAAGGCCACTGGCAATGCAAAAAGCTATCTTTCCCCCCTGCTCAGAGGTGTGGACAGAGACAGGAGATTTGGCAGGTTGCCAAGGTGATGGGGGCATGATGTCACAGAAAAATGTGCCCTTTTTGAAATCTGAAGGTGTTTTGAGAACAAAAAGGAGGAAGTTGCCAACAAAGGTCTGTATAGTTAAAGCCATGGTTTTCCCAGTAGTGATGTATGGAAGTGAGAACTGGACCATAAAGAAGGCTGATCGCCGAAGAATTGATGCTTTTGAATTATGGTGTTGGAGGAGACTCTTGAGAATCCCATGGACTGCAAGAAGATCAAACCTCTCAATTCTTAAGGAAATCAGCCCTGAGTGCTCACTGGAAGGACAGATCCTGAAGCTGAGGCTCCAATACTTTGGCAACCTCATGAGAAGAGAAGACTCCCTGGAAAAGATCCTGGTGCTGGGAAAGATGGAGGGCACAAGAAGAAGGGGACGACAGAGGACGAGATGGTTGGACAGTGTTCTCGAAGCTACCAGCATGAGTTTGACCAAACTGCGGGAGGCAGTAGAAGACAGGAGTGCCTGGCGTGCTCTGGTCCATGGGGTCACGAAGAGTCGGACACAACTAAACAACAAGAAGTCAGAACCCATCTTGGCACTGGCTGGAGGAGGCTGCACCAAGAGACCGGAAGCTATGACTGACTGCTGCTATGGGCGCAAGCTTGCTGAAGCTATGAGAGGGGCAATGAGAGACATCTTTGGGGTATAATGTTCTGCACCCCCTCTGTTGAAGACTTTAGGCGTAAACATGTGTAAAATAAACCATATTTCTTAAAGACACCAGCCTCCACTGTGCCTCGATTTTCCCAACAGAAGCACAACCCTGGGTGAGTGCCAGGAACCCCCTGGAATCTTGCTACTGCTTGGCAGAGATTCGAGGTGGCACACAATCTCCGTAACAATATAAATGTAAGGGGGCTGGAGAAACACTCCCTGTCCTCAGGTGGGGAAGTGCTAGCTTCTCTAAACTCGGATGGGTGCAAAAACACAGGGAGTATCAGAAAACCACCTGCTAACTATATACCTACGTTGGTAAGATATCAACCAACAAACCTGGTCTGTTATTAGGCTGCGAATACACCATGCATTTAGGGGACGCGGGTGGCGCTGTGGGTTAAACCACAGAGCCTAGGACTTGCCGATCAGAAGGTCAGCGGTTCGAATCCCCGCGACGGGGTGAGCTCCCGTTGCTCGGTCCCTGCTCCTGCCAACCTAGCAGTTCGAAAGGACACCAGTGCAAGTAGATAAATTGGTACCGCTCCGGCGGGAAGGTAAACGGCGTTTCTGTGCGCTGCTCTGGTTCACCAGAAGCGGCTTAGTCATGCTGGCCACATGACCCGGAAGCTGTACGCCGGCTCCCTCGGCCAATAAAGCGAGATGAGCACCGCAACCCCAGATTTGTCCACGACTGGACCTAATGGTCAGGGGTCCCTTTACCTTTACCTTACACCATGCATTTAAAGAACACCCCCATCCCCAATCATCATTGGAATGACAGAATACCAGATCACAAGGACAATTTCCAGCACCCTTAAAAAACTGTAGTTTCCAGGATTCTTGGGGTAGGGTGTAGGGGCACGCAGTTTAAATTATATGGCGTGCATGCAGCCTTACAGCAATCCAGCTAATGCAGGAATAGCCTGCCAGAAGGGTACAGTGATACCCTTTCAGGGTTTGAATAAATGCAAATCTGCATATTAATGCTGTGTCTGAGCGTATGAGCCTCCTAATACATATTGAGCCTCGAGGAATACATATTGCTAGATGGCAACTGCTTTATCAGAAGGTGAGTTAATCTTGCAAAATATGCTTCGGTCAACACAGTGCCTATCGCTGTTGGAACGGGGCCCTTGAAGCTGATTTTCCTGGGACCTGCCAAGGAACCAGGATTCCTGGATTCTGCACTGTTGCAGCTCTAAGCCTTTGCTCAGCAGAGCACCCAGTCTCTGTGCTTGCAGTGACACGCGCATGGGAAGCTTATGCTTCCAAATAAAGCTGATGCTGGGCTTAGCGCTTGGATAAGTGGAATTTCATGACAAAGTCAGTACCTAATCTCAGACAAGATTTCTGGCCCAAAACACACTTCTCCCTCCCTCCCTCCGCTATTCACTGGCTGGGCTTAAGCAGGAACCTGCCAGAGGAAAAGGCTTCATATGCAGGGCTGCATGTATTATTATTATTTTTTGCAAGTTTGGAGAAAGTGCAGGATTTGGGAGCAGGGTCAGAAATCAGCACTCTGAGATCTCACCTTTCATTTGAGGGAAAAAAGAGAGAAAAAGACGAATGAGTTTCAAGTGCCCCGCAAAGACAATCATGGCCTTTTGGCCTGAAACTCAGGGAATTACTTGATGGGGCAAATTTCACCTTTTGATCTGGACACGTAAAGCTAGACCTATGTTACAAGAGGTGGTAAAAATATCTAGCAGGAACTGAAGAACCTGCCTGGTTATGTTAATGACGATAGCCGAGATATACCACTGAAGATTAAGAGATATATGCAGCTATCTAGTGGGGCCATATTTCACTGTAGTGCTGACAAGCACTCATTTGGTTTTAGCATAATTCTAACCCTGAAATGAAAAGCTATTTTTAAGTGCTGGTGGAACACGAATTAATTCCTGAAGACTTCCAATGCAGTGATTTTTAAATAATAATAATAATAATAATAAATGTTATCAAAACAGGCATGCAATCTACAGCACAATTCAGAAGGAAAGTTTCTCTTGCACAGTAGAACTGTTCAGACGCTCTCCAAATTTGTGCACAGGTGGGGAGTGGGATTGTGACAACTCATGGTCACTAGCCTTGCTTCCATCCTGCACACACACATTGTCTTCAGCAGGAAAGAACATGCATGTGCACCAGTTGCACAGAAATATGCTCTGGGAACCTCTCAATTATCAGTATACTGCAGGAGGGAATCCAGCACATACTGGAACTTCAGATTTGTGCACAATGCGGATTAAAGGGCTCTGTCCCTCAAGAGCAACAAATCCACTAGGATTTTTCGAGGTTTGGAAAGTGACGAGGATCAGCACTGAAAAGTGTGGGGGGTGAACAAATGACTAGCAGGAAGATGTGTATACAAATCAGGATGGATTCAGAATGAAAGCTCATTCCTGGATAATTGCCCCACAAACAAACGAGTATTGGTAAGCTGCTTTGGGTGCCAACCTTGGTTGAAAAGAGAGGTATAATAAAAAATTACAAACCAACGAACCAAATGCAAAAACAGAGACACACTATAATCTTTTCATGGAGCAGAGAGGCAACTTCTTTGGAGGACAGCAGCACATCTGGATTGTCCTGGCTTTGGGCAGTTGTTTGTGAAATCCATTCCCTGTGTCCAGTTTGGAGTGGGCAGAGCACGCCAGGAGGAGCCATTAAAACAGGGAAAGACCTGTAGTCTTCCAGATGTTGCACCCATCTTCCCAGATGGCTGCCCACCCCAGGGGTTGGAGTCCAATAACATCTGGAAGGGTGCACAGGTATCCGAATCTTGCATGAAAAGAGAGCAGGGGATACATATAGGCCAAGTTTGCCTTCAGTAGCACTTTCACACCAATCTCACAGGATTCACCCCAAGGCCTTAAATCAGGTCACCTTCCATTTCAGCCCCTTTGCTGCCTGATATCTTCCTCTTTCTCTTGATTCCAGTTAACTGCCCTGCTCTCAGATCTGACCAGCAGGCTGGGATTGGCTAAGGTTCAGAGCCTTAGGGCAGAATAAAGGAACTCCTACATTTTTTGTTCATTGTTCGATCTGAAGGAGATAAGAATCACATCTATTTCTGTCAGGGAGTTCTGATGGAGCCCTGAGCTGGCTACTATTTTGCCTCAGGTGTACCTACGTGCAAAACTGTGAGAGAAAAAGCTGAAGAGAGGCCCTTATCTCAGCCTCCTTGGCTGCAGATGGCAAGAGGTCTTCCCCAGATATGTTGGGTATTTGAGGCTGTCTGAGGTAATTTTTTACTGTGACCATCTAGTGTCTCTGCAAGAATCTCTGTAGATCCCAGGAGATAGATAGATAGATAGATAGATAGATAGATAGATAGACAGAAAGATAGATACGGTAGCTATCTTATCTCATATTCTTTCATAAATGGTGGCAAATTATTGTGCCAACAAGGAAACAAATTAAGAGCACCTTAAGAATTTCTGGATTGTGGAGACTATCCATATAAGCCTTGTCATACAATTGCGTAATCTCTGAGTGTGTAGCACCATTATGGAACACACACACACACACACGCAAACATGAAAAGAGACGGCACACTGCCTTTGTAAGATATCATTATTCCTGGAATTCCTCTGGGCAAAAGAAGGATAAAAGGTCCTTCTAATGGTGTGTTGCGAAAGCCTAAGACTCAAATCTACAAAGAACTGGTTGGATCCAGCTGACCTACTCACTCTTCAAAGCATCCAAAACCTTGCCTCCTCCCCCCGCCTTCCTGCTATTCTACCATTGATGTTGTTTTATGGCTGTGGTGGAGGAGGAATGTAGTAACGATATTGCATTTACAATACCTACCGCTACAGATAGATAGCAGAATTAGATTTATTTATCTTTTTTTTAAAAAAGAAACCTAAGTTCATCTGCCACCCCCCTGGAAAAGCTGAACTTTGCTGTGTTTTAACATATTCTGGGGACTTGCCTTATGCCCAGTATCCATGGGAAATAGATTATTTAGTGGTGGTGAGAAAAGCCCTCTCTGGGGTGATACCAGAATTATGGAAAAGCTTTCCACATGCCATCAAACCTTTTCTATCATGTCCGCTTTTTGTGTGTGTATGTGTGCAAAGCGCTTGTTCCTGGATTTTTGCCTCTAAGATTCTAAGCCGTCGATTTTCTGGCATTGTTCTTCTCCTGGTTTGTGGCTTTGGCCTTGTCAATAGAGACCTTTAAGGTCCTCTTTGCTCCTGAGGTTGCTTGTACAGGCACCATACACTTTGAGATCCAGGCAAACTGAAACGCATTTAAGTCATTGATTCCAGTTGTTGTTGGTGGGGAGATTTAAGCATAGTTTGGCAGGACGATGCCCTTTTCTTTTTGTGGATGTTATTGTTTAACTTGGGTTCTTTGAGGCAATTGAAACAGAAAACTGTTTAGGTATGCAACTGTTGCAGCAAGAGTTTTACTAGCACAGAGATGGAGACAATAAGACTTACCAACGATCCAGGACTGGCAGAAAAAAGATGGTGGAATATGCTGAGTTGGCGAAATTGACTGGGAAAATCCAAAACCAGCAGGACCAAACGTTTCATAAAGACTGGAATAAGTTTATAGAGTGTTTGAAAGGTAATTGTAAACATCTAACAACACTGACAGGACTGATTTAAAGCTTGATAGTTTATAGAAAGCACCAATTTACAATTAACATAATTCCGTGATTATCAGAATTGAATAGAGAGTAAAGAGGGGAAATATGAAATGCAGTTAAAAAAGATATAATTTAAGGTAATCATGGGCTGGGAGGGAGTCGTGCTTGCGAGAGCGGAATATAATGTGAAAAATTTGAGTATGTTATATTTATATAAAATGGAAACTTAATAAAAATGATTTTAAAAAATGAAACGAAGTTTTAGAAACTAATGGTGTATATATACTTATAAGTATATAAGTTTTTACTGTAATTATTTCTGTTTTCAACAGATTTTATATATGTATACAGTTTTAATTCTATTGATGTTTAAATGTTTTTTAATTATTGTTTCTTCTACGTTTTTAGCAATTCTTGTTTTTATCTGTAAGCCGCCTCGAGTCTCATCAGAGGAAAAGGCAGGGTATAAATAAATAAATGACAGTGATGATAATATAATTCTCCCTATATTGTCCCGTTTGTTATCCAGCTGTTTTGAGTGCCACCTCTAACTGAGGTATCAATTGCAGCACTGAGAAGCAGGGCCTTTACATTAGTTGCCCCAAACTGGTAGAATAAATGGAGTTTCACCTCCCCCCCTATTGGCATTCTGGAGGCTGCAAAAACCTACCCCCTTTTTTTGTCTTTCATTTGGTACTGTTTTCTTTTTAAATAATTGTGTCGTTCCCCCCCCGCCCCCAGTAATACACTCTTGAACATAAGGAAAGGTGGTTATCAAGGGATTTTAATAAATAAAACATAATAAATCCACACATCTCTCCATACACATTGCTCTCGTTTTCATAGAGGGATTCTAGTTATAAAATCTGGGGACAGGGGAGGTGTTACAAACTATGGGATTTCTCCAGCTATATAATACAAGCGGATGGAATTGCATCTGTCTGCTTGGTGTGTGTGTGTGTGTGTGTGTGTGTGTGTGTGTGTCCCCATCTCCTAAAGCCATGCTCCTGGTCTGATTAATTATCAGGCCCGGAAAGCCAGAGTAAAACCTTGTTGCTGGTGCCAGAAGTCAGCTGCCCTTGATCGGCTGCCCAGAGGACACCACATGCTAAACTGTTCTGGTCCCTGCCGGATTTAGGATTTGGGCAGAGGAAGAGAGTGTGGGCCCTAGACAAGACGCAAGGGAGACCATCTTAGTCACCGGGAGGCTCAGAGTGAATTACAGCCAGCACATGAATAACACAAGGCTGTTCCTCCCTCAAGGTTATTCAAAGTTCCCATTCCCTGAAAAGGACTGCATTAACTTCTTCTTCTTCTTCTAGAAGCCATATTCTATCCAATTGCTCACTAGAAACTAATGATAAAAGAAATACATTTTAATAAATGAGGCCACCTGTATTTTATGTTCTGGCTGCCCTGCAGAGATTCCTTAACCCTCACTGCAAAAATTCTGCTGACAAACCTGGAACAGAGTCCAAGGAAGCACTAGAAATGAAAATTCGGATCCTTGGGTTCTTCTTGGTTCCACATCAAACACACACACACACACACACACACACACACACCCCTTCGGTTCAAGCAGCTATATATCTCTGCTATCCTCATTTAACGGAAGTTACGTTTAATAATTCCATTTCTAAATGTAGTCAGTTAGACCAAGGAAGGGAAATCAGGGATTCCTGGGTTATCATAGAATTTAGTGGATTAGATTGTGAGGGGGAGGTTTACTTAATTAATGCATGGATTTATTTTATTAATTTGTGCCAGGGCAGATTAATAAACACATGTGGAATGATCCAAAGTATTCCATTGAGTCCATTGGTGCTTACTTCCTAGGAATTGTGCTTAGGGTTGCAGCCTTTAAAAGTACAGTGGTACCTCAGGTTACAGACGCTTCAGGTTACATACGCTTCAGGTTACAGACTCCACTAACCCAGAAATAGTACCTCGGGTTAAGAACTTTGCTTCAGGATGAGAACAGAAATCGTGCTCTGGTGGTGTGGTGGCAGCGGGAGGCCCCATTAGCTAAAGTGGTGCTTCAGGTTAAGAACAGTTTCAGGTTAAAAATGGACCTCCGGAACGAATTAAGTTCTTAAGCTGAGGTACCACTGTACGGCAATTTTAAAAGAGCATTGCTCTGATTTAGGAGTGGTTTCTGCATTCAGATATATCACTTTATTCCTCTCAGTAAAGTTTGTTAAGAGGCTCTGAGCTATTCCACAGCCGGGCTGGGCTGACTTCAGGCTTGACGAGGTTGCTTTGTTATTGTTGGTTTTTTTTTTACTAGAACCACAAGATCTACCCAAGGGAACCAGGTGCAAAGGACATACAGTTAGAACAAAACAACTGGGTGCTTCCCTGAGCACATTCTGAACATAGGGACTTGTTTTTAGTACCGGGACCTAGCTCGCAGTCCTTTCACACAGAAACCCACTCCTTGTTAGCATTCTTCATTTCAACAGCCTAATTTTGATGGGAAATGTTGTTTCATTGTGGTATTTTGGGGAGAAAAAACAAACGGAGTCAAAACCCCTTCCCGATCTACTGCAACTGATCAAGAGATATACTAGTAGATCCTTATCTACCTTCTGCCTACCTCTTATAGCAGCATGAAAGCGCACCTGTAGCATTTGATCTGCAATTCCGATCACGACATGCAAATTATTGCTTTAGGTCGCAGCGATCAAATGGAACATAGCAGACCTAATACCTTCTTCTGTCTAGCTAAATAAATCCTACTTGAATGAATGCTCTTAGATTGACTGATAACGATTGACTCAGTATGAGGCTAGAGTGTTGGATTGTGACCGGAAAGACCCCAGAGTCAAACCCTTGCCCAGCTATGAATTCTCCCTCAGCACAGCCTACACCGCAGGGAAGTCGTGAGGATTAAAGCGGGGGACAGACTCTAGGGTCTAACCTGAACCTTTGTGAGCACTGGCAGGATACAAATGAGGTAAACAAAGTAAGCAAGGCGGGCTGCAATCTTATACCTGGGAGTAAGCGCCATTGAAGGGGGCCGCGGGTGGCACTGTGGTCTAAACCACAGAACCTTGGACTTGCCGATCAGAAGGTTGGCAGTTCGAATCCCCATGACGGGGTGAGCTCCCGTTGCTCGGTCCCTGCTCCTGCCTACCTAGCAGTTTGAAAGCACGTCAAAGTGCAAGTAGATAAATAGGTACCACTCCGGCGGGAAGGTAAACAGCGTTTCCGTGCGGTGCTCTGGTTCGCCAGAAGCTGCTTAGTTATGCTGGCCACATGACCAGGAAGCTGTCTGCGGACAAACGCCGGCTCCTTTGGCCTATAGAGCGAGATGAGCATGCAACCCCAGAGTCGTCCATGACTGGACCTAACAGTCAGGGGTACCTTTGCCTTTACCTTTAAGCACCATTGAGCTCATGTTTTCCAGTGGAATCAGCTCATGCACTCAACTACAAATCTGTACCATAAGCCATTGCAGAAGGGTGATATGCATGCCAGTGTGAAATGACAGAAATTAAAGACTTGACTGGCACGGGGGACCTGCGACTTAATCAGGAACATGTCGTCTGACCCTGTTCAAAGAAGTGACACAAGCAAGCCACAGAATGGCGTGTTGTACTGAGGTAATTGTTTGTTTGTTTGTTTCACAAGCTTGCATGAGGCAACAAGTCATATTATGATCTGGTTGCGCTGCTGTGGCAGCCACAAGAATAAGGGGAAGCAACACAGGAGTGGGAGGCACATTCTCAACTCAGCCAAACTTTAAAATAAACTATGGTTTAGCATGATGTGCAAACCAGCTTGCCATCTTCTTTTCCTTCAAGCTATTCAAGGCAGCACAACAGTACTTGAATCCAAAGGATCTTTTGTGTGTGTGTGCGCGCGCACGTGGTAGCACACATAATTTTACAATTTCAATGTAAGTATGGGGTTTAGTCCCTACCACAAATCCTCACCCAAATTAATACAGATTAAGCTCACTTCCCCATGTAGACAAACCCTGAGTTGAACTTTAAAGCCACTTTTTAATCTGTAATTAATCCAGGGGAGCGGAAAGCAAACACACAACCCCGTTTTGCTGAAAGTTTTAAGTTGCCTCTGGATACATTATTAATGCTTTGGGAAGCCGCTCATTTCAAGGTCAGAATAGGATGAAGGAGCCATCTTCCGGCAACTAGAAAAAGATTTGGGCTGTGGTGGCTTCTCCTGTATAGGGGAAACCTAAAAGGGAGCCAATTTCACACTCCCATGCAGGATCGGGACCCCTACTCTGCAATTAATCACAGAGCTTCTTTAGAAAAAAATACTGAGGACTAGAAAATGAAAATCACTATGGACTACACCCATATTTGGGAGTAGGAGAAAGGGCTTCAATTTAGAGGGCATGGGTTCTGGATTGAAGGGGGAGATTTAGACCATAGTGCATGGCTTCCAGATCAGAAGGAGGGTCTCTAGGACAGAGGGCAAGGTTTCTGGATTAGGAGGCAGAGCTTTAAACTAGAGGGCCCAGTTTACAGATTAGGCAAGCGTCTTCAAGCCAGAGGTTATGGCACCCACATTAGGAGGCAGGCCTTTAAACTGGAGGCAGGGCAGTCTTACCCATAGACGCTAAGCGTGCGGGAGACCGAGAGTCTGGGGCCTGAGACTTGAGTCCAGGGAAGAGCCTGCCCATCGGTCAGAGTGCCATGGCGGGCTCTTCTGCTGCGGGCAGCTCTGCACCACGAGTTCAGGGGCGAGCGAGCCAGCGAGACACTGAGGCGGCTGGACGGCTCTGCCCTCCTGCATGTCTGGGACTGGGCAACCTGGGGGGGGGGAGCACCTCAGTGCCACATATGCTTAAGAGACAGCCCTGACTGGAGGCAGTTGCTTGCAGGGCTTCTTGACATATTTGACACCCAACGCCTCTCTTTTTCAGAATCAAATCACTACTTTTGAGACAGGGGTGCTAACTGGAATAAAACATTGGGGGGCACAGGGAAGCCCCGCTCCACATACTAAATCACATGGCACGGCACCCCCCCCCACTTTGAATGGCAATGCGAATCAACTTTGGCGGGGCCTGGCCCCCTCAAATATTTTCTTGGGGAGCCAAAGACACTTCAGCCCCTAGGAGTTGGCTCCTATGCTTTGAGATATGGTCCTTGGGTGGTTTAAGAAAGTGAATAAAAAGCTGGTGGTAGTTGTTTTGACAGAGTGGCTTGGGAGACGACACATGTCTTCTTATATTGTAGTGCGCAACATACACATATTTCATATGTCCCACTACTGGGTCCAATCAAACTGTCATGCTATACAAATCTGCAAAACCAGCGAACAGACAGGGATGATAGCAGAATAAATGAACATAACCACTTGCAACAATACCTTACCATATTTAACCATGTGAAGGACTGGTTTTCATTCTCAAGCCAAAGATGTGGAGGGCGTTTCTTAGGTGAGTATACCACTAGGGAACTAAAGAATCCACATATAACAAATACTTTGAAGACACACCTACTCCTTCTGTTTTCCTAAGCACATACATTTTCTTAATGGGGAAAAAACCTTGATTGGCATTGAGGGTGTTGGGTGGCCCTTGAGCCTGCCCTTTGCCTCACACACCATCTGAGAGGTCCATCAAGTGTTCAGCCTCCTGCTGAATCACTGATATCCACGGAGCTGCCAGTCAGCTAAGAGTTTCTCATGCGCTGTGATTGTCAGTCACTAGTCACAGCAAGGAAACCAGAAGCTCTCTGCTTCTGGCAAAGCAGCTGCTCAGAATCGAACTTGTTCTCTCCCCCCACCCCTTACGCTCCAAAATTTTACAGGTGAGAATAAGGACACACTTGTAACACCCTGATTCTTAACTACCCTCTGCTCCTCTGCATTCTCTCCCTTGCCCAATTACACTTTGCTGAAGCAAGAGGGTGATTGTCCTTCTGGTTAAAGATATGCTAGGAAAACACACAACTGATTTGCAGTGTGTTCAGCAGCAGTGTGTGAAATGTCACTGTGCAGTCCTTAGGTTTTCTTGCACGTGTATTCCTAAGAGCAAGATGCATCCACCCAGTGCTTTTTTTCTGGGGGTACGCATACCCCTAAACGTTTTGTGAATCTTTGTACTTTTGTCCATTTACTGTATTTATTCCCCCCCCCCCCGATTTGATCTATAAAATGGTGATTTACTTGAGTCAAAATGAGAGTACTGTACCCCTAAACATATTTTTTTTTTTGGGGGGAGCACTGTATCCACCCAGCACTCAAAGGTTTCCCTCCTAGAGATGATGAAGAAAGAGCTGAAGCTCAAAGAGTAACTGACCTTACACTCCACGCCAAGGGCATTCTTACAAAGTGTCCTCAAAGACAATAGCAGGGACAGTGACCTACAAGGGACCAGAATAGCGTGACAGACCCTGGTAAACAAGAACATATGAAGTGCCTGCCTGTTCTTCTGCATCTAATTTAAAAGGTGCAACTCTAGGAATGTAGTACTCCGCACGTGGCTTGCTTATTTTCCTTAAGCTACAACAGACACAACGTAACAGGCTGTTTTTGTCTATGTAACTTCTATTTCAAACACAATTCAACATATAATATCTCACAAAGTGTAATTCCATAGACCAACACATCATGCAAACAGAACATAGCAAGAGAAATTAAAGTCCAGTATTGGCATTAACCACAATATTGTATTCTGATGTTCCTTGTATGTAGATATAAACTGAATTTATTTTGTTCTATGTTTCCGTCGTACAAGAATATGAGTATGCACGGCTGACGAAGCTCAGTTGGGCAAAACAAGGTATTATCCCGGAATCCTTGTCATGCCATACCTTCAAGTTTTCCATCTGATCTGATATTTACATACAAGGAATGTTAGAATCCTCAAAGCAGCGATACGTGGAACATAATAAGATAAGCATACCATGTTGTGGTTATTGCAAATATGCCAATTTAGGAACTGAATGGACTTTTATCTCCTGACCTTCCATTGGACTTTAATTTCTCTTGCTATGTTCTGTTTGCATGATGTGTTGGTCTATGGAATGACACTTTGTGAGATATTATATGATGAATTGTGTTTGAAATAGAAGTTACATAGTCAAAAACAGCCTGTTACGTTGTGTGTGTTGTTACCAGGATTGTATTTACGTAACCTAAGGTTTAGTAGTATTTCCTTTAAGCTACATCAAACTCTCATACCTGCAAGCAACTGGATGTGTTGTGCCCAATTTATTTGCCTATTCTCTGTCTGTGACCCTTTGCAACCTTGAGTCTGAGGATTTTAAGAGCCAAAGAGGTGATAACAGAGCAGGGATGCCCATTTTTGTTTCATACAGGCTTTGCCAAATCAAACTAGATTACAATCAGGGCTATCGCTGCTTGATCAATTAACATTATATTTGTATAAATCTATACAAGTAAAAATAATCCTTCTGGTACAGAAAGGATACCTGCTTTGATTTTCGATTGTATTGCATGGCGTATAGATTGTGTAAAAGGCATCTTCTTAGATTCTCGAAGATTAGAAAATGCTTCTTTTACGATAGTGTTTGCCATCTATAATTTTGATAACGACTTGGTTTTAAAATAGCACATACTTTAAAATCTGCAGCCTGATGAATCGGGCATCTTTTTAGTCAATTTAAAGTGTAACTTAATTAACCCATTACATGTTGCGAATACTAATTATTATTAGCTTTCAGGGCAGCAGGGTCAGGAGCTGTAGAAACTGGATCTACGCCTGCATGTGTTTTATTTTAAGGACTTGTGTCCTGCACAATTTTTCAAATGAAACGTACGGCAGCCAATGAATCAAACGCAATCCGCGACAAGACCCACAGATACGAAACTATAAATGCCCTCCAAGTAACGAACATTTTTAAAAATCCTTCGCTAACAAATCAAAACGTCATGACAGTATTTAAAATGTACGGCACAGTCCCTGCTCCTAACATAAATCCAGAGCGCCGCTTTAATGAACTGATGACAAGCTGTATTTTTCTGTTTCTGTTGTTTTCAGCAAAGACATTACTATGTTGGGTCTTATTGGTTTGAAAGCTGTCTCAGCTGGTAAGGTAACGTTTTGTTAAGTCAGTCAATAAAATGTTGCTCCACGGTGCCCTGATGTAAGTCCAAGCGCTCTTGCATAGAAACAGGTAATGTGAGCTGGACAATAACATATACAGTCAACAGGAATTTCCAGGATTGTGGCAGCAATTTGCAAATTTCTGGCTGTAGAATCCACTATTGGTCAATAGTCACTGGTGATTTTTTTTTTACACTATTATGTATTTAAATGCTTAAAAATCTTCTAGAAAGTGCAGACTAAAGAATAAATATATAACAATGCCAATGCATTTATGGAACTGGTTCAGTTGAAAACTTGCCTCATTACAGATGGGTGGGGTACAGTGCCGGATTTAGGTTTGACGAGGCCCTAAGCTCCTGAAGGTAATGGGGCCCTTTATATGTCCAGCTGTCCTTTTGTCAACAACAAATTGTCACTGTTTTTTGCGTTGAATATCTGCTATAGGGTAATTTATGGACCCATTACTAACATCATAGGAGCCTACACAACACAAAACACTGTTTCTGTATGTAGGTTTTATTTTATTAGTTTTTTATCATATTTTGGAAATGTACATCTAGTTTCTTTTCCTTTAATTTTTTTTGGGGCCCCCCAAGAGAGTGGGGCCCTAAGCTATAGCTTGTTTAGCTTATACAGTACTTAAATCCAGCACTGGTGGGGTATAACAACAAAAACAACTTTCTCAACCTTCACACCATTTGTGCACGTTAATTTATCTGCATGAGTGACTACAGCACTAGAAAACATAACTTCTCTTAAGGAAAGGGACAACATTGTACTCTCTTTAAGAACCAAAAAGGTTTCAACTAACCGAAAAGGTAGAGAACTTCACGCCTTTTAAAAATTACATGAAGGAACCTAGCAGTGATTGTTACTTTTCGGTCCTGTGCTATTTATTAGTCTGTTCTGAGTTGTATTTATTTAACACCTGATTGGAAATAATAAATGATATAATTATATTTGTATTTTTTTTTCAAGCTTCACTTTTCTTTTATTAAAACCAGTGATCAGTACAAATAAATGTATACAATGTATTATTGCAATTTTATCCCACCCTTCCTCCAAGGAGCTTGGGGTGGCATATATGGCTTTCCTGATGAGAATATAAGATGAGCCAAGGATTGCTCTGATCCAGCACTTGGTTTCTCACAGTAAACAATCAGATGTTTCTAGGAAGGCCACAAGCAGGATATAATTCCAGTAGACTCTCCCCCTGAAGTTGTCACCCAGAAATTAGTATTCTTTGAACCTTGAGTTTCCACACATCTGTCATGATCCTCACTTTATGATCACAGTAACCCTGTGAGAGGTATGTTGAGCAATTGTCCCAGTGATCACTCCTTTTTATTTGAAAGGGGATTAAAACAGGTCACTCTGGTCCTAGTCCAATACACCTAACAACTACACCACACTGGTATTGGGGTTTTGTAGGTCTACTGTCTGTGACTATTTCCGTGTAGACAAAATATATATTGGGTGACGCAGATCATAAGAACCAGATGGTTGGAAGCAGACACTAACATCTTGAATTCCGCTGAATAATCTACCCATTGGCCTCCAACTGTGAAGTCTGACTTCTGCTGAAACACCAAGAAGTCTTGTGGATTGCCACACTGTCCAACTTTTTCACATCAAAAACTGGGACATCTTCCGGGTTGCACTCCCGGGTGAGTCACTTGACCCATGTTGCGATGTCACCCCCCCAAAAGATCGCAGCACCCAAAATGGCTGCCGTGATTTTGTGGAAAAATAAAATAAAATTGGGATGTCCTGTTTCTTCCAGGGCACTTGGTGGGTATGGATTCCAAATGAATCAACTGATTACCGGGAAGCCAGGCAGACCCAAAACATTTTGCTGCCTGTGGTGAAGTACAAGATGGTGGTTCACATTCCATACACAGAAGCCAGCTGGATTAGCTCTTGAATCTTACTTCAACACTGGTAACAGGAGAGCATACCTGAGGGCAGCAAGCTCACCTAGAGGATGTAGGGCAGGCTATATGGCGTGCACAGTTCTAACCACCAATATCTTGCTGCCGCTTTCCAGCATCTGCTACCTGAAGCAGCTGCTTCACTCTGCCTAATGGTAGGGCTGGGCCTGAGGGAAGTCCCCAAACCTATCCTCAGAGGGTCTGGGATGGAGGCCTATTTCATAAACTTTAGGCTGAGCATTCATAGGCTCAAATGTTCCTCCTTCTGTGGCATTCCTTGGAGAACCTCATTGGGAGCACCAAAATGTCGCTCAATAGAGGGCAATCCAATCTCTTAACCAAGGGAATTAATATCTACCTTCCGGCACTTCACAACCAAACCAAAGTGTGCAAGAAAAGAAAACACGTTTGAGCAGGTGTTTAGCATGCAAATAAATTCAGAGGACTAAACAAGTAAACCAAACCACTTGGAGATGGAAGGTTACAAAAGAACACCCTACAACGCTCTAGGAGCTCCATCCCATTTGATTTTGGGGAATAAATTCCCCTTGCCTTCTGATATGACAGCCAAATCTACCACAGGAACTAAATTCCTCTGCCCTACGGTTTCCTTCCATAGCTGAGTTGCAGACGCAATATCATATGGATTCACCAGCCACTGTTGACCTGAAGCAGTGACAAACCCAATTAAAATTGAAGTCCACCATCTAGAAGCCACATAGCATCCACATAACATTTTACCTCTATTAGCCCGACAGGGAAGTGGCTATCCTGTCCCTAGCCTCTAGTCACAGGAATAAATCTGGCACGATTCCCCCTCACACTTAACCCTCTACTCTGTACTCATAGGTAGAGGTCAGCATCAAGGTCATTGGTCTGGGTCTGCATAAGGTCGAGATAAGGTCAGGGTATAAATGCTGATGCCCAGTGGTGTCCTTTTAAACTTTTATTTATTGCAATTGTCTGTTACCCCACTCAGATAACATCATAAATATGTTTTACAACTGGAGCACCAGAATCATCTCAATATAAAAACAGATTTTTTAAAAAACAAAAACTAACAGGCAACTAAGTAAGAGTTCAGTTCACAGAAGAAGAAAAACAGATGCCAGGGTCATAGTGAGAACATTTCATAGCTGGGGTATCGCAACAGAAAAGGCCCTTTCTATCAGCATCACCTCAGAAATTGCGGGAATTTGGCCAATTGTGTCTGTGGATAGTCTTAATAGTCAGACAGGTTCCTAAAGAAGGCAGTATTTTGGATACCAAGGCTAAGCTGGTGAGGACTTTAAAGGGAAGAAGCAAGACCTTGCATTGGGCTCAGAAAAAGACCAGTAGCCAGACTGGCAAGGAGTCATGTCTGGCAAAATGTCATCCATTTGGTTGCTAGATTTCGTTCTAACTGAAATTCCCAAGCAGTCTAGTCTGTAAGAGCATCTCCAAAAGGGCATTTCAATAGTCCTTTTAAATAAGATTCTGTATCTCTCTCATTCGTCAATGGAAGAGACAAGTATTCCCATTTTACAGAGCAAAATGCTGAGCTGGCAGGTTGTCAGCTGTCCTGACTGAGTAGGTATTTGCAATCTGGATTTGACTGCAGCATATTGTCTTTTAAGCAGCACTGTCTACGCATAGCCACCTTGCCAGCTTTCTCTTTGTACCATATCTGTCAATCTGTATCCAGACTATCTATCCATCCACATCCCTCCAAAGCCATTCATCTCTAAACTTCATATCCCCATTCTGCCTCCTTCTTTCCCCCATGCATCTCTCTAGCCTCCCGTGTTCTCTGTCTTCCGGGATTGAAACCAGAACATTATCCTGATACCAGAAGTATAGTAGCAAATCTGAGGTGGTTTCCCCCCCTGCTTGTACATATCGTTTTACTCCCTTTCTGTTCCTTCTATCCACTTTGATTGCTGCCGTGTGACATTCTCTCTCACATTCTAGTGACAAACTGTTTTATAACTTGTTTTCTTCTGAAGGTAACTGGGCATATGTGGCGTCCATGAGGGCAAATACCAAGAGACAACTGACTGCAACCTTCTGCAAACCCTTTTGCAATCACCCATTGCCTTTCAGTTCCCACCCTGGGCATCTGTTGCAAAGAAACCACTTACCCCATTACATTTGGACATCCCTGCATCTTTCCTCAGAAGTGTTTAGTTTGTTCCAGGTCACTCTTTCTCTTCTTCAGTAATGCTGTATCTTTTCTCTCTCTCCTCCTTTTCTCTCGTCACCTCTTTTCTCTTCCTTAATTCTCGTCTCCTGGCCGTCAAGGATGCCTCTCACTCACTTTTACTCTCCTCTGCTCCCTCAGACCAACTGTTGGGAACATAGATCTCAGCTAATCCCTAGAGCATCTGTAATTTGCCTTGAGTTGAAAAGGAGGCAAGCCCCTCCCCCTGGCCCTTTGAGATTGGCTGCTTTTGGGTGTCCCTCTCCAGCTGTTTATGGACAGCTGGATAGAGAGAGAGCCAGAATGGGGATGGGGAGGAACTGAAAAACGAGGAGGGATAGGGTCCAGGTCTGCCTTTCAACTTCTTATATCTTTATATTTTCCTTCCTCTTGTATTTATCAGTTCATTCATTTTATTTTATTTTCATTCTCTCTTTGTTAAGCTCCCTCCAACCACTCTGTTTTCTCTCTCTACACTCAGCGATAAAGTGCCGAGGCCTGCAAATCAATGCATGGAAAATGCTCCCAGGGGATCAGAAACGTCCTGGTGGAAACCATTAATGGTTTAAGCTTTGGACAGTCAGGACTCATAAACTGCAGAACCTGCCTTTCTTTTCCATATTTACCCTACCTAGACGGACACACACACACACACACACACACACACACACTGAGGCATAATTTTAAAAGAGTAATGAAAATGGCTCCTTCATGGCTTCCCTCATTTTCACAATTTACTGTCAGATGTCATAATTTGCCAAGTTATGTTAGAAAATATCTGAAGCAAACATGATGTTTGGAGTTCTGACATTTTCTGGTAATTTTGAAAAGCCTATATCCAATTTCAGCAACTCACAGAAATTGCATCATTTTCTTAAGATATGGCCACTTAACAAAGAAAGCCTGAAAATGTCTAAGATTGTGAAAGGGGATAGGTAGAATTCAGCTTCATTTGAGCAATTAGCAACTTGCCTTGGAAAATGTTGGCATTTACCAATAAACAATAAAAATGTGGATGAAAATTCACTATCAGTCAAAAGTCGCCTTTGTTTCCTGAACTTTGCTGTCAAATGTCAGTGATTTCTCATGGGTTTTCTAAAATGTTAAAGAAATATTGTATATTAAGATGGTTGGCATCTCTCTGTCTTGGGAGACAATGGAAGCGTGGGCTTTCAGGGGTGAAGTCAAGCCATTGGAGATTTACAGTGATTGCTGTGACTGTAGAGATCCATACAGCTAGGGCAGATGAAGACATCCGATTGTGCTGATGCAGGCATACCATAGCTTTTCTTCTTTCTGTGTATTAATAACATTCACAGAGCTTTGGCATTTACTGTCACTAAGGGTGAGCTGAAATAACTTGCCGTTCTTTTGTATATTTGTTCAGCAGGGCAAAAAACTTTAAAAAATATTTTTTCTGACATTTTTTGAGGCACTGTTCAGAAGAACTGACTTCGTCCTCAGTGGTGTCTTTCAGTTCCCCTCAGTGATTTCATCACACAGCCAAATCTGATTGGTTGTGTAGCATCACACAACCAATTTAATATGTGATGCCAAATCGAGTGGAATTACCTGTGTGTGGGACTGGCAGAAATGACTGGCAGAATCCGAGACCAGGGAAGAGAGACGGCGGAAGAAGATTGGAAGAAATTCAAGGACTATCTTGGGAAATATTACAAAATTAGTGAATGTTAGAATGATGTTGGATAGAATTTAAGTGGTTATCAGCTGTAATGATTAAGATAATTGGGGGGGGGAAAGAAAGAAAGGTGTAAAATTAAGTGAAAATTAAGGGCAAGGATTTGCTGAATGAATAATTTGAATTGGAATACAAAAAGGGGAGGTCTGAGGAGGTCTGAGAAGTAAGTTAAAAGAAAATAAGTGAATGAAATTATATGTGTTTTTATTTTTGTATTTTTGTTTTTTGCTTTTTTTGTATAATCTCTGAAAAGTTAATAAATATTTTTTTTTTTAAAAAAGGAATTACCTGTGTGACTAATCCAGGAAGAAGATTCAGTGGGGGCGGTGGAGATAAGCAGCAGTAGCACTGCAAACAGTGGTATCTTACAAAATAAATAAATGAGCGACTTTTAAGTTTTACAGGAGATATTTCTGCGCCCACCAAAATGGTAAATTTTGTCTTGAAAGCAGAGAATCTTCATCGCAACACTAACTGGAGATATATTCCGCTCATACATAATAGCTTGTTTAAAAGGCACTAGGGCTATTTTTATTTTACACAGGACCATAAAAAAGGCCTTTGAACCTTTCTCGCTCTGCTTTTGAGTGTTATTTGTTAATGCAGGACAGTCTGTGCAGGAAGAGAAAGCAAATGTCAAGCATTTTTAAAGTCTTACACGACAGACCTCTTTAATCACAAATCAATGTAAGTCTTCCACTTGTGCAACCTGCCCACCCCCAATGAATTATGTAGCACAGCTATATTTCAGTGAGGGAACAATGCTTTCTTTACATCAAACCCCTTTCAGAAGGTTGCATTCTTAAAGCAGCAGCACACTTAATGCAGGGGCTATATCTGGGCTCTTGCACTTTTCCTTGCGTAAGGAGCCACTTACCTAACAAAATGAATGGGGATATTGAGAGTTCACCTCTATATTGCAAAGGAAATTGCCTTTTAGGAGCAGTAGTCTCGTTTCTAGGCCAACATCTCCACCTTGTGGAGAGTTTGGAGGCTTGCATCAGTTACCATTTTCGGAAGGATGAGTTGGAAATTCTATTTCATTCGTGCTGAGCAACCAGCCTTCAAATCTCTGTCTAACTTTATGGGACCACTTTATGGAACACCACAACCACTTTGACCTGTCTGCTGTGGAACAGCTGCAAATGTGTGATATTTTAATAAGTGTTCCAGGAGGATACAGATTTGGTCCACTGCAGGGAGTGGGTCAGATTTGGGGTTATCCACACTTCCTCTTGTCCCACAGTCCACTTTCTCCTCCTCCTCCAAAGTGAATTTGAGTATACTGTGTCGAGTTCCTAAAGGCCCATAAGAACACAGAGCAATATTGTACATCCCTGGCATGTGGATGGTTTCCTTTGTATGTGAAGCAATACCTAACCACCCAAGATCTTTTCTACTGATTGAGAGCCTCTGAGAGCCTCTGACTTCTTGGTCCACTGGAGATGATGTTATCATCCATTTCCTGTAGCTTCAGATGCAACTGCGGGCCCACAGAAAACATCAACATCTTGAGGTTTGAGGACGGCGGAGGTGAAATGAGATCTTATGGACGCTAATAGCGATCTGCTACAATGCTTGCATTCTTCATCCTCTTCTATTGGTGAGAATCAGAAAGGCCAAGACAGTTGGTTCAAGGGAGTTAGAAACAAGGGCATTTACCAACACAACTGTGTGGGTTTGTGTGTGAGAGAGGCAGGGTTATTATCTGAAATGAAGGGTTGTGCCTACAAATTATGCCATTTGCCCTGCAAATCCTCAACTCTGTATTAATCCAATTTGGATGGACTATATAGGCCATTGCTTATTGATGAGGAGAATGGGACTGTGGACTCTTCACATGCTGAGGGGCTCACAAATTCTATTTCACGTGAATTTCAGGTGAAGAACCTAGACTATGAAAATATCTTCCACAGCCTGGTCTCAGTCAAGCCCTGATTGTTTGTATATCTGTGTGGGGAGAGCTTTTAGGAGAAGTGGGTGCTGTGGTCCAGCAGGAATCTTCTTGTTGCGAGGCCTGTTTTCTAATAGCTTCTAATTTTTTCAGGCTGCTTCCTGATTCAGGAGGAAATGGATATGAAAGGTAAGAATATGTCATAGCGGAGAGGGAAGGTAGTATTAGTGAATGTTGCCATTTAAACATACCAGATTTTCCACAGTGGAGTGGACGCTTTGATTCATACAACCCCGTTTCACACTGCAACTGTGAGATATGGGGTACCCATCATTTAGTAAATGCCGACACATTGTAGCCATTTTGTTGGTTGAGAAGCTGCCATCTCTCCCCCCCCCCCACGCACCTAGCTTGTCATGATGCCAGCAAGAGATGTATTCTTAAGGCAGAAATGTTTCTGCTTCCACTGCTGTGGCAACTGCTAAATGGAGGGTAAGTCATCTCATGATGTGAAAAGGGGTCATCTAAAATCAGTCCAAAGGAGGGTTTAATTTTGACTGCATTCTCTTTACCTAAATTGTGTTTGACAGCAAGGTTCAAGGGTAATGCAGAAGCAGAGTTTGGGATAAGGATAGTGGTTAACTTACTTACACACCAAGGCCCCTTACCTTTTAAGGTAAGCAGGCTTATTTTAGAGTCCAGCCTACTTACTGTATTGGCCCGAATATAAGCCACGCTCCCCAACCCCCAAATTCTGACTGTGAAAAGTTAAAGCACAGCTTAAATTTGCAACCTTGGAAAAAATGGCTTTTACAATATCGCTGCTGAAACAGACATACGGTAAAACAGAACGGGTGTGAGTGCCTGCGGAATTCTAAGGGAGCAGCTTATATTTGGGCCAATATGGTAGTTATTATCTCGAGGTCCCATGATTTAATCTTTTACTTGTGATAGTTTAACAGCAAACAGAATTTTGAAACAGAGTTACTGTTTATGTTTTAAAGAATAATTTAAAATGATAAGAACACAAACAAACCATTAAAAACAGTGCAGGTGACTCTAGAATTCAGTATTTTTTGGAGGGGTCATTGTATGTTTGTCCGACTTGCTTCTTGGTTAGAGCGCTTTAATGCCAAGTGATGGCCTGTGAAGAGCCATATTTTGATTTAATGTGTCGAGTGCCTCATGCAGTCGGTGGGAGCCCTTTTTTCCTTCCTGATTTAGAGCTTTGCTCCTGGGTCAATGGAAGGGTAGTTCCCCCAGCTGGGTTCTGAAAGTTCCCAAGGAGGATTGCAACTATCAAAACACAACATTAAAAACAGTTTTAAACAAGTTAGAATTACTAAAATAAGGTGGGTCCTAAAATATATATATCTCAAGGGTCAAAAGTCAGGGTGAACAGCTGTATTCAATGAATGCTTCTACTTGCCAGCCATACCTTATTCTAGAATGCACCATTTATCCTCATCCAAATTTTCTTCTTGAATATGCTCAGTCTCCAGGGGACTTTCCCACCAAGGTTTTAAAGTTATACATCTCCAAACCCCAGGGGTTCCTCTAATGTGCTGATATATACCATTTGTTTCTCATTGGCCTCATTTTAGTTCCATTTCTGTCAGCACTCACCACTTGAGTTTGCTGTAAGAGGGTTGATGATTATAAGACTTCCTGGGAGCCAGATAGCGGCTGTCAAAAGCTCTTGAGGGGAACAGCCAGGGCATGTGTCGAAATTAAACAAATAACATGAAACATATTTTTCATTTTTAAAAACCTAAATAGAAATACAGATATTCTGAAAAAACTGTTTGGCCATTTATGATGTTAAATGGTTCCAGCTTTGATATCACCTGCAATGTCTTTCCCCACTTGTCTACACATGATTTTCTTTTTGTTTCCTTGTTAATCCACTGTGATCGATCCTGATTCCTGCAGCTCTGAGTATTCTACGTTGGCAGCCTCACTTGGAGACAATGTCACCATCCCATGCACCACACCTCATTTGGCAACATATGTCTCTTTGGAGAAGGATGGAAGGGTCATAGGAGATCATTTAGGACCACACGTTATTTTCCATGTCACTATTACGAGCAGAACGGATGGAGGGATCTACAAATGCTTGTACAATTTTGGTGGGATCAGGCAAGTCACAGCTTCATTGGAGCTGCTGATAAGAGGTAAGACACTCTGCTCAGCATCCCAGAAGAGCATCCTGAGGCCGTTCACTAGTTCCTGACCCTGCTTTGATGAGTTGCACAAAGGGGACAATGGATCATATAGCATTAGGTTCAGGTGTTGTTGTTTAGTCATTTAGTCGTGTCTGACTCTTCGTGACCCCATGGACCAGAGCATGCCAGGCACTCCTGTATTCCACTACCTCCTGCAGTTTGGTCAGACTCATGTTTGTAGCTTCGAGAACACTGTCCAACCATCTCGTCCTCTGTCGTCCCCTTCTCCTTGTGCCCTCCATCTTTCCCAACATCAGGGTCTTTTCAGGTGTTACTGTACCATTAAAACATCTCAGATTGTGGAGAGCCAGTGTGGTGTAGTGGTTAAGAGCAGTAGACTCATAATCTGGTGAACTGGGTTTGCTTCCCCACTCCTCCACATGCAGCTGCTGGGTGACCTTGGGCTAGTCACACTTCGTTGAAGTCTCTCAGCCCCACTCACCTCACAGAGTGTTTGTTGTAGGGGAGGAAGGGAAAGGAGATTGTTAGCCATTTTGAGACTCCTTAAGGGGAGTGAAAGGCAGGATATCAAGTCCAAACTCCTCCTCCTCCTCATCTTCTTCTTGCAAACGTGCATCAACCCCGCTCCTGCTCCAATAATGATGATCCTGTGTAGCTGAGCACAACCAATCCCATTAATGCAAGATTGAAGGACATGGGAGTTTCACCATGAATAGTGTTCAGATGAGTGATGTCTCACCCATTAACGCAGGTAGAGGAGCCTATCTCGTTTCACCGCCTGAGGCAAAATGGAAAGGTGGCACTCTCTTGCCGAAGCTACCCTGAAGCCTCCCTTCCCTGGGTTGTGTGGCCGGGTCTGTGAATCAGCAGTGATGATAGCGGGTTCCATCGAGCTCTTGAGAGCTTTTGCAAGAACTCACAGAGCTCACAGATCTCACAAGATTTTGGTGAGATCTTGCAAGATCACCACCACTTCTCTGCCAGTGGGAGGGTGCCCCTGGGAGGGCTGCTTCTTGGGGTTTCACTGCCCAAGGCAGCTGCCTCAGCCTTCCTCATTGGTGGACAGGCGCTGAGTGCAAGATTAAAGGACATGGGAGCTAAATCACAAATAACATTCAGAGGAGTATAATCTAAGAGTTCTTAATTGCACCCCCATGAAATTTGTAGAAATTCTTCTTCTTCCTCTTCTTCTTCTTCTTCTTCTTCTTCTTCTTCTTCTTCATCATCATCATCATCATCATCATCTCAGGCAAGCTAGAGTTACCTGTACACCACTG
Organism: Podarcis vaucheri; assembly: GCF_965113315.1. Taxonomy (NCBI): domain Eukaryota; kingdom Metazoa; phylum Chordata; class Lepidosauria; order Squamata; family Lacertidae; genus Podarcis; species Podarcis vaucheri. The sequence continues at coordinate 19,578,093 of NC_138751.1, forward strand.
GTTTGCATCTTGTGGGTTTTGTTTGCAAATGGGATCAAGGTAACTGTTTTCTGTAGAAGGGAAACAGGGTATACTGGCAAAACTTAATTTCCAAAAAGCGAGATGTTGGGATTTATTCATTACTATTAATTCTTTCTTTCAATTTATATCCCATCCATCTTCCTAAAGAAACCCAAGGCAGAATTTGAACATGTCTGGAAGCAAAGCCATCTTGGCTGCAAACCTTCCTTCTTAAGGGCCTTCAATGTCTGTTGTATTTCTTTGCTCAGATCCCAGCTTCCCCAAACCAGTCCTCTCTATGGAACCTATGGAAGAAATGACCATTGGACAGAGTGTCACTATGCATTGTGGAACTCAAGGAGAAGTGAAAAGGTTTTATCTGCAAAAGAATAACTTTCAGGATTGGTCAACATACGGTGACATGAACGTGTTCTCCAGCAGTTATGTGGGCAAGATGGATGCTGGAAGATACAGCTGCAGTTACACCTCAGTGAGGGAACCATATCTCCTGTCTGAGCCAAGTAATCCTGTGGAGTTGTTGTTAACAGGTAAAGAGGCTAACTCCACATGGACTCATCTCAACCACAAGCCTTAAGTTTTGGAGTTTAGCTGGAGAGTTTGCTTGGTTTTTAGAATATAACTGGGCAGCTCTTTGGTGAGGACAACTGTAGGGAGTGATCAGTGGTGTGTGTGTGTGTGTGTGTGTGTGTGTGTGTGTGTCTGTTTGAGGAGCCAGTTCTGCATTGGAGGAAATGAGGAATAATTTACATACTCCTAACTTGCTGTGTGAGAGAAAGAGAGAGAGGGGACACCTGCCGAGTTTCAGAGGGATCATGTTGCATAAACCGAGTGTTGTGGAGTCTTTGGGCTGGAGTACAGTAACAAAAGGAAACAGGAAAAGCTTCCCAGAAAAGTTGGGCAATGATCATGGCTGAGTTGTAATTTTCTTGGGGCTGCAGACATTTGCATGGAAGATAATTCTGGCTGATGAATGCATGAGCCATTACAGCAATTATTATGAATGAAAAGAAAATTATTTTGTGTGAAGCAGCTAGAAAGTACGGTGCTTCTGGCTCTTTCTCAAAATGTTTGAGTAAAGAGCCCCTGGACGTGGCACTACATTATGACTTACCACCCCATAATGGGTATATGTAGGGGGAAGGAACAGGTGCCCCTACGTACCTATGTGGGCAGCCATCTTTATTTTTTCTTTCCAGTGCCCTTGCTAACCTTTTCAGGAACCAACCTGAAAATCATTTGGATGAGCAGGGTTAGGATCCAGTAGCTCTCTGACTGAGCCTGGAAGTTCCCAAGAAACTAACCTATGCAGGCATCTCTTCACATCCTCATCTCAGTTACAGATATGCCTATGTATCTTCCCCAACCCACCTCAGCCAGGAGGCCGAGCTGAACTTGGTGGATTTTAAACTGGCATAATTTCTGAAAAAGGGATGTTCTGGGAGGCTGCTGTATTAAAGGTCCATCACACTTTCGCTGTGTGAGAATACTTGTGTGTAGGCACCTCCAATCAGTCCAAAGCAGAGTTTCAGGAAGCAGTGGTCAGCAACTGAAGTTACACTTTGAGATGAAACACTCACAGATGCTGTAAAACTCAGTCAAGTGATTTATTGCCTGGCTGGTCATAAACACATCACAGTAGCACTATTTACAATCATTATAGCATTAGCTGCTACGGCATACTTAAGTTTCAGTCCCTCTTTCTTTTTAGCAACAACGTCTATCGGCAGCCATGACGTAGCAGTTTGCAGACAGCATTTGTTGGTCAACCCTCTACAAAAAGCGACAACAAGAGTTCTACTTTTATTGACACTTCCAGCTGAAGCTGTGCATGTTAGGAGTGCCACACCCACTAATATACGACTATTCTGGAATCTCCTCCCTCTTTCTGGATGAATGACTCCCTCACATGCTGTGGCCCCAATCACAGAGATCCATTCAGTTTGGATCTGTGACCTAGCCACCTAGCATTAGTTAGGACATCACATATGGTGGTGTAGCAAAAACACTATTCCTAAGACTTGTTTTCCCTATGCCAGCTTAGCCAGCCATAACTCTAGTTCTGAACGGTCTTTCTCAACTAGACACCAGTCCAGCGCACAGAGTTGTGGTAAATGGGCTGATCTGCCATCAGGTTCAAGGCAAATAAATATTCCCAGACTGGGGAAATTTTTCCACAAACACATTTACTCTTGAAATTAGACAGGCATCCACAATAAGAACTGTATAGGCCACTTTGTGAATGCTTAAAAAAAAAATCCTTTCAAAAGTGGGGGCGTAGGCTCCTAAATAAATATGGATATTATTGACATTTGGATACTCTGCCTGAACTGAATATAGGGTGTATCTCCTTATCACTTGCTGTTGGGGAAATTAGCTGGCCAGAATCTGTCAGGGAGACTTTCAGGGAGAGGCAGAGACAAGGGGGGAGAGCTTTTCTTCTTCTTCTCTTGTGGTGCTAAGCACCTCCCCCCCCCCGCCTCCACCACTTGTTCTTTAGCCACTGGCAGAGCCCAGTTGAAGGCTTTTTGTGAAATCTCCATCAGCATCCTAGGCATTTTTTTTCTTGTGTGCTGAGCTGCTTCTCCTCAAACAATTTCAAATTTTCAGAGTTGAAATCCTCCATGTTATAGTTCAGTTCAGTTCAATGTTTAAAGCCCATCTTCATTTTAACAGAGATTTGGCTTAACTGCAGGGATTCAGGAGCCCCTGCTGGCCTCCAAGTATGGTTGAACTATGACTCCCACCATCTCCGACTGCTGGCCATGCTCACGGGAACAGATGGGCATTTTTGACGTCTAACAGTACAGTGGTGCCTCACAAGATGAAAATAATCCGTTCTGCGAGTCTCTTCGTCTAGCGGTTTTTTTTGTCTTGCGAAGCAACCCTATTAGCGGATTAGCGCTATTAGTGGTTTAGCGGATTAGCGGCTATTAAAGGCTTAGCGGCTTAGCGGCTAAAAGGCTATTAGCGGCTTAGAAAAAGGGGGGGAAAGCGGAAAAAAAGAGGAACACTTGCAAGACGTTTTCGTCTTGCGAAGCAAGGCCATAGAGAAATTCATCTTGCGAAGCATCTCAAAAACGGAAAACCCTTTCGTCTAGCGGGTTTTCCGTCTTGCGAGGCATTCGTCTTGCGGGGCACCACTGTACCTGGAGGCCCACCGGTGCCTAATCCCTGCTTTACAGCAAAGAAGCTAAACCCCTAATGCAGGTCCCTGCCATGTGGAAGAGGACAAGGCCCAGACCTACAGTGGTTGGCACCTCACTTTCTGTTTCTTCTCTGCCCAGATCCACAGTTACTCAGACCTACTATCTCCATCTCACCAAGGAGGCCTTTTAAGGTTGGGGAAAATATCACAATCACGTGTGCCTTTCCAGAGGCACCTGCCTTGGTCTATCTCCATAAGGCTGGAGAGTCAGCAAAAATGGTCCAGGATTCCAATGCACGTGTGACCGAATTTTACCTCAGGAAAATTACTTTGGAGGGCAAAGGAAACTATTGTTGCAGCTGGGCACAATCAATAAGTCCATTTCTGGTGTCAAAATGCAGCAATTGGGTGGAGCTTTTGGTATCAGGTACAGTATTTGTTTTACTGTTTTTCTCCTTCTCACTACAGTGGTACCTCGGGTTACAAACACATTGGGTTACAAAACTTCAGGTTACAGACTCTGCTAATCCAGAAGTAGTACCTCGGGTTAAGAACTTTACCTCAGGATGAGAACAGAAATCGTGCTGCGGCAGCGGGAGGCCCCATTAGCTGAAGTGGTACCTCAGGTTAAGAACGGTTTCAGGTTAAGAACGGACCTCCGGACTGAATTAAGTATGTAACCAGAGGTACCACTGCGCTTTGCTTGGGTTTTGGGGGTTGTTGTATTTTGTTTTTAACCAAAAAGCAGGCATGTCTTGCATTATATTAAAGTTGCTGCAAGCGAAATCCCTGATCTGGACCTTGTGTAGCGTAGAAATGAATTTGCTCTCAAACAGAAGAATGAATTTCAAAACTTTCCAGGAAAAATAGTTACAAATAGCTGCAAATAAGTAAGTACAAATAAAATAGTTAGAAACAGACATTGCAAGATACAAAGGAACACATTGCTCTGAAACATGCAAACAATGCAGCCTCGTCTGTAAATCCTTAATGCAGGTCAATAAACTTTCCTCTCTCTGCTGTGCGTGTGTGAGAGAGATCCTAAGCAACTTTCTTCCTCCATCTTCATGGAACTTAGCCACTATTGTTGTTTTTGCTGGATCCATCACAGACAAAGAAGCTGAGTTCTCAGGTTTTGCCTTCTGTGAGAGCTCTTGGGTTTCCAGTGATGTTAGCTTAAAGACAGAAACTGAAATATCTAGCCTTTTCTGCTGTGTTTGCTAGAGTGAAACCTAATGCCAATCTCTCTGCATAGCATTTTAAATACAATACATTCAAACATTATACTTTATGCATATTAAATACAACTATGGTTGGCCAGTGGTGTACTGAGAAAGCCCCATGCCAATCAGCCCCCCCCCCAATCTTGGCTATCCAGAAATTGTTGGACAACAATTTCCATCTTCCTTGACAGTTGACTGTGCCAGTCAGGGCTGGCATTAGAGTTAGGCATTGCTGGGCACATGCTGAGGCCCACACCTCTGCAGAGAACCCATTGACTGTCAGTTTGTATTTCTTAGTACAGAAAGTGTAGAAGTGCAGAGATATTTCCTATTCTACTTAATTCAAGAGGCTTCTGGAAGCTGTGTTAAAGAAACAAGCAGAAGGTTCATGGTGTCTAGGTTATTCCTTCAGAGAAGTTGAGTACAGCTGGTTTAAACTGGTTCTGTTATCTCTTCTGTCAAGGTCATGCTGACTGTAATAATGGGCCAGAAGGAGCCTGAGTTTCACACTTTCTCTTTCTTCTCTTTCTTCTCCTTCTGGTGTGGTGCTCTTTACTTAATATGCTTAGTGTTAAGGTTTAGACTTATTATAGGTTATTCCAAATTTAAGTCTGTTGCAACTGGATTTCTTATGGATAGTGCCAGTCCTGAATGTATTGGATTTGTGACCATTATGCTCATTTGCCTTCAGTAGCAGTAAAGCTCTGGTGGAAGAAATATAATTATCTCTGGTCTATTTTTTTTGGGGGGGGGGATCCTGCAACGTGCTTAGGTTTTTACTCTGCTAACTATACGTTGGAATCTACTCTGGATAAATACTGAGTAGAATTTCCATGACACCAACAACTCTTGGAGCCTCATGTCCTGGCTGCTCTTTCTTTCTTTCTTTCTTTCTTTCTTTCTTTCTTTCTTTCTTAATTATAACAAGACATATTATCCAAAAACATATCATCCTCCCCCCCATTTCCCCCCCTCCCGCACAACCCCCACCCCACCCCACCCCCCAACTTCCCTCAGTTCCAGTCTTTGGTTTCTCTAAGAATGCTGTTTTCTGCATGTTACAAAGTTGTATAGATCCTCAAACTATTTAGCTGATTATTATCAATAAAAGGTTTGTGAATGTTTATTCAAAACCTGCCAAGGAGTCCAGCTCACTTTGTTGCGGCTTCAGATATTTTGTAAAGGGTTCCCATTCATCCTTAAAGTCACAGTTATTGTCCCGTAGCTTATATGTCAATTTTGCCAGTTCTGCATAGTCCGTCAATTTTTGTTGCCATGATTCTTTAGTTCTGGCTGCTCTTTCTTGTCACTGTATGGTTCACCTTCCTTCTCTGAGCATGCAAGGAGTGCCAAGAGTGATTAGAGGGAGCAGCATCCTTAACCTGCCTTCTGTTTCCCCTCTGGGTGTCTGTGTCAGCTGGGTCAAGAGTGTAGGGGCATGTGAATGGGCAGAGGGGCTGCAAGCAAGGAGGAGATACATCCCTTCCACAAGTGAGCTCACTGAAGGAATCTTGCCCAAGGGTCCTCCAGAAGCTCAGAGCAATCTCTGAATGTGATGGTGGTGGAGGCTTGAGTGGGAGGTTCTCAAGGATGCAGCCTCTTCCCTCTTCTTTAACTGCTTTTTTTAAATTTTTAAACAGATGATGCTCCAATCAGTTCAGATCTCTCGGTAACATATCTGGTTCTGCTCTTCCTCTTTCTGTCAGCTGGGGCCTTTCTTTGTTACAAAATAGGAGTGTGTAAGTATGACCCAGGCAAGAAGGGGATTTAAAAGCTCTTGGCCATAAATTCTCTGGGTGGTCTGAGGTTCCTAGTGATATCTTGCCTAGTCCTTCATCCTATCCATCTATTTGCCGGGATAGGAAAGCTGCAGCCCTCCAGATACTGTGGACTAAACTTATATTCATCCCTGACTACTGATTATGTCCGCTGGGGCTGATAAAGTACAAAAGGAGTATCAGGAGGGCCACAGGTTTCTCATCCCTGACCTAGTAAGTTTGGGGAAGTGTCGGGGTGGGGAAAGAGGAAGAGAGAAACTGGTGGAAAATAGTCCCTGTGCTCAATTTCTTTTTGCAAAACTCTTAAAATAAATTCTAGGTGCCTCCCATGAATTGTCTGAAAAAGGAAACAACTAGCACATTCTGAATTGAGATAGGTTGTTTTGGTTATTTATGGGTTTGAGAGAGCACCATCTTCCAGTTGATTTGTCTTCTTCTTCTTTTACAGTAGTAAGACAAAACAGGTAAGTGATCTCAACTGTTCCTCTTACACTGCACTGGATTGAAGGATGCTGGAATGTTGTTCTGAGCTTGCGAGAGAAAGAGTTTTCAGAATGCAGAACATTTGCTATTATTTGCACTCCATCTGAATGCCACATAGGGAGGTACAATACTTGAGTGCAGAGGTTTCCTGCTGGGGTCTAGGTGGAGAGTGGGACCTCCTGAGTTCCCTTATAGGTAAAGGTAAAGGGACCCCTGACCATTAAGTTCAGTCGTGGCCGACTCTGGGGTGCGGTGCTCATCTCGCTTTACTGGCTGAGGGAGCCAGCGTTTGTCTGCAGACAGCTTCTGGGTCATGTGGCCAGCATGACTAAGCCACTTCTGGCAAACCAGAGCAGTGCACGGAAATGCCGTTTACCTTCCCTCCGGAGTGGTACCTATTTATCTACTTGCACTTTGACATGCTTTCGAATTGCTAGGTTGGCAGCAGCAGGGACCGAGCAACGGGAGCTCACCCCATTGTGGGGATTCGAACTGCCGACCTTCTGATTGGCAAGCCCTAGGCTCTGTGGTTTAGGCCAAAGCACCACCCACGTCCCGAGTTCCCTTATACTTTGCATCAAATGCTATGTTAAGTGTGGCTTGTGAAATGTGAGCAACAACCTCCAGGTTCTCCAGGACTGAGGCTGGTAGGTTAGCTTGGGGAAGTGAGAATAGGAAATACTGGGATCTAGGGTATTTTGGTTTCCTTTGGAAATGAGCAGGCTGAATTGTGTTAATGGCATGTGCTTGGGAGCCTGAATTACTAGCTTTTCTTAAGGTCAGAAAATGTTTTCTGGTTTAGAGTGAAGGGATTAGTGCAGTGGCGTAGCGTGGGGGGTGCCAGGGGTGCCGGCCGCACCGGGCGCAACATCTGGGGGGCGCACTCGCTGCCTCCGGAGTCGCCGAAGAGCCTCGGGCGCAGGCTGTAGCGGAGCCGCATGTCTCGCGGAACCGACGAGCTGTGCGCGCGTCCGGGCTGAAGGCGCCCGGCAGGCAGCGGCTCTCAGTGCTCACCGCGGAGGACGCGCCAGGCAGCCCCTCCTCACAGCCCCGCCTCCGCCGGTGCTGCTGCAGCTGCTGGGCCATTGCATTTTCCTTGCCTCTCTGCCCCCCCCTCCTCCGGGCAAGCGGCGTGGTTTGGGCGGCAGCGCCAGCGGCAACTCGCGGGTTAGGGGGGGTGCAAATTACTTGCCTTGCCCCGGGTGCTGACAACTCACGCTACGCCGCTGGATTAGTGAGTGAATAAAGACTGCAAGTACTGGGTGTCCAGATGATCCTTTGTAATAAGTTTTTCTTTGCCTCTCCTGGTTAGTGGTGAACACACCTTCATAGTATCGAGATCTAACAGGGTGGAAAATACTGACCGTAAGTAGCGTTGTTGGGGACAGGGCTTGTGTTCATGATACAACTTTAACAAATTGAATGATAAAGATCAGGCTTCCTCAACCTTGGCCCTCCAGATGTTTTGAGACTACAATTCCCATCATCCCTGACCACTAGTCCTGCTAGCTAGGGATCATGGGAATTGTAGGCCAAAAACATCTGGAGGGCCAAGGTTGAGGAAGCTTGATAAAGATACTCGAAACATCAGAGTTGACTGTGCACCATTTATTGGGGCTCAGGAGGGACAAAGTTGACTCACCAATACTGACCCACCAATCTTAGACCTGAATATCAAAGCTGGTAAGGCCTCTGCTATTGTACTGTTGCCAGGACTTGCCTCCAAAGGTGAACAGCAGATAGCAAGATGTGCTTGATGTGGTGATGGGGGCACTAAGTACCGTATTTTTCACTCTATAAGACACACTTTTTCCCTCCTAAAAAGTTAGGGGAAATGTGTGTGCATCTTATGGAGCGAATGCAGGCTGCACAGCTATCCCAGAAGCCGTGAGAGGGATCACTGCGCAGTGCTCCTTCTTGCTGTTCTAGCTTCTGGCTTAGCCACGTGAAGCCTCTTCAGGGCACGGGGAGCCTTCACCTCCAGGAAAAGCCCGCAAGAGCCATGCTTCGCGCTGCTTGTAAAAGCAGAGCAGAGCCTGGGATTCATACAGGCTCTGCTCAGCGCTCCCTATAAATAATATTTCCCCCCTTGCATTCCCCCTCTAAAAACTAAGTGCGTCTTATGGTCAGGTGTGTCTTATGGAGCGAAAAATATGGTAACTTGTCTCTTGATTATCCTGCACTGGTACTTGAATACTTCTTACTCTTTGTCCACTGTTCTGTGTGAACAAACGACCATGGTTACTGATGTTTTTCATTTCTCTTAATTCCCTTTAACAAGCAAGTTATAGCACACCGAATCTTGTTGCTTAATGCTAATTCCCTTAAATAAAGCAAGGTGTAAATGGTTATTCTAAATTAACCCCCCCCCACTGCATTAAGATTTGTGGCATGCAGTTGACTCCAGTAGACACCCCCTAAGTAAGTGTCTTTGAATATGCAAAAAAGTTACAAATTCAGGTGTGCAGAGAACACAAGCAGGTCTGGTAACACCATGCTTATATTTCTACACTCTTGCACTTCTATACTCAGCCATGTAGCTAACAGTAAGTTCCTCCCCTGCACAAAACTGAGAGTCAGACACAAGCAGACTGTAGCAGTACTGAGATGTCCATCCATGCATTCACCTATTCTTGCCTACTTCTGTTGTTTGTTCTTGTTTGTCTTGTCTTAGAGTCACACCTAGAGCATAGCAGAATCGCTTCTTATGTTCTAGTAGCCAGTTAGTCCCAGCAAGAGACAACTGTTCTTGCAAGTGGCATCATTATATATATTTTCAATTCCTTGTTTATGTCAAAGTTAGGAGAGATGACGGCAGGGAGGCAGGACCTAGAAGTCATGCAGAAATTTCCTCAGAAGAACTTCAAGATCGGGCTGTGTATGCGAACCTTCCCACTTACAATACGGATTATCAAAATGTGATGCAGCAGGAGAAAGGCCAACTATCACAGGAAAACCAAGCAAGTGGCTCCCTTGCCGAAAGGTCCTCTCCACAATTTCACAGCATGAGAAATGAACGGCAGACAGTATCAGGTCAGAACACCCTACGCGGAGGTCCCACTGAGCTCACTGCCATCCCATGAGTAAGTTCATTGTCCTTGACTCTTACCAATTGGTTTCAATCATCTTTGGCAAATGTGTAAGTGCTTGAATCAATGCGTACATACAGTGGTACCTCAGGTTAAGTACTTAATTCGTTCCAGAGGTCCGTTCTTAACCTGAAACTGTTCTTAACCTGAGGTACCACTTTAGCTAATGGGGCCTCCTGCTGCCGCCACGCTGCCGGAGCACGATTTCTGTTCTCATCCTGAAGCAAAGCTCTTAACCTGAAGCACTATTTCTGGGTTAGTGGAGTCTGTAACCTGAAGCGTATGTAACCTGAAGCATGTGTAACCCGAGGTACCACTGTACAGGATTTTTCAAGGTAGCATCTTGGGAGGTTCCCTACAAGGACTTGGGTTGGTTGGATGCTGTGGTCGTCTTAACTAACTCAGCTCTTCACCTTTTACATTTCAAAGTGGGAAGAACGTATGTAGCAAGGAGCCAACAGTACTGGGGTTGTTGCTGCCCTTGCAGTTTAGAAACCTGAGAAATAACTGCTCACTTCCTCTCCCTTGGATGGAATGGAAATAAGGAATGCTGGAATCTGAGCAAAAATGTCAAATCATTAGACGATTATCTGATCGACACTCAGTACTGTGTCTGTGACTTTTGGGGCACACGCCGGGCTCTCTCTATTAGCTTCCTCCCCAGAACTTACCTAGTTTTCAGTATAATGGTCCGCCTATTTTTGCCTGTAGTGCTTGTGATGTGAGTAGGTGAGTGAATGGCTGGTGTTCCCATTTTCTTATAACGGAGGCAGTCACTCCCAGACCTCTCTCCCCTTCATTGTGACATCATCTCTTCTTCCTCTCTCTCCTTTTCCAGGAACAGAACTTCAAGAGCACAAGACAGAAGGAAAGAGAGAAAGAGAGAGAGAGAGAGAGAGAGAGAGAAAGAAAGAAGGAAGGAAGGAAAGAAAAAGTCTTGTTCACTCATTAGTAAACTGCTGAAATCAATGGTGATCATGCCATAGAATCAGGCCCATGCAGCTTGTTTGAGGCCCATCATGTTCCCCTTTATTTCTGCTCTCTTTCTACCAGAGAGAGGTTCCATTTAAGGTTTGGGACATTTTTTGGGTTACAAGGCAAACTTTAATTTCTTTTAAAAATAAATAAATTAATCAACTTTCCAATATTGTTCCAATTGCAGCTTCCTTATAACAATACCAATTTTATTCAATTAATACAATTATTAGTGCCAATTATTAAAATGTCAAATTATACAATTTCATTAAACTGGCCCCCTCGCATGCTAGAGTTGATGAGTTCATTCTTCTACATTTTTTTCTGCGTTCAAAAATTTTAATAATTTCCATTCCTTCCCAGTCAGTTATAATAATCCCTTATATAAAGGCTACAATCTTGTGGTTTCTATTCGTGTTGGTATATTAGAAAATTTATAAAGTGCTAAACCGCCAGGCAAATGTCCAGCCTAATTTTCATATTCCCCACCTGTTCCCCATCCTTTGCTTTGTGTAAGATATTTAAAGTTTAAAAGTTATGGATAACATTTTTGTGATTTTTGGCTGGTCCCAATAAAGATTTTGTCCAGTTTGTGGATTTTGACTATATATAGTTTTAATTCTTTTAATGATTGCTTCCCCCTCCTATGTTTTTAGGTGTTCTTATTTTTATCTGTAAGCTGTCTTGAGCCATTGCCAGGGGAAAGGGGGTATAAATAAATATAATAATAACAACTAATCTTATTTTGCATTTTTTCAAATGGAACAAGATGGTTCCTTTTGATGTTTCTGTGTGCATTCATGAACTTTATTCGTGCATATCTTTTCTAGCATAGTACTTAAATCTGTATTTTGTGCATTCCTACCAATTTATGCTTTGCAAAAAATAAATAAATAAAATATTTAGTGCATAAGTAGACTTTGTACATGAAGCACTATCTGACCGCCAGAGATGTTTAAAGCAGATTGAGAGTCTCCGAGAGTCATGAGGGTGTGTCAGAGATGCTGCTCCCCTCAGTTTCCTGTAGCTTCAGATGCAATCTGGGCTGGCACACAGAAAACAGCACTAAACTGCAAGGGTTGAGGACCTTCGAGCTGGAACCGGATCTTGTGGACACTAATGGTGATCTGCCATGACGCCTGTGCTCTCCATCATCTTATATTGGTGAGAACCACAAAGGCCCAGCTATTGATTAAAAGGAGTTAGAAAGCTTTTGCATGAGGTTTCTGATATAAAGGAGCTGGAAAGAAGGACAGTTAGTTGGTGGAAGCTAGATGTCTGTGAGAGAGGGTTGGCGATGGTCTGAAATGAAGGGCTGGGGTGGCAAGTTGGGCAATCTTAAGCCAACCTGGAGAATTTCACATAAATCAGATGCTTGAAGGATGAGGATACTGGAAGTGAAAATATGCTCCAGAGCAGATCCATTGCAATCAAACCTGCTGCATCTGGAATTGAGGGTGGAGAGTGCAGCTGAATAGGACACAGCCGTGGGGAGCCTGAGGAAGGACCATCCACTTTGGGCCTGCCCATTAAAAGCAAGTCTAGAGTGAGAGACTCAGGTGATGCCTGCTGTTTCCATGAACCCTTCTCGTTGTGAGACTTTTGTGGGTTAGCTGAGAGTTTCTTGGGCCCTGGGAGAGAGCCCGGAGGCTGAGAGGGATGATGAATGTGTGTGTGTGTGTGTGTGTGTATGCGCGCGCACACGCAAATTTGTATCAATGTAACATTTTTATATGTAACTGTATTTTTGTAATATTTTGTTTGAATTGTTTGTTGTTTAGTTTTCTGTACACTGTTTAGACATATTTTTAATATATTAAGTGGGATAGAGATTAAATAATCGATCAATCAATCAGTCAGAGGGCTTACATTTGGCATGAGCCCATTGTTTTTGATGGGTCTGCTGTGAGTATGACTTTATTAGATAGGACTCTGTGTGTTTTTGGGAGGGTGATTGGAGAGGTGGGTGCTGTGGTCTGGTAAAGAGCTTGCTGCAAGGCCTGCTTAATATTTCTTTTTTCTTTTTTCAGGCTTCTCTCTTATTCAGGAGGAAATGGTTTTGAAAAATAAGAACCTGTCATGGCTGAATAGCCACTATTTAAGCACCACTGATTTTCCATATCTTGTTTCTGTTTGTGTCTGATGGGGATAGTTTTTTTCCCTATCACAGGAGAGGTTCTGTAGCTATGATATAATTGCACTGGGGTTAAAGCATTATTCTTACCATTTGCTTTATTTTGTTCATTAATTGTATGTATTGGTTGTGCTACATATCTTAATTTGTTGGATGAAGGGTCACTAAGAAGCTTCTACGTGAGGTGACAAACGTGTGGCGCACAAGGCATTTTGGTAGATTAACCCTTCAGCAGGCTTGGCCCCCTGATAATCGACGAGAAGACAGGCTGGTAATACCCAGTGCCAAGCCAAAACTCAGTTACATCTGTAATCAATAAAGATGTGGCCTAACTGAACCCAATAATCTTGTCTGTGCTCCTTTCATTGTTTCTTTGCATAGCATTATAAGGGGGGTGGGTCACATCATCTGAGCACATAACTGGAAAATTTGGCCTTGTGGTGGTATGTCCTCTCTACTTGTTTACAGTGGTATCTCGGGTTACATACGCTTCAGGTTACATATGCTTCAGGTTACAGACTCCGCTAACCCAGAAATAGTACCTCGGGTTAAGAACTTTGCTTCAGGATGATAACAGAAATTGTGCTCCGGCGGTGCGGCAGCAGCAGGAGGCCCCATTAGCTAAAGTGGTGCTTCAGGTTAAGAACAGTTTCAGGTTAAGAATGGACCTCTGGAATGAATTAAGTACATAACCCGAGGTACCACTGTATAAGCTTCCCCAGAGCAGAAAGACAGGATGGGTCAGGGGAGTTGAGGGAAACATGAACGAACCTTTCCCCCTTTTCTTCTTCTTTCTGTTTTTGACTAGAGCACAAACACACAGAAACATACACAAAGCATAATGAAGGGGGGGGGCACAGATCTTGACATGTGGAATCAAGTAGATTTGTTTTGAGCTGAAGCAGGAAACAAATTGGAACCTTGGCAGGAAGGGGAGGGTGAAATTATCAGATGAAGCTTTAGTGTTTTCTTCCTTTGAGCTGCAGAGGGAGCTGCTAAACCAGCTTGGAGGCCTCTTACATCTGGGAAAGAAACCTCATTTCAAACTCTTAGAAGAGGGAGTGAGAATTGCTTTGAAAAAAATGTGAATAATTATGTGGAAAAATAAATGGACATGATTTCCCCCCATGAACAGGGAAATAAACAATATTTCCCATAAGATATATACCACCAATATTCCCTAAGGGCTAGGGTATTTTTTTTTAAAGAAAACACTGAAACTACTGTAATGGAAAAGCAAAATATTCTAAGCACGTGTTTTTTTAAAGCCAGTTTCCAGTCTTAAGGTTGGGGACATGCTTAACTGATACGAACAATGTCAACTCATGTCTCAGAAGCAAGAGTGGTTGGGGGGACAGGACTGCATTTCGATTGTCGAAGATTTCAGTGCCATGAACACCACATTCTCCCACCTCATTGCAAAGAGAAACAGGATAAATTATGCACAGCAAGCAAATATATACCAAGTTGCAAATATATATCGATTTGCAATTGTGGGCATCCCTTAGTTACTGTTGTCAGGCATAGTTTGCTGCCGGGGGGGGGGATGCCCTTTGGTCTGACGAATACATTGGAGTGAATGTTTGGATTTGCATTTGATATCCCCCTTTATCACTACGCGAAGGAGTCTCAAAGCGGCTAACAATCTCCCCCCCCCCCACAACAAACACTCTGTGAGGTGAGTGGGGCTGAGAGACTTCAGAGAAGTGTGACTAGGCCAAGGTCACCCAGCAGCTGCATGTGGAGGAGCGGAGACGCGAACCCAGTTCCCCAGATTACGAATCTACCACTCTTAACCACTACACCACACTGGCTCTCACTGTGAATGTTGGCCAGTAGGGACACTGTGTGCCTGTCACTCCTAAGACCAAAGCCCATGCAGTGAGGAGGGAGGAATCTTAGCAAACCTTGCGGTGTGCGGCTGTTAACTTGCCCAGGTGATGTGGATAGAAATTACCTTCCTCTGTTAATGAACATCTGCCCAGACTTAATTTGGCTACATTGGTTGAATCTGACTAGTTACAGTGGTACCTTGGGTTACATACTCTTCAGGTTACTTACGCTTCAGGTTACAGACTCTGCTAACCCAGAAATAGTACCTCGGGTTAAGAACTTTGCTTCAGGATGAGAACAGAAATTGTGCTCCGGCAGTGCGGCAGCAGCAGGAGGCCCCATTAGCTAAAATGGTGCTTCAGGTTAAGAACAGTTTCAGGTTAAGAACGAACCTCCGGAACGAATTAAGTACTTAACCCAAGGTACCACTGTACTTTGTTTTGCAGATCCTCAGGTTTATGCACATTTGGCTGTCTTGACTCTTCTTCCTGGTCTGCTGGCAAATGGAAACACACCTCTTTAAATGAAAATAGGTGACAAAATGAATTGGAAGTTATTTCCCCCTCTCTTTGTGATTTTTTGCAACCAATAAAAATCCCTTTGATTCCCAAAGCTACACTGTAATCCAAGAATAGGTATTTGAAACTATGTTGGTAAAGAGATGGAAAAGAATCACAAATGTAACTTACATTGTTTTTTAGTTTGAAAAGTAACAGATGCAAATCACAGATGTAACTTTATTTGCCAAGCTGATAGGCACTGTAAACCCTTCAGGGAAACATTGAAACATATCTTTCTCTTGCTCAACCTCTGTAATCATGAACTGCCAGACTCCTGATCTGCCTTCAGAAAACTTGTACAGTGGTACAAGAGTCTGACAGTTGGTTATGGCAATGCAGGTCAAAAACATTGCTCTCTGGACATCCTGTTTTGCAGTGAACCCGGCAAGTCTCCCTCTTGGCTGCTCCAGGAGGGGTTCCAGATTAATGGGGTGTAAGGGGCATGCCTCTCCATATCTTTCAAGGGTGTCGAAAGGGCACAACCTGCGGTTGTCCATTGATGCCTTTTTTGTTTGTTTGTTTGTTTGTTTGTGGGAGGGTGTGGAAATCCCCTTGGCACCTGCTGAGGCTCACACCCCTGCAAAGGACCCATTGACAATTCCTGAAGCCTCTTGTCCTGGCCATAGGCGAAGCTAGCTTTGCATCCGGGGGCAGGGCTAGCCACCCGTGATGAGCGGCGAGTGTCCCAGGCTCAAGTTCAATCTTAACTGTTTGTCTTTTTTTTTTCCACCGCTTCCACCTGTTCCAAAAATTCAGATAGATTGATTTTAAAGAAGGAACTGTCACCATTAAAACAACCAGACTCGAGAATTAAAACACCACTCAGCTGGCATCTCATTCTATTGCTATCTTTTACAAATAAATGTTTTTCAAAATTGCAAACATGAAAATGTGGAGCCTTGATCTTAAGACTAGAAAAACGAGAGAGAGAGAGAAACTCAGACTGACATATTGGCCCATCCTTAATCTCCCTGCACAGTAGGCAGCAACGGAGTAAGAACAAGGAGCCTATAAAGGTGAGCTGGCCTTTAAGTTCTTTGAAAGGCTTATTTATCATTCTTTTAGTACAAAGCCAGAATTTTATAATCTGTATTTTCCGTAACCATCAGCAATCTAATCTCAGTAGCTCAGAATGGGTTTTGTGAACATTTGTAGTTGAAGAGCTGCCTTCCTGAGTCAATGGATATCTGATCACAGGAGATATTTCCTGCTGATTATAAGGGAGCATGTCAGAGGCTCATGAGTTACGGACTGGGTGGTAGATAATGCCTGAGCCCAGTTTCCTGTGTCATTAGATCAAATCTGGGGGCTCAAGAAAAGCAGAGCATTAACAGAGCAGAAGGCTCTGAGGTTGGATCTAGCCCTTGGGGACCCAACATTGCCTCATGGCTCTTGCTGCCAGCATCCTGTTGCTTTGGTGAGAATCTCAAAAGCCAAGGAGTGCCTAGAACGGGGAACTGAAGAGAAGAACATTTTCCAGTGGGAGTATGCGTGAAAGACTAAGAGATGGGGAGGGAGGGATGTTCAGTTTCAGAAATGACAAGTGTCGTGGGGTCTGGTTGGGCAAAACTTACATATCTGCACCAAGGATGGAGAGCCTGTGGTACTCTGGTCCTTGCTGGACTCTAACTCCCATCAGCCCCTGCCAGCTTGGCCAATAGGCAGGGATGATGGGATTTGTAGTCCAGCAACGCCTGAAGGCCACGAGTGCCTTATCTCTGATCTGAGTCAAAAATGAATGGGGGATATGATTGTGATAGCTCAGGAGTGAAGCATATTGTCCTCTGCTAAGAGCCATCCTAGTGTTACAAATTGATTCTTTAGAGGAACCCAAGGACCAGGAGTGATGTCCAGGAATGGTGGCAGTTGCAGATTAGCAACGCCTGGAGGGACACCTGCCATAGAAGATGAGTGGCCAGGCACTTTTCCATGGGACCTGTTCAGTAATTCTTATTGCCATGGGACCTGTTCAGTAATTGTTTTTTCCCCTCTTTCTAGGTTGCTCTCCAGATCAACAGAAAAATGTGTTCAAAGGTAAGGAAATATTGGGGTGAAGAATGTTTGGATTATGTTACGTTGACCTGCGGAGCTTTGAGACAGGTCTGCATGGAGGAGGGAGGGAGATTTGTCTATTACAATATCTTGCAGGTTGTAAGGGTTGATTTGCAGGACCCCATTTCCCATTGTGTGGTATGGGTTATTCAGTACTATTGCACATGTAGGAAAACCATGGCCTTCAAAGGCCATGAAGTCGCAGCCCCTTGCTCCTTGAATGGTCTTCTGCCTTCAAATTCTTCACCTTTATGGACTTTTCCAAGCTAAGTATCAGTGTGTCACTCTTCCTACTAACCCTTAGAGCTCCATTGACTTTTCATGGTTTACCACTCCCTTCCCACTAGACCATGGAGACACTAGACCATGGAGTACAAAAAGATGTAGCACACTGAGTCCACAGAGAACTAAGATCTGGGGGCAGGGAAGTTTTTTAAATATAAAAAAATCACTGATGAACCAAGAGCAAAGATATTTTAGTCAGAGCTGCACCTAGCCCCTTGCTCTTTATATTTGCTTCTAACAGATTTAGCAAAAAATCTCACCATTATCATCAATTTAGTTAGATTAATAATGCATGATGCAAACATGATGGCTACTAGCATTTCCATAGCAACCTATAAAGACTCTACCAGACTCAAACTCTACCATCCTTAGCTGTGTGAAGTGTTCATTATTCATTTTGATGCAAATTGGTCTAAATGTTTGCCTGCTGCTGCAGCAGGACTGTGCACATACATACACTGCATTAAACCCCCCCCCAAAAAAAAAACAAAACAAAACTGGGCTGCTTGAGCCTTTTGAATTTTTGAGTGGGTACCAAACTCACTGGTTATGTCTCTGTTCCCTCCCCTGATTCAGCCATCCACCCACCCAGAGAAAGTGTGACTTGTAATTAATCTGAGCCTTGGAAAACACATAGGGCTTCATCACCACCACTGTCCGCCGGCATATGAACATGAGCAAGGGGACAGTGAATTTCAGGAGGGGACTCAAAGACTTCATGAGCACCAGGGGAAGATCTCAAGGGTGCCATCATGCTCATAGACAGCATTTTGGTGGCCCTTGGTGGCCATTACATATTTCATAAGTAATCGATTGTTTAATGCAGTGTGCATTTTTTTACCTGCCCGGGATAGAAATTTTGGAAATAATCTTCTTCTTCCCTTCTTCTTCTTCTTCTTCTTCTTCTTCTTCTTCTTCTTCTTCTTCCTCCTCCTCCTCCTCCTCCTCCTCCTCCTCCTCTTCCTCTTCCTCTTCTTCCTCCTCCTCTTCCTCTTCCTCTTCTTCCTCCTCCTCCTCCTCCTCTTCCTCTTCTTCTTCCTCCTCCTCCTCCTCCTCCTCCTTTCCCTGTTAATCCAGTGAGATCCTCCTTCCTGCTCCCAAAATCTCATTGACTCCCAGTTGGAGAGTCTTGCCTAGAGGAAATGTCACCATCCTTTGTGAGGCACCCACCACCGAAGGGCTGACTTTCTACCTGAAAAAAGGTCATCAGACGATAGCCAGTCCGAGACCAGGAGACAAAGGATTGGCTCATTTCCCCATCACTAATGCGAGCTCAAAGGATGGAGGAATGTACACCTGTTTCTATTACAATTCAAGCAAGTCTAGTTCAGAATGCAGTGAACCACTGGAGTTGCTGATAACAGGTATGGTCTTGCCTCAGATTACTCCTCGGTATCTCAGAATACTGGAGAGCCAGTGTGGTGTAGTGGTTAAGAGCGGTAGTCTCATAATCTGGGGAACCGGGTTCGCATCTCCGCTCCTCCACATGCAGCTGCTGGGTGACCTTGGGCCAGTCACACTTCTTTGAAGTCTCTCAGCCCCACTCACCCCACAGAGTGTTTGTTGTGGGAAAGGAAGGGAAAGGAGAATGTTAGCCGCTTTGAGACTCCTTAAAGGGAGTGAAAGGCGGGATATCAAATCCAAACTACTACTACTACTACTACTACTACTCTTCTTCTTCTTCTTCTTCTTCTTCTTCTTCTTCTTCTTCTTCTTCTTCTTCTTCTTCTTCAGAATAGCATCCTGGGGCCACTGAAACTTGATTCATTAGCCTCAGTTAATATTTCCATCTGCTAGGTGAAGGACATAATGTAGATATGGGCTAGGAAAGTTCTCATGCAGCGATAAAATATCACCAGCCTTGGAGTGGACCAGCAGTGCCAGAAATACACTAGAATTTCCCCTGTGTGTGTTTGTGCGTTTAACACACTGACCCTGTAATGCACATTAGGCAGAGCTAATCCTGTACACTAATTACACAAAGGAGGAACACGTGTCACCACAATGCCTGTGGAATGATGACCAGCATGGTGTAAACTCACCCAGTCCCAAAGGGGAGACACACACCAATCAGAAAATCCTTGAAATGGCAGATATGACTGCAAAATCCATGGAAATATCACCTCCCGCCTCAAAATCAGGAGCTGTCCCAGTGATGACACCACAGGTCAGTCACACAAGGACAACCGTACAGGGCTAACAGGCATAGCCAAGGCAGCCCTGTGATGCTTTCTGCTAAAGCAGGCCCAATTCTGCTCACCTGCAAGTAGTGTGGCATTGTGGCCAGATGCCCCACCTCTTCCTTCCCCCTGCCATTGCCTGAAGGAACCCTTTCCTGCCAAGCCCTCTAGCGGACAGGAGACTTCAGGAATATGCCATCATCTGTATGACGTGAATATGGCCTGCCTGTAAATTGACCAATGGCAGGTGGCTCTAGGAGTGGCCTTTCCTGGGGAGGGGAGCAGAGTGGGTCCATAGGAAGGCTTCACCCTGGTCCACTCCTCGTGAATAAAAAGGTGCCCACCTCTATTCCCAGCACCACAGTTCTTTCACGGTGCCTCAGCTCACAAAACGAGACTGCTGGTTCAAATACAGAGAGTGAGATTCGGGGGAAAGCTGAATTCAAAAGCAAAAATGTGCAAAATTGCAGTTCCTTGCAGTGGATGACATTAAATGATTGAGAATACAAGTCACTTCAAGTCCATATTAGACTTCATTGTGGACAAGCCCTACGTTTGGACCATGATGTGATACTTCTGAGAACCCCCTGCTTCAGTCTGAAGCATTTTGGACCTGGATCTGAACCTTGATGTAAGATGGGAAAATTATTAAGTGAGAGAATTGGGTAATATTTACAAGCATGGTATTCCCTGCAGGGTGGGTAAAACCTCACAAAATACAGTATAGACAAATGGATCCAGGCTTTTGTGCTGGTCACTTTCATATAATGCAACTGCAGATCATATAGAGCTGAATAGACATTCCTGTTCCTGTTCCTGTGTTTAAGCTGGTGTACATCTCATTATCACAGGGTTTGCCAACGCAATGCCCGTGGGCGCCTGTGTCCCTGCCATTACCCCCTATGGCACTCACAAAAGTCTTAGCAAATGTCCCCTAAAACAGACAGCCCCGCAATGCAGGAGACACTGTCCACTCTTCATGGTTCAGTCTTTTCTGCATTGAACACACATCCTTAAACAGGCCCACATTTCAGTTGATGCCAGTTTGGACATCCAATCTGTTCTCAACAAAGGAGAGGTGCAAATCACTTTTCTGTCAGTGTCAGTAGCTGATGTGGGGACTTTTTTCCTATTGACAGGGAGGGGGTGTATCTGAGTGACCGCAGGCCTGCACTGTTGTGTGACCCTGCTTCTTTTTCAGCTCTTTTAGATGTGGCGGCCATTTTGTCTTATGCCACACTCTCACAGAAGCCATTTTGTAACTGGCACCCAGGGCACCACCTCAACATTTGAAATGTGCCTACTAGCCCCCAAAAGTTGGCAACCTCTGCACTATTGTATAGTGTGTCCACTTTCACCTGCAATCCATCCTGTTATCCTACCGCTGGCCGTAACCCTGTGGTAATTGACTACATTCAGGGGCATGCCTTTTATGCATTTATCCTCATTATTTTCACATTCTAAGTTGACTTCATCCTCACAGATCTCGAGCTACCGAAGCCAAATATCACCCTTTACCCAAAGAAGCTGATTTACCTGGGAAGTAATGTGTCTATTCAGTGCTCATTCAAAGAGGTAACCCAACATCCAATCCAGAGGTTCTATCTCCATACTGATGCAGATAAGATGAAAGCAGATTCTGTGAAACCAGATGGATACATGGCCACATTTAACATTAGAGAAGTGCAAGAGCATCATGCAGGCAAATATCGCTGCAGCTACAGAGCACCATCAGGGGATTTTATCTCCTCCAAGTCCAGTGATGATTTGGAGTTGTTTATCATAGGTAAGGGTTCTGATTCATTGTCCCCCAGACAAATATAGTGATCCAGCTTGCTGGATGTTTGTACTTTAGTCTTAGAGTACCTGGACTATGTATAACAGGGTTGGGAGACTTGTACTCCTTCCCCTTGATGTTGCTGGACTACAAGTCCCATCATCCTCTGCCCATTGATTATACTTGCAGAGGCCAATGGGAGCTGGAGTCCAAGGACATTTGGAGAGTCACATAAATAAAGGGGATGAAAAAGGCCTTCCTATTTCTTCTCATGTTTCCCACCAAATTCCTGGTTTACAGCATCATAGCTGCTTCGATTAGTGAACGTCCATCTTGATTCTGGAGAGTGTTGGAGCTTGGGTAGAGTTGGGTAGATGTCTTTCCAGGCTGAGGGACAACATGGAGTGTTTCCCTTTCCATTATGCACCCTTCCACCACACAAAATTGCATGGTGTAAACAATCCACCGCAAAGATGGAGAGTCCTTCATTAACCAACTTCTCCCTTCTTACAGATCCCTACTTTCCTAGACCCATTATCTCTCTGGGCCTCACTGAGCTGGTTGCTTTTGGGGGAAATGTCACTTTCCAATGTCAAAGCAAAAAGTTTTCCACGAGGTTCTATATCCAAAAGTCTGGAGAAGAGATGCTTCAGCCATGCTTGGGGACTGATGAGACCACAGCTCAGTGCTTCGTCTCCAATGTAGACCAGGCGCATACAGGAGAATATAGCTGCAGGTACAGCGAGTCAAAACCTTTCATCATCTCAAAGACTAGTGAACTTGTGAGATTGCTAATGACAGGTAAGAGTGAACTTTGCATTTACATACCTCTCCCATGACTCATTATTTATTTGGGGTTTAGGTGCACCATGTCCATTGAGAAATAAGCTTCCATTGAGTTCAATGAGGCTTATCCCCAGGTAAGCATGTATAGGGTTGCAATCTTAATTTGTATTTCAGTACAGAATAAAATTGGGCCTGTCTTTGTTCCCCTCACATTATATTTTATTCAGAGGCAGGGATAGCACTAGCATTTGGCATCCTCAGGCAGCTGTCAGAGCCCCAGAAGGTCCCACTGCTGTGTCTACCTTCCCTGGCCACACTTCAAATCATTGTTATGAGGTTCCCATGAGAGCTGTGGGGATGGATGCTGCCATTTTAATTTCCCATGATGCCCCAACGTAATGTGGGGAATTAACATGGTGGCTCTACTGGGATACAGTTGCTGCTCACTGCTGCCGCCACCAAGTAAAGCCACTGGAAGACCCATGGAAATAGGAAGAGGCCAGCCAATGGGCCCTTTGCTGAGTCCTCCCCCAACCCCTGTTCCACAATTCTGGAGGTGGCCCCATTCAGAGGGAACAAACATTCACTGGTATTCATGAAGAAAGCTCAGTCATTCCCAAACTGAGCACCATGAGAAAGCCGCTACTATGTTGTGAGAGATAACTTAAATTATTGAAGGCTGCTTTGAACCTGAGATACCTCAGAAGATGGATACCCACTGCATCCCAGCTACATTTTTAAAAATAATGTTCTTGATTATCAGCCTGAGAAGTAATGAGTGAGAGAGGGACCATATATTAATCAGGGCAGCCAATGTGGTGCTTTTTGGATGCTGAGGGACTCCAGTTCCTATCAGCCTCATTCAGCATAGTCAAGGTCAGGGTTGATGGGAGCCATAGTCCAGCAACATCCATAGGGGGCCATTTTGTATAGTCCTGATAAAGGCAGAATAATGGGGCTCAGAGATTATCCTTTTCACACAAGGAGAGGGATGAGAATCTCTGTCATAAGTGGGACACAACACATGTCATGTCTTTTCCATAGTTGCACATGCTACTGTGTCATTTAATAGCTGCATTTTAAAATAAAATAATTGTTTTCAACAATGCTGAAATTTCAAAAAAGATCAGTAATTTTATTAAAATTTCCCATTTGACAATTTTGGCACAATAAAGTTCAGAAGAAGATAATGAATGTTTATATACTAGTTTCCACTGGGAGAAAGGCTATGACACTATTTATTTTGTAGAATGCATAAGACTTTTCTTTTATGGGAGGCCTGCCCAGAAATAAAAGTCCTTGATCATTGATTATTCTGGTGATAATATTATGATGTTTTCATGAAGCAGTGTTTTCGTTGTTTTATTGTATTTTCATTTGTACATCGCTACAATGATCCATGGGATGGGTAATTTACAAATGATCACTTACATAAAACAAAAAATGTATGTCAGCTTTTCTTTCTGACTATTCAGAAAACAAATTCCTACAGGCATCATGTTTCTCTTTGCAAAATGGCCTAGGATTCAATCCTAAACACCACGAAACTCAACGAGACTTACTCATCCTAAGCATGTGTACAATTACACTGTGTACAGTGTGTACAAAGCATGGGTGGGTGTTTTGCGATGCTACATGCTATTTAATATGCTTTCTGTTCATAGATCAGAACACAGCCCGACCCAATATCTCCCTGATCCCAGGCTACATTGCACAACTGGGAAGCAAAGTCACCATTCAGTGCTCAGCCCAAGGTCAGAGCAAGAGGTTCTATCTTCATAAGGCTGAAGACAAGAGGAATCTACAAATAACAGTGACAAATGAGGACAGGAAGAACTTCAGTATCAACAGAATGGACTGGGAGGATGGAGGGAGCTTCTACTGCAGCTACACAGAGCCCTCACAGTTTTTCACCTCTTCAGAGGCCAGTGACCGTGTGGAGCTGTTTGTACTAGGTGAGGGTACCAATTAAGTCCCAGTATTCTTTGTGGGAAGAAACAACTGGTATAACCGTGCTTTAAATGCCTAGTACAGGTGAGGGCTCAATTTATAGCTGAAAGTCCTCATACAAACACTTTTGGCTTAACACCAGTTTTCATGAACAAGGAAATGAAAATAGGATACAAGCCACAAGGGAAGCTCAGGAAGAAAACCTTTGGGTTGGGACTGAAATGAAGGCAGAGAATGAAGGGAAGAAATTGTAACAAGCGCAGACATCTCAGTCAGTTAAAGAAAGAGAGGGAGGGAGGAAGAGAGAGAAGGAAGGAAGGAAGGAAGGAAGGAAGGAAGGAAGGAAGGAAGGAAGGAAGGAAGGAAGGAAGGAAGGTTTTCAATAAAAAAATAAGAGCAAACTACCAAATCTTTCTATTGGGAGAAGCTTATAATGTCTATCTATGATGGAGTTCTAAAGGACCAGGTGCTCTAACATGGAGGGGGAGGGGGGGGGAGAGAGACCAACAGGCTGATTGAATATATTTTGCTTCCATGAAGTGATGGACAAGATGGCAGGCAACAACTTCTGGAGGGCACTATCTTGGTTAACCCTGCAGAAGGTTGATAACATTCACAGCACTGGTGATGGGGGTGGTTCCTTGTTGTCTCATTTCCTTCTTTGCACAGTTCTCATGTTACCCAAGTCTATCAGTTCTCTGACCCACACTCAATGGATCACCCTCAGGGGTAAATGTCACCATCCATTGTCAGAGCAAATATTGGCTTGGAATAGCCTTCGCCGATCAATTTCTTCCTTTGCACAGATCCCAAGTTATCCAAACCCAACATCACCCTGGCACACACTCAGTGGGTTGTCCGGGGTGGAAATGCCACCATCAATTGCCAAAGCCAACACTGGGCTGCAAAGTTCATTTTTGAGAAGACTGGAAAACAAATGCCTCTTCAAGTCATAGAGATTAATGGGACCATGGGCACATTCTTCATGAAAGATGCTAACTTGGAGGATGGAGGGAACTATAGCTGCAGGTACAGTGTCAAGGAGAAACCTTTTATCATCTCAGAGCCCAGTGACTTGGTGACAATCAAGATAACAGGTATGAGAACTAACTTTGCCCATATCCTACCTAGTCCCATGCCTTGGTTCTTAATTTTTGGTATTATATTTGAATTGTAGCTACAGGATCTGTTCTATGTTTCATAAGAAAATACAAAGCAAGCTGCGTGTTCTGGATAACTGGACAGAGGTATGAAGGGCTGTAGCTTAGTGGTAGAACATGTGTTTTGCATGCAGAAGGTCCCAAGTTTAACCCCCAACATCTCCAGGTGTGGCTGGGAATGCCTGTCTCTGAAACTCTGTGGAACAGATGCTGATCAGAATAGACAATAGCAGCTTCTTATGCTCCTAACATGTGCCATGATCTTTAGGATCCCGTTCCTGCCCTAGGGAACTGAGAGAAACTAAAAAGAAGACTGCCCCCCACCAACCTTCTCTACTTAGAATTCTGCATCATGTTTTGCAGTTACTAGGTTGTTTTGTTGTTGTTTGTAAAGACCCAGGTTGCATAGTTGTGACTCCTAACAGATTGGGGCAGGAGCAATCTCTGTAATGGGGTGGAGTCGCTCTTGTAAAACCAGCTTCACTGCCGTCTATCAGGATGGAGTTGGAGTGGGCAAGAGTGGCGGTGAGGCTGGGCTGTGCAGGCACATCAGCGAGAGCATGAGATTGGCTCTGTCACCCTGCTCCATCCAACTAAGCTGCAATGGCATCAGAGTCGGGTGGCACCTCTGCATCTACTGGCTCTGGAATTTTGTGTGACAGGAGCGCAGAAGGGACGAACTGACAGTGACAGTCTAGGAATGGGTTGGGTGTTCATAGATTTTAACCAAGAGTTACTTTAGAACATTTTGGCTAAGGAGAGAACCAACAATTGCCACAAGTATACCAATCTATTCTGAGGTCCATATACACGATGGCATGACATAAGCAGGTTAAGTAAGTCTTTTTAGAAACAGATGCAATGATGTCACATGAGTGGAGAAAGAGGGAATAACCCCAGAATTCAGCTAAGAATAGTGAGTGGCAGTTTTTTTCACCCTGAAAAGAACAGCAAGTTTCTAGCACAATATTGGTGAGGATAACCTCGAAATTGCTAGCACAATGTCTGTGAAATCTCAAAAGGCAAAACAGCTTGATTCAGCACAAAGGGCATCAGTGTGGTCTGAATCTGAGCATATGACAACTGTATGGACAATACAGTTAGCAAGCGGGTTAAGGATGTTTGCCAACACTGCACTGCTGCTAGCTCATCCTCTAGACATGCACATTTTAGGACTGCCCTTGTCTAGAGGATGAGCTAGCAGCAGTGTAATATTTTTGCCGGTGAAATGGCTTAGTTCCTCAGTCATGATTAGAATAGTGATGCCACATGCATTTTCTCTCGCAGATCCTGATCTACCCAGGCCCAGCATTTCTTTTCATCCTAGTGCAATGCCACAGCTGGGGGAAAACATCACCATTCAGTGCTCTGTCAATAATTCATACAAGGCATGTTATCTTTATAAGGATGATGGTAAGAAGGAATTACAGTCAGTGGAGACAAGTAGCTCTGATGCTGTGTTCCTCATCAACAATGTGAGTGAAGCTGACGGAGGGAGCTACTACTGCAATTATAGACCCCAATCAGGGTCCTTCATCTCGGAGGCAAGTAATACTGTGGACCTTTACCTAGTAGGTGAGGATCTTCATTCACGATATTCTAAATTAATGAATTTTAGTGCCCAACGTGGCATATTTTGGTATAACTTGCCCCACAAACAGATCAGAATGAATGCTCAGCCAAGACTGGATATGCTCTAATCTCCACATAAGATTTGTGCAAGCAAATCTAAATAAATGGTGCCTGGAAATGGCTCTCCTGATGGCTTCTTCGGTGGGTTCCCTTTATGGCAGCCATCACCTGAATCCTCATGACTTGGGGGGGGCAGTGGGGGAGACAGCGAGGAGTGGTTGGAGGTCCCCTCAGAGGTGGCCATGGCAAACAGGAGTGCTCTGCTGGGGCGGCTGCTGCGGTGGTGCGAGGTGTTGGTGGTAGCAGCTCCTCAGGGCTGCCCACCAACTGCATACAGGGCAGAGGTGGCGGCTGTCTCAAGAGCAGTAGCAAGCCCTCTCTGCCAGCCAAAGCAGCAGGAGGAGGGAAGTGCCAGCCTAGCTCTGGCCCACATTCCAGACTCTGGCAGGCTGCCCAGTGAGTAGCATCACCTACCTGGCTGGCTTTCCCAGTAGAAGACACTCATGCCCACACAGAGGCACTCTGCCAAGGAACGGGGTTTGAGGCGAGAAGGACCAGGGTATTGTTTAAGTATATTTTTAAAAATACTTTAAATAGATCTTATTATACTTTGTGTGCAAATTGCTTGATTTGGTCATGTACTTTTCTCTGTGTTTTGCTTATTGTTTATGTGTCTGGTTCAGCTACGTTTGTAACGGTGTGTTTTTGCCTGACTGCAGTGTGCCCTTGAACTCAGACAATGCTTTTGCTTGCCTGGGTGGAAAACAGAGAGGGGTGTGTGTAGAAACTGCCCTATTGTTCAAAGTGAAAGTGTGTATTCATTGTTCTCTCCACATTGGCCCCACTGACCAATGGCATGTGGCTCCCAGAATGTTGCCCAGAAGAGTATACAGCCTTTGGGTTGAAAGAGGTTCTCTATCCCTGCTCTAAGAGGATGGACCATAGCTTAGTGGTAGGGTGTCTGCTTTGCATGCCAAAGGTCCCAGGTTCAGTTCCCAACATTTCCAAGTAGGGCTGGAAGTGTCCCTGGCCTGGAACTCTGCCAGAACCACTGCCAGTCAGTGTAGAAAATACTGATCTAGATGGACCAATGGTCTGATTCAGTATAAGCTTCCTATCTTCCTAAGATCCTGCTTCAGCTTTCTACACTGTCCCTGAGAACAGTTTCCACCATGTTGTGCTGATGGTCATCTCACTTCTGTGGGCTCTTTTTCTGTGGACAGATCCTAATTTATATATACCAACAATTTCCATGAGTCCTAGCAACTTGGTTGCCTTTGGAGAACAAGTCACAATCAGGTGTGAAACTGGAAAAGAAGCCATGATGTTCTATCTCCATAAGGATGGAGACCCATCACTAAACTGGACCATGGAAACTGAATTATATCATGGTACATTGTCCATTCACAATGTCAGCTGGGACAACAAAGGGAGCTACAGCTGCAGCTATGTAGCAGAAAAAAGGCCAAAGGTGTTATCACTACAGAGTGACCCAATAGAGCTCCTGATATCAGGTATGGTTTCTGACTTGGCTATCTGACAGTGTGCCATACTATATTATTTGGTTTAACAGGTTCCTATCCAACTAAGTCGTACTCAGAGTAGGGCCCTTGAAATCAATGGACCAAAGTGAATCTCTTGCATTTCAGTGGATCTACTCTGAGTATTACTTAGCTTGCTATGACCCAAATTCTTTGATCATAACTTAGTTAATTCTGAAATTGACATGAATCATGAAAAAATGCTACTGGGTACAAACTAGATATAAACGGGTACAAACTTGAGTACAAAATAGAGATTCAACACTGTTTTCCTGCTTCATTGCCTTTTGCAGCTGCCTCCATGTACTGATCAGTGTGTGTTCTCCATTTTGTATGTTGCTGTGTGTTTGGAGAAGTGACTGCTTAGTCGCTTATTCCATAACTTCTTTATGGAATAGTTCTAGTGGTTATGTAACCTAAGCCTGCCTTCAGGGATATGTCTGTGAACCTGAATAGATCTGTGAGTAAACTACTTTTATATTAATGTTAACCAGATTCTTGTGTTTATTCCTTTTAAGAGGGATTAGAAAGGATTTTACCAGGAAGGAATCTTTAATAGTAAGACTCAGATGAGTCAGCAACAAGCTGATTGCTGCGTAATTTAAAAAGGGGGATGTTTGGAACTCTGCTAGAATATGGAACTTGCTAGAACTTGCTAGCCTCTCCTGCCTCACTAATCACTCCCACACTTCCAGCAGTTGTCTTGGAGGACCACCAAGGTAGACCCGTGTTCTTGAGGCGGTCCCTTAATCCCAGGCCTGACCCTGCTCAGCAGCCCTCCATTTGAAGGCTAAGAATCTATGTACACCAAATGCCTCAGCCAAAGCCTACCTACAACTGTAATCAATAAAAGCTAATTTTTTTAATCCCAGAACATTGTCTTGTGTAGTTTGCTACACCTAACAGGGTCAAGGCCTGGGGCAGGAGCCACTGTGAGTGGGTCTGCAACTTGATTTATTCTTTTCATTTTCAGAGAGCGACCACACCCTGGTGAACATCATTCGCTTTGTCATAGGTGGTCTGGTCACTGTACTCCTTGGCTATATATTGACTTTGGATCGCCGTTTCCAAAGGGAGCATGTACACTAGGTGAGATAACTTGTTCTTCTCCAACTCAAGGTTCCTCTTTAAAAAGGAAACAAAGAAACCCAAATTGAGTTTTTTTGGGGTGTTTGGGGATTCTTGATGTTACAGAAGAGGCCACAGGTGGGTGGTATTGAGGGAAATATTTCTATCTTGTCTTTCAGGTGAAGTCTTCGGAGGTGGTTTCACATGTGTGCTACATTGGTCTTTGCCTGCCTGGTGCCTTCCAGACCAAACTACTGCTCTCATCAGCCCGCATATGCTGTCTAAGGCTGCTAGGAGAACAGCAGAACTTGGAGGACCACTGATTCCTGTCTTTTCTTTACATGTTCCCAGATTCAAACAAAAGTTTTTTTTTTAACAAACAAAAAAAGATTCATTTTCAACTACATGGAAAAAAACATATTTTATATGTGAATGAAAATAACTGTTCAAATGTCCCCTGTAAAATATGTTATTATTTGCAGCTATTAGTAACATCTTCAAGTGAGAAAATCATAAAATTGTTGACGTCAACCGTGATGTTCTGGTGTTTGTGTAAATATTGTATGCATATGTAATAATATTAGAGTTATATGAGGTAAGTGTGTAAGCAAGCTTAGCTCACTTTTTTTAGTTGCTGTTTTGTTAATATTGTTACTATTGTTTTATAGATTATACATGCCATATTGATTTGTTTATCCTATAGTATGACTTGTGCTGTATTTGTGATGTTTAGCTTATTAGTGGCTGTTTCATTAATAGTCTTTTATGGATTCTAATTGTTTTATTGATTGTTTGTTAATTATTTTACTATGATTTATACTGTATTTGGAAAGTTCTGTTATGTTTTGTTATAAGGCTGTTATTGTTTGTAAGCCTCTTTGAGATTCTTTTGAAAGAAAAGCAGCATAGAAATACAAAGAATCATGTCAAATCAAGAATAATATGCAAATTAATGGCATTTGTTGTTGGGAAGTGGGTGCTTGGAATGTTGCTAGTGAATGGTGATTGGATAGAAGTTTTGAAAAAGGAGTTTGAATTCTGCTGGGGGACAGTTGAGAGAGGCAGTTGAGTTTGAGGTTGAATTTGGAGTGACAGTTGGTTATGGATGTAGAGAGAGAGTATTTGGAGGGGAGCAGGGTTGGTATGATGGAGCAGAGCCAGTATTGTTTTAAATGAGTCAAAATAACCAGATAAGATAAATAAAAAATGAAACCATGTGCTTCTCTACACTGTAAGCGATGATAAAACATTTTAATATTTCGGTTTTAAATAAATGGTACTGCACAGACATGCCTCTTGAATGGCTTCTTAAGAAGTAGGAGATATCTAATAGTCCACAGTATCCGTGTTGGCTCTGGGAAGAAAGGCAGTTTAGAAATACCTGTGAAAAATTCGGCTGTACACCTGACAGAGAGCAAGAAGCTGGCAGTGGTGTCTCAACGGGGGGTGGGTGGGGGGGTGGTGCGGCCTGAATTCCATGTCTGTGAGGGTAACCATTGCGCCAACACAGCCGCATGTGGAGGATCCTCCATTCGCGGCTGCAGCCACAAGCAGAGGATTCCGGTGCTAAGTAATGCACATGTGCAGCGTTGCACGCATGCGCTGGATGTAGTGCCGTCGCACATGCACTGTAAAGCAGTTTGCCGCCGGCGCCACTCCAGTGCCATACAGATGGTGCAGGGATCCTCCGTTCATGGCTGTAGCAGCGACGGAGGGATCCCGCGGGGCACCATCTGTATGGCGCTGGAGCAGCGCCGGCGGCAAACCGCTATACAGCGCATGTGCGACGGCGCTACGTACAGTGCATGCGTCATAGACGTCCACCCTAGGTGTCACGAGGCCTTCCTTTGCCCCTGGAAGCTGGTACAGGTGACTTGAGGGCAGTCTGTGTTTGGTGCCAGCTGAGGGCATGGCAACATGACAACAACAACAACCTGATATTTATAAACAAGGCAATTTTTTTTAAAGGACATATTTCTACTCTCCAATATCAAATATCATCATCATCATCATCACCACAGGCATTGTGAATGCAGCAACTTAAATTAGTATTTTTTTTGGTTCGCGTGTGCTCAATTTTAATTTTTATGCAATTGTATGGTTCTGTTCTGTTTTCTCTTTAATTCATTATGTCATTGAACTATATGGTTTTGGTTTTGAATGAATAAAAATAAACACGACAAAAACATCACTGGAATTGTATTTTTTTTATCTCTTTTGTAAGTTGCCTTCAATAAGTTCTCTCTCATAAAGGCAATCTATAAATATTTTAAGCAAACAAACAATAATAACAGCAATATTTCCCATTTTTTTCTTTGGTGCTTTAATATTTACTGACCTATTTGTTTAATCACATTCATATTCTGCCTTTCCTCCTAGAAAACAAAAACAGAACCATTCCCCCTCCATTTTATCCTCTTAATCACATTTTATGCTTTGTATGCAGAAAACCTGGGTTCAGGCCCAGATTCATCTGGACTAAGTTTAGAAATGAGAACCCTGCTTAAAACTCTGGAAAGTTATTACAGGCAATACGGAACTAGATTGCCCGAAGGTCTGCCATATAATTTGTATACCACTTAATCATGGTCCTCTCTAAGTGCTCTATAAGGCAGGTCTCTGTGTTTCTAACCCAGCTTAGTTAGCTAGGACTTAGCATGGGGGAAGAAATCTGATTCAGTTCTCATATACAGGCAAACCTTCCAGATTTATGCTTTCTAAAACAATATTCAAATCAAAACACAGCCATCTTTTGAAATTCACACTTTTCAAGATATTTCAATGCAGTGTAACATGTACAATAATAATTTTGCTAGGGTCAAGTTTGCATTAAAATGCATATACTAATGCAAATAACATCAACATTTTTATTATACTGTATATGGAAAAAACTGCATTGCAAAAACATGCCTTTTAAGCAAAATTGCATGCAAAGATGAAAAGGAGAAATTTGTACTAAACTGATGGATTCTCAAGACAACCTGTTTTGAAAAAAGTTCTCTGACTGATGTGGACTCTGGAG
This sequence comes from Podarcis vaucheri, assembly GCF_965113315.1. Taxonomy (NCBI): domain Eukaryota; kingdom Metazoa; phylum Chordata; class Lepidosauria; order Squamata; family Lacertidae; genus Podarcis; species Podarcis vaucheri. Next base: position 19,610,787 of record NC_138751.1, read on the forward strand.
AGCTGTTACAAATGCAAAAATGAGAAAGAGGGACTAGCTAAAGCTGACGGAGTTACTCATTGCTAGCTAAGGCAGCCTTCCTGGCTTCCTACATTGTTGGTGAACATTCTGTAAGCAGTTCTGGTCTCTTCTTGGTACAATAATCAGCATGAAAGTAAGGGGAGCAGTGGCGAAAAAATATGTGGTATCAGATCATATGTGGTATGCAGATTGAGAGGCTTAAGGCAAAGGATGGAGTGGGTGATAAAATGATATTGCACATTTCCCATGCCCTGCAAAAGTAATCTGCAAACTAACTGAGAACATCAGTTTAAATAGACTTGGAGGCTGTGACATTGGAATCAGGACTTAAAGACTTCTGCTTTGCTTCATCATGAGACTTGTCCTCTTCATCCTCTTTTTTGGTGAGCAAAAAAACCAAGGATTTGCCCCAAGTGGGAAGTAAGTGTGTGTGTGTGTGTGTGTGTGTGTGTGTGTGTGAGAGAGAGAGAGAGAGAGAGAGAGAGAGAATATTTCAGCATGACAATAGTTGTCTGATCTCAAGCTTTAGCCTTCTTCCTCTTCAGGGCCTTCATCTCAGAGCTAGCCAACTAACATTCCTGCACATTTTGACTTCCTCTTGAGGCCCTCTTTCCAGCAGGAGATTGGGGAAGATGTATCACCATGCATTGCAGATGCACTTTTTTTTTAAGGGGGAGGAGAGGAGGCAGCAGTGGCAAAGCATGTACAACTTTTCATATTGGGCCAGCTCTGCCCATGGTGCTGCTGAGCATATGGTGCTGGCATGAACAGCTGATCCCGGCCAGTGCTGCTGAATGGAGAGGAAGAGACAGACTGAGCCACAATCACAGGAGCAGTATAGTTGGAAAAAGGTCTGGGACTCTTTTGTTTGTAGCCAAAACAGAAGAGAGATCTGGGATTGGAGTTCCTGCTGCTGAAGTTATTTATTTAGAAAAGCACTTCTTCTCTTCACTTTGTTTCTCCAATCTAAACCTCTCTACCGGTTGCTAGATGTTCCACTCAGGAAGCTGTGCATTTGCAAGCCTGAGTGGTCGTACTCCAACTGCCTTTATCTAAAAAATGAAATGTTGTGCAATCCATTGGACCTCTTCCACCTTCTCTATTGTAGCATCCAGTGAGTATGAGGGAAATGGATTGGAGGGGAGAGGACGGTTGAAGTGTGAGATTATGCAACAGGGGAATGCGTATGCATGTGGTATATGCATGTAAGAAAGAGCTAGATCTCTCATTTCTTTGCATGAGCACTGAGTTCACTGTTGTGGGCTCAAAATCTGAAACCTGTAGTTAGGGGACTGAGGAAAGCTTTGGCCTACAGGCCATTTTCTCCAAGCTCCACCCACCTACACTACACCTGATGTCATGCAGTATGTGAGACAGGTACAGATATGACTACAGTAGAACAATCAGAAGCCTACAGTGAGCTCCTGCTTGTTCCCTTGTGAGCAGGGCTCCCTTAAAGTGCTAAGCAGTTGACTAGGCAGAGAGACCTACAAGAATTAACTGCACCCTTTTGAAGTAGTTTGCATTGAAAACACTTCCGAAAACAGAGCTTTTTTTCCCCTCTGCAAGAAAGAAAACCCTCCATTTCAGCAAGCAGCTCATTGCAAACCATTGTGTATATAGCTCTTAAATAAAGCACTGCCTATATGTGTTTACTACTGGGGATGGAAGGATATGGTGATAATCCTGCTGCTGTGGAATCAGTTCAGTTATTTATTTCTTCTTTCCAGGCTACCCTATAACTAAAGAGGAAATCGTTCCAGAAGGTAAGGACCCGACAAGGCTGGATGGAGTGAGGAAATGACTCCAGTAGCCTCAAACCTTTTAGATATCACATGCCTTCAGCGTCTTTGACTTTCATTCTTTGGGGCTCTTCCAATCTCCAAGGTCCTGATCCAGCATTGCATGCAGATGCCTGTCATTCAGTCCGGTTGGCCACTCATGAAGTTTTGGGATTTTGATTGGGGAGGGCATGTTCTTCAAAGGCACTCTACATAGGGCTGTTGGGATACTGCCAGGGAGATATAATCCATCATGGCCCCAAGCCTTGTGCTGGACGTCCGTCGATCTCCCATAGTCACGCAGATTCAGCAATTAGCGACACGAGTTTCCTGGAAATACCTTGCCACATTCCAGGGCTCATGCACACTCTATCAGCAGATAAAGCACAGCCAAAAGTTGCACTGCAGAAGAGCATTATTTACAAGCTTTATTCAGTGTTGATCAGAACAAAGAGAGACATGACTGTTTTGCGTCAGAGTCTCCGACAGACTGAGAGACGAAAGCAATAGCAAGACATAAACATCCTGTGAACAGGAAATACGCAGGCTGTGACACAAACATCCTGCTCCCTTTTAAGGTGGAACGGAAATATCCTAACAAGGGCATGTTGTGTGATTTCTCGAATCACATAATTGATAGCATAAGCACTGTCATTTTAAACTAAAAAATGGAAGAGAACACACACCATTCTAAGCTGGTTTTTAAAATATCTAAGGCGGCACTCTTGGCCACTACAGCCACATTCTGGGGCAGTGTCAGATTCAAAAGCCTATCCAAGCTTCAAACTTGAGTCCTCAGGGTGAGTGCAACCGCACCTAAAACTATTTATACATCTACCCCAGAATCCCTAAGCACGTTCATCTTGTTTTGATATCATAATTTTCATTCAGTTCATGCCACCACCACCCCAGATACCCTCTAAGAACTTCCACTACTTCTCTAGCAGCAGATGGCAGAGTGAGAGGATGAGGTGGGTGTCCTCCACACCCTGGCAGCACTTGAACCCAAATATCTGGACAATCTCACTCACACAGAAAGTAATAAGCACAGGAAGCAAGAAAGAACCTTGCCAATATACTCTCAGAACCACCTTCTGGGACTTGTTCTCCAGGAAGGACCAGAACCACTGCAATACATATTGTATGTTTTTATGACGTTTTATCGCATTTATATTGCTGTACACTGCCTTGATACTTTACATGAGATACAATTTATAAGTGCTTGTGTGTGTGTGTTATACGTGAGGCAAGAGAACCAATAAGGACACGATTCCCAGGTAAGATCCTCCCCCTATTTTGTGATCAGGTGGTCCCTCCCCCTACCTGGCTTGATCACCTTGGCAACGCCTCCCCACACGGGATTGGGCAACTGGCTGAGGTAGGCAGAGACCTCCAGGTATCCCACCTGGGGAAGGCAAAGCCAAGCCTGTGCTAATGGTGCCGCATAGGGTCCAGTGGGCTGTGCGCAACCACATTTAATGTGGGGAGCCATCATTCTCACTTCCAATGCTTGGCATAGGTTGGAACTGTTGGATTGTGTTTGCTTTCATCACACAGCAATTTGCTTGGCTCCTAGGGATGAAAAATTTCCAGAGATAGGTTCTTTCTTGCAGAATCTCTCCCCACCATCCAGCATACTGTTTTCTTTTTGTCGTCATTCCAGAGAGAATTTTCCATCCTCCCCACATCCACATGAGCCCTAGCTGGATAGTCTCTCTGGGAGGAAATGTCACCATCTCTTGCTGGGTTCATTTAGACTGCTGGCTGGATTTCTTTTTGCATAAAGATGGTGTGAAAATAAACACCACCAGTGGTGGATATAAAAGAAAGGCACTGTTTCACATCAGTGATGTCACAAGAAAAGATGGAGGGACATACAGCTGTCACTACAGAATGCCACTGAAAACATACCAGTCAGAACACAGCAACTCCGTGGAGTTGTTTGTATTAGGTAAGAGGTTCAGCAATTGGCTAAGGGTGGAGGGGATTGTAACTTTGTGAGGGTTAAACTACACTTCCCAGAATCCTCTGAGGGAAGCCATGACTGTTAACGTGGTATAAATGTGATTTAGATGTGTGGAGTGGATATGACCAAAGTCCTGCTCAGCCTTATAAAAGATAATCCTGCTTTGTTAGTTCTAAACCTGATTCTACAGAATAGTGTTCCTGCTTTTCTGGGGCAACCCAGTCAGATGGGTGGCATATAAATAATAAAATTATTGTTATTATTTTCTCCTACCAAGAAACCTGTGTATTTTGCCTAAGGGCATAGACAGACCTAAGTAACATCTGGATTTTGGGCCCTTCAGACTGGCAATTTATTGCAGGTGTATTTGTGACACTATAGTAACATGTTTTTTGTTGTTGTTGCTGTTGTTTAGTTGCTTAGTCGTGTCCGACTCTTCGTGACCCCATGGACCAGAGTAACATGTTAGCGATGGTTTTATTCTCTTTTATTCTGTGGTGCATCTCAAATGCTACCACATTATTGCTGTCCAGACTAACTATAGTGCCACGAAAGCAGGACAAAAGACAAAAAACAAACCCAGAACATTTGTAGTGTTCTCTATGTTAACTGTGCTCAGAATCCTACCAGGGTCATAGATGAGCTTGTTTTCAATCCTGTTTGTGCCTGCAGAAGTTTTGAGACAGTCACGCTGTTCTGCCCTCACAAGGGTCAGTTAAGTTGCAGAGAGACATTTTGGAGACTGATGGTGTAACACTCCTCGAGGATATCTATCACCAAAGGACATCTTACAAAGATCGCCTCACCACCATTACTGCGCAACCAAGATTAATAACTGACCCTTGTGGGGGAAGAACACACACTGCTTCATTTTCAAGTCAGTGCATATCCTGTAAGTGCCTGCTGAAACCCCTGGTTTATTTTTGTCCCACTTTGGTTGTGCTATAGCCCCTCTGGACATCTGTCATTCAGTGGAATTGGGGCATTAAAGCTGCAAAGAAACGTCAGCTTGGAGAGCCCCCCAAAGCAGAATTTCAGCAAGTTACAGAATGTGCACTGATTGGAAATGAAGCAGTATGGCCACCCAAAAACTGTTGCAGCTGCAAACAGTATTGAAAATGGGCTCACGTATTACCAACCCAATAGCATCATGAGCACAAATGATCATGGCTATTCAATATATTAAAAAAAGGATGTCTGGAGGGGGCCTGAGGAGTGAATGAACATGAAAATGGCCTAAGATTAGATCCAGGAGAAACTGACTCCTGGATTATTGGGCTCGGGGAGTAGAGAACCCAAGAAACATCTCTGTGTGAGAATATCAAAGATTAAAAGGTCAAAAATTATATGGTGGTACAAAAGGCCTTTGGTGGTACAAACTGAAACCTGCATAGCATATGAATGAATGCTAAAAGGTAAAGGTAAAGGGACCCCTGACCGTTAGGTCTAGTCATGGACGACTCTGGGGTTGTGGCGCTCATCTCACTTTATTGGCCAAGGGAGCCGGTGTACAGCTTCCGGGTCATGTGGCCAGCATGACTAAGCCGCTTCTGGCGAACCAGAGCAACGCATGGAAACGCTGTTTACCTTCCCGCCAGAGCGGTACCTATTTATCTACTTGCACTTTGATGTGCTTTCGAACTGCTAGGTTGGCAGGAGCTGGGACCGAGAAACGGGAGCTCACCCTGTCGCGGGGATTTGAACTGCTGACCTTCTGATCTGCAAGCCCTAGACTCTGTGGTTTAGACCACAGCGCCACCCGTGTCCCTTGAATGTCTGCTACCTCCTCCCATATTCTATGTGACCTAGAGCAGATTCCATCTACCAGCCAACTTTTCCTCTCTGCTCCCATCTCCCTGCTATTGCTTTAGTTACCACCAAACAGACAGATAAAGATTGCTGAGGAACCCAAAATCTTCCACACCCCTTTGTGACATTTTGATTGGCCTAATAAAGATATTTGCCCAATATGGTATCTGGATGTGTTTTTCCCCACCTTGCGGACCAACATATAGGCCTTTCTATTTTGGCAGCCCATGTTCATTTGCTTCATGGACTTCAAAACCATGGCTATTTTAAACCAGCAGATCCTTGGGTCAGCTTGGGTGGATACCCGTGAAGCTCAGGGACATTTAAATGGTGTTGCCCTCTTTTTCACTCCAGTGACAAAGTGCAGAATTGGGAGGTGTGCTGCCAAATACAACAGTTCTTTCCAAGGATATCAGGACAAAAGTAATGAGGAAGTGGAAGGGGAACCAAAACAGTTTTATTAACAAATAAACAGCAGGCATACAAAGCATAAAATAAAACATACCCAACAGGGGCTACCTAATCTCCCCTTCAGTTGCCCGGAGCCCCAGGTAGAGCAGCAGAAGAAAGACCCCGACCATCAGTCTCCCAGCATCAGGTCCTTTGATCTGGGTAGAAACTCACTGGGCCCCTCCCACCTATGGCTTTTATAGCCTGCCTTGATGTAATCAAGTGCACCTGGCATTACTCATGATGAATACAGAGCACTTGCAACACAGAAGAAACTCCCGACAGGTGTGTAAAAGACAAGAATCCAACTGGGGATGTTAAAGAGAAAGGGACATGTCACCTAACTCCTTGAAATACAATTGTTTTCTGCATTTCCACTACAGGAGGGGAATGACCGCAGCCCTGTCTCTTCCTTTCCACAGACCCTAGCCTACCCAAACCCACAATAAGCCCCATTGGGATGAGCGCCATTGAAAAAAATGCAACTATCCAATGCCAGTCCCAAAGTCCAATTGCAGGTTTCTATCTCCAAAAGGATGAAGACCAGATGGATCATAAGCACATGGAGACCAATGGGACTAGGGGCAGCTACACAATCAGCAACATTAGCCGGGCAGATGGAGGAGGTTACAGGTGTCGTTATAGCTCTGAATCAGAACCCTTTGTTATCTCAGAGCCTAGTGATCCTGTGGAGTTGCTCCTAGAAGGTAAGGAATCTCTCTCTCCACCTCTCACCATATGGATCCATTTAAAAAAAAATAAAAAAAAATGTCTGCAGAATGTCTAGTAGCCAAGCACTAGGAGGCTATCCATTCAGGGCAGCTGGGAGGATAAACCAGCAGTAGCATTTCTCGAGGACCTAGTTCTTTCATCAGAAAAAGCAAGAAAGAAGTTTCTCAAAATATTTCCATTACAATGAAGTTAAAACTACTTTGGCAAAGTTCTAGGCTATACCCTGACACTCATCTGGGACTTGGTAGTTTGGGAGTCCTGAGAGTGGCATGTGCTGGGCAAACGGATGGGAAAGGTGTGTTAGCAATCAATGTGATTTATTTGGTTGGAACTGTGGATTTGTGCAATGACAGGTGATTTTGGCCATAGTGCATCATTGGGAATGTTGCTGAAACACATTTTATTCCCCAAAATTTCCAATGCAAAACCAGCATTTCAGGGTCTAGCGATGCCTCTATCTCACCCAATTAAGATAAATTGAAGCAGATGACAAGGGGTAGTTGAAACCAAGTGCTTACACTTTCAAAAAAGGCAAATTTCTACCCATTACAGCAGGGATGTGAAATCTTTTCTTTTAAATGTTCTTTCCTTCCTTCCTTCTTTCTTTCTTTCTTTCTGCATGCCCTTGATAGTTTGGGCTAAAATTAATATAAATTAATGATTCCTGTATGTTTTCTGAGCAAAGTTATAACTGTACAACAGAGGGAAGCGCAATGTCCCAAATGTACCTCTCTGGCCTGCGACTGAGGACAGGAACCATCTTAAGATGGTTGTGATCTCATTTCTGCTTTCCTTATTTCTGTATACAGATCCCAAGTTACCCATACCTGTCATCTCCATCTACCCCAGTTCGTTTGTTTCCCTGGGCCACTCAGTCACCATCCAGTGTAAAACTGAAGAACGATCTGCAAAGTTTTTTCTCCATAAAGCTGAAGACCCAAAACCAAGGTTTCTCACAAGCCCAAAGTCAAATGAGGGAGAGCTTTCCCTGAACATCAGCTGGGAGGACAAAGGGAGCTACAGGTGCAGCTATATACCTCAATCAAATCTTTTCTTGAACTCACGCCACAGTTCCCCCTTGCAACTTCCACCAACAGGTGTGTAACATCTAACTTGCCCTTTTGTTAGTTAATTAATTACTTAATTACTTGAAGTCAGGTATAAGCAGCTGGAGGATGAGGAGGAGGAGAGGATAGAGAGAGAATAAAGAGCTGTGAATGGATGGGGGCACTCTCTTCCCATCCTTTGGATCCCCCTGGGAAACTCAACAAACCTGCTGTACCTGGAACTGGGTGAAGAAAGTGCAGCTGAATGGGACACAGCTGTGGTCCACAGGTGATTCGCCTTTCCTGGCCTGGAGGCGAGCACTCCTCCTGCGAGAACTTAGTTCCCTCCGCCTCTCTGCCCTGAGCCTCTGCAGCTCAGGAGAGGCTGGAGGGTTACTGGACCCAGAGGCAACCTCACCTTCCCCTGACAGGGCTCAGAGAGGAGCACCTGCAGGCAATGGGTCCTTGATCACCCCCGGAGCCAGAGCGGATTCAGCTGAGGATCCGGCACAGGTGAGCGCCCTTCAGGTTCAAGCCCCTGCCCCAGCTCAGCAGGCCTGGAGACTCCTGTGCAGGCTGGGATTCCTCAGTTTCAGCCTCTGAATCAGATTCCCAGGCCATCACACAAAGACAGGTTTGGGGAATCTCTTTGTCTCCAAAAGTTGTTGGACTCCAACTCACATCAGCATGGCCAAAGGTCCGGGATGATGGGAAATGCAGTCCAGTAGCACCTGAAGGGCCACAGGTCCCCAAGCTTCCACTTTAAATCAGAGGGGTAGCATGAGGAGCTATCGAGATGATTGCTCCAGGTGCAAATATTTTAGAGGCGCACCTCTGTAGTTGCCTCTCCAACTAAAGGCTCTCCCCGTCCTGCTCACCCACTTCACCTGACCAGCACACCAAGCAGGAACTGGGGGATGATGGGCCCTTGGTCATCCCTCGGCTGCACAGTGTCCCTGGCAGGGGAGGTCAGAGGATGGCAAGACTCGCGATGGTGGTGGTGATGGCACCCCAGCCTGAGGAGGAGCGCAGGCATATCTGGCTGCTGTTCCACAGCTTTGTCCAGCAGCAGAAGCAGCGCCACATGGATGTGCTGGTTAGGGAGCGCAATACTTTCCTTTCCCTGGGTGCTGCAACCCACGCTATGCCACTGCTTTAAAGGCTGTCTGCAGCCCATGTTATCTATCGATTTACTGCGTGCCAATGCAGAGAGGAACAGTCACCCATGGTGTCCTTGGCGAGTACATTTGTAGATGGCTGCTTAAAAGGTAAAGGTAAAGGTACCCCTGACTGTTAGGTCCAGTCGTGGACAACTCTGGGGATGCAGAGCTCATCTCACTCTATAGGCCGAGGGAGCTGGTGTTTGGTCATGTGGCCAGCATGACTAAACCGCTTCTGGTGAACCAGAGCAGCGCATGGAAACACCGTTTACCTTCCCACCAGAGCGGTACCTTGCACTTTGACGTGCTTTGGAACTGCTAGGTTGGCAGGAGCTGGGACCAAGCAACGGGAGCTCACCTGCTGATCGGCAAGCCCTAGGCTCTGTGGTTTAGACCACAGCCCAACCCGTGTCCCAGATGGCTGCTTAGTTAAGGCTAAATGCACCATCGACTGCCATAATATGCCAGCCATTTCTCCTCCTTTGTCATCCAAGCAGTTTTACGGGTAGAAGAATTGACTTTTTTTCTTGAAAGATGAGTGCACTCCTTTGTGGATCCTTGGTCAGATGTGTGGGGTATAATCTCCTCACTTAATGTTGCATTTTAATCTTGTTTTTAAGTTGTATTCATTCAACTCGTTTTTATTATTGGTTGTTAGCCACCCTGAGCCCGGCCTTGGCTGGGGAGGGTGGGGTATAAATAAAATTTATTATTATTATTACCTAGATCACAGCTTACCCAAACCAAGCATCAGCCTGAGCCACGATGAAGAGGTCACCCTAGGAAGTAATGTGACGATTGATTGCAGAAGCAATGCCACTGCTGTCAGGTTCTATTTCCAAAAGTATGGAGTTGCGAAGCCTGTTCAGCTCATCCAAAACAATGGAACTGTTGCCAAGTTCTCCATCAGCAACGCAAGCTGGGAGCACTCGGGATATTACAGCTGCACATACAGCACCCTGCCAGACTGCTTTGCCATCTCAGAACCCAGCGATGAGGTGGAGTTACAGCTAACAGGTAAAAAATATCTGGTTTTGCATGCATCTGCTTCCCAACCCAAAGTCCCATTCATCTTTGGTTAGTTCCTTTTTAAAAATTAATTGAATTTTAGCTGCAGCTATGACTGCTGGGTGGGAGAAACGTGCTAAGAGGAAGGTACGCTTGGCAAATCCACACCGTGATCAGCACCCATCCGGAAACCAATGTCCCCACTGTGGAAGGACATGTGGATCCAGAATTGGCCTCCACAGTCACTTACAGACTCCTTGTTAAAACTGTGTTTACGGAAGACAATCTTACTCAGCTATGAGTGATTGCCAAAGAGGAAGAGTTAGTTGTGGCAAACTGTGATGAGGCTATTTGTACAGGGCAGCTATAGAACCATGGGAATCCTTTACTTGAGGGTATATGAGAACATTAGAAATTATTATTATTTATTATATAGTAGTTTAAATTCTGTTGCAGCATTCGAGGAACTTCAGTAATAGTTGCTAGGTAGATAGAAGAAATTAGATTTATTGAGAATAAGTTTAATTATGAAAATGTGTATTGGCAATAAGTAATATGAATCTGAAATATGGAATAGACGGGAAGTTGGGTCTTTAGTGTTAAGACCAATAGATGTTTTATTGTTTGCCAAGAAAATTATGTGTCTATGGTTATTTTTGTAATTTGTGTGTAATTTTGTATATGTGTTTCTTTGTGTGTGTTTTTGTTGTTGTATAAATAAAGATAAAAAAAGAAATTATTATTATTTATTTTATTACCACCACCACTACTACTACTTTGTCACTTGTTATTTGAAGGTCTCCAGGCAACTTACAACACATCTGAAACAGTAATATAAATATAACATAAAATCTAACAGGAAGTTTGCAACACAACAGCTTGAATACCCAGAAAAGCCCGGCTGGATCAGGCCAGTGGCCCATCTAGTGCAGCGACCTGTTCTCATAGTTGCCACCAGATGACTGTGGGAAGCCCAAAAGAAGGAGCTGAGTGCAGCAGCAGCAGCAGCAGCAGCAGCAGTAGCAGCAGTTCTCACCACTGGTTCTCCAAGATATACTGTCTCTAATAGTGGAGGTTCTCCAGTGGGGAAAGTATTTGGGAGCACAATGAGGTATTCATTGTAAAACAAAAAACCCTCATTGTTTACACACACACACACACACACACACACACACACACACACGTACGTAATATTGTTGTAACTTGCCCTGGATCTTAAAATGAAGGGTGGGTCAGCAATCCAAATTATTATTATTATTATTACCACTACTACTACCACTACCACTACTATTAAAAATATTTCCAAACTCTTGAGCTTGAGGCATCTTTGGCAAAACCCTAGGCTAAGTTCCAGCATACACACAGGTAATTTGGGGGGGTCCTGAGGCTGGATCCTGTATACAAGGAAATGGGGGCAAAAAAGCAATCTCAGTAGAGTTAAGGTGAATCAGATGGAAAAACTCCATATATGTTAATGGTGGATTATTTGAGATGATGTGTGAATGTTATCTCTGCTACTTCACAAACTAACACCTGTTTGGAAAAAGGCTAGTTGCAGCTCCAGCATCTCACTCACAACCTTTTCTCAATTGCAGATCCAGACCTAGCCAGACCCACCATCTCCCTGAGTCCTAGAGGGCCACTTCCTCTGGGGGGAAATGTGACCCTCAATTGCCAAGGCCAAGGTGTCCGATTCAAATTTTATAGGCATAGAGAGAATTTTGTACCACAGCTGTTGAATAACAATGTGGATGGCGCTCACCTTATCATCAGCAACCTGAGCAGAGATGATGCAGTAGGATACAGCTGCAAATGCAATAGTATATCAGAAGTCTTTTCAGTCTCTAGTGAAATAGTGAAACTGCTGATCTTAGGTAACATAAAGAGTTTTCTCATGTTATGCTATCTCTGGGGGAAAGTCAACTTTACCTGGGTTTAGTTACATGTGATAAACAGTCTACCAGGGGAGAATGTGAGCTGTTGTTCATGTTAAGCAGAAGGCATGGAGAGGGTGAGAAAGGGCTGAAACAGCAGAGAAGTACCAGCAACAACCACCTCAAAGTCTGCCAGTACAATCCCATGCACATTTACTGAGAAGTAAGTCCTTTTTTGCTGACAGGCAGACCTCATAGGAACTAAGGACCAGGTGTGCAGCCTGGGAGTCATTTTGGACTCGCAGCTGTCCATGGAGATGCAGGTTAATTCTGTGTCCAGGGCGGCTGTCTACCAGCTCCAGCTGGTACACAGGCTAAGACCCTACCTTCCTGCGGACTGTCTCGCCAGAGTGGTGTATGCTCTGGTTATCTCCCGCTTGGACTACTGCAATGCACTCTGTGTGGGGCTACCTTTGAAAGTGACTCGGAAACCGCAATTAATTCAGAATGTGGCAGCTAGACTAGTGACTGGGAGTGGCCGCCGGGACCATATAATACCGGTCCTGAGAGATCTGCATTGGCTCCCAGTACGTTTCCAAGCACAATTCAAAGTGTTGGTGCTGACCTTTAAAGCCCTGTATACCTGAAGGAGTGTCTCCACCTCCAGCGCCTACGGCCTTCTGGTGGTTCCCTCGCTGCGAGAAGTGAAGCCACAAGGAACCAGGCAGAGGGCCTTCTTGGTAGTGGCGCCTGCCCTGTGGAGCGCCCTCCCAGCAGATGTCAAGGCAATAAGCAACTATTTTACTTTTAAAATACATGTGAAGGTGGCCCTGTTTAGCAAAGTTTTTAATGTTTGATGCTGTATCGTTTTTAATATTCGGTTGGAGTGGCTGGGGAAACCCAGCCAGATGGGTCGAGTATAAATAATAAATTATTATTATTATTATTAACTAACCTTACACTGAAAAATAGTTTTGTCTGTTAAACATACCATATTTTCCTGTGTATAACACAACCCCATGTATAAGCCAACCTCTATTTTTGGGAGGCCTCAACAGTTGTTGAGCTTCTTTTGTAAATTTGCTGAGCTGTTGAGCAACTTTTCGACAAACCTCTGCTCTGGTTGACGGAACTGGTGCCATAATACACCGCATACTGGCACTCACCAAATACTCTTCCAAAGCTGGGAAGAGTGGGTAAGCAGCCTCCTTGCTGACATATCCCTGCTACCGCCGCAACACCAGCCCTCAGTTACTTAGCATATTAACCTGTGTATAAGATGACCCTCAATTTATCACAAAAGAATTCAGAAAAAAGGTCGTCTTATACACAGAAAAATGTGTTATGTCTTTCCAGTCATGGTTCCAAAGGACTAGATTGTGCTGCAACTCAATGACAATTTAATCATATGTGCATATGAAGTTGTGGTCCTGTATTTTAGATTGGATTGGATGCCCAGTTGGCATTAGTGGAACCTGTGGTGTCAAACATATGGAACATATGGAATTCTCACTTCAGAATTGCTTGCCTGTGGCCCATCTTGCTGTGTTTTTAACACCAAACAAATACCTCTTTATTCTCCTTGGCTCTTCTTCATTTAAATCTATACTCTGTGATGAGAACATGCTGTGGTTATATCTATATCTATATATCTATATCTATGTTGTTGTTGTTGTTTAGTCGTTTAGTCGTGTCCGACTCTTCGTGACCCCATGGACCAGAGCACGCCAGGCACTCCTGTCTTCCACTGCCTCCCGCAGTTTGATCAAACTCATGCTAGTAGCTTCAAGAACACCATCCAACCATCTCATTCTCTGTCGTCCCCTTCTCCTTGTGCCCTCCATCTTTCCCAACATCAGGGTCTTTTCCAGGGAGTCTTCTCTTCTCATGAGGTGGCCAAAGTATTGGAGCCTCAGCTTCACAATCTGTCCTTCCAGTGAGCGCTCAGGGCTGATTTCCTTCAGAATGGAGAGGTTTGATCTTCTTGCAGTCCATGGGACTCTCAAGAGTCTCCTCCAGCACCATAATTCAAAAGCATCAATTCTTCAGCGATCAGCCTTCTTTATGGTCCAGCTCTCACTTCCATACATCACTACTGGGAAAACCATGGCTTTTACTATACGGACCTTTGTTGGCAAGGTGATGTCTCTGCTTTTTAAGATGTTGTCTAGGTTTGCCATCGCCTTTCTCCCAAGGAGCAGGCGTCTTTTAATTTCGTGACTGCTGTCACCATCTGCACTGATCATGGAGCCCAAGAAAGTAAAATCTCTCACTGCCTCCATTTCTTCCCCATCTATTTGCCAGGAGGTGATGGGCCCAGTGGCCATGATCTTCGTTTTTTTGATGTTGAGCTTCAGACCATATTTTGCGCTCTCCTCTTTCACCCTCATTAAAAGGTTCTTTAATTCCTCTTCACTTTCTGCCATCAAGGTTGTGTCATCTGCATATCTGAGGTTGTTGATATTTCTTCCGGCAATCTTAATTCCGGCTTGGGATTCATCCAGCCCAGCCTTTCGCATGATGAATTCTGCATATAAGTTAAATAAGCAGGGAGACAATATACAGCCTTGCCGTACTCCTTTCCCAATTTGGAACCAATCAGTTGTTCCATATCCAGTTCTAACTGTAGCTTCTTGTCCCACATAGAGATTTCGCAGGAGACAGATGAGGTGATCAGGCACTCCCATTTCTTTAAGAACTTGCCATAGTTTGCTGTGGTCAACACAGTCAAAGGCTTTTGCATAGTCAATGAAGCAGAAGTAGATGTCTTTTTGGAACTCTCTAGCTTTCTCCATAATCCAGCGCATGTTTGCAATTTGGTCTCTGGTTCCTCTGCCTCTTCTAAATCCAGCTTGCACTTCTGGGAGTTCTCGGTCCACATACTGCTTGAGCCTTCCTTGTAGAATTTTAAGCATAACCTTGCTAGCATGTGAAATGAGTGAAATTGTGCGGTAGTTGGAGCATTCTTTGGCACTGCCTTTCTTTGGGATTGGGATGTAGACTGATCTTCTCCAATCCTCTGGCCACTGCTGAGTTTTCCAAACTTGCTGGCATATTGAGTGTAGCACCTTAACAGCATCATCTTTTAAAATTTTAAACAGTTCAGCTGGAATACCATCACTTCCACTGGCCTTGTTATTTGCAGTGCTTTCTAAGGCCCATTTGACTTCCCTCTCCAGGATGTCTGGCTCAAGGTCAGCAACCACACTACCTGGGGTGTACGAGACATCCATATCTTTCTGGTATAATTTCTGGTATATCTATATCTATATCTATATCTATAATCTATCTCTATCTCTATCTCTATCTCTATCTCTCTATCTATCTATCTATCTATCTATCTATCTATCTATCTTTGTGGATTTTAAGCCAGCCCCCAAACATTTATATTGAAGCATCCAAACCTATTATATGACTAAGTAGAGGACAACGTCTCCTAGAACTGGACTTAATTGTTTGGCAGTTGACATCTCACTTCCTGTTTCCTTTTATGCACAGATTCCCCATTGTCCGCACCTGTCATTTCCATCCAACATGGAGGATGTGTTGCACTTGGAGGGCAGGTCGAGATCAAGTGTGAATCTGATTCTGAAGATGTGAACTTCTCTCTTCACAAGACTGGAGACACAAATCCTATGCTCATGAATGGTCACTTTTATGTGGGTGAATTTACCATCAGCAGTTTTACACGGGAGCATGAAGGCAACTATAGCTGCATCTATGAAAGCACAGAAGAGCCTTTTATGATTTCAGCACCCAGTGTTTCCCTGGAGATCCTGATATCAGGTATCGTATCAGGCTTTGGTTTAGGAGGTCTTTGAAGCTTAATTGAAAATTCCAGTAAGCTTCAAAACATGCAAGTCTCGGTCACATTGGGCTTAGTATGGTGGAGAGAGGCATTCTTATGTGCCTTTAACATCAGGCTGACATGAGTTAATAGCAGATAAAGGTTTTTCTAACAGGAAGATTGATGGTTGGGGAAAACAGCTCCTATTGGGGGATTATGCACATTGGCCAGAGAATATACAAAATTCAGACACTATATACACATTCCCCAAGGACTGCTGGAGATATATTGATTGGGAAATGTGCTCAATTCCCTCTTCATGGACAGATTACATGCACATTTTTCATGAAGCCTGGTGAATATATATAATGGTTGGTTGTTATGCACATTAAACTGCTCAGCGTATATTATATTTGTTAACGAATTAGAGAGTTTAGTGGGTTTTTTTTGTTTTTTGTTTTGCAATCAAGCAGTATACAAATTATGCTAAATAAAATAAAATAACAATGTACCCTTAACATGCCACCTCATAATCCAGACCTTGATTTCTCATCTCATTCCAGATACCTATAATTGCACCCAAGTCAACATCATCCGCTTTGCTATAGGAGTTCTGGTTCTTCTTTTGCTTTCATGCATCATTCTCAGTAATCAGCACTTCAGAGGGAACATGATAAATATCTCCTGATATGTTTCCTTTTCCTTTACCAACAATTGCATCCCAAAAGACAAGAGGAGTGCAGTTCAGTGGCACAGCATATGAATTGGTTGCACAATATCCTAGGTCTCCATTATCCTCAACGCCATCATTCCTTTTGTACACAGAATATCTATTTGAAAACTCAAAATGCTACCATCAGTGGCCCAGGTCCAAACAAGGCACTGAGATTCCTCAAGGGCAATGAGCTTGGTCTTCCTCGGCACACTTCATATTTTCAGCAGAATACATTTTGAATTACAGCAGAATTGCATCCTGATTTTGATGTGCAACAGTCCTAGAGATGTTGCAGTTGTTGGCTGAGAAGCAAAGCAAACACGGCTTTGCTACTGTATGTAGCCTGACGACAAGATGATTTTTCTCAAGAAGTATGACATTTGGGGTCCACTTTGGTAAATCTTAGATGTACCAGATGAGTTTCTGTGTAAGACATGCCAAGAAGTGAACTTCATCTCCCTTTGGACCTGCACTCAAACCATGAAATGAAATGATTTTTCTACTTATGCTTTCTAGCAAAAGGATGTTGTCAAACTTCTGGCTCATAATCCATTAGGTTCAAACTGACCAGCCCTGCATCTTAATGCTAAGAGCACCTTTGTGTTCTTTTCATTCAATTAAACAGTCACATTGCCAAGGCAGAAGACAGGTGTCACTGTTTATGGAAATGTGTTTATTCTGTGTTTCTTGTTCTGTCGCTTTTAGCAGTTTTCTGTCATTTTAATGGTAAAATGTGCATGAAGATTATAATAAAGATAAGCTTTCCTTTTACCAGTGGGTAGTATAGTCTCTTTGTTGAATTGTGGGTTATATTTGGTGATATAAAATGGCCACCAGTAGGGCCTTTTCCACATAACGTCCCTCAGAATGATGCTACATCATGACATAACAACATTGCAGAGCACTGTGGGGATTTCAAAATGGCGGCTGACTAGTTGGAAGGACTGTGGGGGATGTTGGTAAATTTCATGCTCCAGTCCATGAAATCCTCCCCATGTGTTGCTGGAGGCAGGGGTTATTCTTAGGCTACCCTACCTCCACATTTTTAGGAAGGATGTGATCTTCCAGTTCTATCATCACATTGCATGCCCAGGTGGAGACCCCCGACCCAAGAACCACCCGGAAAAAATGAATGACTCATGACAACGTGGGACAATTATGGGATTAAATTGGCCACAACTTTATTTAAACTTTCACATGCAGGAAGACCTTGGCTTAGGCATTGGGCGTGTATCCCTCCCAGTCCCCAGCCGGGAATTTGGGGCACATCAGGGTAATCAGGTCTGTCTGGGAAGTGGGCTGGCTCTGGAAGACATTTGTTTACACAGAGTGCCTGTCTCCATTTCACCGCAACACTGGGGAGTGCACTGACAACCTTTCAGTGTATGGCCAGTGACTCCCCTCTGACTCAGCCCCTTTAACAGGGAACCCTGGGATTGCCGCTGAGGAGGGGGGGAGGCATACCCCCTCCCCCCATTTAGGGAAGATAGACTAAAGGATTCTGCCCAAGGCCTAAAACCACCAAAGTTGTGACATTTGCTACGGGGAAGGTGAAACCTGCCAATTCAGGGAAGTTCCTTCCTGGTCCCTTAACAGCAACCATCCTAAGACCGTAGCAGCGCCCGCATTCCTGTAAAAGAAATTAACCTGTAATAAAAGAGCATAAAACAAAGGGAGGGTAGGGAGGGTGAAGCTCTGGAGCTGACTATGCGCTCTCAGGTAGGTTCCACCCCTTTTATCTATGCGAAGAGCTCCACCCCCCACTACAGATAGGTTCATTAGAACTGAGGTTTGGCGGGAACCTCAAAGGGCTGTGATGTGGGGAGGCGGACCACGAACTTCTGCCGTTGTCTCAGAGATCGGGGTGCTGTGCGCGGCCACGCAAAGGGTGCCCTCCAGTTGATGGGAGAGCGGTCATTATGGAATCACAGCTGTTGCTGTTCCTTTGTACCTGCACTACTTCCTTCCCTTCCTCTGCTTCCTTCCCTCACACTGTTCTAGGGACAGAATGTAGTACCATTACATGCTTGCGCCAACTCTTTGACATCACCATAGATGCCATCTGCAGGGGGCCCTGTGTCAGGTGGCAGAGGGACCAACCCCCATGGCAGGTTGCCAGGAACAGATAAGACAAGGAAACGTCCTCACCATCTGCTTGTTATTCAATATTCACAGAGACAGGCTTGGGAATGCAGCTCTTGGAATAATGGAGTTGCCCCAAGTGACTCCCCACCCCCTTTTCTCCCACTTCATCATTTGCCACCTTTCCCCCTACAGGTGGCGCTGAGGGCCCTCTGCTTCTGAGCCCTTTGCTCGACTACTTTCAATGCTCACTGGGTTCTGGGAGGCGGGGTCTGGAATGCTTGCTAAAGACACTGTGTCCATCAGCTGTTGCCTTCCTCTTCCTGCCCTTCTCCCGTTATTTCCCAGCTTTCCCCTTCATCTGCCTCTGAGCTGTGACCTTCCTCAAACCCCTGTTATAATTCTGAACTATCATCTTCTTCTTCTCTGGAAGGGTCAGGTGAGGGAGGCGGTCTCCACCATTCCTCTTCTGCCCAGTCCCTGACACCCTGGGTGCCCACAATTTTTTTACCATGGGAGCCTGACCGGGTGACTCAATGCGTCACACGCTGCAGTGGGGGTCTCCATTGGGCCTTTCCACTGTGTGTGACATCATACGCGCATGCTGGGCACCCACAACGTTAGGTGGAACCCGGGGCGCTTCTCATTAGATGCTTTTTAAGCACATCTGATAAATTCCAAAATAAACTAAAATGCTGTTCCAGCTCATCAACACACAACAGCATATACCAGGAAGAATGGATGAAATTTAAAGATTACTTAGCTAAATATGTTAAGATAACTTAATTGGGAAAGCTTGCAAATATTAGATAGGCTTAGGATTTAAATATGTAAGGATAGGAATTAAGATGTTTAAAGCTAAATTAGAAAGAATGAAAGATGTTAAGTGTTCAAGTTAATTTTTTGAGAAAATTGATTTTGGAAAACTGTTAAAATGATATACTGTACTATACAATGAAATTCAACCGGGGGATTTGAGGAAGTCACTTAACAATGTTATTAAGATTGGTTTAATTACAACTAGGATGCATTTTTGTTTGTTTGTTTTTGTTTTAATTTTTTTTGAAAATTAATAAAAAAACAAACACTCAACAGCATATAGGAAATTCCCAGAGGATTTTGGATTACACTGTTAATGTTGAGACAGGCATGCATAAAACTCCTCCGTCTTCCAAGCGTTCCCTTGCTCAGAGTCATCTCTACAGTCCCAATCCATACAGTCCCAGACATACACATTCTCTCCTCCACTGGAAGGAGGCATCTTTTGCATCCACGCCTCTTGGGCTTGCCGATCAGAAGGTCAGCGGTTCGAATCCCCGCAATGGGGTGAGCTCCCGTTGCTCTGTCCCACCTTCTGCCAACGTAGCAGTTCAAAAGCACACTAGTGCAAGTAGATAAATAGGTACCGCTGTGGCAGGAAGGTAAACGGCGTTTCTGTGCACTCTGGCTCCCATCATGGTGTTCTGTTGCTCCAGAAGCAGTTTAGTTATGTTGACCACATGACCCAGAAAAGCTGTCTGTGGAGAAACGCTGGCTCCTTCAGCCTGAAGCAAGATGAGCACTGCACCCCATAGTCACCTTTGACTGGACTTAACTGTCCAGGGGTCCTCTACCTTTACCTAAACCACTTTAACAGTCACAAACTAAAATGCTGTTCCAGCTCATTTTAGTCCTGGGAGCTGTCATTTGTTAATGGTGCAGGGAATTGTAAGCTTGGGAGGAAATTACCCTTTAAAAAAATGGCAGTTCTCGGCATTCTTTGGGGGAACCCATGACTGCTAAAAGTATTATAAGAGTGCTTAAAATGTACAGATGTGGAAGAGACCTGCCGACACGTCTGCTCAACCCAGTGGCAACACATACGTGTTCTTCATATCCCAAGCACAATCACCAGAACATGTTATCAGCTCTCCTCACCACACCATCCTGTTAGGCAAGCAATGTTCCCCGAATCTGCTATCAATATCTCTTATGGCAAGAACCAAGATTACTTGCAGTGTTTTGCCATGGTAGGCTGTTTGCTTTCTATTTATAGCTGGGAAAGAATCTGCTTCTAAACATTCTGTGCAAAGCTCCTCCCTTTGGCATTGAACGCTCCTTGGATTATTTCCCATGTGCCCAAATATTTACTGCCCGTTAGCCATCTTTATTTATTTGATAACTAACAGAATGATATTGCAACTGCAAGAACACCCTCATACTTTGTATTTGCCCACATGAGCAGGAGATACCAACACATTCCTGAAGCATGTGACTTCCATGGTAAAATGGTCACATTTTGGATACAAAATTTCATATTCAAAACTGGAAAATCAGCCAGATTTTATTTAAAAAGTTGGAACTATACATTTGAGCTATAATGCTGATAAGGTTATGATGATGATGATGATGATGATGATGCAGAGGCCTAGAAAAGGGGTGGGTATTTTTCCCCCATCCACATTCCCACAGTCTCCACTAGAAGAAGTAGGAAAGTTGCAAATGATACCATGCTTCCCTGCCTCTGGAGCTGTAAACAGAAGGCAATGGGGTAAGTAGATGTGATGCCTTGTCTCCAGGGATAGGCAAATCTGTGATAGAATCATAGTTGGAGGGGGGACCCGAAGCGTCATCTTTTTCAACCCCCTGCAACGCCGGAATCACAACCAGGCGATTCCTGACAGACGGTCACCCAACCTCTGTTATACACAGATAGAGCTGGGTTAACCAGATCTCCACCTTTACAAGCAGCAAATTTCAAAATAGCTTTTGCTGATTTAAAGGCTTGCAGTTAAATATTGGATAGCTGTATATTCCAGGATGCCGTTTCTGAATAAACCAACCCCAGATATTTAAACGTATTTTCTTGGTTTATGATGTGTTCATCCAGGTGCCAAACATGCTTTTTAGGGTACTTCACAAATACAATGACCTGCGTCTTATTGTAATTGCATTCCTCATGCAATACGAACTTAATTTCGCAAGCAGCCGTCTCAGGCCCACCTGGGTTCTAGATAGAAGTACTAGGTCATCAGCATAAATTAAGACTGAGAGTTTTTGGTTGAGAATTGTGACAGGGGCAAACTAAGTCCCTCCAGTCCTTTAACCATGTCATTAATATAAAATTTAAACAACAAAGGCACCAAAATGCATCCCTGTTTGACTCCAGTAATGGTCTTAATTCTAGTCGTAAGATGGCCCAACCTCTGTTTAAAACCTCCAGTGAGGAGATCCTACCACCTTCCAAGGTAGCCAGTCCAGAAGTGAATTTTATTATGTATGTTTTCCATAAAAAACAATTCTATGGCAATTCAAAACCCTGCTTTGTGCTTGATTTATTTGCATGCAATCTGATATATGGCTGCAGGAAATTGTTTAGATTGAAGGAAACTCTAAGAAGCTCAAGGTCTAGGGTGGGGTAGCAAATGTGGCCACCGTCAGCTTCCTGCCATTTCAGATGCAATCTAGGACCTCACAGAAAACATCATGCTAAACAGAGCAGAGGACAGCAGCTCTGGAACTGGCTGAAAGACCCCAACATTTCTGCATCATGATACCCGTTCTCCCCACGGTGTTCTTTTGGTGAGATTTTTATATGGCAAAACAAAAACAAATTCCTCCACAGTTGTTGATGGGGGTGGGGGCAGAGGTTATAGAGATTTTTAAGGGAGGTGGCAAAAATCAGCAAAAGGTTCGTGGTAATAGGGTTTAGCCTTGCCAGTAGGCCTTTCCCCTGCTTTCAAAGCTGTGTTACTACAGGGAAGGGGCAAAGCCCATCTCAGCAGACGGTGGCGGCCACCATTTCCTTCCCCAGGACATTGGAGTAAAATTGTGATTATTTAGCATGTACTCTTCACATGGTCAGATGTATTCTGTGTGGGGTTTTTAAAAAAGAAAAAAATGTGTTAATTGTGTGTTTGATAGGTGAAAGCCTTATAACGTGGGGCAAGGTAAAAAATTAAGCATGAAATAACATAATTTCTGGTTTATTGGCACCATTGGTGGCTTCCATTTGTGAATAAATAGCAGCTTGAGAGGGATGAAGGAAGTTGTCTTACACCGAGTCAGAACTTTGGACCATCTGGTTTAGCATTATTGACACTGACTGGCTGTTTCAGGCAAGAGTCTTTCCAGAGCTGGGGACTAACCTGGGACCTTCTGAATCCAAAACAAGTGCTCTATCTCTTTTCTAAAGGAGGGAGAGGGCTAATTTGTGTTGGTGAAGGGGAGAAGAATTACACTATCTCCACCCACTAAATGTATGGTTCTTTCCTCTTCCCAGGCTCCTTTCTGGCATAAGAGGAAGTGTTCAAAGGTAAGACTACATTGAAGTTGAATGTGGCAGGAATGTAAGTTACTCCAGTAACTTTGATCTGTGGGAAGCTTTTAAATGGGCTCTCTGCATCTCTGTGTGAGAAAGTGAATGAGTGAGTGATAGAGATTCTCCTCAGGGCTAACAAGAGCTGCAGTGGTAAGAAATTGGGGTGGGGGGCTTAGGAACGGTTGCTGTTTCTGCAGCAGGGACCTTGTCTCTAGTGTCTTGGAGCCATCCAATCAGCATGAAAGGGGAGCTTTTTAGCCACTGAGAAGGATACTTCACACTCTTTGTTCTAATTGGAGCCAATCAGAGAGAAAGGAGGTAAATCAGCCAATGAGGATTGACTCCTAGGATCACTCTGGAGAGGCACACAGGAAGAACACCAAGGCATAGCTATTCTGTATGCTCCAAAACTATGCACTCAGGAACACTGAAAATACAAAGTGCTTCACTTTCAAGATAATGGTGTGCAAGTTCTGTTACAGGCAATGGCACTTCAAGGAAAATACAGCTGAAGTCACTCTTAGAGGGATGTTTCCTACAATATACATGAGAGGGTTGCCAAAATCAGTGCAGATGAGGAGAAATTTTCTGCTGCCTTCTAAATTTTAAAATTGCTGCAGAAATGTGGAGAGTTGAATTCAGGATTGGAAGAAATGAGAAACTTAGAGAATCATAATTGAAAGATATTTCCATTCCTACCCACAATGCACCTGATGTAGGATCACTGAGGATCATTGTGGATAATTAAAATGGTGGCTATACTCAGCTCCTCCATTGCTCAGAGTCCTTTGCCTGCCGCTCTCTGGTAGGGCCGAGGGGTCCCATGACAGAGAAGGATGCCTCTGAGTCACTTTGCCTGGGGCCACCACAAACTTGAAGGCAATCATACAGGCCTCCCATCTACTTCTGCTTCTACTTCTATTATTATTATTATTATTATTATTATTATTATTATTATTATTATTATCTTTTTCTTTCCTTGTTAACCCAGTGAGATCCTTTGCGCTCCCAATATCACATTGGAACCTGGCCTGGGAATCTTAGAGAGAGGAAATGCCACCATCAAATGCTGGAGTCCTTTGAACTTATTCATAAATTTTTCTCTGGAGAGGCACAACATAACCATTGCCACCCAAATAGCCAGAGGAATGGCTGCATTTCACATCACTAATGTAAGCCGTGAACGTGGAGGGTTATACAGCTGTTACTATTACAGCAACCTATTTCGGTCAAATCACAGTGAACAAGTGAAGCTAATGATAATAGGTAAGACATCCACAGCAAAATCTTGCTTCATTGGTCCAGGCTAGATGTTTTGGTCTGGTAACATGCTTAGAATGCACCTTCAGAGATTCACACTGAATGCTTTAAGCCCACAAACACTTGCCCAAAATGAAAACTTGGAACTTGCTGCTAACCTCAGAGTAAACCCAGCTGGATTAAACAGAAGTTACTTTTTAGGATTGTAAAGTTAGCCATAGGAGGTGTGCCTGATTTTAATCCTCAATAACACCCAGGAACTGTCCTTTAACTTGGAGCAGTGTCCACAATGCTATGGTATTCGGCACTGGCTTCATTATTAGATTAGATTAGATTAGATTAGATTAGATGTACAGTCATACCTCATGTTACGTTTGCTTCATATTATGTTCTTTCAAGTTACGTTCCGCAGTGACCCGGAAGTACCAGAAAAGGTTACTTCCGGGTTTCGCCACTCCTGCATGCGCAGAAGCGCCAAATCGCAACCCGTGCGTGTGCAGACACGCTGCTGTGGGTTGTGCTCTTTTCATGTTGTGAACGGATCCCGTTCGCAACCAGAGGTACCACTGTATTACTCACCCTTCACCAGTAGGTCCCAGGCAGGTTACAATAATTAAAATTCAGAATTAAAAACAGTTAAAACAGATACCTTCAAAAGAGTAGGGTGAAAACTGTATCATGAAGAAGCCAGGTGCACCTCTGTGGGTAGAGAATGGCACAACAAATAGGCTGCCACAGAGAATACCCTTTCCTGAGCCACTGCCACCCTGAAAGTCTAAGGGAGGTAGAACTGCCAAGGGGCCTCCTCTTCTCATCTTAACACCTGAGATAGTCAGTAGGGAAGAAGGTGGTCTGTTTGGTGCCTAAGTTATTTAGGGCTTGTTCAGGGCTTTGAACACAAATGTGAGCACCTTGAATTTAGGTCTGGAAATGAACCAGCAGAAAATGCAGCTGTTTTAGAACATAGGATATATGAGTTCTAAAGGCAGCCCCAGCCAGTAATCTGGTCACAGCATTTTGGACCAACTAAAGTTTCTGAGTAATCTCCAAGGGCATAGAGTGCATTAATTCAACTTCTGGCACTTACTGTAGACTCTTTATTTAATTCCAGCATGCATTTTCATTGAATTCTGATTTTATAGTTATCAACACTTTTCTTTTTTTAAAAAAAAACATTGTATTGAGCTTCTTGTATGCTGGTTAGAGACATTTCTAATTAAGTCGTATATCATACCTCTGAACCGTCCCGATTTGAGCAGGACATGCCGGAATTACGGAAGCCATCCTGGCTTCTGGTTGGATGCAAGCATGTCCCATTGTTTTGGTCCGGTGCTCCGGCACGAATGAGCTGGTTTGTGCCAGAGTACCAGACCAAGGGAGCCTTGTATTTTGGTCTCACACTCTTGCATGAGTCAGCTGGCTGGGAAACCCAGCCAGATGGGTAATTATTATTCTTCTCCCATGAGAGCTTGGGAGCCAAATTGGTTTTGCACCCAATGCAAAACCATTTTTTTTAAAAAAAGGATTCTGGGCATGTGGGGGGGTGGGAACCAGGTAAGTACAAAAGCTATTCAGGAGGTGTGTTTCAAGTCAGTGTGTCTGCACTGTCTTTTGCAAGGACTGAATTCCTCAAGAATCTTTGCCTTTGCACAGATCCAACGTTAGGAAAGCCTAATATCTCCTTCAGTTCCATGGATCAGATCACACTGGGAAGTAATTTCACCATCTGTTGCCAAAGCCCACATGAGGATGTGGAGTTCTATTTCCAAAATGCTGATACCCAGGTGACACATCAGACTATGGCAAACAATTTCATTGTCAGCAAGGCAGAGCCGAGGCATGGAGGGAACTACCAGTGCAGCTACCACCGTCATTTAGAACCCTTTATCAGCTCAGAGCCCAGCAGCTCTCTGTTGCTGCTGCTGACAGGTAAGTAGTCGAGCATCTCTGCATCAAACATCGTTCTTACAAATACTGTAATAGGTTCAGATCTGTTAAAGTACAATAACACCCTTGTAAAGTATACAGTTTGGGTTTTTTTCCCCTCCTCCCCCTTTATTTTTCTCTTCTACACAGGTTCTCTTTCTCTTTCTCTCTCTTTTATTTACATCTCACAATGTTTAGTGCACATAAAATTATGTGCTTTTTGAACTTTCAATAAAATGTTTTTTTTTAAAAAAAGGAAAAGAAAGCATCTTTGCAGGCACGTCCCTAACCTCATCTCTCAGTCTGGATTTTTTGTTTTAGCTTAATTCTAGCTACAGCATGTTCCAAATGTTTAGTAGCAAAATATCAGGAGGCTGTACATACAATGAGAGATCTCTCTGGGGGATCAATGGAGGTTTTTAATGTTTGATGTTTTATTGTGCTTTTAAATCTGTTGGGAGCCGCCCAGAGTGGCTGGGGAAACCCAGACAGATGGGCGGTGTATGAATGAATGAATGAATGAATGAATGAATGAATATTATTAGTGAAGGCAGCAAAGAAATACATTTAGCCATAAGCTGAGAGCTGACAAATATGAGTTTCATATACAGTACCAGCAACATGTTCATTTGGGAGGCCCGAGGCCAGAGTATGCTAAGGGTTCAGGGGAAGGCAGTTGAGGAACTGCAGCAAGTCTCAGAAGATGCTACAAGACGCAGAGCTCCCTCTGAAGAGGAAATGGTTGCTAAACCACTCCGTTGAAGCTGAGGTTTAAAGGCAATCTTGTGGAAGGACGAAAGGATGTAATCAGCTCCACTTACAGGCAGCAGATGGGATATATGATCTGTGAGTTTATGGCAAAAGGCTGAAGCTCACTGAGAAAGCAGAAGGTCTTAGTTCGAATCACTGGCACCTTCAGGTAGGGCTGGGAGAGAAACCTTGGAGAACCAGGACTGGCCAGTGTAGACAATGGTCTGACTTTGTGTAAGGCAGTTTCCTATGTCCCTGTGTCCACACACATTGCTGTTGAATGCTGAGGTGGAGACACCTGCCTCTTTCCACTCTTTACAAGCATGCCATGATGGGCCACCTCACATCTCTTTTTCTTCTTCATGCAGATCTCAGCTTAAGCAGACCCAACATCTTCCAAAGACCCAGTGATTCAATTGCCCTGGGGGGACGTGTGAAGATACAGTGTCAACCTAAAGATGGAGCCACCTCGTTTTATTTTTATAAGGCTGGAGGCTCAAAAGCGGAGGGGCCCATGCCTTTTCCCTCAGGTGAACTTTCCATTAGTAATGTCAGCCTGGAACACAAAGGGAATTTTAGCTGCATCTATGGACGGAAACCTTTCCTCGTCTCAAAACTGAGTACATCCCTGGAGCTTCTCGTATCAGGTATAGTATCTTATTTGGTGTGTCCTGAACTTATCACATCATTTAATTTGCAGTGCCTTTGAAACTTAAATACAGTGGTACCTTGGGTTACAGACGCTTCAGGTTACAGACTCCACCAACCCAGAAATAGTACCTCAGGTTAAGAACTTTGCTTCAGGATGAGAACAGAAATCGCACGGTGGCAGCAGGAGGTCCCATTAGCTAAAGTGGTACCTCAGGTTAGGAACAGTTTCAGGTTAAGAACGGACCTCCAGAACGAATTGTTCTTAACCTGAGGTACCACTTTAGCTAATGGGACCTCCACTGTAATTCATTGCTTTTAGCCTCTTTCCATATGAGCCTACCTGGACCCTGAGATCATCTTCTGAGGCCTTTCTTCAGGTGCCTCCACCTCAAGAGGTCCAAATGGTGGCAACACGAGAAAGAGCCTTCTCTGCAGTGGCTCCCCATCTGTGGAATGCTCTCCCCAGGGAAGTTCACCTGGCGCCTTCATTATACACCTTTAGGTGCCAGGCAAAAACTTTCCTTTTTAACCAGGCCTTTGGTTGATGTGTTTGACGTCCTATACCCTTTTAAAATGTGGGGGGTTTTGGGGGGGAGGGGCATTGGGTTGTTGTCTTTATTTTGATGGTATATTATGTGCTTTTATATTCTGGTTTTGTTTTGTGATCCGCCCTGAGACCTCCAGGTATAGGGTGGTATATAAATTCAATTAATACTAATACTAATACTAATACTAATACTAATACTAATACTAATACTAATATAAGACCTGAAAGTCTTATATTAGGGTGATGTCCAACTAAGCTTGGGTATCAATGGCCTTTGTTTAGTTTTATATTAATATTTTATTATAAACATACAAACAAACAAACAAACAAACATAGTATTATTACAATCAAACATTCACTCATTTATCATTTATTTCTAAAGCATCCTACATTAAAATGGTGTCTTTGATGTTCTATAGTACACATATAATATTGTAGAGTTTCCTAAAATTTTAAGCATTTACATTTCGTGTGTGTGTGTGTGTGTGTGTGTGTGTGTGTGTGTGTGGAGAGAGAGAGAGAGAGAGAGAGAGAATTTTACCTTTGTTTGCTTGTTCTTTTGGATACATAGACAAAAATACTGTGATAGTTTTTTTGTGTTTTATTTTGATTATTTGAGATGTTAAGGGAGAAATACAACCTGCAGAGGCTAGCGGATGCAAAATGACCTGGCCAAGCTAGGGCCATTAAGAAACAATACAGGGCCATTGAAATCCATTAACAATGCAAGAGAACTGTCTTCCCCTTTGCTCTGAGGTGTGAACACAGACTGGGTTTGGAATGTTTGCCTGGGTAACTGTTTGAGGTGACAGGAAAATAAAGGTTTTTTGAGCAAGGGTTGCTCAAATAAGAGGGAAGAAAGTCTGGGACCCATCTTGGAAAGGCTGGCAGGGAGAGATGCCCTAGACTGCAGGGCTGCACTGCTATGGGGGATCAGCCCCTCTTGAAATGACCAGGCTGTAAGATCTGGACTCCCTGCATGCAGACTGAAGGTGTAAATAGGTGAATAAACCATATTTCTTAAAGCTATGACAGTCTCCAAAGGACCACAGACCCTGGGTGAGTGCCTGGAACCCCATGGGCTCTTGCAGAGAGATGGGGAGCCACCCAACCGTGCAGTGACAAAATAATAAATAATCTGCAAACCAAGAAAACAAGAATTTCATAAAACAGAAACAGCTACTAGCACCATTTACACAGAGGACAGCTATAAACCTTAGCGTTCTCAATTTTAAAAACAGTTAAAATAGGCATTTTTGAATGTATTTATTTAACCCAGAGGCCATGTGTCCTCTGTAATTTTAGGGTATGCCTAAATAAATAAATATATGGAAGTGGAAGACAGGAGTGCCTGGCGTGCTCTGGTCCATGGGGTCACGAAGAGTTGGACATGTCTAAACGACTAAACAACAACAAACAAACAAACAAACAAACAAACAAACAAACAAACAAATAATATTTATACTCAGCCCACCTGGCTGGGGTTCCCCAGCCACTCTGGGCAGCTCCCAACAGAATATTAAAAGCACAACAAAAGCGTCAAACATTAAAAACTTTCCCAAAAAGGGCTGCCTTCAGATGTCTTCTAAAAGTCAGATAGTTGTTTCTTTCCTTGACATCTGATGGGAGGGCGTTCCACAAGGCAGGCGCCACTACTGAGAAGGCCCTCTGCCTGGTTCATCTGGTTCACCAGCTATGGCCATTCCTGAACAGAGATAGCCTGATCCCTGTAGCCCATTCATTCATAACCTCAAGGCTGGATTACTGCCACATACTGTACTCTAGGAGTGGCTGTCCTTGGTGCTGATTGGGAAGCTCCAGCTGGTGAGCAATGCAATGGCTAGGCTGCCTATGGGGGCACATAGCTGCCAACATACAACACCACTGTAAAAAAACAGCTGCACTGTCTCCCCATCTACTACTGAGCCGGTTCAAGGTCCTTGTGTTAATCTATAAAGTCCTGGGTATCTTAAGGACCACCTGAACCTTTATATCCAGCTTCACCACTGAGGTCATCTGCATGGGCATCACTGGTTGTCCCCAAAATTGGCAAGGCTCACCTGACAGCAATATGAAGCTGAGCTTTTAGTGCCATCAGCCCAGTCCTGTGAAATGCCAATAGAGATTCAGTGGGTCCCTTGAAATGCCGGCCAAAAATTATGCAGGCAGGTAAGAACATGTACCGTATTTTTCACTCTATAACACGCACCCGACCATAACATGCACGTAGTTTTTAGAGGAGGAAAATCCGTAGGCATGCCACCCGTAGGCATTCCCTCCATAACACGCACAGACCTTTCCCCTTACTTTCTAGGAGGAAAAAAGTGAGCGTTATGGTGCAAAAAATACGGTATTTCTGTAACAGCTAATTGATGATCTCTGGTTTAAAATTTTACCCAGTTCTTATTCCATATAGGTATTATTGTTGTGAGCTGCTTTGAGTTTTTTATGCTCTAATTTTTAAATATATTTTTTTAAAAAATAAATAAATATTTTTAAAAAAATAAATAAATAGCCCCTACTGAATTTTCTTTTGACCAGGCTGAGTTGTTGGGTGGATGTCTATGATCAGAAGAGCAAGTGGTTGTCACCTGCCCCTTATTCATTACTATGGCAGAGAAAGGTTCAGTATGTTAAGAGGACTTGGAAACTGGGGAGGGATTCCCCCCCCCCTTATATTTTCTTTTGCACAGATCCCAAATTATCCAGACCCAGGATCTTCCTGACACCCGCTGAGCCTGTTTACCCAGGAACAAAAGTCACTATCCATTGCCAAAGCCAAGACATTGCAGCAGCATTCTATTTTAAAAAGGATACAGACCAAATGGTCCCTACGGCCATCAGTAACAACGGGGCCATGGCAATTTTCGACATCAGTAATATAAAGCCGGCACATGCTGGGTACTATATCTGCACTTATCGTCCCAAGCTAGAACTTTTTGTCACCTCACCATCCAGTGATCCTGTGGAGCTGCTTTTCAGAGGTATGTTCTGAGTGTTTAGGTGGAACCAGAAATAATTTCAGGAGTGAAGTTAAGTAAGCTGACAGTAGTATAGGGGTAAGCCCTGATTCCTAGAGTCTGATTGGACCCCTTAGAGCATGGGTAGGCAAACTAAGGCCCGGGGCCTGGATCCGGCCCAATCTCCTTCTCAATCCGGCCCACGGACATTCCAGGAATAAGCATGTTTTTACATGAGTAGAATGTGTTCTTTTATATAAAATGCATCTCTGGGTTATTTGTGAGGCATAGGAATTCGTTCACTTTTTAGCTTCAAAATATAGTCCGGCCCCCCACAAGGTCTAAGGGACAGTGGACTGGCCCACAGCTGAATTGTTTGCTGACCCCTGCCTTAGAGTTTGATTGATAATATCACATGATATCCCACTCCATAACTCCCGCCATGTAAGTCCACCATGACATGTATTTCAGGATCATGCGCCCCCTCTACAATGAAGGCAGGCCTTCATGGACTAATAGGCAGAGTTTTTTAAACCCCTAGCCAATTTGACTTGAGTCACAATAGGGTATCTGATTGGCTTGACTGGGCTATGTGACTCCTCTACAATGATGTCACATCACTGTGGACTAATCAGAGGTTTTAAACCCCCAACCAATCTGCTACTTAATCTGCTAGAACTTTTAGAAGTGCTGGGCCAGCCTCAGTGTGTTGACTCCTAAGAATGTGTCTGGGCATGTAAAGAGGCCATCCTACAGCAAGCCCAAGTTCCCCTTTCCCTGATTGTATGAGGTTGAATACCTCTGCCTATTGGCCCACAATAACCTGCTGTCATTGTGGAGAGGTCACATGACCTCTCCTAAGGCATGGCATGGTGGTCTTAAAGGGTGGTACTTCTGAGGCAGGGCTTCCGGGGTGGCATATCATGTGATCATCAATCAAGCTGGGGGGACGATGACTAGGGGGTGAGGCTTAAGCATTTGACAGGTAGTAGGACTTTTATACTACTGCTGACAACCAGAAATAGCTGTGGATATATGAGTGGGAAATTATTCTGTCTGATATTTACACTGGTCACCTCCATTATTGTTTTGCTAAATATCAATGCTAGGAAAGTTCATGATGACCTCATTCACACATCCCAAAACCGTGTGAGAACCAAAACAGAGCCCTCCATTGAAATCCACAATTTTATTAATTTTGCAGTGCAGTTATGCAATCACAATGTGCACAAAAATGCACATATTAGGGTAAAACGTGCCTTAAAGGGCATATATTATTGAAAACAACATACAAAATGCATTATTGTAGGGGAAATCGCTTTGCAAAAATGTGCATATTAGGTAAGATTTGTGTTCAGTGCTGATAAATTTTCATGATGGTTTTTTTTAAAAAACACACACAGCAAACTGATACAAAAAATGTAATGCATTGAATGGAAAATGAGAAAAAGAGAAGCCAAAATTGACAAATTCACCCATCCCCAGACACGCCCCAATCACATGGTGACAGTCAGCATCTAAATTCCTTTTTCCTTCTGTGCATAGATGACAGCTTAATAAAACCTTCAATCTCCACCAACCCCAGTGAGTTAGTTGCCCTTGGAGGAAAAGTCAATATTGTGTGCACAATTGCATATGGATCTGCACAGTTTTACCTCCATAAGACTGGAGATCCAACACCAAAGTATTCCAGGATGGGTAATTTGAGCACCCACACTTTTCCTGTTACCAATATCAGCTTGGAGGACAAAGGGCATTATACTTGCAGCTACATATGTTCAGGAAATTCCTTTTTCATCTCAAAACACAGTGCCCCCCTGGAGCTTCTGGTAACAGGTAAGGCTGGTCCTCCAGTAATCTCCAATATTTGTTTTAGAATGGCCTTTGAAGCTTATTCATTCATTTATCTAGCCCTTCTGGTTGTTTATGTCATAAATGTTAAAATGGGAATTTGCTCAGGTGAGCTTGAGAGGTAGCAGTGTTCTTCTGCTCCTGCGTTTTTAACATCACCATGATATGAGGAAATTAAGCAAAGTGAATCTTTCTCCTAGCTATGGGATAACACAATGGTCAGGGACGGAACAAACTACAACTGCTTATTTTCCAGGCTGCTGTTCATGTCATTGGGTTGGAACCAGTAAGAATAGTTGGCAACTCAACAGAAATGCAGGATTCTTCCCCCATGCCCTTCTAGAATATTTGGCTAAGCTGGATTTCCCTGGGATAAGTTCATCACAAAGAGGTCTAAATGTTCTTTCATGTTGAAGACGTGTTGGACTTAGGCCCATTTAAACAGTATCAAACCACTTTCAACAACCATGTCTTCCAGCAAAGACTCAAAAGGAAGTGTAGTCTGTTAAGGGGGCTGACAGTTGCTAGGAGCCCCTTATTCCCATCACGGAGGGAGAATTCCAGAGTGGTTTAATGACCAATACCTTAGAAATCAATGCATCTTCACAGAGAACTCTGGGAATTGTAGCTCTGTTAGGAGAATCGGTGTCTCCTAACAACTCTCAGGATCCTTAACAAACTATACTTCCTGGGATCCCCAAGCTGTAATTGTTTAAAGTGGTGCAATACTCCTTTAAATGTATAGTGCACGTGAGCCGCTAATATGTCTGCACAAAAAATTGCAGCAAGGCATACCTGGTCGATGTCCTTTCTCTGGAAATAATATAAGCCAGCAATTATAAGCAGATCTCTCCGTAGTGCTGAAGAGATCAAGAAAAAAGCAGGGTGATGATAAATGGAGTAGGACTCCTCACCATCCAATCTCTCCCTTTCCACAGATGCCAGTTTACCCAGACCCAGTCTTTCCCTGAGTTCTGTCATTGTCAGTGTGGGAGAAACTGTCTCCCTCCAGTGCCACAGCCAAGACAGGGCCGTGACATTCTATCTCCAAAAGTCTGGAGAAACGGAGCCTCTGCAGCGCCTTGTGACCAGCAGGAACACAGCCACCTTCACCATCATTGCAGAGCAGGAGCACAATCGAAGCTTTGCCTGTAGTTACCGCCCTTCGTCAGATCTTTTTGTCATCTCAGAGCCCAGTAAGCCTGCCGAGTTTCTGGTTATAGGTAAGGGAGTCGTCATTGCAAGCACCTTCCCCACGCCCCTTGCTTCAGCTTTCATTTCTGGTTTGAGCTTGAGCATCAAGCTGGGTGTTTACTAGCACAAGGCACCAGAAGCCTATCTGGAGAGGGCACGTAACATGGATTAAACCAGGGGTTGGCAAGGTTTACCTGTTTACTCCAGCGGAGATCCCTCCATGGATTGGATTGCACGCCCCCCCCCCCATTTCCGGCTTCTGTGCAGACGCGATTGCTGGCATCTGCGCGTGTGCAGACCTAATTTCCGGCACCGCAGAGGCAAGTCCCCGTGCTGCGCTGCACCGCTTTAGCGCAGCGTGAGGGGACTCATGGAGCGGATGGCTCGGTTTAGGGGCCAGTTAAACAACCCCCATGGGCTACTTGTGGCCTATGGGCCTTAGGTTGCCAACCCCTGGATTAAACAGAGGTTTATTTAAAGAGTCCCACTTCCTGGGTGGGAAGATGTAGCGTTTAAAAAACAATAATTGCCCTGCCTGTTCCATATCAGACTTTCCTGGAAAACATCTGGGCTGACATTGTTAAAGCAAGTTTTGCATACTTGGTGACCCCGTTGGGAATCTGTGTACATGCAGCTACTCACACAGAGTCAGTTAAGGTTTGGCAGCCAGCCAGAAGGCAATTTGAAGGAGTAAGTCTGCCTGGTGATAACAGAGACATGGAGACCACTCCCTGATTGGTCAAGCTCTCTCAAAGGAGTGATAATTAATGGCTTACTAACTGTTAGTTCAGTATTTCAGGTTCAGAGTTCTGTGTGTCAGTGTAGGAGTTGTGAGTCGTGTCAGAGAGAGCTAGCAAAGGATCCGTGTTCTTTTCCTGTAAATAGTCCACTGTATATAATAAACACCTAACTACAAGTTCCTGCTTCCTGCTTCATCTATCCTGTTTGCAGCCAAGTCACCAATTGCTTCCGTGGATTCTGTGTTTACTCTGCTAGGTCTGGCTAAGGTCCTGCAACTAGTCAGAAAGTTGCAAAACACCAAATAGGTTTTGAAAGGGCTGTAAGTTATCTGCTTTTCTGTGCTTCATGCTTTATAAGTTTATCTAACAAATACAACTTGTTAAAGTTCATTCTGAGTGTTCCTTTTACTGCCAGCCTGAATCCAAAAGAATATCTGATAAGACAGCCATTCACTTACTATATTCCACCAGCAAGTGAAAGTTTATCTGTTTTGACAAGTATTTGACTGGCTTTCTCTTTTTATGAGTTATTTCATTTTACTTTTTTTTTAAGAAGTATTCTCTGCTTTGTCTTAAGATAGTTTTGATCAGCTGTTGTTTAGCTTGTTTTATTTCCTTGTGTGCTTGTTTTGAAATACCATATGGCTTCCATTAAAGGGAAAAGCATAATCCCTAATGTAGCTTCCTATCCTGTGGCTAAAGACAGAGCCCTGACTTATGGTTGTCAACATCTCAGTTCCTGTTTCCTTCTGTGCACAGATCGCAGGTTGCATACACCAACCATCTCCATTGTTACCAGTCAGCTGATTGCCCCCGGAGCACAAGTCAACATCACGTGTACAACTAATGGTGGACCTGCAAAATTCTATCTCCACAAGGCTGGAGATCCAATGCCAAAACAGTTGGTGAAGGCTCACAATCATGTGGGTATTTTTTCCATTGGGAATATCAGCAGGAAGGATGAAGGGAACTACAGCTGTAGCTATGCATGTTTAGATCGCCCGCTGTTAGTCTCACAACCAAGTAACTTCCTGGAACTTCTTATATCAGGTATGTTGTTGTTGTTGTTGTTGTTGTTGTTATATCAGGTTTCTTCTTCTTCTTCTTCTTCTTCTTCTTCTTCTTCTTCTTCTTCTTAAAAGCGGGGGGGGGGGGACGATGACAATCAGTGCAGAATACATAAAATGCTCATCTAACAACATCTTTGGAAGTCTGACTCAATTCATTAGAATAGTGGTTCCCAGTCAGGGGTCCGGGGACCCCTGGGAATCCACGGAACACACCCAGGGGGTCCACAGCACCACCCCCTGCCAGAGGCTCACTTATCTTGTTAAATGCACAGTGAACTCTGTCTCTATGTTTCCTTGATCCTTCAGCTCTGCGACTTACCATACTTTTTGGTTTCAGAAGTTATTTAACTTAATTAAGTCATTATCTCCAGTTGGGTACAAAACATCAAAGTCTCATTTTGGCTGAATCTGGAACAGCAAAGCTTTCCTGCTCATGTGCCTTTTATATAAAACATAGCTTTAAAATCATACAAATCATTAAGCAGCATGTTCAAATCAGCAAGAGGAAGATAAAATAGTTCTAAGTGCTAAAAGAATAGTATTTCAAAAGCATTTAAGAACATATTGACATGAAGAAATTAAGAAGGTGAACCCTTTACAGTGGTACCTTGGGTTAAGAACTTAATTTGTTCTGGAGATCCGTTCTTAACCTGAAACTGTTCTTAACCTGAGGTACCACTTTAGCTAATGGGGCCTCCCACTGCCACTGCACGATTTCTGTTCTCATCCTGAAGCAAAGTTCTTAACCCAAGGTACTATTTCTGGGTTAGCGGAGTCTGTAACCTGAAGCATCAGTAACCTGAAGTGTCTGTAACCCGAGGTACCACTGTATTTGCTTGAGTATAAATTGATAGAATAAAAATTTACCTTTTAAATTTCTGTATAGCTGTCAAGTGGCACAACTGACACTTAACGTTCCCTGGCTACGCTCAGTCCTCAGAGCTGTAGTTTGTTGATGATGCTGGGAGGGAATTGTAGTGTTCTGAGAAGTGTACTACAGTTCCCAGAATTCTTTGGAGGAAGCCATATGCTTTAAATGCATGTTCGAAATGCTTTCAGTGTGTGGTGTGGATGTAAACATTTAAGTATTGCATCTGGGAGTGGGTAATGGGAAGCATTACCACTACCAAAGCAGTGTAGATATTCTTCCCTTCCTCTAAATGCATGGACTTTTTGCCTCAGTTTTAACAAATATACCCCTTTCCGCATCCCCTTTTGGTTGCGTTGTGGTTTTGGACTGTTATGAGTGCAAATACTAAGAGTCTTCTTGTACATATTCTCTGAGCCAACTGAGCATAGCTGGCATTCCATAATATACAGTTGGAAATCAGGGCCACAGAATCACAGGACATGCTGGTGACTATTGCCTAATTATTTAAATTTATTTTCCACCACAAACAGTGATGAAGGTGCATCACATACTGTATAGTACCATGGAGAGACCTGGTCTGAACAGAGACATTGGATTCTTATCTCATTACACATGATAAAGCTATTTTTAGCCATCTCACCCCTTGCTTTTTCCTGTAAGACCAATTGCAGTCGTTAACAGTTGTCAACAGGTTTCCACACCTATCAGCCAATCACCCATTCCCACCACCCTTCTGAGTAATACCCCTCTCCACCCTCTCACTATATATAAGGGTCTGGTGACTTCTGTTTCTGTGTATCTGAAGAAGAGTGCATGCACACGAAAGCTCAAACCAGTAACAAACTTAGTTGGTCTCTAAGGTGCTACTGAAGGAATTCTTTTATTTTGAATAGTCCCAGTTAATGCATTTCCGAGGACAGTCAGGAAGTCTGGGATGCATAGATATAAAAGCTATTGCACAACTAACTCTTTATGCAGATGTCCTTGCCTCTGCTTTCACACCCAGAGCAATGCATCTTGCACATTGTGGTCTGTTGGAATAGACAGTTGGTGGGATCAGTGGATTAAAGTCTCCCTGTTCATTTGCTTATGTGCACAGGTCCTCACACCTCCAATCCGGGGACTTCTGAGCCTCCAGATTATACCCTGATCAACATAATTAGATTTGCCATAGGAAGTCTGATCCTCTTCCTCCTCACATATGTCATAATCAGAGACCAGCAGCTCCAAAGGAAACATGGCCTTAAAGTGAGATGACTCTCCTCCTGGAGGAAACATGGATTTAAGGTGAGATTACCGTATGTTCCAGCGTACAAGATGCCTTTTTCTCCCTGGAAAATCACCCCAAAAGTCAGGGGTCGTCTTATACACCGGGTATACGCGTTGGGAAGGAGGAGAGGGAGCTGGTGAGCAGAGGTGCCCCGTCTGCCATTGCTCCTCCTCCCTCTCCACAGAAGGGGACGCGGAAAGTCCTTCCGAGCGCGGCGCTCACCCGCCCGCCTGCCAAACGCCTCGCCTTGGGCTGCTGCGATGGCAGAGGCAGCGGAGGGGTGTGCTCTCTGCCCCTGGCGGTGCTCAAACTCTATAACTCTAAAACTCTAAAATTAAACAGCAAAAGTTGGGGGTCGTCTTATACGCCCAGTCGCCTAATACGCCGGAGTCTATGGTACTCTTCCACTTCCTGGTTCCACACTGGTTCCTTTGGATTTCCAAACAAGGTCTGAACTTAATCTCAGACCCTCCAAGTGTCCCTATTTTCCAGGGACAGTCATGTATTTACAGAAACCATCTAGGTTTCTAATTTGATCCTGGAATATCCTGCTTTACCTTAGGATATCCCTATTTTCATCGGCGAAATGTTGGAGGGTATAGAATTAGGCAACCCCGAGTCAAGGAGATAAGTAACTATACAACCTTTAGAAGACATCTGAAGGCAGCTCTGTATAAGGAAGTTTTCTTTAATGTTTAATGTTTTATTATGTTTTTATCTGTTGAAAGTCACTCAGAGTAGCTGGGGCAACCCAGTCAGGTGGGCGGGGTATAAATAATAAAATTTTTATTATTATGGAATAGGGCGTTCCTATTTTCATCAGAGAAATGTTGCAGGGTATGTAATCTTCAAGGGGCTTTTTGCATTTGCCCACTGTTCATATACTTTTCATTTTGAAAGAAAGGTCCAGGTTTAGTCACATCCCTTAGCTTCTCTGCTGAAATGATCACTGGTGAAAAGCTCCAGGATGCAAATCACAGGTGCAAGTCAGATAAGACAGTTGAGAAGAGGGAGGTAGATTAAAGGTCTGATACAGTAGAAGGCTGATCCTTATTTTGCTTGGTATACATTCAAAGAAACATACAAATAATTTCATGCATTCAAGGGAGCTGTGGGCTAGCTTGTGTTTCTCTTATCACATCAGCCACCACTCCTTACCACGACTATGGGACAATCACCCTCCAAAGCCAAAGGACTTTCAAACACAATTTTTGATATTACATGGGTATCACATGTTCAAAGAAAGAAAACACCAACCGGCTGACTTCCAGAAGCCCATGGACACTACTTACAAGCCTCTTTGTATCCCATCTATTATCCTTATCCAGCCTGGTGCCTCTATCCCTTTCTGTGCTCAGGAAGTCCCCAGGAATGGATGGAGTAGGGATAACAATGACACCATCCGTCCAGTGTTGATTTTAGGCAAACTTCCCAATGAATGACAGCTTAGCCCCCTCTTGTCCCCCCTCAAGTTATGCACACAGCTCAGCCTCTAATGCCAGTGTCTAGTTAATCCGGGTTGGGGGAAAAACCCTCTATTGTTATTATTGGAACGTGGGTGGTGCTGTGGTCTGAAACACTGAGCCTCTTGGGCTTGCTGATCAGAAGGTCAGCGGTTCAAATCTGCGCAACGGGGTGAACCTCCTGTTGCTCGGTCCCAGCTCCTGCCAACCTAGCAATTCGAAAGCACACCAGTGCAAGTAGATAAATAGGTACCGCTGCATCGGGAAGGTAAATTGTGTTTCCGTGCACTCTGGTATCTATAACCAGGTGCACAGCCTGGGAGTCATTTTGGACTCACAGCTGTCCATGGAGGCACAGGTTAATTCTGTGTCCAGGGCAGCTGTCTACCAGCTCCACTTGGTACGCAGGCTAAGACCCTACCTGCCCGCAGACTGTCTTGCCAGAGTGGTGCATGCTCTGGTTATCTCCCGCTTGGACTACTGCAACGTGCTCTACGTGGGGCTACCTTTGAAGGTGACCCGGAAACTGCAATTAATCCAGAATGCGGCAGCTAGACTGGTGACTGGGAGTGGCCGCCGGGACCACATAACACCGGTTCTGAGAGATCTGCATTGGCTCCCAGTACGTTTCCGAGCACAATTCAAAGTGTTGGTGCTGACCTTTATTTTTTTTTTAAAAAAAATATTTTTTATTACATTTTTTCTAGATAGAAATACAAAGTCAGATATATAAAGAAATAACAGAAAAGAAAAAAGAAGAAAGAAAAGATTCATCTTTTCAAAACTTTTTTTCATATCCACCCGGACTTCCCCACGTCTTCCACACCGTGTGTTCTTTACAATAAAAATGTCAGCAAATTATAACCTTGTTTCGTACATTCTTTTATACTTTCAACTAATTATGTTTTAAGTTTAAAATACTTATTGTCAATTTACTCTGAAAACATATATAATATTGTTTTAAACATTAATTGTCTCATTAATATAACTTAATTTCCCATACCATCAAATCTTATTGCTGGAGCTAAATTTTCCAAATCATGTGAAATCTTAACACTCATATAACTTGTAAAATTTTTGTAAATAATCTTTAAATTTTTTCCAGTCCTCCTCCATTGCTTCTTCTCCCAAATCTCGGTGACCTTTAAAGCCCTAAATGGCCTCGGTCCACTATACCTGAAGGAGCGTCTCCACCCCCATCGTTCAGCCCGGACACTGAGATCCAGCACCGAGGGCCTTCTGGCGGTTCCCTCATTGCGAGAAGTAAGGTTACAGGGAACCAGGCAGAGGGCCTTCTCGGTAGTGGTGCCTGCCCTGTGGAACGCCCTCCTAGCAGATGTCAAAGCAATAAACAACTATTTTACTTTTAAAAGGCATCTGAAGGCAGCCCTCTTTAGGGAAGTTTTTAATGTTTGAAGCTGTACTGTTTTTAATGTTCAGTTGGAGGCCGCCCAGAGTGGCTGGGGAGGCCCGGCCAGATGGGCGGGGTATAAATAAATTATTATTATTATTATTATTATTATTATTATTATTATTATTATTATTATTATAACAGTGTTCCATTGTGCCAGAAGCAGTTTAGTCATGCTGGCCACATGACCCAGAAAGCTGTCTGTGGACAAATGCCGGCTCCCTCGGCCTGAAAGTGAGATGAGCTCCGCAACCCCGTAGTTGCCTTTGACTGGACTTAACAGTCCAGGGGTCCTTTACCTATTGTTATCTCATGCCTTTTCCACTATATTTACAGGATATTTACATTGCCCTTAGATTTTGATGTGCAAAAGTACAAGAGATATTGAAACCATTGGCCAAGAAGCCAAGCAAAGATAGCTCCGTGAGTCCACCGTGATGACAAGATAATTTTCTCAAGACATACAACAACAATATGAGATTATTCTTTTTTCAACACTCAGGCATACCAGATGCACCACTGCATGAAGCAGGCTGATAAGCATGCTTCTTCTTTTTGTCACTGGCTACAGCCTATGAATTGGAGGGTTTCCCCCAATTCATCAGTCTTCAATTGATCCATTATAAAAAGCACGTTTTAATTATTGGGGCAGCTCTTCAAGGCACTGTGTGTTTATTCTCTTTGGTTTAATTTATATTTTGTAATGGTGTGGTTTTTTTTACTGGTATTTGATGCCATTGTGTTTTAGATGTGTTACTCTTAAACTGTATTTAAAAAATAATAATAAAGATGGGGTTTTCTTCTCAGTTTGCGTTCTTTTGTTCATTACATTCTATAATATTTTACACTGCTTCAAAATCTCAAAAAAGTAGATAGTCTGAGAAACTGTGGCTTCGGGACTGTTGTAGGCCTTAGTTTTGCCATATATATGGCCGGAATCTTTTGATTTCTTTGTTGCTGCCTGCATGCCCTATATGGGACAGCTAATATTTGAGTTTACAAGGCTCCATGTCCTTTTGATTTTAATTTTAAATTTTTATTGGAATTTTATTTACAACATAACACAACCCCCCCACCCCCATTTCACAAATCCACCCTCATTAAATGTTAACATAACATACAGTGAGTATAGCATACAACAATACAAACAACCAAATAAAAGACTTCCTTTATCATGTCCTTTTGAATCAAGCTAGACTGAATAAGACACTGAGGAGCTCACTTGGTTAGAGTCACACACAATCCTCTAGGACTACTCTTTCTATCTTTCTATGGGTGAGAGCTACCTATAGAAAATAACTGAGAAATACCTGGCTGGGGAACAGGTATTCACACCCCACACCCCACCAAGAAGGACAACAGCAGGATCTTGAGATGATACTCTTCGTAACTCAGTTTTTGTTTCACGTGGAAATGTTGATATTTTTTTTAATGTTTCTATACATTTAACAGCATGAAGCATTCATAGGGAGCCCAACCCATCTGCATGTCACCGAGTGCTGCATTTAGACTGGAAGGGGCAATTTAAGCAGCCTAAGGTAAAGGTAAAGGGACCCCTGACCATTAGGTCCAGTCGTGGCCGACTCTGGGGTTGCGGTACTCATCTCGCTTTACTGGCCGAGGGAGCCAGTGTACAGCTTCCGGGTTATGTGGCCAGCATGACTAAGCCACTTCTGGCGAACCAGAGCAGTGCACGGAAATGCCGTTTACCTTCCCACTGGAGCGGTACCTATTTATCTACTTGCACTTTGACATGCTTTCGAACTGCTAGGTTGGCAGGAGCAGGGACCAAGCAATGGGAGCTCACCCCGTCGTGGGGATTCGAACTGCTGACCTTCTGATTGGCAAGTCGTAGGCTCTGTGGTTTAACCCACAGTGCCACCCACGTCCCTTAAGCAGCCTAGACTTTCCTATAACATAGGAGGTGTTTCAGTGCTTTACAATCACAGTGTCCAGGGCTTCTGCCCTCAAGTGAAGCTGCCACAGTTTGAAAGGGTAAACAAACCAACCCCTGTAATTGTAATTGTTTCTGGCCATCGTGTTGCTTTTGATCTTGTGGACAGTTTGAAAGGGCACAGTGCTCTGATTTGGATTTCATCATAACCTTGGGCACACGAGAATGGCCTCAAGTGATTCCCACTTTCTTTGCTAGGGACCTAGGCAAGATTTGACACGTATGAGGGGTTTCTGTGTTAATTCAGACAACTTGCCCAAAAGATCTGGTGCTACTGGGTTTAGAGACTAGTAGTTCCTGCTCAGAGAACTTTGTGGGAAGTTTGAATTGCAATTATATGCTCGGATCCAGGGGATGTGAGACCCTTTGACAAGTAATCCTGACTCAAGGATGTTCTTTAAGAGGTCACTACAAGAAAGACCTGTAGGTTTGGGGTAATCCAGGTGTTACCATCTGGGGATTGCAATGCTGAAAGGAAAACAAGAAAATAATCAAAATGGCAACTTGGACTGGGGACTGTTTGTGAGCAATTGTATCTCCTACCAACAGAAGTGAGAACTTTGATGTCCCTGCTGCCTATTAAAATTAAAACCAGTCACTGCTAGCTGATCATAAAACAGTGTTGGCACACTAACAAATGGGAGAGTCTGCTTGGTCAAATAGGAAATGAGTCTTTAAATCTGAACTTTACAATGCAGTAAAATCCAACTGCTTTTCACTAGGGATGGGCAAATCTGGAAATTTTGGGTTCTCACCTTTCCAGGCTTAGTTTGGTTCTCCAAATTTCTGTATGTGGTTTTTAAAAAAGGCAACAGGCAGATGGCTTGTGATGCAAAGGACTGTTCAAGATGGTGAGATGAGAGTAAGCGGCAATGGGAAAAAGGCTGAGAAAGATGAAGGAAGTCAGGATGGAGGACAAAAGAACTGCAGGAAGGGAGTTGGAGAAAAAAGCAGCAGCAGGTGACAAAGAGAGAAAGGAGGTGCTGAAAGTTAGGGAAAGTGAGAAAATGACAGAAAGGATTTTTTAGATAAGCAAATGCAAAGCTAATGGTGATGGTCACTTACCCTCACAAAAGAAATGGTCCCAGAAATCAAAGAGAGAATGCAACCACTGAAAGGCTTCAAAAGTTTGACCAATAATACATGAAATATTGGTTCACTTGTGTTGGGAAAACATCATGCCAACATCCCTGTGTGTGATATGTGGTATATCCTAGTGCTATTAATTTTAAATTAAAAGTGAAAGTGTAGAAGTGAGTCCCTTGTTCTGGGTCTGGACTGGATGAAGACCACTGTTCTAGAGAGTATTGTCTCTTTGACAACCCCTCAAGTAGAGTTGTGTGCCTGGTTGTGGTTGTTGTTGTTGTTTTATCTTACAACTTACTGCTACTTCTTCATAATAAAACTCCTAATTAAAACATGATTTTAATATAATTTTAATAGGCCTCACGTAACTTCCCAGGGAATTCTTCAGTATTCGCCTACAGTATTTAGCCAAATGCCTGAACCCACCTTGAAGCAAAAACTTAACATGAAAGTTCAAACACAAGGAAATAAACAACTACAGTATCTGACTTGTAGAAGACATCAGGGAAGTTTTAAATGTTTGATGTTTCATTGTGTTTTTAATATTCTGTTGGAAGCTGCCCAGAGTGGCTGGGGAGGCCTGGCCAGATGGGTGGCATATAAGTAAATTATTATTAATTATTGTTGTTGTTGTTGTTGTTGTTGTTATTTCTCAGTGCAATCACTTAATGCAAGTATCTAATTAGACATGAATTAGCAAAAATCTGCTCAAGCTTCTGGCTTCTGGACTTACGTTATGTGGAAATTGATCAATAAAAAATATTTAAAAAAGAAAAAAGAGAAGGTTTCTTGGATAGCAGAGGGGACAGGTCTGCTGGAATCCCAATCCATTCGGGTAAAAACAGTGTTGAGAGATTGAAGGCCTTAAGGTAGTGAGAGTCTGGGAGGGTGTAGTTGGCCAAGTAGACAGTCTCCCCACCAGCCAGGTAGCCGGCCCAGCGGCCAAAAGTGCCAATTGTCATTATTGTGTGGTTGCAATGAACAAGGAGAGCAAAATCCCTCGCTGGAGAGGACTCGCGCCCATCCCCAGAAAAATACACATCCCCCCTGGAGGCATTGATGTTTTCTTTGCACCACTCCATCCCATTGCTGGTCACCACAAAGATGGGACTGGGGTACTTCTCTCTAAAATAGTTCATGGCTTTCTCCAAATAGCCTCTGTCAGCCACCACACCTTTCCAGCTGGGCATCACATGAACATAATCCCCTCTGCGGA
The DNA here is from genome assembly GCF_965113315.1 of Podarcis vaucheri. Lineage (NCBI taxonomy): Eukaryota > Metazoa > Chordata > Lepidosauria > Squamata > Lacertidae > Podarcis > Podarcis vaucheri. The sequence continues at coordinate 19,655,738 of NC_138751.1, forward strand.
CATGCACGCCAACATATGTCACCTCCTGGCGCTGCCCCCGTAGCTCCTGAAGATATTGATTGGCTTCTTCCTTGATGTGGTCATGGAAGGAGAACTCCTGAAGTATCTCTTGGCGGATATGGTGATAAAAAGTGTAAGACCATGGGTAGCCCGTCAGCCGGACATACTTGCCTTTGATGTGTTTATAACTCTCTGACATCCAACTTCGCAGAGGGAAGTCTTTCCAATGGATCTTTTTATCCACTTCAGCACTGATCACTGGTAAAGTGATTCGGAACATTGGTGACAGGTACTTGTGCATGGCGGGATAAATACAGGCTTGATGTCCATTCATCTTGGCTAAGGCATAGAGGGTGGCATATTCCCCCATCTGGTTTCCCAAACGGCCATCAGATTTCACTGTCCATATGCCACTAGCTATGATCTTACAGGATAACCTGGATGAATTTCCCATCTCTGGGAAATTAGATGCATTCTTGACGCTGATCCTCCACTGCTGATATGGCATCTTGTCATATAGGTGAAAGAATGCAGAGAGGGACAGGAGACCGAAAAAGTAGAGGAAGAATAAGAGGGCAGGTTGGCTGAAGGAACATCTTTGTGGGAGATGCATAGCTGCACAATAGGAACACCTAAAGGAAGAGCAAAGTGGAGTGAAAAGACAGGTGGTATCTACACACAGATCACAACCACTGATATATGTCAGTGATGACTTGGACTGTGTTGCCACACTTCATATGATACATGTTTATGTGGAAGCAAATCCTATTGACTTTGATGAAACTTACATCTTTGTTCTATTTGAAGTCAAAGTTTCTTTTGGCAACTACACCATTTTACTGATCTGACCCTCTCTGCTTCTGTTAGAGGCAGGACAGGGGCGCCAACTTGTCCTCCCTCATTAAGAGGTTCCCCATCCCCTGCCGCCCCCAGGCAAATGCTGCCATGTTGTGTGGGGGTGGGACTGTGCTCAGCCCGGGGGTAACCTGTGAAGCGTGGTCCAGGAGCAGTCCAGAATCTGAAGGTTCCGCTAGGCATTAGTCCGACAGGGCCAAGGCAGGACACGAGGCAGGAAACCAGGCAAGGACAGGTACAGCATCTCAGGCAGCATCTGGCATGTTGCAATGTTGCTCCCGCAACCTGGGGTGGGGTCCGACAGCCTTTTATCTTTGTCAGAGTAACGGCCGGTCCTGATCCCCCGGCGACTCATCTCCCTGTTTTGCCCAAAGGCGAGCACTCCTCCTGCGAGTACTCAGGTCTCTCCTTCTCTCAGACCTTAGTCTCTGCAGCTGGGGAGATGTCGGTGGGTTACTAGACCCAGGGGCTGCCTCAGCCTCCTCTGACCCAACCGGTAGTGGAGCAGCTTTAAGTGATGGCCTAGCTCAGGGGTCTGCAACCTTTAAGACAAAAAGAGCCACTTGGACCCGTTTCCAAAGAAAAAAAACTGGGAGCCGCAAAACCATTGCGACATTTAAAACAAATACATCTCTGGAGCCGCGATCTGACAGCGGGCGGGAAGGTGACGTCGGGACGGTGCGTGACTAACGCACGCACCGCCCCCATGCGACGTCACAGCCAGTACAGCGCCCGCCACAGTGGGGAGTGTTGGGGCGCACAATGCGCCTCCTCCCCTCGCTAGTATCCGTCCCGGAGCCGCGGCAAAGCTGTAAAAGAGCCACATGCGGCTCCGGAGCCGCGGGTTGCAGACCCCTGGCCTAGCTGAAGGCAATGAGGTAATCCCCGCATCTGGAGCCAGGACAGGCTCAGGCCCCTGACTTGGCCCAGCTGGCGTTTGTTGCAGGGGAACCTGTGCAGACTGGAACTCTTCAGGGTCAGGCCACAGACTTGGTTCAGATGATGCCTGAGGCAAAGGATACGGTGCAGACTGAGACTCCCTTGGCTCTGAATCCGAGCCCGAGTCCCAGGCCATCACAGGGACATGCAGAGGGCGATTTTCATCCTCTGTGCTGCCCGTTGCTGATGGGTGAGCACTGGCCCATTGGGTGGGAGGCCCCCCCATCACCACAGGGGGGGGGGCAGGATGGGTCATGTGATGCCAGGCCCTCTCAATGCGGGGGGTGGGTAAGTTGATGCCCCTGTCTTACAGAGGGTCTAATTCGTAAAATGGTGTAGTCATCATAGCATGCATGTACCAGAAAACAACAAGAAGTAAAATAATTTAGACTGAGATCCGCACGTTCCCTCTTTCTTCCTACTCATTTAGCCATCCTACTTACAGGGCATTTTTAATTCATATCTACAGTGGAACCTTGACTTATGTACAGCTCTACTTATGTACGATTCCAGTTACGACCTTCAGTCGGTGCCTCGACTTATGAATTTTCCTCTAGATACGAGCAGAGGCCTTGCCAACAGCCCAGAGCTCACCCGGCTGGCTGCGGAGCAGCGCTGAGGCCTCTGCTGCCAGGGAGAGGGCCCCCATCCCACCCACAAAGCTTTGGAAGAGGTGCTGCCTGCAAGGGGCACAGCAGGGCACACTGCAGCCCCAAACCCCGCTGAGGAACTAACCTCAGGAAGTCCAGAGAAGAACCTGGCCTGGCAAGAAAAAAAGTGACCCTGGCAGAAGTGAATCAGCCCTATACTGACCCTTGCCCCACCCCCAACTGCCGTTTTAGGGGGTGTTTTACATCGTCTAGAATGGATCAATTCACTTTTCCATTACTTTCTATGGAAAAGTGCGCCTCTACTTATGTACGTTTCTAGTTATGACCTGACCTCCGGAACGGATTATGGTTGAAAGTAGATGTTCCACTATAGATAATATGTAGCCCCCTAGAACAATACGTATTTAGAATTCCAGTCTTACAGGCTAGGAGGAACAACTGCAATGGCTGGACTTTGGGGGTGCAATTTATTCAACGGAAATGTGATGTCTCTGTTTCTCAGCTTAACCTGCCGAACAACACTCCATTCTCTCCATTGTTCAACTTCTCTCGCACCTAGACTTTCCTTCCTTGTGGTCTTTGCGCGCGCTCTCTCTCTCTCTCTCTCTCTCACACACACACACACACAGCAAAGAGCTCACCCAGCACTATCCCTCAGCTGCTGATAATTGAAGGATTAAATTGGAGAACTAACCTGCAGTGACTCTCCAAAGGTGTTCTATCTGGTCAGAATTAAGGAAAAGTCAAGCTTTGTTTTCTCTGCCTGTATGTGGGATTGGGAGTCGCGCTCCCTGGATACTGCAATAGTATAAGGAAGGGCCGTGGGTAACTGCTTTACACTCACTGCTGTTAACGTAATTTTTACAAGTGAGTTTGACTTCTGTACAGACTCATCATGAAACCCATGCATAATGTGCGATTGGACTTCAGACCTCCTCATGACTCCCTGCTCGGGTGTTTTCTGTATGCAAATTAAGCAAAAAAAGAAAGAAGTCCATATATTCACTCATCTCTTTATATACACACACAAACACACACCTACACCATCCTGCTTCAATAGACCGCAGGACAGTTTAAAGCATAGAACATAATAAACCAGGGGTCCTCAAAGTTTTTGAACAGGGGGCCTGTTCACTGTCCCTGTACATTGTTGGGGGCTGGACTATAGTTTTAAAAAGATGTGAATGAATATTTAACTCACCCACTTTTGATGGTTTGTTGACCAATAAGAAAGCCTGGAGGCGGAGCTTACCTGATTTTGAGGCTCAGCCAGAGGTTTTAACAGTTAGTTCGGTTGGTTCTTTGGGGGAAGGGAGATAGAGGAGTCAGAGTGAGTTAGAGACAGGGACAAGACTGAGAGGGAATAGGGTGACAGTGTTTCAAATATATTTTAAAACTTGTTTGTGTTTGAAATAAACTTTAATCTTCATTGTTAAGTCTACCTGACTGAGACTCAATACTTCACCCAGGAACCCTGGGTTTCCCCCCACAAAATTGGTGGCAGCGGAAGAATAAAGTACAGTGGTGCCTCGCAAGACGAAATTAATCCGTTCCGTGAGTCTCTTCGTCTTGCGGTTTTTTCGTCTTGCGAAGCACGGCTATTAGCGGCTTAGCGGCTATTAACGGCTTAGCGGCTATTAACGGCTTAGCGGCTTTAAGAAAAAGGAAACAAACTCGCAAGAACTCGCAAGACATTTCGTCTTGCGAAGCAAGCCCATAGGGAAATTCGTCTTGCGAAGCAGCTCAAAAACGGAAAACTCTTTCGTCTTACGCGTTTTTTGTCTTGCGAGGCATTCGTCTTGCGAGGTACCACTGTAGTGGTGTACAGGTCAATAGTCTGTGAAATGACCGGGGGCTCTGTATGAACGCCACAGTGGCCTTCCCATTCCCCGTTCTGTGGCACGAGTGGTTGTGTGTTGTGTTCTGGTGGGTGAGCGAATTTCAGCATCCCCTCCCCCCAACAATCAAGCAGCCAATGCTGAAAATCGCTCACCCACTGTAATGAAGCGCGAACCCGAGATTGTAAGCGGCGATTGGCTGCTTGGTTGTTGGGGGATGGAGAATGCTGAAAATTGCTCACCTGCCGGAACGCAGCACACAACCACAGGCAGTGAGCGTGAGGAGGAGGAGTTCGAGAGCGACCCTCCCAGGAGGCGCCCTATTGGTCAGCGCTGAAGCCCGTCAGACTCATTGCGGCGCTCGAATTGACCCTTTCCACGTTAGACAGAGGTGGGTTCTGCAATGGCCGGGCGGGCTGGGTTCAGGACCCTGGCGGGCCAGATCCCTGTCTCTCACTCAAGGTCCTTCCACCAACCATGTGTGTCTAATCCTTGGACCCCAATAATGACCCACAGCAGAGGACACCAGTGGGGGGGGGGAGAGAAAGAGAAGAAAGGGGGGTTAGTTACATAAAAGAAATTATTCAAAACATTCCTGCTAGGGTGATATCCAACTGTTCTGCTTTCTGTTAAGTAATGTTTTCCCAATCTTCAGACACAAATGTCTCAAATTCATTTTTATTTTATTTTTTTGCTTTTCACACAAACAATCCAAAAGGGGTTCTCTAATTAAAATAATTCATAATAAATGTCAGCCATGAAGTAATGCCTCTGGTGTATGTTTCAGATGATTATCTTGTTTTCTGATCTCCATGACACAGCTGAAGATTTCAGGGATATAGTTATCGCATTGCAATTTTCTGTTTGTTTCAGCAAGTCTACGCTGAAATGATTTAGTGAATCGGTTAAAAGTGGAAGAGGAAATTGAAGGGTGTAGCAGCTGTTCCTGCTCCTGTATCTCCCAAATCTGTTGCCATTGCTTAGCAGCCTTCTGAGGGCACTAGCTAGCTGATCATAAAACAATGTTTGTACACTAACACCTGGGAGAGTCTGCCTGGTTAAAATGGGAAATTAGAACTTTACAATGCAGTAAAATCCAACTGCTTTTCACTAGGGATGGGCAAATCTGGAAATTTTGGGTTCTCACATTTCCAGTCTTAGTTTGGTTCTCCAAATTTCTGTAAGTGGTTTTTTAAAAAGGCAACAGGCTTGTGATACAAAGGACTGCTGAAGAGGGTGAGATGAGAATAAGTGGCAATGGAAGAAAGGCTGAGAAGAAGAAGGAAGTCAGGATGGAGGACAAACGAATTGCAGGAAGGGAGTTGGAGAAAAAAGCACCAGCAGGTGACAAAGATAGAAAGGAGGTACTGAAAGTTATGGAAAGTGAGAAAATGACAGAAAGGATTTTTTAGATAAGAAAATGCAAAGCTAATGGTGGTGGTCACTTACCCTCTCAAGAAAAATGGTCCCAGAAATCAAAGCGAGGATGCAACCATTGAAAGGCTTCAAAAGTTTGACCAATAATACATGAAATATTGGTTCATTTGTATTGGGAAAAACATCATGCCAATATCCCTTTGTGTGATATGAGGTATATCCTAGTGCTATTAATTTTAAATTAAAAGTGAAAATGTAGAAGTGAGTCCCTTGTTCTGGGTCTGGACTGGATGAAGACCACTGTTCTAGAGACTATTGTCTCTTTGACAACCCCTCAAGTAGAGTTATGTGCCTGGTTGTTGTTGTTTTATTTTACAACTTGCTGCTACTTCTTTGTAATAAGACTCCTAATTAAAATATAATTTTAATATAATTATAATAGGGCTTGCATAACTTCCCAGGGAACTCTTCAGCAGGGTTGAATTTATGTTTGATGAGGCCCTAACCTACTGAAGGTAATGGGGCCCATTATATGTCCAGCTGTCCTTTGTCAACAACAAATTGCCACTGTTTTTTTGTGTTCAATGTATGCTTTATGGTGATTTATGGACCTAAGAGATATCTAAAGCCATTTCCACATAACAAATAGGAGCCTACACAACACAATACACTGTTGCTGTATGTAGGTTTTATTTTATTTGTTTTTTATTCTATATTTTGGAAATGTACATCCAGGTGTGTTTTTTCATTTAATTATTTTGGGGCCCGCAAGAGATTGTAGTACCAAGCTATAATTTGTTTAGTTTATACGTAAATCCGGCACTGCTTTTCAGTATTTGCCTACAGTATTTAGCCAAATGCCTGAGCACAGAGTATCTAATTAGACTTTAATCAGCAGCTATCTGCTCAAGCTTCTGGCTTCTGGACTTGAGAAGGTTTCTTGGACAGCAGAGGGGACAGGTCTGCTGGAATCCCAATCCATTCAGGTAAAAACAGTGTTGAGAGATTGAAGGCCTTAAGGTAGTGAGAGTCTGGGAGGGTGTAGTTGGCCAAGTAGACAGTCTCCCCACCAGCCAGGTAGCCGGCCCAGCGGCCAAAAGTGCCAATTGTCATTATTGTGTGGTTGCAATGAGCAAGGAGAGCAAAATCCCTCTCTGGAGAGGACTCGCGCCCATCCCCAGAAAATTAAACATCCCCCCTGGAGGCATTGATGTTTTCCTTGCACCACTCCATCCCATTGCTGGTCACCACAAAGATGGGATTGGGGTACTTCTCTCTGAAATAGTTCATGGCTTTCTCCAAATAGCCTCTGTCAGCCACCACACCTTTCCAGATCTTGGGCATCACATGAACATAATCCCCTCTGCGGACATGCACTCCAACATATGTCACCTCCTGGCGCTGCCCTCTTAGCTCCTGAAGATATTGATTGGCTTCTTCCTTGATGTGGTCATGGAAGGAGAACTGCTGAAGTATCTCTTGGCGGATATGGTGATAAAAAGTGTAAGACCATGGGTAGCCCGTCAGTCGGACGTATTTGCCTTTGATGTGTTTATAACTCTCTGACATCCAACTTCGCAGAGGGAAGTTCTTCCAGCGGATCTTTTTATCTACTTCAAAGTGGAGCACTGGTAAAGTGATTCGGAACATTGGTGACAGGTACTGGTGCATGGCGGGACAGATGTAGGCTTGATGTCCATTCATCTTGGCTAAGGCATAGAGGGTGGCATATTCCCCCATCTGGTTTCCCAAACGGCCATCAGATTTCACTGTCCATATGCCACTATCTATGATCTTAGAGGATGACCTGGAAAAATTACAGGCAGAGTTGGTGGTAATGAGGGAAGCAGATTGTCCCCTCCCTGGGAAATTGGATGCATTCTTGACGCTGATGCTTAGCCGCTGATATGGCATCTTGTCATACAGATGCAATAATGTAGAGAGGGACAGGAGGCCAAAGAAGTAGAGGAAGAATAAGAGGGCAGGCTGGCTGAAGGAACATCTTTGTGGGAGATCCATAGCTGCACAATAGGAACACCTAAAGGAAGTGCAAAGTGGAGTGAAAAGACAGGTGGCATCTACACGCAGATCACAACCACCGATATATGTCAGTGGTGACTTGGACTGTGTTGCCACACTTCATATGATACATGTCTATGTGGAAGCCAATTCTGCTGACTTCAATGAAACTTACATCTTGGTTCTATCTGAAGTCAGTGATAACAATACCTTTTTTTGGCAACCACACTATTTTACTGATCTGACCCTCTCTGCCTCTGTTAGAGGCAGGACAGGGGCGCAGACGTGTGTGTCCCCCCCCCCGCCAATGAGGGGGCCACCATCCCCCACTGCCCCCGAGCGAGTGCTGGTATGTTGGGTCGGGATGGGACATGCAGAGGGTGATTTTCATCCTCTGTGCTCCCCATTGCTTATGAGCGAGTGCTGGCCCACTGGGCAGGAGGCTTGGAGGGTGAAGATCACCCCCCACCTTCACCAGCCCCGCAACCACCACAGGGGGAGCATTGGCATGCCATGCGGGGCCAGGAATGGTAATGTGCTGCCTGCCCCCCTCAATGTGGGGGATAAGTCGGTGCCCCTGACTTGCCTCTAACAGAGGGTCAAATTAGTAAAATGGTGTAGTCAGCATGCCATGCATGTACCAGAGAACAAGAAGAAGTGAAATAATTTAGATTGAGATCCGCACGTTCCCTCTTTCTTCCTAGTCATTTAGCCATCTTACTTACAGGGTGATTTTAATTCATATCTAGTTAATATGTAGCCTCCTAGAAGGATACGTATTTAGAATTCCAGCCTTAGAGGCTAGGAGGAACAACTGCAGTGCTTGGACTTTGGGGGTGCAATTTATTGGATGGAAATGTGATGTCTCTGTCTCTCAGCTTCACCTGCCAAACAACACTCCATTCTCTCCATTGTTCAACTTCTCTCGCACCTAGACTTTCCTTAATTTTGGTCTCCCCCCCCTCTCTCTCTCACACACACACACACAGCAAAGAGATCACCCAGCACTATCCCTCAGCTGCTGACATCAAAGGATTAAATTGGAGAACTAACCTGCAGTGGTTCTCCAAAGGTGTTCTATCAGGTCAGAATTCAGGAAGAGTCAAGCTTTGTTTTCTCTGCCTGCATGGGGGACTGGGAGTTGCGCTCCCTGGATACTGCAATAGTATAAGGAAGGGCTGTGGGTTTGACTTCTGTACCGACTCTTCATGAAACCCATACAGGTCATAATGTAACATAAAAGGATTGGACTTCAGACCTCCTCATGACTCCCTGCTTGGGTGTTTTTGTATGAACTTTAAGCAAAACAAAGAAAGAAGTCCATATATTCACTCATCTCTTTATATACACACACAAACACACACCTACACCATCCTGCTTCAATTGACCGCAGGACAGTTTAAAGCATAGAACATAATTAACCATATATGTCAACATATAATAGTCATTCAATTCAAAAATTTAAGAGAGTTCTATAAATACAATTTATAATAAATGCATAGTGATACATAATAGTATATAATCCATACCAAACAGCATGGTTGAATTATATACTTTGTCATCCCAGCAACTAATTCTTTAACTCATGCAAATATTATTTATTATTGATTCAATGTATTCATCACTTTTTCTTGCCAGAACAGCTCAAAGTGCTTACAAAGAAAACAAAAACCCAACACAGCTCAGGTGCAATTATAAAACATAAAACATACTTAATAACAGCCTCCAGAAAAATTAACGGGAGGAAAACCTGCAGCAGAATATCTAAAGTGCAGAAACAATGTACAAGTCTCTTTGTCCAAAGCTAGCTTTGTGCTTTTTCTGAAGATTTTATTGCAGCTTTTTCATAATACAATAGGATAAAAGAAATTAATCTAGATGAAAACAAAAACAGGGAAAATAAAATAAAAGGAAGAGTTCTCTCTCAAAGGTAGTTTTTAACCCTTGTCACACACAGAAAGTGGTGGGCTCTCCTCCTGAGAGTTTTTCCTTCTTCTCCTAGTCTCTCACCCTGGGAGATTTCCCTTCCCTGCCTCTCACTCAAGGTCCTTCCACCAACTACGTGTGTCTAATCCTTGGACCCCAATAAATTTCTGATTTTCCGTCTGTCAGTTACATAAAATAAAATATTCAAAACATTCCTGCTAGGGTGATATCCAACTGTTCTGCTTTCTGTTAAGTAATGTTTTCCCAATCTTCAGACACAAATGTCTCAAATTCATTCCTTTTCCTTTTCACACAAACAGTCCAAAAGGGGTTCTCTAATTAGAATAATTCATAATAAATTTCAGCCACGAAGTATTGCCTCTGGTGTATGTTTCAGATGATTATCTTGTTTTCTGATCTCCACGACACAGCTGAAGATTTCAAGGATATAGTTATCACATTGTAATTTTTTGTTTGTTTCAGAAGGTCTACGCTGAAATGATTTAGGTAAGCAGTTAAAAGTAGAAGAGGAAGTTGAAGGGTGAAGCTGCTGTTCTTGCTCCTGTATCTCCCAAATCTGTTGCCATTGCTTAGCAGCCTTATCAGGGCACTCATGTTCATATGGCGCTGTGGTCTAAACCACTGAGCCTCTTGGGCTTGATGATCAGAAGGTCAGCAGTTCGAATCTGCACGACAGGGTAGGCTCCTGTTGCTCTGTCCCAGCTCCTGCCCACCTAGCAGTTCGAAAGCACACCAGTGGAAGTAGAAAAATGGGTACTGCTGTGGCAGGTAGGTAAATGGTGTTTCCGTGCCCTCTGGTTTCCGTCACTGTGTCCCGTTGCACCAAAAGCGGTTTAGTCATTCTAGCCACATGACCCGGAAAGCTCTCTGTGGACAAACACCGGCTCCCTTGGCCTGAAAGCGAGACGAGTGCTGGAACCCCACTGTCGCCTTTGACTGGTCTTAATCGTCCAGGGTTCCTTTAGCTTTACCGGCTAAGTCAAGTTTGGGCTTGGCATGTTCTTTGAGCCAGGCTACTGGAAGGCTGATATCTTCTTCAAAGTCCCAGGAGCTCACAAACTCATCAGCTGCTTTGTTCTGTGACTGGATACACTAAGATTCAGGTAGGTAGCATTGTTGGTCTGATGCAGTCGAAATACATATATATAAATAAAAAAATTGTCCAGTAGCACCTTAGAGAACAACTAAATTTGTTCTTGGTATAAGTTTCTGTGTGCATGCACACTTCTTCAAATGTGTGCCTGCACATGAAAGCTTATACCAAGAACAAACTTAGTTGGTCTCTAAGGTGCTACTGGACAATTTTTTAATTTTCATATATATATTTGGATACACTAAGTCGCTTAAGTAACTTGGTTTGGTAACTAGGTGATTCCGCACATCCTGGAAAAGTATACCTTGGAGGTTTAACATGAGACAGAATCCAGATCCACTCCCCACCCCACCCCAGCTTCAAAATATTAAAGTGAGATTCAGTCTCAATCACCATAGCAGTGCTCCTAAGGATCCAATAATCTGCTTGAGAAGGCATCAGAAAACGCATGTTCACATAGTCCAGGCTAAACACTCACAACATGAAAAATATGTCCCTTTGTGGGTTCCTTTTTCTTGCATGCAGTGACAGCACACTGATAAAAGAAGTTTTTGTCATGTGGTGCTGGTTGGTTAAAAAAGTAACCCATCCCCTCAGATCAAAGGAAACGATATATGATAGGAAACAGCTATGCTGCAGGCGGGTGTGATAGTTCAGATGCCGCAGCCTCCAGAGGAGATCTTCCTTCATGAGACATTAGAAAAGGACACACCTGGCTACTGGGCTGAATGGTCTTTCAGCATGAAGTTCTCTTTCAGCATTTTCTTCCTGGGTTAGTATCAATGATGATCAGTGTAGTGGCTGGGTGGGAGGACCAGAGACCCACCTTTGGTTCCTGCTGTTCAGATACCTTCTTATTAATAGAATCCTCTCCCTTCCAGAATGGTGGCTGCCTGCTCAGAGACGAGTACTTGGAGTTGAGTATCAGCAGACAAGAGAATATTAATTTGGGAGGGTAGTGAGATGGGACAAAACAGGAGCTCAGTGCCATGGCCTCCCTTTCTCCCAAGGCTGTTTTTCTGACATCACTGGTTCTGCAGCTCCACCCAGCTTTCCCTCTGCTCGACCTTTATAGGTTTGGCATCTCAGTCGGTTCCTGCCAGAGCAGATGCTTGCTTCCAAACACAGTTCTGAGTGCTTACTTCCTTCCAAATTTTGTGCCATTGCTACCATACCTAGGGGAAAGGAATGAAGAGGGCCGTTCCAGTGGAGGTTGAAAGCAAATGGAGCATTTTAGGGCCTCTTTCCACAGTCTCTCCCAGGCTCTACACTCTTGTGGAGAGAGGGAACTCTTATCTAGTTTTAGCTCTGATTAGTCTTTGTATATTTGCAACTTAACACCATAGAGCACCCAAAATGAGTGTTGGGTATTCTCCAGCTTTTGCATTCTTTGTTCTCCTGAGATTTCCAACCCTGGCTGAAGATTTCTTCCAGTTTTCCAGCCAGAGCTGGGAAGGAGCACATTCTAAAGAGTTGATACACAGGAGCAGCAGCAAGGAAGAGAAAGTGGGGAGACTCTTTATGTGGGTCAGGAACTGAACCAGGAGGGTGACATTGTTCATATTTGACATCAATTCCATGACTTATGTAGGCAAACCCAAGTAAAATATAGACCACTGTTTCTCAAATGATGGGCTGGGTGCCCTCTGTGGGCTTTAGGCTGCTTTCAGACATGCCTTGGTCCCCAGTGACTCTTCAATCCCCAACAGCTCGCCCTTTGCCATGTATGAGGTTCTGCTGTCTGTGTTCATAATATTGTACAACTACTGATTATGGTAAACTTGTATGTGATGGTATGTATTGTGCAAAATGTATATTAGGTCAGTTAGGGGGAAATTGTGTGGTTGTGATGTTGGAAGTGAGTGGTGATTGGATAGGAGTTTTGAATGAGAGTTGAATACTGGGGGGGGGGGCGTATTATTTAAGTCTGTTATTATGGTATGTATTTTTTTTACTTTAGGACACAGGTGGCACTGTGGTTTAAACCACAGAGCCTAAGACTTGCTGATCAGAAGGTTGGCGGTTCGAATCTCTGCGATGGGGTGAGCTCCTGTTGCTCGGTCCCTGCTCCTGCCAACCTAGCAGTTCGAAAGCACATCAAAGTGCAAGTAGATAAATAGGTAGCACTCTGGCGGGAGGGTAAATGGCTTAGCCATGCTGGCCACATGACCCGGAAGCTGTATGTCGGCTCCCTCGGCCAATAAAACCAGATGAGCGCCACAACCCCAGAGTCGGCCACGACTGGACCTAATACTCAGGGGTCCCTTTTACCTTTACTCTTATTCTTTGCTTTTATATTGTAGACCACCCTGTCATCTTCAGATGAAGGGTGGTATATAATTTTAATTAATAATCATAATCATAGTAATAATAATAATAATTGACCAGCCGTGCTAGAGGTAGTCATCATTCAGGAGCTTTGTATATGCAGTGGCAGTGAAAATATAAAGCACCTAGCAGTAACCCAACTGTGGACTGTACCCCTTAGAGAAAAGATGATACAGGAGAGTTGAGTTGAATCAGTGGGTGGTTCTGGCCTGAGTATGGTAATCTCAAAGATACCAGCTGAAACCACAGGAACATTGACAGTATAGATGACACAGTTTCCTCAAGCCTAGTTGAGGTGAGGGTGAGTGATTTTCCTAGAAACTGCAGCTAGGGAGGAAAAGTTTATTGTAGTTTCCACAGAGGCCCTGTCCAATAAAAATACACACACACACACACACACACACACACACACACACACACCAGTGTTCAAAAAGATAAAACACTTCCCCGAATCCTAGTTGCTTTTTAAACTGTTATTTGATTTGTTTTCCAACCAAGTGGTACATAAATTTTATGAAATGCTACATTTTACTAAGTCATAAAAATCCAACAACCAGTGGATGGTGGCTTCCCATATGATCCTTTTTATTTCAAATATGGAAGTTGGCAGCACAACAGACATGGTAAATGGGTGTCCCTTAACCTGTGTCTTAGCTCCTGCTTGGAAAGAGGAGCGGCATTTAGTTATAGAAATCACATCAATGATAAAGTTATTTGGCATACCTCCCACTGACACCATCAGCATGGCATTTATGATAAAAAGTGGGGTGCAATGCCTAAGGGGTTGAAGGAGACAATGCAGCTTTTCCGAGCACAGCAGCTTTTCCGAGCCAACACTGAAAGATTGTGGTTTAGTTCAAAATTTATTTTTGGAGCCATCAAAGGGAATGCTATCCACCTTTCCAGTTCTGCATGAACCCAGCACTTGTTCCTGACAATCTGCCACCTAAATTGGAGATATAGCTCCAAAAATAGCACCCTCCCTCTTGAGCTGAAAAATGAAGAAATTTCTGCCCAGTACTCAGTCTCTATTGAGGAAAATTAAAAGAATGAAGACTTCTCCATCAAATGGCTAATCATTTAGGGAAAATCCAGACTGGAAGACTTTGGAATAAATGAGTCCAGTGCTCTTTTTTTTTTTAAGGGGGTACCCAAAGGTACGCAGTACTGGCAGCTCTGTTATTATTGTTGTTACAAAGTGTGGCGCTTAGTATAACAACTTCATGGTGAGTACCAGCACCTATTTTTCGGGGGGGGGGGAGGACTGAATAGTTCAATCTAGTGAAGATAACCATTTGGTCTATCCATTAGAGTGAAATCTTCCGGTTTTCATCTCATAATATCCTTGCTGGTTGTCCCCCACAGTTTTTAAAAATTGCACTTAAGGAATCTAATTAAGTCTCACTGGAAACAAACAAACAAACAAAAAGATATTTTCCGGCCAGCAAGACAGTTGTCACTGTTGAATGGTTTCTTTAAATTTGAAGGTTCATTCTTGTTCCACAAGATGTGTATGTCTTTAAGGGCCAGAGCAAATAACGTGACCTAGTTTTACAGCTGTGAAGCAGTATAGCAGGTGCTGTTAAGTTGTGTTAATTAAGCTGTGTCAGCAATTGGGTATAGTATATAAAGAGCAGCACCTAGCTCTCTCAGTACCCTGGTGGTTGAGTCATGCTTATTGCTATATTATAATGTAGAAGGAGTTTTTGGTTTTGTTATTAAAACCTAGCAAAAGTTATTTTGAGTTCCTTGTAATGTGTGGTCTCCCCAGCAAGCTCTCTGCAGCGCAACTACCGTATTTTTCGCCCTATATGACGCACTTTTCCCCCTCCAAAAATGAAGGGGAAATGTGTGTGCGTCCTATGGGGCGAATAAATTTTTTTTATTCATTTCCCCCCCAAAAAACGAGGTGTGTCCTATGGGCCACTGCGCCTTATAGGGCGAAAAATACGGTAATCTGCAAATAGCCAACAGTCACGGCCCTTTATCCTCCACTTTTTCTTTCCAGATGCTATTTTAAAAATTGTTAAAGGTGGGAAGAAATCTCATCTGACTTGCTAACTGGTTCTCTGAACTTGGGTTTGCCCAGGTGTGGTGCTGGACTCATCTACTGCAGAAGTGGGACAGCTGGAGATTAGGCTGGTGTATGGTACAAGTCACTGCAATGGAATGGTTGAATTTCTCCATAATGGCCAGTGGGGCACTATTTGTGATGATGACTGGGGCATCGAGGAAGCCACAGTTGTGTGCCGACAGCTAAGATGTGGACCTGCAGTATCAGCCACACTTGAAGCACAATTTTGGGGGGGAACTGGACCCATCTGGCTGGATGAGGTCCGATGCTCAGGGACAGAATCAGAACTCAGTCAGTGTCCTGCAAGCAACTGGGGAGAGCATGACTGCACACATGAGGAAGATGCTGGTGTTGTCTGCTCAGGTAAGTTGATCACTTATGTCAAGCCCTGTTTTGTTTGCTTTTTACATTGCCATGTGCATTATCATGTACATTAGAGTTGCCAATTGACCAGAAAATGTATCCTGAATGAATCCTGTGCCTTTTAGGCCAGCCTGATATGCAAGATCTTGCAAGTGAAGCTTTTCATTGGCTGGAAAGAAGCATAATTACCTCACAATGCCTACATGACCAATTGCTTTTAAAACCCCAAATCAGAGACCAGTAATAAAATTGTCAATCCCAGATGTGACCAAGTCTTCCCAAGATTAATTTACTAGCTACTTTCTAGATGGTGATTTTTTTTTCTTTTGGAAGTATTGTTTACAGGTAAAAGGAGAATGAGGGGACAGCTGGCTCTCTGAAGTCGTAAATAAATACAAGCACTGTGCAAGCCCTGCCCACTGATGCAGTTGGAGTCTAGGCTTGGCAATCCAAATTCAGATTCTGAACTCCAAATCTTCAGAACTGCCATTCACTTCCGTTCACTCTTTTGGTCATAACTTTTGTTTTTACACTTCTGAGCAGTAAATTTGGAGAAACTGTAGTTCTTCAATATGGAATTAACCCCAAGAACAGTCAGAAACAGCCCCAGGGTTGATTTTTTTTTAAAAAAAATAGCTTTCATTAAAGATGTTCTTGTGTTACAAAACAAACAAATAAACAAGGAAAAGTACATATTGCATCTCTGTTTTGATTCATATTTACTCCCTTAAATCAAATATAAAAACATTACTGCTTTCCCCCTAGCCTCTGTTCCACTTTTCCAAGTCACCCCTTCAATCTGCCTGAATTCTCAAAGCAAAAAGGCTGCTTCACAGGAAGAAGGACTATAATTAGCCTTATGGCTTGTCCCTTTATCTTATCCACTGTCCTGCTTTCAAAATGATCATGCAGAAGAGAACTACATCTTGTCTCATGTGCTACCTCACTCTCTGGAATTTGCTTTCCTCAGGCATGACGTTAGATTCAGATGCTGAAGACTCAAGTCGAGTGGAAATCAGGCTGGTGAATGGTTCAAATCACTGCAGGGGAAGAGTTGAATTGCTGCATAACGGCCAGTGGGGCACAGTATGCAGTCACTACTGGGGCCTTGAGGATGCCAGAGTTGTATGCCGGCAGCTGGGCTGCGGTGCTGTAAAATCAGCCCTACAGGCTGCCGAATTTGGAAGAGGCACTGGCCCTATATGGCTGGATGATGTCAGATGCACAGGGACAGAATCAAATCTCTATCAATGCCCCAAAATGCCATGGGGAGAACATGACTGCAAGCATGAGCAGGATGCAGGTGTTGTGTGCTCAGGTGAGTTCATAAACTATGAATTGATCCTACATGTTTGTTGGTTTTCACATTATCAGGATTTATTTCAAATATTTACAGCCTGCTCTTCATGGCTAAGAAGGCATCTCAAAGCAGATTACAATTCTGAAAAAACGAAAGGGAAAACCCAACATTAGTCATAATAAAGCATAATAGGGAAAGTGAAACCATAGAATACTTTGAAAGATTAAAAAAAACCCCATAACAAGTCAAAACAAAAGAAAAATTCCATGTCTATGTGTACATATGTCAGGAAATCCTCCAATCATTTTGAAACAAGGTAACAGATGCTTATTTTATTATTTCTTTAAAATATATTTTCACACATACTGATTCCAAAATGGTGCTTATTCCAAAGTAAACATGCTTATTGGCAGAAAAATAAACTTCGGCCTCCACCAGACAGTCCCTGGGTTTTTCAGGTTGGATTCAACCACATACTGGCAAATTCAGGCTGTGAAATTAAATCTGAGTGGGAGAGATTGTGCCACAACCCCCCGCCAAAGATCAGACTTTTTGCCATAAGGAGAATAATGGAAGAATACACTGGGTAGTTTGAGATGTCATCCAGCTTTCCCTCAAACCAATCAGCATCACTGCTCAATAAACAAGTCCGTCAACCCAATCAGGGTTGGAAAACTGCCATTTGCTTGTTTTGTTCTTCTTGCATATCAGGAATGTAGAAGCAGAGGTAAAGCATGGAATAGCAGTGGCGGGGTGGGTGAGTGGAGAGAAACACTGTGTGATTCACAAAGACTCTCCTCCCTGGAAGAGAGGGGAGTGGTTGTGGGCAGGAGACCGAGCTCCGCCCCTGGTAGGGGGCATTAGCCCCCTCCCCTCCTTACCTGGCTGGCGCCCACGCCCACCGGAGGCAGCCAACCAGGTGCCTCCGGGGGGCGTGTGTAGCAGCTTAATGCTGTGGCGCCAGCTCTGCCTCCTCCTCATTCATCGTCGTCCTTACCCACCATCTTGGTTTGCCACCTGGGATGCGAGTTTCCTGGTTTTCGAGACGCGGCATGCGGTGGGAAGAGCTTATGCCGTTGCTGATTGGCAGAGTAGCCACGTTTGGCCCTCCAGACATCCTTATCATTCACTTGGGAGAGAATGACCTGACTAATATGAGAAGCGTGGACTTGTTGTGGAACATAAAAAGAGACTTGGAGGCGATCGCGGCCTTGTGCCCAGGAACAATGGTGTTCTGGTCCTCCTTCTTGAAAAGAATTGTTTGGCGCGGTGCGCAGAGCTGTATGGCCATTGGAAAAACCAGGAAACTCTTGAATCGGGCGGTAGCCCGTTGGGTACGCTTTATGAATGGCCGAGTCATTTATCATGACCATATCCGGATCGGCGACCAAGCCACGTACCGGAGTGACAGAGTTCAGCTAACAGACATTGGGAATGACATCTGGTTGGACAGCGTCATTAGTAGCATTAGGGATTGGTTGCAGCTGTGAGGGTATTGGCGGCGAGCCCCTTTGTGGGTCGGGTGGCATTTAGGCATTGGATTCATGTATTGTGCTGTGTCAAGGGCTAGGTGTGGCCATCGCCTATGCTATCTACCATGGGTTATTCCGTTAAAGGAATCTGGCGGTCGTGTATTCCGTCCGATGCCTGCTTGGTGGGAGGCCATGGCACGACCCTCGGTGACATCAGGGGGTGAGCCTATAGTTGGATTAGCATCAACAGGCTCCACCAACTGTTGAATAAACTCACCTCCTATAGTCATCCAATGCCTAAGCCAATACCTTTTTCACTGCTGTAATCAATAAAGTTGTGGCCTTTTCTTGCCCATTAACCTTATATCACGTGTCCTTGTGTACCGTATTTTGCGCCCCATAAGACGCTCCGGCCCATAAGACGCACCTAGTTTTTTTGGGGGGAAATAAAGAAAAAAAAATTTATTCCCCCCCCCAGGTGCGGGGCTGGAAGAACCAGGTCGGGGAACAGTGGGAAGGCACGCTCTGCCTCCCCGCTGTCCCCCGAGCTTGTGGGGCTGGCGATGGGGAGAAGTGCACCAGTCCCGCGACGGCAGGCAGCTCTGTGCCGCCATCCCAGCAGGGCGGGACTTAGCGCCCCGCTCGGGATGGCGGCGTAGACCTGCCTGCAGTCCCGCGACGGCAGGCAGCTCTGTGCCGCCATCCCGAGCGGGGCGGGACTTAGCGCCCCGCTCGGGATGGCGGCGTAGACCTGCCTGCAGTCCCGCGACGGCAGGCAGCTCTGTGCCGCCATCCCAGCGGGTTAGCGCCCCGCTCGGGATGGCGGCGCAGAGCTGCGCTGGTCCCAGGACCGCAGGCAGCTCTGCAGGGCCACCGGGAGCGTGGCGGAGCTTCTCCCCCGGCTCCCGGTGGCCGGGCAGAGCTGTGCTGGTCCCAGGACCGCAGGCAGCTCTGCACAGCCACCGGGAGCGGGGCGGAGCTTCTCCCCCAGCTCCCGGTGGCCGGGCAGAGCTGCGCTGGTCCCAGGACCGCAGGCAGCTCTGCACGGCCACCGGGAGCGGGGCGGAGCTTCTCCCCCGGCTCCCGGTGGCCGGGCAGAGCTGCGCTGGTCCCAGGACCGCAGGCAGCTCTGCGCGGCCACCGGGAGCGGGGCGGAGCTTCTCCCCCGGCTCCCGGTGGCCGGGCAGAGCTGCGCTGGTCCCAGGACCGCAGGCAGCTCTGCGCGGCCACCGGGAGCGGGGCGGAGCTTCTCCCCCGGCTCCCGGTGGCCGGGCAGAGCTGCGCTGGTCCCAGGAGCTGTGAGGGTATTGGCGGCGAGCCCCTTTGTGGGTCGGGTGGCAGTTAGGCATTGGATTCATGTATTGTGCTGTGTCAAGGGCTAGGTGTGGCCATCGCCTATGCTATCTACCATGGGTTATTCCGTTAAAGGAATCTGGCGGTCGTGTATTCCGTCCGATGCCTGCTTGGTGGGAGGCCATGGCACGACCCTCGGTGACATCAGGGGGTGAGCCTATAGTTGGATTAGCATCAACAGGCTCCACCAACTGTTGAATAAACTCACCTCCTATAGTCATCCAATGCCTAAGCCAATACCTTTTTCACTGCTGTAATCAATAAAGTTGTGGCCTTTTCTTGCCCATTAACCTTATATCACGTGTCCTTGTGTACCGTATTTTGCGCCCCATAAGACGCTCCGGCCCATAAGACGCACCTA
Source organism: Podarcis vaucheri (assembly GCF_965113315.1). Taxonomy (NCBI): domain Eukaryota; kingdom Metazoa; phylum Chordata; class Lepidosauria; order Squamata; family Lacertidae; genus Podarcis; species Podarcis vaucheri. Next base: position 19,675,668 of record NC_138751.1, read on the forward strand.
GTTTTTTTGGGGGGAAATAAAGAAAAAAAATTATTCCCCCCCCCAGGTGCGGGGCTGGAAGAACCAGGTCGGGGAACAGTGGGAAGGCACGCTCTGCCTCCCCGCTGTCCCCCGAGCTTGTGGGGCTGGCGATGGGGAGAAGTGCACCAGTCCCGCGACGGCAGGCAGCTCTGTGCTGCCATCCCAGCAGGGCGGGACTTAGCGCCCCGCTCGGGATGGCGGCGTAGACCTGCCTGCAGTCCCGCGACGGCAGGCAGCTCTGTGCCGCCATCCCGAGCGGGGCGGGACTTAGCGCCCCGCTCGGGATGGCGGCGTAGACCTGCCTGCAGTCCCGCGACGGCAGGCAGCTCTGTGCCGCCATCCCGAGCGGGGCGGGATTAGCGCCCCGCTCCGGATGGCGGCGTAGACCTGCCTGCAGTTCCGCGACGGCAGGCAGCTCTGTGCCGCCATCCCAGCGGGGCGCCCCGCTCGGGATGGCGGCGCAGAGCTGCGCTGGTCCCAGGACCGCAGGCAGCTCTGCAGGGCCACCGGGAGCGTGGCGGAGCTTCTCCCCCGGCTCCCGGTGGCCGGGCAGAGCTGTGCTGGTCCCAGGACCGCAGGCAGCTCTGCACGGCCACCGGGAGCGGGGCGGAGCTTCTCCCCCAGCTCCCGGTGGCCGGGCAGAGCTGCGCTGGTCCCAGGACCGCAGGCAGCTCTGCGTGGCCACCGGGAGCGGGGCGGAGCTTCGCCCCCGGCTCCCGGTGGCCGGGCAGAGCTGCGCTGGTCCCAGGACCGCAGGCAGCTCTGCGCGGCCACCGGGAGCGGGGCGGAGCTTCTCCCCGGCTCCCGGTGGCCGGGCAGAGCTGTGCTGGTCCCAGGACCGCAGGCAGCTCTGCGCGGCCACCGGGAGCGGGACGGAGCTTCTCCCCCGGCTCCCGGTGGCCGGGCAGAGCTGCGCTGGTCCCAGGACCGCAGGCAGCTCTGCACGGCCACCGGGAGCGGGGCGGAGCTTCTCCCCTGGCTCCCGGTGGCCGGGCAGAGCTGCCCTGGTCCCAGGACCGCAGGCAGCTCTGCACGGCCACCGGGAGCGGGGCGGAGCTTAGCGCCCCGCTCCGGATGGCGGCGCAGAGCTGCGCTGGTCCCAGGACCGCAGGCAGCTCTGCGCGGCCACCGGGAGCGTGGCGGAGCCTCGCCCCCAGCTCCCAGTGGCCGAGCAGAGCTGCGCTGGTCCCAGGACCGCAGGCAGCTCTGCACGGCCACCGGGAGCGGGGCGGAGCTTCTCCCCCGGCTCCCGGTGGCCGGGCAGAGCTGCGCTGGTCCCAGGACCGCAGGCAGCTCTGCTCGGCCACCGGGAGCGAGGCGGAGCTTAGCGCCCCGCTCCGGATGGCGGCGCAGAGCTGCGCTGGTCCCAGGACCGCAGGCAGCTCTGCACGGCCACCGGGAGCGTGGCGGAGCTTCGCCCCCGGCTCCCGTGGCCGGGCAGAGCTGCGCAGGTCCCAGGACCGCAGGCAGCTCTGCACGGCCACCGGGAGCGGGGCGGAGCTTCGCCCCCAGCTCCCGGTGGCTGGGCAGAGCTGCGCTGGTCCCGGGATTGCAGGCAGCTCTGCGCAACCCTCGGAGCCGGTCTCCCGAGGGTTGCGCAGAGCTTCCTGAAGCCTGGAGAGTGAGAGGGGTCGGTACGCACCGACCCCCCTCGCTCTCCAGGCTTCAGCGAAAGCCTGCATTCGCCCCATAAGACGCAGGCACATTTCCCCTTCATTTATGGAGGGGAAAAAGTGTGTCTTATGGGGCGAAAAATACGGTATTTATTTCACATAGCTGGGTCGGGCCCACGATCCACAACTGATTGCACAACTGACTGGCAGATGTATGTCCATGGTCCGAAATTACCAAGCTTCCCTAGTGATAAATATGGTTCTTTGGAGTATGAAAGACCTTTAAACAGTTTGACTTCTTTTTCTCCCACTCAGTCCTGCAGGTACATTAGCATGGAGGAATGGCTCCACCAACACACTTCAGCCAGGATAGCTCATTGTAACCTCCACAGTCAGAGGCAGGATAGTGGGCATTTAAGACAAAGAATATAGGATGGTCACCACTGCTATGTGGGGCTTGTGAGCAGCTAATGGCATCTAGAGGCTGTGGGTGGTCTTAACTGGCTAATCTTATCCAGCAAGATAGTAGTTATGCCCTTTTAAGCTATCCACTTTTTCTATCCTGATGCTACTTTCAACATAATTGCACAAAGGACAACTTACCACTCCTCTTACCCACTATCCTGAATTTGCTTCACCCAGGTCTGAAGGATTCAACAGAGATTGCAGGTTTAGGCCCCGTGGAAATCAGGCTGGTGGAAGGTCAAAGTCGCTGCAGTGGAAAGGTTGAAATTTTCCTTAATGGTCAATGGAACATTGTTTGTGACGATGGCATGAATATTGAGAAAGCCAGTGCTATATGCCAACAGCTAGACTGTAGAGATGTAATCCTCGCTACAAAGGAGGAACGATGGAGAAAAGGAACTGACTTTATCACACTAAGCGACAGCATTTGCACAGGAACAGAATCAGCCATCCATCAGTGCCAAGGAGTGCTTTCAAAAATCTCAAACCCATGTCAATATGCTGTTCTTGTGTGTTCAGGTAAGTTAATAAACTAAGGCTTGATCTGCACTTTCCCAGTCCCTGAAGGCAGCCAGTGCTAGTGCTTTGGCAGACGTGTTCCTATTCTCACAAGACAGACCATAATTGTTGCGTGGCGAGTTCCCACCTCCCACCAGAAGAAATAAAGACACAAGATACCATAGGTTAAGGTAATGGGCAAAAATTGGCCACAACTTTGATTGCAGGAAATGAGCGATATTGGCCTAGGCATTGGTCCTATCAACTATCCGGCTTCAGGCTGTATGCCTGAGAGGCCGGGAAGGGTTAACACCAGCAGGGGGAGCCCTGCTGATGCACATCAATTAGGCACTCCCCTGGGGTCACTGCTCAGGGGTGTGCCTTGGGCCCTGGCCTGCCTAGGCTTCGGACGGGGCCATGCCCCCGGAGTCCTTTACCGGACTACCCTTCACAACCAGGGAGATGATGGCGTTCCTCCCCCCCATCCATCTACATAACAATACCCTGACCAATGCCTCACCGCCACTCGAGCAAAAGCTCGCAGCCAATACCCTCAAACCTGCAACCAATCCCTAATCCCCGCAGAAATGTCAGCCAGCCAAACATCGTTCCCCTCATTGGAAAGATGTACCCCATGGTAGAGGGTCTCCTTGCTGAATCGAATGTTGGGGTGGTCAATGACCCGCCCCCCAGCGACACCACTCTACGAGTCACCAAGCATTCCAGTATTTTTCTGGACTTGTTAATAGCAATAGGACATTTGCAATCTCTCCATTTGCACCTTTCTAACAGGGAAGACCAAATTATAACTAACTTTGGGTAAGTATTTTTCAATTTGTCAAAATCATTGTAAATATTCCACATTATGTCCACGCCCTTCCTGTAAGCCACACCCCCTGAGCCAGCCGATAGGCTGGCCAGGGCATGACGCGGCAGAGGATTCCCCTCCATAGGGTCGGAAGTGGCTTTGTCAAAAATCATACAAAATCACATGACTTGGAGACATATAGAGGGGGAAGAGACTGAGGGCACAGAATTGTCCTTTATGGCAGGGTCGCCATCTTGCCCTCAGGATCATGGAGTGCCCACCGCCGCAACATGCCTGCATGTTGTGTGTGTAATGTCACATGCAAGACTCGCAATGTTTCATCACGTTTTTGGAGAGCTGCTCCTCCAAAAAAGTGATGCAAGTGTGCATCATGTGTGTGATGACACACACCTGTCTTCTGGCGGATCCTCTTCCTCCTCTCTGCCACCAGCAAGGTACCCTTTTTCATGGGGAGGGGCTCAGATGCCTCCTGAAAAGGGTGACTCGCTGACTGGCTGCGGAGGGCAGAGCTGAAAGACTTGTCTCGGAGGCGTTGCTGCAGAGGCTGGATGGCTGCCCCTCTCTGGCTTTGCTCATTGACTTTGTGGGTGCCCAGCCTCCCACCCCCACCCCTGGAGTTGGCGCCTATATGGCATTTTAGGGGAAACAGGGAGCCAGCAAGACTGCAGGCTAAACTCCCAAAGGGGAAAGTTCTCATGGAATATGGTTGAAGAAGAGAGATCTGACAAATAATGAAGCTAGAGATCTAAGAGGGAAGAACCACCATGAATTGCCATTCTGGAATGAAGCCCTTGCAGAAAACATTTCTTGGGTTTCTGTAACCTGCTGGGGCAAGACTACAGCTATCCAACCTGTAACTAAACACACTATGATTACTTATATACTAAGTGATGTAGTGATGAAAGGTGTGGGTTTTTGTTTGTTTGTTTTGTTTTTAACTATTGGTCTGCTGTGAGTAGTGATAGCAAAAGACTATATTTTTGAGTTTGCTATGGATATACCATATTTTTCACTCTATAGGACGCACCAGATGATAAGATGCACCTAGTTTGGGGGGGAGGAAAACAAGAAAAAAAATATTTTGAATCCCAGAAGCCAGAACAGCAAGAGGGATCTGACTTCTGGGATACCGTGTGGCTGTTCTTGCTTCTGGGATAACTGTGCCAAGCCTCTTCAGGGCAGTGGGATGAAGGCTCCCCCTGCCCGAAGAGGCTGTGCACGGCTAAGGCAGAAGCCAGGGCAGGCGCATCGCTGAAGAGGCGCTGCGCAGTTCTCCCTCTCTGCACAGCGCCTCTCCTTCACAGAGAGGGAGAACTGCGCCGCGCCCCTTCAAGTGAAGCTGGAGAAGGAACAGAAGGAGACCCTTCTGTTCCTCCTCCGGCTTCCCAGGACAGGTGCCTCGCTACGAAGATGGAGGAGGAACAGAAGGAGAACCTTCTGTTCCTCCTCTGTCTTCCAGGCAGGCACATGGCTGAAGGGGCACTGCGCAATTTTCCCTCTCTGCGCAGTGACTTTCCTGCGAAGCACTCACATTTCCCCTTACTTTATGGTAGGAAAAAAGTGTGTCCTATGGAGCAAAAAATACGGTATTTCTATGTCATTTTTTTCTGCCTAAAAGCCTTCTAAACAGCTCACAAAACAATATTTTTAAAAAATCCACTAAAGAGGATGGGATGGGCTCCCAGTTTCATGCACTTACTGATTGGATGCTGCTGGAAATTTATAAAGAGCATGGATGTTGGTCTGATCCAGCAACACAGTGGTCACTCCCCTTTTTCTCACCCACTTTTTATATCCTGTTGCTACTTTCAGAATGGTTATACATAGGATGAATTTCTGTAATCCCATTTCCTCACCCACTCTCTGGCATTTGCTTGACCCAGGTGTAGCTTCAGACTCAGATGTTGCAAACTCATCCCAAGTGGAAATCAGGCTGGTGGGAGGCTCAAGTCGCTGCAGTGGAAGGGTTGAAGTGCTCCTTCGTGGCCAGTGGGGCACTGTATGTGGTCACGGCTGGGACATGGAGGATGCCAGAGTTGTATGCCGGCAGTTGGGTTGCGGAGATGCAAGATCAGCCCTACAGAATGCAGAATTTGGAAGAGGCACTGGCCCCATCTGGCTGAATGATGTCCGATGCACAGGGACAGAATCAACTCTCAGTCAATGCCCAGCGAGGTCTTGGGGGGCACTGAAGTGCAGTGATCGAAATGCTGCTGCGGTTGTATGCTCAAGTAAGTTCATTATCTGCATTACTCTCTAATAAGAAGCCTTGGGAAGAAGTACCGTATTTTTCGCTCTATAAGACGCAATTTTCCCCTCCTAAAGAGTAAGGGGAAATGTGTGTGCATCTTATGGAGCGAATGCAGGCGGGAGGCTCTGCTCAGCGCTCCCTTTAAAGAGCTGCGTGGAGCGTGTGTGCAGCTCTTGGGGGCTTTTCCCTGAGGAGTGAGGGCGGCTGCCCTTCTCCCTCCTCGGGAAAAAGCCCCCAAGAGCCGCACACACACTCCACACGCTCTTTAAATGGAGTGTGGCTCTTGGGGGAGCCTTCATCCCACTACCCGGGAGAAGCTGTGCGTGGCTATCCCATAAACCAGGACAGCAAGAGGGACCGCTGCGCAGCTACCCCTCTTGCTGTCCTGGCTCCTGGCTTAGCCGCACAAAGCCTCTTGAGGGCAGGGGGTGCCTTCATCCTGCTGCCCTGAAGAGGCTTCGCGTGGCTATCCCAGAAGCCAGATCCCTCTTGTTGTTGTGGCTTCTGGGATTCAGAATATTTTTTTTCTTGTTTTCCTCCTCCAAAAATTAGGTGCTGCTTATGGTCTGGAGTGTCTTATAGAGTGAAAAATATGGCAATTCCTATCATGGAAAAGGTGCAGGTTCTTGCAGCACTGTTGTCATGGACTGACCCATACCCACCAACTGCCCCGAGCGTAACTGGTGTGGTGGCACTGGGCACAGAGCTTCTGGGGCTGTGCAGCAGGTGCCATCACTATTACATCCAATAGAAGGCGAGAAGTTGGGGAGGTGGACTTTGGCCTCACAGGGTGCCACTGAAATTTGAGGCTCCAGGGTATGCAGCTGAGCAGGGGAAAGGAGTGGGACTGGCAAGGCAGGGAGTCAGGCTTGTGGCTGGCTGAAGTGAGCCTTGGTGCAAGGAGCAGGACGACTGCTGCAGGTCTCTCACTTCGTATGAGCCCTGGCTTCTCTTGTTGCACTAATTCTCTCTTGGCTGCAATGCACTCCCTAGGAATAAACACCTTTGAACTCAGTGCAACTTTCTTCTGAGTAAACATGTTACACATTACAGTGTGATGGTCTTCCCTGGCACCAATCTCGGCAAGTTTCCCAACAAGCTCTGTAAACAAACTTTTAAAAGGGTTGTTGGGTGGCAAGAGAGCTGGAATTGGGCAAAAACCTCTGACATCATTTCTTGCAGACTTGTAGGTGTCCCTCAGCTTGGTTTTCTGGCTCAGCTACACAGCTGCAAATAAAACGTTTTGAATGTGTTGTAAAGTGCAATATACAATTGTGACACTAGATGAGCTATAGCAAATTCAATGCATTTTTCAAAACGATTGAAATGGGAGTCTTAAAGTAGTTAGTGGGAGGCAGGGAGTGGGGGGACGACGGGACCCTGGATTATATTCCCACATGCTAAGAGTGGAGAATGCTATCCGCAGTGAGGAAGAAATAAGGTAACGATAACTTCCAGATTATTCTAGGCTTTAGTCACAACCTGTTAAATTTTGCCATGTTCCACCCAATCACCCACTTTGTTGATCCACACCTGACCCTAAAGAGTCTGCCCTGTTCCCACCTGTCCCCAGGGTCCACCTAGGGGAAGTTGGAACTCTTTATTTTAATTTACAGTTTCATAAAATATTCCACAACAAAAAGTTACTGAAGCAGTGTCTAATAAAATAAGATAAAACAAAACAAAACATTAAAGGTTACAAACCCAGTAAATGGAGACAGTGTGTGGTATTCTACTGCATTTTACTCAGAGTAGATCCACTAACATTAAGACGACTGAGTTAGGCCCATTAATTTCAATGGGTCAACTCTGAGTAAAACTTTATACCACCCTATGAAACCATTTCTAAAATTATACAGTTTTTATTCTCTAAAATGACTGGGTCACGTGCATTGTGGAAAGCCATCTAAGTAAATTTTTTGAAAAGGTGCCAAATATCAAATTGTTAGGTGCTTTTCTGATTTCAGCTGACCCCTTATTCTAGAGGGCTGGAGCTGTAGTACGAAAAGCAGAGCCTCACCGCATTCTAAGCCCACATTTTGGAGTATGCTGTGCTCCCCATCTGAGGAGGGCAGTTGCCAGGCAGGGAGATAGGTGTACTCATAGGTAAACTGGTCCCAAGCTGCTACTGGCTTTATATGTTGATGCCCCTTTTTTCATCTGAGAAATGTTGGAGGGTAAGCTGGCTGGATGCAGCTCCTGACAAGTGTTCCCCTTCCCCTGCAGTTTGTCTTCCGACAAGTCATTTTTCTCACTGGACTGTGGTAAAATTATGCAATTACATAAGTTATGCTGCCACTATATTTTCCCACCTCATTCATTTTAGTGCAAAGGAAATACAATGGAATTGGGGAGCAAATGCCACCAATTGCAGCTTTTGGGGCTTGAAAGCAACAACAGAGAATATTGATTGTATTTTCTGGATTTATCTCCATTCTTGACATGGGATGAGTCAACAAATATCTGCAATTGCTGCTTCGGTTTCTATTTGAGAGCCAGTGTGGTGTAGTGGTTAAGAGCGGTAGTCTCGTAATCTGGGGAACCGGGTTCGCGTCTCCGCTACTCCACATGCAGCTGCTGGGTGACCTTGGGCTAGTCACACTTCTCTGACGTCTCTCAGCCTCACTCACCTCACAGAGTGTTTGTTGTGGGGGAGGAAGGGAAAGGAGAATGTTAGCCGCTTTGAGACTCCTTCGGGTAGTGATAAAGAGGGATATCAAATCCAAACTCCTCTTCTTCTTCTGTTTCTATTTTCATTACAACTGACTAAAATCCCTAAGTGATCTTCCCCTCCACCTGCATGAATCTTAATATGATAATTTACCTCTACTAGCACCATGACATGCAAGCATTTCTGTAGGTTCCTTCCCTGGATGTGTTACTATAAGTCTTTTTTGTTCCATCAGAGCTTCGTCTCATAAATGGCTCGAGTAACTGCTCTGGACGGATTGAGGTGTTTCACAACCAGCTGTGGGGATCCGTTTGTGGTGCTGGCTGGGATTTACAGGATGCCAATGTTGTTTGTGGAGAAATGGGCTGTGGAAATGCCTTAAGAGTGCGAAGTGAAGCTTGGTTTGGCCAAGCATCTGGTCCCATTTGGCTGGAAAGAGTTAATTGTACAGGAGAAGAAACATCCTTCTATGATTGCCCCAGAGGTCCCTGGGGAGAGCACAACTGCAGCCACAGCCAGGATGCAAGTGTGGAGTGCTCAGGTAAGGTTCTCTCTTAGGAGTCAGTGAATCCTCTGTAGGGGGAAGTTTGGAAAATCCCAACTATCAAGTTCAAATTATTATTGCAGTATATCCAGTTCCGGGACGTGGGTGGCGCTGTGGGTTAAACCACAGAGCCTAGGACTTGCCGATCAGAAGGTCGGCGGTTCAAATCCCCGTGATGGGGTGAGCTCCCGTTGTTCGGACCCAGCTCCTGCCAACCTAGCAGTTTGAAAGCACGTCAAAGTGCAAGTAGATAAATAGGTACCGCTCCGGTGGGAAGGTAAACGGCGTTTCTGTGCGCTGCTCTGGTTCACCAGAAGTGGCTTAGTCATGCTGGCCACATGACCTGGAAGCTGTATGCTGGCTCCCTCGGCCAATAAAACAAGATGAGCGCCGCAACCCCAGAGTCGGCCACGACTGGACCTAATGGTCAGGGGTCGCTTTACCTTTACCTTTATATCCAGTTCTGCCAAGAAATTGGTACAAGATACAAGATTTAAATATATGGATATTTAGAAGATGTATACATGCATACTCTTTCACACAGTCGTACTTGTATAGAGTGTTTTTTTTTTAATTGGTTTTAGTTCATTTTGTAACATCATACATTAGACCAAACAAAAAAAAACATACATAACACATTCACACCAAAAAGAATACATAAAAAATTAAAAAAGAAAAATAATAATAGAAAGGACAGAAGAGGAGAAAGAAAGAAAAGAAAAGAAAAGAAAAGAAAAGAAAAGAAAAGAAAAGAAAAGAAAAATCTCCTAACATAGGACAACAACAGGTTGACTACATTAACTACAAAACACACAACACTGAATGACTTCCCTTCATCTCGGTTTCGGAATGTGTTATAAGGTTTTTCTATTTGCAGTTTCTTCTCCTCAAACAATTCTTTACATCATAAGTGTTATATCGCACCTACTGTGATTTTTAGATTTTTTTACCTCTGTTTCCATGTATGCCATAAATTTATTCCAATCTTTATTAATTTTTGTGTCTTTTTGATTTCTTAATTTTCTGTGTCATTTTTGCCAATTCTAAATAATCAAATAGTTTGGATTGTCACTCATTTATAGTTGGGATTTTTGGTGTCTTCCAATTCTGCGCTATTAGAGTTCTGGCAGCCACTGTCGCGTACTGAAAAAGTGTTTGATCTTCCTTTTTGATTTCCTCTCCAGTTTTTCCCAGCAAAAAGGCTTCGGGTTTTTTTTTATAAAGGTATATTTGAAGATTTTTTTTTAGTTCATTGTAAATAGATTCCCAGAATTTCCTGATAGGTTCACACAACCACCACATATGATAAAAATCACCCTCCTTTATCTTGCACTTCCAACATGATTTATCACCGGTTTTATATATTTTATCCAGTTTTACGGGCGTTATGTACCACCTGTACATCATTTTATACATATTTTCCCTGAGTGTTGTACATGCTGAGAATCTCATACCTTTATTCCATAATGCCTGCCATTTGTCAAACTCTATATTATACCCAAAGTCCATTGCCCATCTCACCATTACCTCCTTTATTATATAGAGTGTTTGTGCACAAGTGTTAAGGGTAATCTGTGAAGAACCCCATACCCTTGGGCGTGTTCTGGGTCTTTAATTTATGTGATGCCTTTTTGTTCATGGGACCCTCCTTCACAAGGTTGCTTCACACTTTATTGAAATCCCCTGGACAACATGGAGGCTTCATGAGAGTGAATCACCCTTAGACATGTTAGATATCTTCCTTTGCCTCCTTTCTTTTGCCTGGTGTCCCACCTGAAGGAAACATCTTCTGTCACTGAACCATATTACAGATGTTCACATGTTGCATTAAATGAGCGCACACAATACACAATAGTAGAGCTGTAAAAACCAGCAAGTGTTAACTCTTTCACACAATCCCAGAGACAGTTTTACCTGTGATTCCCTCCTGGGGTGGGGTGAGCCTGATGTTTTGACTTTGGGGGTGAAGGGTTCCCTCAGGGCTGCAGGGAAGGGTGCCTGGGAAAGGGAGAAAGGGCAGGAGAGAAGCCCAGACAATAAAATGGCTGGGGGGCTGAGAGCATCAATGGCACCTTCTGGAGGCAAAATTCCTGGCTAAGCACCCTGACTTTATGAATCCTTTTGTGCATTAATTAGATTTAAGCCTGTTGGTTATATGAGGGTGATTATCACACAGAAACAACAGATGTGCCTTTCAAAAATTCTAGAACCACCAGAGACCAGATTGGTGAATGGCTCAAGCTTTTGTTCTGGAAGGGTTGAGGTGCTCCTCAACCAGCAGTGGAGGACAGTGCGTTCTGTTTCCTGGAATCTGCATGATGCCCAAGTAGTGTGCAGGGAAGTTGGCTGTGGATCTGCTTTGTCAACCAAGAAAGAACCTTACTTCGGAAGAGGACATGGCCCCTTCTTGTGGAAAGATAAAGACTGTTATGGGACAGAAGCTGCTCTCAGATACTGTCAAAATATTGACATGTGCCATGAAGTAATTTTTGAAGACTCTTGGGAAGATGTTGGTGTTGTGTGCTCAGGTAATGGGTGTGGATGCATTAAAGGGTGCCATACTGTGGACATATAAATTGGGTGTAAGTTAAATCAGTCTGTCTCTTTTGTTGGCAGCATATTGGTATTGGTAGTCATGAGAAGGGAGAAGAGATACAGTCCACAATGCATCTTTCCTTTTCCCCACATCCCTCTCTCCTTTCGTGCTTATGTCTGACACAAAATCTAATCTTGTAGCTCTTATAATTTCAAAGGGTAGATCTTTGAAATTTAAAGGTTTTTTTAATGCAGTGGTGGGGAACAACTGACACACAGGCCATATGCACTGCAAAGGAGAGTTTCTTTATAGAGGCCATATCATAGGTTTTTGCTTGGAGGGAAACCTGCTATTGGAATGAATAGTTTTTCCTCAAGACTAAATGCTGTGTTTGAAAGATTAGGGGAGAGATTGAGGGCACGGGGAGAAGGGGACGACAGAGGACGAGATGGTTGGACAGTGTTCTCAGAGCTACCGACATGAGTTTGACCAAACTGCGGGAGGCAGTGGAAGACAGGAGTGCTGGCATGCTCTGGTCCATGGGGTCACGAAGAGGCAGACACGACTAAACGACGAAAAAACAACAACTGCACTGTGATTCCTGTGTTGAAAATGGCTCCCACCAACTACAATAGGCCTTGAATATAAGCCTCTCATTTGGTGTAATAGCAGGTCCCTCCCCCCACCAGGGCTAAATGTGCCACTAAGGGCAGTTTTTGGGTTGGGCTGCAGCTGAGGAGTGGAGTCATCCTCCTGTCCCCAAGAACTGCAGCTTGGAGCTTGAGTGACTATAGAAAACCCTCAGCAGAGAAGGTTAAACCAAACGGTTTGTGTGTAACTGAATTGACATATAAGAAGAACAGGAGGCACTGCTTCTGGAGTTCCTGCTTGTGGGGTTTTATATTCCAGGCCACATATTTCAGGTTTGAGATTGGGGACCAGGTCTTGTTGCTTTGCCAGAAGTATGTGAGGGGGAAAAAACTTGACTCAATCTTATATTTCCTTGACATCTGATGGGAGGGCGTTCTGCGTTTTAAACCCAAGGCACGATTCTATTAAATAATTCATGGAAAGGGTGATGGTGTTTATATAGGAGGATAATGTTGGGGGGGCAGGGTAGGTGGCTTAATTCTCAACCCCTCTATTTCATTCATTAGATCCCAAATTATAAACAAGGTTATATGACAGCTGTGCCTTTCAAACAACAACAACAACCCTCTTTTTCCCCATCAGAGGTCCGCCTAGTGAATGGCTCAAGTCGCTGCTCTGGGCGAATTGAGGTGTTTCACAACCAGCAGTGGGGAACTGTGTGTGATGCTGGCTGGGATTTACAGGACGCCCATGTTGTGTGCAGAGAACTGAGCTGTGGAAATGCCTCCAAAGCATTTGGTGGAGCCTTGTTTGGCCAAGGATCGGGTCCCATCTGGCTGGAGGGAGTCAACTGTACGGGAGAAGAAGCGTCCCTGTCCATATGCCCAAGAAAGTCATTGGCAGAGCACAGATGTGATCACAGCCAGGATGCAAGTGTGGGGTGTTCAGGTAATGTTGTAAGAGAGGTTTTGTTTAGTGTATCCTGTGTAGAGCCAAAAACCCAAAGCAAGTATTTCTAGATGAAAGCAGGATAGATTCACTCTTCTGGTGGCAGAAAATCATTGAGGGAGAGAATGGCAGGAATGTTTGGCAGGTACTCAGGTAGCAAATGCTAGCTCTAAAACTGGCATTAGTTCCTCCTAAACAGGAGCCTACAGCTGGAGCATTTATCCATAAATTCTTCCTTATGCTTAAATCTATATATATCCATTAAGTTAAGGTTTTCTACTAAATTGAAAAAGGTAACGGGTAGTCTCCCTTCCTCTGAGTCCGATTTCCTTATTGTCCTATCCATATCCAGGGAGACTACCCCATTAGTACCCCACATCAGAATTATTTTCTGATCCATATAATCAAACAGTTTTTCCTCTAATATTTTGTAGTAGTATTCCGATTTTCTTTCATTTGGTGTGTATATTCCTACAATTCTTCCCTCTTCATCTTTAAAATTTTGCTGCGGGTCATATTTGTCATTTACATAAATTACCACTCCCCTTTGTGTGTGTGTGTGTGTGTGTGTGTGTGTGTGTGTGTGTCTGATGTTATAAATTATTTTCCTAATCTTTTGTTTATTAAGACTCTTCTGCGTTTTTTTGCAACATGTGTTTCCTGAAGACAAATTATATCCAAATTTTGTTTTATTAAAATGTGTTCTATTTTATTTCTTTTTAATTTATTATTCAGTCCATTAACATTCCATGTCTAACATTTTGAATCCAATCTCTCTCTCTCTCTCTCTCTCTCTCTCTCTCTATATATATATATATATATGCTTTCGTAGATTTTCACGGGTACAGGAATGCAGGTTTTGGTGTCTTCGGGTGTCTTCCCGTGTAAGAGTCGGGGTGTCTGGGCGACGTTTCGACGAGGTCTCACTCGTCATCTTCAGGCTGGTGCTTTCGGCTTCTTGTTACTGGAACAGAGCAGAATCTGGTGTTTGAGTTCCTATAAATACTGTTGAGGGGTGTGGTGTATAGCCTCCAACGTTCTGGGCAGAGAGGAAGTTCCTAGATTAGTGTGTCTTTTCTTCTTTTGTTCCTTAATTACTTGAGGGATATCTTGAGTGATTTCATGAGTGGTATTCTGATTACCACTGGGTGGGTCATTAAGTGTAGATTAGTTGCTAAAGCTTTCGTGTCTTGACCTCTTGAGCTTGTGAAGAGTTTTTCTGAGAAGATGGCTGTGCTGCATATAGTTGTGCTCTGGCTTGGCTTCGTGTATAGGGGCGAGCTGTGATTTTGTGCCTTGTGCCAGCCAGATCTGTGTAGGGATTGCAGGGGGGTGCAGCATCCGGAGGTGCCACTATAGTTTGGCTACTGGATGGAGTCTGTAATATGTCTGTGGAGAGGGTCTGGGTTTGGGTCTGGTGTGGTTGATTGGTGACGGCGTTCTGTGTGCCTCTGGTTCTGGTGTCGGTTTTTGTGGGGAGGGCTAATTTCCAGATGTCTGGCAGGCGGGACGTGTCGTCACGCTTGTTCATGTTGTGAGGGTGTTTCTCTATCTCGATGGCTTCCATGATTATTCTCTTGTGGTGATGTTCCATGTTAAAGAGCAATTTGGAATCTGCAAAATTAATTTCGTGTCCTGTTTCTTTCATGTGTTGGAAAAGAGAGGAAGTTTTTTCTTCTTTTTTGACGGCATTCTTGTGTTCTGCGATATATATATATATGATGAGTCTTTTTGTTTCTCTTCTTCCTGTTTATCTCCTCTATCTTCCAAGCCTGTTTCTCCCTCAGTTGTTTTGACTCCAAGTTGTTTTTTATATTCCCTCCAAAACTGACTTGTCTTTACATCTATGCTTTCCCCCTTTGTATGAAAATGAGATACCTTCCGGAAATTCCCACCTGCACGGTATATAATTTTCTCTCAACGCATCTGTTAGGAACTTATAGTTACTTCTCTTCTTTAGCAATCTGATCGGAATATGATGTTTGTATTGTCAATACACAATCTTTTTTCATAGTTCATCTGTAGTATCCTATCTTTCATCTCTCTTGAATTGAATATCACCAGACAGTCCCCTGGTAGGTTTTTTTTTTTTTTTAGCTTTTGCGTAACTTGATTTGATTATGAAGGCTTTATCCAATGAAAAGTTGACTTAGAATCATAGAATCATAGAGTTGGAAGAGACCACAAGGGCCATCGAGTCCAACCCCCTGCCAAGCAGGAAACACCATCAGAGCACTCCTGACATATGGTTGTCAAGCCTCTGCTTAAATACCTCCAAACAAGGAGACTCCACCACACTCCTTGGCAGCAAATTCCACTGTCGAACAGCTCTTACTGTCAGGAAGTTCTTCCTAATGTTTAGGTGGAATCTTCTTTCTTGTAGTTTGGATCCATTGCTCCGTGTCCGCTTCTCCGGAGCAGCAGAAAACAACCTTTCTCCCTCCTCTATGTGACATCCTTTTATATATTTGAACATGGCTATCATATCACCCCTTAACCTCCTCTTCTCCAGGCTAAACATGCCCAGCTCCCTTAGCCGTTCCTCATAAGGCATCGTTTCCAGGCCTTTGACCATTTTGGTTGCCCTCCTCTGGACACGTTCCAGTTTGTCAGTGTCCTTCTTGAATTGTGGTGCCCAGAACTGGACACAGTACTCCAGGTGTGGTCTGACCAGAGCAGAATACAGTGGCACTATTACTTCCCTTGATCTAGATGCTATACTCCTATTGATGCAGCCCAGAATTGCATTGGCTTTTTTAGCTGCCGCGTCACACTGTTGGCTCATGTCAAGTTTGTGGTCAACCAAGACTCCTAGATCCTTTTCACATGTACTGCTCTCAAGCCAGGTGTCACCCATCTTGTATTTGTGCCTCTCATTTGTTTTGCCCAAGTGCAATACTTTACATTTCTCCCTGTTAAAATTCATCTTGTTTATTTTTGCCCAGTTCTCTAATCTGTCAAGGTCGTTTCGAAGTGTGATCCTGTCCTCTGGGGTGTTAGCCACCCCTCCCAGTTTGGTGTCATCTGCAAATTTGATCAGGATGCCCTTGAGTCCATCATCCAAGTCGTTGATAAAGATGTTGAATAAGACCGGGCCCAAGACAGAACCCTGTGGCACCCCACTAGTCACTCTTCTCCAGGATGAAGAGGAACCATTGATGAGCACCCTTTGTGTTCGGTCAGTCAGCCAGTTACAAATCCACTGAGTGGTAGCATAGTCAAGACCGCATTTTACCAGCTTCTTTACAAGAATATCATGGGGCACCTTGTCAAATGCCTTGCTGAAATCAAGGTAGGCTACATCCACTGCGTTCCCTTCATCTACCAGTCTTGTAATTCTGTCTTCTTCAGTTTCTAATCCAACCTGCTATTTCTTTTATTATTTTGGCTCTTCTATATATCCTCCTCCACACTTTCTGGGATCCCTCAAATTCTCAAATTTGATTCTTTCTGCTGCATTTCCAGCACTGCAATTGAATCCCGTACAGCTTCCTGCATCATACTTAATCCTACCGCATCTTACTTAGACCTTTCATGAGGTCTTTCAGCTCTTTTACCCTGTTTGTTTTCTTAGTTGTTTCTTCCAGGCCTTGTGTCTTTACTTTTAAATGTTGCATGGGTTTTCCTAGTTCTAAAGTTTTTGTTAATAATTCTTTGATTTGTCCAGTTAGGTCCACCACTGATTTTGTATTCTGTTCTACCTTGTTTTCCATCCTTTCCAATTTCTCCTCCAGATTCTTTGCATTATCTTTTATATCTTTCCTTAATTCAGAATACATTTCTGAAATTTCCATTTTGGGCTTTGGTTCTTGGGTGGCACCTCTTCTCATCTGGGCTGGAGTTGTTCTTTGTCCCACTAGGGGGGATAAAAGGGGAAAGGAAAGGGAGGGTGGAACTTTCTCTTTGGCCGTTTCTATGTGCCTAATCTAAAATGGACAGTCTGAATAAAAATCAATCAATTTATAAAAATCAATCCAGTAGTTCAGCATGTAAAACAGGAATTGTGAATAACCATTATAGGAATTGATTAGAATCAGCTTTAATAATTAGAAAATATTTAATTATTTAATATAGAAATTAATAGGGGCTAGGTAATGTATATGTAATCAATCTTTATAAGGAGTTTGGAAATTTTTACCCCTGGTTAAAATTTCATGTTTGTGCATAGTGGGAAATGTGAGCAACAGACAAAAATACTAGCTGAAAATTCCAGCATGGCCACCTGCCCACTTGTTATGCTTCAGCCTAAATGGAAGCCAGGAAGAATGAGGAACTGGAAGGTGGAGAAACAAAATTTCCTTTAATCTTTACAGACCTCCAAACCATCAGATTGGTGAATGGAACAAGTCCCTGCTCCGGAAGAGTCGAGGTGCTCCACAACCAGCAGTGGTTGACCATGTGTGATGAGGGATGGGATCTGAACAGTGCCAACGTTGTCTGTCGAGAAATTGGCTGTAGCCCTCCCTTGTCAGTCCCAAGAGGAGCTCATTTTGGAAGAGGACATGGTCCTGCCTGGTTGACTGGTGTCCATTGTCAGGGAACAGAAGCTACGTTCAAGGAGTGCACCCCAAACAACTGGCAAACGAAAGACTGCAGCCATGGAGAAGGTGCTGCCGTTGTGTGCTCAGGTAACATAAATGCTTAGACACTAGCTGAAATTTGAATCATAACTGCTATGCCAAAAGGTGGCTTCTCTTGAGCTCTGATCATCCTCTGAAGGGGCAGAGAGTGGGCCTTCCTCTTCTTGTTGCATACTCTTTTCTGGGCCTCATCTAGAACACAATTCACAACATTCCTGCAGTGTTTCTTCTAGGATTTGTTCTGCCTCCTGCATCATTTTTGTCCTTTCTGTTCGCTTTTGGTTGGGGTGGGGGGTGGGGAGCTGAAAGGGCACCATACCAGTTTAATGCAATGTCTGAATTTGAAATAACTGGCTATTTTAATATCCAGAAAATCTAATTACTATGGACATTTTACATATTCAGTGGCTATTTCTGCCCACAACTCTTCTGGGGGAGGGTGTACAAGGGGAAGCAGTGCCCTTCCAGGGATTCTGGGGTGCCCTGGGAGTCTCGCCACAATATTACTTCTACAATAGTAAAAACTAGTGAAGAAACAAGGAGGAGGTGCTGTGCTGAAATTTGGAATATATCCAAATGATGTTGATAGCCATAGCAAGGAGGAAACTACTGCCCTTCCCTCCAAAATCCGGGGGGGGGGGGAGAATCATTTTTATTAAGTTTTCCATTTTAACAATCCAATAAAATCACATTGAATGTTCTAAATTATACAAATACATATCAAATAGTCCAAATATTCTGCCTAAATTATATATATTTTTTGTTGGGACTTCCCAAGTTCGGGGGGGCTCTGATCGTCTCATATCTCTGCTGCCTTGGATAGTCTTTCCAATAGTTCCTTTAAATCTTCCTGTTGTTAACCTTCCTTCTTTCATGGCCTCTGAGTTGTTTCCACAAGCGAGTTGAAATAAGCAATGATGTGTTTCTGTGTGGATTTTATATGTATGATTCTCCTCTATTGTTGCAGTATCTCCTCACACGCTGGTGTTTGTGCCGAATCAATCCAAAAGTCATTTCGCTGCTGGCAGACACCATCTTCTCCCAGTTCCGATGAAATCAAATCTCAGCGTTTCCTCATTAATTTTCCCAGACTGGTTTCATCAAACTTTGCAGGGGAGATTTACCAAATCAGACTTGAAATACCGATATAATGACATATTAAGAGCCCGCCTCCCTCTATGACTATTTATAACCCTGCAGCTCGGTTTTATTACATCATGGCGGATTTCCAGATTAAAAAGTGCGTCACATCTCAACATTCTAGGAACACGTCCAATGTTTTTTGAAGTCTCTCCAGCGGTTAACGAGATCTTGCTTCTTTCTAAAATCAGCAATTGGAGAATCTTTTATTTTCTTCCAGGCAATTCAAAAAACAAAAGCTTTAATTATATAATATTGTTATTGCCACACAGTTTATATCAAAATTCTGGAAATTGGGGTGGGTGGGTGTCAAAATGAATATTCAGCTTAGTACAAGGATATTTTTAAATGAAAACGATGCCCCCTAGTGAGAATCAGCAGACAAATATCTATCATTGTTGAAGAAGTGCCCAGTTTCAGGCATGACTTCCAACAAAACAATTCAATAGATTCTGTTTCGATGAGCTCTGATAACTAGGGGCAATAAAAAGGAAGGATGAGGAATGTGAGAGGTGGAGATATAAATCTGTATTTTTTTCACACCCAACAGAGATCAGATTGGTGGGTGGTCCAAATATTTGCTCTGGGAGATTTGAGCTGCTCTACAACTGGGATTGGATCACCGCATGTGAAGATGATTTGGACTGGAACAGTGTCCAAGTCATGTGCCGGCAACTTGGCTGTGGACCCTTCCTGTCAGTGAGGGCAGTAGGTGGTGGATATAGACCACGTTTTGTGTCAGAAAATAAGTTCACCTGTGAGGGAACAGAAGCTTCTCTCAACTACTGCCAAGGAAGATATGTCCCTGGAATGATGTGCTGGTCTTCTTATAGAGATGTTGAATGCTCAGGTAATATTAATTTCCTCGTTTGTTTTTTTATTCATTTTAAAACTCGCTTCCCATGAAATGTCTCAAATATATATTGAATCAGCAATCAAATCAATGAAAATGTTTATGTATAAAACAATTATAATATATTCGATTAATAAAGCAATTCAGTATATAAAAAATTTTCAAATGCAATAGAGGATTTAATGCTTTAATGTTGAAAAAAGAAAGACTTTAAATGTTGAAAAAAGAAAGACTTTAATAGGCACGGAATAGGCAATAGAGATGGCGACTGTCTGATACGTCACAGTTCCAAAGGGTGGGTTCCACCAGGCTGAAGGCTTTGTTCTTATGGACCTCCTGATCAGATGCTGTCTGCAGGAGACCTTCTCCCAGAGAGCACAGTGATTGGGTGGGCATGTAAAGGATGAGGTGATATTGCCTAACATGTGCCCTCCTGACCACTTCAGTTAGTGGAATTGGCACTACTACAGGTGCCACATAATATCCCTTCTGCATCTGTAAGTATTCAATTGTTTAGTGTGGCAGTGTCTCCCTGCCTATTGAAATCCAATTGGTGCCTTCACTGTACTCTTTCCAGTGCCTGTTATAAAAACACTTTTGTTCAGACAAACCTACCTAGGTGCTTAGAAATGCCGGTGTGAATTTTAATCTGTTTGAGTCTCTTAGGTTTGGTAGGTTTTTGATGTGTTGCAATTTTTCCTGATTTTATAGTTTATCTCTTTGTAAACCACTTTGAAGTTTTGTACACTATAAATTTTATGAAATGAATGAATGAATGGTCATGGAAATGCAGCTCGTCCTAGGTAGGATCTTTTGTTGTTGTTTAGTCGTTTAGTCGAGTCCGACTCTTCATGACCCCATGGACCAGAGCACGCCAGGCACTTCTGTCTTCCACTGCCTCCCGCAGTTTGGTCAAACTCATGTTTGTGGCTTCGAGAACACTGTCCAACCATCTCGTCCTCTGTCGTCCCCTTCTCCTTGTGCCCTCCATCTTTCCCAGCATCAGGGTCTTTCCCAGGGAGTCTTCTCTTCTCATGAGGTGGCCAAAGGATTGGAGCCTCAGCTTCACGATCTGTCCTTCCAGTGAGCACTCAGGGCTGATTTCCTTCAGAATGGAGAGATTTGATCTTCTTGCAGTCCATGGGACTCTCAAGAGTCTCCTCCAGCACCATAATTCAAAAGCATCAATTCTTTGGTGATCAGCCTTCTTTATGGTCCAGCTCTCACTTCCATACATCACTACTGGGAAAAGCATAGCTTTAACTATAAGGACCTTTGTTGGCAAGGTGATGTCTCTGCTTTTTAAGATGCTGTCTAGGTTTGCCATTGCTTTTCTTCCAAGAAGCAGGCGTCTTTTAATTTCATGGCTGCTGTCACCATCTGCAGTGATCATGGAGCCCAAGAAAGTAAAATCTATCACTGCCTTCATTTCTTCCCCTTCTATTTGCCAGGAGGGGATGGGCCTAGTGGCCATATCTTCATTAGGTAGGATCTTTACCTGTCTTAAATAAACAGGCAAGGCCATAGATAACCAGCAAGACCATCCTGTAGGTACCCCTTGATGTATTTAATTAATCCTGCTGCAGCAGGTCGGTACCTCCAGGTCAAAACTCCTGTGCCGATCAGTAGCAGGACTGCAGCTATGAAGAGCCGCTGGAGCCTAACCTAGCAAGATAGCAAATGAATAAATTAATACAGTTATTCTGAATGGGCTCTGCTGGAGCCTATTCAAACTCTTTTGCTCCCTCCCTCCTCCACCAATCAATCAATCCCCTTTTCTCTATTTCAGTTTTGTTCTGACTGTATTTCCCACAACAGTACAATATGGCACTACAAATTGCTATGATGCATTGCTGATTGTTCTTCTTCTTTTTATTGTTTTTATTCATTGATTGTATTGTTGAGAAAAACCAAAACCAGAAATGAAAAGTTAAAAAGCCTTTTTCAATCTCTGCAGGGATCAGATTAGTGAATGGTACAAACCGCTGCTCTGGGAGAGTGGAGGTGCTCCACAACCAGCAATGGCTGACGGTGTGTGATGATGGCTGGGATCTAAACAGCGCCCAGGTTGTGTGCAGGGAACATGGCTGTGGGGAAGCCTTGTTTGTCCCAAGAGGAGCTCCCTTTGGAAGAGGATGTGGTGCCACCTGCTTGGCTGGAGCCAAGTGTCTCGAATTTAAGGACTGTGACCTACACTGGGAAACACATAATTGCAGTCATGGAGAAGATGCTAGTGTTGTCTGCTCAGGTAATTCTAGGTTGAGAGAAACTGGCAATATGTTCATCTTAATTACTATCTTCCCTAATAACGATAAATTCCTTGTTCCGCATATTTTTAGATTTCTTTTTATTTTGTTCCAATTTTTTTCATAATTTATATTTTTGGTTGTTAACCAGACCCCCAAATATGTGATTTTTTAAATGGATCTCTATTTCTACATTTTGTTGTAATTCTATTTTATCTTCTCTTGCTAATTTCTTTACTAATAATTTTGTTTTATTTTTATTCAGCTTAAATCCTGCCACTTGCCCAAATTCCTGTATTTTCTCTAATACCCTCAAAAGAGAGTTTTTAGGATCTTTCACCATAATTACAAGGTCATCTGCATATGCTTTAAGCTTATATTCCTTTTTCCCTACCATAATTCCCTTAGTCTTATTATCTGCCCTGATATTTCTTGCCAGGACTTCCAAAACCAAAATAAATAAAAGCGGTGATAGGGGACATCCCTGATTTGTTCCTTTCTGTATTTTACATTGCTCTGTTACCACCTGGTTCACAATTAATTTGGCTTTTTGATCAGAATATATAGATTAAATCCCTTTCCTAAATCTCACCCAAAGTTCATCTCTTCAATAACTTTTTTCATAAAATCCCATGAAACATTATCAAATGCTTTTTCAGCATCTATAAACATCAGGACCGCTTGTTTTTCATTGGAAGGGAGGGATATTAGTCCTTTTTTTGCACACCACTTTCTAGATTTTATGTTGTAGAACCAGGCACAACTTTAAACTGGCTGTAACTGCCAAATCTTTCTTTACTAGTATTTGCCAATACAGCAAGTGAACTCTGTAAGAGCAATTCTTCTTTCTCTGGGCTCCTGTTCTCCTCTTTCCCTACATACTTGCCTATTCTTTTTTTTGGTTTCAAAAGTGGTGACTGAACTGACCCTTGACTAATTTCATCCAATAGCCAAGGTTTGAATAACTTGCACGTCTAACATTCCAGAAACATCATTATTTCAGCAGCATCTCGGGAATCAGCTTCTTTTGTGCTCATCCACTATACATTCTCATTTATATTCAGTAACATTATCTTAATTTGACCGGATTTTGCATCAGCAAAAAGGAATAATGGCACATTTCCAGTGGTGATGATTGTGTGCAGCAGAATGCATGTCGTATCTCCATAGCCCCATTCTTTTGCCATGAAAGTAGGCAGGTTTGATCTGCCAATTAGGCCAACAGAAATCTATTTAAACATTTTGAGGAAGACTTCAATTTTGAAATTCAGGGTATTAAAAGCTTATTTTTCCTCATTGTTTTCTTGAAAATGCTTTGCCATTGTGGTTAGTTGCATTGGCACACTGGTCCAGGACCATATTCCCTCATAATACAGTGGTACCTTGGGTTACATACTCTTCAGGTTACATACGCTTCAGGCTACAGACTCCGCTAACTCAGAAATAGTACTTCGGGTTAAGAACTTTGCTTCAGGATGAGAACAGAAATCGTGCGGCAGCAGCGGGAGGCCCCATTAGCTAAAGTGGTGCTTCAGGTTAAGAACAGTTTCAGGTTAAGAACAGACCTCCAGAACGAATTAAGTTCTTAACACGAGGTACCACTGTACTTCTGTGGAAAGCAGGTGTATCTGAAAGTCATGTTCTCTCAGAGATGGTGTTTTTTGCAGCATGTTGCTCTGCAAGTAGAGCGGGCACGCCCTTCCAAGGGATATGACTTCCAGATAGAGCTTCTTTCCACTGATGTATTCTTGGGGGAAATGGCTCTGGGGTCTTTTGGGGATGCTTCCACCACTTGCTGCAATGGGAAGAACAAGTTAAAGGTGTGTGTGTGTGTGTGTGTGTGTGTAAAAGAAGTAAGGAGAAGAGAAATATATTCAATCCTGCATTCTGAAATATAGGACCCCTTCAAATTTTAAAGTAATGGTCTTCAGCTGACCAAAGGTGATGGCAGATCTGGATTCTGATAGCACCCTGTGCTTGTCAGGTGCCTCCTCCTCCGCTGTGCACCCACCACTGCGCTCCCACTCACTCCCAACACCCACTTTCCATCTTCTGTTTTCCCTCTCCTCCCACCATCCCATTTCCCCTCTCCATTTAGCCCCCCTTGCTTCATCGCAGCTTTTCTTCTCCCTGTTCTATGGCATCTCACCTTCTCGTATTTTCCATACCTTGATACCCACAGAGTCTTGCTCAAATTCCATGCTGTGTTTGCAGCTGCTTCTTGGTTGGCAGGCTCTCTGCTTTGCAAGAGAGCAGCTGCAGCCTCCAACCAGTAAGCCATGCTGCAAAGGCAAGAGAGAGGTTCTGCTAGGTTGGCAGAATGGAAAGAGAAGTGTTTTGGAGGGTCCGAAAAAGGGGCTCAGATGAGCACTATCCCACCACCACTTGCCAGTTCAGGAAAAGAGAAACTCCAAGAGGGTGCAAAGCAGGACTGGAGAGGTTTGGAGGGCTGCATTTGGTCCCTGAGCCTGATATTCCCTACCCATGCTCTAACCTAGAACCCTTAACATTTCCCATGGAAGCTACAAAAATGAGGAATTGGGAGGTGGAGGCACAAAATTTACTCTAACCATTTTAAACCCTACAGATATCAGATTGGTGAATGGTACAAGCCCTTGCTCTGGAAGAGTTGAGGTGTTCAACGCCAGGCAGTGGGGGACTGTGTGTGATGATGGTTGGAATCTGAGCAGCGCCCAAGTCGTGTGCAGGCAACTTGGATGTGGGGAAGCCTTGTCGATCAAAGAAGCAGCTCACTTTGGGAGAGGCAATGGCCCCATCTTGCTGGATGAGGTCAGATGCAAGGGGACAGAAGCTACCCTCCGCCACTGCCACCTACAGCCTTGGGGAGAACATAACTGTGTGCATGAAGAAGATGCTGGGGTTGTATGCTCAGGTAAAAACTACAATTAAGAAATATCCTTATCGTGTTTTTATCTTGTATTCAAGTTCAAGTTTTATTGCAGCCAAAGCCAGTGACACTAAACACCACAAGATCAAACAACAAGAAATCTTGTATTGTTATGTTGTGAACTGCTCTGAGATCTACAGATGAAGGGTGGTATGCAAATTTAATATATAAATTAATTAATAGGAGCTATACAGTTGGGTTAGAGGGATGTGGGTGGCACTGCGGGTTAAATCACAGAGCCTAGGACTTGCCAATCAGAAGGTTGGCGGTTCGAATCCCCGTGACAGGGTGAGCTCCCGTTGCTCAGTCCCTGCTCCTGCCCACCTAGCAGTTCAAAAACACGTCAAAGTGCAAGTAGATAAATAGGTACCGCTCCGGTGGGAAGGTAAACGGCATTTCCATGTGCTCCTCTGGTTCACCAGAAGCGGCTTAGTCATGCTGTACGCCGGCTCCCTCGGCCAATAAAGCAAGATGAGCACCGCAACCCCAGAGTCAGCCACGACTGGACCTAATGGTCAGGGGTCCCTATACCTTTTATACAGTTGGGTTAAAAACTTGTATACAAGTTGAATCAGCATGCCCATTTTGTCATCAACACATTTCCTTCAGCTCTGCTGCTGATAATTATATCAATGGAAGCAGGAAAGACCCTCTGTCTGCGTTTTCTTCCCCTCCTCTTTTGCACAGTCTTTCCTTCGCTTCATATGCACCACATTAAATAGGTTCAAACCATAATTTGTGAGGATTTTATGCAACATTCTGGCCTCTTCTCCATCTTTGTTATCCGTACTGTGGAGGAGAGAAGCTGAACTTGTATCTTGTTAATTTTATCTATCAGTAGACTCCATTTCAGTCGAAGCTATTTCTCATCTCAACAGAGATCAGATTGGTGAATGGTACAAGCAGCTGCTCTGGAAGAGTTGAGGTGCTCCACAACTGGCAGTGGCTGGCGGTGTGTGATGACAGATGGAATCTGACCAGTGCCCAAATTGTATGTAGAGAGCTTGGATGCGGTGAAGCCTTGCTGGCTGCAGGAGGAGCTCACTTTGGAACAGGAAATGGTCCCACCTGGTTGTCTGGTGTCAGTTGTCAGGGGACAGAAGTTGCCTTCAAGGACTGTGACTTACAGTGGAGAACACATGATTGCAGCCGTGGAGAAGTTGCCAGTGTTGTGTGCTCAGGTAATAGCTATACTGTGGCCTTGGAAACTGGCTGCAAGTTCAACTAGTAAGTCTATTTTGCCAATAGAAGGTTGCTGAAGAGTTCTGATGCTGATAGTTGAGCTGGGAGGAGGAGGAGGAAGGGCAGTTCACAATATAATTTTCATTCTGTGTCATTTTTGCTTTCTCTAGAAACAAAAGAAGTGTCCCAATGCCGTTCTAGCTTTCTAGATAAGCACTAGGTGTAAGTAACATTCCCTAGAGGAGTTCTAAATCCAAATGACGTTTGATGTCCTTCATAGCCATGGCATCATGTCTGGAGTTGCATGCTCCTATACCTTTAAAGTGAATCCAGTGCACATTCTTGCCTGCAAGGAATTCTGAGCACTGTAGTTTATCCTTCACAGAGTTACATTTATCACCAACCCTCACCAAACTACAGTGTTCAGAATCCTTTGAGCAGAGTCCAGAAAGGGAGAGCCCTGGTATCTGGTGCCGCGAAATTCAACATTTCTCTCTCTCTTCCCACTTTCAACTCCCCATCTATTGATAAGCAAACATAGCAGAGCAGTTGGGTTGAACCCAGGAACTGACACTTCATTAAACATTTTCTGTTGGTGGAAAGAAGAGAGGAATGGCAAGTTAAACCAATGGACTATGCCGAAATGACAAAACCGACTGGAAACCAAGAGGACAAAGCATTTAAA
The DNA here is from genome assembly GCF_965113315.1 of Podarcis vaucheri. Taxonomy (NCBI): domain Eukaryota; kingdom Metazoa; phylum Chordata; class Lepidosauria; order Squamata; family Lacertidae; genus Podarcis; species Podarcis vaucheri. Next base: position 19,702,229 of record NC_138751.1, read on the forward strand.
AAAGAACGGGGGAAATTTATAATTTATTTAGAAGACCACTGTAAGCAGATGAAAACATTTTAATCTCACTTGTGCCGTAACAAATACTATGGATAATATGGATGATATAAAATACAGATTATGAAATGATATGCAGTAGAAAATGTTTATAATAGGATCCATGGAGGAGATGGGAGGAAGTCTCGAGACTCAGAGAAATCTCTTTATATGGATATGTATTTGGTTTTGTTATAAATTTATATTTGCAAAATCAAATAAAAAATTATTTTGTTATTAAAAATATGTCTAAACAAGCCTATTTAAAGATGTAATGCTGACGTGTGTTTTTAATATCCATGTTAACTGTCAGGGAACTGCCATCAGAGGGAAGAGGAGAGGTAAAACGCTCCAGTGATGCAGGGGAGGGAACTAGCAAGGAGAGAGAGAGAGCTTCCACGGGGGAAGGAAATCCAGGGGACACCAGGGAGAAAGGGGAGGCTGGGAGTACTGCGGAGGGGAGGCTCAGAGACTCTTCCAGTGAAATCAGCAGAGAGAGCACAGGACCTCCGCTTGGCACGCCCACGCTGCGCAGAAGGCTCCCACGCAGAGAATCTAGGAGGAGACTTGGAGTCAAGCAACTTTTATGTTGGAGGAAATTTAGGTCCCGCCCACTGACGGATTCTGCCAGTTACTAAGACAGTCGCTGTCAGGGCTGCCTCAGGTCTCAGCTCACAAAAGACCAACGCCAAGTTCTTCTTATATACAAGGATGTTTATTGCAGTTCATTATTGGTTCCACAACCGAGGCGCGCAGCCCTGCGTCTCTTAAGCTTAGACATTAGAAGTCCCCTCTGAATCGGTCCCTCCCCTACACCAGTTTAATAAGCTAACGCTGCTCCACCTTTTTCTCTCTTTCCTTTTCCGCAGGGTCTTTCTGCCCGCCGGGGTTCCCCCCCTCCTGCTTTCTCCTGAAGCGGAGTCTCCAGACTGCTCCTGCCCCCTCCTGCGGGCTTTGGGACCTGGCTCCTCCTCCTCCGGGCTCCCTGTTCTTCCGCGCGCCTCCTCATTTGAACTTGGCGCGCGCGCCCAACCTCTGACCTTCCTTTTGACAGTTATGCTACTCCCCTCACTGCCTTCCTCCCCTTCCGGGAGAACGGCTTGCTCTGATCCCTCCCCTTTCTCTGTCGCCGGAGCTGCTCCCTCTGACACACTGGAACCTCCCCCTCCCTCGCTGCGCTCTGGTGGGGAGGCTGGCCCTGATTCCCAGCTGCCGCTTTGGGGTCCCCTGCTGGCCCCCCGCTCCTGACACTTTCCCCCTGGGGCTCCCCTTGCCCTTACCACAGGCGCCCCCTTCTGGGAATCCTCTGATTCGCTGGAGAGACTCATGGAATCCCCTGCGTCATTGCTATCCTCTTCCTCACTCTCCTGGGATTCCTCCCCATCGCTCTCCATTTCCTGCCTTCCCTGTGCCTCTGTCCCTGTACCCCTGACAGTCGCGTTTCAAGGGCTGTCAAACCAGGGAAAGTTTTAGCTATACAGCTAGCTTGGAGCAGTTTGCAGTTTACGCACAAGCAACCCCAATTCCCATTACATATTTTATTTAATCTCTGTTTAATGGTAACTTTTATTGATAATTTCAACGTATATTCTTTTTCTGATCAAGGGCTTTCAAATTACATTAAATAAAGTATAAATGAATGAATGAAACTTGCAGAATCAGAACCTGAGGCTTCTGAGGTGCAGAGTGGGGCTTCCAGGATGCCTTAGGTTTGAGCCCTTACTGCATAGGAAGAGCGTTGGTTGGTGACAATAGCAAGCCCAGGACTCCCAATTCTTAACCCTTCTCTAACACGCAAGATTCAATGCCACTTTTTGTCTCATCAGAGCTTTCACATTTAGTGTTTTTTTGTTTTGTTTTTGTTTGTCCCACCAGAGCTCCGCCTAGTGAATGGCCCAAATCGCTGCTCTGGGAGGATTGAGGTGTTGCACAACCGCCAGTGGGGGACTGTGTGTGACGCTGGTTGGGATTTGCATGATGCTCACGTTGTGTGCAGGGAACTGGGCTGTGGAAATGCCACCAAAGCATTTGGTGGAGGCTTATTTGGACAAGGATCTGGCCCCATCTGGCTGGAGGGACTCAACTGTACAGGAGAAGAAGCTTTCCTGAGTGAGTGTCCCCAAAGTCCCTGGAGAGAGCACAGCTGCAACCACAGCCAGGATGCCAGTGTGGAGTGCTCAGGTAAGTTTGCAAGACAAGTTGTACTTGATGAACCCAATAGGGGGGTTTAGATCTTTGAGATCACTGAAGATCATATTCTTATTTTATTACTGGCATCTTAAAAGAGCATCTTTAAAGTCTGGGGACACACTGGGGGTTATTGTTTTGTTTTTTTATTCTGCTGTGTATTTTTGTGTGTTTATACTATAAACCACCCTCTGATCCTTGGGTGAAAGGTGGCATGGAAATTCATTAAATACATAAATACGTACGAATACCATTGGCCCAATCCATTCCTCAGCAGGAAAACTGTGAAAGTTTGTGGGTCGTAAATCCTTTGACCTACAGAGTCTGGCACCCAGCACTGCAGTTAGCCTGATTTACGAGCTGGACCGACGTTTATGGCCACCCACACGCTTCTTCTGCGCGCTGCTGTTGTCGTTGCAGAGTTCGTACGCAGCATAAATGGCTTGGTCTGTGTCAAAGTGGTGTCTTCAATAACTCAACTTGACACCAGTGCTTCTATTCTACCAAAGGTGTTTATTCAGAAGCATAAACAAACAGGAAATAAACCGACAGAATCAAGCTGCATGCTTGCAGCGTTCTGTCTCTCACAAAAACAAAACCAACTCTCAGAGACTCTCAGTAACTCTGCTGAACAAAAAGAAAAATGCCCGGATAATATGGGCAGGCACCCAGTGCAGTGGCGTAGCGTGGGGGGTGCCAGGGGTGCCGGCCGCACCGGGCGCAACATCTGGGGGGGGGCGCGCTCGCTGCCTCCGGAGTCGCCGAAGAGCCTCGGGCGCAGGCTGTAGCGGAGCCGCATGTCTCGCGGAACCCACGAGCTGTGCGCACGTCCGGGCTGAAGGCGCCTGGCAGGCAGCGGCTCTCAGCGCTCACCGCGGAGGACGCGCCAGGCAGCCCCTCCTCACAGCCCCGCCTCCGCCGGTGCTGCTGCAGCTGCTGGGCCGTTGCATTTTCCTCGCCTCTCTGCCCCCCTCCTCCTCCGGGCAAGCGGCGTCGTTTGGGCGGCAGCGCCAGCGTCAACTCGCAGGTTAGGGGTTGGGGGGGCGCAAATTACTTGCCTTGCCCCGGGTTAGGGGGCGCAAATTACTTGCGTTGCCCCGGGTGCTGACAACTCACGCTACGCCGCTGACCCAGTGAATAAGAACGCCTGGGAGTGTTAACTCTAAACTGTCCAGAACCACAACAAAAAACCTACTGTGTGATCAGCCAGATCTCACCGGGAGAATCCACGACCAGAAAGAAGAGGAATACCAAGAAGACTGGAAGAAATTTAAAGACTATTTGAATAAATATTGTAATATTAAAGATATGTAATCACTTGAAAGAATCAGTTAGGCCTAGGATTATCTTGTGATTAAATAAATAAATAAGAAAATGTACGATAAGGAAAGTTAGGAAATATGATTATGACTGTGTTATGGTTTTATGAAATAATATTGGAAACTGCTGTATATAATTACTAAGAAACTCAGATGGAAGAGATTTGAGGAAGTCAAGTAATATGTTTAGGAAGATGGATTTTGATCAATTAATTATGTTTTAGTTTATGTGGTGATTTGATGTATTTTAGGTTTTATGTTCTTTTTTCTTCTTTTTCCCATTTCATTCTTTCTCCTTTATTATTGTTGGCTTTTCCCCCTGTTATGTTTATGTATGGAAAATAATAAATATTATTGTGGGGGGGCATGCTGTGTTCATGATTCCCAAGAAGGCCCTGGGGACACCCTTCTGCCTTCCTCCTGCTCCATGTTAAGTTGCTGGGTAGGAGCACAGGAAAGTGCCTTAGACAGGTTGAGACCATTGGTCCATCTATCTCAGTAGCGTCTACACTGACTGGCCATAGCTCTCCAAGATTTCGGGAGAGGTTCTCTCCCCATTTTACCTGCAGACGCCAGGAATTTAACCTGTGAACTTCTGCATGCAGAGCAGATGCTCTACCCCTAAGCTATGTCCCTTCCCCAAAGAAGAGGAGCCATGGAAGCAGTTAACAGATTAGGGAAAACAGAGCCAAGCATGTCCTACTGCGATCAGGCTGTGCACAGGGCTGTGTTTCCTTGGGACACGACTAGCTAGGAAAGCAAGGCTGTGCACCAGGTTAACTCAAATTTTGCAATAATAGTTATCCCAAACTACACCTGCAATTCTCTGCTAAGTGGCAAGACCGCATAGGTCCTACTGGATTTACTGTATTGGCCCGAATATAAGCCGCACCTGAATATAAGCAGCACCTTTAAAATTTAAGTGGGGCGGGGGGAGAGAAAAAACAATACCCTTTGTCACCTTAAAATTCTTCAGACACTCACACCCATTCCGTTTTACCATATGTCTGTTTCAGCAGCGATATTGTAAAAGCCAATTTTTGTAAGGTCGCAATTTAAGCCACACTTTAACTTTTCATGGTCAATCACGAAAAAACAACTTTGACTTCCTGCACCGGTTTGTGGGCATATAGAGGAAAACAAAATAATGCAAGAGTGAAAAGTGAGCAGTTTGCAGGAGCCTCGGTTTTTTATTTGCAATGAATAAGTGACAGTGTCTTCCTTCTCCTGCTTTTACAGGGGACGCATCTGTCGAGGGCAACATCCGCCTGGGAGTGTCTGTCTTGGTCTTGCTTGTCTTGGTGCTGATCGTGGCTGAGGCTGTGTACAGCTGGAGGAGAGGGCAGCTTTAAGTACAGTCATACCTCGGGTTACAGACGCTTCAGGTTGCACTTTTTTGGGTTACGGACCGCCAAAACCCAGAAGTACCAGAACGGGTTACTTCCGGGTTTTGGCAGTTGTGCATGAGCAGAAGCGCCGAATCGCAACAGGCACATGCACAGCTGCGGGTTGCGAATGCTGCGGGTTGCGAACAGGCATCCCGCATGAATCACATTTGCAACCCGAGCGTCCACTGTAGTCCTGACTGAACCATTTCAATGGCCAAGACCCTATCCTGATGCATGCAAGGACGCTCCATGCAAAATCAGAAGAACCACCTCTGTTTGCAAATAATGCCAAGGCAAATAATGGCCAGCAAGCCACGTGGCATGGCGAAACATTTTATCCGTGTGTATTAAATGCCTTTTCTTTTGCCTGCTGTTTACACACCATACATCTAAACAAGGGCTTTCCCTCACCTGACTGTCCCTTTGATTTCTGGAAGTCATGTTCCCGGAGTCCTCTGTTCTTAATATTCTTGATAACACTGATTGTTTGTCTCATGTTCATATTTAGTACTCTGCCTTTTAGGAAACCTGCTTGGTATTATTCTATGTGGTTAAAATGACTTTATTTGGTAAGAATAGATGTTAATATTTTATAATATGCAGTCAACAATGAGCTTACTTCTGTATTTTTCTTTTGCTTTTTTGAGTATTAAAATTTCTTTCCCAACTGCCCATTCATTTAGGTGCTTTGTTAGTGGTTCACCTAGCTTGTCTGCACAAGTTTCATAATATTCAGTCATCACATAATATTTAGATCAAGGTGCTCTTGGAGAAAACAGATTTTCTGGAGAAGTAGGCCTTGGAGGTTTAAGGTGAGGCAGGAACCAGATACTCCCTGGTTCTGTACTTCTAAAATTTAAAATGAGACTCAATCTCATTCACCCAAACAGTGCTCCTAAGGATCCAATTTCCATTTGAGAAGACATCAGAAAATGTATGCTAGACATCAGAAAATGTCCAGGCTAAATAGTCACATCATTAAAAATATGCTCCTTTGTGGGATCAAAGTGTATGCTGATGTGGAATCAGTGCCCAGACAAGTCCTTTCAGCAGTATCTAATTTGACCTGAATCAGCAACTATCTGCTCAAGCTTCTGGCTTCTAGACTTGGGCAGGTTTCTTGGCCAATTTTCACACCAAATACATGCATCAGATGTAAGAGCTGCCTGAGGCTTTCTGGCCACTTGTTTTCCCCCTGCACTTGAAGCAACAATAATAATAAAAGTCCACCCGCTAGAGCAGTATATCTTACTAACTGAATGCAGGATTTCTCTAATCACTTAGAATCGTCCCTTAAGGTGTCCATGGCCTTAACGCAGCGCTTTGTGTCTTCTGCAATTCCATGCAAGCTTGCAATGTGGCGACGGCTGAAGAATTCTGAATTCTGGGAAACACCCATTTTGTTTTGAAAAATAGCTCAAGTCTTAAGCTCATGGTTTTTGGAGACCGAAGCTTCACAATGCATGGAATATATTTAGTAATATCTCCAAAAGCCATAGACAGGGACCTTATGAAAGGGAGCATCCACCTCCTCTATAGAGGGTAGATCATGACCCACCTGTTTGGCAAGATGTAAGTGAGGGCCCTGATAAGGCTGTTAAGCAGCGGCAACAGGATACAGGAGCAAATGCATGGTGTTACTCAGAAAGAACAACTACTGCACCAGTCCATTTGCTCTTCTACTTTTAACTAATTAACTAAATTTAGATTTAGACTTGTTGAAACAAGCGAAAAATTAGAATGTAAGTAGAAAACAAGATAATCCTCTGAAACACAGGTCAGCGGTGTCACTTCATTTTATGTGATATGCTGACCAGGAGAGTCATCCTGCTCACCTGTAGGGAACAGGGTGTGCAAAACATGATACAACTTGTAAGGACATGTGTGCATTAGTTGAAGCTCAACAAGACCACATATCACTTCCTCAAAAGAAGAAGAAGGGGTGAGTGAAGATCTACATCTGGAATAGGGGGGCAAGAAAAAGTTCTACAGTGAAACCAGGGAGGGGGGAAATAATGCCTGTGTACATATTGCTACTAAGTGCTTGGTGGTGGAGGGCTCAGAATATGGTTATGTCCCAACCTCTGCACCTTACTGCAAAGTGAGGTCTAAAACAGGAATCAATGTGGTGAACAAGCTAGGTCTTTGAGCCCCCTGTCATGCTTTGTGGAATCAGAGCCCAGACAAGTCCTTCCAACAGCCGCCCAGAGTGGCTGGGGAAACTTAGCCAGATGGGCACGGTATAAATAATAAAAAATTATTATTATTATTATTATTATTAACATTAGACATGATTCAACAAGACATGGTTTCTTGGACAGCAGATTGGAAAGGTCCGCTGGAATCCCAATCCATTCAGGCAAAAAGGCTGCCGAGGGCTTGAAGACCTTAAGGAAGGGAGAGTCTGGGAGGGTGTAGTTGGCCAAGTAGACGGTCTCCCCACCAGCCAGGTAGCCGGCCCAGAAGCCAAAAGTGCCAATCGTCATTATTGTGTGGTTGCAATGAGCAAGGAGAGCAAAATCCCTCTCTGGAGAGGACTCGCGCCCATCCCCAGAAAAATAAACATTCCCCCTGGAGGCATTGATGTTTTCCTTGCACCACTTCATCCCATTGCTGGTCACCACAAAGATGGGATTGGGGTACTTCTCTCTGAAATAGTTCATGGCTTTCTCCAAATATCCTCTGTCAGCCACCACACCTTTCCAGATCTTGGGCATCACATAGACATAATCTCCTCTGCGGACATGCACGCCAACATACGTCACCTCCTGGCGCTGCCCCCTTAGCTCCTGAAGATATTGATTGGCTTCTTCCTTGATGTGGTCATGGAAGGAGAACTCCTGAAGTATCTCTTGGCGGATATGGTGATAAAAGGTGTAAGAACATGGGTAGCCCGTCAGCCGGACATACTTGCCTTTGATGTGTTTATAACTCTCTGACATCCAATCATGCAGAACAAAGTCCTTCCAGTGGATCTTTTTGTCCACTTCAGCATAGATCACAGGCAAAGTGATCCGGAATATTGGTGAGAGGTACTGGTGCATGGCGGGATAAATACAGGCTTGATGTCCATTCATCTTGGCTAAGGCATAGAGGGTGGCATATTCCCCCATCTGGTTTCCCAAACGGCCAATGGAGTTCACTGTCCATATACCACTATCCATTGTCTTAGAGGATGACCTGGAAGAAGTGGTGTTATAGTATGACCGAGAAGAAGTGGTGGTGACCGTTTCGGAAACAGGAGCTCCCATCCTTGGGAAATTGCATGCATTCTTGAAGCTGATCCTCCACCGCTGATATGGTATTTTTTCAGACAAGTACAAGAATGTAGAGAGGGACAGGAGGCCAAAGAAGCAGAGGAAGAATAAGAGGACAGGCTGGCTGAAGGAACATCTTTGTGAGAGATCCATACCTGCATAATAGGAACACCTAATGGAAGAGCCAAGTAGGGTGAAAAGACAGGTAAGATCAACATGCAGAACACAACCAATGTTGTACATCAGCAGTGACATAGATGGCACTGTGACCCTTTATGCTATACATGTCCATAATATATATCAAGTTCAATTTTGAATTTATAAGCCTAAAAGCAACTACACAAATGCCTAGAAGGATACTTCAAGTAAAGCCAGCCTTTGCACTGTGCAAATCCTTTTCTTCACTTATGTAGTCTAACCTTGTTTCTGGAAATTTGTGCATTTTTACATCAACTTTGTCTCTAAATTAATTGTTGCTAATTACTTGAAATTAGTCTTTCGGTCTAATTTTTTTTTAATGTATTTGCATACCCAAAGACATTCCTAACTGTAAATGCCAAGAAGGGAGGCCTCCTGTCTTCTCACTTCTTTGTTCTTAAGATAGTATTCTGCCACTTTTGACCACATTCAGGTATATGGCAACACAGTTCAATTCCCAGGAGTCACAATTTCCTAGATGTCCATCTAAGTTAAAGTCCTCTTCTTTGGTCTCTGAAGCAATGGGAGATTTATAAGGAGCCAGATACCCTTTATGATTATCCCAGGATATAACACTGTCATTGTTCTGTGAGCAATCATTTCCCCTGTTTCTTTTTCTTTCTCCATCATGATCATTTCTACTTCTGTGATGTTGGCAGTTCCTGGAAATAAATGCAGAGATCCTCTCTATTTATGTAGGAATTGCTGCCTAATCCACAAATGTTTATTTGCTTCATAGTACCTTGATATCTGGTTCTATTCTACCTGTACATTCTGTTCCCAGCAAAGAAGACAAATACCCCTTCCTCTTGGTTCATGTGGGAACCACTGACGCTGCAAGCAATAGCCTCCAGAAGATCAAAAGAGACTACGAGGCTCTGGGCAGGAAATTGAAGCAATTAAATGCACAAATTGTCATCTCATCTGTCCTCCCAGTTGAACGAGGTGGCCCAGGGAGAGAGGGAAAAATAGTGGAAGTGAACAGCTGGCTTCGCAAATGGTGTAAACAGGAATGATTTGGATTCTTAGATCACGGACTGCAGTTTCTTGAAGATGGACTTCTGGCAAGTGATGGTCTGCACCTCACAACGGTTGGGAGGAATGTTTTTTGCCAAAAATCTCAGAAACCTCATCAGGAGGGCTTTAAACTGACTAATTTGGGGGGAGGGAGACAGTGCTCCTGAAGGTAGGAGTCTATCAATTGATGAAGATGATCATCCAAATGTCATAGACCAAATGGAGCAAACAGCACGCAGACCTAGTGGTGGGAGGAAAAAATCCTTAAATAAGAGTCACGGGGGAATGATTAATGGACTTCAATGTCTGTACACTAATGCGCAAAGCATGGGAAATAAACAAGATGAGCTTGAGCTCTTGGTACAGCAAACTAAATATGACATAATAGGCATCACTGAAACCTGGTGGGATAAGTCCCATGATTGGAATGTAATAATGGAGGGATACAATCTATTTCAGAGAAACAGACCAGACAAGAAAGGAGGAGGAGTGGCGTTATATGTCAGGGATGTGTATACCTGTGAAAGAGATCCAAGATTTAGAACCTCAAAGCCAAAGTGAGAGCATTTGGGTCAAAATTAAGGGAGAGAAGAATAACAGAGACCTCATTGTGGGAGTTTACTATAGATCCCCAAGCCAAACGGAGGACATAGATGATGCCTTCCTGGAACAGATGGCCAAGCATGCAAAAGGAAGGGAGATAGTAGTAATGGGGGACTTCAATTACCCGGATATTTGTTGGATGTCAAACTCAGCCAAGAGCATAAGGTCAAACAGATTCCTCACTGGCCTTGCAGACAACTTCATTGTCCAGAAAGTGGGAGAAGCAACAAGAGGAACAGCCATTTTAGATCTGGTCCTAACCAATGTTGATGACCTGGTTAGTGGGGTAGAGGTGGAAGGATCATTAGGCGTGAGTGATCATGCTCTTCTGCCGTTTACTATACAGCGGAAAGGAGCAGCCAAGCATACTAGGACTCAATTTCTTGACTTTAAGAAAGCCGACTTCATAAAACTTAGGGAAGTGCTGGGTGAGATCCCATGGACAGTAATACTAAAAGGAAAGGGAGTTCATGATGGCTGGGAGTTTGTTAAGAGGGAGATAGTAAAAGCACAACTTCAGGCAATACCAATGAGACGGAAACATGGAAGGTGCCTAAAGAAGCCAGGGTGGCTATCTAAAGAACTTTTAACTGAGTTAAGATTTAAAAAGGATGTGTACAAAAAATGGAAAAGGGGGGGAAACCACCAACGAGGAATTCAAACAAATAGCCAGCACATGTAGACACAAAGTCAGAAAAGCTAAAGCACAGAATGAACTCAGGCTTGCTGGAGAGGTTAAAAGCAACAAAAAAAGGCTTTTATGGGTATGTCCGTAGCAAAAGGAAGAACAAAGAAACAGTGGGGTCACTCAGAGGAGACGATGGTGAAATGCAAACAGGGGACACAGAAAGGGCTGAACTCCTCAATGCCTTCTTTGCCTCAGTCTTCTCCGATAAAGAAAACAATGCCCGACCTGAAGAATTTGGAGCAAATGATTCAGCAGAGGAAACACAGCCCAGAATAACTAAGGAGATAGTACAAGAATACTTGGCTAGTTTAGATGTATTCAAGTCTCCAGGGCCAGATGAACTGCATCCAAGAGTATTAAAAGAACTGGCAGATGTGATCTCAGAACCACTGGCAGTCATCTTTGAGAATTCCTGGAGAACAGGCGAAGTCCCGGCAGACTGGAGGAGGGCAAATGTTGTCCCTATTTTCAAAAAGGGGAAAAGAGAGGACCCAAATAATTATCGCCCAGTCAGTCTGACATCAATACCAGGGAAGATTCTGGAGCAGATCATTAAGCAAACAGTCTGTGAGCACCTAGAAAGGAATGCTGTGATCACCAATAGTCAGCATGGATTTCTGAAAAATAAGTCATGTCAGACTAACCTGATCTCGTTTTTTGACAGAATTACAAGACTGGTAGATGAAGGGAACGCAGTGGATGTACCCTACCTTGATTTCAGCAAGGCATTTGACAAGGTGCCCCATGATATTCTTGTAAAGAAGCTGGTAAAATGCGGTCTTGACTATGCTACCACTCAGTGGATTTGTAACTGGCTGACTGACCGAACCCAAAGGGTCCTCATCAATGGTTCCTCTTCATCCTGGAGAAGAGTGACTAGTGGGGTGCCACAGGGTTCTGTCTTGGGCCCGGTCTTATTCAACATCTTTATCAACGACTTGGATGATGGACTCAAGGGCATCCTGATCAAATTTGCAGATGACACCAATTGGGAGGGGTGGCTAACACCCCAGAGGACAGGATCACACTTCAAAACGACCATGACAGATTAGAGAACTGTGCCAAAACAAACAAGATGAACTTTAACAGGGAGAAATGTAAAGTATTGCACTTGGGCAAAAAAAAAATGAGAGGCACAAATACAAGATGGGTGACACCTGGCTTGAGAGCAGTACATGTGAAAAGGATCTAGGAGTCTTGGTTGACCACAAACTTGACATGAGCCAACAGTGTGACGCGGCAGCTAAAAAAGCCAATGCAATTCTGGGCTGCATCAATAGGAGTATAGCATCTAGATCAAGGGAAGTAATAGTGCCACTGTATTCTGCTCTGGTCAGACCTCACCTGGAGTACTGTGTCCAGTTCTGGGCACCACAGTTCAAGAAGGACACTGACAAACTGGAACGTGTCCAGAGGAGGGCAACCAAAATGGTCAAAGGCCTGGAAATGATGCCTTATGAGGAACGGCTAAGGGAGCTGGGCATGTTTAGCCTGGAGAAGAGGAGGTTAAGGGGTGATATGATAGCCATGTTCAAATATATAAAAGGATGTCATATAGAGGAGGGAGAAAGGTTGTTTTCTGCTGCTCCAGAGAAGCGGACACGGAGCAATGGATCCAAACTACAAGAAAGAAGATTCCACCTAAACATTAGGAAGAACTTCCTGACAGTAAGAGCTGTTCGACAGTGGAATTTGCTGCCAAGGAGTGTGGTGGAGTCTCCTACTTTGGAGGTCTTTAAGCAGAGGCTTGACAACCATATGTCAGGAGTGCTCTGATGGTGTTTCCTGCTTGGCAGGGGGTTGGACTCGATGGCCCTTGTGGTCTCTTCCAACTCTATGATTCTATGATTCTAAGTCAATTTTCCCATGTTCTGTTGCTCGTGGTGGAGAGAAGGGAGTGACCTTTGCTTCTCCATCCCCTCCACTGTTCCATCTCTCCACCACCTAGTCTTGCTTCTTGCATGTGTTCCCCCCCCCCCATGCACACACCCATGAGAGAGAGAGAGAGAGAGAGAGAGAGAGAGAGCGCAAAGAGATACCCCAGCAATGCTTCTCACCTGGTCTCAGGGAAGAATTGACCTGGAGCTCTAAGTTGCAACCAGTCTCCAGGGGTGTTCTGAGAAATGTGGGAAGGACTCCTGAAAAAGCATACTTCGTCTTACCTGCCTCCCTAGAATCATAGAATCATAGAGTTGGAAGAGACCACAAGGGCCATCGAGTCCAACCCCCTGCCAAGCATTGCACCTCTCCTGTGGGACTTGCCCTGCCTGAGTCAGAATAAGGAAGAGCCTTTACCCATCTATTAAATATCTAGAGTTACCATGCTTAATTCCACATTTCAAGTGTCAATGGTTTTAAATGTCCCTTTACCTTTACCATACTTAATTCCACATTTCAAGTGTCATTACATCCCTGCCTATGATTTTAACTGTTTACAATTATCTTTTAAATAAATTAAGAATATACTCCAGTCTTTTAAGAAATGGTTAAAGTTAAAATGTATAAAATCTTGTAAAACCAATTAAAAATGTTAAATAATAATGATGATGATGAATAAGAAAGAGAGGTACCAAAAGGCTGACATGTTAACCAGATTTTTACAAGGAATTACAGCTTTTCTGCAGACCTGTCATGAAACCCGTGCAGAAACACTTTCAGATCATAATATGGCAGTCCTAAATGGCCATTTTCCACACCAGATACATGCATCCGACTTCAGAACTGCCCGGGGCTTTCTGGCCACTTCTTTTCCGCCTGCACTTGAAGCAACAAGAATAATAAAAGTCCACCTGCTAAAGCAGTGTATCTTACTAACTGAATGCAGGATTTCTCTAATCGTCCCTTAAGGTGTCCACGGCCTTACTACAGCGCTTTGAGTCTTCTGTAATTCCATGCAAGCTTGCAATGTGGCGACGGCTGAAGAATTCTGAATTCTGGGAAACACCCATTTTGTTTTGAAAAATAGCTCAAGTCTTAAGCTCGTGGTTTTGGAGACTGAAGCTACACAATGCTTGGAATATATCTCGTGAAATCTCCAGAAGCCAGAGACAGGGACTTGATGAAAGCGAGCATCCACCTCCTCTATAGAGGGTAGATCATGACCCACCAGTTTGGCAAGATGTAAGTGAGGGGCTGATAAGGCTGCTAAGCAGCGGCAACAGGATACAGGAGCAAATGCATGGTGTTACTCAGAAAGAACAACTACTGCACCAGTCCACTTGCTCTTCTACTTCTAACTTATTAACTGCCTAAATTCAAATGGCTTGATTACACCAGCACCTGGTCTTGCTTCTTGCATGTGTTTTGCCCCCCCACCATGCACACACACACACACACATACACACACACACAGAGAGAGAGAGAGAGAGCGCAAAAAGATACCCCAGCAATGCTTCTCACCTGGTCTCAGGGAAGAATTAACCTGGAGCTCTAAGTTGCAACCAGCCTCCAGGGGTGTTCTGAGAAATGTGGGCAGGACTCCTGAAAAAGCACACCTCGTCTTACCTGCCTCCCTGTAGTGTTGCATCCCTCCTGTGGGACTTGCCCCGCCTGAGTCAGAATAAGGAAGAGCCTTTACCCATCTATTAAATATCTAGAGTTACTGTACTTAATTCCACATTTCAAGTGTCAATGGTTTTAAATGTTTACAATTATTTTTTAAAATAAATTAAGTATTTACTGCAGTCTTTTAAGAAATGGTTAAAGTTAAACTGTATAAAATCTTGCAAAACCGATAAAAAAATTTAATATTTTTTTTAAAATAAAATTAAAATTTAATAAAACTGTTCCTTGAGCAATCATTACCCCTGTTTCTTTTTCTTTCTCCATCATGATCATTTCTACTTCTGTGATGTTGGCAATTCCTGGAAATAAATCCTGCTCACCTGTAGGGAACATGGTGTTCCTCCCTGTATAATTGCAACCCTCCTGTGGGACTTGCCCTGCCTGAGTAAGAATAAATATCTAGAGTTACCATACTTAATTCCACATTTCAAGTGGCAATGATTTTAACTGTTTACAATTATTTTTTAAAATAAGTATTTACTCCAGCCTTTTAAGAAATGGTTAAAGTTAAACTGTATAAAATCTTGCAAAACCGATAATTTTTTTAAATAAAATTAAAATTTAATAAAATTGTTCTTTGAGCAATCATTACCCCAGGACGCACTTTTCCCCCTCCAAAAATGAAGGGGAAATGTGTGTGCGTCCTATGGGGCGAATGCAGGCTTTCGCTGAAGCCTGGAGAGTGAGGGGGTAAGTGCACACCGACCCCTCTTGCTCTCCAGGCTTCAGGAAGCTATCCGCAAGCCTGCGGCGCCCGGCGGGAGTTCCTGCTGGGCTCCGCAGGCTTGCGGATAGGTGCTTGCAGCCCGAAGTCCGGGGAGCGCGGCACTGCGCACCCTGGGCTTAGGGCAGCTATCCGCAAGCCTGCGGAGCCCAGCAGGAACTCCCGCAACCTCACCGCCGCTCCGGGACCCGTTCTACTTTTAACTTAAAGGTAAAGGTACCCCTGCCCGAGCGGGCCAGTCTTGACAGACTCTGGGGTTTGTGCGCCCATCTCACATCTATAGGCCAGGGGCCAGCGCTGTCCGGAGACACTTCCGGGTCACGTGGCCAGCGTGACAAAGCTGCATCTGGCGAGCCAGCGCAGCACACGGAACGCCGTTTACCTTCCCGCTGGTAAGCGGTACCTATTTATCTACTTGCACCCGGGGGTGCTTTCGAACTGCTAGGTTGGCAGGCGCTGGGACCGAGCAGCGGGAGCGCACCCCGCCGCGGGGATTCGAACCGCCGACCTTTTGATCGGCAAGCCCTAGGCGCTGAGGCTTTTACCCACAGCGCCACCCGCGTCCCTAGTACTTTTAACTTATTAACTGCCTAAATTCAAATGGCTTGATTACACTAGCACCTAGTCTTGCTTCTTGCAGGGCTGGGGGTGGGGGAAGCCTGAGCTTAACCCCGACCCCAGCCCCCAGAACGGGTCCGGGAGCGATGGCGAGGTTGCGCTCAACCTGGAGCTTGCTGCTATCCGAAGCCCGGGGAGCGCGGCGCTGTAGCCCACTGTGGGCTCGGGCTTCCCCCACCCCAGCCCCGTGGCTAAAAAGGAAGCCAAGACAGCGAGCGGGATCTATCCCGTTCGCTGTCTTGGCTTCTGCCAAAACCGTGCACAGCCTCTGGGGACTGGGGGGGGGGAATATTTTTTTTTCTTTATTCCCCCCCCCCAAAAAAAAACCCTAGGTGCGCCCTATGGTCCGGTGTGCCCTATTGAGTGAAACATACAGTACATGGTGTTCCTCAGAAAGAACAACTACTGCACCAGTCCACTTGCTCTTCTACTTTTAACTTATTAACTGCCTAAATTCAAATGACTCAATTGCGTTTCAGGCTAGAGTTGTTCCACACAAGGTACAAGTAGTCTTGCTTCTTGCACGTGATTTACCCTCTCTCTCATGCCCTCAAACACACACACACAGAGAGAGAGAGAGAGAGAGAGAGAGAGAGAGAGAGAGAGAGAGAGAGCGCAAAGAGATCCTCCAGCATTGCTTCTCACCTGGTCACAGGGAAGAATTAAGCCGGAGCTCTAAGTTGCAGCCAGGCTCCAGAGGTGTTCTGAGAAATTTGGGCAGGACTCAGGAAAGTAGTAAAGCTTGTTATATCTGCCTCCGTGTAGCGTTGCACCCCTCCAGGTACGATGCCCCTATTTTCATTGGCGAAATTTTGGAGGGCATTGGGTTTAAATTAATTTAATTTAATAAATGTTAATTAAATGGAAATGACTCGATTACATTTACGTGTAGACTTGTTGAAATAAACAAAAAAATACGGAGTAAGCAGAAAACAAAATAATCCTCTGAAACACAGGTCAGCAGCATCCCTTCGTTTTATGAGTCATCCTGCTGATCTGTGAGAAACATGGTGTTGCAAAACATGGTATACCTTGTAAGCATTAGTTGAAGCTGAACAAGCACCCAGATCACTTCCTCAATTATGGTGGGGAATTGCACCCCAAGAAGTTCCAAGAAGAGTTATGCAAGTTTCTAAAACCAGTTTGCCATTTTAAAATCAACCTGTCTAGCACTTGTTTTGCTTACTGGCAGCTTGTGCTTACACACATTAGAACATTTCGGCACAACTTGGTCCTTGAAGCTAGAGCAGATGATGAACCAAACACATGCCAGACTCACCTTCCCACCCCTTGCTTCACACACACTTTGACTGTGGACCAGAGCAAAACTCATACATGTTTGTTTGGCTGAAAATTGCTTCGAGTTGCTTTCGGCAAGAAAAAGCAACATATAAAATTTATTCATCAAATCCCATGTGTGGTTGTCTCCTGGGACAAGCTTGCTGGAACAGGCTTTGCAGGCAGAGGGCGATCTGTGCTCCTGAATGACATATAGTCTCTACACACTGAGTTCTATCAGAACTATCTGTTGCACCATCCTACTTTGTGTAATATCGTTTTAGATTTGTCAGAGTGTTTTATACTATTTCATATTCACAGGCACCCTGATGGGATGGGAACGCCCTCCCATCAGATGTCAAGGAAATAAACACCTGTCTGACTAACGCAGCCCTATTTAAGGGAAGTTTTTAACATTTGATGTTTTATCGTATTTTTAATATTCTGTTGTGAGCCACCCAGAGTGGCTGGGGAAACACAGCCAGATGGGCGAAGTATAAATAATAAATTATTTCGGAGGATTATCTTGTGTTCTACTTACATTGTAATTTTTTGCTTATTTCAGCAAGTCTAAGCGGAAATGTAATCAAGCCATTTGAATTTAGGTAGTTAATTAGTTAAAAGTAGAAGAGCAAATGGACTGGTGCAGTAGTTGTTCTCTCTGAGTAACACCATGCATTCGCTCCTGTATCCCGTGGCCGCTGCTTAGCAGCCTTATCAGGGCCCTCACTTACATCTTGCCAAAAAAAATGGGTCATGATCTACCCTCTCTAGAGGAGATGGATGCTCTCTTTCATCAGGTCCCTGTCTCTGGCTTCTGGAGATTTCACAAGATATATTCCATGCATTGTAAAGCTTTGTAAATCCTTCTGTCGGTTCCCTCATTGCGAGAAGCAAAGCTACAGGGAACCAGGAAGAGAGCCTTCTCAGTAGTGGCGCCTGCCCTGTGGAACGCCCTCCCAGCAGATGTCAAAGAGATAAACAACTACCTAACAATTAGAAGACACCTGAAGGGAAGTTTTTAATGTGTGACATTTTAATGTATTTTTAATCTTTGCGCGAAGCTGCCCAGAGTGGCTGGGGAGACCCAGCCAGGTGGGCGAGGTACAAATAATAAATTATTATATCATTAATATTAATATTGTTCTCCAAAACCACAAACTTAAGACTTGAGCTATTCTTCAAAACAAAATGGGTGTTTCCCAGAATTCAGAATTCTTCAGCCGTCGCCACATTGCAAGCTTGCATGGAATTACAGAAGACTCAAAGCGCTGCGTTAAGGCCATGGGCCACACCTTAAGGGACGATTAGAGAAATCCTGCATTCAGTTAGTAAGATACACTGCTTTAGCAGGTGGACTTTTATTATTGTTGTTGCTTAAAGCGCAGGTGGAAAACAAGTGGCCAGAAATCTTCGGGCAGTTCTGAAGTCAGATGCATGTATCAGGTGTGAAAAATGGCCATTTAGGATTGCTAAATTATTATCTGCAAAGGTTTCTGTATGGGTTTTATGACAGGTCTGCAGAAAAGCAGTAATTCCTGGTAAAAATATGGTTAGCATGCCAGCCTTTTGGTATCTATGGCTCTTCTTTATTCTATTCTATTATTATTATTATTATTATTATTATTATTATTATTATTGTTATTATACATTATATAATATTATATTATTATACATTATATAATATTATATTATACATCGGTTTTACAATATTTTATACATTTTAACTTTAACCATTTCTTAAAAGACTGGAGTAAATACTGAATTTATTTAAAAAAATAATTGTAAACAGTTAAAATAATTGGCAGGTCATTGGTAATGACACTTGAAATGTGGAATTAAGTATGGTAACTCTAGATATTTAATAGATGGGTAAAGGCTCTTCATTATTCTTACTCAGGCAGGGCAAGTCCCACAGGAGGGGTGCAATGCTACAGGGAGGCAGCTAAGACGAGGTGTGCTTTTTCAGGAGTCCTGCCCACATTTCTCATAACACCTCTGAGACTGGCTGCAACTTAGAACACCAGCTTAATTCTTCCCTGAGACCTGGATTGCCTTCAGACAGCTCGGTGGTCAGGTAACTCCATACCCTCCAACATTTCTCCAATGAAAATAGGGCCATCCTACCAGGAGGGGTGCACTGCTACATAGAGGCAGATAAAAACAGATGTACTTTTTTCTTGAGTCCTGCCCACATTTCTCAGAACACCTCTGGAGACTGGCTGCAACTTCAAGCACCAAGTAAATTTTCCCCTGTGACCAGGTGAGAAACAATGCTGAGGGATCTCTTTGCTGACTGTGTGTTTGTGTGTGTGTGTGTGTGTGCATGGCGGGGGGGGGACACATGGAAGAAGCAAGACTAGGTGGTGGAGAGATGGAACAGTGGAGGGGATGGAGAAGCAAAGGTCACTCCCCTCTCCCCCACCACGAGCAACAGAACATGGGAAAGTTGGATTCTTTGCTGGGAACTGGATGTACAGGTAGAATAGAACCAGATATCAAGGTGTTTTGTTTAGTCGTTTAGTCGTGTCCGACTCTTCGTGACCCCATGGACTAGAGCACGCCAGGCACTTCTGTCTTCCACTGCCTCCCGCAGTTTGGTCAGACTCATGTTTGTGGCTTCAAGAACACTGTCCAACCATCTCGTCCTCTGTCGTCCCCTTCTCCTTCTGCCCTCCATCTTTCCCAACATCAGGGTCTTTTCCAGGGAGTCTTCTCTTCTCATGAGGTGGCCAAAGTACTGGAGCCTCAGCTTCATAATCTGTCCTTCCAGTGAGCACTCGGGGCTAATTTCCTTAAGAATGGATAGGTTTGTTCTTCTTGCAGTCCATGGGACTCTCAAGGGTCTCCTCCAGCACCATAATTCAAAAGCATCAATTCTTCGGTGATCAGCCTTCTTGATTGTCCAGCTCTCACTTCCATACATCACTACCAGGAAAACCATGGCTTTAACTATACGGACCTTTGTTGGCAAGGTGATGTCTCTACTTTTTAAGATGCTGTCTAGGTTTGCCATCGCCTTTCTCCCAAGGAGCAGGCGTCTTTTAATTTCGTGACTGCTGTCACCAT
This sequence comes from Podarcis vaucheri, assembly GCF_965113315.1. NCBI lineage: Eukaryota > Metazoa > Chordata > Lepidosauria > Squamata > Lacertidae > Podarcis > Podarcis vaucheri. Next base: position 19,722,175 of record NC_138751.1, read on the forward strand.
CTGCAGTGATCATGGAGCCCAAGAAAGTAAAATCTCTCACTGCCTCCATTTTTTCCCCTTCTATTTGCCAGGAGGTGATGGGACCAGTGGCCATGATCTTCATTTTTTTGATGTTGAGCTTCAGACCATATTTTGCACTCTCCTCTTTCACCCTCATTAAAAGGTGCTTTAATTCCTCCTCACTTTCTGCCATCAAGGTTGTGTCATCTGCATATCTGAGGTTGTTGATATTTCTTCCAGCGATCTTAATTCCAGCTTGGGATTCATCCAGCCCAGCCTTTCGCATGATGAATTCTGCATATAAGTTAAATAAGCAGGGAGACAATATACAGCCTTGTCGTACTCCTTTCCCAATTTTGAACCAGTCAGTTGTTCCATATCCAGTTCTAACTGTAGCTTCTTGTCCCACATAGAGATTTCTCAGGAGACAGATGAGGGGATCAGGCACTCCCATTTTTTTAAGAACTTGCCATAGTTTGCTGTGGTCGACACAGTCAAAGGCTTTTGCATAGTCAATGAAGCAGAAGTAAATGTCTTTCTGGAACTCTCTAGCTTTCTCCATAATCCAGCGCATGTTTGCAATTTGGTCTCTGGTTCCTCTGCCTCTTCTAAATCCAGCTTGCACTTCTGGGAGTTCTCGGTCCACATACTGCTTGAGCCTTCCTTGTAGAATTTTAAGCATAACCTTGCTAGCGTGTGAAATGAGTGCAATTGTGCGGTAGTTGGAGCATTCTTTGGCACTGCCCTTCTTTGGGATTGGGATGTAGACTGATCTTCTTCAATCCTCTGGCCACTGCTGAGTTTTCCAAATTTGCTGGCATATTGAGTGTAGCACCTTAACAGCATCATCGTTTAAAATTTTAAATAGTTCATCTGGAATATCATCACTTCCACTGGTCTTGTTATTAGCAGTACTTTCTAAGGCCCATTTGACTTCACTCTCGAGGATGTCTGGCTCAAGGTCAGCAACCACACTACCTGGGGTGTACGAGACATCCATATTTTCTGGTGTAATTCCTCTGTGTATTTTTGCCACCTCTTCTTGATGTCTTCTGCTTCTGTTAGGTCCTTTCCACTTTTGTCCTTTATTATAGTAATCTTTGTACGAAATGTTCCTTTCATATCTCCAATTTTCTTGAACAGATCTCTGTTTTTTCCCATTCTATTGTTTTCCTCTATTTCTTTGCATTGCTCGTTTAAGAAGGCCTTCTTGTCTCTCCTTGCTATTTTTTGGAAATTTGCATTCAATTTCCTGTATCTTTCACTATCTCCCTCGCATTTTGCTTGCCTTCTCTCCCCCGCTATTTGTAAGGGCTCATTGGACAGCCACTTTGCTTTCTTGCATTTCCTTTTCATTGGGATGGTTTTAGTTGCTGCTTCCTGTATAATGTTACGAGCCTCCATACATAGTTCTTCAGGCACTCTGTCCACCAAATCTAAATCCTTAAACCTGTTCCTCACTTCCACTGTGTACTCATAAGGGATTTGACTTAGATTGTATCTTACCGGCCCAGTGGTTTTTCCTACTTTCTTCAGTTTAAGGTTGAATTTTGCTATAAGAAGCTGATGATCTGAGCCACAGTCAGCTCCGGGTCTTGTTTTTGCTGACTGTATAGAGCTTCTCCATCTTTGGCTGCAGGGAATATAATCAATCTGATTTTGATGCTGCCCATCTGGTGATGTCCATGTGTAGAGTCGTCTCTTGTGTTGTTGGAAAAGAGTGTTTGTGATGACCAGCTTGGTCTCTTGGCAGAACTCTATTAGCCTTTGCCCTGCTTCGTTTTGAACTCCAAGGCCAAACTTGCCAGTTGTTCCTTTTATCTCTTGACTCCCTACTTTAGCATTCCAATCCCCTATAATGAGAAGAACATCCTTCTTTGGTGTCATTTCTATAAGGTGTTGTAAGTCTTCATAGATCCCCTTCATGGATCACTGCCTTGCCATGGTGAAGGGGCTTGAATAACTCAGAGAAGCTATGAGCTATGCCGTGCAGGGCCACCCAAGATGGACAGGTCATAGTGGAGAGTTTTGACCAAACGTGATCCACCTAGAGCAGGAACCGGTAAGCCGCTCCAGTATCCCTGCCAAGAAAACTCCATGGACAAAGGCAACAGATACCAAGGTACTATGAAGCAAATAAACATTTGTGGATTAGGCAGCAGTTCTTACAGAAACTGAGAGGATCTCTTCATTT